>NW_027466185.1:8927500-10317500 GCF_046127955.1 Nelusetta ayraudi | reverse complement strand
ACAAAACAAAAACAAGTGTCTGCTGTGAGATTGTGCGACCGTGTGGTGTCTAGTCTTGTGCCTAACATCTGACCTTCTGTGTTTCGCCATTAGCACAGCTGATATTTCTCAGTGTTTTTTGGACTACAGCTGCTGCTCCATCTGATTAGCGGCGTGCGTGTCTGTCATTCTGTGTCGTCTTTGGGCTCTGCAGGTGCGTGCGAGTGCGGGCTGTTTTTTTTTCTCTATACACCCCCCCACCCCCATCCCCCCAATTCTTTCTGTCTAGCCAGGGCCAGATGGCAGGGAATGTTTAGTCAAATGGGATTAGAGATTTGGATTAAGTGGACTTCAAATTACCTAGATGCACAGTCGCTGGATGATACGCCGCTAGCGGGAAGCTCCAGAGGCTGCACGAAGCAGCAACGACGACAACAACAACAACAACAACAACAACTGTTGAGCTGCAACAGTTGCTCATACTGGGAAGCCAGGAATTTGAAATCCAGTTTAAACAAAAGAGTGACCCCAAAGTCTAATGGAATACATACTTTGACCACCGGACAGCAAGAGGATGACTCACCTGAAGCTGAAGTGACGAGACGACAAATAAGATCCAGAGCTGCTCTACGTCCGGAAATTTAAATGTCTTACATGTTTACACGACTCTGCTAAATGTTTACTATAAATTTATTGACGTCACATTCAAGGTGACGACCATTTGTGAGTCGGATGCGTCCGCTGTGACAGGTAGTGCTGTTAGCCAAGTGCCTGCAAATAAAAGTGGTTATAGTTTTTGCGTGTAAAAGCATCAAAGGACTTAAGTACAACCGTATCAGGAGAAACAACAATTGGGTTACGAGGCGAATGAGTAGCACGTAATAACCACACTGAACAGGAAACTTGGTGTTCTCCAGTTTCCTAACGTCACGTTAGTGATGATGATGATGATGATGATGATGATGATGAAAATTTGACATTGGCAGTCCAGTCGAAATACCCACATTTTCATCAAGGTTGTTGTAATTCCAATAGTTGCTGGCATGGAATGACTATCTCGCTGCTGAAATACCTAAACTGAACAATGTACCTCAACTTCAGACGATTGACCGCCATTTACACTGAAAATTCAATGATCGTTGGTGGCAACATTTGACGGCATGGACCATCGACAGCGCAGATTTCTGTGATTAGGGACCTGTTTCCAGCATCCCTCACATTCCAAATGTGTCAGAGAGCCTCCGGTGGCACAAAGGAGTCTTTCTTTTGCTACCATATTTCCCAGGAAATGGCAATTCTACAAATTAATTCCCAACACTGTTATGCTTGCGAGAGTTACAGTGCAAAATAGTGGATAAAGAAAGTAGAGTGGCTTACCGGCCCAGTTGAAAACATGGAACGTTGCCATCATTCTTAAAATCTTTGTCCATGATCAGAGATTTCCATCTTGGAACGTTGTCAATGATTTTTCATACGTGTCGGTGTATCTGCTTGTCTCACGCCTCTTCTTGCATTTGCTTCTCAGAGGAGGTTTCATTGTTCACTTCCTTTCTTTTAATAAGAATAATCAAAGTCCTCAGTTAAAAACAAAACTTTTATTTTGCGAAGATCATAAATGGCAAAGGTTTTATGACTTTCCTGCTCTTTTCCTGCTTTGCAGTTGAACATTGCAGAAATGCAAAACATCGTATTCAAGTATGTTTGTGAGTTAGCTCATTCACATCGGCAGTACGGTGACGTATACGTTTCATATTTGACTGAATACTGCTGCCTTTGGCTTCCATTGTATTGGCACTGAGTGGACATATTTCCTACTACAAAAACTCAAACAAAAAATAAAAATAGGTGAAAGTTCAATTTGTGATGAACTGTCCCTTTAACCCACTTGGAATAAACTGCTCAGTCTAGACTCTTAAGCTCTTTGATTTAAGGTACATAAAACAATATTTACAAGAAACAAAAAAACAGAACAGCAGAGCAGTTCATGTTCTCAGTTGCAACGTTCCAGATAAATAATTCAACCATTCAAAGCGGCGGATGTGTAGCGGCGGAGGCCGCGGCATACGGAGCCCGGCGCGGACAAACGCCGACTATAGGCTGCGGCTACGTCGTTACATAATTCAGCCCTGCAGCCTCCCCCCACAGAGGGCCTCTCACATATAGGACAGTGTGTGCTCTGTGAGCGCACACACAGCCGGCTGAGCGCAGGACGGCGCCGGGAGAGGAGCCGAGCGATCCCGACCCGGGATGGAAAAGTGCGTCGGCCGCCGACGGATGCGGCTAACAACGCACACAAACGCATCGTGACGGGCGGCGACATAGAATGTGTGTGTCTGTGTGTGTGTGTGTGTATGTGAGTGAGAGAGAGAGAGAGAAAGAGAGAGAGAGACAGTGAGAGAGAGAGAGAGACAGACAGTGAGTGAGAGAGAGAGACAGTGAGAGAGAGAGAGAGAGACAGTGAGAGAGTGTGTGAGAGAGAGAGACAGTGAGAGAGAGAGAGAGACAGTGAGAGAGTGTGTGAGAGAGAGAGACAGTGAGACAGAGTGACAGTGAGAGTGAGAGACAGTGAGAGTGAGAGAGACAGTGAGTGAGTGAGAGAGAGAGAGAGAGAGAGTGAGTGAGAGAGTGAGAGAGAGAGAGAGAGAGAGAGTGAGTGAGAGAGAGACAGTGAGAGAGTGAGAGAGGCCTCAGCAATAGGCTCCCCGTTTCAAAGCATGTTGACTCTTTGTGCTCACTGTCTGCAGCTAATGAGTTCAACCAGTGCGGGTCTGTGTGTGTGTGTGCATGCTTCTGTGTGTGTGTGTGCGTGCGTGTGCATGGACGATCCACTGCATAGCCACGCGCAAATCACTAATTAGCCTTGTGACCGAGGCCGCTGCCCCACTTCTCCACTTGTGTGTGTGTGTGTGTGTGTGAGCCGCCTTTCTTAAAATGTGGAGTGACTCAGCTGTGCCTGGAGGTGCCGGGGCCCAACTCGCTCTGAGGCGCTTAGATAAGAACATACCACACATTATGTTGCCCACGGAGGAGAGAAAAAAAGAAAAAAACAGGGGAGGGGTGCAGATGATGTTGCTATTTAAATATTCTCTGGCTTCTTTTATTTGGTCTGTGTGTGTGCGTGTGTGTGTGTGTTTGTCATCAGTGAAATCATCCTGGAAAGAAAAGACAACTATCTCAGTAAAGGGGGTGAAAAAAAAAATCAAAAAGCTCAACAACAGCAGGTAAGAAAAACAAGGCGTCATCATCGCACAGCGGCGCTTAAAACACACCAGACACCAGTTGCATGGTGACCTTTGCTACCAGTGTAACTCTCACACTGTACGGTAATCCCCCAGTGAGCTGCGGGCCTGACCCAGTTTGGAAAGAGAGAATGTGGGACACACGCACGCACGCACGCACGCACGCACGCAGACACTTCCCGCTATTATATGGTTGGAAATATTTTTAGCCATCGGGACGAGGTCAAGCGCAGGAGAAAGCGCGTCGCCGGGAGACGACGGCGGCCGAGCGTCAGGCGAGAACAGGAGCCGTTCGGCGCTAAGAGCCAGGATTTGTTGCCCCGGCGACGGGCAGAGGGAGCGGCAGGTGAGGGTTGATGGGGAGGGAGGAGGGAGAGCAGGGGAAAAGATTCTGGGAGCGCCGCCAGGTGCCGCGGGCAGGTCCTGGAAGAGGCGGAATAAAACAGCGCTGGATAAACTTGCTGTCGGACCTTTCGTCAAAGCGCTGATCGCACGATCACGGAACAAAGAGCGGGAACGTGTGGCGAAAACAAGGCGGCCGGCGGGAAGACATTGGTAACATCTGAAGCTCTGAATGGAAACAATCGTTTTTCACAACAGCGACCAGGTTTCCATGACCAGAGCCGTGTGACATGGCAGCGTTTCCAAAAACCTTGTCAAAAACAAAACAAAACAAAAATGACTGTGAGAGTGCTTCCACTGAGCGCTGCTGCGTAACAATAAAAGCCGAAGAATGGCGGCGGGCGGGCGCTCGATGTTTTAGATTTTTATTTTCACTGCAAATGCCCTTTTTTAAGGTCCATCAGTGCAAATGTGATATGTAGAAATTATTAGAATTTTTTTTGTTTCCACTCGGCATCTTTTCTCCATTGATTTGATGGTAATCCCCATTTAGATACAGAACACGCAGCCCTGCAACCGCTGTTAATCTTTGAGATCCTTTAGTTTATTGAACATATACATGTTTTTTTTTTAAGTGCAACATAGAGAGAAAATCAAATCCCTGGACGGTGGAAAAGATTGGCACTTCAATTAAGGCCCCTTCTGTTGCTACAGTAGTCAGCAAAATATTGTCTCAGGCTGATCGGCCCTCGAAACGTGCGTTGTCCCGTCGTCCAACAAAAACACACAATTGGAAGAATCAGCCGGAAGTGTTTTCGACAGTCAGTCATCCCGTTATTAAAAATAAAAAAGTGCGTTCAAAAGAGAGTCGGTCGTCCCTTTCAGAAAAAAAAAAAAAAAAAAAAAAAAGGCCCAGGGAGAAAAAAATAATGCACCACAGTTGAGATTGACCAAGTGAGGAGGCAAACTTCTGGTGGGCCGAAGGGAAACAACCAACCTCTGCCGCTGTCAGCTGGTCACTGGTTCTTCCGTGTGCGAGCTCCTCCCATCAGGAGACCCCTGAAGGGCGTCGCCCCGGGCTGCAGTGGCACCGTGGGCCTCAGAGAGGCTCTCAGTACCCTCCGGTGCAGCAGGGGGCGCTGTAGGGGCTGCCAGGGATTGGTCTGACCTCCTCTTCTTCCTCATGTGACCTTGATGTTTCTTGGACTTGAGGTGAGCTGCGGGAGGAGACAGAGAGCGAGGAGAAGAGTTGAGCTGCTGGTGGGCGGGGCTTCATGAAAATTCTATGAAAAATATGAATAATAATGAATGAATGGGAAAACAAGGAAACCCCGGCAGACAGCGTACCCGTCCACTCCAGGTCGCCGATGATGACCTTGTCGCAGGGCTCACACATGTGGCGACTCCGCTTGTTCCGCTGCACCGCCTCCTGCACCCTGATTGGCTGGATGCTCGGCTCCTCCCCCTGACGCACAAACACAAACGTTAGCTCCACAGTTTGTCGACGAAAAATGTCAAAACTGTTGAGACAAATGATTCATAGCACAATCTCAAAATTAAGTTTAAATCAGACTTGCTACAAAACAGTCATGTGTTAGATTAAAAACAAATAGGATTATTAGCATTTTTGTTTATAACAGACACATGACTATTTTAGATTAGTTCTCTTTCATACCTTTCGTACGAAAATAGCATCTTAAATAGTCATGTGTCTGTAATAAAAGAAAAATGCTAATAATAATACATTTTATTTTGTATAGCACTTTTCAAGAAACTCAAGACACTTTACATAAATATAAAAATCGTAGAAACATTACATTGAGATACGAACACGGGTCAATTACACGAATCAGCACATTACATGACAGGACATTAAAAGCAGTTCTAGAAAGGTGCGTTTTGAGATGAGATTTAAAGGAGATGAGATTAATTATAAATATCTTATGAAGACACAATGAACCCCATTCAGTTAATAACTTGGCTGTTGTTGTTCTGATTAAAGCAGCTTCATCCCCCGTTTACAACTCCTAGCGGCTTCTTCTATATGGCTTGGAGGTTTATCAGATCAGCTTGAAGCAGCTGCTGCTTTGCTTTTTCACTGTAGAATCCACTGACATTTATTTCATTGGAAATCCGTAAAATGGATGATCGCGATTTTAGAGTTGAAACCTGAGCGACCCAGCTGACGTTAACGTGAAAGGACAAAAAAATGAGAAAAAAAACGAAAGTAGTGCAGTAGAAATTACACATCAAAGAGAAGTAAACAACTCTGGAGCCTTGAGAGAAGTCTGAGAAAATAGTGGCAGAAAACAAAAGTTGGAGAAGCACAGATTATTTTTCAATCCAGATGAAAGCGGCTGGCCAGCGGCAGTCAGTGTCGGAGCCTCGAGGCTTCACCTTGCTGAGGCTGTCCAGTATCTGCAGTGCCGGTTTCAGCACCGACTCCTCCCACCTCGACACATCCGTCACATCCAGGCCGAACACTGGCGGCACGTTGTCTCCTGGTCCTAAACACACACACACACACAAGCAGAACGTGATGTGTTATTGACTGAATATTGCTCATATCTGGTAATAAATAGAATTAAGGTTACCGGTAGTTTATTTTTTGTAACCCTTGTCTCAAAGTCACCTTCAATTTTTAAATTTATATTCAAGTATTTCCAAATATTTTCCCCCGTCCCCACTGCAAAATGAGTCACGTTCATCACAGTCACTTGACTTCTTTAAACACTTTTAAAGAAAACAAAATCTGGAAATCTCATCCTGTAAGTAGTTATATGAAAAAAATATACCCATGTATAAACCATCCACTGCCTGGCCTTTTGATCTAATCTCAGAGGCTTCAAAGTGGCGAGAGGAGGCTTGTTATTGGAGAGGGCGAGAGAGAGAAAAAATATGAGCGGATCGTGCCAGACGCTGGAAAATGTACAGTGGCAGCGATGTGCCAGAGCCGCGCCCTGCAGCCCCGTCAGCCTGCTGACTCACACCGGCTCGATAATGTCTCTCCCTCCCTCCCTCCCTCCCTCCTCTCACTCTCCTCCCCTCTGCCCCTCTCACTCACCCGCCATCCGTCTCGCTTCAGCTTTCCCTCGCTCCCCTCCCTGTCGCCGTTCCACCCCACTGTGTTTTTGGTTTTGCATCAGTCAGCAGTCTCCAGGCCGGCCTTGGCACGGCACGTTCGCACTGCATCCTGCTCCGCTTCACTGTCTTTGAGTCTCTCCGTCGACCAGCCAGTCGGGGTTTTTTTTCTGTTTTGTTTTTTAGCTGCTCTTGGATACAGTTCGGATCAGTTATCTTTGTGTCGGGAAATATGAGCTTCGACTTAGATCACGCTGGACAACGTCACGGATAAAAGCACAAAGTCCACTCGAAATATTCTATATACCTACGATCGGCGACGTAGCGGAACATATGAAGGAAAGAAAGAAAACTTTTATTGGCCAATAAACAGGGTTTATTTTGCTGATCCAAAAAAGAAAAGAAAAAAAAAAGAAAAAAAAGGGTTTCCACGTGGGAGTGTTTACTGTTCCAAAAACACCGAAAATAAGAGGACTGGGGTCTGCCGTGGTGTCCGCCCACGTGCTGTCAAAAACGAGATTTTGGTTGTTGGTTTTTTTTTAGCCCTCAAGGGATGACTGCAGCAATAATTACCGGCTCTTTCATAAGTTACATGCTGTGAAAAGGGAGATCCAGTGAGTTTCAGGAAAATGCGGAGCCAATCCAAAGCCAACTTTCGGGAATTTGCTTTAAAAATAAAAAAAATAAAAAATCTGAGAAGACGCAGAACAGGACAGGTCACATGACCTGAATGTTCGCTACATCTCAGTTTATTCAACAAACCTGTTTCCACAAAAAAAGATGTGTTTAATAGATTTGGTTGAATAAATATTCAGATGTTGATGATGTAATTATGTTGTTTCAATTTTCAAATGCAATTTTTTTTCTTCCAGCACTGATTCCAAATTCAGCAGTTAGCAAAACTGCAGCTGGACACAGGTGTGAGGGTTGAGCCTTTGAGCATCTGCCTAAATAGCTTTCAGGATATTTCACTGAAAAAGGCAGAAATCCTCACACATCCCCTGACACGGCCGGTGCGACGGAGGGTGACAATAAAGTCTAAACTGACAAAAAAGAATTCCCGCACACGTGGCCAACTTGCAAAACGTTTTATTTTTTTTTCTCAATTTGGAGGATATTTCATGGGAAACTGCAGTGATCATCATCATCATCATCATCATCATCATCATCATCTCTCTGCTAGCAGCTCAGCCCTGGTTTTTTCTCCTGAAAAGCAGGCATACTTGTGTGAATTAATCCCATTAACCTGTAAGGCACAGTTAGCCAACCCAATTATGGCTAATCCTCTCCACACACACACTGCCAGGCTTCGGAGCAGAGATACTACAGACCGGCGCTACCGACTCCGCCGGGGTCTGACAGTCTGCGACATCAATATTATTGCAGCGTTAACACTTTAAGCGGCCTGCATTACAGAAATCAGTGCAATATCGCCTGGGATGGGACAAACCTCGTGTCGTTGACATTTGAAACGGATCAATCGGATTCTTGTTAATGCCGGTTGAATCAGACCGAGGCCAACTGCTGCATCCAAACAAACTTCTCTTTCTTTATCTTTGCTTGTGGTTTATTTCAGGGCAGCTTGCCACTTTGCTTTTTTTAACAACTAAGAGGATGCCGATCGTTTGCGGAGTGCCCAGACCGACTGGACACTTTCGACTGGAGCTTTACGAGATAAATTCCAGACTCTCAGCCGTGCAGCTGCATCGCAAGGTCATAAAAACAAAGTTGAAGAACAAGACATCATCTTTTTTTTTCAGTTCATTATTTATGAGACCCATTGATTTTTTTTGCTTTCCGCAGCAAGAGGGGTTGAGACGACAAGCGCGACCTTTTGGCCTCTGCAGTCTGCCTCCCCTCATCCGGCCCGCGACGTGAACTCTTTGGCATCATCTTCAAGTGCTTCGCCTTTCGCCATCTAGCTGCTGCGCTGTGTGTGCTTTTCACATCCATCCTCCGCCAATCCCCTCCAAACAGCGTCAGGCATGTTTGTTTACATAGTGAAACAGTGTGTCAGTGTTGTCGTTTTTCGCTTCGCAAAACGGTTAATCAAAGCTTGTGGTTTTATAGGCGTGGACGCTGTGTGTGTGTGTGTGTGTGTGTGTGTGTGTGTGTGTGTGTGTGTGTGCGTGCGATGAGGGGGAGGCCTTTTGTGTGTGGGGCACAATAGCGGACAGGTGCTGGTGGCCGAGCGTCACCTGGCATACAGCGAGCAGACGGGCAGTGGGACCGCTCTCAGGTGACCCCGCCCACCCTGGCCAGCCCGCCTCCTGTCAGTGTTATCTCTCCCTCCTTTAACCGTCCTTTCATCTTCATCGCTCCCCCTCCTCCACCACCTCCTCCTCCTCCTCCTCCTCCTGTAGGCAATTCCCCTTTTCGCAGTGACTGACCCCCCCCGCCCCCCCCATGCAGGGCAGAGTGGCGGAAAATAAAAGGGTAGATAATGTACGCTGGGTTGCCAGATGCTGGCTGGCTGGCTGGAAACCCCCTCCTCCGCCTCCTCCTTCCACTCGTCTCCTTTCGCATTCTTGTTTAGGATCTGGTGAAATTTAACTCCGCTAATCCACTCGGCGGCGAAAGAGAGTTGATAAGGAGCGGCGAGGGGACAAAGAGCAGGGTGGTCGACTCAACCTACGTGCGCACACACACACACACACACACACACACACACACACACACACACACACACACACACACACACACACACACACACACACACACACACACACACAGGCAGCACACATGTCAACACACGCCCACTGCCAGCGTCGTCTTTCAAGTGGTGCGCTGGAGTCGTGCCCACGAGAGGAGAGCGTCTCCCGTCGCCGGGCAGCTGCCTCGCCAGCGTCTTCGCGCTCAAATTGCTGGAGCGGCGGCAACACCTGTCGCCGCCCCAGAGGCCGTTTTGCCGCGCTGCCCTTCGCCAGGTTGTCGTGTGCCTTGTCGGCGCCGGCGTGGCCGAGGCCAGCTGCGCCGGTCCGGCTGTCGTCCACAGAGGAAGCCGACAGCTGCTGCCATTCTTCCTCCTTTTGACTCTCTAAAGTTCCCCTTCCTCTTTTTGTCTCCTTTACCTCCTCCTGTTGCTCGTGTTTGCATTACGCCCGCTGGTTCGGCAACAGGACAAAAAACACTTCTGCCAGATTATTATTCAGAGAATTACACCAACCACGCTTTGATAAGCCCCTCATTATGTGAGAGACCTTTGCTTTGCTGCTGCAGGAGGAAGTTGTAACTACAAAGGGGTAGATCCTCAAAAAAGGGCGCGCAGCGCTAAAATGCGGCGCATTTTGCGGCGGGATTGCGCCCGCAATTTGCGCCACAGATGCGGGCATCCACAAAGGTTTTTGCGCTAATGACATGCAGGCGCAAACACGCCCACGAATGCGGCACCTGAAACAGGTGCAAATGTTGCGGTCTGGCAACCTGAGAGCAGTTTGCGTCAGAGGTTGTTGGTGAGTGCGTGTGCTTGACAGTGAAACTCTGCTACGATAAACGCGCTCCTGTGCTCCTGGCATTACGATGCCTCCTCCGTCTACCAAGACTGCTGCCATAATGGAAAGAAAGTCAAGACGCGTTAATCACCAACACCTGAGCACCATTTGTATTTTTCATAGCCGATCTAAAATATTGGCATATATACTGTAGACTGTGCCTATCTTCATATAAGATTTGGGGAGCCATATACATATTTCAGGCTTTTCAGAGAGGAAAGTTTCACTCAGAAGCCAGAAACACCTGGACAGACAGAAGCTGTGCCAGCTTTTGGCTTGCGGTGTTTGCGTCTGTCAAACTGCGTGCGGACACGAGCGCAAACTCTTTCTGGATCTGCCGCTGTTTGAATGAGGCATATTTGCATAGAAGGGGGTGTCATTTTGCGCGCAATGACTCATTTAAATATATTCAAATGAGGCTGGCGCAGCCCTGCCGCTACCTGCGCCTCGGCACATTGTGCGCCGATTTTCACGTTTGCGTCGTCTCTGTGGATCGGAATCACCGTTTTTGGCGCTATTTACACGGATTTTCAGGCGCAAAAGCCGTGCAATCGCTTTGAGGATCTACTCCAAAGTGAATTAACCCAAAGCCAAAAAAAATTAATTTTAGACAACTGCAGTGCAGTTGGGGAGTACTTGATTGGATTGATGATTGACTTCTGTTTTCTTATGTTGCAAAGTGAAGCTACTGCATCAACTTTCCATTCTAGCTCTTTTCCTCTTAGCAGCAGAGGTGCACTACTTGGCCAACACCTGTTACTCCAGCTGATCAAATGACCCCTGCTCTCTGTTGACGCGACCACACTTAATGCTGGCTCTCCCCCCCCCCCCTGCTGTCTCCATTCTTCAGCCACCCTTTGAGACACCGACACCCCTGTTATTTAACACTGGCGGCTCCCCAGTCAAACGACACCGGTGTGTCCCGCTCAGAGGAAGGATACACACCGAAATACGCTTGCTTTTGGTGCGTATAATGCTGCACAGTTCAAGTTTCCATTTAGGAAAAAACACATTTCTTTTCTTTTCTTTTTTTTAGAAAATTGTAGACGAATTTATAACCAACATCTTGTGGTTGCTCTCCTCTCCTATAATGAAAACAGACAACTGTTGTTTCTATCACTGCCTTGGGTTGTCTGAGAGAAGGCGGACTCTAAGTTCCCTTCTCTACTGAGTCGTCACTGGCTGATGGCCATTTGGCACCTAAACTGCATTCATGAGCACAATAAGTAGCAAAGAACGACAGATCTGCAGCGCTGTGGCCGCATCCGCAAATAATTGCAAAGCACCTAACGTAACAGAAATTGCTAACGGTGGCTACGTTAGACAGCCTAGCCTATTGACGCGTAAATGCAGAACATTTGTCTTGAGTTGGTGGCTCTGGCCAGAGCGCAGAGAGGCTACTGCGGACAAGAACACACCCATCGCAGTCGGCTAGTGTCACAGTGGGCAGCGTAAACTGGCGCTACCAGCCAATGAAACGGAAGAAAAACAAAACTCTTTTTAAATTATGTAATTATTGGTTTCATTACGCGCCTTGTGAAATGGATTATTTAATTAAATCCTCCACAATTTCTATTTAAATTCCCTAGTTGGACTATTGAGGTGAAAAATATTAAACATTGCGCTTGTGCCGACATTTTTAAACTGACTGCAAAGAGCCCAATTTAAAAGCAACAATTATTAAAGAGGTGCGACCTTACATTACCACTTTCTTTATAGGCAATTTAGGTAATTAAATCCTCTAATTAAACATTTCTCCAATAAACCCCCCCTCGCTCACACACACACACACACACACACACACACACACACACACACACACACACACACACACACACACACACACACACACACACACACACACACACACACACACACACAGAAACCAGACGGACTCACAAGGGCGGGACAAATTAAGCTTGATTTAATTTGAGCTGTCTGACCTGGTGTTTTAATCCCCGCAGCAAGCAAAGTTGAGTGCATTAACAACCGCATGTCTCGCTGAGAAGAACTTAACACGGTTCTCCTCCCCCCACCCACAAGCGACGCTTGAGCAAACCCGTCGAAATTCTAGGTTAACATCTGGGGTCGCCCTCTCGTTCCTCCAGAACGGAGCCTCCTCCATCTTTCCCTTTGACCCACAAGCCTCCGCGCTTAAATAATAGTGCGGTTGGGGCAAATTCCCGGCAGCTCTGTAATGCTTCAGGAGATTAGCCCGCTCAGCTGAGACCTGCTGGCATTCGCGCAAGACCGTGTGCGGTGCGGGGGCCCTCGGACGAAAACAGAAAAGGTCAGCAGTCCCGGCGATGGCGCAGATCCGAGGGGCGGGAACGGAGGAGATGTGGAGGAGCGGCGACGGCAACCGGGGGTCCGGGTGTCGAGGGGCGAGCGCGAGATCGCTGTCACCCTTTCGGTATCTGACCAAACATGGCCATGATCTCACACCGGTAACCGAGTGAAAGAAAAAAAAAAAGCAAGAGGATGTAAGAGCAGAGCTGTAGGGATTGGATGGGATGCTCGTACCAGATGTAATGAACTTCCCCCTGGGGGGGTTTTCTGAGAGATCAGCGTCACCAGAGCCGTGGAGGCAGATGGACACCCTGAAACGCAACACCTCCAGCTATTGTGATGGCTGTCGGGGAGACGTGAGCGTGTTCAAGTGATGAAAGTAACCAGCAAAACTGTCCGGCAAAACACAGAGAAGAGACACCGTGGCAAGGATAATGCCTGGTGCAAGGTGGCAAATATCGTATTCTCTGTTTAAAAGGAGCCATGTGATGAAAAAGTCAGAATACATTGTGTCTCTGACATTACAGGGAACTCCCCGGAAATGAAAAAAGTCTGTCCTTCAGTTCAAAAAGGGAACTGAAAGGTCCTGTGTGAGTGACCCGCAGCTGAAATTGGGCGTTTCTGCAGTAGGCGCTCTAAAGACTTTTCTTTTTAAATAATTAATGTGCTTCAGAGGTGTCTTTTTTTTTTTCTTTAAATGAAAAGGACTACAATACGAGACCTTTAAGAGTTTCAATCTATAGAAGAATCACTTTTCAAAAACAACTTTCAGCGCTGGTCTGTAAATTCTAGTGAATCCACTCAGGGGATGTGACCCCCAGCGTCTTATGAGCCGAAACAGGCATCCCACAACTTCAGGCAGATTACAGCACATTTAAATGCGTAGGAGGCAAGCCCACACGCATGCACGCACGCACACGGTGACAGGGAGCATATGGCGAGTGCAGTGGGTACGTAGGCGGTCAGAAAGAGGGGCACTGAGGTTCAGGGACCTGGTGTGGTCTAAGCCACTTGGACCTAACAGGATTAAGAGGCTGGGTTACTACAGGCCACGCTGCCAGCGGGCCACCGAGGCCAGAGAAACTCACTCAGCCTTTTTTTTTTTCTTCCTCGACGCGCGTATTCCCGCATGCCAGACTCCCAGGGGTGTTAAATCAGCACCTGCCAGACAGCGATTACTCACCGCTGGCTGTTGTGCGTGCATTTATCCATTCAGCAGTGTCAGGAGCAATCACTCCCGTTTCCTGTTCTCCGTGTTTGTGCCGTAAAAAAAGAAAGAAAAGAAAAAGACAAAAAAAAGCCTTCAGCGGCCTTTGATGGAGATGAAACGCTGCGTGACGTCACGGCAGCTCAAACGTGCCGCACAAATTCAAACCCCGCTCTCCTGCACCTGCGAGTTAATTGAACTAATCATTGCAGCCTCCTGTTAAATACTGGAGCCATTATGGATGCAGGAGCTTTTGGCCAATTGCAGCCGCGTGGATGGTTGTTAGTGGAACGCGCATTGATGGCTATGATTTTTTAAATAGGATTCAGTAACAGCAGTGTGACTTTCTGTCCGTCGAGTTCTTCAACAGTTTCACGTCATATATTTTTTTTCCGTTTGCATTTTTTGAGGAAAAAATTAGGAACTCAAAGTTTGTCACCAAAAACAACATTTCATTCAAAGTGCTCTGACGCTCCTGGGACAGTCACAGCATGGAACAAAGAGAAAATGGCAGAGAGAAGAGTGAACGTAAATACACAGGGGCACCCAAACACAGCGCCGGGTCTGAGAGGCTTACTGCCCGTCCAATGGCCTGCGTGGATCTCATCTCGTTAAAGAGAGTACAGTGCAGGGCAAACTTACACACGCCTATACACACTCGGGGTGAAGGGTACTCACGTTTAAGGAAGCGGTTACGGACCCACTTGTTCTGCTTGCGGGCGTAACGCTTCGTAGCCATCTTCAAAGCTTCAACACCTGAACAGCATGGGAGAATTTATTAAGGATGAATATCAATAAGATGGAAATACAAAAGGAGTGAATCTAAATCTATGAAAACTATTGAGCGAAGGTCAAAGAGTTTTACCCCCACCTTTGTCCCGCAGGGCGTCTTTCTCCTGCTGGGTGCTGCATTCAGGAGCGGTCAGGTAGTCGTGGAATTCCTTAAAGCCAATCGACTGGAAAATCCCACGTTGATAGTCCTGGCTGGGGGGTGGGAGGGGAGTGTAAACAGAGAGGAGAAGGAGTGAGAGGGAGAGAAGGAGAGTAGAGGACAGGAGTCCATTAACAACAAGGGAGAAAAAAAAAAGAAAAAAAATCAGTTTCCGTCTGCGGCCTGACATTTCCAGACACACGTCTTGACTGATTTCACCTTCCGCTGCTCTACCTCCGTCTCCCCTCCACCCGCCCACCCCTCAGCACAGAGCAGCAGCCTGAGGAGACAGGAGTGACGGCGGGACTTTGGGCACAAAATGACAGACTGACCTTAAAGAAATGTAAAAAAAAAAATAAAAAAATAAAAAAAAAAAATGGAAAGAAAAAAAAAGAAAACCTCAACAGCTCTGGCAGAGGGCCCGCTGGTGCTGGGACTCATGGGCCCAGAATCCTAGCGGCTGGCAGCAGACAGTGAAGACATCAGAACACATCAGTGGGATCAAAAGACAGCCGCTGCCTCTACTGATAGATCTTTGTTTGTTTGCTTTTTAACTATGGTGGCTCTGTGTCGCACAGCAGCACAAATGAAGATCTATCCTGCGCTCTTTCACACAATCCTGGGCCGAAACAGTAAATAACCATTAGGTACTTGTCGCTGGGTCGTGTTGACTCTGATAACAAGGGTCCGCTTCATGTGGTTCTACATCAGCTGCCGCCACAGCCTGAGGCATTGGCAGGACTTCTTTCCAGCTTATACACCTATTTGTAGGTGAGTCACATTCTGGCCGCTAAACGATTTCCCAAGATTCCACCGTCCGGTCAAGCAAAACTCATCCACTTTGCCTTTATAGAAAACCTAGAGATTAAAACTAAAACTGACACAAAAAGAGGCAACACCTTCTTTTTTTTTTAACAATGAAGAGTCAAGTTGGATGTGAATTCAGAATGTTTGAACTGACCACGACCAATGAGTGTTGGGAAATGGGAGATTTGGATAAAAACCATGTTCTTCTTAAAAGTCAGAAAATAGCAACATTCTAAAAGTGTCATTTGGTTTTCGCCACTTTTAAACATGATTACTGAGGTCTAACATCAATAAACACAAGTTTAGCTGATCAGCCATGTTCGTTTTACGTCAAGTGAGATAATAGTCGCGCCATTGTTTCAAACCAAATTTATCTTTAGAAACTTTCCCATTTGCCTCACAGCTAAATCTAATCTAATCCAACTACTGCGTTGCACTGCAAACACTTTTTTTTTTTAAAGAACAATAATGGCTATCCGTGAAACAAGAAGAGGAAATGACGAGAATATATTATAATAACAATGATTATAAATCAGGCTGGGCCAGCCGGCGACAGAAACCCAAGCGCAGCGACGGAGAACAGGAAGTGCACAGTGAATGGGGGGAGAGAGGGAAAAAAGAAAGACAGAGGAGAGGAAGAGGGAGAGATTTGACCTTGATGTCTGGAAGCGGCCAGCCAACGAGGGCGGAGGACGGGAGACGTGAGGGTGAGAGAGAGGGGAGAGACGGCAGACGGAGGGGGGGAGGAGGGGTTGGAAGTTGCACGGTTGATCAGATTGCTGAGAGGGCAACGGTGGCAGAGGAGGAGGAGGAGGAGGAGAAGGAGAAGGAGGGGGGAGGAGGAGGACGAAGAGGAAGGAGTAAGGAGAGAGGGGGGAGGAGGAGGAGGAGGGAGAAGATGCTGAGGCTGATGATGTAGGATGGGGTGATGGGAGGAAGGAGGGACAAAAAGAGGAGAACCGGCAGCATCCGGGGCACTGAGGCATCAACTTGCTGCTGCCGCACCCAAACACACACACACACACACACACACACACACACACACACACACACACACACACACACACACACACACACACACACTATCAGGACTGACCCAGGGCAGCGTTTCCACACAAGGTCTTTTTTTCAACACACATACATGTTTATACATAATTCATGTGTCCCACACTGAGAACAGGATCAAATTTTCATCCCACCAGGACGACTTTTACTGTAAATTCTGCCCCTGCGGTCATATTAACAGGGGCCGTCTTCTGTTTGATATGCATCCTGAGTCGTCTGCTGCTGAAAACCGGCCAGATTTACACAAAGCGGTGCAGCGGTGTCACGCGTTGCCCTCTGGAACGGAACACAGCAGATCCGTAACAATGACGGCGAGGAGGAAAAATGGAATCAGGCGGTACGACGGGAATCAGGCTTCCTTCGTATGCGGAAGCAAATCGGACACAATTTTGGAAATCTGCGGTTGGGGACTAAGAAGACAGGTTGGATGATTCCTGGAGTCGTGTGCCACGGAAAATGAGGCAGATGCCCAGGAATTAGTCACGGCCCGATTCTTTCTCCCAAAAGTCGAGCTGCTCAAAGCAACCTGGGATTGACTTAACTTTTCTCAAGCATTATAATCAGCCGGTTCCACATAGATCATGCTAGGCTTGAGTCAGTTGAGGTAAAATCTATGTAAGATCATTTGAGCGACAATACGCAAAACAAATAAAAACCAGCACGAGATGCTCTGTAAAGTTCTGAATAGTTCTTAGTTAAAATCATCCTGAAGTGCTGAGCTGCTGCTAACTGACGTGATGCCTTTCGCTCTTCATTCAAAAAGGCTTCTTAAATTCTATAAACAGTTTGGGGAAGTGGTCCGGGGAAGTGGCCCCACCTTGTCAACCAACCAAAAAACCAACCGACCCGGAATAAAGAGGTAAGACGGTACCGTAAAACAGATGCTACCATAAATGACATCAGTGGTAAACAACATTTTACGACAGACGCAGACAAAAAAACAGCCTAAACCCACTGACACAACAGAACCAGTTACATGTTGATGAGGTTACAGCGCTTAAAGACTTAACTATTCAGCTGTGATCTGTATCCATTGATCCGGTACCGTCTTATCTTTTGTTATCTTTTGCAGAAGCTTTGTTCGCATGTTTTAAGTGTGAGCAAAGATTAAGCAGATGTTAATGTAGACAGCAGATACGGGCCACTTCTAAAAGCAAATGTGAGGGGAAGGTCAAATAAAGTGGAACCTTTATTTGACCTTGAGGGTGCCTGTGGTGCAGCTCCAGCTGGTGTGAAGCACGTTGACGCGTGGCGCAGTTTCGGCGGGAAACATAACAAGAGCCCCTCAGAAGTCCTGAACGAAGGGCGAGTGTCTCGACCGTATCACTGTTACCTTTCAGCAACCCATTGTGAGTGATTTGCTCTGGCAGCGGTGATCACACGCTGGTAGGGAAAAAAACAAAGTCATAGAGTTTCTCACAATCTCTGCAGGACACCTGAAGAATGATCCTCTACATCAGAGCCAGCAGCGTGGGGCTGCATCTCTCGGGCCTTTTCAGCGACAGGACAGAGTGACCTGTCAGACTGAGGGAGGTGGAGGAGGGGTAGGGGGTTGATAAATATACTCCACTCCCATCCCCCTTGGATACATGAAAGGGATGAGTTACGTCCGAGGTCAGACTGATCGTCTGGTTTGGAGAGCGGTGCGAGGAACGTGCTCTTGAGCTTAACGGTCGATAGCGGCCAGCGGTCAAAGCCGGAGTGCCACCTTTGTTTACACTCACTCAACACGACGGCAATCCACGTTTCTTTTGTCGCTTTTAATTCCAAAAAATGAAGTGTTATGAAAGTCGTTTGCAACCAGCATGTGGATGTTTGGAGTGAAGCACGATATTTATTTCCCAGGGGTGTTAACGGTGGAATTGCTCTGATTTCACACATCAAAGTCTTTGAACAGATCTTCATGCTCTTGAGTTAAGAGCGGAAAACTCCCCGAAGGCCTCCGCCGCGCAAGCGATAACATCTGATCAACGCCCCCCGGTGATGTCATTTTAGTCTTTTCATCTGTTTTCCCGGGAAAAAAGTCACAAGGCTGTGGACGTAAGCACAAACTTCTTTGTGATCTGCTTCTTTTCGCCGCTTAAAAGCAACACATTGCCAGAGTGCAAACAGGTTGACGCCCAAGTTGTGCATCAACGGGGAGTGAACCAAGGGTTTGCAGGTTTCAGCGTGGAATGTTATTTTTCTCGGGAACCAGAAAGGTCGTTGGCGGCTACCTGTCAGTCTGGACCTTCTGCCGGTTGAAGCGGACGTGGAAGTCTTGGAGCTCTTCGATCAGCCCGGCGGACAACATGTCGTCCACGCGGGCGTCCAGCCTCGCATCCAGAGCTGCAGAGGAGGATCAAAAAAGTAAGAAAATAAAAAAATCAAATGAAGAAGCAGCATATGCACACAGTCTGCCCTCCTCTTTTGCCATTCATGGCAATGACGGCATGAAGGAGAGCAGCGAGATGCAACCTCAGCTCCTCACCGTCCATGTCGGCGTGCAGCCAGAAGATGCAGAGGTCGGGGTGTCGAAGGGGACCGCCCAGCCCGCCGCCGCCCTCCTGCCCCCTCTGTTCCTCCAGCCACTGACTGTGCGGGACGCCCGTCTCCTCGTGCACCTGGAGGCTCCTGACAAACACAACACGAGCGTGCGAGCTGTCAAGAGCTTTGCTCTGGGGATCTCTGCAAACTGAACACTGAGGGCACGATCACAGCTTTCGAAGTTTTTACTGTTTGACTCCTGCTGCTTTTTAACCGGTTTCTGTAGCTTTTCTTGTATTGAAATAAAAGCCATGAAACCATCAGCTCCAGCGCAGAGCACAGAGTTTAATCAAAATTTGACATCTGCTATTAAATAACAGCTTTAAAAAAAAGAACAGCGCTTCAGGCTATTTATTTTAACAACCAACTGGTTTTGGCAAGACTTCAGTCGAACACTGTGGCACATCACCGTTGGCCACGGAGCTCACACAAGGCATCTAACACATCTAATTGGCCTGCTTTGAACCCGAGTGACAGCTGGCTCGTCCAGTCGCTTCCCAATATTCTCCAAGACACCGGGAAGTCGCTGCTTGTCTCTCGTCAACGTTGAGGAAGCGGCTCAAGATAAGACGAGGGGGAATATTAATCACGCGGTGCAGACGGTGCATGAAATCACCTCGCCGAGGACGACGTGCCGACACTCGATCCTCGGCAGACTTCTAGCCCGCGCCCCGACGATCCTTCCGAGGTTACGGAGAAAATATGATTCCTGTCGTTCCGTCAGCCGGAAGAAGAGCAGGGTAACCTAACCCAGCGCGGGGCGTCGCGGCTGCTGCTCGTCAGGCAACCGGGCAGGCGTGCGCGCATGTGACCGCACGTGAAAACAGACACCGCTGCTGTCAGCGAAGATAGGCGGAGGACTTCGACTGTCAGCCACTGACAAAGGAGAAGCCCCGCAATGTGAAGAAGAAGCAGCTGAGAAAGCTGTGAGAAACACAGCAACGGTGTAACATGAGCCGCAGTCTGAGTGTAGAGCAGAATGTGGAGGGATTGGAAGATGAAATAGTATTTATTTGAATAGATATAGCAGGAAGACAGGGTTGAATCACCTGATTATCTTGCGCTTGTCGTTGGGGTGCAACATGGCCGCCATGTCGGGGTCCACCTCCGTCAGTCGCTTGTGCAACTCGGCTCCTTCAAGTTTCTCCAGCTCAGAAATCAAGTGTTGGGCTTCGTCTGCTCCTGGTGTCTCCTGCTGCTGCTGCTGCTGCTGCTGGATGATATATTTCATCATCACACTGTAAAAAAAAACTTGTTCTCATGAATCTATTACAGATCATTACTTATTTTTTCTGATCTTGGAAACAGACACACAAAAACCAAAAATCAGCCTAATAAACAACAAAGATAAACACACACACACACACACACACACACACACACACACACACACACACACACACACACACACACACACACACACACACACACACACACACACACACACACACACACAGTCTCAGTGATGCAGGTGTCAACTCACGCCTGTATCCAGCAGGACTTTCCACAGCAGGGACTCGATGTAGTAGTTTGTCCCTCCCACGACGACGGGCAGCTTGTCACGGCTGTGCATATCATCGATGTTGAAGCCGAGTCAAGGATTTGAACCGCCGCCTCCGTGATGCCGAGAGTTCATCGTGGCCTGCGGCTAAATTTCGCTTTTTCGCGGCTTGATCAGAAAATTCCGGGCGCCACGTCACCAACGAGCAACCAGCTTTTGATTCTGGGGTTTTATTTATTGGGACATAAAATCTCCACCAGTGATGTAAAACACTTCACACTGGTTGCACTCTGGGTTTCTTACAGCGAAGAGAATGCTGATTGGTGATGCAAACCACAGAATGTTAAGACCCATTGGAAAATGGATGAGCCAGATCTCAGGGCTGAAATCATCCAGGCCGCTGCTGCTCCACGCGGCACAGTTCCGTCACTGAACCCTGAACCGAAGTGGATGATTCACTGCACAGCTGAAATCATCCGGTCTTACAGGAAGGGCTCCATTAAATAATCATCACCTCCGATCCAGTCGCCTTCCCTCCTAAACACGATTACCGGAATTCTAACTCAGAGCCACACCTCATCTTCCCCCAGAGTCGCTCTCCCCCTCTTTGCCTGTCGCATCTTCTCTCATCTTGCACCTTTTCTTGCCTCCCTCCCTCCTTCCCGTCGCCCTCCCGCCTTTCCCTCATCCCCTCTCTCCCTCCCTCCTTCCCTCCCTCCCTCTGCTCGGGGATAATTAAATAACCACTAAAACAGGATAAAGGCCTATCAGGCATCGTCATTGTCTCCCCTCTCTGTCTCCCCGTCTCGTCCCGCCCTCCCCGTCACCCCTCCTCACACACGCACGAGCTCCGCAGACGGGAGGAAGGTGACTGCTGACGAGCGCCAAGCCAAAACTCAGCTCCGGGGAGGGAGGGAAAAAAAGGCGGGAAAAGAGGCTTGTGACTGAGGCGATAACAGAGAAGAGGGGAGCTCATGCGGTCGGCACGCTGGGCGACGGAGGGGTGGCGGCGGACGCTGCGTCGCCAAAGTCCTGCGCTTTGAGGGCTCCTCCTCTGTGATGGTCTCGCACGTGCGCACTCTCTTCCTTTTTTATTTTCCGCCCCCCCCTCGCCGTCTCTTTTCCTAAAAGACCTCCACATCGCTTCCTTCCTTCCTTCGGCTAATCTGTAATCATCCCTTCCCTTCCCGTTGCTCTCCAGCCTCGGCTCCCTCCCACTGCCGTGATCTCGCTGCACCGAGCCTATTCTTGGAGTTACCGCATCCCCTCACCGCACTGCTGAGAGTGTGTGTGTGAGTGAGTGTATGTGTGTGTGTGAGTGTGTGTCTGCATGCATGCCATCCTGTTCTATTAATACTGTCTCTAGTTATCGCCTCCTCTCCCCACATCTGTGCGACGGCCGCTGTCTGCAGGAGGGTGCGACTGCCAAAAATGTGTGTAAGTGACTGTGTGTGTGTGTGTGTGTGTGTGTGTGTGTGTGTGCGCGCGTGTGTGTGCGTGTGGAGTGATGCAGCGCAGACTCTATAAATATTGTTCCCAGTGATCCCTCTCTCTTCTCATTTTCAGGGTAACATCTGCAGCAAGACAAGCCCGTAAATCGGGGACACAACAGATTATCTTCTAGACGCACACACACACACACACACATACACAGGCATGCACGCGCACCCCTCCAGACAAATTAGCACAAGCTAAATCGACCAAATTGTTTTCCGGCGGGAGGCGGCTTCCAAGAAAAGGATATGAGAGCCAAGGCTTTGTTCCTGAAGTCGACGACTGTGTAGCTGGTGACCAACGGATCCACAAAGCTCATCATGTGGTGTGGGCACTGGGCGCTCTCCTCAGGCGTCACCTTGTTGGTGATGATGTCCAGGCCCTGGTAAACCTGCAGAGTGGAGACGCAGGAGAATATAGAAATGTAACGTTGAAGGACCTGTGGATGCAGGAGAACACAGGGAAGCACAGCAGGAAGGAGGAGGAATGAAGGATATTGGTATCGACGTAGATCAGATTGTCAATGTTGCATCAAAGGAACCAGGACTTGGTTTAGTATTCAGTATCCCGTCATTTCTAAGTGATTGTCCAGGTCATTAAAAGATTCTGGAGGATTCTTTTGACACTGACATCAAGCAATGAATCAGTTAATTTCTCCAGAATCAGTGCTGGGACAGACAACAAATCTGAGCAGCCAGGATTCTGGCAGGAGAGCCGCCCCACACAATCACACAATACATGAACAAGTGGCTATTAAACGGCAAAAGCTACAGATTTTAACAATGGCAAATGGGTGAAGTCACGCACAACTCCAACTTTCCATCTGAAAAATGTAGCAAGGCACAGAGCCAAAAAAGGTTTGCCTTCAGATTCATATAAGGGCACCATGAAAAGACAAAAAAGTGGATTCAATTACCAATTATGTTTTTGATTCAAAATTTGTTTTAACATTTTAACATAAAAGTTTGTAAAACACTCATAGGAATGCATTTCCACTTTCCACACACTTTTTGTATTAAAATACCATCTCTAACGAGGACCCCCATATTATTCTAGCCAAATATACGTGACGTTACATCTGGTTTGGATGAGCAAAATATTTCCAGCGACTTCAGTGTATTTACACCAAATAACAGACGTTTAAATTTAGTCTAAACACTGCCATAGCTCCACGGACCAAGGGTTGCAGGTGAAATGGAAAACTGTCATTTCAGAAGTGGACACACCGGGCCGGGTCGGGCCGGGCCGGGCCGGTTCTCCGCACAGCATCTGTGTGTAGTCTACCCTCAACCATTTCAAGTATGCCAGCGTGACAACAACACGGAACCAGGCCCCAAAATGTTCCAGGAAAAACTTTATAAATACATTTTGAGGTTAAAACCATTTAAACACTAAGTTGAAGCTCCGCGCCGAGGCCGCTTTTGATGTTGGTGTGACAAAAGGAAAGAGCAGAAATCTTGGTTTGCAAGGGGGAAGGTTCTAGAAAGTAATGTCAGTTCGGAGATGAGGCGAAAACACATCTGACTGCATCCTGAAATGTCATGAGATGAAACCACACTCCCCATTCAGCGACTCTCCAATCATATCGTATGAGTCCCACAAAGGCTAGACTGAGTTGTATTTGGATTTTCAAAGGATGGTTTCCAAAAAAAATAATTTGGACAGAAACAAGTTTTTATATATAAATATACAAAATCTGTAACATTGCACTTGCAAGCAACATTTGGAGCTCCTCTCGCCTTTGTCACAACTAGAATCCCCTCACCAACCACCACCGCCACCTGTCCCCGCATCCATAAAAGCAGCTGATTGGTTACGGACTGCACGGTAAATGAAAGCTGAATGAAAACGCTGTCTGTTGGCAAGATGGATGAGAGAAAATCACGGGGAAAGTGTTACCTTCCCACTTAAGAGGCGCTGTTTGGGGTCAGCAGTGCAGGTCAGCTGGAAACATCAGTGGTGAATTGGCTACTGCTCAGAGAGGAGAGGAGACCCTGCTTGGAGAGATTTCTGTCTGAAGAGTTTGGAAGTTCAAACGACTCTACTTCCCCTCCCTCTGGATTTGTACTTTGATTTTTTTTGGGGGGGGTTGTGGGGGTTTGAGAGTTGTGGGGGTTTGAGGGTAGATCCACACTTGTAAACACAATTTTACGCAATTTTGCTCCTCCATATGTGAGGAAGGAACTGGGTTGAAACTATTTTTTCTGCATTTGTGTCGTATATAATCGCGGTTTTCTGCACAAAAAGTGTTTTTCGAGGGAACATGTACACGTCCCAATACGTCTCTTAACTCCGATGCCAGCTTTCCTCCCAGTGGCACAAATATAACATTTCACTGGCACAATGTTACAGCGCCGAGCAATCAATTGGGCCGTTCTGGTTATTGATTGCTTTCTTCTACCTTCTGGTGTGCCAGCCGCACGAAAACTTCCTCACCGGAGACGCAGGGAGGGGAGAGAGGAGGAGGAGGAGAGAGGGAGAGAGGGAGAGAGAGAGAGAGAGAGAGAGAGAGAGAGACAGAGAGAGGGAGAGAGAGAGGGAGGGAGAGAGGGAGAGAGAGAGAGAGAGAGAGAGAGAGAGCCGAGGTGCATGAATTATTCAGAGCTGCTCTGCACGACACCGCTGTCAGCCGGGGGAGGAAGGGATGGATGGGTGGATGGATGGAGGACGGATGAGGAGATGAAGAGCAAATGAAGGAGGGGCAACATATGAAGAGCGATCAGGATGATGAGAAAGGAGGAGAGACGAGCAGGCGAGAAGCTCTCTGCAGCCGTTAGAGGGAACAAGATGCCTGCCCTGACAAATTTGCGCAGATTATCCACCGGCCCACATCCTCCCTTCGCTCGCACTCGCTGGCTGCTTTCCCTCAGTCACTCTCTCATGCTCAGGGTGAGGAGAAAGAGGATTGACGGGTAGCAGCTGGAGGTAAAAGTACGATGAGACGAAAGAACGGCTGAGGACCTAGTCCAGCGTCGGGCTGGAGTTTGTTCAACAGAGGACCAAAGGCCCGAATTGCGCTCTAGGCTTTCAGGTTTGGATTGCAGTTGGATTGCAGTTGGATAGCGGTTCACCACATGCATTTACTGCTGAAATCACACTACGTTACTGGAGTCTGAAACCTGATTCGGACCGACTGTCTGATCACAACTACATTTAAGAGTTTTACCAATCAGATTTTTGCATCTTCTGAAACTTTGGTCATGCTTCAAAAAACACACACACATACTGTATAAATAGACTGATTTTTGAATTGAGTGGGACTAACGTGAGTACAGTGTCAGCTGGTCAGGGATGCTTACAAAAAAAATGTAAAATAGATGAAGTCAAGTCCAGTGAAGCGGCCAATTCACAATTTTAAGTTGGGAAAATGTTTTCATTGGGATGTTCTCTGACATCAAGACACTAAAAGGCATTAACACTACATTATTACTTTTGTTTGGTTTTTTTTCCATTCATAGTCCTGCCATCACTACAGCCATCAACAGATGTCGCAGAAATCGCCTAACGTACTCATGGAATATTAAGAAGGATCATGAGATTCAACAGTCAGCTGTGTGCTACAAATGGACTCATATAGGGTAAAAAAAAGTTTCTAAAGCCTAAAGCTAAGGTTTCATCATTTACTGGAAGTTTCCTTCACTCTTCCACTGTGACGAGACGGAGAAAAAAAATCACTGCAGGCAAGAATCTTGGCTGATAATCACAGTGGCGTGGAGCACTTTTCCACTGGTAGAAAGGAGGGGAAAAAAGCTTTTATCTCATGTCACTGTGAAGCCTTTATCCCCTGACAGCTGTTATTCACACTGTCCATTTACTGCCGAGTTGGCTGCTGCAACCTTTTCTGAGCCTGTTTCTCACTTGCAGTCCCGGCACTCGCCCACCTTTTAGCGCACTACTACTACTACTACTACAACTACTATTTCTAAAGCATGTGAACACATCTGACCACAGTGTTTTCACATCATTAGGCCTCAGCTCAAGCTCAGCTGAACGCTGACCTGGAGGTCAGCATGGAAAAGACGCGGGACAGGTTTAAAAGGTTTCCAAGAGAAACAGTCGTCGTCCTGCTCCGGTTCTCATCCTCCTTACCACCCATCTCATGTTGTGAAGACCTTACCTGCTGCAGAAAGAGCGCAGTCAGTCATTACATAACGACCCCTCATCGCAGATTTGTGCTCTCTCATGTAAGAGCGCTGGAAACACAAAGGAAGCCCTCGCAGCCCAACAGCAATCATTTTTAATTTCGCCTTAACGAGGACGAGACCCGAGAGTGAAACGCGGGCGGTGGGAGGAGGATCGGAGTGCAAAACCGGGCCATTTGAGTGGAAGATATGTTGCGGGTGGGGAGGGAAAAAAGCGCTTTGAGGAGGAGCGGCAAATGAGAGAGGGGAAGCAAGCGGGGAGGAGGTGAAGATGAGGACTTCGAGTCGAGGCGGAAATGAGCAGCAAATTGCAGCAACGTTTGCGTGCAGAGTCGTAAATGAATCAAAGATGGGGGGGGGGAAATCAACACTACCAATTATGGGGAGATGGAGGACTGAGGAGGCTGACTGTCAGCGCTTTTCATTAAGTGTGTTTTCAAGTGTCGCAGGGGATAAGACATGACTTCTCCCTTGCATCTAAACTGAACAGATGAAACATTACACTCGATAAGAGGGGAAAGTGGCAGGCGAGAACTGAAGAGTGCTAAGCAAGCTGGGTTTTTGTTTTATTGTTTTTACATTTTGGCTGATAGTGGTCATATTTCATACGCTTTAAAGCAGAGGTGGGCAAACCTTTCGACTGGTGGGGCCGCAATGGCTTGTAAAATATGACCGAGAGGGGGCCGGAGCAGGAGCAGATGGATGGAGTGTTTTGGTGGCCCACTTCATAGGAGGAAAAAATGTATCAAGAGATGTATAGAAAACATGTGATTTGATGAATGAATGAACCAAAGCAAAGTTACAACAAAATCAGTGTCTTTGAAGCCCCATGGTATTTAGCTCTTTATTGAAATGACTCTTAAAACACTGAAAGAGTGGATGAAATACAGCCATTTTATGACTTATTATGACTTAAAACAACAATACGTCAACGCTTCTTGTGTTTCCATAAAATATAGAAAATATTTTTTAACAACTTTTGAAAACTGACACACTCCTCTTTGCCATTTTGTCAATAACTGGCGACTGATTTTTTTTCCAATATTTCGCTAGCATCTGCAACCACGTACCATCACCCCATATCTTGATTTTTTTACATTCCTACCAAACAGGCTTTTTTCATTTTCAAAATGTTTGCATTCATGTTAGGGTGTTCGTGGAAATGCCAGAGCGCGCAACAGTTCTCGGAAGACAGATTTCCGACGGACGATTCACTCTGAAACATTCCGTTAATGTGTTTACAGAAAGTGCCCAGGCGTTGGTAAATTTCATTTCGGGGTTCGGGGGGGTGGTGGTGAGTGTTTTCTCAGGGAGAGGCTGCGGACTCAGCTCGGCGGGACACTATTTCACGTCACAGCTTTAAGGCGGGTGGAAGTGGATGTGACCGTGTGGCTTGTGCGTGGGTGAGGAGAACTGTGCAGGGATGTGTGCGCGCGCGTGTGTGTGTTTGTGGGGGAGACAATGAGCCCAGTGTTTCTGGCCCTGCGCAGCCTGCAGCCAGCCTGCCTGGCCAACCTCACGCCCTGCACGAGACAGCTGTTCCTCTGCCATATAAATAAGGGGCGACAGTGAAAGAGAGACGGAGGGCGGTGGAAGAAAAAAAGAAGAACAAACACTCATTGAGATTTTATAAATGAGGCCCAGGGGTTAGCTGGAGGAGAGTGAAGGGGAGTGATCGGGCCGGCTGTGCACGGGCGGGTGTGACTCTGTTTCACTTTGCCGCTGCTGTGACTTTTGGTAACACTGAAAGGCGGTGGTACATTGTAAAGCGTCCAGTTCCCAAATCCAATAACATGGTCTCCTCAATTGAAGAATGTGTGTTAGTATCCCACCTTAAGACCTCTATTTACTGCTTCAAAATCCACCTTAAGATCTGCGTGGGGCTGTTGTCAGTCGGCTGCAGTCCTCACACTAAAACCCAAACCACTTATTTGCAGCATTAAAAAGGAAGGGAAGAGAGGAGAGCCATTGTCTTTGACAACATTTCTGTATTTCTGTGAATCGGCAGGTCAATAGAAATCCAACATTCAACATTTGCCTCTCATTCGAACCTCGGGGTACATTGAGTGGCCAACACTGGCTGAGCTTCATTGGATTATTTCTGTCCTCAGGTCAGAATCTTCTTTATCTTGCATTGCATTAAAAAACAACAACAACAAAACACCAATTTCCTCGTCTTTTCTTTACCCAGCGCTCTCGTCTCCAGGCACCGTCCTCCTCCTATTTATCCTTCCATCTTCCTCGCCGCGTCTCTCTGTGGGGAACGGCCCAGTAATGCCAGACTAATAAATCATGCATGGCGTTGTTCTGCCTCCCCCCTCCCCTATCCTCACTCTTCTTCTTCTTCTTCTTCATCCTCCCCCCCTCCATCCTGCCATCCTCAGCCTCACTGCAGCAGGTGACCGCAGCAACACTGCATGGCTTCCGCACACTTGGAGTTAATCAGCTCGGGTTTTTTCTCTCTTCCTCGGCCGCACTGAGCATGAGAAAAAAAAAAAAAGATGTATCATCACTAAGGACGTGGGAGGCGTCAGCGCCTCGATCACAATGTAAGGCGAGCGCGTCAAAGCGCAGACGGGTCAACGCTGCAGGCAGACACTGGAGAGGAGGAGGAGGCTGGAAGTGAATCAGAGGGATCTCGCTCTCCGCCGAGATCGGCGCTTTAAAAGTCGTGGGAAGTGTCTCGTGCGTAGACGAGCAGCTGGTGTCGGGAGCAACGCGGCTGCTCGGCCACTATAACCTTTAAAGGTCCAGCATTAGCTCATTTTACGCTCCATGTTCTTCAGCTGAGAATCTAAATTATACGGGGATTTCCCAGAAGGGCGCGCGGGAATTATGCTAACAGGGATTTTCACGCCAGCGTTTTAAAGTGAAATAACAGAGAAGAACACTGGCTTTTCCAATTCAAGAGATAACAGAGATAATCAGCCCATATCAAAACTGATTTCAGATCTTTGTTTTTCATCCTGGACTCCAGTCGAGCAGCCTTGAACAATGAATTACACAAGAAAACTCAATAAAAGTCTTCTGCTTACAGAGTTTAAGCTGCAAGAACACACCTGCTGAGGGAGGTGACCGAGAGAGGTGGCAGTGATAACTCTTCATGAAATCCTAAGGGGCTGATTTACAGAACTTTGTGTGTTACGCGCACATGTTCTAAGAGTGGGGACGGATGAAATAGGGAGGACTTTTTCAGTTCTGAGGAGCTCCATTGACAGGCCAGAGACCCATCGCATGGTATGAAAAGAGTCGTAAATCAAATCCTGCGGAATACGAGCACTTTAAAAGAAGCGACAGCCCTCATGATGGTCAAATCTGTTGGTCTTCGTGACATTTTTAAAGCAAGGATTTAAGGGGCAACTGTTTTAACAAACAAAGCCACTCCCCTCATTCATACTTTTATTGGACTCTGATGGCTGAAATTCCGCATGGCAGCTTTTCCCCCTGCCGGGCCCATTTCTCACGTCGGACAGAGAACCTGGAGCCTGACAAATTGTCCGCCTTTGTCACGATTGTCACAGCTGGCTCGGTCTTTAACCGGAGAACCGCAACTCCTTCATTCATCCGAAGGGTCAGCGGCCACCGATACTTCCAGTGGGTCGCACAAACTGAAGGAATTGTGCTTATTTGTGCGTGACCTGTTAAAGTGGCCCCTCAGGACCTCCGGGGGCCTTTTGGTATGATACCCAGGACCCCAGTGTGCGATCTCAAAGAATCCCACCCATCGACGAAAGATCCTGCAGCGAATTTACTTCATGGTCACAGTGAGACACTGGTGGGCACCTTGTTCCCTTAAAAAGCCCCAAAATTTAACATAATTCTGATCCTTTTGACGATTCACAGCAATACTTAAAATAAAAACTTCAGTGAAAATAGGAATTTTCTCAAAGTCACTTGGGGTGTTTATCTATCTATTAAGCAAAACATTTTGTCCAATTGATCTTGAAGGACTTCCAGAACCCAGTCGTGGTTTCCATTCATCTCTCCTATGAGCGGGTGAAACTCTGCTATGTCTCACAGAAGACAGCGTTCATTTCTTTCCCGTGTTTCTGTGTCGCAGATCCAAACATTTCACTTTTCGAACATTACACCTTCTAGTGCATTACTAATGAATGTGTAAAGGCCTCAATACTGAAATATTGCCCGCTTTTCTCTCCATGGTCGAGTACACCCGCAGGCGCATATTAAACTAAATGATGTTGTATCAAGGCATTTAAAAGAGATGAGCAATGCCTCTGGTTTTCCGTGCTGCTGGAATTAATGATCTTATAACCAGAGGATTGTAAGTAGTGCATTTGTGTGCATATTCCGCCACAGCGGCGTTGTTCAGTGAGGGCTGTGTCTCCATAATGAAAAGTCAGATATGGAACTCATGTGTCACTGCCGCGCTGCAGACGCTGCGAGCACTTCAAACAGTGATCACAGCTCGACGCAGATTGGTGTAATGGCTCGGCCTGAACCCTCTTCACACCAATCACCGCCGACGTGCACCCCACCCCCTCCCCCCACTTATCAGTTTATCGTCCATGTCTGATCTTTCTTATTACCTTCAGCGCTGTGTGGAGCGTTGTCAGGGAGCCGGGATGAATCACCCCCCCTCGAGGTGACGAGTGTGATTAGCGTGCCTGTCCATTACCGCTTAATAAATGTCGTGTCAAAGCAATTAATCCACACAATGTCCACACAACTACAATAAAATGAACTATATGTGGGGGGTTTTAAGCTTCAAAATATACTGACCATGTCATCAAGATCAATAACTGTCCGGGCTTAAATTTTTTTTGCATAAATTTAGATCTGTTTGCATGTTTCTTTGTCTGACTATCATCATTATCATCATTATTAGCTTGTTAGCCAATAGGGAGCCTAAACCCACAACAGCAAATCAATTAGCTGGGTTTCACTCCAGATGGAGGGAAGGAAGTGATTGGAAGCTACAGCAGATGGAGGGAAGTCTGTATTTTGTTATCAAACATAAAACACAATACGGAAAAGGAAGTGGCTACAGATATTGAATGTTCACTGTAGGAACATCCAGCACACTGGTCCATACTGTCCTTTAAAACATGAGGTCAAATAGAGCAGACCACGTGGTTGGTTTAATGGTTTCTTCACAGATCCTGATTGAATCCAGCAGTGATAAACTGTTGTTTTATTATTTCAAACTGTTAAAGTTAAAGTCCCAGTGATTGTCACATCCCGAAGGATGCAAAATTAGTCCTCCGCATTTGACCCATCATCCCCTGAGGGAGAGCGGTGGGCAGCAGCAGTGCCGCGCCCGGGAATAATTGGGTGACCTAACCCCCCAATTCCAACCCCGAATACTGAGTGCCAAGCAGGGAGGCAATGGGTACCATTTTTACAGTTGTTGGTATGACTCGGCCAGGGATCGAACCCACAACCTACCAGTCTCAGGGCGGACACTCTACCACTAGAGCTGAGCTGGTTGCAACTTTGTTTCAAGCGCTGATGCCCGTCTTGAGAGGGGAATTTTTTTGTTTAATCTCAATGTAGCTTCCCCGGGCTAAATAATGGCTGTGATTAACCGAAGAGATCAGCAAACGCTCTAATCAAATGTATCATGTGGCCCCATGAATCTCTTATTGCAGTCCAGCCACAGAGGAACACAAACTCCAAAGAAGCAAAGTAGCAAACTTGGAGCATCAGTGTTACAGAGTAAAGGAATGCAATGTCACGTTACATCATTTATCTACTGATGTCATATTCAGTTCAGCTACATAAATTATTTGTAACATTACATGAACAAAAGCAGTTTGGATACTTGTTATAAACTCCAGGTGGCTCCTTTGCCTGACAGCTTCTTCAGCTAGACAGGCAAAACAGACCAGATTTAATATAGTGTGGGAAATAACCATGGCTCATTCGTTTCATTGTAACCATCGATGGGATGCGCCAAAGACTGAACACTTCTCACACTCACGTGACGCACACAGTGGGAGTTCCTGCTCTGGTGTGTCCATGGCGAGGAGATGAGGTGATGGGCTGATTCCTAACTCACATATTTTCCCATAACTCCTGCTTTTGGGAGGGGAAAGTGACAGACACTTCCTGCTAGAAAAAAAAAAACTTTGTGAATCAAGCAGCTGAACTATTTGGCAGTGGCCCGCTTCACTCGCAGCGGTACAGCCGGGCACTACTGTGTGTGTATGTGTGTGTGTGTGTGTGTGTGTGTGTGTGTGTGTGTGTGTTTGTGTATGCCATAGATAGCATGTTCATTTAATGAGTGAATAATATCCCCCTGCATGCCCAATGAACTGTGGGTAGGGGCCAGGAGGCCGGGGGGGTAATAAGTGCACAATGGGAGTGTTAGCGAGTGTGGGAACCAATTCTGCCGGGGACAATAGACACTTCCCAGTGGCCACAGCGTGCCCATTCACTATCAGCTGCCGGGGCCGGCGGAGAGCCGCGCTGAGCACGCACCAGCTCAGCACAATGCTGCTTTCTCCCAAACAAGACCAGACTGTTTCCTATCCCAAAGACAACACAGGCCGGCTCTAGCCCATACACCAGATTCTTTCTCACATAAGCCGTCTCCCTCGCTCTCTCCCCTTCCAACTCCAGCCGTCGCTGCCGCCACCCCGACAGGAGGGCGGTGGCAACCAAGTTTTTTTTCTTCTTTTTTTGTCATATTTTTTATTACTGGGTGAGAGATGAGTCCCAGGCATGCCGTGCTCCAACTAGGCCACTCTTTTTCTCTTCACCAGAGGGGCCTGCTGCTAGTTGAGATATTTTTGGGCCCTCGAACGTTATTAGCATAACCCAGTTTACCCAGTACCAGGTGACTGCTGGGAAGAGAAAGAGCTCCCACAGCGGAAGCGGGAGGGTGGGAGGGGAGGTAAATGCACTCAAGGACAATGAAGGGAGGGAAGGAGGAAGAGGTGGCGAGGAGGTGGCGGGAACAGAAGGAAAGGTGATGAAGGAGAGGTTTGGATGCAAGAGGGCGCACGCTCCAGGTCCCGCAGGAGGAATCATTGCTGTGTGTGTTTAAAGACCAGTGGAAGTTCATCCTCTGGCTGTCTTGACTTTTTCCTTTTTTAACTATCATTACATTTTCAGGATAATTCAGAAAGGCTTAAGTCTACAGGCGAGGTTTGGACTTAAGTTAGGGATAAAGATGATGGTAAGGGTTTTGATTGGTTGTATAAGATAATTCAAATGAAAGGGAGTCAATGTTGGTGGTGTGTGTATTATTAGGATGGCAAGAGCTGCATTAACACACAAAGCGCACAATGGAACCAATCATTTTATGGATGTTTTCGAGGATGTACTTATGCTGCTTTTACATGAATGGCAGCATTTCAGCATTTCAGTTCCTCTACTCAAAAGGTTCCACAACATTGAATAATCTGTAAATAACATTTATGATTTATAGAGTAATACATTTACAGCTTTGTTAAATGTTACTAGATGGTCACTTCATGTTGATAGTTTAAAAATAACACATTTAGGAGTTGCAATTGTTGATGTTGTGTGTGTGTGTGTGTGAGAGAGAGAGAGAGAGAGGGGGGGGGGGAGCGATACACAAACTCTCGAGCACAGAAGAAGTCAAAATCTGCCATTTAGTTATTTTCCAAGTAGCCTAAATAGTCAAACTCTATCCAAAAAAGCGTGAATAACAAGTATCCCAGTATCAGGTTAAGAGTCCTATCATTATATTTGAATATGTAACCACAAATAATAACAGTGTGTGCAATCACATCAGTCCAAATCTGCCAATACTTCATTGTGTCTGATAAAACAAACCTATAGTACTAAATGAATGTCAGTCAGTTTAAAAAGATTTTGAGGACCAGGGCAGTTTCTGAATAGTGAAATTGACAAACAACCACATATCCAGAAGCGATCCAATGACTATTTCTCTTTCTTCAAAACACTTGATTTGTTTTACATGTATGTATGAAAAGCACAAACAATATATTACAAAACACAAAAAAATAAATGAAATGGCATCACAATAAGGTCTGAATGAAGTGTAGAAACTCTTGCAAACACCGAGCTCAGTGAAACAGGGAAATGTGAAACAAGCACCATGACATATCTTATCTTATTAGACTAAACAGGAAAGCACATCTGACCTCAATTTTGCCACTTTATATTTCAGGTGACAAAAATGTCAATCAAGTGCACCATGTTCCAAAATATTACGTCACTGAACTCTGCTATCTCACGCATGCTCTCTAAAATGTTGCAGTATATCCGGTGTGACGGCAGGATGAAGATGACGATGATGGGACAGTAGCACTTACACTCCACAAGATAGCAAACATTACACTCGTGTTCATGCAACTCCACTAGAGCCAAACACGAGAATCCAAATCCCAGAAACGTGAGAACTAAGTGGGACAAAAGTAAAGACAAGCGTTGTTAGCTTTAGCACCACGTCCGATGGGTTTACCTGCGGCTTAAACCAGCGGCCTGACCAGCTAGGAGAGCAGCCATCGTGCCTTCAGGGCCAGAACAACAAACGCTAAGTGAATCTAACAGGTTGGTTGTCATATAGTCTCCTCCTGTCAAGTTCAAGCGACAGACTTAGCTGAGTCGGGCCGAGCTGCGCCATGCTTTCCACGTTAGCTCACATCTGCTAGCCTCCCCAGTAGCATCTAGCTCAAAAGGCTAAGTGAGATGACGGCTGTCACTCGGATTCTGGATTCACTCTGGGAGATAAGCGGAGGTTTTATTATTTTTTGTTTGTTTGTTTGTTTCAAGCCGAGCCTTGTGGTTGCCCCGTCAAAGAGTACTACTCTGTGGCGCGCCTCCTCCACAAAACGTCCTTCCTTACCTGCATGGAGTCGGCGCTGATTATCTCCCCGCGGAACCGCTTCCCGATCTCGATGGCCAGCTTGGACTTGCCGGTGCCGGTGGCTCCCAGAACGACCACCAGAGACGGCAACACGGCTCTCCTCACCGCCACCTGCACGCTTCGCGCGGACGCCGCCATGATGCCACTCGCTCCGGCTGGCCAGCTGACTGGCGGCACGCATGCGCAGCGAGGGCGCAGCGGCGCGAGAGGTTGGCCCTGTTGCCCGGCAACCGGCCCGCCATCACTCTGGATTGGAAACGTTGCGACGGCGGGTCTTTGATCTTGAGCCTCGGAAGATGTGCGGTTATGTTAACATTTGAGTCGTTTCATGTTTAGTTTTTTTAGGGCTTATCTGTTTCCGCTGTCGGTGACATTTAGGAGCGTTGGGGGAAAGGCTTCTCGGGGAGGACGGTTGATTATTGCAGTCTCTATGGAAACTGCCAGAGAGATGCGGGCGTGAGAAAAAGACACTTGGTTGCCATGGAGACTGCTCTGCACAGCTGATTGACGGTGGAGAGGGAGGCGCGCAATCACTCACACAGGTGGTTCCAGCAAGGGTGCATGCGCACAATGGTGGGATTCAGGTGAGAACAGATTCATTTAGCTTTATAATAAAGATCATGGAGCAAAAATAGATCTGGCTACGTCATCATTGTGTGTGTGTGTGTGTGTGTGTGCGTGTGTTCATGCATGTGTGCCAGATGGATACAGCAAGGGAGTCGAGAATGATGTCAAGCCATGAGGTTTATTATTTTTCTTACTTACTCTTCATACATAGAGGCTTATGAGGTACGGAAAATAAAACAACAAAGTGCTGAGACAAGGCGTCGATATCACCATAGTTGAATTCCAGATGTAAGAAAGCAACGTTCACAGCTACTATGAGTACTGTGCCAACAGCAGAGACCAGTGACCAATGCAGGTCACACAAATTAAAAAAAAAAAAAAAAAAAAAAAAAAAAAAAAAACCAAAGGAAAAAGGCAAACCACTGTTGTGGGTGCTCCCTATTGAAAAAACACACAAAAAAAGGGGGGGGGGGCATAATAGTGGTTTGTGCTGAAATAATTAGCAGACACTGAGAATATTCCAGAAAGGAGGTGAGAATTAACAGTAATGGTATATTTATATCACAATGGAGAGAGGATTCCTAAAGCATAGCTTTGGCCCTGGCATAAGAGAGAGACAGACAATAATAATGAGTTTCCTGAGTGCTGGTAAGAGCGGCACACACTATCTGTCAGGATTGAGGCGTTTACAGTACTACTTCCAGGCCTACAGTGTTCTGTTGCATGGCTTATGGGGTAGAAAGAGGAGCACCAGGTTGGTAAAAGACTGAAAGCTGTAACACCTACCAAAGAGTAGCCAGGAAAAAAAAACAACACTTTGATCGGCAGATCCTCTTAAGACCGCCCTCCCAAATCCTCCTCCTCCTCCTCCTCCTCCTGCAGCGGATTTAAGAGAGCGCTGTGTGTCTGCATGCAAGGAGCGTTCAGGTGTGCCTCCCGCTCCAACATGTCAACCTAAGCGTTGCGTGCTAATTTTTTCAGCACAGAACCAGCAGTAAAGCCCTCTCAGCTACAATTACAAAAAAAACAAAAAAAAAAAACAGTCATTAGCTCACACAGAAACACAACACCGTATGAAAATATAGTATAAAACTTTTTTGTCAGCTCCGACTTGTACAAAGAAAAAATCCCGGAAACACACAAAGTAATTAGCATTAAAGAACACAAGTAGGCAATGCGAAAAGATGTGGTGACAAAGTGGCTAGTGTGATCAATGTTCGGTAAGTGTTTTATTTTGACAACTTTAATAATATTTTTTTATTTTAATTAACAAAAATAGAAGCTTTGAGTTACCAGCAAGCTCGGCCCCCTGGGATGCAGGGCCCCATGAAAACTAGGATGAGTATAGTAGACTTTGGAAGGGACTGTACAGTCAGGGAACTATATACATAACATCCAACAGGATAGTCTACGTACATTGAAAGGCTTCTATAGGCTTTACATTGAATGCAAAAATGAATGATGAACATCAGACAGCAAGATGAAACAAGTATAGAGTAGGCTTCATCAAAACCAAACAAATGGCAATTATTTTTCAACACGCATCCAGATTTTTTCTTTTTTTGGTTGATCATTTGAAGCCATCGTTCACCTTTTGGCCCGTCTCCATGGCACAACAATGATAAAGGAGTAAACTATTGATTGGAGAATTTGGTGCTGACGGAAAACAAGATCAATCAGTATTGATGGTTCCAGGAATAATGGTACAAAAGAGGCCGTTGTGGGCATAGTGCAACTGTAAATACCTTAGATGCAGGGGAGAAAGGAGAATGTTGCAATATTGGACATGCTGTGGGCACAGGGAGATTCTACCCTCACAAATGTGGCATTAGTTGTTGCGCTGCCCCATGTAGCCCCTGCACTCTAGAAAATATGAGGGAAAGAACAGAGGGAGAAACAATGCACCAAAAAGCAGGTGCAACTTGAATCCAAGCAAGTTGTGGGTAATGTGGGTGATAGACAAGGTGAGAAAATTCCTTTGGGATGCATCAGACCAACAGAGTGCGCAGCACTGAGCCCGGTATGGGCAGCAGCTCGGGATACATTTATAGCACTTTTTCCAACTAGCAGCTGCTGCATTTACAACAAGTTAACCTGTAGCAAGCAACAATTAATAGCAAGGGGGAAATTGAACAATCTGATGAACCTGTCTCGTGTATCCATGGACATAGTAATCTGCCTTTGAGATGCCTCCAAATGAAAAAAAAACAAAGTCCAGTCCCTATAGCCTGCTGTCCTGACTGGCTCGCGGCCACATCAATCACTCAGAAGCTAATGTGCAAAACACACACACAAAATAAAAAAAAAGAAAAGAAGCAAGAGGAAACAAAATAAACAGAAAAATCCACCCGCACTATTCCAACGTGACTAAATCAAAGTGAGCAATAGTGTCTCTTCTCCTTCATGCAGTCCCGCTCAGCTCCTGTGTGTGTGTGTGTGTCTCTGTGTGTCTCTGTGTGTGTGCACAGCGCCCGCTCAGGAGCGCTTGAGCTGCGCCAGCCTCTGCAGCAGCTGCAGTTGCTTGGTTTTCAGCTGCTTCCTCTCGTGGGCCTTCTGCCTCTCGCTGGTGTGCAGCTGCTGCAGGTACTCGGCCGCTCGCGTCAGGATGGCCACCTTGGGCGTCTTGGGACAGTCCGCCAGGCCCGGGATCTCGTCGCGCAGCGAGAGGAAGCGCGAGCGCAGGTCGTTCCGCCGCTTGCGCTCCAGGTAGTTGTGCGCCTTGCGCTTGTCTGTGTCCTCGCAGTCCGACGACTGGGGGCTGGAGGCGTGCGACAGGAAGTGGGCCTTGGCGGGCGAGTCCTGGCCGTGGGAGCCCGACGAGCACGAGGAGGGCGGGGAGGAGGGCGACGCCGACGAGGTCGGCGAGGAGGCGCCGGGGTCAGGTGACTCGGCGCGGAAGCCGGCCACCATGGCGTGGGGCTTCCTGCTGTCCAAGTTCAGGGGGGCGTGGCCCAGCCGAGGCTGCTGCTGCTGCTGCTGATGCTGATGCTGATGCTGCTGCTGGTAATGGTGGTGGTGCGGCTGGCCGGCGTGGGCCTCCTGTCGCACCCGCTTGCGGGGCGGGTCGACCGGCGCAGGGAGGGTGTCCGGCGAGGGTGCGGCGTAGTTGTGCTGCTGCTGGTGGATGGAGATGTGGAAGCGCTTCATGCCGGGGTCCAGGGGGTCTGCCCGCACCGTGATGGTCACCGGCTTACGCGTGTTGACCAGCCGCCGCCGGGGCTTCCGCTGCTGCTGCTGCTGTTGTTTCTGCTGCTTCTGCTTCTGTTTGTGTTCCACCGTCACCACGTCGATCTCCTCGTCGTCCTCGTCATTGTCCTCGTCGTCTGAAAGGGTGAAGACAATGCAAAAAGTTTTTGGGGGGGAGACAGCAGAGGGACCACCTGGCTTCCGATTGAAACCAATTTACATCCTCCCACAGGAAGTTCCCTCGCAAAATCTGGAGGCACCTCCAGGGGTTCTCTGACTGAGCACACAGTGACACACATTTTAAATCAATTAACCGCTCCACTTACAGGAGTGGAAGCACTCTTGTTGAACTAAACGAGAGGGTTTTGTACAGTTTTTTTTCAACCCTCAGATTTTTATTGCCCTTGTAAACCAACACACCTTTACAGTAATTGCACAAGATTGCATGTTAGATTGTGGACCTGGTGATTTTACATGTCAAACTCATAAACCCGTTTCTAGGGAGGGGACACTTGATTGCAACTGCTTTATATATATATATAAAAAAGGTGGCATCCCATATCCCTAGGAAGGCCAAAAATCAATTCCCATGTGTGGATCTCTAATGGCTTTTGATTGGAGCCTTTACGTACATTTCCGATGATTGCCGGTCGCCCGCCCTCCCCATGAAAACAGTGTGAAAACGGTGTGAAATGCCGCCTGAAAGCCGGCGTCAAAGGATTCTGCAAGCCTAGTCGACCTCCTAAACGGCTAATCCCGCTCTATTCACAGCACCGACCGAAATCCACCCACTGACACAATTGGCGCCGCAGCCTGTTGAGTGGAGGAATGCAGCAACAAGTTCCCTTTGTGACGTTACACACACACCCATTATCTATGGTCCAGGCTGGGGATCACATGCCGGCCTACATACCACACTCAATCATATGGGCCAAAAAAAAAGAAAAAAGAGAGCATCTGGAGTGGGGAGGGGAGAACTACTACAACACATTCGCTCAAGCAAAAAAAACTAAACTAAAATAAGGCTCAGCTTTACAGTCTGTCCCTGCTCCATAAAGTTACAACCATGACCAAGAGCCTTCCGTAAATCCGCGGCAAATGCCAGGGAGGGAGCGTCGAGGATATTGTTATCTTCAGTGAGAAGAGGGAGAGGTAGCAGCTGGTCTGCTGGAGCCCTGCCAAGCAGCAGATGTTTCAATGGGCGTGTCGCTCAGCGCGCCAAGCATGTGTTGCATGCGTCGAGGTAACGCAATGCAGTCATGTGCCATGCCAGTCCTCGCAGCCAGATAATGGCTGATCACAGATAATATACTGCCCTGGGTGAGGGAAATTGCATTTCCCCGTGAACTGATGAGGAAATCACTTCTCGAGCTGCGTGTACTCGCTGGATACGTGGAGCTTATTTTGCATTTTCTATTAAAATAATATCATAAAAAGGAGATACTATAAAATGCAAACAGTAGTAGTGTGAGGAAAGGGCTTAACCAGTGAGAGCTTATCGTCCTGCTTGTGGAATGTTCAATGTGCCACATGATCGCTCACCTGACGAGTCGGTGTGAGACTCGGAACCGGAGGACACTTGCTTTTTGCAGCCGCCGCCTGACGGGAAGGTGAGCACGGCAGCCGGATCCACGCAGTCCGCAGCCAGCGCGTCGGCGAGCCCTCCGTGCGTCCTCCACGGGGACGGGACGGAGGTTGCTGCCGCCGCCGCCGCCGCTGCCGCTGCAGCCGCTTTCCCCGCTGCGGCGCCCGTCCCGGGACGAGGGGCGCAGCGCTCCCCTACAACTCTCTCCAGCTGCTGTCCCGCCGAGAAGCCGCTCCACATGCAGTCCTGGATGATGATGGAGCTCAGATTCCCGAAGGAGTTCGCGTCCGCGGCGAGTTTGCAGGGCACGTCCTGCTGCTGCTGCTGCTGCTGCTGCTGCTGTTGCTGTTCTTCCTCCTGTCCTAAGAACTGGGAGACCCACTCCAGCTTGTCCCCCAGGGATGGGTACAGCAGCCCGACCTTGCCCGACCCTTCCAGCGCCCTGATAGGAGACATGGGCGGGGTCGGCACCAGCTCGAATTTCTTCCATATGTCCTCGCTGGGCGCAGTGGACTTGAAGAAATTCTCGTCCGGGTCGTGGTGGTCGTCGTCGTAGAAGTAGTGCTGGTTGTGGTCCAGGTGGTCCATGTCCCAGCTTTCATAACGAGGCGCGGCAGAGCTGATGCCCGGCATGGGGTCTGCAGGCAAGCAGGAGGGTCTGACGGGAGGAGGGGCGGGGCGGGATGGGGGGTGGCTGAATCACTCCCTGTTCCCTATGTCTGTGGAGAGAGACGGAGGCAGTTGGATCAGAACTGAGCGTTATTCTTATTTTCACTCTGTCACAATCGTGCGCTTATTTCCAATGTGCCACACTGGATTCATTATATTTTCTGCTGTACAGCCAAAAAAAAAAAAAAGAGAGAGAGAGAAAATGTTGAGACGCAGCAACAGCAGGAAAGGTCCTTTGTGTGTGTGTGTGTGTTGGTTGGGGGGGGGGGGGGGGGGGGGGCGAGACGACGACGACCCTGTAAGTACCTCAATCAGAACATGATGTGCCAATTAAGGCGATAGTCGGGGTGGAGGGGAGGGGACGCGCTCGTTCACGTGGGCGTTTTTATTTTTATTTAAGTTAAAGATCAACTACCGCGCGTTGACTGCCGCGAAGTTCAAGTTTCGCAACAGCGTTTCATTACATAACACTGTTTTAGTAGTATACTGTAACACGCGCGGCGGCGCGCACACACGCACGAATAGAGTGGACGGGAGGGGGCCGCCGTGCGCACGCCGCTCAATCGTGAAGAAGGGGGGGCAGATTAAATTCGGCAGATTAATTGGATGGGCAGGTGTCTCCCTCGGTCGTTCCATCCTCTCCGCTTCGACTCCTTATCAAGTTCAAGCAAATCAGCTGCGACTAAAAAGAGAGAGGAGCGTGCCGGTCGCCTAATCAGGCTGCAGACGACGAGCGCTGTGGTTGCTGGGGAGGGAATTAAAAAAAAAAAGAAAAAGAAAAAGAAAAAGAAAAAGAAAAAAAACAACCTACAAAACTTCATCCGTGCGGAGACAAACACGCCTCCTTCTCCCACGCCGCTCTCTTTCTCGTAAGAGGATGCTGTGTTGTTTCTTGTATTATTATTTTTTTTTACCTGCTGTTGTGAATGAAAAACCAGCCGGCGTCCTCATTAAGATCCACTGTGCGTAAAAGTCGGATCCCCCCACAAACAGAATAGAAAAGAAAAACACAAGAATGACGAGCCAAACAAAGCAATTCCTCTTAGAAGGGAACGACGCGAGAAATCCAGCAAGAAGGTGAATAAGGTTCGAATAAGGGTTCCGCCGCTTCGGTCCTGCACGGCTCGACACTTGGCTGCCTTGGCTCTCCGGCAGCACTCGGTTCTTCCAACTGCGGACTAGCGCGCTATATTTGATCGGGAGGACAGCGAAGTCGGCTGTTATGCACAGGGGCGGGTCGTAGTAGCGGAGCCACGCCCACAGTTTAAAGGCGCAGCGCACCCCGGGAGCGGGACGCGCTCTCGCAACGGCGGAGTGAGGAGTTAAATGGCACTGATTTCATAAGATGGCACAGTTCTGCTTTTGTCAACCCGCACCCACCCAGCCACCCCCACCCCTCTCTCCGCTTGAAATTATGGGAACATAATGACAACAACCCCACCCCACCCCCAACCTCCTCAGAGAATTATTTATTTTTCTCCTTTTCCCACAGTTCTTCACGCCAATTTCACAATCATGACCTAGAAACCATCCTGTCAATGCAATCTCAGTGTTTTTATAATGATGATGATGATGATGATGATGATGATTTTAACAATTAAAACAATACCTCTCCCAGTGGATGTATGTGTTGCAACCTATGTGAGATTCAGGGGGAAAGCAGTGCAATCTGTATTTCTTGAACAATTGATTCAATTTTTAACAACAATCTGTGTGAAAACAAAGTGCCAGGCATGTTTTCCTGTTTGTTTTTTTGTTTGTCACATTTATTTCATGTTACAATCCTTGACTAAAATGCTTCCATACATTCCACAAAAAATAAATATTCTTTAAAAAAAAAAAGTCACTAAATTTGTCAATCATCAATCGCACTGTCACTACTGCCTGCAGCTCACACTGATAGATTCATATAAATTATATGGGCTGATGGTATCTATTTTGTTTGAAAATGTCATGTGTCTGCAACAATATCAAGACTAAATAATTAATAATGTATCATTCGTGGCGTTCATGTAAAACATAGCACTGTGAGGGTCTGCGACACACTTTTCTTTTTTAACCAACTCTGCAGAGACTGAGAAGATTCTGTCTAGTCCTCATCTACTCCAACATCATTATCATCAAATGTTGAAGTGGAGACCTGAGTTTTGGAGGCAAGTTATGAATCTAGGTTGGATTCAGATTTTGGGCTTGAGATGTTGTCATTGAGGTTTGGGTTCAGCAGGCTGTACAATCGAATAAAAAATGAATGGAAATCCCCAAAAAAGACAAAATGTGTGTGTGTGTGTGTGTGTGTGTGTGTGTGTGTGTGTGGACATATGGTTGCAGTATCCAATGCCGCCCATGCATCTCACAGTCTCAGTAATCAATATCACAAGCTTATGATGAGGCCCCTCCCCTGCAGAACCCCCACCCCCCTTGGAGGTGGTCGATGCTGAGGCAATGCTCTCTGTCTGTCTGTCTGTCTGTCTGCTGTATGTGTGTGTGTGTGTGTGTGTGTGTGTGTGTGTGTGCGTGTGTGCCTGTCTCTCTGTGACAGCTGCACACGCTCGCACATACACGCACCATCACGCTCACATCAACACCTGCTGACACTCTTGGTCCTCACCATGTGACCGCCGCGCACTAAACCCTGGCACACTGGCTTCTCCAGGATGAAGATTGAGAAACATCCTTCCTTTAACCGCTTCTCCGAAAAGTCCGCCCACCCCCCCGCCACCCACCCGATCATCCTCCAGCTCGTCGACGACAGCATGAAATTCTTGTCTGCCCACCTCATCTTCACACACACCCTCTGCTCCCCTCTCCCCTTGCTCTGTCACTCATCCTCTATTCTTCTTCCCTCAGTTTCTCCCTTGCCTACACTTTTCTCCCACACAGCCCCTGTCTCCCCCCCCCCTCGTGCTTTTATCCTCAGTCACCCCTGATCAAAAAGACCTTGACCCTACATGAAACGGGGGAGACGTCGGAGGGTTATATCCTCCATTTCCCAAGAGGGGAGGAGTGTGGGTGGGGGAGGGGGGCGGCGGCTACAAAGGCGCAGAGCTAACAGAGAGAAGAAACAGAATCTTTCAATTTCCCCCCTCTGTCTGGATCACTTTCTCTCTCTCGCTGCTGTCCTGGCTGCGCCTGATCCCTCTTTCTCTTGGCACTTTTATCTCCTCCCTCTCGGCCTTCTGCCCTGTTATATTCCCTGTGATGCTTAATCCGCCTCCCCTGCTTGGAATTAATCACCCAAAAAGTGAATGGGTGCACGGGCTCGCTCCTTGAAACGGGGAGGCGAGAGGAATGTCTTTTAAAGCAACAATAAGTAGATTAAATAACTTTGATTTTACATTTTCTTTTTACCTCGCCCCCGTACACACCTTGAATAATTTAAGTGCTTCTTTTTTATTCTTTGGCAACATTAATATGCTAATACAAATATGATTCTGTGACACTTTTTACAGAACAGAAATGCAATAGAGAGACAAACGCTCCCGCTCAGGTGGCACAAATTAAACCATATCTATCCTCAGAATAGAGCAGCTGTTAGCACTGATCCTCACTGTGCATATAAATACATCACCTACTGCTGTCATGCCATAATGATGGCCCACTATGAAGCATTTCTGTGGGGCCTTTAAAAGATCAGAATGACAGTTACAACTTCACACAAACATTCAGAAATGTAAAAGTTTTTCTTCTCTGTTTACATTGATGAAGAATAGTAAAGCCTTCTTTTTTCTCAGTACTGCGTCTCTGCGTTTTTATCCTGTTTGTTAACACTGAGGACAGAAGACATGAAACCAAAGCAACTTTTCACTGTTAAACAAAAAAAACAATCTATAAATCGTTTTTTGAACAGTTTTCTATCGGCGGCAGGGATTCTTCCACTTCTCAAGAACCTCAAATCCACACACATCACCAAGTAATTGAACAGAGGAGAAGCAATGATAGAACCACGCTCCATCAATAACTTCAGTCCCCTGTTTGCTCTCTGCCAGCGCTGTCAGCTTCTTTTATAGTTCATCGTAACCATCTCGGGGGAATGAAAGACAGAGTGTCTCCTTTCTCTCAGTGGAAATGTGGAGTCTGAAGGATACTCTTCAAAAGAATGACACCGTCCTCGCTGTTTCTCTCCCTGACTCTCCACGCAGCGTCTGCGCGGCATTGTTTGGATGTTTTTGTAATGTGGTGGTGTCTAATCATTAGATTAGATTAGAGGAAATGGGTTTGTAATGATTCCCCTGGGGCTGCTGCAAAGTGTTGGAAATGTCTTTATCATGCAGAGTGCTGATGCAGACAAAAACAAAAAGTCACAAAAAACAGTAATCATAAAAATTCATCTGACTGTTACAGCAAAGAGAGAGAACCGAAGACGGGCAGACGCACAAATAAGCCTGTGGACCAAGCTGCATATTTGTTGACATTTCCAAATGTGTTGCTCTTAAGATTTTAATGTAGAATGAGTGCACCAAAGTAATTTAAAAAATTCTGGAGTTTTACTGCTTGAGAAATGAATCTTCAACAGATATATTAAATATCTCATATTATGCAAAAGTTTCTGTCAGTGAACTTCCCAGAAACAAAGAGTAAAGTCCATTGATTACTTGCTTGCTTACTTTACTCTCCAGAAAGCTAAAACTGAGCTAAAACACACAGTTCTCAGCCCTTTGTGATGTCACTTACGGTCAATGAATCCGCTCCCAGGTTTTGTAACAACACTACCATTCTCCAGAAATGTGGAAGGTCTAACAAAACATCTGTTGTAGTCGTGAGCAAGAGCTCCAGAGTGTTCCTGCAGGAGGCTGTAAACAGCAGGCTAAATAAATTGCTTTCTTTCTGGAGACTGATATTAACCATGCTCTTCTGTACCACAGAAGCCCAGGGAGAAAAATCTTCTCAGAGAAAATGTTCTAAACTATGCCACATTTAATATGTGGAAACAGGTTCTATGGTCTTTGAAAAATAGTACTGTACATGCTTGATAGATCTGAATCATCAGTAAGATGAGCAGTTGAAAGGTGGAGAATTGTAGTATCACTCTGAACTGTTGCGTTCAAATAGTACGTCACTGTCTTTAATCTATTTAACTTCAGTTCTTTGCATTCCAAATTTTGAATGTAGGTAAGCCTGAGGAATAAAGAAAACCAGGCCTTTTAACAGTGTTAAAAAAAAAAAGAAACTCTCTGACAACTGACAAGGGTCGTCCTCCCCCACCTGTCACGTCCTCCCTCCGCCTGCTTCTGACCTTCCAGACTAATCAATGCTCAGCTCGCCTGCGACACACCCATAAGTGTGTCTGCGGTGTCTGGGCCGTCACAGACCCACTTCCTGTAATCTGGAGAGCAAAAAGAAACAGCTGCTACCCACTGGATGGTGGTGACCTCCTGCTGACGCACTGCCAGGCGCGCACGCACACACACACACACACACACACACACACACACACATGCATGCACACGCAGATACAGCATAGCCACCCCTCAGGCCAGATGCTCATTACTTCAAGATCTGGTCTGCCAGTGCTTTTTATGAGGGATCACATCACCCAAATACAATTTCTTCTTCTTCTTCTTCCTCTTCCTTCAGAAACTGCACAGGGATGCAACTAGACACACAGGTTGAGGCCCTCTAGTCCAGAAGAACTCATAGTGCTCATAGTTTGCGACCATCTTGCAGTAGATGTTAAGATTTCCATTGTTTCATATTTTGACGCGCCAAGTTGTTGTGGCAGGTTGGATCACTGCGCACGCCTCAGCCTGTACGTATGTTCGGAACCCTGATGGACAAGTTACTCAGTCGTTCCCCTTCTCTTTTCCCCCTCTCTTTCTCTCACAGAATTTTATTGCCTTCTGCGAAGAAATCAATTCTGGAAGTACAGCCTGTCAGCACAGACTGTACCCTGGAGGGACAGAGGAAGACAGAGTGTGTGTGTGAATCCGAAGAGGTGTGTGTGTATGTGTGTGTGTTTGGTACTGAGTGAATGACAAGTGTCAGCAGGGGAAGAGAACAACTGGGGAAAATGGGATAGAGGATGAGGAGGCGTGGTGCAGATCAACAGGGTGAATGAGAGCAAGATGCTGAGACCCTGCAGACGACAGAGAGGGTGCGAAATAAAGGGTTAAAGGAGGGAGCACCTCGCAGGAACAGGCTTGAATGCAGTGATGTAATTACATAACTGTTATTTGGCAGGCCGGTGTTATTGAGCATTCTTGAAGTGTTGCACACACGCTGATAGAGACACATACACGCACATGCACGCATTGCACACACTGACAGACACACAAACCCGCAGTCAAAGCAGAGCACAGATGTATGCACACACAGCTGTGGAAAACAAACACAAAGCAGGCAGTACACAGCCAGCGTTTCCATCACACAACTGTCTCATTTTTTATCCACGCTGCGCCGCACTGCATACACAGGTGAGTTATGGCCGACCGTTTTGCATATGCACTTTGTGTATGTGCGTGTGTCCCTGTGTGTGTGTGTGTGTGTCAGGAAACAGGTCAGCTCTCCTAAATACTGGTCATTCCCATTTGTGTATCAAGTCAAAGCTCATTAAACACTTCTGAGACGTGAAGACATCATCAGTATGACATTAATATCAACACCATAGCCAACCTTGAGAGTTCACAGGGTTATATTCCCTTTGACTCTCTGTACTCTCCATAGACAGAAGTGTTTTACTGTTAAGCTGGTAAATCCTTCAGAGGTTCCCGCAGCTTTTTGTAGTCCCAGAATCTGCAGTTGATTCAAGAAGCTCCTCATTAAAGCAAGTTGTCAGATGGGGAGCCAGAGATGAAAGCTGCACATCAACTACAGCAATGCACCAGGTGAGAATGCCGAAACACCCGAGGCTGACAGAAACAGTAAAACTCAAGTACAGGGGGAAACTTTATTGTTGATAATTTTCACCTCTTTTGACACCAAGAAGCATGTAACAGGCAAACAAAAATGGTACTTTTCGAACGAGCTGTAATCGCTGTTGTAAGTCTTCTCATATCAAAACACAGCATCTTCGTGTCCTCATATGACTGTTCTTCTCTGCTGTGTTTCTCAACCTCCTGTCGGTGCAACAGAGCGGAACATACTGTTCAGCAGTGAGACACCTAGTGGCAAGAAACAAAACTGTTCCCAGCCCTCCCCACAGCCTTGAAGTTTACATACAAAAGAAAGCATTCTTTCCCTCCTCTTCTACTTCGTCTTGCGACACTCGCCACACAGAGATCAGGTCGTGAGTGCTGCTGAAACACAAGCAGTCGTCATGGCAGCAGCAGCACCTGAAGCGTGATGTTTCTTTGCTTTGCTGATTGAAACAGGAATGAACAGATCAAGACTTATGAACTGTAGCTGCAGCCTTGAGTGTGCGCTCTCTGCACGATAAGGCGTGGAGTCTTCTGAGCACAGCAGGGGTTTGACGTTTCTGGTTTCTGGTGCTGAACATTGTCAGGAAGATAGGAACATTCTGACAAAACACACTGCAACATAGACCCATGGTGGAATAAAATCTGAAATTAAATTTATCACTCCCTCCGGTAACATCAACACACCATGGTCTTCATACAGCTGACGTTTATTGATTCGTCACCGTCTATACCGACTATAAAATACACAATTATATCACAATCACATTTAACAACACACAATTAGAGGATAAAGTGTTTATGAAAATAACCAAGCAAAATTACAATAACACTATAAAATAAATTAATGCAAAAACACATATACAAGTAGTAGAAACATACCTCAATGGCCGCACAATAACACAAAGGGAATGAGGTACAAATCTTCATAAGAAAGTCCGACCGGGAAAACAGCGACCATCGGCGTGACTGTCAGGCAACAATGGAGAGCTGCGAATTGAGCTGCTATTAGGCTGACAGCGGTCATGAAACCTGAGCAACCTCTCCGCTATCCTGGCAAAGTTAATCGGCACCCCTCCATTCTACACTGCAAGCAAAACGCACGCTGGCTCCATATCGGAAGCAGATGCAACCCCAAAAAAACCACCCTGGTGCAACAAAGAGAACGCACAACCAGGACTGCCCCACACAATAGAACCACAACAAAAAACAAACAAACTCTGCACATCAAAACATGCACAAAAATGATCAATTAAACCATTTGGCCTAATTAAGCTAGATAAATAATAAATTATAACAAATTAAATGACAAATATTTATTTGGCAGTTAAACTCCCACCAAATCACAGATATGTGATTTCCCTTCTTTCAATAATGAACTCCGTATTTATGAAAATAATTTGATGACCGCTACTCTGCTTCAAGCAAAAGCACTGTCTTCTGTACAGGCCTATCAAGATAGGTTGACTTATAGTGTGTTTACCCTGACTGTCTAATGAGGAGTCACTGAGTTAAAGTTTCACCTTTCCGACTCTTCCATCTGAGCTAGGATAAACCTCAGCTACTCTGGCAAGCTTCCAGAGAACTGTCCTCACGTAGGATAACTACGTCATCAACCCTTGTATCTCTCCTATTCTTTTGCCAGATCTGTCTTTGTTGTAAACTGAGTAAATACTCTTTTTTCCATCTTCTCCAGAACTCATTAGCTAAGAACTGCACCTGGCGCCATCTCTTGCGTAAGTATAGGTGTTGACTCACAAATTCACCAGGAGGAGGCAAGATGATGCTGGACTTCATCATGAGAATATGGTTCGGAGTAAGAGGTTCCATAGTTGGATCATTCAAGTGTTCTGTTGTCAAGGGTCTGCTATTTATAATAGCCATCACTTCATACAGAAAGGTTCTGAGTGAGGCACTGTCGAGTCTCTTTGCAGACTGATCGAGTATGGCTGTTAGGACGCTTCGGATCGTCCTAATTTGTCTCTCCCATACCCCTCCCATGTGACTTGACGAGGGAGTATTCATTAAGAACTCACATCCGTATTTCTTCATCTCTTCCTGATCTAGGCCTTTCATTGCATTTAGGAACCCTCTTTTGGCGCCTACAAAGTTTGTTCCTTGATCACATCTCAATTGTCATACATTGCCACGGATTGCTATAAATGTATGTAAAGCGTTGATGAAGGCATCTGTGGTGAGATCGTCAAGCATTTCTATATATATCGCTCTGGAACACATACAGGTGAGGATAAGTCCATACTTCTTAAGTTCCTTTCTGGCTTCCTTTACATAGAAAGGGCCAAAGCAATCAAAGCCGCAGTAGGTAAATGGAGGTGTCACTTCCATCCTGTCCTCAGCTAAGTCAGCCATTTTAGGATCCTGTGTGTTCCTTCTGTACCTTCTGCAGGTGATGCATTTGTAAATATGTGACGCAACTGCGCTGCTACCACCAGTAATCCAGATACCATTGGACCGCAACTCATTGACAGTCATTCCTCTTCCTTGATGTTGCACCTTCTCGTGGGAATGTTTAATGAGTAAGGAGGATATATGGCTCCTTTTAGGTAAGATGGCAGGATGCTTGATGTGAGGGTGGAGACTAGATCTTGTTAGGTGTCCGCCAACCCTGAGTACACCGTTTTCACCTACAAAGGGACTTAGCTTGTGGAGCTTGTTTGTTTTGTCTTTGTGTCTTACTTCCTTGCCTTGCTTGCCACTCTTGACTTCACTACGGAAAGCTTCCTTTTGGGCAAGTTTGATGATGCAAAGCTCTGCCTCTTGTCTTTCCTCAACACTTGTGGCTTCACTTGTTTTAGGGGTGAGGCCCTTGATTTGCTTAGCGTGGCGCTTGAGATAAGCTATGGCTTTGACTGCTCGGTTCCAGTCTGAAAACTTTACCAAACAGTCTAGGAGAGTCCTCTCCTCTTTAGGTTTAGTGTTAAGCACTTGGACCTTTTGCAGCTCTGGGTCGTTGTCAATGACCTCTCCCACCTTAATATCTTCGATGGGTAACTCTTTCTCCCACAGAAAGGCTGGTCCAGTAAACCAGTTGGATGCAACGAGCTGGTCTGCCCCAAGTCCCCTCGATGCATGATCTGCCGGGTTATCGTCAGACTTGACGGAACGCCATTGCTTGGGTTCTGTGGTAGACTTGATTCTTTGGATTCTGTTCGAAATGAACACGTGAAACTGTCTGGCATCGTTGTTTATGTATCCCAGGACGACCTTTGAGTCTGTCCAGAAATATCCTTGGAGATCATCGATGTCGAGGTCGTTCCTGAGCATAATGCTCATTCTTGCTGCAACCACTGCCGTGGATAACTCCAGATGTGGTATGGTGGTTACGTTGGTAGGTACAACACGGGCTTTGCTTAAGACTAGCGAGCAGTGGACCTTACCATCAGTGTTAACCACTCTGAGATAGCAACAATCTCCATAGCCTATGAGATGAGGATACTATGAGGATACACACCACTGAACTCCGAGCGCTGTTTCCATGAGCGGCTCTCCCAAAGTCATGTCCTGCTCTTTGACACTGTCTGCACACTCTTCATCTGGTATCGATTCCAGCACCTTACTATTGCAGACAAACGTGTGCAGTCTGAGCTTGCCTGCACCACATAGCTGTCTAGCCTTCTTGACGAGTTGAACTGCCTCAGTGTCAGACGTGACACTCACCAACCCGTCATCCACATAAAAGCTTTGTTGAATGAATTTCATGTGTCTTGGCAAAATTCCTCTTGACCTTCAGTGGCTAGATGTTTTAGACCAAAATCGGCACAGCCAGGAGAGGAAGCTGAATCAAACAGATGGACTACATACAAAAAAACGATGGTGGTGACTCTAGATCGCTGTTCTCCCACCATAAGAACCTCAGGTAATCTTGGTCTTCAGGTCTTACATGGAATTGATGGAACATTCGTTCCCCGTTGCACATGATAGCGACTGGGCCCTTGCGAAATCTACAAAGGACTCCCACCAGAGTGTTTGTAAGTTCTGGCCCGGTGAAAAGGCGGTCGTTCAAAGCTGTTTCCTGGAACCTTGCTGAGCAATCGAAGACCACGCGTATTTTGACAGGTTTTTGAGGGTGATAGACCCTGTGGTGGGGAATATACCACGCTGGCTGGTTGTCCAGTTCTTCTACTGGGACCGTCTCTGCATCACCACGAGTGATTATATCTCGCATGAAGTTCACATAGACTGAGCGGTACTTCTGGTCTCTCTTAAGCCTCTTCTCTAGACCCTTCAGACGCTGCCAGCACATGACTTGTTGTTTGGAAGATTTGGTCTGTCTTGTTTAAAAGGTAAGGGCATTTCATAGTGACCGTCTTATTTGTGTTTGATTCCTTATTTTAGCTTGATAAGGAAATGGAGATCCTCTTGGGAGACGGGTGATTCCTCTCCGACTCTTTCACTGAAGTCAGACTCCAGTAGCTTCAGGACATCTCCTGGAGTGACAGCCTCCTTGATTCGAGTGTTGCAAATTAAGTGAACTTCACTCTTGAGGTGCACTGCTGGGTTGGGCTCAGGTGTGGCTTGTCGTACAATGATGCGGTGACTTAATCTTACGGCATCATCTCCATGCTTGCCGGGGTCACCGTAGCTCACAATGCTCCACCCAAGGTCAGTCTTCTGTGCAAATGGCTCATTCTTTTCTCTGCACACAACCTCTCTAGGCATGAGCGCTTGCGGGCAGTTGTAGCCGCAGTTGTAGCCTATCAGTAGACCAATCTCACAAGGAGCGATATCCTTTGTAAGATGTTCCAGGTGAGGCCATGTCTTGGTAGTCTCAGGGGTAGGAATGTGTTTCTTATTTGCAGAGATGAACTCATGCGTGTATGTTGTAGGAACCGTGATCGTGTCCGCAGAGAATATCCCTTTTAATTGCAGGTTTCTGAGTCTCTTACAGTGCACAATTGTCTTCTTTGATGACATCGTGGATAACTTCAACTCACTGTTGGGACAGTGTCTCGAAGTATCGATGTGTGTAAAAAAGAAAAAAAATAATAACGCGAACTGCTGGCATCATGCAAAATGCAGGTATTTAAAGTATAGATGCATTTTGTTCATCATAGTTTGAGATTCAAAGTGAAATCTGTTTTTGTTTGACGGCCGACCTGAACAGCGTTGAAGCCGATGCGTCACGTTGATGTTTCACGGTAAAGTACAGCACATATAAATACAAAATCCAGCACATTGTGTGTTATGATGAAAATCAACCGGATCCACCGTGTTTTTACACTATTGATTTCCTGTCGGAACGATCCCACCTGCTACGATTGACGCAGGAGGGACGCGGCAAGCGTCAAAGAATAGATTCTGCCGTTCTTTTCCAGCGGCTCGCATTTTACTGCTTCTGGGACGCTTCTGAAACGCGGCCGCTCTGCACCTGGTGTGAACCTGCTCATTGACTTTAGTGGCCGCGTTTCACTGCGTCAACGCGGACGCTCTGCTGACGCTCTGCAAACGCTTCTGGTGTAAAACAGGGGTAAAAGAGCATAGACAAGTACTTCATTGTCACCACTCTCCTTTGAGGCGATCTTAGGCCAGGGATGTAGTTTGTCTCGGAAAGCTTTGGCAGTTACGAATGGTTTACCATATCGTTCGTGGAGCAGGTTCAGTGGATCCCCAGTGAAGACTGTGGGTTCTGGGATGGGAAGCCTATTAGCCAATATGGCTTCAGCCAAAACCTTCACAAGGCCTCCTGTGTCTTCTTGTGCAGGGTTACTTGGAGCTATCTCTGGAGCTATGTATGGGGGTTGGGTGTAAGTCAAACTCACCATGGTTCTTCATACAGCTGACGTTTATTGATTCGTCACCGTCAAACTATAAAATACACAATTATATCACAATCACATTTAATTGATAAATAATACATTATAACAAATTAAATTACAAATATTTATTTGGCAGTTAAAAAATTATTGCGGCAAAAAAAAGAAACAGCTGCACATGACGCAGTCATTCTGTTCTGTTTGTTTATTTGAATCTATCCTGAGATTAATTTTACAAGGTGTGGGCAGTTGATTTCATTTTATGTTTATTCCATTAGCCCTCGGAGACCCATCTCATCTACATATTTGTCGACATGAAGAAAGAATACTTCAATGTAGGCGCATTATTTAAAAACAAGGGTCTTAAGATTACCTGCCATACATCTATGATAACGGTGTCTTTCATTCAGTCCAGATCATTTTCAAAGAGCTAACTTTTTAAATTAAGTTTTTGTTTTGATGAAAAAATGTAATGAACAAAAAATGACAAAAACTAACCCTTTTATTGTGTTTCAAATCACACAATCTACCTCCAATAGTTAAATTTTAATGAAGTATATTCAGTGCACTACTTTTTTATGAGACACTGTTATTTTGCATTTACCAGAAGTGATGACAGCTAACTAGCGTAGCATTTTATGAATATTTTAAGACTTGCCAAGAATCTGGCCACATATGTACAACTGAAGAGTGTACTGCATGAAAGAGTAGAGTCTGTCTGGTGAATAAGTTAGACAGCATGCTAACGTTACCAAATCCTTATAGGCCCCACACATGTGACCTATGGTGGCTAATGCAAAAAAAAACAACACTGTTTTAGTACACAATTGGGGGATCTTTTTAGCCCCCCTTGTGTGAAAATAGCGTGACATGGTTAGCAGTAATCAATTCCTTTGCTTGCCCAGTTTTAACCTTTGGGATTTCTTTAATTTGCTTTTGCTCCCCTTTAAAACAATAACGGTAGACAGGGTTGATGGTTTGTCACAGGTTTCATTACAGCTGTGGTGCACTAAAGATAAGGCCTTTCTTGGTAAAGCACATGATTTGTTACATTTGTGCATAATTAACAACAATAATAAAAGGTCATTATGTCAATTGGCCTAATTGGCATCACAGGTTTGCTCTTACTTTGACACAGGAAACCCACCATTTGCAAGCAATAAAGAAAAGGATGGGGGCTGCTGGTTTTGTGCACGGCTGCTGAGCTGGTAGCCTGAGGGCCAGAAGGGATGTGTGGTAACCTACAGATGGGCGCCCAACCACAGATGGGCACACACACATGCTAGCAACACACACAAAGGGCCAGGATCATAAGAAGGAGTGCAGCTTTGCTCTGTCAGCAACCCAGACTGATAGACGACGGCATCTGTGTGGGTTTGAGAGCACAGGAAGTTGAAAGAGACAAGAGGAGGATCCAACCACATTCGTTAAATACTAATCGGATCTGTTTCATTATTCAAAGGGGCATCCAGCTGAGCAGGGATCCAATGTAGAGCTAACCCGAAATAAACTTTTTGGCATGTCACTATTATATCTGATGTAGAGAGGTACAAGTGATCAAATGGGTTTAACCAAGCTCATTTCCATGCTGACAGCTTTGAGACCTCACATATTTGTAATTCAAATGAAGCGATGCTGTCGCTGCAGATGGGATGGGAAAAATCGCACCGGTTTTTCTTCCACCACGGGCCCTCGTCAGAAATGTGCAAGCTATAAACACAGCAACCCACACAGACAGAGGAGAGTATAAGTGGAGATGAAAAGGGCTGAGAGAGGCCACCCCTCCGTCATAATTATTTCTAATTAAGATTAATTGCTTCTTTGAGAGCTGGGGTAATTCCTACTGGGACCGAGTGGTTGAGATTTCCCACAAAAAGAAGATCTAAAACAAAACAAGGCCCCAAACACGTTGCCACGGTGTTTAACGCAGAGCCTCCACAGTGGTATAATTATCAAAGTTTGTTTCCACAAACAGACAACATGTGCTACTGCACTAAGCATAATTTTTTTCCTTTGCAAACAAAGGAACACAATCTCAGAGTCAGCGCTTATTGCGTGGGTTCTTATGACGAGCATTTTGCCCAAGGTGTTTGCATTTCATCTTCATCTGTTGGACTGTTTGAAAGAAAACAGAACACCACATCTTATATACTACCTGTCTACAACCGTGCAAACAGTAATATTTGTCCCCAGACTTTCAATAAACCCCAGGGAACTTAGAATTATCAATCAATTGCCTCTATTTCTTGCTTCAGTTTTGTGGAAGTCTGTAACAGAGCACACGCGATTCCCACATACACTTGCACTGCACCTTAAAGGAAGCCCTGCTTCCAGTACATATTTTTTTTTATGAATCTCTGTGGATGACAGCACAGTGCACATGGCGACAGTTTTTTTTTTTAGAAAAAAGGAGGCAAGCAGATGTCCCTGGCCACCCACAATACTACCTTGCTCATACTGCAGTCCCTATAAATACATCCCAGGCTGGGTGATATACTGCAGTTCCCCTGCAGCCCTTCTCGTCTTTCCAACGGACTCTCTTCTGAGCTTCAGAAGCGTTTCCATACCAACAAATGATGCAAAAAGTGCAGGGGACTCTTGACGGTTAAATAACTAAACTGAATTGTGGGAGTTTCCTCGTAATTGTCCAGCGGGTGACACAGTGCGCACCCCTGAATGGGACATCGTGCTCACACACAATCTGCCGGCCTTGAGCATATATTCATGGCCCTGCTGGGCGGCCTCACTTCTCCACAAAGATTTACGCCTCAACGTCCTCACTCACGCCCTCCTTACCACAAAAAAAAACCAGTCCCAAAACCTTCTCCCAAGACACAATGGTTAACGTTTCGCGTCGCCTCCCTCACGCTCCTGTTCGTATACTTGAGGGTGTGCATCTTCACCTCATTGTCTACGGAGCATATGGCCCTGTGACATCGCCCGCAGAAGGTCACCCAAGTGAAGGAATTCATGCCGGCCTGGGAATGGTTCTGGGTCACACGTTGGTAATCTAGGTTGAGGTATGAACACTTGAATGTGCTGATACACATCTGCAGTGTGTGAATCACAAAAGTTGCCAGACATGATCAGTCAGACCCCTGTTCCAGCCCAATATTGGCTCAGCCATGCTCGTGTAATAGTGAAACTTAATTTTAAACATATTAAATCTATTAAATTAGTGCTACTCAGAAGTGACCCCACCAGTTCTGATTAGAGTATACTCTTATCTTGTTTTCCTGTCTCTTCTCCTGCTGTAACAAGGGGATTTTCCCCAGCACAGGATCTATAAAGTTATCTAACGTGCAGGATTTATTGCAGATTGCATGCTGATCATGCTGTCTTCTTATAATATAATGCAACATTGATAAAAAAAAAAAAAACAGACCTAATTTGTTTTGTGTGCATGTTGTTCCCTGTAAGACGTGACATTAATTGGAAAAAGCTTGGAGATACGGCATCATCATTTTGATCTTAGTTAAAAAAAAACAAAAAAACCCTGAAACCTTCAACACATGGAGAAAATCTCAGAATTTGGTTTTTAGCCTCACTAAATGTAAACCATTTTGCATAATCAATAGTGAAATGTTCAACATTTAAATACAAATAGAGAGAATAGTAACTATTGTCTATTGTTGTGCGCACAATGTATCTGACTCACACAATCAGATTTGGCCTCATTGTTTCTAGTAGCAGATCACATTACATCTTTACTAAAGGGTGGGGGGAGGGACACTCAAACCCCCCCAGGGAGGAGGGGGTGAGGAGTAAAAAGGTGGGGTGGGATTAAGATGAAAAAAAAAATGCAAATGTTTCCACACAACCCCCGCCCGCTGGATGTGTAAAGGATGCTGCGAGAGGGGTGGGAGGACCGGACAAAGAGGGTCTCTGGTGGTGGGCCGGCCGCCAACTCTCAGGTGGCAGGCAGCCTCTGGCCTTTAAGAGCAGTGTGAATAGGCTTCCACATGTCAGCTCTGGCCAGTGGCCGCACCCCCGCTCCTTTGACAGTGCACTAATGGAGCGCCAGTCAGCAGAGACGGCGGCATCTGTGTGGGTGTGTATTTGGGTTTGTGTGTGTGTGTTCATATAAAAATGACATTTTGAGGGCAAAATTATTATATTTACCCAGCAGAATGAGGACATTTCTACAAAGGGGTTGACACTTTGGTCCGTTCTCACTGCCGCTCATAATGTTGTCATTAAACTTTAGGGTGAAGGCTGTAGTTTAAAAGCAGGTTATGAAAGTTAGTGTGTGATTGGGGTTCAACGGCACAAAAGAATGGAACGTTAATTAAAGCCAATGTGAATCCCCAACAAAGACAGCTGTTATGTGTGTCAAGAGAAACACATTAAACATGGACTCTGTGTGTGTGTGTGTGTGTGTGTGTGTGTGTGTGTGTGTGTGTGTGTGTGTGTGTGTGTGTTCTTTTAAAAAGGTATTTTTAAGGACTGCAATAAAAAAAATTGAAGTGAGGACATTTGGACTGTTGTCCTTTACATTTCCTCAAATACAGTAAAATATTAGGTTTTGAGAAAATGCATGATTTGAAGTTAGGTAAAGGTTAGGTTGTACAAACGAGTAGAAAATGGAAAATTAATCAGTTCAACAGGAGTTCTCATATAATAGACACACGCTTGTGTGTGTGTGTGTTGCCTTCAATAACAGCCATAAACACATGTGCATGTGCATGTGCACCTATCCAACCTCTCTGGCCAGTATTTCATCTATGTCATAACCTCCTTCGCCTAGTGATGGGCGGCACCTTGATGGCATCTCCTCTGCCTCCGTGTATGTGTGTGTGGGCGTGGGTGTCGTTTATACTTATGCGCACGTCTGTCTGTGATCATATTGTCTGTGGGTGTCACACATGTGCACGCCCCGTGCACGGCAGCGGGGATGTGTCGTCCTCCAGGGATGCTTCTGCCCCTCCAACCACTCCCAGTCGATGTGATTGATTAGCCTTCAGCGCCTCCCCCCTGTCCCTCATTACAATCAGAGCCCCGCCCCTCCTCAGCTCCTCTCCACCCCTTGTGGTGATCAATCACTCAGTCAATCAGATAGGTAGCAGTGACATCTTTCAAACCCCCATCAGCACCCATCTTCCCTCAGCTGCCAGTGGTGGCCTGCGCACTGATCATCTGCAACCTCAGATGTTCCTGAAGTGGTCATGACTATACATGTGTGGAGTAAGGAAATGATTTGAGAGAACAGTCACTCAATAACTTTTGTGGACGTATGTACTTTCATGTCTTCCTTCAGATGTTTAACATTAACTTATATAATGCTCATAAACCCAATCCGATTGACAGGAAGCACCGGCTGCATATTTCAGGGAACATAACCCGGTACACCAGATGTGGTAATGTTTCCGTAAAAATCACACAGTTTTTGTAAAAATGTGTGTGCAACATTTAAGCAGACTAATCAGATATGTTACTGAAAGATTGCTATTGCAGCACATGCGGCGACCCCTAATCCACCATCATCCTCCATCTATTTATAACGTGCAATAATTACTTCAGCTGTGCATATTTTTCACTGTTTTTCTCTGTATAGGCTCTTGTTCACTTATTTCTATTTCTATAGGCTCTTGTTTATTTACTTTTTTACTTAGTATACTGTTTTGCACTATTTTAGGTTATTTTTATATGCTCTGTTCACTTTATTCTTGTTTGCCCTATCTTCTGGCTGTTGTAACACCTAAATTTCCCCGTCGTGGAACGAATAAAGGTTTATCTTATCTTATCTTATCTTAATGTGCAGGTGATCCAAATGCAGTCAGAAGTATCCAGGAAAAGTTTTTTTTTTTTTTTTTTACAAGAATATCAAAGAACATGAATTTATAATAATAATATAAAAATTGCTTGAATAGCCCAAAGTCAGGTGACAAAGGCATAAACATAACACAAAAAACAACATTTTTTTCCAAGTTGCTTAAATTGAAAAGGTTCTGCAGCATGCTGCTAGGTGCCGTTGCTTCATACCACCGGCATCTTCATACTGAAAAGAAGCTGATTGGAGATGGAAACCATGCAAAGAAATGCAAGTGGGCTGCCTGGCAGCAGAGAGAATCACATCCTCACATTTTTCTCACAACCTTGGAGTGTTCCAATCGCTCTCTGACTCAAGTTTGGCATGAAAGAGCTGAGCGTCACTTCAAGGATGAGAAGCTGATTTTTTTTTTCTTGTGTGACCATGAACAAGGCGAGAATGTCCTTTTTTTTAGGTATTGTGTGTGAGAACACACACAGACACACACACACACACACACACACACACACACACACACACACACACACACACACACACACAAATACTGACTGTTTGGAAACACACACATAGACACAAGGCTCTGGAACCTTTCACCCACTGCTTTCTGCTCAGACCTTTCAGTGTCTCTGTTCAATCACTTCTGATTGCAGAAAAGGGACTAAACGTTGTTGAAAAGCCGCACAGAGCAATAGAGAATGACTGCCCCCTGCTGGACATTAGTTCCTACATTAGCTCCTATCCATGAAATTGCTCAGCAGCGCTGCTACACAGTATATTTGCTAAAGTGTATGTACTAATATATTAACTAAAATAAATTATCTATTCAACTGTTTCCAAAAATATGACAGTGTTGGGTTTTTCTCGCTCCCGTGTGTGTGTGTGTGTGTGTGTGTGTGTGTGTACGCGCGCGCGCGCGCGCGCAGTACAGCGATTTGTCAAGTAACAAACCCACTTAAACACAGAATTTGTGATTTCAGAAACGTCCAGTAGATGGCAGCATAGTTTAAACAACCCGTACGTCAGCGACGGAGGGAAGCAGAGTTTTAATGCAAATATTTAGCTAACCGTCTTCAGTCCCCGACCATGTGTGTCCTGTTTGAATGGCACATATTGTGCTTGGTGTGTTTCCGTCCAGGAACTTTGGAGGTCACACCACCACAGGGAAGGTGTCCACGGTGCACGCTTTTGTTTTACAGGGTTCTTTCGTTTAGCCTCAGGTTCAGACCACTTTAGATTCGGTTTTAGGCCTGCACTTAACGTTGTTAACCACAGGAGGGAGAGGGGGAGAGGGGTCACAACGAACAGGAAGCAATAAATTCCTCTTATCTGTGAGCGGGAGTAACAATTACAGGTAATCATTAAAGGGGACCTATGATGCTTTTCCACTTTTCTGAGCTTTAAAAACTGTTACAATGTTGAACTCTATCGTCAAACGATCTCGATATCGTCAAATAATGACGTTCATGCGTTTAGAACCATGCCCAACAATTTGCAGGGCTCACGTCCAAACGCTCTGTTCTCGGAGATTTTTTCAACACTGGCCACGGAATGACGTCATTGTGTGCCGGATCTCCTTTCATGGCCAAGCTCCGGCACCCTCTCGGACTGGTTTGTTGGACCAAGCAACACACACAAAGGGCCAGGAATGTTTTTTTCGGTGTCAGGGAAATTAAAAAATATAAAATAAAAAATACAGAGCGACTACCGAAGCACCAAGGACCACAACCGTCGGAGTGGAACGAACAGAGAAAATGTTGGAGGTTTGTTCAGCCTAATGCAGATGCGATGGAACACGGTCTGCAGCCAGACCCCTCTCGTCCGGTCGGCAACGGGAGTGAGACGGGCTCGACTCGGCCCCCTGGTGGACGACGAGAGAATAGTCAGCCACGGCAATATTTGAAAACATGTATTTGTGAGTGTATTGTGACCTCAAGCAACATTAGTTTTAAGACTACTTGCAACGTACAACCGCTGAATGTTGTTGATGAACTGTTAGCCACCACCGCTAACTCCGTGCTCTGCTTGTTATGTGTGTTGTGATCGCTGGCAGCGAAACTGAAGAGGCAGCGATTTTGACTGGCAAGTTTCACTCCTTATAGTGATGTTCACGCTGCCAGCATGGTAACATCGCTTGTATAGAGCTCTTCCTGCTTTGTGCTTGGTGTGGACTTAAGTTGTGCAGATATTCTTGTCTAATAATAAACGACTCTATGACTGAAGTGATTGTTTCAGCGTACATATTTTCTCTGCTCGGACAGTGTTTTGATACAAGTCAACAGTATGAAACCAAATCATTCTAAGCCCTATTAAGATGTCTCGCAAAAATACAAAACAAAAACACGGTCAGTACACAAAGTAAAATATATTTCCGGGGACACGGAAGGCGGGGGCGTGTACCGGCAAGGCTGGGGTGGAGTGAAGTGAAACAGAGCGTTTTCGCGCGATGCAGTAAATACGAGGAAACGAGCCGCGAGATACGCAAATCTAAAAAGCTTTCAGCGCGGAAAATCGTGTGTTGCTGCTCTGGAGGGGCCAGATATCAAATACAAAAGCCCGAAAATTAGTATAATAGGTCCCCTTTAAGCAACCATAATTTTCTTGTACAGATAAGCGACCCAACTGTGACATAGACACTCGCTGCTTGGACAGTTTATGTTGACACATTTGGGGGATGACACCGATACTGAAAAACATCAATTTTGTTTTTATTTATTTATTTATTTATTTACTATGTTCCTTTCTGTCTATTTTCTCCCAAGGGGGAGATATCCTGCCCACACCTTCTTACACACAGACACACACACACGTTCCTGTTTCCGTTGTAAACATGAATTAGACCTCCTGAGAGCATAAACATACACAGTCGATGGTCACATGAGGTCTATTATGGACCCCACTCCCTTACCAGAGGATATTCTTATCTCCAAGTTGTGCAGCGTCACATGACAGTGGTGGATGCTTCTGAGTGGCTAGTGGTGGCCTGATGTGTCAACGAAAAACAAATATGACAGCCATAATCATTATTTTGGCGGCTATTCTGCGACCTAGAGCGCTGCCTCATAGCATGACCTCCAGCTGGAAGCAACCTCCGGATAAATCATTACACAGTTGGACCACCGTGAGCTCACGGTGCTCTGACTTCACTTTGTGGCCTGTGATAACTGTAATAAACTAGGGCAGAAGAGACAGTGCCACGGTGGCACTCTACACTGTACTGTTGGCTTCAAAATATACAGTATACAGTGATAACATCTGTAGTGCAAGTTGGATCCCCTTTTACCTACTTTATGTTTTCTAAAACTGTTGTTGTCTACCTATACATATGCATAGATGCGTCCCGACCCTCAAACGAAAATCAAATTTGGATTCCTTATAAATTAACTTTAATCTTTAGTATTTATACATTTCTAGAAAATACTGTATTCGCTTGAACAAAGCCATTGTTCAAGCTAATTTTTGCCCCTTTTTTCAAAAGAAAACGTAGACAAAGCAGAGTCAACTCTGGTCTGTCTGGTCTTTCTCGCCCCAGCAGAGATTCACAATTGATGACCACCAACGGTAAGAAAGATTCACGACAGCTCCTTCAAGGAGAGGATTTCACATTTTACACGTTTACTCCTTTTTGCACCCTTGCCTGCAGGAGTCAGTAATGTGAACGGGATGTTTGTGCATAAGCAAAAAGGTGGAGGACTACCCACAGCCGCTCCCAGTCTTTCAACCCTGTATTTACCATAAATGCTGCTTGTCTATTTAGTGTGTACGCAACCGATAAGAGAGTTTTTAACAAACAGCTGCCTTACTGCAAGAACGTTGTGGGTTTGATTTCCATGTCTGGGCCTTCTGTGCGTTCTGAGTTTGCCTGCTCTCCCCGTGTCTGTGTGGGTTCCATCCAGGCACTTCAGATTCCTCTCACAGTGACAACTCAAAGCTGGTCAAAAATGCAACTGTGACTGCAAATGGTGGCTTGTCTGACTGCAAGGCCCTATGATAGAGCTGTGACGTGTCCAGGTTGCAACCCGGGCCCTCAAGTTTAATTGTTCCCAGATTTATTGAACTTTCCTTATTCTACGATCTTTTTCCTCGGGTTGGGTTCCTGTCAGGGTGTCAGTGCTTTTGCCTAATAAAGGGGTTCTTTGCTGATTTGGCATCACCCTTTTCTAGCACAAGACAGACCTGTCGCAGGTAAAACAAACAAACAAACAAACAAACAAACAAACAAAACAAAACAAAAAAATAACTTCAGCCAGATTGAGTTCTTTGTCCAATGTGACCCTGTCAGTGATCTTTACCTGCACGCAAAAAAGATTTTAGGCCAAACCGATGTGTTGCATTTAGGTCTCAGACGTCATGTGATGTGGGATGCACGGAAATTGATCACTTCGTTTCAGAGACGCAGATGAAATATAAAGTGTGGCAGCCCTCCAGACACAGTTGGACTTCGGCATTACTGCTTTGACGTCAGAGCCAAGCAGGAAAAGACATCACACCCTGATGATCTACAGCTGCCGTGCCTTCGTCGCTGTGTATTTTGGGATGCTGCAGTAAATTTCAAGTGTCACCATAAACTGCGACAGTCAAGAGAGTTTGTTGCTGCATTGCCGACTGAACGCAGGTGGGTGCGGGTAATGAATACAACATTCTTTGTCAGTGTGTGATTGGTAATGGTGCCTCCAGCCTAATGAACCGGTTTAACTGAACATTGTTTCCCCCCCCCCCCCCCCATGGAACCACTGCACACACACACACGCCATCTTTTCATTTGGGTGTCAATTTTTATTGTCTTTCCTGTCAGTTTGTTAGCATTTCTCCCCTTTCTCACAAACCCACACCTCTTTCCCTGGCATTTCTCCGGTGTCTCATCGTCTCACAGGGGGCATCATGCAGGGTCACGCAACGCTGTTCACTTTTCTCATGACTGTTGATCGACTGCGTCCTGTATTGTGTATTTCTCTCTGCATGGGCGACTTATCATCATTTTATATCTCTTTTTATCATCGTGATCTGTTTTCCTCTTGACGAGCCTCGCTGTGCATGGGAAAATAAAGGGGAATATCCCGTTGCAACCACCTGCTGCGCATTATATGCGCCCTCTCTCAACTTTGCACAGAACATTCTGTCTGTTAAAGCCCGCAAATTAAATCTGGCTACTTTGGACACGGACGCGTCAACATGTTGGTATAGACCCTTTACAATGGCCCTCCTCTTCGCCATGAGTGACAAATGACTTGACACGAATTCCAGGACCACAGGTGCAGAGCCACCCGACTTTGCGAATGTCACCGCGGCCCGTCCGTCTCCACAACCCCATGGGGAAGCACACGGTCAACAAACAGGAGCAAGGTTATGTCACCGGTCTGGACGGGATGTTGTGATGCTGATGAGATCAGTTCACCCTGATAAAGGCAAAAGTTCAATGCTCTGTCATTCTGGGCCACAGCTGCAAGTGTCTGTGGACTTTGAGACAATCACCTCATCTTCCCCCAATGCAGAGTGTTTGTCTGTCGTCGAGTGTTTGTGTACTCTGCTGCAGCGTTGAAAATGAGGATGACACGATGACCTCTGGCTTTGCATCTCTTTGGTGTCGTTGAGACATCACAAAGGGGTGGATTTTCTAGAAAAGCATGTTTTAGCACCTGAAATATCTGGCGAGAGGGGAAAAAGTAAAAGTTAGAGACACATTTGTTTAGAATACCATTAGAAAGAGTGAATTTTGTATGTTGTTTGTTTGTTTGTTTGTGGGTCAGTTGTTGCATGTTTTCTTTTTTCAATGTTTATTTTGAGTTGCCGATCTTGCATCTGCACGCACTCGTCGCGGTGCCTTTCATGGAAGGTATGAGGCAACTGGCAGACCTCACGGTTTCCTGCCGGTGCTCTAAATATGCAACATTTAACTGCTGGCATATTTTGAAAAATGAGTGCGGTGCTCCACTATGCTAACAAACAGTTTGGGCAGAGGTAGATTTTTTTTTTTTCTCTTTTCATTCCTGAAAGTAGCCGCTCTCAGATGAGCTTGAAATAAAAAAAAGAAAAACACTTCCAATTCTGCGCCGCCAGTCTGTAAATAAACAAAAATGCCATGTTTTAGTCAATTACAAAAAGGCAAATTTGTGTGTCTGTATATGAGTGTGTGTGTGTTTGTGGAGGTGATCAAAAGGTGCAGGTCTTGACAGGCAGCGCGCACAATTAAAGGAGTGTTAGCCTGATCCTCTGTGATCTGTCTGGCTGAGGAACGTGAAAAATCCATCTTTTTCACAGTTTACTGGCTTTGCATAAAAAAAACACCTTTGAATGCAAGCTTTTTTCCCACCACCAGGGTGTAAAGGAAGAATTTCCCTCAAAGTGATACCGACTGCTTTCTGCAGGTCTGACTGTTGTCTCCGTAGCAGCATGACGCAGAAAACCAATGAACCCGTGCAGGGTTCTTCTCTGAAACTGGTTCCGTGAAAGAGCCTCGCACAAGGCACATGACTCACATAAACCCCCTGCAACAATTCCCCCCACGGCTCCCTTCGGCCGATGCATTTCTATGTGTGTGTGTGTGTGTGTGTGTGTGCGTGTGTGTGTGTGTGTGTGTTACGGCCTCCCCTGCTGACTTTCCACTCCACCTGTAGCTATGTATACCCCGCTGCTGAGCTGACATGACGCACACAAAGGTCAACCAATTGGAAAGCCTCTTGCGTTCCTTGCGTTGTGCTGCTCTCTACAGCTTGAAGACACACACGCACACACACTGTGTTTGGAAACAAACACGCACACCAGGCTTATGCGTTCACACCGAAGCGCACACTACGGATCCAACCGCGAGCGCGTTGGGCCCATTATCAAGTGCCGCCGTGACGTTCGTCAACACGAGTGGCGTGACTGAAACAGCTGAGGCGCTGCTTCGCTCGGAAAGAAGGCAGCTGCGAGTGAGTGCACGTGTGTGCGCTCCGCTAGATACACACGGGCAGGCAAAGTCCACCACACTCTGCTTTGTTTTGGCCGACTGGATCAAGCGTTTGAAGCGTGACCGTGTCCTCGCCTGCCCGCAATTTTTGCCCCCCACACAACAGACTGGCACAGCACCACATGGCCAAATCCAAGAAAGTATTTACACACTCTGAAAGGAAACTTCAAAGTTGAACGTGGGGTTACGGTGACTCAGTTTGGCCAGAACTGGAAGGGTTTTTATCATGAAGGTACAGAGAGGGTAAGGTGATCCATGGGAAAGCACCGCGCTGTATCAAGGTCAGGTCTCCCAGGACGGCGCAAACACTTTTTATCTTGTTGCAACCAACTCGCAGGAGTCTGGTTTCTGACCAAATAGGACAAAGTACTCTTTTGGTTGAGCTGAACATAAGGAGGAGAACAAGTGGACACACTGTGCGCTCCAGATAACTGAAAAAGTCCAGTGAGGAAAATTTAGTGGCCTTTAATGAAAAGTAATATATTGTAATATTACTTTTACAATATTGAAATATTGTATTATTTTATTATATTGTATTATAATTATATTGTAATATTTTTGTCATGCCCTGCTTTATCTTGCATCTTTCTCATACCATGTATGGCTACAGCAGCAGAGTAACAAGTTCACCTGCTCTGTCCGCTTGGCAAAGTTAGGTTTTTTTTCTGACATGATCTAAATTAAAACAAATAAACAAATCCATTTTAATGACAGGCACTCGGCCATTAAGGTTCAGTTCTTAAACAGTCTTTAGCAAAGTATTTTCTGCAGGTTACAGCCTACTCTAAATGACAGCCCAAACACTACCATCGAACTTTGGTGGAATCAAATCAAACACACCCACTGAAAAGGGTGGCTTTTTCTCCGAAATTTTATCTTAAGCGTTACTGTAGTAGATTTACAAGAAGTGTTTCTACTACAAGAGTTATGATTCTGTCCAGTCCGGTTCTGCAGTGCAAATGGCTTTTGCATCAGAAAAAAAAAAGAAAAGATCCCCCCCCCGTAGCCTAAAAAGAAGCCATCTTGTGGCATTACATAAAATTACACCAAGGTGTTGGGCCTGACTTAGGGCCCCCACACAATGACGTGGCAAGCGCAGGGTGGCGGCAGCGCACCCATTGGTCACTTGTAACTTGTGTACGTGCTGCGACGGCGCAAGATCAACAAGCCGCGCAGAGAGCGCGTGCGGCGCGCGAGGGTGAGCTTTGCCGCCGTCGCATGCCACACCGGCATTTGGCACGTCCAATAGGAGAGACCAGGCTGTGGCTCGAGCTTTCAGAACCGGCTTCTCTCCTTCTCGCGGCAAAAACGCGTTCAGTGTGTAGGAGCCCATATGCAACATTCTCATGATTATATCTCACTGCGTTCATTTCCTGTTTCCTGATTATCTTTTGCCATCCAGGATATAACGACACACACATGACTGCCAAGCATTTCAAGGACCGCCCTCATGTCAAACACTATGATTCCGCAACGACTGCCGGCAAAAGTTTCCACATGAGCGGCGAGATTTTGCAAACGTCGTGTGACAACAACAGAGAAAAAACACAAATTTCCTCATTCATTAGGCTGGTGTCTCACCTACATTTTCCTACACAACATCACAGAGGGCAATAACGTCTTATCTAATCTGTAGTGTGCCGACACGCATTGATCTGGTTCACCTCGTGAGTTTATTTACTTTAAGAACGTTTGGCCTATACTTGACTTGTACACTTGGTGAGGTCACAGTTCAACGGCAGCAAATAATAATAATTATAACGCAGCCGTTTTGGTTTCCCTTCACAAGATTCGAGTGTGACCTTTGAGTGTGTATCAACAAAGGTGACGCAGTTTACATATAAACCTGTATTGTCTGGGTGTTTGAGCAAGGGTTGGCGGCAGGTGTGTGTCTGAAGAATTGCCGTGGAAACTTCTGAGTTGAACGTGGCAGCCGTGAGCAAACACTGCAAATATCTATATGTCTCCTGCAATCCAGAGGTTCCGACCAGCCACAAAGATGAGCATTCAGACTCACCGCCAGGGGGTTTGTGGGTATAACGGGCATGTATATGCGAAGGTATGTGTGCCCTGCTAAAATGAGACCATAAACGGACACAGTGTCGGGCCACAGCGGCACGTTAACCAAATAAATATCTCAGTGTGGAGTGTTGGGCTCAGGCGCTGGCTAGTCTGATGGGCCCCATTAAAAATATGATGTTTGCTGCGCCACACATGAGGAATCCTGTGCACGCTTTAATTTCAGTGGGCTGTCTATATGGAGACCTATATGACATGGTTAAAGAAAAAAAAGGACTGGGATTGGCATTGATGGTCAGTAAAGACAGAAGGGGGTCACCTTTGATTGCACCGCTAGGCCATGCTGTGGGTGATATATGGCGCGACTGACCAGAAAGCCAGGAGTTGCACATATACACCAAAGTACACAAGTGCACGCACACTGTGCTTTGTGCCAAAACAAACAAATGGATCAAGGTGTGAAAAGAAGAATCTGAAGGAAAGCTTTCCAGGTTGCATATTTAATCCCCACGAGCCAAAACTTAATTTAAGAGTTTAGTTAAAATTAAGTTAAACCTCCAAACTCATATATTAGGAAGTGTGACTTGAAAATGGAATTTTTCTGTGTCACCAGTTTATTTTGCAACCCTCAATCATTTATGGTAAAACTCTATTTTATTGCTGCTCCCTGTTAATGAATGTCTGAGCTGATAATAATTTTAGGACTACGAGGCTTTTCCTTTATCCGCTGGATTTATCGCACGTATCCATCCATCTGAGCCACTGAAGGCAAGAAAAACCTGGAGGGTGGTTTGGAAAAGTCTGTTGCATCCAAGCGAACCAATGTTTTTTTTTAATTGCAAGTATTGACAGGTGGCAGCATTAGATTTGTGTCACAGAGCCAATTAGGAAGAAAGACAAAAAAATTACAGTACCATTCTTTGTTCCTCCTCTACTGCAAGTTCTGGCCGAAGAAAACTTGCAGCAGTCGCTGTCTGGTGTCATAACAAAAAATTAAAAAATTACAAAGCTGATTAGTTGTGGAATTTGGTCGAGGTTGACATGATGGACTGAACCATTTGTGGGCCAGATGGAATTATCAAGACATACAAACAGCAGGGCATATACAGACAGTGAATACATATTCTAGCATTCAATTTTATAATTAACTAGCAAATAATTTTGCCTGTGTCTGAAAACACACACACACACACACACACACACACACACACACACACACACACACCTCTGCTATGCATCTTTTCTGATTCACCTATCTTGGGGTCCAACTACAGTCCAAGTTCAAGCTTGTTGGAGGATGAGATGAGAGTATTTTAAATTGACAAGGACATCATAACCCCAGTGCCCCCTGCCTTTGCACTTTACAGTGACATAACGTGGATATTGGAGCAGTGTGCCATGGATCTGTTTATAGACGTGCAAGGCGGAGACATTCTCTCCAGTGAAACAGGACGCGTTTGTCCCTATTTTTAGGGCGGTGGGGTCGCGTGTAAAGGCAGCTTGAATAAGCCACTTTATACCGGTGAATATTTTACACTGAAATGCCATAAATTCGTATCGGGAACTTCCCTATCCACTTCTGTGTCTGCAGGCTGCCTGGCTGCAGCTGTTGCGTGGCGGTCGCAGACCCTGAGCCACGGGTCTGCGGTAGGGCCGCGCCTCCTTAGGGGCGGGGCCAAGGTGGGGTGAATGGCACGTTGGATGGGCGGGGAGCTGTAAAAAATTACTACATCCAAGTCCCCTTTCAGGCGCCGCGACATTTCAGTTTTCATACAGGCTTTGAAGGACGCAGTGGTTCGATTGGAAAGCACTTGATTGTTCTACAGTGCGATACTATATATTTTTGTTGTTGTTGGGCCAGTTCACCGAGACAACACTGTGCGATGGCCAAAGGAGAAGGAGGAGAGCAGTATTCCAACGCCAGTTTATTGAATAAACCCGTTAGCCCGGATGGCATCAAACTGGCCAGGAAGGTGAGTTCTCGATTGACTTTTAGAAAATATACATTTGTCACCTATTAGTCTTAAACCTCGGCGCAGATTTGGGTCTAAGATCCCCGGGAGACCGATAGGAGACAGCGGCTGGTATCCTTGATCGTTTGAATGAACGCAAGGAGCCACACCAGCACCGGTAGGCTGACATCGCCGGGGAGTGAGTCACGTCTGCTCAAGCTCGGCGCGCAAAGCTCATTGTATGTTCTTCGCCGGAAAACTTTTGCAAAAAGGTGCCGCAGTTTTACCGCAGTGAAATATTTTATTCGACTACAGCGGTGCAACTTACCAAGATCCACCCAGCATACCCCGTCTGAGCCAATAAATCCATCGCACCGCCGCCCCGAATTCACCGATCATCTGGCGACCGGCCGTAAAATAATAAATACATTTGTCGATGAAATAAATATTTGATAGTTTTAGAAATACTTGAATGAAATCCGTCTACGTTATACTTTCGTCTAATTTTGCTCGGATAGTTCACATTAACGTTGGATTTTAGTTAAACGGCCCAGAATCTTAGCTAAACGTACATGTCGGTTTATTTCATTCCAATATTGTAATGCTAGTTACGGGTTAGCACGACGGATGAGTGATATACCCTAAAATGTGCGTTTACACAATGATGCCTTCATTTTAACTATCTAAAATTCTGAATTTAAATCAGAATGAAATTGACCTTTGACGTGGTTGGGGGGAAAACACAGTTCCTATTTAAAAAACTGGGAACGCAATTCTCGAATCGTAGCCCATTATAGGGTACGTAACATAGAAATTCAAATGATATTTCCTCACATTTATTTAACGTGTAGGCTGCTGTGCTGCATTCAGGGGCTCCTCCAAAGCTCCTCCATCCGTAGCGGACTGATGGAGCGGACGGATCACTGGTTTCATGTTAAATAGCTGCTGCTGTTCAGGGTATTTAATTAAAAATCTTTTACCGAAATAACAACAAAAATCGTTAGTCGTCGTTATTTGTTGTGGTTTTTTTTTGTGTGGGCGCAAAATAGGAAGTTGGGGGGGACGGCATCATCTCCAAACTTGACTAAATAGTAGTTCGTTGTGCAACCAAACATTAGTTGCCGCATCATTGCAGTGTCGTTTGAAACTCTTCTCAGAATTCCTTTTTTAAGTCATCATCATCAAAAAAAAAAAAAAAAAAAAAAAAAGCAGAACAAAACAATGCGTTTGGTATTTCGGGCGCACGTTGGAACTGGTCGTCACATTTCCGACGGTGTCTGAACGCAAAAGGAAGCAGCCGGCAAAGGCGACGTGTCAGACTCAGAGGAAGCGGGGCATCATTTCCGAAATGCCGTTTGTGTGATGATAGTCACCCTGCGGTTCACTAACCCCAGAACATTTCCCCGTCCTGTGTCTTAAACCATGTATCCCAATCTACCCCTAATCCACCCTTTTCTGCTTCTGATCTTTGAGGGGCCCGGTAGCCTATCACCAGTGGTGATAACAGAGGTGACGGCCCCTCAGATAATGGTGGATTGCTCGCTTTAATGCCAGGGAACACACTCTTAGAACAGCCCATAACCGCCACGTTCCTGCCTGTGGGCCCACCGATCTAATAAAGGCACGGAAGTTAAAGCGGATCACTCTATGAGGAGCGGGTGACAGTGGCGCATGCCATCGCACTCTCACCGAGGGTTTCATCACAGGGTTCTTGTGATCAGCATAAAACAGGTGTGCAGAATTGCAGGGGGAAAAACTCTCTACATCCCCCTTAGAAACTAATCTGTGGTCACTGTGTCGCGTGATGCAGGCAGGTTGAGTTTAAAACCTCGGGCGCCGGGTTTGTCTCGACTGAACGCTAACGCCCATTGTGTTTTTCGGCCACCAACGTCTGAACAAATCGTTTTGCGGTTTCTCATTACAGCAGAGCCGTTTTCTTTTAAACGCCACTTCAACAAAGCCCGGCTTAGACGTCCTAACGTGAGAAAAGGTCTCAGGTTCAGTCATGGGCCCCAACCCTGACGAACCCTAACCTTCTGGGAGGCTCTGTCATTGACACATGTGCACGTTCTCCCGTGCTGTGTTTCAAACTTTCAAACACTTTAACGAGAAGTGGGCCACGTTACCTCTGAGAGCCTTGTTTTGATTGGGCAGGCGGGAAGGTGGTGCATGCATCGAACTCTGTCCCGACACAAGTTGTTGCTGCACTGGTTAGACTGCTGGGCATCTGTTTGGATTTGCCTAATCTGGCTGCCAAGGCGCTGTCACCACTGTTCTGTGTGTGTGTGTGTGTGTGTGTGTGTGTGTGTGTGTGTGTGTGTGTGTGTGTGTGTGTGTGTGTGTGTGTGTGTGTGTGTGTGTGTGTGTGACACCCTGGTGCTGTCATACTCCTGCACAGGAGTGTTGGTCTGTCAGGCCTGATGAAGTGATCACGTCTGCTGAGGGAAAAAGTGGAAAAGAAAAAGAAAAATGCCTTTTCCATTTTTCTGAGACAACCCGAGTGACTTGGTGTTTTTCCTGAGGTGTTCCCAAAATTTGTTATGTGACAAGGAGCCTTGGTGCCAAACAAAAGCTGCAGTAATTAATAGTTTAAGAGCCGTTCCACCTGAGGCGTTGGGGAATGCGTCATGGCTTTAGGAAGAAAAAAAATGAAGTGGAGTCGCACCGAGCGACAGGTTGAGGGTGAGATTTTCGGGTCCACGTAACAAGTTAACTATTTATAAGCGCTGGGCGGACTCGGCTGCCGCGCTGCAGTCACCTTGACGGCGGCTGTGAGCTGCTGTCATCGTCTCTACGAAGTGGACCCGCCCTCTGGCTGTGAGGGCTCGGCTTAGTCTAAAGCTGAAAAGGCCAGCGTGCCCCTGCTTGAATGTTTCGCCTGCACGGCAGTTCAAACAGTCCGGGTTTTTTTTTTTTTTAAACCCTCATTTGATTTCCTAATGGACGACGCCGCAAGCAGGAGAACCTCGTCGGACAGCACGGAGCTCATTCCGGATGTTCCCTGCAACACCTGTGTTATATGATTAGCCCTCTGTTTGCAGCCTCCCGCACAGCTCTCGGTCGTAGCTTCCTGCCGACATCGACGCTTTGGTGGACCTTCCGCGTGTTTAGAAGTGGACAAAAGCAAGGTGGGATTAGAGGGCGGACCAGAGGCCGCTTTCACGAGGCTGGGAGAGGTTTCGGTTCCCTTCTTGACATCACAAGCCGGTGTTTTTTTCCCAGAGTTTTAACACACACTTTAGCGGAAAGTGTTGCAAGCTTAAGAAGTAAACGGAGCACTTTTTTGTTCTGGTTTCTCGGGGGCGGGGTTCACCGAGGGGCTGAACGATTTGTGAAGTGGATTTTGCATCACGAGAAGCCTTTGATGAAATGCAATAACGAAATGTTTCTGTCCGCGTCTTGCTTATCTCTCCCCAGCGCGAGGACAAAAACAGGCTGTCGGTCTGCAGCAAGATATGCTACGCCATCGGCGGAGCGCCCTACCAGATTACGGGATGTGCCCTGGGTTTCTTCCTGCAGATCTACCTTCTGGACGTCGCCCAGGTGAGCAAGGAGCCTGAGATTGTCATCTGCCGCTGCTTCATAAGAGTCCCAGCTTGCTTTTAAGGAAGTGCTTGAAACAGAACACCACCCCTGTTTGTTCGTCCTGCACTCTGTGTTCCGCCACGACATGCGTGCTGGCACGGCCGTTAACGCCGACCTCCACCTCTCCTCCCCCTCAGCACTGTAAATGTCAAAGCACATCAACAAAGAGGCTGATTATTATAGGAAAAAAGAAGAGATGGGGAAAAAACTTTCTCCACTGTTTCCATCGCTGACTCCACAGTGGGACTCGGCTGCGTTTAAAAGCCTTCCGCATGGGCAAGCACAGCTTTTGGGCGGGTGGCGGGGGAGTGGTAGCACAGTAAGGAGGGGGCTCGCTTTAATGAGCTCTGACATTAATTTGATGCTGTGTCCCCACAGTAGCGCGCAAGTCAAACGCCTCCCGGGGAGCCCAGCCCTTTGTCCGGCCCGCGCCGCCGCTGATTAGCGGTCCAGTGGCTGCTCGCAGCGTGGCGCCGGTTACAGGCAGGAGCGCCGCTTTTATTCCTGCCTGGGCTCCCAGGCGCGTTCCGTCTCCTTAGGTAATCAGGAGACGAGCGGAGCTGCCAAGTTGCCCAGTTTAAAAATTCCGCATTGGATTCCCGTCGCCTTTTGACTCGTAACAGCGATTATCCGATTAGCGCTCATTGTGATGTTGTGTTTAAGGTTACGGCCAAAACTCTTTGCGTCTCTGTTTTTGCCTCCAGCTCGCTGGCGGCACTTCAGTGACTCCAGCGTACGTAACCTTTTTTATTTTCCCCACCTTTGATTTCCAGCTGGACCCCTTCTACGCCTCCATCATTCTGTTTGTGGGCCGGGCTTGGGACGCGGTGACGGACCCCACGGTGGGTTTCCTGGTCTCCAGGACCCCATGGACGCGTGTTGGACGCATGCTGCCCTGGTATGTTCGCCTTGACTCCACTTCGCTGTTCCATTTATTTATTTATATTTTTTTGTCCTTGAGCGCAGCAGGAAACTGCTGGGATGGGATGTTTTTTCCAGACCGCCTTGCTTGTCTCATTAACTTGTTGATGAAGGTCCGATAGCGTCACTGGGGCCCCTCGTCACATGACGGTGACGTGTTGTGGCGGTGGGAGGGGGTGGAGGAAGGGGGCTGCCCTTGGCGAGTCAGACCGCACGCTGGAAGTTTTCCAACCATTCACTCTAACATGTGCCGCTGTTATTTTTTGGGGGGGAGGCCCCGCGTTTGCCTCCTACCAAGAGGGGTTACTGTTGGGCGTGATGATGCAATCTGATTCTCTCACACACACGCCACCGCTGCATTTAGGTCATAAGATAAGCTGGTGTAAAAACTCCCCAGGCTGGGTTTTGTAAGAGCTTAGAGCAAAGTCACTGTCACTTTCTGCTGTTTATGGAAACAATAAATAAAGCACTAAAGTAGCTGCTTTTTAACAAGCTTATGACTGTGCAGTTTGTTGGTGTGGCTCCTTCTAGCCAGCCTGCGATACTGCTATGTTAATCCTCGTTTCCAAAGTTTTTTTTTTCATGTCCCATTAAAATGCATTCTAATGCAGTGGGACAAGCTGGAGGCTGAGCTTACCAGTGCTATTGCACTGCTTGTGCTGCACCGCCATTGTGGCGTTTGCTGACGCTGTGAAGTGTCACTTGTTCTGCACACTTTTGAACTTGAACACTGTTTCTTTAGCTTCTAAGAGCTCTAATAAAGAATTGTATTAGACACATATTATTGTCCAACTTGCATATTTGCAAATATTATTTAAGAGGCCAATGATAAAACATTGGCCTCTTGTGATGCGTGTGCCAGCCAGGCAGAGGAATTCTTCTTTTTTTTTCACCAGAGGTTACTGACCCCCAGTCGTTTTTTTTTAAATCGACCCTTCCCCCCACAGTACGATTACCCCTCCTCCAAGTCGCCCGCTTGCCTTTCTCTCACGTGCATTTCCAGCAACAAATCCAAAATGCTGGTACGCAGGAGAGATTTCAAATGACAAATAAACTACACTAAAAAGATATTGCCAGGAATGATTTGTCCAAACTTCTTTGTTATTAAAACACTGCCAGCTGCTTGTGTTGTCTAGGCACTTTTTGGCCACAGAAGGGAAATTAAATATATTTTAGAAAAGGCAGCCACTTCGTTCAGTCGGTGGCTAGCGCTAGCTGAGACAAAAATGGTGAAATGCACTTTTAGTGGCTCAAAATTAATTCTGCATCCCAAAATATGACCATTTCAATACAGTCTAAGATTGAAAAAAAAGAGAAGAAGACAGAAATGTGCAATTAAGCCTGCGTCAATCCAACTTAATGTCTAGTCAGGTCTGAGGATAGCGTGTCATTGGTCTGGTTGGCAGCTTTGATGAGGATGCTGAAGTTTGCTTCCAAGATGTGGGTCACGCTGACCACAGCACCACACAGCATCCTGACCCTGTATTGTCAGGGGCGGGGTGTGGTCGGCTGGGGAGGGTGGGGAGGGCGGTCGGACGACAGGATGGAAGAATGAATGGCATGTTGCGCTCAGTTGTTGGAGAGAGAGAGAGAGAGAGAGAGAGAGAGAGGTGGAAGCAGCAGGCAAAAGAAAAAGTGCTGCTCCCAGTCCCTGGAGCTCAGGGGAGGGGGAGGGGGGAGGGGAAAGGGAGCGAGCAGCATGCTGGCTCCTGATTGGTCCAGCCCACAACACACCACACGGGTGAGCCAATGACGCGCCCAATGCAGCGCTGTGAAGGGCTCCTGTTAGAGGCTGACTGAGGAATCCAAGGGAGGGGGTTACTCGAGTTCAGGTTTGACTCGAAGAGGCAGAAAAGGGATCCAGTGTCGCAGCCTCGCAGGGGCGGAAAAGTCACAAGTGACAGCCGCCAAGTTTATGCGCCGGGTCCACGCTGCGTGCTTTAAAAAATAAAATAAATAAATGCTGTTTGCACCCAGTGTTGGGCATGCAGAGATTCTGGATTTACCACTCGGCTGGGATGAAGTTACGATGTGTCACCCCTCGAGTCAATTTACCCCCTGACTAAGTTAAGAAAAAGGAAGTCCACATCGCATCACGATATTTTGATATGAAATCTTTTTATTTATATGGATTTATTTATTTATTTTTTGGCTTTCGGCGCATTTCACGAGCGCCATCGCAAACGTGACAGTGAAGCTCATCAATCATTAGCTCTGGTTTGGAATTCAAGAATGCATTCATTTAAAGCTTAGGCGGACCGTCATATGACGCCAGCCCCCCTCTAACTCCCCGCTCCCGCTGCTTTCACACAAGCGAGCAGCTAACACGGAGTCACATGGAGTGAAGGGGGAGAGCGATCTGATGTTCGTGACGTGCAAGTCGTGCCATTGGCTGTGAGGAAGACGCCTTCCTGGCACTCCTTGTGACTCGGCAGCGTGATTCACCTGACTTGCTGTCGAGGCGCGGCCCGCGTTTTGATAAGCACGAGAGGCGTACAGTGACGGTGACTGACAGGAAGCGTCTAATGGAATCCTACCAGGACTCCTTTGTTTTGAATTGACCTGTCATTGCGGAAGCGTGACGTGTGAGGAAGGACGATGGCAGCCAGTCAGGACGTGGGTCTGGGCCATGTAACAGGAAGTGACTCACAGATTCCTACTAGTGATGCAAGATCACTGTTTAGAAAAATGAGCTCATGGGTGCAGAATCAGGTGGTGGTGAGGCATTTGGGTCAGGAGGAGTGCACGATGACATTTGTTTACAAATGAATTCACTGGGATGTTGGGAAAGTTTCCAGCGCTGATCTCCCCCCTCAAACTGCTGTGGCCTTGAAAAGTAGCCGAGTGTGGATGCAGCAGGTGTGGGAGCTATCAGTAATAGTGATATACAAAAAGATATTTAGTGTTTTCATCCGCTGATGTTGCTGGTGTGTCTCTCTCTCTGCTCCTCTGCAGGATCGTCTTCTCCACCCCTCTGGCTGTTCTGACGTATTTCCTCATATGGTACGTCCCGCCCTTCGAGGACGGCAAAATCATCTGGTACCTCTTCTTCTACTGCGGCTTCCAGACGCTGCAGACGGTGAGTGCTGAAGCACAGACGCACGCACACACGCACTCACTCTACTGAAATCTTTCCACGAATCCACTTTTGGGAAAAGCAACCTTTTATGGCATTAACTGAAATGTTTTGTTTTTGAACCGATCTGATGAGACTGATGAAGTGTTGGAGTGCCCGCAGTCTGTTTCTGATGCCTATTAAAGGTCACGTGTGATGAAAGGTGCACTTGGTGAAAGACTTTAGTGTGTAGTCTTACACTGAACTCATGAGAAATGCAAAAAAGATCATTTCGGGTTTTTGTTTGGCTCCACTTTTCAGAAGCAGTGGGCCCTTTGTGATGTCACAGGGGGACTGATACTGTTCCTAATTTTTAGTCTGTTCATTGAGCCCCCTGAGAGCTGCTGTCCAAGGCCTCGGCTTTAGCGAGAAGCTATTACCAGGCTTTTTTTTTCCCGAGGTCGTAAACGGAGGGCTGACAACTAATTGCCAAATTCTGGAGATGGAAAGACTTTAATGAGCTTTGCAAGACTGCTCTGTTCATGACTGAAGGGAAAAATAATAAAGAAAATTGTAAATGCAATGGGACCTTTAAGGATATTCTGATTCTGACTCTAACTTCTTATGAATGTCAAGACTTTCTGCTAATTGAAATATAACTGCAGCTAAGAGGAGGTCACTTGAGCACAGGAACTAAATATATGAGGTAGCAACTTGTCATCAACCCGATCACACCTTTTATAGTCGGCTTGGGCTCTCCAAAAATACTCCTCACGTCGTACATTATGTACGTGTGTGCATTATTATGTACAGTACACTCATGTGTCATCTTAATAAATGAGGGTTTATTTGTAGTACAGGCCTTGATTTTGCCCACCTCCAAACAGCATGAGCATGGAGACAGATTTTCACACCTTTCTTGTTTTCTGCACTAAGCTAACTAGCCGAACTAGCGTCATTTTTTGCTTTTCTTTCCTTCCCCATATCAGTGCTTCCATGTGCCGTACTCTGCCCTCACCATGTTCATCAGCTCGGAGCAGAAAGAACGGGACTCGGCCACGGCTTACAGTGAGTATTTGTCAGCTGATTCAGGCGTCCGGTGTCTCTAAAGTATCTCGATCGTCGCCGCCTACAGTGACCCCCCTGCTGTCTCTCCTCCTCCTCCTCCTCCTCTTCCTCCTCCCAGGGATGACGGTGGAGCTGCTGGGCACCGTCCTCGGCACGGCCATCCAGGGCCAGATCGTGGGGATGGCCAACGCCCCCTGCCTGCCGGGCCCCGCTGAGCTGGCGGCGGAGCTGAGCAACGCCACGGCTGCCCTCAACGACTCGGCGCCGGTCATCTCCCTCGAGCACACGGTGAGCCGGCGGCGCAGCTCAGCTTAGCGGAGCGACCAGAATGAGCACTTGAGTAGAATTGGACAAACAAAGTTGCGTTTGCTCATCCTGATCCGGGTTCCCCTCTTCTTCCTTCTCCACAGAGAACGGCTTACATGATCGCCTCGGGCGTCATCTCCCTAATCTACATCCTCTGCGCCGTGGTTCTCTTCTTCGGCGTGAGGGAGAAAAAAGGTAAAGAATGAAAATCCTAAATCGGCTAATTTTCTCAACGAAAAGTTCATATTTAAATGTGATATTTGGTGTTGTGAAAATGTCAACAATTGAGCGCAAAGCTGCGGCCTCAGGCGAGAGGAAATTTACTTTTTTAAGTTTACCTGCGGAAGAACCCGTCCCTCGCCAAGCTAATCTTTTAACTCAGGATTTTAGGCAAAGTCTGGCTTCAGCTTTGTTTGCAAATGATTGTCCTAAGAGGATCGTTGGTGACATTTCCCAGCTCCCAGGGGGCCAATAGAAATGCACTGCAGTGGCTCCATGTGCTGGTGCGACTGTGGTGTGAGGTCGCGTGAAGGATGCCCCGCCCACGTCAGGCCCACTGTCATGGAAGTTAACAAAGTTTAAACTTGGATTCATGTTTTTTCTTCCCTCTTTTCTGTTCTGTTTCCCCTCCATCCAGACTGCCACCCCAGGTCCGAGCCCATGTCTTTCTTCCAGGGCATCAGGCTGGTGATGGGACACGGGCCCTATGCCAAGCTGGTCATGGTTTTCCTCTTTACCTCGCTGGCTTTCATGGTGCGTTTTCCGGAACCGTCCCCTTTTTCTTGTTTGTGCTCAAGTCGCTAGTTTGTTCGTTTCCAGTGGCTCTAAGATTTGGCCCGGAGCTGTTTAGCCTTGTTTACATGTGCGCGTATGTTTACCCACATGTTTGTTCGTGCGTTAATTAAAAAAAAAAAAATTGGACTGAGCATCTGTTTGATCCCCTTCCAGCTCCTGGAGGGAAACTTTGCCCTGTTCTGCACCTACACGCTGGGCTTCAGGAACGACTTCCAGAACATTCTGCTGGCCATCATGGTGAGCTGAACGCGCGCACACACACAAACACACACAGGTGATGCATTCTAATTGTAGCTAGCCTCAGCCGCAGCATCGCCATAGCGACGGCGCTGCTATCGTAAATTAGTGCTAGCAGATAAAACCCCGAGACAAAAGGCGTCGTCCCAGGACGATGGCGAGGATCGTCTCCCCTCACAAGGCCGCCTTCACGCCGGGGCACCGTTCGTCACGACGGCTGTCGGCTCTGCCCGAATGCCATCCTCTTCCCACAGAGCTGAGAGGCCGGCTTGTTTATTACACCCTTTATCTCTTGGACGGAAAACTAAAGAATCACCTCGGATTCCTGACGGGCGCCGTAAACCCAATCAATCCGCCGGTGTGTGAGCCTCCTGCGTGGTCGCTCGGCCCCCCCGACCGCTCGGCCTGAGAATGCGGAGGTTACCGGGTTTGGAGAGATTACGCACTTTGATCCTTCACTTTATGGAAGGGATTACAGGCCGAAAGCGTTGATCTTTTTTTTTCTTCCACCGTGAAGGTACGTTTATCTAACAAAATGGCTTTTTAGCCACTGAGTTTTTCCGACAGTAGCGGCTCCAGAAGCGCTAATCCTCACCTCGTGCGATTCACCTGGACGTGTCACCGAAGCTCAGCTGTCAACACGTTAAATTAGGGAGCGTTGCGTGAAGGAATCCTCCCGGACCGACGCGGTAAAAGTGGACTGAAAGGTTTTGCGATGTTGTGTTGATCAATGTTCCCTCCAGAGCTGGACAGTGTTTTGGGAAAAGTGTCCCATGTTTTTGCAACTCGGTCCGATTTGTCAGGGAACACTCAGTTTCTATATGACTACTGCTGCAATAAAAAGAAAAATTCATTGAAAGGCTTCTTTCATGTGGTTCCCTGAGAGGGGAAAAAGGTCGATGGGAGCTCATACGGTGGAAACTGGCTCGAGTCCCTGCGTTTCCCTCTCCAGGACTTTCATGCAACATCTGCGCCATTGTGTTGGAAATGTCTCATGGAGAAAAATAAAAAAGCATGCAAATAATTATTCATTTGCAAAAAAAAAAATATATATATATTTTTTTTTTGCATAATTGGACCAGGAAAGAAATTCCCTTTCTCTCTCTTTTCAAATTTTATCATGGATGATGTCATGGCAACAAACGCAGTTTAGGCCTTTTTATTTGGACCATGAGAAAAGTTTAGTTGCGCCTCAGCTGCGCGTTATCTTTACCTCAGGCAAACATGCCGAGGGGTCAAACCCATTCTCCCTCTGCTCGGCAGTCGTGAGCGACTCCTGCCGAGGATTGCGTCACATTAAGCTCCAGTTTGTTTTGAGTAAAAGTGAAGGGGGGACAAAAAAAACCCCAAACAAAACAAAAACTTGCTGTTGTCCGTGGTGTGAGACGAGAGGGGTGCGACTGCTTTCCACATCGGCGCACAAGCGCGAACGAAATCCCAAACGGAAGCCCAGGCATTTCCAGAATGCACCGAACGTTGTGCCTCTTTGCCGTTATGTAATGGAAGGCCGAGGAAGCCCACTTGTTGTCCCGCTGCGGTCGTGTTGACCTTCAGCAAATAAAGGGCCTCTCGTGAAGTGCATCGCTAATTCCACTAGTTTTGTTTTTGTGTCCAAACTTGGCAGCCCCTGAGGTATTAGCATGCCTCTGGTGTGATAAACACAACTCATCCAACTGATTGTAATCTGTGATTTTCAGCTCTTTTTGTTCACGCAGAAAATGCTTGAAATTAAAGCGCGCCTGTGAAAATGAGTCGTGAGCGGGACTGGTTCACCGCTATCCTTTTATCTCGCGGCCAATCGGGAAATCTCAACCAATGACTGTGAATGTTTGTCTTTCCTCAGCTCTCTGCAACTCTGGCCATCCCCTTCTGGCAGTGGTTCTTGACCAAGTTTGGGAAAAAGACTGCGGTTTACGTCGGATCCCTGGTGAGCCAACCCTTTTAAATCTTGCATGATGAAGCACTTTTTTTAGCGAGAGAGGAAGCTACTTTGTCCCTTTAAGCGGAACCACTCCAGTGCCATTAGGAGATTTAGTGCGTTTGAAAGTGTCTAAGTGTTGCTCTTCTCCGCAGTCCGTGGTTCCCTTCATGATCCTGGTGGTTTTCGTCAAGAGCAACCTCATCGTTACCTACATCGTCTCCTTCGCTGCCGGAGTCGGAGTGGCGTCGGCCTTCTTATTGCCCTGGTGAGACTCCCCCACTCCCTCAAAATGTGTTCATTTTCTCTAAATACATTTCTGACAATCCATATGATTTCCGACTCCGTTTTTAGGTCAATGCTGCCTGACGTCGTCGACGACTTCCAAGTGCAAAACCCCGAGTCCAACGGCCACGAAGCCCTCTTCTATTCCTTCTACGTCTTCTTCACCAAGTTTGCCTCTGGAGTCTCTCTTGGCATTTCCACGCTCAGTTTAGAGTAAGTGGACCTTTTTCCTAATCGACACATTTCTACTTCTGTGTGTGGGAACCATGCCCAACTGTTGGCCTGAGCCATGTGACTCTGACCAAGTATAAAAAGTAGTGTAAATTAGGCTAAGCCAAATCTCCCGGTACAGAAATCCCACTTGAAAGGCCCAGGAATTCCTTTTTATTGCTTTTGAGCAGATTTTGTACAGTGAGGCTGTAGTGTAGCATCACATGAGGGACTCACGGTGAGTCCAGGGGGGTCCCCACGGCGCGTGACTGACCCAACTTAAACGCATTAACTTGTGTTCTCAAGTCTAATTTCTTTTTTCTCTCTGTCTCGGCTTCTCCTCGGACAGTTTCGCCGGCTACGTCACAAGAGGTTGCTCCCAGCCGGAGGAGGTGGACTTGACCTTGAAGGTGCTGGTCTCGGCCGCCCCCGTCGCTCTCATCATCATCGGCCTGTCCATACTCTACTCCTACCCCATCGACGAGGAGAGGAGGCAGGGCAACCGCAAACTGCTGCAGGAACAGAGGTGAGGCTTCAGCTGCTCGGCCCATGAAACATTTTCTGAATCAGTAGGATTCGCCTCCCTCAGCCGTGCGGTGGCGGGCTTGAGGAAAGTTGGCTCTGTGCAGGCCATTAGGCCGGCTTTCTATAGAGACTCTCTGCCAGTTCAAACATGTTGCCACAGCTCGAGGCTTCCTATTGGCGCGAGAGCTGATACTGGACACGCGACGGCACTTTGGCGATCCGCGGTGGGCCGCGCTGTTTAATTAAGCTCTTGCCAAAAGCACTTGGTACTCAAGCAAAATGAAGCACCAAGTGGCTTTTTTCTGTTTTGTCATTTTATTATGACAAATCGGCCCAGCTCTGGTCTTGCTCTGTGGATTTGAACAGCCAAATGCAGTCGTTTCCTGCTCAGGTCACAGCTGAGGGGAAGCTGATTTGTTCGGAAATTCCAAGACCCACTAAAAACGCTTTGTATTATTGTCCAGCTGCATCACAAGGTTATTTTTACGCGGATGAGGAAATCAAAACTCCTGCTGAAACCAACTTGCGTCTTTTCTGTTTCCTCTCAGGGACGAGGCAGATTCAGAGACGGACTCCACAGAACTGGCCAACATGATCTAGGCACAACTTGGAGAGCCCATGGACCCAACGGCGGGCCGACGAAATGGGATTTTTGCACTAGGCCGGACCAACGGACTTGGACCGTCAAGATCACACAGACACTGCCTTGTCCAGTACAGCTGCTGCTTGCTGCTCCACGACAAAAAAACACAAACAAACAAAAAAAAAACAGAAAAAAAAAATCTTAACAAAACGTTAATCCAGTTTAAAACATCACTCTTTTTAGTTCCATCACATCTGAAAAGCCTTACTTCTTTTGTATGAGGTACTTACTTTGGAGTACTGTGCACAAACCCTCTTTTACAATGTCGAGGGTAGTTTCATCCGACAAACCGCACACAGCTGTGAAACGTCACGGGAGCTCGGTGGCAGCGGAGATGCAACCGTCGGTGCTGCTCAGCGGAGGTGAGCCGTCTCCACGCGTGCACCCACCGACGCATTCTTTGGCACTTGACAACTCTAAGGTGTTTATGTTTTCGGACAAAACGTGCCCAAAGGGGGCGACCTTGCGACGGTCGGCTGTTTCTACGTCGCAGGTGCCCAAAAAAACGTGTTTTTTGTCTTGAGGTTTTTTTTTTTGTGCATTAACAGTTACTCGTCATCGTTTACTTGGACCCTGGTGGCCAGTTTGTTTCAGTGCCTTTCCATTGCCTCTCCCATTGGACATCGGATGTCTTTGGTGAAGCCACGTTAGATGTTGGAACTCCATGGCCAGACTGTACCAGCTGCGCTCCAAAGGGCTCCCTCTGACTCCCCGTCAGAGTGCCGAAAAACCACTACAGCATTTAGTTGGCGTAAATAATTGTATTATTTATCCAGCATTTGCATTTTCATCCTTTATATTATTTATAGGAGAAGCTACTGAAGACAGGAAATCATTTTTTTTCCTTCAAAGGCTTTTGTTTTCTGTTATGCAGAACTAATCTACCAGTTTCATTATTTAAGTATTAATGTTGTTGGATTTTACTTTCTTTCTCGCTTTTTTTTTTTTTTCTTAAACAAAAACAAACAAAAAAAAAAATCCATGTGTTCCTGGAAGAGAGTGTCTTGCGGTATTAAAAGTCTATTTAAGGTTTGAGAAAAATTGTATGGGCGTCAAAAAATAATACTTTTTTTTTAGAACATTTGCACACCTTTTTAAAAATGCATGTCATAGACACACTGTGTTTGCTTCTTTGCATTAAAAAAAAAAGGGAAGCACATGTTTGTCAGGGAGGAAGATTGGAAAACATTGCAGTGCGTTTGTGTTGTTTCCACTCCCTCCTGTTGCTGTTGTTGTTTGTTGAAGGCACTAGGATGTGTTGTGATCATCTCAATCCCTGTCGTGAAAGTGTGGGTTTACATTCTTCATATCTCCCGATATGATAATGTGTACATAGTGTCATATGTTATACATACATGTTACATCCTCGACGCGTTGTTTCTGACAACTGGGTTGCAAGTGTGAATATGTCCATATTTGTTTCTTTGATTTCTGTCTTCCCCAATTTCCTTAAAGGTTACCCCAAATTCTCTAGATGCAATGACTGTGCCATGCCCTGCCTGTAATAATTGTACATCCTGTAAGTCGCACCCTGTTTTATTTTCTTTCCCCTGGATCTGTTGGTGTATTTTCCTCATGACTCTTGAGGCTGTAGCCAAACTGTGTGAGCTTTAATCCCGACATGGGAACACACAGAAGCCTTGTATACATGCCTCTTATGTATATATTGTATGTAAAGACTTGTAAATACTGTACCTTTGATATTTGTGGCTGCAAGTGAAATGAACTGTAAGGTCGTTATTTATGGAGAAAAAAATATGAGTTTTAAAGAATGGATGATAATAAAAACTAATATGTGTACTATGGGTGTTGTAGAATTCCTTAGTGAATGAAAAGTATTAAATAATGGATAACTAAATAAATTTTTATTTTTTTTATTTACATGAGAAGGTGGCCATATTACAATATAATACAGTTCTTTGGTGTGAGATCACTTCAGAAAATGGGTTAACAATATTGTTTGCGATATGCGTTGTTGCCTTTATATCCAAGATCCATACATGGATTCTAGTGAGATGGATAATACGACGTTTCGGCAAATTCACCAGTTACCATAATTTTAACCATATCTCCTTGACTTGCCAGTACTTGTTTTGACAGAGGAACAAACTGTTCAGCAAACACTCAAAACTCATCAAACAGACAATCCAACAACTCGAAAATACTCTCGAGGACAAGTTGTGACCTACACATTCGCAATGTATTGCTCTTACTTTAATACGTGTTCGCATAAATACATTGTCCATCAACGTGTAGACAAAGCATTGCCCCTGTTCTCAGAGGTTCTGTGTCTCAAACAAGACCGACAGTGTTTCAGTGAGCAACATGAAATAATTTAATACAAATATGTTCATGAGTTTTGTTATGTTCACCAATCAGTAGATTATTACACGTATCTGACATCTATGAAAGTTTACCGCCTTTCAACTGTGATTTGGAAACTTAATTGGCAACAATAATGAAGCCTCAATGGTGCAGCTCACTCAACGCCAGCGCCATTGCCTTTTAATGGTAACAACTGCCACCTGGTGGTGAAAGTTGTGTTTCTTATGATGAGTTGAATAACAAAAAAGTCTGAGTGTCAGGTCATTTTTGCTACAGTACCAAATTAGTTCCCATTATATGGGTCATCTTGTCTCATTATTTATAGTGTCTGCTGTTCTATTATTATTATTTTTTAATAACAAAAGGCAGGAACTTAAGGGAAACGGCGTGCTTTTATTTCGAAGGACTGGCGGAAACATACACACGCGCCGGAAAATAAATCTAACGGATGCATCCCTACAGCGAGTCCATCTTTCCATGCATTTAAAAAAAAAAAAAAAAAAAAAAAAAAAAAAAAATCCAAACTATCTAGATGATCGCCTCCAAGAGGAAACGGCAACGTTTTTGTTTTTTTTACGGAACAACTTCTAAAATCTCCCCATCTCTCTTCAAACCCCGCTGCTTGCTAGCTTGACATGGCTGCTAACCCTCCGGCTCCGGGCTTTCAGAAGGCGCGGGCAGCCATTCTGGCGGAGCTGGACAAAGAGAAGAGGCGCCTCATCCAGAACCAGTCAATGAACAACCCCGGGGCCAACATTCCGCTGTCGTCCAGGCCCAGCCTGAAGGAGGTGCGGGACAGCGCCGAGCAGCAGCACATCGCCGCCCAGCAGAAGGCCGCCCTGCAGCACGCCCACGTCCACTCGACGGGCTTCTTCATCACGCAGGACTCCTCGTTCGGGAACCTCATCCTGCCGGTGCTCCCGAGGCTGGAGCCGGACGTTAACTCGAACCCTGTCGAGAAGCACTGAGCCCCTCTCTGTTTTTAAAGGACAGTCCCCCGCTCTCATACGCACGCACGGGAATCTCCTGTTTCGCAAAGATTTACTACTCATTATTGTCTGCTGCTTGTGTAGCTGACAAACTTGTACGTCTGCTAAAAAATAAAAAGGTATTTTTTTATCGACTCCTCGCTACTTTTGCATAATTTTCACAATGAGTGCAAAATTGGAGGTTCTATAGAGAAAAGCAACCTCTTTTGTCTAGCTAAGTGACCGATATTGCAATTTTCATTACGACAACGTTAACAACGTCCCCCATAAATTAGAAATGATTTACTTCTTGTGCTTGCTTCATATACCCAAAAGTATCAGCTGTTGTCTCAAGGGGAATGGGGGAGTCCTGTCCCGGTTACGTGGCACAGAAAGGCACTATTTATATTAATCTGGTTGCAGTGAAGCCAACAGAAGCACAGATATGTGGAAAAAACGTACAAGTAACATTCAAACAGGAAAATTGTCAGGTCTTTTCATATTCTTGAGTCAGTAAAACAAAGACAATGAACTCTGAAGGCAGTAAAAAACAAAACTCACAAAAATGTAGTTTCAGCACAACGATGCAAACAGAACAGGCTTTTTGTGCTTTTGATAGTTGATAAAGCACAGGTGAAAAACTCAACTGAAAACCTTGAAGAATAAAAGATGCCAAAAATCATGACAAGTTTGGAATAAAGTAAATAGTGACTGGCACAATGCAGGACAGAGGTGTGTGTTGAATGACACTGAAAACATGGGTATTTACATGAGTTACTTTCACAAACAATCTGAAGACCAAGAGTCACAAGTTGGGAAATTAACACTGAACTAGATCATGAAATAAAGAAAAAACAAAACAAAAAACAACAAACTGGCATTTTAAGGTCTAAAAAGTAGCTGTGAGAACTCTCCTCAGCACCAAACAATGTCACCAGAATGATAGACTAAACATAGGAATGGCCTAAAACCAGAAGAGAAATCGATGTCACTCAGAGGGGGAGAGAAGGAAAAATGTATAATGCTGAACCAAACGAAATCACACAACCACAATAAAACTGTGCTCAAAACAAACAACAGAAAGCCAACTGATTGTGTTAACTCTTCAGATGGCAAACCGAGAAAACAGCTGGAACCTCATTAAATAGAGTCCTAACTGATTGCTGCCAGCTGAGGATGATCACCACAGGCGCACCCAAGAGCTCTTGATGAATCGTGGTCCTGAGGAGGGGATCCCAATAAACTACAGGATCTTGATCATCTGTCAGTAACACATGACAATTTCTTTTTGAAAGCTCAACAGCACTTCAATCAACTAAGGAGGCGCTCTTGGGGTCCACGGATAAATGAAGATGTGTATTTTGCAGATCCTTTCAGGTTTATGTGAAATATTTCCTCCCACAGACAAACTGTTTCCATATTTTTTTTGTCTAATTCTAATAATCTGTTTGGTTTGCATTGGCTATTTAAAGCCATTATTCTATGGTTAAAGTTCGTATGAAGTGGCACAGCACACAGTGTTGGTTAATTGTGTCGTAATTTTGGGAGTATAAATGCACAAAAATAACAATATTATTGCTTTAAACATACTGCATTAAATGTTTGTTAGCAATTACTTACTTCAAAAGCATACGACTGCTACCCCAACCCAATAGAAGTCATATAACTAATGTACGTGACGAACGTTCTGCGGTCGATTGCTTTTGTCTGGAGTCTAATCCGAGTGCAGAGCAGACGTGATCTATCGCTGATGCAACACACTGACAGCTCCAGCCCCGTTCACCCTGCCGGCTTTTCACACGTCGTACTGAAGGAAGCCTGTCTCTGAGGTGGGATACAACACTGATCGGCGTGGATAAACAGCTGACTAATATTTCCTAAAAATGTACTTACCATATAGGTGCTGGTCCGGCCACGTTAAACCCGAAACGTCAACAGACTGCTAACGGCTGCTGCACATGGTTTTCGTTGCTAACACGCTAAATAGCTTTAGCTTCTGGTGTAATGAACTCCTGTAAGGATTTGTTTCTTTTTTTAATCATCTGCAAAGATTTAAAGATGAGTCGGACAAGACTTTCCGTCAAACGTGGCATCAACATGTATTCATACGTTATTAATAATTGGCGAATAAGTGCGAATACGACGTCAGTCGTAATAACTCAGTCGGTTTAAATGGCTCAGTCTGTTGTGAAAGGTTCCGTCTGTGTTAATACATTCAAACGTTGACTTGGACTTGTCTCCTCAAAATGCGTGTGATACTCTTACTGTGCAGCTGACATGTGACGTCATTTCCTAGTTGTGTTTTAACAACACGTACAGCCTCAACCAAGCCATCATGGCAGATCAGCTGAGCCCAGACGAGAAGTTTCACCTCATCTCCAGGAACCTCCAGGTGGGACTCGCCCTCCATTACAAGACTGGAAGAACATCACAAGAAAACTGGTCTAACAGATGTGTTGATCTTTTTGGCGCGACTCAGGAGGTCCTGGGAGAGGAGAAGGTGAAGACGGTCCTCCAGGAGAGGGAGCTGCGGGTGTACTGGGGCACCGCAACCACTGGCAAACCCCACATTGCGTACTTTGTCCCAATGTCCAAGATTGCTGACTTCCTCAAAGCTGGATGTGAGGTGGGTCAGTGTGCTCCTCGGAGAGACAACGTGTATCTGTTTCCCTGCAGTCCTCTAACCCTCAGACTTGGTTTCTGTTCCTCAGGTCACCATCCTGTTTGCAGACTTGCACGCCTACCTCGACAACATGAAGGCTCCCTGGGAGCTGCTGGAGCTCAGGGTGCAGTACTACGAGCAGGTCATCAAGGCCATGCTGGAGAGCATTGGCGTGCCTCTGGATAAGCTCAAGTTTGTGAAAGGAACTGACTACCAGCTCAGCAGGTCAGTGTTGTTACAGTTATTATTGTATCTTGCAATACTGTGCAGACACGGCGTCACGCTTGCTAAAGTATTGATCCGTGTTTTCACGTGTATCAGAGAGTACACCCTCGATGTGTACCGCCTGTCCTCCATGGTGACGGAGCACGACGCCAAGAAGGCTGGAGCTGAGGTTGTCAAGCAAGTGGAGCATCCACTGCTGAGCGGCCTCCTGTACCCCGGCCTCCAGGTAATAACACCCAGTTGAATGTGCTTGTGTAATCTTGCCTCACATCACTGTCTTTGATTTCTTGACTTCTTCTGTCACGGCTGATCCTAGTGTTGATCTTCACCTCCAGGCTCTTGACGAGGAGTACTTGAAGGTGGACGCTCAGTTCGGAGGAGTTGACCAGAGAAAGATTTTCACTCTAGCAGAGAAGGTAGTGTCCTCCTCTACCACATTGGCACATCCTCCTCTTTCTGATTCCGGTTGTGATGCCAATAGGCCAGTAAACTTCATTGTCTAGTCATAAACATGCTGATGCTCATGGGAAAAAAGCAACCTGATGCAATAATAACCCTTTTTAGGGTAAGAACTGTTTGAAGATAAAAAAAAATGAAATGGCTTTTTCATGTGTATCTAGTATCTTCCTTCTCTTGGCTACGCCAAACGTGCCCATCTGATGAACCCTATGGTGCCAGGACTGACTGGGGCCAAAATGAGCTCTTCAGAAGAGGTTTGTCGCACTAACATTTGCAACAAACCCTCTCGGTTGCAGTTTCAGCATTGCATTTTTATTTTTACTGTATCCCCAGGAGTCAAAGATTGATCTCCTGGACTCCAGAGAAGATGTGAAGAAGAAGCTGAAGAAGGCTTTCTGTGAGCCGGGCAACATCCAGAACAACGGAGTCCTTTCCTTCGTCAAATACGTCCTGTTTCCTCTGCACGGAGGTGCTGCTCTTTGACACTTCGGCACCGTCCATGAATTGTTGTCATGAGCTCATCATTGCTCTTGTTGTGTTTCAGAGTTCTCCATCAAAAGAGACCCCAAGTGGGGCGGCGATAAGAAATACACTCAATTTGAAGAGGTGGAGAAGGAATTTGCTGAGGAGGTTTGTTGCAGGAGCTCCTTCTTTGTTTATTTACATTTTCCCACTGTCCTCTAACTGTTGGCGACGTTCGTCTCCACTAGGCCATCCACCCAGGAGACCTGAAGGCCTCTGTTGAAGTGGCCCTCCACCAGCTGCTGGAGCCAATCAGGAAGAAGTTTCAGTCCCCCGAGCTGCGCAAGCTGACCAACACGGCCTACCCCAGCCTCTCCAAGACAAGTCAGTGTTGAACCTGCCATTGCAACCGCATGAACTGGATCCAGACACAGAGGAGCGACTAGCTCAGCTCTCTCAGTGGGATGTGAACCAGCCTCACGAGCCAATGTATCGTCTTGTGTGCACTCAGAAGCGGCGCCAAAGGGCGCCAAGGCAGGAGGAGGTGGAGGAGATGATGACGAGTTGATCCCATCCAGACTGGACATCAGAGTGGGCAAGATCATCAGTGTGGAGAAGGTGAGACTGAACACGACTGTATCAGCACACTTTACAAAGTCTTGTTCTGAAGACTTTAGAGAGTTCAAACTAAACATGAAGAACTAAAAGTGAAGCAGCATTTAGCTGTTATGCTGCACACAAATGGAATAAGCTGCCAAGTGAAGTCAGCAAGTGTGAATGTTTTTAAATCCAGGTTAAAGACTCTTCTTTTCTCTTATACATATAATTGAGTGTTTTTGTTCATCTTACTATATTATATTATCATCTTTTTTTTTTCTTTTGTTTATTACTGTCTTTTTTTTCTGCATTTTGTCTTTGAAGACTGTGTGTTCTTTTGTTTTTTAAATGCTTTTAAAATATTTGAACTTTTAATCATGCAAGCACACTGAGTTACCTTGTGTATGAAATGTACTATCTAAATAAAGCTGCCTTGCATTGCTTTGACATCCCATTCTTTGTGCTTCAAACGCTCAGCATCCAGATGCCGACTCCCTGTACCTGGAGAAGATCGACGTGGGAGAGCCGGAGCCAAGGACGGTGGTCAGCGGGCTGGTGGCCTACATCTCGCAGGAGGAGCTCCAGGACAGAATGGTGCTGCTGCTGTGCAACCTCAAGCCACAGAAGATGAGGGGCATTGAGTCTCAGGCCATGCTGCTGTGCGCCTCCATGTAAGTCTGGAGCGTTTCATTTCAAAATATTGTAAGATATTTCCTCTCCTTCTTTTTCTTGTTTAATTATTTCGGTTATATTGGGGCTTTTTTCTTTTAGTGAAGGGGAACCCAGAAGGGTGGAGCCTCTGGACCCTCCAGAGGGGTCTTCACCAGGAGAACAGGTGTTTGTGGAAGGTTATGAGATGGGAAAACCAGACGACAAACTAAATCCAAAGAAGAAGGTGTGGGAGAAACTGCAGGTATGGATCACTGACACTTACCCTGCTGGAGATAATTCATTTCCATATGTTTAATTCTTTCTGCAAATTCCAATGATTTGATTTCAGGGTTTTTTTTAATGGCAAAAAAAAGTATGTTCATTATGGTGAGACAATGTCTCTGTTGCCACAGGTTGACCTGAAGATATCGGATGAGTGTGTTGCGCACTGGAAAGACCAACATCTAATGACCAAACTGGGACAGATCACCTGCAAAACGCTCAGAGGAGGCAACATCAGTTAGACACTCACTCACTCGCTGCATCGCTACAAGAAAAACCGTGTCTGCAACATTTATCAACAAGTCGAAATTCATCTGGATGCTTGGCGAATGATGGGACGTTACTGTAACACTTTGTGCTTGGATGTCTTCTGTCACCTGGCTTTGAGCGTCCTTCCGCAGTTCATTAGTCACACGTCACACAGTGGTGCTTAAGTCGGCACACAGCAGCAAAAGGAAAGGGAATATTCTCCATTTTAGACTGAGAAGAATTGCTTTCGTGATTGCTCCGCTTGTGATCGGTGCTGGGAAGTGAAGTGTAAATAAGAAGCAAATAAATCATGGTCATGGTGTCTGGGCTGGGCATTGATTTTAAACTTATTATCATTTCAGACTGGAATTCTTTGGCCGTTAATCTGATTTAAAGCAGAAGCAGATAACATTTGATGTTATTTGCTTTGTTATTCATTCAGTAACAGATATAATGATATAAGCACATTATGATCAACACGGTAATATATTTGAATGTAGCATTATTTTTTATTTAAGGAGGCATAAGACAGTAACTACAGTATTTCTAAATGGAGCCTTCATACAATGCTAACAAAGGCATGATGGTACTGGGACGTGGCTACTCTAAAACAGGAGTAATTGTTGGATTTTCTGAATTTATGTAAAAACATTGCAGCACACAGACTAGTCAAAATTTTCACTCAGCCGGGACAGATCAACTGTCTCCAGTTGCCTTTAAAGTGTATTTGCCAACTCTTTATCCGGAGGGTCTGGTGCACTCTCACATACGGTGGTGGAAAAGTTCATCTTGTACACTGAAAGACTGCAGGATGGTGTGCAGAAATAAAACTTCTTAATATTCATCAAATAGTGAATGTTTGCCTGAAGAAACTAGACAACATATGAAGCTTGATGAAGAAAAAAAAACAAGAAGAGAGAACACATTTAGGACATTAAAACTTTTATTCATAGACGTAATAACTGTACATAAATCTCTATAATCACCGTGTTCATTTTTGACTCATTACAAAGAGTCGTTTATATTTCACTCACCAAAGATTCTTGTTGCAGGAAAGCATTTTGTGCAAATAGTGATAAGATGGATTTTGTTTTCACCCAAAAAGGCCGGGAGGAGGGTCAAAGTTAAAGATAGAGGACAAGAAAACAGACTTCACACCAAGTCAACTCCAGTGTATCACCCATAGCTGTGAAAAGTGGTTGTCAGATGAAATGGATTAAAATGCTTCAAAATGCTTTAAAATGCTTCTTGCAGAAGAAGGTGAGTGACAGTGCTCGTAGTAAAAAGAAAAAAAAAACAGTCATAACAACTGCGCATAAATAAATAGGATAGTTGTAGTGCTTAAACACTTTTAGAATGCTGCAGCCTAAATTTTACTAGACGCATAAGAAGATTGTGCTGATTATGTAAAAGCATTTAATTGTTATGGTTGATGCTATAATGAGATCATTGTCTGCATGTTAACCTACATCGGTGGGCCGGGCTATATAAAAAGTGCTGTTCTCTTATTTAAAAGTTGAAGAATTCTTCTTCTTTTTTGTTTGCCTTTGTGGAAAACGTTCCTGTAGTTTGTCGTAAGGACTTTGTATTGACAAATTGTTAATCCGCAGATCTTGAAGAAAAGTCATCCGTGTGGTATTTATTTGCCCTGAAGGTAGTTCCATTGTTAGCTTTCCCAACAACCACATAATTCTTGATTTAAAAGTGTGCTATATTACAGTGGGGGCTGTACAGAAATGCTTTGTCTAGTAGACAAATTCTCTGAGCTTCGGTGAACAATAACCAGCTCTACCTCTGGGAGGCAGTCTCTCTCAAGCCAAATATTTACACGTTCACACAGCCTACACAGGGATCCTGAGGAGACCTTTCCGAGGGATAGGCGATATACTTACAAAAATACTCCAGAATAAAGCTTTCATTGGAAATTGGAGCGACACATTTTTTTGTTTGTTTGTTTGTTTTTTGCATAAATATGTAGAAAGGCCATTACAGGCTAAGGCTTTGGGAGGAGACTTAACACACAACACCCTTGATAGTTGAGCTGTACATCTCTCATTGAGATCAGTCATTGCTGTGAGTTACCCTTTCACTTGCTTGTAGTTGTCATCTATGGCTTAGCCGTTGGTCTTTATTTCATTGCTGTGAAGCTCTTTTAAAACAGTGTTTCTATGGTGTCCGCTGTCACTCTTGTGGCTGCAAAGGGGAGAGGAGAGGAGGTTAGACATTAGAGTTCACCGTTGATGTGCTCCAAATCACATAATTTCTTCTTGATCCTTAATATGAGGTGCAAAAACAGTTGCACAGGTATGGTGCCCGGTATGGGCACAATATTTTTGGGGCGGCTGCATAAACAAAAAAAGTTTGTCACTAGGCAACATCAGACTGCTTAGCTATGCCACATCATGGTAATGTTGTTATTTGCACTCTGCCTTTTCATGACAAGCAGTTGGTGGAACATTAGCTTATTGATTCAGGCTGGCTCTGAATCAGCGCTAATGAGTTTACACACTCATCAGCACTGAACTAAACAAACTGACTGAAGCAGCAGCGGCTGCAGCAGTTGGTAACGACTTTTACAGACATGATAGAGAATTGTGCAAAATGTTGCATGTGACTGTAATGCTCTTACTCGTCTCAGGCAATGGAATAGGTTTCCCTTGGGCTGGTCCATTTTCTTCAACAGCGGAATTTGTATTTGCAGGATTAATTTGTGCAGGCAAAACGTTCCCCTGGGTTGGTTTCTTCGCTACCGGTGGAGGGACTTTGTCAGACTTCAAGACGCCATTGGAGACAGACCCAGCCCTTGTTTGGTCTGACACCTGATTGAGCTCGGCAGCTAAACTTTGCTTCAGATTCGCCTGTGCCTCGGGAGAGGAGGCAGGCGCAGCCTCTATGACAACCTTTTTGGAACTCCTGGAAAAGATAAAGCTGGCAGTAGAGGCTGGGGACCTGTGCATATCGCAAAGCTCAGGTGATCGCACGACCAGAGCGCCTGGTTCACCGGTTGAGCGGTGGATTGATGATCTCACGCCCAATCGGGAAGGGAGGCCATCTCGAGAGGACATGGCTGCAGTTTTCATACGTATGGCTTCCTGTAGACGCATAGAGGGAGCGTTTGGTGTTATTGAGGTTGCTCTTACAGTCTGAGAGGGCAATTTCAGTGAGAGAGACTTGCGGATGGGCTTCTGTGGAGTGGATAGAGGTCCTGGGATTGCACCAGGTGAATTCTCTGAATCAGGAGCCTCTTGGTTAGTTGACTTGTCCTCTAGGGGAACTTTCATCTGATCCTCAGTCATGTTGACTGACCTGAGGCGGACCATCTGAAGTAAGGAAGGGGTGACAAGTGGTATGTTGGCATCTTCCTTTGGAGTGGGTGCACTTTTGTGGCGAGTAAGGAGCTCCTTGGACCTGGTATCTCTGTTTGTAGCACTGGGCTGCCTTCGGAAACTAACCCCATGTGTTAAGTTCTCAGATGGAAGAGGTGGTGCTGCTGGAACAACATTTGGAGATTGAGCACCGAGTGTAGCTCCAGAGGGAATATGGTCTTCCATTTTCACAGAGTTCCGCCTACTTTCGCTGCTGGGTGGCGTTACAGAGACTGATACAGTGTCCTCTGGTCTAGTCGGCGGCAGTGGCTCAACAGGAAGGGGTGGGACTCTGTCAGAAATTGATACATTTTGAACTGGTTTGCAGGAAGTGTCACCTTCTGATACTGGTAGCATGTCACCCTCGGATTTAGTGACCATTACTGTTTGGGGAACATCTGCAGGAAGTTCTTGTATTTGCTCATGTGAAGGTTCCCCAGTCTTACCTGAGTCCTCAACTTTTTCTCCATTTACAGTCTGGTCTGTTGGAACAGGGCCTTCTGTCATAGAGTCGTCTACCACTTTTGGTTCACTGTCCATCATCAAGGGTGGAGGAGGCGGAGGGAAGTCAACCTCGTCTCCTCCATCAAAAACCGAGTCCCCTTCCATGGGCGGCGGTGGAGGTGGCCAACATGCATCTTCGACAGAGGCATTGACATCCTCCTGTATCTTTTCCAATTCATCTGGTGGTGCAGATACCGAGGACAGGGACTCTGTCTTTCTTGACAGTGGAGGTGTGGGTTGGTATGCTGGTGGAGGCGTTGATGGTGGCGAGGCCTTGCAAATTTTGGTAACCTGAACTGGAAGCATTGGTGGGGTTGTGATCTCGTTCTTGCCTGCCTCATGGCCATTGTCACCAGCTGAAACTACAACCCCATCCTCTGTGGAAGTTGTAGTTTCTTCAACAGGTAAATCCATCTCTGTCGTGACACTTGCATATTCCTTGTCTTGTCTTTGTGCAGATGTATCCGTTGACATTGGTTCTACGCTGTTTAATATTTTTGTGGGTTTCTTCATGACAGGAGGCGGTTCTTTCTTCGGACTCACCCCTTTACTTTCTGTTTCCTTGAGTATGCTACTACCGCTCTGCGATTGTTTCTCAACATCTACATTAGTGTCCAACTTTTCCTGTTCAGTTGTTATATGCGTCTTATCATCCGTCTCTTTGCAACATCCCTCAGGACTTGGTCTTATTGATGTCTCGGCCTTGACTTGACTTACTGTGGACTCTGACGACACTGATTTGTTCGTAGTTGATTGTTTTTGCTTCTCTTCCTCAGCCTCACATTTAATTTGGACTTGTGAAATTGTGCCGTCCTGTACCTGCACTGGTTTCTGAGTTATTTTGCTGACATTGGGGCTAGGACCACACAGGAGCTCAAAGCAGCATCTGTTATGTACCCATGTCTCTGGAGGAGGAGGACACGGTGCTTTTACTTTGGGAGGCAGGGGGATGTTTAACAGTTCTCTCACTGTATTGCTCAAAGTTATAGCATTGTTATTCGCAGCGGGTTTTTGGCTAGCAAAAGTGAGTGGAGCTTCCTGTGCAGGCAGACTGGGACTACACATGGAAACATCTGGATTTACAGGGTCAGATGCACTGGATGATAGCGAGGTAAGTGATGAGGAAGGTGAAGCTGCGGCCGATGAGGCCCGTGACGCTGACCTCTCTGGTTTGACTGGTTTCTGTTTTTGCTTTTCTGGGGAGGTTGGGGTGATGCCTTTCGGAGAAAGTGTAGGGGTGCCGCTCTGACTGGAGTAACCACTGGAAGGGGACAAGGTGCGTTCAAATTTATCTTCTTCTGAGAGGGTTTTCTGTGGGGAGGAACTGCTGGACTGTGTTGCACCCCCTGCATCAGTGGAAGTTGAAGTAGGTCTCCTAGTAGTCTCCTCAGAAACTGATGTTTTCTCCTCCTTTGCTAAAACATTTCTAGTTTTATTCTCCATGTCTCCACAAGCAGATCCATGAAGGTCTGTGCCTTCCACCAGTACTTTGATGGTGCTCCTAACCTTATTACTATGCAAGGAGTTTGTCCTCCGTGGAGGTGCTGGAGGTTGCTTGGTCTTCGTTACTGATAAACTCCGTGAAGAATTTTGTTTGTTCTTCGCATCCTCCCCTCCCCCTAACGACCCTGAAACACTGGACTCAGATCCCTGAACAGAAACATTGAATTCACTTTTGGTGCTCGGGCTGCTGATCATGCTAACTGAGCTACTGAGGCTGACAAGGTCCAGTTCCTCTGCTGATTGCTCTGCCTTAGTGTCATGCCCATTTACACAGAATCTGCTTGAGTTGCCGCTGTGAATGCTGCTTTTGGAAGATGCAGGCGAACAGTTTGAGATAAGGGTCTTTGAGGACTGAGACTCGCTCCTGTTTGAACACGAAGACAACGTGGACACTGGTAGAGAGTCTTGGGAATTATCAGTCTGGGAGCCGTCACCTTCTGACCTTCTGGACAGCAAAGGGCTGACGGACGTCTCTCCGCACGCCAAGCTGCTTTTGCTTATCGTGCGGACATTGCCGCCATGGTTGATGGTGCTGCCACCTGTTCGGCTAGTGCCGCGGTCTATCTCTATGACTTCAACTGAGGCTGGCAAGACAGCATTAGGGATTATTGTAGATAAGTAGGTTGCCTGGGGAGATACAGACATCACTGGGCCCTATAAAAAAGTAAAAACAAAAATAAGACACTGTCTATGTGTAAATATATCCATGTCTTATATTATCAAAGTTTGTATGACATTAGATTGTCAATTAACCCCTCTTTTTGATAATTGTGTGTGCAAAAATGTAAATTTCAGTATGTGAAATTAAAGTTAAACTGTATTAGCAGTACGCTGTAAACAGAGGGTGAAATCTGCAATCTTTTAGAGCTCGACAGAAATGTTCCATTATTTTTACTCATTATGTGAACATGCTCCCATGGAGTCTAGGATAAAATTTGACTTGGTATGAGATTAGATTAGTAAAAAAAAAACGTCTTGAGTTCCGTATTCCAAAGCCAAATCTACAACTCAGCTGAAGTGATTTTATTCTCACCTGGGGTTCTTGGAGGAAACTGAGCAGCAGAGAAGGGGAAAAGGAGGAAGAGGTCATGCCAGGTACAGCGAGGGATTTAGGTCTCAGTGAAGTGGGGTGAAGCCTGGTGCCAGTGCCTTGCTGGTTCACAGTCTGCTCATCTTGGTGCATTACCCCGAGGTGCTTCCTCAGCATCTGTTCATCTTTGGATGCCTGCTAAAGAGCAGAAACAGGGCCATGCTTAATTGCAAAGACCTGTCGTGTATTTCCTAACATTGCTGCAAACAAGCACGTGACATATTTTGCAAAACCTTTTACCTCCAGGTCTGACAGGTGCACCCTTGCTCCTTCCTTTTTGAGCACTGGAGTCCCTCCGTCAACCGTTGGAATAATAACCACATGCGGCTGGTTGTTTGAGAGCTCTTTGTCATGGTTGGGAAGCTGCTGGAAAGTGGAGCTCCTGTGCAATGCTTTGGAGAAGGCAACATGCAGTGTGAATATCATATCTTCCATAGTGGATGCACGTTATCCTCCGCTTTATGATAAGGGTGTAAACCTACCAAGCTCTTTCTGAACCTGGTTGGGGATACCCATGATGGTGGTTCTCCTGCTTCTCTTCTTGTTCTTTTCTGTTCTTTTGACCGGATTCAAAGGCTTGAATGTAGAACCTAAGAGGAATATTTGCAACTCACTTGAGTCATGACAGTTCAAAGGGGAAATTATCTTTGCTGTCTTCTTGTCCTACAGCTCCGAATACCCATTTGTCACTCTACAAATGCTTTCTCTAAACGAGCACGCTTTGCCTGCTGACACATACGACTTCTGAGTAACAGTAATCTGCAGCAAGCAACCAAGCAGCTGAAAGCTGAGACGCCTGTGACTTGTCAAAAAAGCAGCGGAGTCAGGAATCGTCTCAAATGCTATAACAGGCACAAACGTTTTCATGTGCTTATTTCCCTTTGATGAAAATGAGCAATTGCTTCTTTTTCAGAGTTCCACCAAAACAGACAGACACGTGCTCACCAGCATTAAACCGTGCTTACCTTGGCGGTTGAGCACAGGCCTGATCGACGCATCGGAGACTGTTGTGTTATCTGCAGTCCTGTCCGTGGATCTCGATTCCGGACATCCATCTCCGTCCTTGGGGCTGATATCTTGTTCCAGACGCAGCGTGTCGGTGGACTGTGGGGAAACAAGACACAACACAGAGGGGGCCAGTTGGTCTACTGATGATTGAAGGAAGCACATATAGGCACAGTAGCGAATTAATGTGTAGCTTGACACTTACTGCAACACTCTCATCATCAGGAAAGTTAACTCCATTCTTGTCCTCTGGATACACCAAGAAAAAAAAGAAGATACACTGAGTCAGTAACTGTTGGTTGCGGTGAAAAAGATTGGTGGCCCTGACCTGTCTCCATTTGAGTGATATTCATCTTTTTATTTTAACGATCTTTCTTCATCGATTTCCATTTATTTCACTGCTTGCATCTGCCTCCTCAGCGCTAACTGTGTTTCTAATGACCTTCCTGCTGCAGGATCTTGAGTCCCTCCTGGGCCTCGATGTGCAGGTCCTCCAGGTACTGCGGCCTGCTGCCTTCAATGAAAACATTCTCCTGGTAGTGCTGGGAAGTGGTGAAGTGAACCGTCAACCGCTTCTGGTCTTCATTCCCCTTCAGGCCAGCTGTAATGACAATGAAATAAAACAAATAAAACAAAATATATATGTTGTGTGTGTGTGTATATATATATATATATATATATATATATATATATATATATGTGTATATGTATATATGTATATATATATATATATATATATATATATATATATATATATATATATATATATATATATATATACATATATGTATATATACATGTATGTATATATATTTTACTACATATATATGTAGTAAATAGTATAGAATAGCGTAATAAGCGGCCAACAGAGCAAGACAACCTAGTGCTCATCAATTTCATAAAGTACACACTTTGATACGAATGGCAAAAAAAAAGAATGGCACTCAGAGTTAAAAACTGCAAATGTACTGTATTATGAAATGTAAGTAAGTAAATGTAAGTAAATGAAGTACTCCAAAACTCTAACCTCCTATTATTTTCCAATTAAAAATCTGTAGGTAATATAATTTATAAAGAAAAGTATTATTCTGGACAGATCTGCTGGGGGGGGATTGTAAGCATTTGCAGGCATGAGTCCCTGTCAAACCATATTCCCATGACCCCGCAGGTACATGTACCCTCTGCCTTGTTACGACACAAACGTGAGCGCACGGGCCCAACAGGTGTCCATTTGCCAAAACATTTATCAGCTTTGAGCGCGCCCTCTGGCCCCTCGCCGCCGGGCTGCTCCCTCGCTTATCTGCGTGCATGTGATGAGCACTCGCCTCAAATCCCCTCAGGCGAGCTGCGCGGCGGCAGACGTCCCAGCCTCGACAGATTCGTAAACTATTAGCCGGCTAATCTCTTGCGGCGTCTCCATTCCCTTGTAAAACCACGATGGCTTAAATAATCTGGTGAGTGCACCTCTGAAGATGCCACTAAGAGGCACAGGTACTAACTGGATTGTGATGCAAGCATTTCTTTTCTTATTGTTGTGATAGCGCATATGAATTTTGCCTTAACTATACTGAGAAAGCAAACAAATATGATAAATCCATACAAATTTTCCTCAAAATATTCTATTTTACTTGACCTATTGACCTCTTTCAAGACACAAGCTGTCCCCTGTCCTCCCAGACTGTGGCTCTCAGTCTGGACAACTGAGATCCTCTGTGTACACTCTGCGTTCTGAACAGATCGTTTGTGAGATTATTTGTAAGGTATCTGCAGCCTTCACACTGGTGAGGCAGCCGCAGAATACAATGGTTCCCACTGTGGGCTGCTGTAGGGTCAATGCAGACTTCACCTTTACACTGTCTAATGAAAGTCTGAGGACCAAGTCTGCTCCATCAGTGTGTATTACTTACATGTGAGTTGCACCATTGTGGTTTAGTGGAGAAGCAGACGAGATGGGAGTCCCGCCGGACCCCTGTGGGAGATTTTGAGGGGTTTTGGTCGATTTAGACGATCGCCAAAAGAGACGGTTAAGCTCTTTATCTCATTAGAGACGACCCTCGACTTGCCCCGGATGCTAATTCTCCCGTGACAGTTTGTCTGCGCAGCCCACAAAACCAGCAAAGGCAATTTCTAGCACCTCGCAAACAAACGCGCAAATGCCTCCGTCCTCCATCGCCGTGCAGTGCTAACTCGTTTTAGGAGATCAGCTTTACTTGAGACACTTTGGTTAAAAGTCAAGCGGCATCACTGTCACTTCAGCACCCCAGCCTCCTGGTGTGCATCAGCACTCACCCTTCTTCTTGAACGCAGACAGCAGAGAGTGGAGGCTCTTCTTCAGGTAGACCACCATTCCTACACCAGTGCCATGACACACTCAGCATCAACAGTAAAGTCCAACACACTGAGGGGGCAACAGATTCACATTCGATCAAAAGTAAAAAAATAAATAAAAAAGAATTTGTTTTCTTTATAATCCAGATGAAGTTTTCAGAGGAAAATGACAATTAGAAATAGAATGAAACCAGCTCCTCTTGGCTTCTGCAGCCACAAAGTGACTTGTTCAGGACAAGTGCACAATAAGATCTGCTTCCAGCCAGGCAGCCCGTCCCAGCTGTCTTATCCCCAAGTCTGATACCCAACCCCCCTCCCTCCCCGTCACCTCTCTGGTCTCTCTCACTCCCTCCTCTCCTCCCTCTCTCACTCACTCCAGCTCTGTTGTGATTTCGCTCTCCGGCATCATCAGATGAAGAATAGCCTCCTCATAATAACCCAGCCCGTCTGTCAAGGTTTTGAAGGCCCTCCTCCTCCTCCTCCTCCTCCTACCCCTCCTCCACACTTCAGGACAATAAAGACGGACATGTGTGATTGTGCATGTTAAGAAAAAAGCCCTAGAGTGGCACAGTGAAGTGACAATTGGGCAACGTTTTCGTAATAACAGAGTTATAACTATTTAGCTGAGCAGGAAAACTGAAAAAAGAGTTTCTGTATTATGAAATTAGTGTGCAATACAAGTACGAAAAATATCTCAGATGTATAACGATAAGAAGTGCAAACTTTTTAAAGCTCTGCATATGAAAATACTTTCCAACCAGTTTAAACAGGTTTTGGCACTGCTTCACTTCCCTCCTGTCTGTTTTCCAAAACTGTAATCGTGGCCGCAGCAAATCACAAAGTGACACAGCGATCATCTGGTTTGCAAGGGATATATATATTTATGTCGCCCTTCCTCCTGATGGAGGCCTTCGAGCGGGTGTCTCATTAAGCGAAGGCTGCGGGGTGGGTGGGGCGAGCGCCACATGTGACAGCAGAGGTTGTGTCCTCGCCGTGAACGGCTTGGGCGGCCGCGCTCTCTTCCGTGTCACTGCGTCCTCCCCCTTTCACCGCCACTATCTCTGTCCATTGCCGCTCTTTCACATCTTTCTTCCCCTTCTGTCTGCCACTTTACCTCTCGGGCCAGTTCGGTGGTTTATAAATAGCCTGACGCCTTGTTGGTGCAGCGTCGCACTTTGTGTGATGGCGTACGCGAGCATGCAAAGCTAGCTGTGACACAGATGTAAAAAAAAAAAACAAGAAAAAAGAAGAAAAAAGTAGATGCTGTTCCTGTCTGAGATGCAGCGTGAAGCCCCTCGCCTCCTCAATTGATCCTTGTTCTCTTTAAAGTGGCGCAGCAGGGGGCCTACAGCTGCCTCAAACACCGGCAAGCAGCTGGGGGCAAACACACAATTACCTTCATCAGCACGCACAGCACAATGCCGACTCACATGGCATCCAAACCTCGACCCCGGGCCCTGGTAGGAGGAGCGAGAGAGTGAGAGAGTCTGGCGCCTTTATCTTTAACTAACAAATGCGTCCTTCTCTCCTGCTCCCCCAAGAGAGCAAAACTATACAGTGCAATATTTTGCAAGGCGGTAGCAGTGATTCAAAACACTTGGCATAAATGAGTATGAGGTCCCATGTTAGAAAACTGCATTGTAAGTAGCACCTGTCTATGTCCCTTTACAAAACATGTAGGTAAATGTAAATGTAAAACATTATTTTTTAGCAGGAAGCTCAAGCCACATTTATTTTTGGCAGAAGGCTTTAAACAGAGGGCTAATTAAGCTGTTTCTGGACAGCAAGGGAAAGCAGTGGTATGGCTTCCTTGACATGATTCATGATGATTATACATTGAAAGAAATATGCACATTCTAATACTAATCCTATTCAAACACAACACCAATATTGCCTTATGACTTATAAATGTTGTGATGATGACCTATTGACCCCCAACAAGTTCCAAGGTATTCTTGATTTCATTTTATGTCACATTTGTTCCACCTCCAGTGCAACTAGCAAGACCACAGCGTTGTTGCCTTTTTAATTATGACATTTAGTTCATTCAACAAGCAAGTGAATTGGTTATGACTCTAAAGTGAGGGAATATATAGAAACATTTACCTGAGAGAAGCTTGGCACAGTTTGAATGTCTCGCTCTTTCAACACCAACACGTTACTAACTAATGTGCTTCCTGATGTGTGTCCACCCTTTCACATTTTCCCATTTTAAAACAAACAAACAGAAAACATCCCACAGATGTTCATCATTTATGGAAGAAAAAGGAAAAGCTGGCTGCTGTGTCACATGGCTCTGAACCAGGTTCCGACCGCTCGGCCCAGGGTGCTGACGGAGGTTTGAGGAGCAGCTTTCAAAGCGGGCGTCATGCCAGAGGATTAACGCTGCCAGGGACTTGACCTGGCCAAGTCTTCACCTCACACTGCTTCTGCCACCAAATTACACATACTCCTTTCATTTTCACTTTACTTTTCTAAATAGTTTTTGTTAGCTCACACCACAACTGGAGACATCCTCGAGACGGCGTGACCACCAAACCTAATTTGTTTTTCACTTCGCTCCTCAATCTGTCCAATTTACTTCAAGGTGTTTATTGAGATGGAGCATGTGAGGGATTATGTGCAGGCGACGCGGCATTGTTTCAAGATTCCGTGGCCCTCGGGGTTAAACACTGCCACTCCCTGCAAAAATAAACCCTTTTTTCACAGCCCAGCCCCCTTTAGACAAACTTGTACTTTGTGCCAATTTTGGGGGTTTGCAGCCGAGCCTGCATATCACCCCCCCCCCCCCCCCCCCACTCCCACCCACCGTTAACCATGACCCCATACATCAATATTCATTAGAGGGCCTAAAGAGACACCATCTGGTATCGGGGTAGAGGGCAGAGGGGAGAGAGGGCCTTTACACACACACACACACACACACACACACACACACACCATTCCACCACATAAGCCAAACAAAAACACATGCCGGCTTCATGCGAGTGTGAAACTCGTGAGCATCGTCCACTAAAAGCAGAGCCACAAATATTTGACTCCAATCTGCTGACTGCTTCCTCTCCGACACTTCAAGACACTTCCATTTATTGACGGCATACGTGTCAGTTAAACAGTGAAACGGACAACATCGTAAATCAACGGAGGGTGAATCTATTTAGCGGCGCAGACAGGCTAGCTGACGTTGGATCGTTTGCAGGCAACGCCACCGGCAAGAGGCGTGTTGGAAAATGTCAAAGGTCAAACGGTCACATGGCTGGTTAGCGAGTGCGGAGTGGGAGGAGAGATTATTAAATTGTCGTGACAGTTTATTAATCGTGACTGATTTACAAGGGAGGTGGCTGCAGGATGGACAAAATGACTTTCCGCTGTTTTTTATGGAGCTGGAGGATAATTTTATTCTGCTTACTTCCGTATTGTATAATTACAGAGTTTCACCAGGGAGAGATTCCCTTGAAAAAGAAGAGTCATTGCTGCCTCACATACACACTGAGTCTTTTGCGCCACTAGAGGGAGCTGTATGAACCCCGGCTGGACTTCGAGGGCAGAGTTGGTTCTGATGAATCACTGCACAGTGACTTGGTTGTAATGACGTAAGATAAGAAAACCGCAATATAGAAAAAGATCTAATCGCAATAGTAGGGACTCCACCCGGACACTGATGTCAACACACACATACACACACACACACACACACTCTTATTGTGCAATGTAACCCGGTGAGCATAGACTGAGTGTGTGAGTTCACCTCCTGTCCTCAGTTCACCCCTACAGCCAATCATCATCATCGCACAGGATGCAGTGATGCAGAGACAGTAAAAGTGAGAGGAGGCTTCATAACTTCAGCATCAGGTGAACTGGTAGGCCGCCGGTCTATGAGGGATCGGGTTCCCACTTCACGCATGGGTGAGTGTGAAAAGAGTCCCTTTCACTGTACAAAGTGTGTGTGTGTGTGTGTGTGTAAATTAAATGCGGAGGGATGCAAAGATGTTTTCAACCAGGCCTTTCAACCAGCACACCTGCTTGGATTAAAAACAGTCTCTCTCTCTCTCACACACACACACACACACACACACACACACACACACACACACACACACACACACTCACGCACGCACACAAACACACACACTGCTGAATAACTAAAGACACCGGGTACTTGTTCAAGTGCACTGGGACTTTAGGTCATGTTTTGTCCAAATATTTCCAGTTCTCAAGAAATGTTAAAACACAAGAGACATTAAAAATATAAGCACACTTAACATTTAAACATCTGCAACAGTCAAGAAAAATAAAGCTGTAAATTGTAATTGTTTGGGAGAGTTGCTCTACATCTAAACCTTCTACTACTATTATTATCATTATCATTATCATTATCATTATTATTATTATTATTGTTATTACAAAGCAGTAAACAGTTATTCATACCCCCACCTAAAAGGTCTAAAAGATGCAGAATGCAGTTTTTTTTTGTTGTCCCACACAGTCTTTCCCTCTGCTTTACCCACCCAGGCAGAGGTAATGGAACTGGGAGAGTGAAGGAAGAGAAGGTTAAAATGTGAACCTCCAACACACACACACACACACACACACACACACACACACACACACAGTACACGAGAGTGATTATGCAGCTCGGTGCCGCCGCCCTGTTTTGTATTCCACAGCTGCTGCAGTGGACTTGAGTTACGAGCCCCCCTGCTGAAGTGCTGTTGTACTAATCAGGCAGAAAGACAGTCACACTGACCCACATCCTCCACTGTGTGTACACCACTAGTACAGCACAACATCTTACACATCGCTATGTTGTCACGGCATCTGTTGAGAATGAATGAAACATGAACCGGGAGATGAGCCTCATTCGATTCGGGCGTGTGCGGAGCTTGTTCCGCAGGAGGCCCAGGGGCACGATGGCAAGATGGCAGCAGAGAGAAGCAGCACAGAAAAGAGAAGACAGAAGGAAAACAAGAGCTGAGAAAAGGAAGGAGGCAGGAACGAAGGGAGGGGAGGAGGACAAAGAGGGAAGGAGAAAGATTGTAGGGCACCTCGAAGACATAAATCACAGAGTTGGGAGCTGTCGCTTCCCATGAACCACCTGAATTTCTGATTTCCTCTGGGTGGCTTACAAAGACAGGAAAGGAGGGGAAAGAGGAAAGGTTCAGATGGAGAAGGTGAGGAGGAAAAAGGGAGGAGGGGAGGGAAGGAAACAAATTGGTGTCGACTGAAGGCTGCACGTTTTTGGAGGAGGCGAATCAGAAGAGCCTGAAATCAGGTGCATACTTTATTAACGTGCTGTCAAAGTTCCCCTTATTAGAATGTTTTTTTCACCTATCCCAGACCCCAATAGGCGGCCTTGCATGATTTAGAAGAACAATGGCCCTCTTAGATCTCCAAGAAACAGTATAATTAGCCCTGTGTTTACAGCCTCCAGCAAAAACACACTCCTTTTTGCTAAAACCGATGCTTTGTCGGTCCTTCAACAATAACCAGCTGAATTAAAGGCTGGAAGAAGCAAGGAGGGGGTGGAGGGTGTTGAAACTAACCTGAGAAACATATCTGTTGAAACTAGTGACATCACAAAGGGCAGATATCCAGAGCTGCACTGACCTCCCACTCTGAAAAGTTGAGCAAGCAAAAGAAGCAAAGGGGAATTTGGCTGCCAGATGCTTTTTCACCTGTTTTTGCTGTTTTGCAAAAGTCTTTTGAGCATGAAGTTTCACTCCACGTGAAACGCGTCCTCTCCACCTTCAGGACCTCAAGCCACACACACAGAAAGTACAGCGACTCCCATCACTGAGAATAGTAACCATCAATCTTTTGTAATTAAGCCTCTCAAACTTCCTCCTCCGGTTCTTTATTTATTCTCCCTAGAAGGCGAGTGAGCGCGTTTTTTTTTCTCAAGGGAGAAGAAGAGGAAAGAAGATGAAAAAAAGAAGATGTTGCCAAACTATGAAGCCTGGTGCAGAGGAGAGAACACAGCTGAGCCACTGTGCGGAACATCCATCCCAAAAAAACAGGATAATAAATCTATCTGTGTCCAAGTGGCGTGGGAGTGAGGATAGAAGTCTTCTGGGTGACCCTGGCAAATTAAAGGGTACGAACAGACGCAGAGGCCTCCAGACAAAACCACCGTGAGAGCAGACGGACTGAATGCTAGTGGAAAGATCCAAAATAAAAATTAAAAAACTTTTTTTTTTTTTAAGGATGTGCTTCTATTGGGAGAGCTGCATGAAACTCATCAGTAAAAAAGAAACTCCAAGATAACTCCTCTAAACTGTTGTCTTCAATTTTAAGGAGGCAAACAGAAAGGTAAAGTCGTCACAAAAGACAAAAGACAGCTGGAAACACAAAAAAGGGAACTGTTCTGCAGGTTATTTGAGGGCAGGTTTCTCTGTACAGCCTCATTAAGTCTGATTGATGAGCTGATGAGTGAGCGGGTCGAGATGGGACAGGAGCGGCCGCCTCAGGTCTCACCGTGGGGGTCTGGGAGCTCCACTAGCTGCTCAGAGAACAGAAAAACTTTTAAAAGAAATCTTTGAGATACTGGGTGGAGGACGAGCTGAGTCTTTCTGTTACAGGTTAATGGGTTTATAGACCTTCAATTTGCTGATGTCCTGATGAGAAGATAAATGCTGGTGGTCTTAGCATAGCTTAGCCTAACTTAGCTCACAAAGATGGTGGAAAGGGTTCCGACAGCTCTGTCCAAATACATACAGCACAGAGTATTTATTATTTTACCAGGTGAAACCGATCATAAATTTGATGTCGTAGTCATTGAACTTTGCCAGAAAACGAGCAACTATTAGAACCAGCTGCACATGGCGAACAAAACAAATGCTGCAGCACTGAGCGAACGAAGACGCAACAGGTGAACTCACATTTTATAACCCCTCCCCTCTCTTGAAGCAAAGGTTGAATTCCTGGTATCAAGTTTTCACTCTCTGATTGAATAATTAACTCTCACTTTGCATCTGCCCACCATCCTCCAACCCCGCTGACTCTTTGCCATTTTGCTGTAATGATGTGCAGCTCGGATGCCTGAACAGCCTCATTACGCCGGGCCGGAATGCAAATCTGCATTGGACTCTTTCTTACTGAAATGTCACTGACATCATTCCGTCCGTTCTCCCTGGAAGCTATAGTGATTGTAAAGATTTCCAGAAGTACAGTGTCCCCTTGTTCTTTTCTGCACACAAAGTCTCCGTCCGACTGTTGTAGTGGATTCAACTTTTGTGAATTGGCCCTCAAAATGCTAAAACACACAAGTTTAATGAAAATGTGCAACATAAAACCCAGCAGCTTCAGCACCCAAGCGGAATACCAATGTGTCATCAGCGTATACATCAAGTCCATGCATGAAACCAAAAAGCTGCTGAGCTGCGAGGTGCAGCAGGAGTCCTGCCACTTTAAGTCAATTTGACGGCGCGTCATCTGAATCACACCGCGCGCATTAGCCTGGGAACAGGCACGGCCCTGTTCGCTCACGGATATTACAAAATGTGCGGTAAACGTATGAGCAATATAAGTGCCGCACTGTGCGAGTGACACAAGTGAGAACAGGGGTCGAGTGTGTGTGTGTGCTTTAAGACAACAACGTCCCATTCTGCCAGCACCACACAACACTCCCCCCCCCCCCCCCTCCTCCTCTTCTTCACCCTTCCTCGGTGAAATCCCTTTATCCACGGCCAGCGAGCTAAGCTCCCCTTTTGGGTAAACAAGTCAAACCATTTCGACTGAGTCACTCCAATAAACACCCCGAGAAATGAGAGGGACGGTTGACGGAAAGCCGTTGTGTATGAGAGGAAAAAAAAAAACCTGCTGCCAAGAGTTCCGGAGTGCCAAGAGGGACCCAGTCCGGTTCCAAACCATCTGCTCGGCATGGGCCCTTTGGCTCGTCGGACTGGCCCTGACGACACCAGTCCAAGATCAACAGCATTTTCACATAAATAAGCTCTTGTGTCAGTGCTTTATATACACACACACGTGTGGTGTGTGTACGATTTCCAATCGCAGACAAAATCTAATCACAAAACAGCCTAGAACAATGTGTCCTCAATTTGCCCTCAAATGTAATGCTTAAAATTAGCACATTTTGTGAGAACTAAATTGCTTAGATCTACGTGGATTGGAATGTAAATATTGAAATGGTGGCAGTTCTGTGAAATTCCTGATTTATAACAGCAAAGGGGCGACTTGAATGTAATTTAATGCTGCAGTACGGCTGAAATGTAAGTATTCATCAGCTATTTTGGATTACACACGGTTGCTCATAAAGTCTTCTTTTACAGCGCCGAGCAAATGTTAGGCATCAATTCAGTTCACCAGGGAAATTAAGAGACATAGAGTTCAATCATTGCATCAGTTAAAAGTGGATGATGAGTTAGATAGTAACACATAATTCCAAGTTTCTTGCTTTTTTTGCTCTAAAATACCTTTTCATGGCAGACAAAATGCAGTCACTGCAGTGGCAGATTTTGACTTATCTTGTAATTGGCTCAGATGGTTTTATTTTTTTCAATAATTCAATTTATGTAGAATGAAAACCTTCCTTTTGTCAACATCTTTCTTCTCCTTCCTTTAGGGCAGGACCCTCTTAACTTAAACAGAACTCGCACGCTTTTTATTAGACAGGTTTAGAAAGCACAACCCAACTCAAGCCTGACAGCAGTTGCAGCCTCCAAAGGATAAAGATCAAACCAACCAATCCATGACCAAAAGCAGAAGCAATGTACTAGCAAAGGCCGGGTCACCATCAGGTCTGTGTCTGTGTGTGTTTGTCCACTTTAATGGGATGATCTGATGCTTTAATTCAATTCTCGGTGGCCATGCGGGACAGACGACTCCTCAACAGCACAGAGTGATTCTGAGCGCTGATTCATTCCATCTCAGTTGGAGACCAAGACTTCTGACACACACGAAGCTACTCAGGATGCAACATTTGCAAATTAAATATGATGCAAATATGAATATAACAAAGATACCTCAGTCCAGAAGTACTCAAGGCTGATTCCATTACCTCAACCTTTATAAAGCTGCAGTGTGTAAATTTGTTACCTAGCAACCACGTAAATTTAATCTGAAACATTCCTACAAATGTCAACCCAACAACACTGACAACTGCTGACAAAATATTTTGGGCTTAAGAGGGGGATTTGATCCCCAGTTATACTGGTTAATTGAAAAATAATTAAAAATTTGAATGTCATAAATTTGGACTGCAACTGAAAAATTTAAAGGGAAAGTGGGCGCTGTGGGCACTCTGCGTTCTTCCTCATTTACACAGAGAAACACTTAGATTAGTCTTCCTCTTCTAAAATCTTACACTTCTTGCACACAAATGCCTCCCCTTTGGAATGCCGGCAAATAAATCAGAAGCCAAACAATCCAAGGTCAACCAGATAGCGGCACAAAGGAGAGGAAGAGGAGGAGAAACTGGAAGGGGACGAGATAATGGTAGAGGTCAGATAAGGTGTGAATCGTCCTTCCCAATATTTCTGTTTGGTAATTCTACTTTTATTCGTCGACTCGGTCGACTCCCGGATGAGAGCCAGACATGTTCTCCCCACAGACAGGACACTTATGTGATGGCATTAGGAAACATCTGGAGACCAACCAAAGGCATCTGACCAGATTAAACCCCATAGAGATGACGTAGCAAAAAAGGGAGTACATGTGTGCATGTGTGTGTGTTCCTGGCTCCCTCTGCATGGCTGACCACCTGTGGATGCAGTCAGGCTGAGATCATGGTGAGCTAATCTTATCCACAGCAGTCACTGCATCAGCACATGAATAAGCACCTTTGTGTCTCAGTTAACCGTTTCAGCACCACGCAAGGTCTCTTTTCCATCAGATGAGAAATTAAAAAAACAGCAAAGCACCAAGAGGATACATTAGGATGCAAAGCAGGTGGCGATATACAGGTTGCAGAGCTGCAGGCTGTCAAAGCTCAAAGCTTCTTACAAGTTGTGGGACTCAACAAATGTTATTGTCTAGTGGACGAGATCTAAAAGGATCTTTTTGTCTGTACTGCCTGGCACACTGAAAAGTCTTTGCAAACTTCCCACTATTGTATGTTAACCACACTTGGTCTCATTTCATTTATTTGAACTACTCTAGATGGAAAGCAGGGAGGTAGGACTGGTAGTACTGCAAGTGTAGATGTTCACAACTCACTTAGGTCAACCGCAAGAAAGAAACAAAACCAAAACTTTCTCTGACAATCATGAAGGCGGAAAAAAGGTTGTACCCAAGGCAGACAATTAAGCCTTAATGGGGAAGTGCGCACTCTTTTAAAGGGACAGGCAGGTCAGCAACAAGATCCACAAGGCTCCATAACAAGCGCAATGTTTGAGTTCAGTGATAATTGGAGGTATCACCGTTTGTATTTCTAATGCGATACACTGAACAACTCATGTTGTAAATTAAACTCAGACCAAGTTTCATTTATCAACAATTCTGGACAATTATATAATGCACAGTCATTGTCAATAAACTTGGATATAACAAAAGTTCGGCATATTCTTTGCTTTTTTAATGCAAAGCACATGAAGTGAATGGCTGTCTTTTCTGTTCATTTCCAAACACGTGGAAGGTCCAACAAAGCATCAGTTTCAGCAGAGGCTGCAAATTAAGGGATAAACATGTAATTTTCTGGTGTTTGAGAGAGAGGGTTTGATGCAAAGTTGCTCTGAACAATGCAAAATAAAAATGTGAAAATTCAGAAAGGTGACGCAAAACCACTGACATATTCTTAAATGAGGTTAAGAAGCCATACTTAAAAAAGGAAGGTGATGTTTTATCAACTCTTCTTCTTATTAATATTCAATATGGATGATGAAAAAAAAAATGTGCCACTGTTTTTGGCTGAATTTTGCACTTGTGTTCCAAGATTTACAGCATCACACCACAAGCCATCCACATAAGATCAGAACTGCACCGGCTATGAATTATATATCAACATTCTTTTAAGGGTTTGATAAACTTCTTGCAGGGGAGTGAGAAAATGGGTATGATGAAGAATCAAGACGTGCAGAGGGGGAGAACAAACGCACACCCGCTGATGACCTTGACTAAAAATAACATCCAAGACACTCGATGTGTGAAATCCAGTTGATCGCCAGTATGTTGGGTGTTATGTTCCCTTCACTTCCTGATGCCTAGTTGGGGACATGGAAAACCTCTTTCATGGCACGTCGCAGAAGGAAAGCCGTCTTGTCTCTTTCATGTTTGATTAGCTCTGCGACACAAAAAGGCAATCTGCGATTACTGGCCTCTTGCCGCGGTTAGCTTTAGCTTGCGCTGTTGTGAAATGTTTCTTTTCTTGCTACGATCAGCTCTGAAACAAAAAAACAAACAGTCTATGGCTTCGTTGAGGGGAGAAAAAGGTCTGTGAGGGGCGGCTGTTTGTGTGGTGGACGACTGCCCATGCGTAAGGAAATTGTCTGGAATGCAGGCATGCATTCACACCCCAAGTGTCTGAATAAACTGGCCGTGAATGAGGCGGTGGATGGCGAGAAGCGGGAGACAACAATCAGGAGTGCCGGGGGAGAGACCGACCCCCCCGGGAGAGAATCGCATTGAGATGTGTTCTGAGGTACGAGCCGCAGTCTGTACTTTTTAACTAAGAAGGACGAGCTAGCTCAGAAATGGTTAACGGATACTTTGACAATAAACCTTGGATTTAACTGGCCTGCCCATCTCGGAAAGAGCCCATTTGGAAAGGGGAGACAACCTAAAAAGGAGTGGATGAACCTTCTGTCAATCACGTGTTGGGGGACCAATCAGAGGCGTAACTCGTTGTTAGTGGCTCGCTTCTGAGCGCTTGCTAGCCGACTGGTTGTGGAATCTGAGGAGAATCAGGGCGGATTAAAAACGCTTTCCACTGGATTTTTGGCTCCAAGAAGAGGGGAAGTCTATCAAGACGCCAATTAGTGTTGCTGTGTGCTTCTGCTGCTGCTAATGGTGGTCATGCATCATGCCATGCACACGCCACAAGCCGGCAAAATGCATTTGGTAATAATCTAATGCTATGAGTGCAGCTAATGGCTGTTAACCATGACACCTGTCAAACGGAGACAAGGCAGGATTGCGGCTGACGAATCGCTCCATCTCAGTTCCTTAAAAGTCTCTCCATCATACATAATGGCAAGCATAGCTCCGCAGACTGACTTCGACTGTATTTGATCGAATCGTCCCTTAAACCCTGTTTCCTAACAGCGTGCGAGCGCTGGTTTTTATTGGTATAGTAACAACGGAGCTTGGAGGGAAATAAAGGGCAGATTGCAATCTCGACGTCTTGAATCGTAAAGGAATGTGGAAAATGCATCGTGAAGTTTCCCAGTTTTTGACCTTCAAACCGAAAAAGAAAGAAAGACGGACTCTTGAGTGGAAGGTATGTTACGTGGGAAGCAGCAGTCCCACTAAAGAAAAGAGCGCATGAAGCACCAGCAACAAACAAACAAACACAGGAGCAAGAGATTATCTGACACCTGTCTGTCCGTGGGAGCCTGTGGTGTTCAACCTGTTTGTCATGCAGGTGCAAGTCTATTTTTTTGTGTGTGTGTGTTCTTGCTCATGGAACGTTAAACTGAGACAGCAATCAGTGTGGGACAGCTCACGTCTGGTTTTTCCACTGCAACCATGTGGGTCTGAAGGCACAGCAGGATGTACACACATACACACGCCTGGACACAAACACAGCCACATATGCCTCGGTCCACTGTGGACGACATAAGAGAATTTCAAAAATGAATTTCTTGTTTTGTGTAAACATACGCGGAAAATTGCTTCAAACACCTTAGCAAGTTGTTTTTTCTTTCAGACAAGCAACAAGCAACAGTTACGGACCACTGCCAGGCATCCACACTGTCATTAGCGAGTCCAGCTTCTAACTCCAACATAGCCTGCGTGCGTCTCACCTGTCTTCACTTTGTCCTGATGTCCAAAGACCCAGGAGCCTCTGTGTTTGGCCCGGCTGGACCTCGGAGACGGGTTCCTCTCGCCCTTTCTCGTACGGATGCTGTTCCCCATGCTGGGGGAAAGTCCCGGAGCACCTACACAGGGTCTGTCATCTGGCCATCCTGTAGCATTACATCAGCCACTGCTCCTCCAGAGACCGTCCAACACTTCCAGCCGCTCTTCCCGGCATTTAAAAGAAAAAAAAAGAAAAGAAAGAAGCTGCTAACCTCCTTCTCCCGAGTCAAAGCCAATACCACGCTACAGAATCACTGCGGTCCGTCACACGATTCCTACCACTGTGAGGAAGGCCAGAGCTCCCACTGAGTGACCCTTAAACACACACACACACACACACACCTTCTAAAACTGTCACACAAAGACATGCACGGCAGTCTTGCTCCTTTTCTCCCACACACTAGCACTCGTCCAGTCCGGCACGTCCAGCTGCTTAAGAAACGGCAGCATCCGCCACTGACAAGCTCACTACACCAAGTGTGTGTGTGTGTGTGTGTGCATGTGAGTGTGTGTCTGTGATTATGTGTGGAAGTGCCCCTCCCACACTGTGCCTCTGATCGCCCAGCTCCCTTAGCACAGAGGCAGCGAAGAGAGCTGGAGCACATACGCACGCTGATTTCCATCGTCAAATTATTTCTGTGGTGCACCTCGATTTTATTTTCATTTTTGATTTATTTTTAAGCTTTATTTGGAAGTCAAGCTGTCAAAACATCAGGTGACACTGACAGACACAGGTCTGCCCTTTGACAGCTGCCGGTGTGACAACACATCACTGGGCGTTTAGATGGGGATGAGCAAGAGAGAGAAAAAAGTAAGCAGCCAGAGTGTTTAATAATTAAGGGCTTGTGCAAGGATGACATGCAAATCCAGCAGATGAAAGCCAGAAATTGCAAAACAGGTGCAACTCAAGTGGTCCGTACAATACAAGCCCCAGTTGGTGATGAGGTATCGACTGGGAGGCAACAGTGGCGCTGAGTCAGGTAGCTGGGTTAGAAAGAAAGAAAGAAATGCACACATATAGACAGAGAGCAGACACGAGTACAATCTGAAACTTCTGGCGGCGTTTTGACAGCAGCTCCCGGATCGATAGCAGCAGTCGCTGTGAAAGTAGGTCAGAGAGGAGCCGAGCGGAGGGAGGTGACAGCGACTCCCCATCAAAGGCAGCAGAGAGAGGAGGGGAGCGAGAAAACTCCGTCATGGTCACCCTGTTCACGTTCCTCGCCGCCCCCTCCCCCAACATCACCCCCAGTGCACGGAAGGAGTGCAGGATGATAAAGAGCTTCCAATAAAAAGCAGATTTATTGACTGCAAGGGACACGAGCGCGGATTTATGGTCGTTCCGCAGAGGTGGGATCGATTCTTCTTCGGAACACAGAGAGGGGAGGGGAGGGAGTATGGGGGGTGACTTCAGACTTGCGCGCACGAACACATGCACATGAGTGCGGGTGCGTGCAGCAGCGATAGCTGTCAAGAGCGCGATGCAGCCCGAGCTTCCCCGACTTGTAAAACGATCCGCAGGCATTGGGTGATGCAGCCTCTTAACGCAGCTCCCGCCGAACCAACCACACCCGCACATTTACGAGCGCGCTGCACACTCCGCTATCTGATCTGTCTGAGTGCAAATGGAAAGAGCTAGGGCACGCGCGCGGGCGCCAGCGTGCACTCTGTTGAATTCACCTACAAAGCTGGGACGTCAACACGTCAAACACGGCCCAGATACATTTAAAGAGGAGGGATCAAAGTCACGCGGCATCGTCAGGGGGAGATTTGAAGGATCTGTCAACCGCCTGGAGATCCAGAGGAGGACGCCTGCGAGCCAGCAGCCAATCGAGACGTATGCATGTGTCGGATAAAGCCTCGGTTGGGAGGGATCGAACAAAAAAATAATAATCAACACACAAGCACACACGCATGTCACTGCCAAAGCCTCGAGGCAGGATTACAGGGAAAGCTCATCTTTGCAAATGTGTCCGCGTGAGATTTCATTGTGAGATGGAGGAGGTCCGAAATGAGAGGCATGGATACAATGAAGGAACGCTACTATTATATATCTACGCATATAGCGCGGATGACGTCTGTTACCCCTCACAGCGTCCCTTGAAGGTTGCATCCCGACCGTCCACTTCAGCCAATTACCCCCATCGTGTGGCAAAACGCGGCAATCGCACTAAAAGGTCAAGTCATGCTAATCCAAACTAGCTCGTGCGCATCGGGTGCAGCAAAAAAATACATTGTGGCAATGCAGGGTCAAAAATAAACTTAAAAATGTAGTGTTTCAAACTCACTAGAGGCATTAGAGGAGAAAAATAGAGACGCTGGGGTGACGTTTATCGTAAAATGAGAGCTGCAACTCATCACATGAACACAGTGTTCTGGCAGGGCAGTGGTACTGGACCATTTCAAGTTTTATAAGTTGCCTGTGACTCGATATAAACATACACTGCAGTTGGACTGCAGTAAATGTTGACATTGGCGTTCTGCCCATGAGATTTACTGCTTTCATGCATGAATTCTGTCAGCCATGGTCTGGGTTTAAAAAACTGAAGTGAAATGAAATTATATTACCAAGTCATTCTTATTTTGTGCTGGTAATTTTTTTTTAAACCACATGATTATGTTACTTATTAGATATTGCATCATGTAAACTGTTTTTAACCATCATTCTCCATTATAGAAGGATTGACCAGGCTTCCCTGAGCTTTTGGACAGGTTTTCATTTTTGTCCGCCAACTTGACTGCTGACAAAGTAAAGCTGCAGTTAAACTGGCTGACTGCCGGGTGGCAGTGTTGGGGCTGATGCTCTGTTCATCCGCACTGCTTGTCAAAACCCAACTTATTATGACATAAAATTATATTTTAATGTATTTCCACTGAAGTATAAGCTTGAGAGTTCAAGCTTGCTGGAAGGTCGATAATGTCAGACAAACTTTGCCACTGGGTTCCTCTTGCTCTATACAAGCGAACAGAGTGAAACCGATGGTTCTTCTGGCACTGCAGGCTCTTTCATGTCAACAGCACATACTGTATATGGTGCTGAATGTGTCCGGATTGAATTCCTCAAGTGCTCATGCGCTTTGTCATCATCTGCTCTATTTTATTCGCACTCCTCGGAGAGGGTGGGGGTTGTGGGAACATTGGAACCAGCAGCTGGATCAGGTAAACAGAGTTCAACAGGTGTATCTATTGCAACTTATGTAACCAGAGCCACACACATGCACACACGCACAGAGGCGTGCACACTCTCACAGCCTTGCAGGGAAATCAGTTGTATATCCGTGCGTATACACACTCCCACTCTGTCTGTCCCACACTGATGTCTTCCAGCTGCTACATCAAACACGCTCCTCGTCCACTAAAGAGACACTTTTAGGGGCCTGTTGCATAAACACGACCACTGTTGAGAAGCTTCAGATGGAAAACCATCACAGAGACACGTGGCCACTGCGATGTGGTATTTGCATGTACTTGATCTACTTGATCTATATGTGTGTGTGTGTGTATGTGTGTGTGTGTGTGTGTGTGTGTGTGTGTGTGTGTGTGTGTGTGTGCGCGCACTCAATTAAAGATCAAACTTTTCAAAGTAAATAACAAAGACAAATATCTGTTAAACACAAGTTATTACATTGACTGTGTTTCAAATGTTACTTTTTTTTCTTTCCTCTGCATCACATTTTCTCTTCTTGTACATTTTGGGATTATTTGTGGGCATTTCTCAACTGGGCCTGATTTAGCCCACGGGCCTTAGGTTTGACATATCTTTGACCAAGGTCATGTATTGCTGTAGCTTTGAATATTTACTTGAAAAATATGTGGGGATTATTTATACTTGTTTAAAACAAGGTGACCCCAAAGTTGATTTACCACTGTTTTCCACATGTGATGCATTAAGATTAAGAGTAAAGTAGACAAGTTAGACTTTAACATATTTCAAATCATGTCATGGCAACATCCACAGTGCCCCCAACAGGAATGGAGTCTCATTGCATTTGGAAAAAAGTGATTTTTGCATTTTAGAATGAAAATATTTCTTGCCTTACTGCACTGTACGCATTCTCACACTACAGGACTCAGGGGATGGATTAATGTTTCACTCCAGCAGTGGGGTGCTATTGTTGCCTGAAGGCGGTGCTGTCACAGCGATGTGCACCTCACAGTGCTGTTGCCTGGGAGACGTTTACATCTCCTTTTCAGCTTTTTGCTTTGCAGTGATGAATGGAGTGGGGGAGTGTGTGTGTGTGTGTGTGTGTGTGTGTGTGGGGGGGGGCTGGTGAAGGTACAGTATCTGCTTACCCAGGTAAAATTACCTGGCTCCTCAGTGAATGTGTGCGTGTGTGCGGTGAATGATAATGATGATTGCAAGGAACAAAGTGTGGCGTCATTAAACTTTCACACCCCTCCCATTCAGCAGCATGTCGTCTTTTTTTCTTTCCCCTCCATCGGCTGCCCTCACCCTGTTTGGCTGCACTGAAACGCCCCTGAGTGGCTGCCTTAATGGAGCTGAGGCTACGTGTGTTCTCTTGAAACGATATGTGTGCTCTTCAATTACTCAGCTTGGGCCTGTAATCTCCATCCTCGTTTGTGAATCCACGCAGAGTCTTCCATGACGATCCGGAAGCCACACACACACACACACACACACACACACACACACACACACACGCAAGGCACACGTACACACAAAGAGACAGAGGAACTGGGCCACAATATGGGATCCGTTACCAACAAGGCTTGCAATTGTAATGCAACAAAACGTAAGAAAGGCAAACAGAAGTGACTTCACAGAGGGGGGAAAACAATGACGACACACATGGACGCACACGCGGAATCCCGGGGATTGTGTGAAATGACCTCACCGCTCAAAAAGCCAGCGGCCGAAGATGTGCCGGACAAAGCAGGTAGTTGCGGGAGCTCTGTAAGCCCTTGTGTGTGTGTGTGAGTGTGTGCTTGGTGAGGTGATGTAATGAGTGCTGGTGCTGGGTTGGCGCTGCCCTAAGACCAGCAGCACTGTGCTGCTAGCAAACAAACACAGAGACACCCTGTGATGCAGCCTCACACTCTGTAACACCCAGCAAAAGCTTTAAGAAGTCCCAGAATTAGAGAAAATGCACGATATCTGATATTTGGAGAAATAATTGGTGCAAAATGTTCCTTTTTGCTCAGTTTTTCTTTTGTAAAGTGTGTGTTTTTTCCCCTTTGTGAAGTCACAACAAGCTCTGATACCCAGGTTAGTGACAGCAAACCAAGCCAGATGTTCTTTAGACCACCACCATGTGGCTGCCCTGTTTTTTTCCCCAGCTAAATATGGCGAAAGTTCAACAAAGCACAAGATTTAACGCAGGGTTTTTATTGGAGACTTTAAACAGAGGGCTAAATAGCCCGTTTTGGGATAATTTATCATGTAAGCCTGTTTTACTAGAGCCTCGGAGGAGGAGAAAAAAAACATGAAAATGGTTATTTGGTTCTTTAAACGCATGGTAACGCTATAAGTGCTGAAGACCAACACACCCTCTCCACTGCAGAGAAGGAATCACAAGAGCTAATAAAAAAAAAGAAAGTAATGGGGCCCCAGTGAACAGACGAGAGAATGAGACATTGCTGTGTGTGGCGAGAAGCAACTCCGAGTAGAAAAGCTTTGAGAGTTGTGTTCCCTCGGAGTCTCCTCAAGGCTGAAAGGGCCTTTGTGATTCGCTGTAATCTCTCCTCCCCATCGCATAACTTCTTCGCCCGCTTTGGCATCCACGCTGACACACAAACACACACACACACACACACACACACACACACACACACACACACACACACACACACACAGCATGCAACAAGGTCTTGACACACACACACACACACACCACACTGAAGGCAAATCACCTAAAAAAAAAAACAGAATACGAAGGAGTATTTCTATTTCAACAAGGCCACGTAATTATTGCTGCAACAGGAAGCAGAGTGGCTGGCAGCAGCGTATCGAACATGGAAGGCAGGTCACATTCGAAGGGAAGGGACTAAAGCCAAAGAGCTGCGCTTGTCGACAGGAGGAAGGTAACGAGGTACTGACAACCTTCAGCGTAAACCGAACCAAGCTAAACAGCTGTTTACTTGATGCAGCAAGTTATTCAAACAACTCTTGATCGACTGGTGCACGATGACAGCAGCTCACTGTTCTATGTCTAGCGGGTTTGTCACTATTGCAGCAGCACTCGTATTATTGGATTTTTGTTGTAAGGGGGAACTCCTTATGTGGGAGGAGCCCTGAAAGGTGGATTTATTGGAAGTGATGATTTCCGTGACATCACAGAGGAACTTGTGAATCCAATACTTCAGAATAAATGACTTTTCTAGTTTGGGATAAATTATGCAATGAGTGTGAATGAGCTGCAAATGCAAGAAGGATTTCAAGGCAATTTAAAAACCCATGCTCAAACAGAACCACCAGTCAGGAGTTCATTCCCCCACCCGGGGTTATGGGACCTTCAAATGTGGCCAGTTGTCTTAAATGAAGAAAATCTCAGGTCCTGGGGAATCGGTTCACAAGCATTCTTGACATTGGTTTTGACCACATCCCTTATTGGGGAATTATTAGCCCCACTGGTTAATCTTTGTTTTCCAATGGTGTCACCGTCGGTTACCCATCCACCACATCTAAAAGGTCTTTTTCCCGGGCAATGCAAAATCCCTGGGAAGAAAAAGACCTCAGGAAGGTCCGAGAGACGGCATATGTGAATTTCCAGGATTGTTATATAGTTACTACAGTGACACACACGCACAAAGGTGGAAGAGAAAGGGGTGGCTTTAGCATCGGAACAAAACCAGGAAACGGGGACTGTGGCTAATCTCTGTGCTGCCGACCAAGCAAACGCATCAGTAAACAGAAAGAGGGATTAGACCCCTGCATGACTCCCCGAATGGGCGTGTCACTTTCAGCCAGTCAAAAAAAAAAAAAAAAAATGTACACGCTGATCCCCAAATGATAACATAATCCCTTTAACTTCTTTACTGCCTTAACCCAAAAGTCATAACACTTCTCAGAAAAACGGCACTTTGTTATCACGGCAGACAAAACAGGAATTACGCGGCGGGTCAAAACATCCCAATGCTAAAACTCAACTGAAAATGAACTGTGACATCGAGAACCGTGCGACAGGATATTGAAGATTTGTAGATGTTTCACGATGTAGCCAAATCAGTTTCCTGTTTTTAAAAACCTCCAGTCCAGCTGCAGTGATTCAGAGCACCAAGACACACAAAACCTAAAATATTTTGCTGGGGTTGGAAATGCATCGCTGATCATTCTGTCGTGATAATTGTGTATCTGTACTTTCCCATTGATTTTGCATCCATATTTTTAATCTATACATAATCTCATAACCAATATCTATAAGGCTGGACATGAATCCAGTCTAAATCCTGCTCCCCGGTCTAAGATGCAAACATCGCTTCTCATTTAGAGTGACCTAATGCTTCATTATGTCTACGTCAGCATGGGGCTGCGACAAACAGTGATTTAGAAACTTGGGTTCAGCTTAGTCAGCAGCTCAGACTCCCACCAATCCACCTCTGAGACCCATCACAACACCTTGGCTCACTCACTCACCTCTTGCAGGCTCGTGGCTCTGAGGTCCCGTTCTAACGTCCGCCCCGCCGGCGCTGCTCTGCCTCAGCCCGTTGGCGGCGCTCTTCTTCCTCCGGCTGCCCTTCAACCAGCTGAACGCCTGTCCCAGCGAGCTTCCCGGCTTCCTCTGCCCCCGCTGAGCTCTCGCCTCGCGGGCCAAGATCTCAGTGATATCCCGGGGGACCAGGTCCCCTGTGGACCTCCTCCGGGACATGGTGGAGGTCCTCGGAGCTCAGCCGCCCAGCCCGATCGCTGCGTCCTCTAGCAGGGGACGGCTCGTGAACCGGAGTAGGAGCTGAACAGCCACCCCCTCCCTTCGACGAATCCTTCTGTCTCTCTCTGGCCTCGCTCTGAGTCTCTATTTTTCCCGTCTTTCACCACCTGGGACAACAATGAGATCAGCAGGATGAGTGAGGGAGACGCAGAGACGGAAAAAATGAAGAAAAAAAGGACAGAGAGGACAGTGCTGACAGAGTGACGTGACAAAGTGAGAACTCAATCAGGGACAGAGAACATCCTCAAAATGAAAAGCAGCACTGGAATGATTCCAAGCCTGAATATCCAACACCGGATAACTGAATTATTCAGACAGTGTAAAAATGTGGAAAACAAAAATTGGAATGGCTTCAGTGTTGCGAGCACATTCCCACACTGTCTTGCCACATTGTTTTCCCCAATTTCTTTCCCTGACTCTCTGCTTTCCTCTACTCTGCTTATTCTGTGTGTATGTATAAGCAAAGCCTGATCTCTGCAGTGCTTGTGTGTGTGTGTGTGTGTGTGTGTGTTTGTGTGTGTGTGTGTGTGTGTGTGTGTGTGTGTGTGTGTGTGAGAGAGAGAGAGAGAGAGAGAGCATGCGTGCATGTGTGGCATATGTTTCACATCAGCAGAAAATGGTGTACGGTGATGTTGGAGAGGAGGGGAAAGAAGTTCAACGCAATAAAAAAGCAGCGGCAAAGAAGTACAAGACATTTTCCAACTTTGTCCCTCACAAGGCCACGGTTTCGTGAACAAGGACAACGTGCGCTCCGCCTGTGATGTTTCAGCGGCAAACAAGGAATAAAAAAGACCCACGGTAAAAAACAGAATAAGCGGAGGACCGGGATAAAAACACAACATGGAACTTACTCAGCAAGCGTGCCGTCCTCTCCTCTGCTCCCCTTCTTTTCTGTCTCAGCCTGAGAACACAGCTTTTGCGGCTCATGCATGCGTGCGTGCGCGCGCGCGCATGTGTGTGTGTGTGTGTTTAACGGAGTGAATGAAGCTCCATGCTCGCTCGGTCCCTCCCTCTGTTGCTCGAACCAGCCTCTCCTCCCACCTCTCACAGCCAGACCATTCCAGCCCCACTCGACGGCTGGAATCCACCACTCTACCTTCACTCTCTTCCTCTCTCCTCGCCCTGCTCCTGTCCACCGGCTCCTTTTGTCTGCTTCTCCTGTCTTTCTTTGGCCTCCTTTGCGGGGATCAGGTGCAGTCTTCGCCGTCCCCCCTGGAGAAGGTAACCTCTGAGGGAGGAGGCGACCAGGCAGCGGGGGATGGACATGCACCTCGGTCTGGGGTATCCATCCCGCTACTGTACGGAAGGAGAGCAGACAGAAACGCAGGTGTGAACCTTGGGGGATTTCCAGATGAAAGCCTGTGACAAATGTCCTCCAGGAAACTGCTTAGGGGTGTGTTGAAAGGTGTCCTGTCAAGAAAAAATACACTCAAAAAGGATTTGCACTGTCAGGCAGCTGGGGAACCTGATCTCCTCATACCTTGTTAAACGGCAGACACATAATTAGACAGACAGACAGGTAGGTAGGTAAGCCAGCGGGGGGTGAGGGAGTGCGAGGAAGGGGTCACCTTCAGGTCACGTCCAATTATATTGAACATAAACGCAGAAGCGCCGCCACTCAACTCTCAAGACGGTTTCAAATTGCGGCGAGGTGGCCGGCAGACACGCTGACATCACTGCGTGTGCACGTGCGTGTGTGTGTGTGTGTGTGTGTGTGTGTGTGTGTGTGTGTGTGTGTGTGTGTGTGTGTGCGTGTCTAGGGGGCGGGGGTCGTCAGAAATGGGAGCAGTGCTAGTCTATGCGGTGGGACTGGCTCGTCTGGTTGGAACACGCCGATCCACTGGGTTTGAAGTGAGGGAGGTGCAGCAGAGCGACAGGCATGGAAACAGCTGGCATCGACAACAAGGGTCCTCATTTGGATTTACGTGCGTCTGCATTTGTAAATAAGTGACAGATTTTCCCACCAGTAAAGAACTTTTGAATCCCCCTCCAGAGCCTCCGCGTCCACACAACAGGAAGCAAACTTTTTTTTTTTACTGTATTTAAATGGAGGTTCTTAATGTCACTCGTTATTTGTTGTTTATTTTTTCATACACTTCAAGGCACAAGACTGATGTTCTGATGTTGTTGATTAATTATGTTCTTCTACTCAAGAATTCTTCTTGTTTTTGGAAACACTGAAAACATTTTAGTAATTGTGATCTTGGGGAAAGAATCATATCTTTGTCTTCTCTTTTTTGTTCTAAAAATTGTTGTGGTCGTTAAATTGAGAAGGATCTGAATAAGGTTGACTGATTATTTAATTTTCAATAATAATATAAGAAGAAAAACATAGTGCAGTTCCCCCTTTTTTACCCAGTCATGCACTGCCATTTTCATTTTTCTTCTCCTTCCGGTCTTTAATAAGTGCAATGTGGGCCAACGTGTTCCTTGAGCTCGGGCGATGAGGCAGCCAGATTACATCTCTGCTGGGATTTCAAGGCTAATTTTGTCAAGTGAACGAGCGACATTGCAGGCGCTCTGATTAGGATGGCCGCCAGATCGGGGTGGATTCCAACATGTGCAGCTCATTTGTGTGACCACCACTGGAGTTGAGTCAAATTAAGATCATGGTGCAGGCGGACCCAACATTTGACTCTGGACTGCTAGCTGTGCGATGTTCTCTTGCAAACATGTGGAAGGGGAATCCTTAGCGCGCTGGGTGACGGGAGGGGCCAGTTGAGTCATGGTTTGGTTCGGCTCCTGCCCGACACATTGAAATGTTTTAACGTTTCTATGGCGATACAACAGAAAACAGCCTCCCTGGAGCACTTAGAGTGAGAGTACGTCCGTGTGAGAGTAACAAAATCCTGCACTGCCAGGAGACTGTGAGTCCGTCGGGGAATGCATCACCCCCTCAGCATTATCCCCTCACTGTTTCTTTATCATCTCGCCACTCCTGCGGGCTTTGTTCAAATGCAGCGTACCAAGATCTGAAACTTTAGCGTCATGTGGACAAAAGGGGCCGTTTAAATTCTGCTGGTCCAGCAATTTGGAATCCCTTGAGGTGAGACTTTATCAGAATGGATCTGAATCCTGGGTCTCTAACTCACAGACTCCTCCCATTAAGACATGGGGGGAAAACCTCCAAAGGGAGGCGCCCATGACACATTCTGATCGGACATCTCAGCAAACTCATTTGGTCAAAGCAGCAAATTTCTCCAGAACCTCTTTTCCTCATCTCTTAGGAGGAGAGGACGGGTGGAACTGATGTAGAGCACTGGAACAATTGTGTTCTGGAACCCCTCTGTCTCAACAACAACAACACCCCAACAAACTACATCTAGTTGCAGGCAAACCCCCTCACCCACACACAAACACACACTTGGGTAAGCACGCCAGCATTTAGTAGAGTTCATATTGCATGTTCATATTCAAGCTTTTTAAGAATGGGAAGGATGTGAGCTTGTAAAAGACTTTCAGAGCTCATCAGCTCCAGGCCTGTTCCATTTCTGAATCTGAGAAAGACCGACACCTTGGAAAACCATTCATTCATTCATTCATCTTCTATACCCGCTTATTCCTATTCAGGGTCACGGGGGTCTGCTGGAGCCTATCCCAGCTGTCTTAGGGCAAAGGCAGGGTGACACCCTGGACAAGTCGCCAGTTCATCGCAGGGCCACCTTGGAAAACCAAAGAATTGAAATTATTTCTGATTATTGTAGCTGCCCAAACCTGATAATAAACACTTGACCACCTATATCCCAGAGCCAGTTATCTTCATAAGTGCGCAAGGGTAGTCTAATATGCTACCAGGTTAACGCATTGACTTTCTCTCGCTGACCTTTGTGCGTGTGTGTTTCAGGCAGGAAATCCGGCTGGGATGAACCCGTCTGTCTCTGACCAGCATTTTCATTCCTGACCTGCTCTTGTTCTGCAACATAAGCATTTTTCACTGCATGGACTGGCCTCCTTTTTCTAGGAATTCCTCAAACAAAAGTATGAAACATTGAAATGGCTTGAAACAAAATTTTGGTCACTTGTTTTGTGCAGTTCCAAGTGTTGTGTTCTTCTTTGACGTGGCCCCCTGAGCCTTGAAAATGAACACAGCGCTTTTAAAATTATATTCTGCTGCTCACTATTTATAGCGGTAACCTGCTGAGAGAAAAGCCAGGCTGCGGGGGAGCAAAAAAAAAAAAAAAAATGGGGCAGAGAAAGAATAATGATATTGTAGTGAAGGCTCCAAGTTGTCCGTCAGTCGTGAAAATGCACAGACACAGGATGCTCTGCTCTTGGTTTGCAGGAGCTCGTGGCTTGCTAAGTGAAAAAAGGGAAAAATGGAGAAACAACTGTTCAAGAAAACAATAAAAGGGATGAACCCTTGTCCAGGCATGCTGCTCCGGCCACATTCCTCTGACCTGCCCTGAGTGGAGGCAGAGAAAGGCCAGGTGAGGAGGTACTTAAAGCGGGGGGTGGGTGTTCATTTTATTACCCTTGAGAGAAAAAAAAAGAAAGGAAAAAAGATATTTTGTTGAGTCATTTCTCTGGTGAGTTGAGTAAAAGAGATGACGTACACATGGAGGAGCAGAAAGGACTTACGCCAGCTGAATACAGAGTCGGCCAGAGGTTGGCTGTCTGCTTTATGGTGCCTCTGGGAAGTCATTTGCTCCAGAGCCCTGACAACAGAGACAACAACATTAAGGGAGGGACGTTTTCTTGAGCTAACACAATTGCGGATTATGAGTCGAGGAGTTAATGTGTAACGAGCTCAGAAGAGTTAGCAAAATATATAACGCTTATCACACGATACCAACGATTCTGAAGTAACTGAGAAGTAATTGCTTTGTTGTCAACTTGATTTGCATCTCGTAAAACTTTGCTCTCGGGATAAAAAGCTGCCACGTCGCACGGAAATCTGCTGTCGATCCCTTCACTTCACTGATTCAATCTGCTCGAAACCTCGTGAGAAGAGGGAGGGGGGCGTCTAACCGTACCATAGATCACTCGGGGTTCCCAGGCTGTCGGCCAAATTTTTCTTTTCTTTTTGCCAATTAGCGCAGACAGGTGAGCGAACAAGTCGGAACTCGCCCTGGCGTTTCTCAGGTTGGGCCTGACCTGACCGAGGACAGGATGGGAAAACATAGGTGAACAAAGGAAAAACCACAGATGTGTGCAGCAAGACTGTGACGTGAGTCTTTTCTTTTGCAACAACTTTACCGTCAACAAGCGTTTCACATGCCTGTGTTTTATTTATGGTTCTTCTTTCCATCCACATTTTGGCACATTCCGCCTGCTCCTTCCCAAGATCCATATGTTTATGGTTCAGTCGGGGGATGAATTCTTTTTACTCTCAGCCATTAGTAAAATAAAACTTGCAATTTTGCTATTTCTCAACTTGTCTTTGCGTGGAATTTGTGCTGTTGAGATTTGGGGATGTATTTATAGTCACATGAGCGCACAGAAATGATAAAGCACAATGGCCGCTGCCAAGAACAAAAAAAAAAAACCCTCTGCACAATAAATTGTAACTTTGTGTCAGACAAGCAGAGCGAACGAGTCACGGTGAAAGTGAACTGCTCCTTTTAAAAAAACACGATGTGAAATATTTTTGCTGCAGGAATTCCTGAGAGGGTGTGGTTGTTGACTCTTTTTGGTCCCGGACAAAAAAACAGGCCACAAGTTTCCATCCATGCATCCAACTTTCCCTCTTTCTTTCGCTCTTTTTAATCCATCCATCTGCCCCCACTTACACAGGAACTATCTGCCCATTTCGCCTCTCTCAGAGGGGCTTTGAAGGGGGTTCGCTTCAAACGAGGCGCCGTCGACACAGCCAGGAAACACGAGGTGACCCCCACTGAGCCTTTCTCACAATAACAGGACCGGTTCTCGCGCGAAGTCTGATTGTGTGCGAGCTGTGTGCCACTCTCCCCCTCGGCGAAGCCACTGCAATGAGGATTGCCCGGGATATATTTGTCAAGCCAGGAAAGAAAACCCTAATGTTGCTTTTTAAAAGTGGAAAAAAGGGGCCTGCCTCATCGCACGCAGGCACTCATCTTAATATTTACTCAAGTGCCTCAACCCCGACATTTGCCTCACAAAAATAACGGCCCCACAGGCGCAAATTACAGCTAATTTAGGGTACCCGAGCACGCCCGGGCACACATGCGCACTTTCGCGTCACCGAGGCACGCGGGACGCTGAGTCGTGGCGGCAGCGACTACAATGGTGTCGTAGCCGAGCCGAATGGGGTTAAACTGACTTGTTTAACCCCATTCTTAATCATTTTATTCTCCAACTCATATCTTTTACAGTTTCACTATCATATTTTTGATTTTATATTTTATTCAATTTCGTTTTTACTTAGTTTGTCCACCTCTTATAGCATTCTTTCGACTTTTCTACCCTATTTTACTCTTTTATTTTACTGTTTTTGTCAATTTTACTGTACTCATATTGTCTCATGTTATTAATCTGGTATTTTTATTTTTGTCACAGTTTATTGTTTTCAGTCCCTCAGTTTGTAGCTTTTACACTGTTTATTTTATTTTACTGTTTTAGTCCCTCATTTCTCCACTGTTTCCTCATAGGGGCCTACCACCACGCCAGGAGTTGTCTTTGGTTTACCTATGGGGGTGCTGTCCCATGGATGGCCTGGTGGCGGTGCCCCCTGCAGACATGGACCATCACTCCTCTCGGTGTGCGTGGCCCCCAATGGGGCCTTTTCCTCACCCCAGAGCTCAGTCCCAAGCCATGTCTCCTCAGCGACAGTCTGTGTGCGGGTGTGAGTGTGTGGGTCTCTCTCTCTCTCTGTGTATGGGTTTATGGGTGTGTCTGTGTGCCTGTGCATGTGTGTGAGTGCATAAGTGTTTGTGTGTCTTTGTATTTGTGGGTGTGGGAGGGTCGGGTTTTGTTTTAATTTTCTGTTATTTTCTTTCTCTCTGTTGTTCATGTTTTCTTTCTTTGTTAGGCACTTTAAGCTGCTCTTTGTATGAGAAGTGCCATACAAATAAATAAAGTTTGAAGTCTGAAGTTTATATGTTGACGGCAGGCTGGATGTCCCCTCACGGCCCTTGTGATAGACGGTGGAACCACTTGAGAGACGCTGGAGGAAGGCCTTCATTTGTTCTCCCCCCCGTGTGGAAGAGAGACATGTGGCCGTTGCTCACTCCTGAACTCTCTGACTTGTTGTATAGTTCTAAGTGCATCCAAACTGATGCTCTCTGGTGAGTGTGATCCTTTGAAATGTTAACATTGGCTATGTGGTGACATGTCTTAGAGTGAATGTCAGGGTATTTGATCAACAGTGTACAGATATATGGTATTTTATTTGGTATTACAATATAATCTGGCAGGACATAAAACAAATGGAGTTCAGCAGCAGGGGTGGTAGTGACACTTCTCGTAGCTATGCTGCTCATGGAAGAGGAGGGAAATGTATTATTCTATGATGTAGATAATTCAGTTCTACACTCTGGCAGTGGTTTGTCGAGTTAAAAAAAAAAAAAAACTTCAGTTAAAATTCCATTAAATTCACAGGGATTGTCACATCCTGAATATATGTAATATATTAGCTACATCTATGTAATAATTTTGGTCTCCTGGCTGTTATGTCTTGGATTAATCTTGTTTTCACCGATGACTATGCTATTTGACTAAAACTGAAAACATGATTGCTGATGCATCTCTCATGAGTCGACACAGTGAAGCGCAGAGACTATTGCTCTTATCTTGCTTCGATTCAATCTCCTATAGAATTGAGCCTTGAAAAATTGGCAGGAGATAACTACCACTCCCATGTCTTCTAACCAATCAGCCCAACAAATGCATCCTTTGACGCGCAAGAAAACCCAACAACAACACTCCACTACCACTTGGTGAACCCGAGGCCTGAACTTAAGTGCAGAATATCTCCTGGTGGCCTTGTTGTTGACGCAGTGATGAACTCCGTCGCCGCACATGACTGAACCCACACTGTGCTCCTCACTGACCGAGCGTGTGATCTCATCTCTGTCAGCCCGTCTCATCTCCCCATATCAGCTGTTTTTATCTGCGGCGTCCCTTCATGGGAACTGGCGGCAAGTATGCAACAGTTTCATTGGGGACGGAGTGAGTGGACACACGCTGTCAGAAAACATTGATGCAATAGCTTAAAAGAAAAAACACGTTCCCGCCTTGGGCAGGACAATGATGTCTGCTGTCCCAACAAAGAGACACAATCCTGAAGTTTGATAGCGATCCCCGTAAAAGGGTGTGAAGTTATTGTGTCCGTTTCCTAGACGAAGCACCCTCGTGCTCTTTAAATAGCACGGCAGTGGAAAAACACACTGAAAAAAAGACTCCTGGCTCCCAAACATATCACATCGAGTGATCCCGGGGGCTCCACGGTCAGCCAAACAGTACAAACATTTGGTGGATGGTGACAGTAGAAAGCTGGCGGCTGACAGTTCTGCAGCGAAGGCACTGTCGCTAAAATACACAGCCGATAATGTCACGGTCATAAAAACACACTCAGCCAAAGTGAGGCAACGCAAGAGGGCGAGACTTGACAAGCGGCAAAGGGTGTTCACATCAACTCCAGTTTCTTTTTTGTTTATGCATTGCACATGTTTCCAAGCTGATGGATTCAATTTGTTAACTTTCTAAAAATGTATTTATTTATAGCTGTGAACACAAAGTTGTTGTTTTTTTGCCTCAACAGTGGCATTGCTGCAGTTCTGGCTGTACATGTGGATGCTTAACTAAAATATAATTTCTGCCGGAATCAACACTAAATGCCGTTCTTTCTAAATTAAAAACCTCATCATACAACAATTGTAATTACGCTGGTTTTTGTTGTTGTTGTTGTTTTACCAGCACTGTTTTGTGAACTGACCAGAGCAAAACCTTCACAATATTTCAAAATCTAAGCAGGGAAATCTTGAATGCTGAAAGGCCAAACATGGCAGCTAATTTGGATTAAACCAAATAGAACAGAGCCACCCACAAAGGTGGCTTTTTCTTCAGATGGCATTGTTTTGGTCTTCATACTATTTTCTTTTTATCTCTGGAAAATTCCTTTTTAAAAAGAAATAAATAGAGTGCATAACCACGTACCGCACAGCATTTGGGAAGGGTTGTTTGTGGCGTGTGGGTGCTTAGCAAAGATGAAAGGAGCAACATTTTAAAAATAAACAAAAGTGACACTCGGAAACGTTGCATGTCTCATATCTTATATTTAGGGGAGCCCAGAGACAAATAAAAATAATTTTCTGGACAGTGAAATGCTGTGTTTGATGCAAGTTAAGGGAGTAACAAACAGAAGGGGAGAGGAGGATTCACTGGCAGGATTTTCAGGCCTGTTCAGGCAGTAAAGTGGATGTTTAGCTTCCAGCCAACCTCAGCTGGATCTTTGCTACTTTCTAATTACTGGACTCCCACCAACCACACACACATACACAAAATGACTCCTTCCTCAACTGCAAAAATGTAAGTGATAAGAAGAAGATGAAAAGTGAGGGACAGTTCTTAAGGCCTCTGCATCACACCGGCTGTTTTGGTTTGCATCAGCGCATCGGTATTGGTGCGGATAATCCCGGGAACGCTCAGTGTAAATTATCGTCCATCTCCTCAAACCCAGACTTGCCAAAACACAGGCTCCCAGTGGTCAACAAGTGTGATTTGGATAAACATTATGTCTCTTTAGTTGAACCCAGGGGGAACATCATCCAGTCATGGAAACACTGATTCAGACAGTCCAAGGAGTGGTCGTCACTGCTCTAATAGGGTGTCCACTGAGAACCCAAAAGATCTTAAGACAGACGTTCTGTATAAACTGGTACATGCTGCACTTCTTGGGTCATCCTGTATTTGATCACTTTATCAGCAGTGCCACACACAGACATGCACGTACGCACGCACGCGCGCGTGCACACACACACACACACACACACACACACACACACACACATGCACGTATGCACGCGCGCGCACACACACAATAATTATCTGATCAACATGACTTGTTTAACTCTAGAAGGAAAACTTCAGCTTGAAACTCAGGGTGAGTGGTTAAAATTGAACTTCAATGCCATCTAGTGGTGTGGGGTGGGACTCTTAAGCATCCTTGAGAGGACAACAAGCGATCATTAAATTAAGCTATTACTGTATTAGAAAGTGTTACAAATATCTATCCATCTATCTATCTATCTATCTATCTATCTATCTATCTATCTATCTATCTATCTATCTGCCCTGCCTGCCTGCCTGCCTGCCAGCCTGCCTGTTTGTCTCTTGTCTCTGTCTGTTTGTCTATCGATCACACCACCAACTATTCTATTCCACAGACGGTCACTTGTGTTGCGCTGTCAGGGTCAGGAGTTTAGGGGGGAAACCAATCCTCCCACTGGAAGCGGACAGAGAAGTACATGCAGCTATTTAAAGACTTCTCGATAATCAGACGGCACGGCTGGAATCCCGGAGTCATGTTCTCTTTCACCACAAACACACACCCAAAACCCCAATGGTACATATCTGCCTCTCAACAGCCATAATAAATGCATCTAGATGGACGTGATAAAAGCAGAGGGATGTTGCAGCGGTGATGATGATCCTCAGAAATCCTTTCATCACAGTGACAATGCACAAGTGGTTCTAACTGCTAGCGACTACCTCGTTGTTTGGATGTGTTTCCTTTGTGATCCTGTTTGTGTCACCATGGTTTTTAGGTACAAGCGTTCTATAATGTAGCATATGGCAAGTAATGGCTAAAACTGAATTTTAAAGGGGAAAATCAATCAAAATTGGATGAGACTTTATGGCTAAGTTTGGTCTTTTCATGTGTACACACACACACACACACACAAGAAAGAGAATAACCTAAAAGACTAAACTAAAAATATGTTTATTATCAGGTCACTGGCGTATTTCTGTCATTTTCATTTGAGAAAATGCACATTTCCAAATATATTAGGCTTCGTTAAGGCTCTTCATTGTATGAATGGATATAAAAACAAGGCATACGATGGATGAAATGCACTTTCAGTCTTCAGAGGTTCATTCTGACCAGCCTTTTGTCACTTGAGAAAACTTTCTGTCGCTTCTTATCCCTCCCAGACTAGTGTTTATTAATACACCTAAACACATACGAGGTAGCCATGGTCACGCATAGCAGCACACAGCACTCACAGAGAGTCTGCGTCAACTGTCGTTTTTACAACCCCACCTCCCCTGTAATCCCCCCACCAGCCGTTCATCTGAGCGCGCAGATCCCCACCCACTCTCGGTCGCTCACACTGCTGTGTGGCTTCAACACACAGCACATCACACGGATCCATTCATTACGAAGGCAACATGTAAAAGGACAAAGGGAACGAGAGTGTGCCAAAGAGTGAGTACAATGACGGCAACGTGTTGTTATTGTTGTTGTTTTTGTTCACATCCAGTTTTGGTGGTTTGCGTCCTTCATGCTTGCAAGATTGGACTGGGAACCGAACCAACTCGCTTGACATTTTCACACATTTACAAACTGTTGCCTATGTTAGGCTGTTGAGAGGACTGAAAGAAAGTATGTAAGCAAACTTTAAAAGGCGAAAAAGTGCTGTGAAAATATAGGCCACTGCTGTCTGAGGGGCCTAAAAGAATGTGACTTGTGCTCACGCCTGTCCTGCAGTGGGACAGCTGCTTACTTCGCCAGACCTTTTGGTCTGCCATGCAAAGCACTGCCCAGGTTTCCCTGTGTCACTGGGGGCACACAGAGGGGACTTGTTTAAGCAGAGAGTTTTCTGTGCTAAAAAAAAAAAAAATAATAATAAAAAAGATATATACTAGTGCTGCATCCTAAATGTTTGTCAAAGGGGACTTTGGCGAGAGAGCTGAGTCTCTGCGTGCCCTTTCTTCTAATCCATGACATTACTGGGTCAAGTTGATCAATTTGCTCCCTGAGGGTCCCTGGCAAACTTCGTGAAGAGTGTAATTACAGCTACATTAGGCGAGAGGACAAATGCCCATCCATCAGTGCAAAGACATGGAATGATAATCCAGCGCAATCTGCTTAGAGTCACTTGCTGGCCTTCGCAAGAAGGCGTTTTGTGTGCGTTTACATTGGCGATTCACCGCGTTTGTGCAAATGCATAAGATCGCTTGGGTGAGGCAGACGGCTGAATATTGCTGAGCAATAAATTGGAGTGCGTGGCATCTGGGCCAGCAAGGCAGCTGCAGGCAGTAAACTGTCTCATCTCGCACATCTCGGCATTTCATGCCTGTATGTGCTAATGATATCAAAATAGCAGCAATCGGTGTATGCCAAACACATTACTGTTCGGCTACATTATTCGAGACATGCAACTGGGCTGCCAACACTGGCGGCTACCTACTTTACATGAATCTGTGGTAACACACTCTCTACTATGACTTTGCTTCTTTGAAGGGACTTGATGATAAACAAGATTCTAAGTTGCACCAGTGACAAGACCAAAATAAATCTATGGAGGATCTGGAAGAAAGCATTTCCTCGGCCGGGTGCGAGCCTCTCTTTATTCTAGAGGAAGAAACAGAATCAGACGGACACACGATGGATCAAAGAGAGTATAACGCAGCACAACCTGGACTCACCTTTTCGGGAACGCAGATGAACCAATCAGCGTTTATCCAACCATACTTACAGGAGATGGATGCTATGCTGAGGAGCTGTGAGGAGCTGAATTCTCTGCCCATGGGCTCGGGCGTCCCAGCAAGTTACAAAGAAACAAGGCTGGCGGAAGCAACCAACAGTCACGGCAAAGAAGAAGAGGCCATGGAGAGCTTTGGAGAAAGAAACATGTATCTTGACACACATATGGACGGGGTTGGAGCAGAGGAAAGGCAGGCGCAAGGGCAGCACAGAGACCTTGGCGGCATCATTGGCAGCTGTGAGGTGAATGCTGGCTTGTCTCGCCAGGCGGAGATGCCTCTGACCTCGGCCGGGCACAAACTCAGTGACACCATGATGGCGTATGAGGGCGAGTTGCTGGGGATGTTGACCATGTTGGAGAACTGCATGGAAGAGACTGGGATGGACTTTGAACCTCAAGACTGGGCCGCGGATACAAGCCAGGAATATGTGCACATCCAAAAGAAATCACACCTGTGCAGGGGTACAATGCAGGTGCCCATGCAGCAAGTGAGGCCAGACAGGGAAGAGACCCAGCCAGTGCTGTCGGGACCCTGGACTGGCCAAGGCGCAAGGGAAGACGAGCCCTCTGATGGTAGTAAAACTGAGGGAACAGATGGTTCGGGAACAGATGTTGGTCAGCACAATCCTGCACTTCTTTGCGACAGCACAGGTGGTTACACAACGGAACAACTGGAAAAGCAAAGGACTTTGAAAGGAAATGACAGAGTTCTTGATCTTCAGTTTGGGTTCTCGGGCCCATCTGTGCCTCTATGCTATGTACAGCATGAGATGCCAAGGACAGGATACATGTCTACAAGTGAGGACATCTGCTCAGCAGGAATTGTCATTGCAAGCGCACAGGATCATGCTGGATCGTCTGGCGAAGACAAGGAGAAACCTAATATGGAAAGCTGTGATCCTGGTTCTTCTAAGAGTGACCTAAGTGCACTGTGGTCTCGCATGGAAGAGTGCATCGAAGAGGTACAGCGACTGAAGAAAAGCAGAAGGGAACTGCTGGCAGAGGCCCTGGAGTTAAGAGGGGAGAGTACCACAGAGGCGGCAGAGATGCATGATGACGAAGACACTGATGAGAGAACTGAGAGCAAAGTAGTGGAGCTGATGGTGGCTCTGAAGAGGGAGGAGGAGGGCAGAAGAGAGGAGAGGAAGAAGGAGCTCCAGGGTCTGAGGGAGGAGAGGGCGGAGGAGGAGAGGAGGATATGGAAGGTGAATGTGGAGAGACAGGCGCAGCAGGACGAGCACCGCAAGCTGAAGAAGATGCTGTTCAGAATGGCTCGGGACTGTGCCCAGAGCCAGTTTGCCCTCAACACACAGTGCCGCGAGGTGGAGCTGTTGAAGAAGGAAGAGGTAACACCTCAGAGAAAAAGCCGCAAAATGCACAAATGTAGCATGATGTACGTTGGCATACTAGCTAAAAATACAAGCTAAAATGTTCCTCCGTTAAGGTTGTGTATTTTGTTTGTGTGCAATAGTGCAGTGTATTTTACCAAGGTTAATTGTGGGCTTTGGAACACACCTCGTCAGTCGAAACCAAAAGACTTCAAAATTGATTTTCCTCTTCCAGGAAGAGCTTCAGTCAGTGGTGCATCAGCTGACAGAGGAGCTCTCCCAACTCAGAGCAGCTTACAAACAACAGATGCTGGAACTCCAGGAAAAACTAAGCACCCAGAGCTCCGGTCAGACCTCCAATACCCAGGAGGAGCTGACCCAGTGCAGGAGAAGCTCCTGTGGTGACATCCAGCAGTATCTGCAGGCTGGGCTGAAAACACTGGAGGACAGGTGTGGCGCTCTACCACTCCTTCTGGTGATAACTCTTGTTTTACAGGCTAGTAATCTAAATGATATGTTTGCAAATGTTCCTGTCAGGTTTGAACCCATTCTAGTAGCACTGCTGAAGAGGAGGGAGGCAGCAGCTGGAGCCATGGTCAAAGCTAAGGAGCAGGCACAGGAGTTGAGGGCCCAGCTTAGACCGCTGAAGGAGGAGAGCCAACAGTTGAAACTCAAGCGAGCCTGTCTTGAAGAGAAACTCAAACTGATTCACGTGCAGAGGAGAGAAGACGTGCAGCACTATAAGGTGAGTGGGACAATCGGTGAACCAATAGACCTCCATAAAGACTGCAAATTTTAAAGATGTGTGTTTCCCACAGGAGACAGTCTACCATCTTGAGGAATGCACCAGAGAGCTGAAAACTCAACTGAAGCTGCAAAAGATAAAAACCAAAGAAATGGAAGAGACAAGAGACAGTCTCACCAAACAGCTACTTTTGTACAGGTAAGACCTGCTGACACTGCACCAAGACTTTACGTGTGAAAACAATTGTTGTGATGATTGTGTTCTCCTTGCAGGGCTGCAATTGGGGACCATAACGCATGTGGTGGAAAGGATGAAACATGACTTTGTTTATTTTGAAAAGAACTAAGTTTGGCGATTTGGTGTTATACTGTTTTTTTTCATGTGCAATACGCTGAACTTTGCATTTAATAGAAGCACTTTACACAAATGCTATTTATATTAAGACATGTCACTTTTTCAGTTGGTTTAAGCGGCACTCCACTCTCGCCTAACGAGAGGTTTTAGCTGTAAAAATAAATATATAAATAAAGAGCTGGTGTTTATTGTGACTCAGGTGTAACTGACAAGCTTATGTCTCAGCCTGTAGAGCAGAGGAGTCTGTGCACTTATAAGGGCAACAAGAATGATAAACTAAACAGTGAGCCACAGTAATAGAGTGTGAGCGGACCTGGCAGACAAAGGAGCACCATGACATCACACCAGGCAAGTTTTGTTTTTGTTACAGACAAGGCATAACCCAAATCTGTCAACTAACAACAGGACATATGAGGGCTGTTTCATTACATCAAACTTGTATTGATGCAAATGAAACAATTGACCCGTAAAAAAAAAAAAAAAAATACATCAAGTGGACCGAAACACTAATGAAACACTTTTTTTTTATTAAGAATTCACTCACTGTACAAATACTGATAATAGAAAAGGTTCAACCGATATACTAAACCACAAAAAACATTGTAATCATCGATGCAGGGCTAAAGATGAGGGGAGGTGGGACAACTGGATCATTGAGGGAACATTACAACCCTGAAATGTAGGTTAACAAATATAGCTGGGGTGAAAGTTGCTGTCCAGAAGTTACCCAATGGCCATTCCAATGTTTCTCTGCTGCGCACAAATTTCTTTAAATTTGAATTTCAGACGGATGAGACATCGTCCTTCAGTTCAAACGTCTTTGCCCAACAAACATCAGGGATGCACAGTTTCTACGGAACTGATAAACCTTAAATATTGATGAGAATGATTGAGCTGTGACACATAAACACATTGTAAAGAATTCTCTTTACAATGTGTGTAGAGTACCAGACGGCAATACAAATAACACCTGTTTACGCCAAATTTTCTCCAGTTCAAAAAAAAAATAAAATCCATTCCAGTACAAAGTGGTACAGCCAACACATTCATTTTAATGGTTAAAAAAAAGGAAAATGCATTTTCGTAGACGAACATCAAAGTCAGATAAAAGTGAATAATGGTTTTATCAGGAACCGGTTACCATGCATCCCTCATGTCTGGATCAACACTAAAACCACAAAACCAAAGGTTCGAGTTTGCAGTGTAATGGCTAAAAAAATAAAAAATAAAAAACATAAAAATAAAATAAAATTCCAAAAAGTGAATTTTACATTGATGTTAAAAACTTTTCACTTACAATAGCAGTAAAATATTAGCTTTTATGCCGAGTTGTACAGTAAAATAAAGGAGGGTGGGAGGTAAAATGTAACCGCCAAAATGGCCCTTTTTCTCCATTTTCGTCATTTGTGAAATCAAAATGATGCAGACAAGGAAAACATAGAAACAGCAAATATGTCAAATGGAGATGAGTCAGAAACCCAATTTTAATCTGTCTGGACAAAAAAAAAATTGTGAATGTGCTCGGTTTCAGTCCGCTACGGACTCACATTTACATTGTATGTTAAGCCAAATAACAGGACTGCCAATTTATTCTGCAACATTTACAATCTTGTGAATGAAGTGCTTTGCTGGTTTCACTATAATCAACATCTTGGGTCCTTGAAACACGGTCTGACACTTGCTATTCTGTTCGATTAGGCCTTTCATATGTACAGCTAATCACACGGGGGAGATTTTTCAGATGCAAGGAAAATGGAAAAGAATTTTTAACGATGCTGAATATTCTTGGTCAGAAGGCGGCCCACACATGACTATCTGAATTTTTTGTCTGGGGTACGGAGACAAAGGGCTTGTCCCACCAGAACAGAGGGATGGTGAGCTGCATCGACTATAAATGCAGAGGTTTTGTGATGAGGTTGAGTGATTAGACACACATCAGGCAACGGTGTTAGGCTGTGGCTTCAGGGTCTGTTGTCCCCTCTGGATCCTCATCGTTGTAGATGTTCTCAGCCTGTGTGTGGGGAGAATAAGCGTTGGTTATTCTGCCACGTGCACTCACATGATTTTCTATGATCATAATAATAAAAACAAAACAAAACAAAAACACTAAGAGGGTTAACAGACGACTGGGTCTCGTGAACTTACCGTTCTCACCCTCTCTGTCTTGTGCTTCTCTACAGGGCTCTCACAGAAACGTTCCAAGAATTCAATTAAAAAAAAAAAAAAAAAAAAAGAAACTTGGCGGGGGGGTTTCTGCCTTGCAGCTGTATATCTCAGGTTTCGGGGGAAATCCCATCACGCAAACCTTGCTCTGAAACTTTCACAGTCGCTGTTCTGTTCCACTGCTTGTTTTGGTATTAGGCTAGAAGCACTGGCGCCAAGTTGCTGTTGTCCAATACACGTTCCTGCACACGTTGCGATCTCAAATAATCCCTCAACTATAACGCAATGTGAAGCCCAAAAGTCAACTTCTTTGGAGCCTGCAGGGGTGAAGAAAAATGTGGTCTAAGCTCACTTACCATTTGCCAGACTTGCATAATATTGTCCTCAGACACTGAGCAGATGACCCAGGGCTCGTTGGGGTTCCAGGAGAAGTCAGAGATCTTGGCTGTGTGGCCTCCATGGATGAACTACATCGAAGAAAAACAGAACATAATTTTTCAGCTGCCATATTATAAAAAAAATAAAAAAATATATATAGCGCTGATAGATATTGAAAATGTTAATAGATTTTGGACTCACCAGTAACTCAGGAGGGCCATCTTCAGCATCTTCTGGTGACTGTTCCTCACCAATTTTACTTTTACGAGAGAGAGAGAGAGAAAAAAGAAGAAAACATTTCAAATCAACATCAGCATAAAGAAGTAACCTGACGTTACCAAGCAGATGTTAGGACGTTGATGCAACTTTTCTTACCTGAGATCCCAGACGTTGAGACGACGATCGGTTCCACTTGACGCGAGGATGGTCTCATTATGGGGAGACCACTGAACCTAAAACGGCCAGTGAAGAAGCTTAGACGAGACAGAGAAGCCGTACACAGCGGCAAAATGTTCTAAACATTTACATTTATTTCCACTTAATAGCTAGGCAATTATTATTAGTATTACACTATTATTATTATTGTGTTTTGGTGAAAAACAGTCAATTTGAATTTTGATGTGGACTAAAGGTATGTCATCTTCATTTAAAAATGTTATTCTTTTTGATTGTTATGGGTGAAGTCTTTTACCTGGAAGATCTCGTCCTTGTGCGACTCGAAGGAATGCAGCTTCAGTTTCAGGTTTCTTAAGTCCCACAGGGCGACGGTCTGAAAGCAGGAGTTTTAAAAGAAGATTTGCTGAGTGTTAAATAAAACATTACTAAACTACAGTTCTCTGCAAAGTATATCAAACAGTTACCCAAATGCTGCAGGGAAGTGTGAAGCCTCACCTTGTCTGCAGAGCCAGAGGCGAGAATGAACTCGCTGTAAGGGTTAAACGACAGACAGTTGACCTCGGCTGTGTGGGCGTCGACGGCGTGGCTGGGTTTGGAGGTGTTGTTCGACCGAGTGTCCCAACTGAGGAGCAAAATGACATACGGTGGATGTTGCAGTTGCACAAACCTTTTTAGTCTCTTTAGTATTTTCACAAATCACAAAGTTATTTACATCATGAGCTTCTGGTCATCTGCTACAGATCCAAAGAGGGACTCGTGAAGCAAGTGCCAGGACACATCCTCTACCACAGCCGTGTGACCCGTGAAGATGGTCTTGGCATCGACTACCTTGCCCTCTTTTGGCACGGCGCTGATGTCCCACAGACAGACTGTCTGTGTAAGAAAAGATCACAAAAACTACATTAACAGACATAAATACACAGTGGTGCAATTGTCCTTAAAGTAGGTTGTTTGTGCAAGCATTGGATCCCCTGAACTTCTTCTTACATGATCATCCGACGCGCTCAGCAGAGAGCCAGACAAGTTTGGATTCCAAGAGAGACCGTAGCCTTCCTTCTGGTGACCTCTGAGACGCAGATCCGGGCGACACTCTCCAGAAGGGTCTGTGGGGAAGAATAGATACACATGTACTATCTATATTTCTGAGAGCAGAACTGCTATTTTAAAAGCAGACGCAAAAAAATATTTTAGCATCACCGAAGATGCTTGATTCCTGTACCTGGCTTGGAGGGGTGTTTGGTGTAGTCAAACACCAGCACATCTGAAGTCGGGGTCTTGGTGGCGATGATGCAGGGATTCTGGGGCATGTAGCGGGCCCGGTTGACCTCTCCCTCGTGGCTGATCTTAATTTCAATCTCGATCTTGCCGCTCACAGAGCCAAAGCCTCCAAACTCTGCTGAGGAATACAGGGCCATTCAAGGAGAGCATAAATATTTTTCCATCTCAATGTATTGACTCTTAATAAAAAAAAATGTTCTATTCAGCCAAAGATTAAAACAATTCACAACACTTTTACATTAAATACTTTTAATTAATTTCACCCACCTCCTTTTTCACTGTCATAGTGTGAGGCATCAAACTGGGCATCATCATTGGGCAGCTGGACGCTGGCTATGACCAGGTGATTCTGCTCATCAGAGGTGTGAGTACCCAGCACCAGCCGGTGCACACTGTAGTCCTTCCCTTCAGGTCTAAGATGCAAAAAAAAAAAATGACAGCATGAATCTCTATTATTTAGAGTTCATTTTATTCGCCATGGGTTTAAATTAAAACTGGTCTGCTGATAGAAGTTTTTGTTACCTGGAGACATCTGGAAGCCACTGAGCAGTGAGACTGGGCCACTCCAGAGCGTGGGTCATAACCAAGTCATACAGGAAGGGAGTGTTTTTCTTCCAGATCTTGTACTCCTCATTTATTACCCTCTCCTCCACAGCATCATCAAATGCTCCTGCTGAGAGATAAAGTTGTCACTTTAATACACTTAATTTCATTAGTTTAGCAACTTTCAAACGAGATGTGTCAATAGCATATACAAATAAACGTTATAAAATATTTAAGACAGCAGATTATGCAGATGTAGGGGCACTTCTTGATATGCAGGCGACAGTTTAAATTCTAACGCCAAAGTTAGGATAGGGCTAAAGGGGATTTTTACGTTATTGACAGTTGACTTGGTCGGTCTCATATTACAGAATGGATTGGTGATGTATTAGCGGTTGGTGAATATCTAGAGGATTTCCAAAAGTTTCATACAGTGTTTGTCAGTCACTTCCCATGTCATTACGCTGCTGTTAGCAAAACCAGCTATCGTGACGATGCTAGGTATCAAAGCAAACTCTCACGATTGCACGTTGGTTTCGTAAACAACCGAGCTGCGGCGTCGACTGCTTAAAACGGATTCATCAAGCACATCCTCATGACGTGTCATGCGAAACAGAAGCAAGCGGCTATTTTATAAACCAAAACAGACATTGTCATATGTGGGACAATGCACCCGGCTTTTGTTGTAATTGGCTCAGGCCACCCTCGGGCATCGCGGTAGCTCGTTTCTGCTAAAGCACGCCGAGACTTCTCGGAGAACCACATTATGCTTCGCAAACAATAATATATGTTTTCCTATTACCTTCCTTGTCCGCCATTGCAGGTGCAGACAACAGAGCTTAAAGGTTGGTCCAAACGTTGAGACAAAGAGCTTTGTACCGGGCCCGGCGGTGTCCTCCTGAGTGCGTACACAGCGACGGAAGCTAAGCTAAGAGCTAGCTAGCAGCGCCGCGGATGGAGACGTAGCCGCATTCGCGCGCTAAAGACGAGTGAAGGGGGGGATTTTCCCTCCAATCAGCACACAGCCTGTGCTAGTTCCGTGAGTGTATCTTGGCTGGTGGGTAGGCGTGTCGAACAGTGTTTATTATTAACGCATTATTACTATTTTTGATACCTTCATATTGCAATGGTGATGATGAAACAGATGCAGCTGCGTGTTTATTTCTTTCTCCACTGGTCTTTTTTTTGTTTGTTTGTTGATTGAGGCCGTAAATACATAATGCGTATGAAATGAGCTATTGAAATGTAATGTAAATAATAACAGTATTACGACTGTCTAATATGTTCTTGTTGTTCTGACCTTATTTATGTCTTATCTATTCTCTCTTTTTTGTTGACAATTTTACTTGGATTATGTATTATTCAATTGCAGTATTAGCATTTTACATGTAATGCTTTTATCCTTATAAGACTATCATCATAATAATGGCGTTTACAAATTCATATCTGAATTTTCGCATTTTTCATGAAAAATGACAACATTCCTTCCTCGTTCGCTACTGGCCAGTCGTTGAGTTCCGCCGGAGTAAAGGGCTCTGTGATTGGTCCGTGAACGAAGCCGGTTCTTTCACTGGCTACATGAAGTTGACGCGGGCCCCTGAAATGCCCGGACGGGTTACGTGCTTGCTAACTGTTTTATTACTATGTCCTCAGTGGGAAGACTGAACAGTGTTTGTTCACAGGAACATGTCCACGCTCGACCTCGCCCGTCCTCTCGCCGTCCTCCGGTCTCTGTATCAACACGTGAGGACGCTGGAGGAATTCGCGGACAAGACCGTGTTCAAAGAGGGACGCCGAGCAGTTCTGATTGAACCCTCGGACACAAACCGCTTTGTAACTTTCGTCAGGGGTGTGTTCGTATGCTTTGACAAGGAACTTCAGCAGGTGCCAAACTGCAACCAGGTAACGTCTTGTAAGAGCCAACTAACTCATTATTATTATAATTCCAAAGCAATAAGCTGATGCACTTTATTTCCTCCCGCCCGCATAGATCTGCACCTTACCCGAACTCTTGGCCTTTGTTCTGAACAGCCTGAAAAGAAAAAGAAAGAAAAACGTCCTGGCGCATGGCTATAACTTGCAGTCCCTGGCTCTGGAGGAGAGGGATGCAGACCCTTTGAAGTTCCAGGGGGATGTAACCCAAAGTGCTGCCTACATCCATGGCAGCGACCTCTGGAAGAAGGTCATTACGCGCCTGGGCACGGACATCACACGCCACCTTTTGGAGAGCTGTTCCGTCTTCGTGGCAGTCCCCCCCTCTTGTCTTTTCCAGATTTGCGGCACTCCAATCTATGACAGGGTGTCCATGACGACTTCCTGCGGCAGGTTTTACGTCCAGCCTCGGCCGAAGACGTCCAAGGCGTCTCAATTTGGACGTGACGGACGCACGGGGAGGTGGAATAAGAGGCGGGGAGCCCAGAATCCAACCACTGCTAAAGACACGGCAAAGAACGCAAGGAATGCCAAAGTGAAGGCGCGGAAGAGAAAGAGAGAGCCTGAAAACGATGAAGACGAGATCACGGCTGGTTCACGAGAGAGAAAACGAGCCAGAGTGCAGGAGGTTGGCCCGGAAGTCCAACGGGTTTCAGATGAACTTCAGTCCGTGGTCAAGACGTCGCAAAGCGACGCACCTGGTTGTAAACAGCCCTCAGAAACACAACCAAAAGTTCATCCCATTGAGGGAGGGCCCAGCTGGAGATCCGAGACTTTCCCACCTCTGCCTGCCTCGCATTGCTTCATCCGCACCTTAGCCCTCATGTACTGCGGGAAGGGCATCCGGGGCTTCCTTCTGAACAGGAAAAAGAGGAGCGGCGGAGTGTGCAGCAGGCTGCAGGGGCGCGACCTCTTGCGGATCATCTTCTTCGAGGGGCTGTTCTACCTGAACGGCTTGGAGAGGAAGCCCAGGAAGCTTCCCCGCCGCTTTTTCAACATGCTGCCCCTGTTCAGCCAGCTGCTGCGCAAACACCGGCGCTGCCCCTACAGCAGGATACTGCAGAGGACGTGCCCGCTGGTGGGCGACAGGGGCGCGGAGCAAGGAGACCTCGTCTCGCTCTTGCCTCAGCACTGCGGACGCAGCGGGGTTTACCTCTTCGTCAAGCAGTGCCTGTCCACCGTCATCCCCGACGAGCTGTGGGGCTCCGTTCACAACCGCTCCGTCTTCTTCGCCAGGGTTCGAGGTTTCCTGGCCAGCGGCAAGCTGGAGAAGCTCTCGGTGGGCGTGCTGATGTGGAAGATGAAGGTGAACGACTGCGATTGGCTGAAGATCAGCAAAACAGGTCACTACAGTTGTCGCATAATCCGTAAACGGTTCCCTTTGGTGTTTGGGTTGAATTGTGAGACCTTTCCCACCTGGCAGGCAGGATACCACCCAGTGAGCTCTCGTACCGCACGCAGATCCTGGCCCAGTTCCTGGGCTGGCTCCTGGACGGTTTCGTGGTCGGCCTGGTTCGCTCCTGCTTCTTCGTCACCGAGAGCGTGGGCCAGAAGAACGCCGTCCGCTTCTACAGACAGGAAGTCTGGGCCAAGATGCAGGACCTGGCCTTCAGGTTGCACAGCAGCACTCCGGCAGTAAAACCCACCCGACGAGGCGCTCACGAGCCGCCGCTCTACTCTTAATTGCAGGAATCACCTCTCCAAGGGTCAGATGGAGGAGCTGACCCCGGCACTGGTGGCGTCCCTCCCCAAGTCCACCGTCACCGCCCGGATTCGCTTCATCCCCAAGGCTGACGGCATGAGGCCCATCACACGAGTGATTGGAGCAGATGCTAAAACAAGGGTGTTTATCTATTTTTTTCCTTGCCATCAATTAATCACCAAGAGTGCACGTTGTCTTTCAGCTCTATCTTTCCTCCCGCAGCTCTATCAAGGTCGTGTTCGGGACTTGCTCGACATCCTGCGAGCCTGCGTCCGCTCCAGACCGGCCCTGCTGGGCTCCACGGTGTGGGGCCTCGGGGACATCCACAGAGTGCTGTGTCCCGTCGCCCTGGCTCAGAAGGACAAGCCGCAGCCTCTCTACTTCGTCAAAGTTGGTGTTTGTTACTTTTTTTCTATAGCCCGAGTAAAAATTGTCTTCCATTTTTTGCTGTGATTTCACATTTTCATTTTTCAAGTCCCATATTATATCCATTCTTAGATCTTTATTTGTGATGCCAGATGGGGAAGCAGCCTCATGTAATGAATTATCCCATCAAACTTAAAGCAAACTGCAGCAAACTACATGTTTAACCCACTGTTTACAGCCTACTGCAAAAGACTTGGGTTTTAGCGTTTTGCCTGAAACTGATGCTGCCTTGTACTTTCTAAAAAATTAAGTTGGGTCTCATAGGGTGAAACAAACACCTTTGTGACTTCACAAGAAGCTGATTCCTACAACTGAGTTTTGCATAGTATTGGTACCTTTAGAGCAGGGGTGTCAAACTCAAATACACAGTGGGGCCAAAATGTCGCAGACCAACATTGATACTTAAAAAAAAATCTCCCTCCAGATATAACAGATATAAATATATATAAATATAAAGTTCAAATAAAAAAAAACATATGCCTCTTTTTTATTTGCAACCTTCCCATTTAAATTTCAACAGTAACATTTTTCATCGGGCTCTAATTATACATTTAGAAATAAAATAACAATAAACCAATTAAGTAATAATAATATCATTCAATTGATTGTCCTTCCCTGAAAAGTAATCGCAGAGCATTCTTTGTAGTATTAGCAGTACATGTGCTCTTTGATACCGTCTCTAGTGGTGATTTTGCATTGCCTTGAGGGGCCAATATAATGACACTGCGGGCCAAATTTGGCCTGCGGGCCAGAGTTTGACACCTATGCTTTAGAGGGAGTTCCCTGAATGACTGGAGACACCCCATTGTTAAAAAGCATCGTCGAAGAGGTTTTTTCTGTCACTGCTCTCCTCCCCACTCACCGGTGTGCTCACAGGTGGACGTGAGCGGAGCCTATGAGAGTCTGCCTCACAGCAAGCTGATGGAGGTGGTCGGCGAGGCTCTGTCGCCCTTCATGGACGAGCCATGCTCCATTCGCCGCTACGGTCGGATCTGGGCCGACGGCCACGAAGGTCTGAAAAGGGCTTTTGTGAGACAGGTACGGCACAGAGCCCACAGAATGCGCACGTGCTTGCCTCGCTACGCACGGCACCTGACGGGCTCTCCGTGTCCGCAGGCAGACTTCCTGGACGGTGACACGGGGTCGAGTAACATGAAGGGCTTTGTGATGTCGCTGCAGAAGAAAGGGATGGTTCATCACTCCATCCTTGTGGAGCAGGTGAGAGGGACGCATGAATTAATGTCACATGTCGGTGCCTCCTCAAACGTGACGCTCGCCGCTTTGTTTTTTCTTCGTTTTAGCATTTCAGCTCGGACATCTGTGGCAAAGAGGCCTTTGAGTTCTTCAGCCAAATGCTAACCGGCAGCATCGTTCAGTTTGGGAAGAAGTAAGCGCAGGCGCAAGATTGACTCTGTGGTAGAATAAGAAAGCAAGCACATCAGGTTCAGTGTCAAGAATCAATCACTTTGTTTTCAATAATAAAATACCAAATGACCTCATGTCACCTCACAAGTTTATATAAGCCATGTGGGTGCAATTTGTATGTACATATGCACACTGTTACTACAGTGTTATACAGTGTTATTACGATTGATAAAGTTAAAGGACAAATTAAAGGTCAGGGCCATGGCGTTTTATTTAGACAGATACTATCACATCTGTTCAATAAACTGATTGCGAATTTGCCGTGACGTTTCCAGAACGTACCGCCAGTGCCAGGGGATTCCTCAGGGCTCCGTCGTGTCCAGTCTGCTCTGCTGTCTCTGCTACGGTCACATGGAGAATGTCCTCTTCAAAGGCATCACTGAAAAGAAAGGGTACGGCACACTGTCCCATCTTCCAAGAAAGCCGTCGTGCGGCTCGGATGTAGTAACACATACGCGGCAGCGGGAGGCAGTCAAATCACACGTTGCTGTGCAATTTCCCCTTTCCCCCAGCAGGTGTCTGATAAGACTGGTGGACGACTTCCTCCTGATCACCCCTGACCTGCACGACGCGCAAACCTTTCTTAAGTACGATGCAAGAATTTTTAGACACAAGCGTGCGTCGAACATGATGGCTGATTAATGAGGAATGACTTTGAAAAATGATTACTGATCACAGCAAAGTTTGCTTCTCTTGGCATGAGGAAATAGAAAAGAGGAGCTCTTGCCAGTAAAATCACAATTCATTTCCTTGTAAAGGTACACATTAGTTCAATCAAAGTCAACTCACTTAATTCAAGATAAACATGTGCTCTTGTTTTAAAGCTCGACGTGCACTCCTTATCAATAGTGTAAATTCTATTCACAGTTTTTCAACATTTTCAGAAATGTGAAGAAAAAAAACAAACAAAACGAAATGGTAGGAATGGATCTGAATTATTAAACCAAAAGAAAATATATATTTATTTTTATTTATTTATTTATTTGGATCCCCATTAGTCACTAACAGCGGTAGTGACTACTCTCCCTACGGTCGACACAGTAAAATACATACAAAACAATCATCCATTTAAAATCCAAGACAAAAAAAAAGAAAAAAACACGACAAACAGCGAAACAAAACAATGATCAACAACAATACAACAATTGTAATAACAGTAACAACAGATAAATAGTCTTTCGACGCAGATCAGAATAGTAATACTAAAATCCTGAATATGTAGAGAGGGCTGGTTCTGTTCTGTTCCATCAGGTGCTTCCTTACACTCTTTTTAAAAACCGTCTCACTTGTTAGTGTATTATGTCTGGTGGCACACTATTCCATATATTCATGCCTCTGTATACAACGGTACTTTGCCTAGCGTTAGATCTCGACATCGAAAGTGTAAAACAAGCCTTTGATGCGTGCCTCGTATTAAAGATATGAACGTCACGGCTGTTTGAAAACTGATGGTACAGGACATTTGGAATGTTGGACAGTGTAATATTTCTTAGGAAACAGAGAGAAGCAGAAATCAATCTTTTCTTCACCAATGACCATCCCAAGGTGTCATTCATTAGAATTGTATGTTTCAGCTGTAGTAAAACTAATCAAACTGCATCATCATTGTTTAGCCCTCACATCCTTTGTGCGCCGTTTCAGTATTAAACTTGAACACAATGCATAAAATGTTTTATTCCCCTGGCTAAATAATAATAAATTATGACTTTTCCAACTATCCAGTGTCTAAAATCGCTGTGCCACTCTTTGCCAGTCACAGATTTGACGTGCAACGATGCTGAAGCTTCAATTTTTAAGCTTCTCATCACACAAACATGTTTTTTTTTGCAGCGTTTTGCTGGCCGGCGTTCCACAGTACGGTTTGGTGGTCCACCCGCAGAAGGTGGTGGTTAACTTCCAGCCAGGAAGCACCGACTCCTTTCCCCATATCCGCATACTGCCCCCCCACTGCCTCTTCCCGTGGTGCGGGCTGCTGCTGGACACGCACTCACTCGACATCCACAAGGACTATTCCAGGTGAAACATCCGACCTCCCCTCAGCTGTAAATGACGCTGCAGGGTTCAGCCGAGTTCCCCGTGGTGGGAAGTTATTGGGTTGCCTTTACTGTTTCTCGTAGACCGGGCCAACCCAATAACCCCTCACGACCGAACTTTGTACGCACTCGTAAATGCCCTGCGTGATTATGCTACAGCACTAAGTGTGATAAAACTTGACATATTTCTCATATTTTCCAAACCTTCCAGTTTTGCAGGGCTGTCTGTTCGCTACAGCCTGAGTCTGGGGTCTTTTCACTGTGCTGGACAACAGATGAGGAGAAAACTGATGTCCATCCTCAAACTCAAGTGTCATGCTGTGTTTGTGGACCTCAAGGTCAGGAAAAAGCATTTTGTAGAAGCATTTTCTTCTAAAAATATTCTCAGCGGTATTAAACCTGGAGGGATGCGTTTGCGTACCTCACAACTAAATCTTGCATGGGACAAAAAGTGATTGTCCAGCTTGTTCTTGAGGTTCCATGTGAAGACCATGCATGAGGTTCGCAGTACTGGGCCTTTGCTAAAAATATATATTAAAAAAATCAAGCATCTCAAAGGTCTCATATTGTGCAAACCCCTCTTTGCCAAAGTTCTGCCTGTCAGTGAGCTCCCCAGCAAAGAGAAAGAGTCCCACCTTTACCTCGACTCACTGCAAAAAACACAGACTTTTACAAATCAGCCCTTTGTGATGTCGCAACGAGGCGCTGATAACCTCTCTCAAACCCCTCCAAGATTGGTGCCAACGCCTCTGGTCACGCGTTCCTTTCAGTTTCTCAGACTCCCATTTGTAGAGGACGCAACAGAGCATTGGTTTTAGATGGAGGTTGTAAACATAGGGCTAAATATGTTGTGTTTTTGATCAGTAGTTTTTTGCATAGTTAAAACTGTGACAAAAATTAACAAACACTACATAATTAAATACACCATATAACCCTTGTAAGCCTTAATTAATAGTAAATGTAAAAGCGTGGAAACCTGAGCCATGAACATGACAGTGACCTGAGGTGAGCGGCTGGAAGTTATGATCAAACAGCAGCACGGCGCTCAGTTATTAATCCGTCAAGGCTCTTGACAGCCGAGTTCATGGTGTTTACATCCATGCGACAAGATTAGGACAAACATTATTAACGGATTAGCAGCAAACAGCCAGCGTGATTAAATAGCGAAATGGGGTCAGGGAGAGAGGACGTGAAGCAATCAATATCCTCTCCATTATGAGAGGCAAGCAATTCTTTTTAAAGTGTGTTTTCTTTGCAGAGCAACTCTGTAGAGGCCGTCTACAAGAACGTCTACAAGCTGCTGCTGCTTCACGCTCTCAGGTAAAGGTGGTGACTGCACCTTTTATAAGATGATTTAAAGTTAAATGTCGCTGCACAGGGGCCCATCAACCATTAATACTTTTGTCCCATCTGCACATTTTCCACATTCCGCCTGTGCCCTATTTCAATGTTCTTGTGTTTCTGTTGAGGTTCCATGTGTGTGTTCGGACATTGCCCTTCGGTCAGACGGTTGCTAAGAACCCACAGTACTTCCTGCAGATGATATGGGATATGGCAGCGTATGCCAACCACCTCATCAGGCTCAGCAACAAAGGCAACAGCTTTTTTTTTTTTTACCTCTTCATATGCATTTGAAAAAAGAAAGGAACGAAAAGAACAGAATCTGCACGATGGCTGACATCAGCTTTCTCTTGGATCCGTCCCCGTCGCTACTGCAGGTCTGGTCCTGGGCACCAAGGCTCAGAGCGGCGTCTTGCAGTACGAAGCGGTGGAGCTGCTGCTCTGTCTCTCCTTCCTGCTCGTGCTGTCGCAGCATCGACATCTCTACAAGGACCTGCTGCCTCACCTGCACAAAAGTGTGTATGTCCTGGAAGCAGGAAGTATCCTCTGGCTGGATGACATTGATACGTCCAAATCACGATCAGAGTTAATGAATAATGTCACCGTCGGTGTGGGTCACACTGCAAGTGTTTGCGCTTTTCTGTCGAACTTTTCTGTCTGAGCCGAATCGTGTTGTCCACAAAGAAAAGCCTTTGGCGCAATTTTTTTAACGTTTTTTTGCTTTTCCTGCAAAATTTCATTCAGTCGTTGATTCCAGAAAGCGTTTAAAAACTCAAACAAACAAAAACCAAAGACCTCTCTGCCCCAACACTCTGAGGTTGGTTTAAACAAATGTTTGTTTATTACCTGAATGTTAAAAAAAAAAAAACGACAATAAATGATCTCATTCGCGCTGCTTTGAATGACTGAACACTGAGGGACGAACGCTAGTACGTAGCTCGAGCTGTTTTTAACGCTGTTGCACTTGGTTTTTCTGTTTTGATGCGGAACGCGAGACTTGCCATTCGACAGATTCCCTGCAGAAACTGGAGTCGCTGCCTCCGCGCTCAATCATGTGGACTGAAGCATCGATTGACTTGCGCGGATCCAGACAGATGGTGTTGACGACGGGCGACTGTGAGAAGGTCTAGTTAAAGCCAAAGAATCAATAACTTTGCCCCAGAACATGGCAAACGAATGACTTCTGAGAGCGCCCCCTATACCTATCGGACGTCCTCGTAACACTCTGAGACAGAGGGGTTCCAAGCGGCAGCTGCACAACATTGATCGCCTGAAAGCAATTAATAAGCACAGCGCCGCCGTCTCGGTCCCTCGCGGCTGCGTCCTTCACGTGGCGCTCTGTGGAGAGTTACTAAATGAGCGTGGACTTTGCACGCGCGCCGATGTATTGCTATCTTTAATTGGAGCTTGCACTGGTGGGGCAGAGTTCGACAGCGGGGGCGTTTTTTCTTTTTTAATTATTTTACAGTTGAGGGATCCGCTGTCACCCTCTGCACAGGGAAGCGCAGCCTGGAACGACGCCTGGGGGACCTGAGGCTGGCCAGGGTCCGGCAGGCCACCAACCCCAGGATCCCAGACGACTTCCTGGCCATTCAGAACTAGAGAAGGCGGGGGAGGGGCCGAGTTCCCCCGCGCCTCAGATGAGCGTTCGCTGGGATCTATTTCTTTGTCTTGTTCGCAGGTTTCAAGGAGACGTGACCTTCTCATCCTCCTCCCTCATCTCGCCCGCTAATCAGCGATTGGGGTTTTTATTTGAGGTGAACGCCAGCCAATGGGAGAGCTGCGTATCTGTGATTTTCCACAGCTGAAAGGTGACCGGCGTAGATAACAAGGAAGAAGCTCTAGGCTCCAACTCATCCGGCGTTAAAACGATAAAAGTCAACCATAAACACACCCTGTAAAACAACAACCACCAGGTCAATAAAGATCCCGAACTGTCCCGCTACTGTTCCAGACCCGTGTGCACACGCTGTTTGACTGTCTTGTTGGACTTTAGATTCACGCTGCCGGGTAGTTTTCCACACGAGCGAGGTGACGTCAGCTGCTTTCAAGGAAGGCCATTCATTCCCTAGCATTATTATCATGATTTCCTGGCAAAGAGAACAATAAATACATATCTTTTTAGACAAAGCTCGAGGCAGAGACTGACATGACACGTTTTTTTGATAACAGCATATACATATATAGATATATATATATATTTTTTTTTATTTTAAGATTTGAACTTGTAAAGATTAAGCCTTATTAACATCATGTACATATATAAAAAAAAATATACAGAAAAAGTGGACAAGATTTTACTCTCTTGGTGAGAACAAATGCTTTCAGTGCAGCCGCCCGCTGGATCGACACACAGATTGGGAGAATTCGCTCCGGAGATGCGGCCGCTGTGCAGCTTGTGGTGTTCTCTCTCAATCTCTGGCTGTGTACGCCCCTGGCGTTTCGATCTCAAAGGCTTCGTTCTTGTACGTTTTGTGGTCTGAAGTCGGCGATTTCCTGATCCGGGACCTGATCAGAGCTGCGAGAGCCATCAAAGGGATGGAGAGCACAGGCACCACGCAGAGAAGGACGATGATGGCAAAGACCCAGTCAGGGTAGGGTTTGTCTTGAGTCTCAGGAAATTTCTCCTAGATGTCAAGAGAGGGAGAAACGTGAACAATATTCATTAACAGGATAATGGAGAGGCTGAATTCAAAAAAATAATAAAAGGGTCATTTTGGGAAGTCAGAAAGAGTGATAATCCACCGTATTTCATAAAGTGCATGAGAGTATTTACTGTATATCCTGTGAATGCTGTGTGCACTCTGACCGCACAAGCAGCGAATACACAACTCAAACAATCGTGAAACAGCAGACAATGGGCCTTTGATAACAAGGGTTTATAATGTTATTGTCGCAAGTGAAAAAAACGTTATCACTAAGCTTAACAAGCCAAAAATTTTATCTCCGCAGACATAAAATAATTACCAGTCATAGTAAAATCCAAAGGTGATGCAAAATAAAAATAAACCCACTTACGTAATTTGGGTTCCAGGCAGGATAGGTGGGGTGTTCCTGCGCTTGAATGATCACATAGGCCACCAGCACCACCGTGAGCATCACAGGACTGATCACCATCCAGCACGCCTTCCAGAAGATGTTGGGCTTCGACCCGGTCATGTAATAAATGTCGTCGCTGAAGCTGTTGGCCAAGGGTTAAAAAATGTACAAAAAAAACAACAAAAAAAAAACAAATAGAAGAGCAAGAAAAGAATGGTTACTTTTTCATCCCGTAGACATAAATGACTCCAATGATCTCAAACAGCGCGATGATGAGCAGAGGCACGGAGCCCACGTAGCCATTGAAGACCTCCACCCAGTAGTTTCCCGAAGCCTGGGTGAAGATGAGGGACACCACGAAGGACACCATGCAGTGGAGCGCTGCGGAGACGACCAAAATGAAAAAACGTGCGCGTGCTTCCCGCAATGCAAAACGTCCTGCGCGGCTGGGCCCTCACCTATCACGGCCTGTTCGGGAATGCACGACGGCACCACTTTGAGGTCTTTGAGGGGCGACAGGACGCCCTCGACGTTGCCGAACATGGAGGAGAGGCCGAGGAAGAAGAGCATGATGAAGAACAACACGGCCCAGACCTGCGAGCCTGGCATCGATAACACAGCTTCGGTGAACATGATGAACGCCAGGCCGGTACCCGACGCACTCTGGAGGGGGAGAAGGAGGAGAAGAGAGGTGGTGAAGAAAGGCCGGAACATGACGAAGCCAAGCCTAAAAGCAAATTATCAGGAGCAGAAATGCACAAGGCCGGTTGTGTTTTTGCAACAGCTACCTGGTCAAGAAACCTTTGCATGTCACAGCTTGTCAGACCCAGTTTGGCCACATCTGCTGGGTATGTCTTGTTAAAATAGTCGTGCCACTCGTCGTAGTGTTCGATTGTTATATTCCCGTCTGCGATTTCAAAGTGGTTGGTCAGCTGCAAGATGTTTCTGCAGATGAGACACAATAAAGGAAGGCCGGGTTGGAAAGCTGGCTGAGAAAAAGGAACAAGCAAATACAACAATAGCTAATGCAACAGACAATTTTGTGCACACGCACTCGTTCAGACAGGTGTTGAAGTTGCTCTTTGCTTTGAATCCCAGGATAGAGAAGACGGAAATGGAGGCATAGAGGGACGTGGCACTGTTGATGACTCCGACTATCAGAGCGTCTCTTTCGCAGTTGTTCCTGAGAGCGAGAGATGGTTAAAAGTGGCTTTTGTTGATTATATTGTGGACATGAATATTGTGACTGATGTGATCTATGAGGAGGTGGTTTGAGACACACTTCTCTGGGTTGTAGCTGGAGAAGGCGATGAGACCTCCGAAAGCCACCGAGAGTGAGAAGAAGATCTGAGTGGCAGCATCAAGCCACACCTGAGGGTTCTTGAGCACTTCCCACTGAAAGAGGAAGAAAAAAAAAAAGAAAACCCCACAGACACACATTAGATTGATTGTTGTCTTTCGTGGGACAAGACATGACAAAGCTTCACTTTATTCTTGAACCTACCTTAGGAGTGAAGAGGTACTGCAGACCATCTGTGGCTCCGGGCAGAGTGAGGCCACGGACCAGGAAGATGGTCAGCACCAAGTACGGGAAGGTAGCGGTCACGTAGACGGCCTGGAGGAAACGCAAAAAATGTCAGCGCCGTCGTGGTCGCCGGCCGGGTCGATGTTGCATGGCCCCTCTGCCGGTGCTCAATCACCTTTCCCATGGAGTCGATGCCTTTGATGAAGCAGGCGAAGATGATGCACCAGGAGCAGCCCAGACACACCACGACCCACCACTGCAGCGAACCGCTTTTCTCAATGTCGTCCGAGATGTTGAGGGTCTCACGGTACCAGAAGTAGTTGACCGAGGTGCTCTTCTCACACTCCAGGTTAAAGCCTGGAGGGAAAGACGGGCGGTGGGGATGTGGAGTGAGTTCGGCCGATGCCGGTTAATACTTAATGGAATCTAACCAAGGTCTCACATAGCATAACAGTGTTGAGATCTTTGGTATGCTATGGTATGGTTTCATCATGGACTGAGTATTTGTTCTTTCTGGACCTTCGACATTTTTGGAGGGGGACATAAACAAAGTGCAGAATAGACACTTGGCAGGAGACGTGGTCACAAACCAGGTCAAGGTCTTTAAAGCACATCTTGTTTGAAACAATTGAGTTTCTTAATGTAGGACCTTACATAAGTGATAATAATAAGGCCAGATAATATTTTTACAAAACCAAATAGATCAAATTTCTGCCACAGTTGATTGTCTTGGGGGAGTTGACATACAGGTTAGTGACACGCGGGGTGATACATGATTCAAGAACAACTGGATTAATTACGCTCTTGCCATGTTTTCAACACCGGGCACACGTGGCACCGGGCAGCTTGTTTACTCAGATTTGTGCCCTTTTGCCCGTCACAGCCTGCCCTGCCTTGTTCAGATAAAAAACATCACATAAAATTTAAGAGTTAAGAGTTTTTTTACGTGATGATGCATCTGTGTGGTGCAGTATCTGTTTGTGCCATAAAGCAATTCGGGGATTTTCCATGTAGAAGTGCGATGGCGTGTCAGGTCCTTAACCCCTCCGCACCAGTGATCATAATGTTCCTTTACTGCATGTGCACTGAACTGTGAAACCCTGAATTTGATACGTAAGCGTTTTTGTTTTTTGGCTCTTGGGTTGTGCCGTCAGCGATTGCGATGGCCATACTCTCTGTTACCTGTGCGATTCTCGTTGAGCGGACAGGAGCTCCATGGCAGGGGGTCCTGGAAGGAGTGGAAGAAGTACCACAGCACCCAGGCCATGATGGTGTTGTAGAAGATGCTGACCAGGAAGGACACGATCATGGAGGAAATCCCTTCATGTTCACAAACACAAATTTATATGTGAGCAAAACAAAAAAAGTGTAAATGATTTAAGAAAATAAAAAAATAAAAAAATAAAAAAATCTTTCCGCGCCACACGCACCGACTCCTGTCAGCACGGGTGAGATGGTTTTCCAGACACCGACGCTTCCCTTCCGGAGCCTCTGTCCAATCGCCAGCTCCAGATAGAGCAAAGGGATGCCCTCGAACACCAGGGCAATGAGATATGGGATGAGGAACGCACCTAAACATATTAATTCAGTTAAGTGGGATAAACACCTGGAATAATACACTTTTTTCCACCCATTTCTCCTAAGACAGACTGTCTAATACAATATACAACAACCATTACAAACATCCAGTGATTGTAAGATATGTAATGAAACGTAAGCCTTTTAGGATGTTGGAAACCCGCAATTGCGTGTGTGCGTGTCAAAGTGTTGGTAGGCTTCCGACAGACTCTTTATGGGCAAGTTCAAAACATCCAGTTCTTCCAAGTTCATTATGTAGCACATGTAGCTTTATACCTCTCGTTAAAAAGGGCGCTTCCAAACTTCTCCCCCTCTCATTAATCGGCCGTGTCAATATTGTGAAGATGATTGTTCTTCCCAAATTTATGTATCTTTTCCAAAATATACCCATATTTCTCACAGCCTCTTTCTTTAAGTTGATAGATTCAATCATTATTCCCTTTATTTGGGCTGATAAACCAGCGCTTATCTCTAAGTCACTCCTACACAAACCTACTGCTCAGGGAGGTCTTGGCCTCCCTATCTTTCGTCACTATTACTGGGCCTGTAACGCTAGAGCACTGGTTTTCTGGGGTCACTCTGCGGCTGCTGCTGAGCAGGGGCATTCCCTCTGTCCCAGCTGGCCTGCAATTGAGACCCGGGTAGCCTCAGCTAATGCAGGTGCCTCTTTAGCAGCCATTTTATTCTCAAAACTAAATATGCCCTTTAAATGCTTCAAGAGCGAATTTGTTATGCGTAACTCACTTAAGATCTTGAAACAGATCAAATCTGTGCTGGGCCTCCCTGGGGTGTCAACCTACGCTCCTATTTGTCAAAATCCCTGCTTTAAGCCAGGCACTATGGATGCTGCCTTTTTACAATGGTCTGACAAAGGCCTGACTACCATCAAAGACCTCTACATTAATAACCACTTTGCGTCATTTGCTCAGTTACAGGCTAAATTTGGTTCCCCCCCAGCCATTTCTTTCGATATCTGCAAATCAGACATTTTGTCAGACAGTCTATCCCTTATTTAGAGTCTTTGCCTGAACAACACCGCTTCTATGTATATATGTATATTAATTATCTTATAATGACCAAACCTCCTACCTCTAAACGTTTAATCTCGCAATTTGTTAATCTCTTTGTCTTGGCAACCTCCTCTCTTCATATTAGAGATGCATGGACATCAGACATTGGTGTTGAGATTTCAGATGAGCTGTGGTCCCATGGCCTGGGTAGGATCAAATCTTGCTCTATCAATGCTAGTCTTCAACTCATTCAGTTTAAAGTAATTCACCGATTGCACTTTTCAAAAACCAAGCTGAATAGGATCTTTCCCTCTGTTTCCGCTACCTGCGATAAATGCAAATCAGATGACGGGACTCTGGGTCACCTTTTTTGGTCCTGCCCGAAACTTCAAACCTTTTGGGACGACATTTTTCATCTGTACGGTGTTATTTATTGTAAACAGTTGTTCCCTGACAGTATCCTGATTATACTGGGCTGTTCTAACTTCTCTCTCACTCTTCCCTCATCGCTACAAAAAGCTTTCATGTTTGGTTCGGTCGTAGCGAAACGTGTTATACTCAGTAAATGGAAATCTGCTGCTCCTCCCTGTTTCAAGAAATGGTTGTATGATATGGTTTCCTGTATTTATCTGGAAGAAATCCGATATTCTCTGTCAGACAAACATCATAAGTTTTTTGATATATGGGGACCCTTTATTGAATATATTCGAAGGGACAGACATCTCCTTCCAGACTAGCCACACTGGTCTATGGTACTCCCAGTGGACTCTGTCTCGAACTTTGAAAGCCACATCTCATCTGCACTTCGGACTCTTTTTTTTTTTTTTGGACTGACGTGCATAGCTGCATCTTTTATATGCTCAAACCTCTGTGTGCTGGCAGTTTTTTTTTTCTTTTGTTTGTTTGTTTGTTTGTTTGTTTTTTGATCGTCTATTTTGCTGTATAATGTCTGTGTTTTTTCTGTATGTAATTAAAACTCCAAAAACTAGGGAAAAAAAAAAAAAAAAAAAAAAAAAAAATATATATATATATATATATATATATATATATATATATATATATATATATATATGTATATATATATACATATATATATATATATACATAAAAAAAAAAGGGCGCTTCCATGCAGGTTCACTGGGAGTCGTCACAGTCTGTCAAGTAATGCACAACAGAGCGAGCAGCTGGCAGATCCTCATGCCATGCAACCCTTCACATCTTTGAGTGTTTTGATGTATTACCAGCTATATTTTGTTGTCGGCTAATATTAGACCCACTTCTTCCTTGACATACCTCCAGATACACAAACACTGGCTCATTATGGTTTTATTGCTGTAGTTCTTGCTGTGTCTTCCAAACCAGGTATACTCCAGACACAGCGTCACACTAATCACAGGACAACAAAAAGAGATCTTGCTGAGCTGAGTGCCCAAGCCACCTGTGGGTGTGAGGAAACTCAGTTCAGGAATCTAACAGGACCTCTTGCGGAAGACGGTGATCGAATGTTTATACGGCTTAGCCCTGACCCAGTTCGTTCAGGAATCCGGCCGCTTATCGTTCTGCACAGAGTTGGAAGGGCCAGAGCATGACCCATCCCTGATGAACAGCAAAACACTGATAAGCAATGTCGTTTGTAGGGCACAAGCGGTGTACTGAGTGACCAGCCTACTACTAATACCTAATACTCCTATCTCTCAGTCAGTGACTGATTATAACGCACACAGATTCTGAGAACCTGGCTGGAAACAAACGGAAGGCGTGCAATGTAGGCATTGTGGAAATCTGAGTTTGTGGCCACTCACCTCCTCCATAGATCTGGCACAGGTAGGGGAAACGCCAGACGTTACCCAGACCCACGGCAAAGCCGATACTGGTCAACAGGTACTGGATCTTGTTGTCCCATTTGGGCCTGTCGTCCACGTCCGGTTTGCTCATCCTCAGCTGAAGGTGAAGATCAGGGCTTAACTCAGATGTGGCAGGGTCAGTAAAGACCTGCTCTCTTGGATGCAGGAGGAAAAATCTGGTTCCCCTGGGAGAATCAAGACTGTCCAGATCACCTTGGCTGACTGATGTCTGGCGCTCTCCTCCTTCGTCTTCTTGTCTTTTTTTTTCTCAGTGGGCCGTCCTTCAGTGTCCTGTCAGGTGCTGCCTTAGGCAGGGAAACAGGATTCTAGTGAGTCCCGTCCCCCTCCTCCGAGGGAATTAAACCAATAAAAAAAGTTATGAGGTTTAACTAAGCCTAACTAAGCCTCCCTTCTTGTTGATTGTGGGAGTGTGCGGCGACCCATCGTTTGAAAAGATAACGATCAGGACAATAATTTGATTGTGTGGTGTGTAAAGGTACAGGGGCACTTATGTCATGCTTAAAATTAACTTTGAAACAAATAAAACAGCGCAATTACTGTTTCACAGGTCAGTAAATAACAATGACAGCCAAAAGGTTACAGAAAAAAAGCATTTTCTTATTATTGCCTTTACTCTTCCAATCTTAGTGACAATATCACTGCATTTAAGAACAGGGCATGTAAGACTAGTTAATGAAGTCTAGTTTTTCTGATTTCTTTCTTTCTTTTTTTCTTTCTATCTTTCTTTCTGTCTCTCCTTCTTTGTTTCTTACTTTGTTTCTTCCTTTTTTTAAATTTATTTATTTATTTAGTTTTTAGAAATGTACAATATGTTCATACATTGCAACAAGTTCCTCTTCACCCAACAAAGTCAGGCACATAATCTTTTACAAAGCTACCTGCTGGAACAGAATGCTGTGTTCTGTGCTTGTTGGTTGCAGTTATCTGTGCACAAGGCACAACGTTTTAATTTTTTTCTTCCGTTTTTCACTTGAGGTCAGTATGCTCCACCTGCCTGTGGTCACTCCTTGCGAACGCAAGCACATTTCAATATAAAGTCAAGGAAGAAAAAACCCCAACACTGGCATATAAGCACAATGTGGTTTTCAACTCTGTTCTTCATGTTATGCAGCACAAAGATAACCAGTCTGGGAAAACAAGGAAAGTCATGCACTTTTGATTGTGAGTTTAGAAGAACTTTATTCCCCCGAGAATGAGTAGGAGCAACCTCTGATGATGTGGATTTTGCTCAATCAGGTTTCAGGCCCTACCTTTGAGTTAAGTAGTAGTCATAAAAGAATAATTTTCCTTCCTCCCAGTTACAGTTTGGATGGACGTTTACACACAGTCAATGTTGCTACAGTCAGAAGGTGATTTCACAACCAAGGAAAGATTGCGTAAAAACAACCGAAGATTTTTTGTTACTGAATTTAAATCAATCAATGTGAACTCGAATAAAAACTGAATCTTTATTATTGTTGTTGTTGTTGTTGTTGTTTTATAAAATACATCCAATTTGCTTCTACTTCAGTTCACATCAGGTACATCACTGTCCTAAATAGCTGATACATGTGATTATTCTACGACTACTTCTGCTACTACTACTACTATAACCAACAACAACATCAACAACAACAACAATAAAATAAACATAGGAAATACAATCGGGTGTTCGCCCTGTGATGACCTGCTCTGCTTCAGAGCTGGTCCAATCACCGGGGCTCAGTCCCAAAATAATGATGATAACCCTAACAACTCTCTCTGAGTGTAGGAAGAAGCGGGTATTGAAAATAGATTGATGGATGATCATAATAATAAAAATAATGAAAATCACCATCATCAGCATCTTGTGTTTTGAAAAAAACATACAAAAAACAAAACAAAAAATTAAACATAAAAACATTTTTCTCTTGCGTCAACCTCCCGCATGGCTGGTACGTGTGACCGTCCCAATGTCCTTGTCAGTGGTGTTAGGTCTCCCTCTCTTGGCCAAATTTCTGCCTCGCATCCTTCAAGGAGTCACATATCAGCAAACGTCAAAGCACACAAATGCATGTGATGTGTTGCTTAGACACGTTACTACTGTATCTGATATCAAGGCACAATGGATCATAATGGAGTATTGATGAAGCCCTTTTCTGAATTCAGAACACTTTTCAAACAATTCATGTAGCATGGTTATGGCCAAGCTGTAATTAAATATTACATTTTAAATGCATAAATATAGCTTGTAATAAATTAAAAGAGTCAAAGATTTGAAGGGTTGCGGTATCCGCCATCGACTTGCTGTATTGCCCATTTTCCATATCGTCCACAGCTAGGTCTTGTTCCTAAATCCAATTTATCCATATGGTACAAAGGTTTTGGGAAAGGCTGAGTAGGCCCACTGGCTGGCCTTCAGGTGCCATTATGAGCTTTAACAAAATTCTTTTGTAGCAAAGTGAAACCATCTCTTCCAGCAAGAAAAGTCTCTGGTGCGTTCTTTGTTCTCCTTTTTTTTTTTTTTATGTGAAAATCCCATCATCTAAAAAATAAAAATAAAATAAAACAGTTTCCTCTTCAGCATCCAATCCAGTCTCTTTAGCAGCAGCTAAATATACTTTTTCCTTTGTGGTTTTGTGGGACCGTTTGCAACAGTCAGGTTCCGGGTTTTCTCACAGCTCGAGGGATGCTGATCAGTTATGGAATGCTACTGGTGGCCAAAAATGCTTCAACTCGGAGTTGTGGAGGTGGATTATCGACGTGTAGTCACAGTGACTGAGCTCTGCAGCAGTTTGCAAGGTTTCTTATGGACACTTCATGTCCATGAAATAGGCCATTTAAACCACAATACTACAGCTTTCGGATCATGTTTGTTCAGTCAGAAGAAATTACAGTGTATTGTGATTTTTTTTTCTTTGCAAGTCCTTGCAGTGTCTTGTGAAAAAAAAACAACACCTTGAATCGTTCAGACATCTTCAGTTATTCCCAAACTGTTTCTCTTCTTGCAGTGAACAAACACCAGCCTGCCAACTGCATAAAGCGGCACTGCCAGACTGGGGATCCCAGCTAAAATGAAGATGACTGCGCTGACCCATGAGGGGTACGGCACTGAGGACAGAGATGGGAACTCTTTCTGTAAACAAACAAACCAAAAAAAAGCTTGGTTAGTTCGGCAAATTTCGCCTGCAAACATGTTTAATGACAGGTTTATAATACTGCACAAAGGGAAAACATGGCAGTGTGGTGAGGATAAAATCCTGCATACTTACTGATTGGGGATCCCAGACTAAATACATGGGTGTTTCTTGAACTTCTGTCACCAGGTAGAAGACTAAAATAACCAGAACGATCAGAGGACTGATGAACCTCCAGGTGACCTGCCAGAAGATGTTTGGCTTTCGTCCCACCATGAACTCGATGTCTTTATTGAACCTGAGAAAAAAAGGTGAATTTGATGAGATTTATCACAAGACTTACTTGCCAAGTCAGCATGGGGGCTGTCGTCTGGAACCCAGACTATAGATAAACGTACATCAAAATAACATAACTTGCTCATCTTTGTTCTGCGGGAGAACCTCTTTCTATGGAGTTGCTGTGAACCTGCCTTCACTTCAGCCAATACCCTTTCATATGATTAGTTATCATTACTATATTATGATAATAGTTGCAACAACTCAAACTGTACAAACCTGTCAATGCCGTAGAGGTAAACCACAGCGGTCATCTCGAAAAAACCGATGATCAGAAGTGGGATGGATCCAGCGTAACTGTCAAACAGAGTCACCCAGTACAGGCCTGAACGCTGCGCAAACAGCAGCGAGATAATGAAACCGATCAAACATGTTACTCCTGCAGCACACATACACAAAAGAGAGAGAGAGAGAAAAAAAAAAGATCATCGGGAACTGTCGCCATCGTGTTCAAATGTCTTTTTTTTTTTTCAAATTACAGAACAGAATACCTGTCAGTGCTTCCTGGGGCCAACTTTTGGGTAATATATTCAGGTCTTTCAGTGGTACGACCACTCCCTCGATGTTACCTATCAAGGTTGAGATTCCCAAGCAGAGCAGCATGACGAAGAAGAGCACAGACCAGGCTGGAGAACCAGGCATCTTGGTGATGGCCTCTGTAAACACAATGAAGGCCAGACCGGTTCCCTCCACACCCTGAACACACCACAACAGCAATGTCGATGAAAATGAGATTGTGCTGAAAACAACTTTGACGCCCGCTGATCATCTTGACTTTGCTTCACCTGGCTGAGGAGTTTATGCATGTCGCAGGTTTTGATGTCCAGCCCAGAGACGATCTCAGGGAAGGAGCTGTTGAGTTGAGCAAGGGCCGTGTCGTAGGTGGCTGCTGTGATGTTGCCTTCAGGGAGCTCAAACTTATTCATCAAAGTCAGGATGTTGCTGTGGCCAAGACATAGCGTAAAGTAAAATGAGCTGCACATGAAAAGCTCTAATAAAACATACTTTTTTTCATTGGTCGTTGAGGTTTTCCAAGTCAAAAACACTTCTTCTTCATGTGACAAAATTGCCTCAATTAAGAAAGTAGGTCCAATGTGGATATTCAGGGAATGTGTTGAAATTCAGGTGTGTAGAAGCATACAGTGTGCACCATACACAACCAAGACACAATAGTTGTGTCTCTAAACGTCTAGATCTAAATCAAGCATGTGATAAGACCATGAACAGACATCAGCATTCCAAATACAGTTTTAGATCTGAAATGATGGGATTAACTTGGTGTTAATTTGTGTTTTCTAATTTGAAGTTTTCAGCGTCACAATTTCTCCAAGCTTATTCTTTTGTTATAAGCATAATTAACGTAATTAAACGGCAGATGTATTGCTATCTCTCTGTTGTTGGGGATTGGACAGTTTGTACTAACCTCTCGATGCAGTCCTCATATTTCTCTGTTGCTCTGAAGCCGATGATGGTGTACGTGACTGTGGCAGCATAAACTGATGTGAGGCCGGTTATGACTGACAGGATCACAGCATCCTGCACGCAGTTGTTGCTTTAGAAAGGATAACACGTGTTTGAGAGTGTCCTTCTTTTTTTTTTGCTGGATGGTAAATTATTGATGGAAAATTGTGAAGAGGCCTGGCCTTGGTTAAATGTCTCTTACTGAACTGGGTTGTAGCTGGAAAAGGAGATGAGGCCTCCCCAACCTATGCTAAATGCGTAAAAGACCTGGGCGCCTGCGTCCAGCCAGGTTCCAGGCTTTACCAACTCTTCCACCTGTTAAGAGTGAGAAAGAGTCAAACTGATTTGAGCTTCCTTGAGCTTTGTCATTTCCAACTCCCTTAATGTTGACAAAGTGAAACATACGTCTGGTGTGAAGAGGAACTGGACTCCACTCAGAGACCCTTTGAGAGTCAGTCCCCGGATCAGGAAGATGGCTAGCACAATGTAAGGAAGGATGGCTGTAACGTACACAGCCTGAGAAAGGACACACACGAAATGCACTGATTAATTGGATTATTTAGAACTCAGTACTTAGTACCCCAAAAAGGCCTGAAATCACCGGAGGTGAAAGCCAGCTGACTTAAAAATTATGCTTTTCATTGGTATATTTGCTGTGATTTCCTTGTGTTTGCTTCACGGCACGCTTCATGGGTGTTTCCCACCCAAATTTGTCTTTCATCGTTTTGATTAAGCGAGAGTCAAGGCTACGTTCAATCAACAGTCATAGCTCAGTTTATTAGTTTACCATAGTTGTAGAAGATGCATTGTTTCTGTGTCCAGCTGCCTCGCATTTCACCAAGAGGTGATATGTTGCTGCAGTGATCAAGTGCGGCTTCTTTGATGCAGTCATTTAAGCTTTTATCGCTGTTGCAGCCATGTCGGGCTCACTCGAACTAGACCTGCTCACCAGCGGTCGGTTGACTTTGTGTATAATAACAACATCGTGCAACATACTGTATAGTATCGGGCACAGAGAACAAAAACGTCTGCAGCCATTTGTTCGCCCATGGTACAGTTTCATAAGCATTTCAGTTTTTAATACGTGACAATGTAAAAATCCACATGCGGGGCATTTAAAAATGGCGGTTTTGGTTTTCGTGAAAGACTACCACTCGGCTTTCGTCCAAACTCTTACCCAATCAATGCCCTGCTCTGTGCTACGTCACCACAGTGGTACCTGGTCAGCCCGCTTGGAACCCCAAGGAAGCAGGGACCAAAATGGTAACGGTTGTAACCGTGTAGTGGCGAGTGGAACCGCGTACTAACCGACCCGAGGCAAACCAAGCCAACACCAAGCTAGCCAGTGGAAACATGCCAATGTCAAATCAAATATGAGGCTCAGTGGCTTCCGAAATTGTTCACAAGACCAACCTTGCCTGAGGTGCCGATGCCTCTTATGTAGCACATCATAATTACTGTCCATGCAGCCAGGAGGCAGAGCACAATGGGCCAGTAGATTCCTCCCGAGTCATCTATGGAGGCTGTGCTATCCAGTGTCTCTCGATAATAGAAGTAATCAACGGAGGAGCTCCTTTGGCACTCTGGTACAAATCCTGTTGGGCACAAATAAGGACTTTGAGTGGGATGTTGGCAATTAAAGCGTGTGTATTCATATACGCACGCTTGTTTCTTTTCTTTTCTTTTTATTTTGTGAACTGGACCTTGAGTCTGTAACAATAAAGCAATTAATCAATATACCTGTCTCATTGACATTGAGAGGGCAGCTGGTCCAAGGCAGGGGGTCTTGAAAGGAATTGAAGAAATACCACATGATCCAGGCGATCAGGGTGTTGTAGTAGAGTCCGATCAGAAGGGACACCAACATTGAGGATATGCCTGAAGGGGCGGAATCATGGATTGAGAGATGCCAGCAAGTTGCTTCATGAAGGTGACCGAAACTATTCATTTCTAGACACAGGGCATGGAATTTTGCTATTGTTGATGCAGTGACTCCAACTGAGTCCGTTAACAGAGAATTTATTTTTCCTGAATGAGCAGAATATTGTGCATATCACAAATAAAATAGACATTGTAAAGTTGTGAGTTCGTTGAGAATGTTTATTTATTACATACCGATACCAGTCAGGTAGGGGTTGATGGCTCTCCAAACTCCCACACTGCCCTTCCTGAGGCGTTGGCCGATGGCGAACTCCAGCAGTAGGAGAGGCATGCCTTCCAGCACCAGCAGGATCAAGTAGGGAATCATAAAGGCACCTACGAAACGGTAGTAACAACCAGGTGTGTTGATTGTCTTTTTTTGCTTCATTCTTTAATACTAATTTATTTTGGGCTGTAAGGCTCTTCAACATCATCGTGCAGCAAGTAAAACACATGGATAGAGTAACCCCTTTCCTCTTTCAGCACGTACGTTGACAGTAAGAGTCTGCAAGGGTTGTAAGGCTATAAAATGAAGTCCTAACGCTTAGCCTTCAAAGTCCCAGGATGTCAGATTTGGTGGCATCAGGTAGCAAGGCTGCTGACTCTGAATCCGCGATAAAGCCGGTGTTTTCGTGATTATTTATCAACGTTATCAGCGTTGAATCCTTGCTGATAATGAAGCCAGGTTGTCATTCTGAGTATGCCTGCATACCAACAGAAATGTTGAATGAGGGACCATCCAATAAATAATACATAGGATACACACAAGTGAAGCAAGGAATCTTTGGAATCCAAAGATGGAATACAGGTTAAATTAAAAAGGTAAATAAATAAATAAAGCCAGCTTGATGTCGATAGTGTTTGCTGATCTCTTTGGCTGATGAGTGATTTGTACTACAGACTTTAAATCCACCACCATAATCCTACATTATTGTACGCATTTCAAAGTGAGTGGCATACACTTGTGGAAAAAAACAAACAAACACAAAAGATACTTACCGTATTTATTCTCTATATATATATTTAGTCTATATTTAGGGAAAAATTACAACAAAAACAAAAACTCTATTTGAAGTTATATTATTTCAACTTCCATGAAGGTTTTGTAGCACAATAATTGTTTTGACGGTATGAAAATGTACTTTGATTTACTCAGCAGTTATTAAGAAAGAAAAACTGTCCTACTGGCCGAACAAATCAGACTTTAATCAACATTTTCCTGTTTTTCTTCCACAACTTTTCGCACTTTATGAGGCAGATCTATTAGAATATTGACTTGCACAATTTGCTCATCAAACAAAGAGACCAATTTAATTCCCTTCCACATATTTAGTTTGTAAAAAAAAAAAAAATTACCTTTGAAAAAAATAATTGTAGTATTAAAAACAACAATGATTTGAAACGTAATGTTTTCTCTACTTAGCATATCTGAGCTCACCTCCCCCATGGGTCTGACACAAGTAAGGGAACCGCCACACGTTGCCGATCCCGATGCAGAATCCCACGCAGGTGAGGATGTACTGGGCTTTGTTGCCCCACTGGGGCCTATCCTCCACCTCCTCCTTATCCCTCCTCTCCAGGTCCTCATATGAAGGAATCCTCTGTTTGAGTCCCGGGTTTGGCAGAACCAGCCTCATGGTGACCACGCAGAAGTAGAGATGTTTCACCGACCTTCTGAGATGTCAGAGTGCAAAGTGAGTCTGAGGGCCCGGCGGTGTTGACGGCGTTTATGATCTTTTCCTTTATTGCTGCAATCCAAAGATTAGCTGGTGCATACTTTGGACTTGCAGTTTAATACTAACATTTGTTTATGCAAGTCTTACCAAAATTTGACTTGTAAGCTGAAAATGTAAAATAACTGTGGTACTCAAACCACAAAGGACTGCTTTGACACAAAAGCAAAAGCAAAAGCAAGCCTCCCCTTGTGCAGTAGAGTCACAAATATGTTATATTTTGGCGATAATTTGGTTTAATCCTATATTTAATTCACTGTGCTTTTTACAGTGATTTCAAACAAAAGTGTTATTGTTCTGAAATCTTATCATCCTCATTAGGATATTGGATACAACATCTCTTAGATAACCAGAACAATTATTAGTGCAATATGCACTAAATTCTCTCTCCTTACACCAATCATCAATAAAACTACCAGTGAGATAAAAGCCTTCTACTCACAGTCTATCACTCAGACGAACGGTGGCAGAAAGGTTGTGTTGTCCACTGCCGCTTGAAGATCTTGTGTCCGGCTTTATTGCAGGGAGAACCTTACCTCTCACCTTCTTCTTTTACTCACCCCTCTGTGCATCATCCATTTTGTCGGGTGACTGGAGCCCGATTGTGATTGGTTAAAAGAAACGCAAGTAAGCCATTACATTTTTTTACCCTCTACCGGAGGGTAGTAATGGAAAAATCCAGACCTGGAAGGATCCTGCTGTATGACGCTACGAGGCCATGATAAGAGTTGCAGTAGGCCTAGAGTCGGCAAACCTTATCATCACTTGTCATACAGAGAGTTCAGGGTAAAAGAATTACAGTTACGGAGCTACAACGCTTCATTGTCCATTACAGTATGGATGAATTACAATAATTCTTTGAGATCTTTTGATAACGTAGGCAGATAATTGGAATTATAAATAAAATGTCAAAGGAAAGCCCCCCGTGCCATCACCCCCCAGGCCAACATAGGGTTTTTTTTGTTGAGCCAGGCTTTGTTATCTAACTTCAAGGACTTTAGAGTTCAAGTTTGGGTTAAACTTTTATTTGTCATGACATTTCTAATGTCTCATAGTTGCTGTGTTGAGGCAACTACTTTTATACATCATAAAAAACAATGAACATCGCAATAATCACAATATTTGTACATATTTAGGTATAATAAATATACTTAAATATTTACAAATATTTACAAAACTAAATTGAAATGTAAATGCTCCTTGGATTTCTATAGCTAATGACACACTTTGTTGTCTCATTTGCATTCATACCTTCCGGTGAAAGACAACAGAAGCATCAAGCCACTCAGACGAGTAGACTGATAAGACATACAAATAGCAACCATGTATCTGTAACCATGTATCTGTACCTATCACGAAATGTCAGGTTAAAATGTATATTATGTAATAATCCTCTCAGGCCAGGCAAGTTTTTTTGGGCTCATTTGCATTAAACAATCATAAAAGCAAACAATTTAAAAGACTCTGAGGTCCATTATTTACGTGTGTGTGTGTGTATGTGTGTGTGTGTGTGTATCAGCTTTATATTTTTTAGAATTGTGATTGTTATTATGGGATTAGATACAAAACCATACAGTTAAATTTGAAATTGTATAACTGTATCTAACACACAACTACACTCTCATATAATACAATATAATATAATATGATATAATATAATATAATATAATATGATATGATATGATATAATATAATATAAGATGAAATAAAATAATATAATATAATATAATATAATATAATATAATATAATATAATATAATATGGTGACACAGTGGTGCAGTGGTTAACACTGTCGCCTCACAGCAAGAAGGTTGCGGGTTCAATTTCGGGCCTGAGGCCTTTCTCTGTGGAGTTAGCATGTATTTTATGTGTTTTCCTGTGTTTATGTGACTTCTCTCCTGGTTCTCCAACTTCCTTTCACAGTCCAAAAACATGCATGTGAGGCAGATTAAGGACTCAAAATTGTCTGTAGGTGTTTTTGTGAGTGCAAATAGTTGCTTGTCTCTCAATGTAGCCCTGTGATGAACTGGTGACTTGTCCAGGGTGTAACGCTGTCTTCAAATCATATTTTTTTTCAGTGTAAAAAGATTTACCATGTTCCTCCAACCTGTCCAAATATCCTCTCTACTTTCCAACAGCCAAGATCTAAAGCCAAGATCCAAATCTATTCTTTTCAACAGGCCCGGCGCTTTCAGTTACTGTCCACCGGTACTGTAAGACAGTCAAATCCACATCCTGAAGTGTTTTCTCTAACAATGGAAGTTCTTCAAAGACGGGGGTTACAACTGTATCAATCTCACCTATTGTAATTAACTAACATGATTTACATGTCGCGGGAAAAGAACCCCCGAGGGCCAAAAGGTATCTCCTTGTGTTTGTTGGATTTGCATTCAGGGACTGTCTCTGCCTTTTGTTTAGAACTTTCCTTTGAAATGTTGTGAGTGTCATGTTTTTCTAACTATTGAGTTGGAAGATATAAACCTCTGAATATCTCAACCTAGATGTCTGTATATCTGCCATCACTGAACTAAGATAGGGATTAATCAGAATCCCAAAGAACTTAGTTATATGATAAGTTTCACTGGACATTATTCAAACCCTTAACCTCTGAGTTGGTCAGATAAGATTGGGTATCATGTTCAATAACCTCTGAATACTCCAACCCAGACATCAGGCTATTCTTCCATGTTTAATGAACAAACTGAATAGTTTTGTTAATTTATAGAAGCCATCCCTGAACTGAAGACTAATGTCAGATCACGAGAATTTTATTATTATTGAGTCTATATTCTTAATTGTTAATCAAGTCTTTCTCTCAATCAAGATATAAAAGTAAAGTTATTATTATCAAATGGAGTCAGATTAAATTAATTATTATGTATTTTACTTTGAAATCCTCACCTTGACACCGGAACGACGGAATACGTATTGGGGAGATATTACTATTTGTGTCTAGATATTTCCTCCCCTACATGACCAGAAGGTTCCCGAGTAGGAAGAGTTGATCTGATTTGAATCTTTTAAATATGCATTTTAGCAGTGTCTCTGTTCTGGGAGGATATTTAAGGGAAGGAACAAGAATCTGAAGCTCTCTTTTTTTCTCTCTCCTTTTCTGGGACCCACTCTCTCTCTCTCTTTTTCCTCTCCTTTTCTGGAACCCACTCTCTTTCTTGATTCTCTTTTTCACTCTCTCTCTCCCTCTCTCTCCTTCTTCTTGTTCTTTTTCTTTGACTTCTTAATTTGTTTACCATCATTTTTACGCAACCGGTCTGTTACATTTTTGCTGCATTTTTACTCTGGACATCGCAATAAACTGGTATGTTATCCATTCCCCTTCAATATTAACTTGTTGAGACTTTTGTTCTATGTGGAGAACAATCTGACATCAGATATTGATTTAGTCTTCAGTTATATGGTAAATTCATTCGAGTAATGCTTGTACTCTTTACCTCTGAGTTGAATAGAAAAGATTGAGTGTCATGTTTTTCTAACTATTGAGTTGGAAGATATAAACCTCTGAACATCTCAACCTAGATGTCTGGGCTGTTCTTCTATGTTAAGAAGGTCACTGAGTGCTTTGTCTTTATCTGCCATCACTGAACTAAGATAGGGATTAATCAGAATCACAAAGACCTTAGTTATATGGTAAGTTTCACTGGACATTATTCAAACCCTTAACCTCTGAGTTGGTCAGATAAGATTGGGTATCATGTTCAATAACCTCTGAATACTCCAACCCAGACATCAGGCTATTCTTCCATGTTTAATGAACAAACTGAATAGTTTTGTTAATTTATAGAAGCCATCCCTGAACTGAAGACTAATGTCAGATCACGAGAATTTTATTATTATTGAGTCTATATTCTTAATTGTTAATCAAGTCTTTCTCTCAATCAAGATATAAAAGTAAAGTTATTATTATCAAATGGAGTCAGATTAAATTAATTATTATGTATTTTACTTTGAAATCCTCACCTTGACACCGGAACGACGGAATACGTATTGGGGAGATATTACTATTTGTGTCTAGATATTTCCTCCCCTACAGTACGTTCTCTAGAAAATTATATCATCTATTCATGTGTTTCCCCCAGAGACTGGTTATGTATCATCCAATGCTTGCATCTACCGTGCAGTTTGTGTGCTGCAGATTCTTCTTCCACCTGCTGAGGCTCCACAGTTCTTCAGTAGCTAAACAAACAAAACGTGTTGTTGGACAAATGGAATGAATCCAATCTATGCATGTCTGTATTAGAACTTCATACATAATTGATGACAGGACTGCATGAGGTATACACAACCACTGTATCCAGCCTTTAATATAATTTATTCACCATTCAGAGAAACTAATAACATAATAAATATTCACATTGTTTTTTATTTTATTTTGCAGAGCATTAACTAAAAAACATTGCCCTGTTGTGATAATTAAATTGATTTGCTAATGCATATACAGTAAATACACACCATGCTGCTTAAAAAAAAATAAACAAAAAGAAAGAAAGAAAATAAAACCTGTTCCAAACATGTTTTACTTTGAATGAAGATGTGCGTTTCTGTCCGTCTAGATGTTTCTGCGCTTCTTGCAGCAAACAAAGACCAGCCTGCCTACTGCATACAGAGGCACTGCCAGACTAGGAATTCCTGCTAATAGGAAGACGACTGCGTTGATCCATGAGGGGTATGGCACCGAGGCCAGAGATGGGAATTCTTCCTGTAAACATAGAACACCAGTAAGGTGGGGTTAGAGTACAATAAGACTTTGGCTCCCCATAACCTGCAAACATAAAGGGGAAATACAATCAAAGGCATTTTTGGAGGATGTTTTAGTGTGTCAGAATTTTGCATACTTACTGATTGGGGATCCCAGACTAAATAAGAGAGTTTTTGTTGCGCTTGTGTCACCAGGTAGAAGACTAAAATAACCAGAACAATCAGAGGACTGACGAACCTCCAGGTGACCTGCCAGAAGATGTTTGGCTTTCGTCCCACCATGAATTTAATGTCTTCATTGAACCTTGAAGCGCAAGAGAGTTTTTCTTCATTTTAGTTATATTATTTATATGAGTATGTTCCACAAACATGTTTTCTGTCCAAACAATGGGCGTGTTGAAAAAGAGAAAAAAGTAGCACTCACCTGTCTATGCCGTAGATGTAAACCACAGAAATCATCTCAAACAGTCCGATGGTCAAAAGTGGGATGGAACCGGCAAAGCTGTCGAATAAAGTCACCCAATACATCCCTGAGTGCTGCGCAAACAGCAGCGAGATGATGAAACCAACAATACAAGTTACTCCTGCAGCACATGAGAATAAAACAAAGGAGTTCCCATTAAAAAACAAGCAAACAAAACAAACAGAATTGATTAACGCTGCAAAGATTTGGAAATATAGACACTTACCTGTCAGTGCTTCCTGGGGCCAACTTTTGGGTAATACATTCAGGTCTTTCAGTGGTACAACCACTCCTTCAATATTGCCGAACAAGGTTGAGAGTCCCAAGCAGAGCAGCATGACGAAGAAGAGCACAGACCAGACTGGAGAACCAGGCATCTTGGTGATGGCCTCTGTAAACACAATGAAGGCCAGACCGGTTCCCTCCACACCCTGAACACACCACACAGCAATGTCGATGAAAATGAGATTGTGCTGAAAACAACTTTGACGCCTGCTCATCATCTCGACTTTGCTTCACCTGGCTGAGGAGTTTATGCATGTCGCAGGTTTTGATGTCCAGCCCAGAGACGATCTCAGGGAAGGAGCTGTTGAGTTGAGCAAGGGCCGTGTCGTAGGTGGCTGCTGTGATGTTGCCTTCAGGGAGGTCGAACTCATTCAACAATGTCAGGATGTTACTGTGGACAAAATATCATAGTCTGTTGCCTCTTTATTACAAAAACAAGTGACAACATCCCTTAATTTTCATAGATTTTCACAAAAGGAGAGTTTTGCATGGCTACAGTCGCACCTTGCTTACTCTGGGGGCCCAGTTAGTTTTCCTCTAAATGTACAAAGCGCTTTGAGACGCCTCTGGTTGTGATTTAGCACCGTACAAATCAAAGTTGATTGATTGATTCATTCTTTCCAGTTTAGGATTAGGAGAAAAAAAAAAGCATATTTAATCCTCAATTTTGTTCCTATCATCCCAGGAAGATGCTATCCTTGACCATCTTTTTGTTATAAATATTGACATCGTAAATTCTGCAAAAAATGGGAACCAAAGAACTGACCAAATGCCTAGCAACATATGCAATACATTTGACATTTTGGAGCTAGTCTAGTCTACATTTTGCAGACAAGGCATATTACACACTTCAGAATTGAGGGACGTAACCATATTTACCTGCTGAAACAGTTGTCGTACTTCTCTGTGGCTCTGAAGCCGATGATGGAGTAAGTGACTGTTGCAGCATAAATCGACGTGAGGCCGGTGACAATGGACAGGATCACTGCATCCTGCACGCAGTTGTTGCTTGTTGCCAAGGGAAACAATCAAACATTGAATTTTATAATGGGCAATGACAAGTCTTTGTTTCAACTACACAGAAACACCACAATGCCACCTACTGGACAGAATTGTAGCTGGAGAAGGAGATAAGGCCACCCCAGGCTAAACCAAAGGAATAGAAGACTTGGGCACCTGCATCCAACCAGGTGGATGGATTACGCAGCTCATTCACCTGCAGACAAATGAGAAGACAGTTCTGAGGGATGATGTCATGTTAATATCGGTTTTATTATGGTTGAGATTTTAAACGTACATCAGGTGTGAAGAGGAACTTGATCCCATTGGGGGCGCCTTTGAGTGTTAGTCCTCGGATCAAGAAGATGGCCAGAACAATGTAGGGCAGAATGGCTGTGACGTAGACGGCCTGCAACAAGATACACAAGGCTTCATTTATCCCAAAAATTATTATTCCAACAGACTGTGAGATCAATGCAGACAATTAGACACACCGAAAGAGTAGATCCTCTGCAGTAAGGTGGAATAAAGGCATTAACACCTTGTTGATAATCAACACCTTTTGTTGAAAAAAACAACAAAAACACCTTGCTATTAGTAGGTACCATCAGCCTTAGCCCCACCCACAACTCCTGGTGGTTAAATACCTGGGACTCTCCAAACCCTGTTTTTAGAACTGAAGAAGCCTTTTGGATGAGAGGCGAAATGTCTTCTAGATCACAAGAATAAGTCCAGTTGCCCTAACTCAACCCTTCTACGTTAAGATGACCTGAATGCCTGAGAATCTTCACAGACACTACTCCCGGCATTTGAGAAGAGCCTCAACCTTAAACCGCATTCTATCTAAACTACTGCAAAGAATTTTTACTGAGCTTCCCAATAAAAGGAGAGTATGACAGGTGGATTCACAGCAGTAAAGAGTGTAAGTCGCAGGATGAGGATGTGTAGGTTTGGGAAGTGTAAGGGTGACAGGAGGTTCAGCGAACCTTGCCTGAGGTGCTGATGCCCCTCATGTAGCAGATAGCCACGACCGTCCATGCAGCCAGCAGACAGATCACGATGGGCCAGTGGATTCCTCCAGAGTCGGCGATCGAGGTCGAGCTGTTCAGAGTCACTCGGTAAAAGAAGTAGTCAACAGTGGAGCTCCTGTCACACTCTGGTATGAACTCTGAAGGAGGAGCAAACATTAAACCATGAAGCGTATTGGGAACACTGCCGTGAAGATGTATTTTTATTTTCTTATTTCAAACACGTGACATTCTAATACCTGTCCCATTCTCACTGAGAGGACACTGGGTCCAAGGCAGAGGGTCTTGAAAGGAATTGAAGAAATACCACATGATCCAGGCAATCAGGGTGTTGTAATAGAGTCCGACCAAGAGGGACACCAGCATGGAGGCTATGCCTGTGGAATGTAGGTTGAAATTTTCTCAGGGCCCGTGAACATTGTCATTTTTAATACCAGAGCAAATTCACCTACCGATACCAGTCAGGTAGGGGTTGATGGCTCTCCAAACTCCCACACTGCCCTTCCTGAGGCGTTGGCCGATGGCGAACTCCAGCAGCAGTAGGGGCATGCCTTCCAGCACCAGCAGGATCAAGTAGGGGATGAGGAAGGCACCTGGTGAATGGTGGTGATAAGTGGCCATATGAACACCGGGTTCAGGTATTCCAGTCTGTGTGCCCGTACAGTGAACGTGGACTTTGTTTTGTTCATTATCGCTCGCTGCTTTCGATCTTTCGACATCATGCTCCAAAGTTTGCCATTAGAAATGATCATGCTATTCAGTGATCATGTCTTTTGTTTGATTCGATCAGCATTCTGGCACCAGCTGGCAAACCTCTGAAATTCCAGTTGTTATGATGAGTATTTCAGAACTATCTCATCTCATCTCTTCCCCACTGAAAGAAAATTAACACACAACCTTAACCAGACAAAATCTGTGCACGGCTTTGTTTTTAATTTTAATTTTGATTTTAATTTAACTTTAAGTTCTCAAACACAAAATTGATGTTTGGCTGTCAAACGTGAACTTGGAATTTTTCCAGACTGGATTAAAAAGATCACACTATGATGCACTGAAAACCTTTCTGTTATCATTCCAGACTACATCGCAGGGTAATAAACAGGTGAGTTGTCATCAACGACATTGTATTAATTGCGGCGGCTATACTGTGAGACTAATATTTAGGACCATTGCTGATAACAGACGGGTCATAACAGTGTTTTCTGAGAGGCCGCTGATATGTGATTATCTAACAAAAAGCTGTGCACCTTTTAGTTGAAAGAAATTAAAATTTAAACCCTTACACTTTAATGAAGTCAATCTATTCTGTATCCACTGACTGACTCGTCATGTAAAGTGTCCGAGGGCGTTGAAATGTGTGGTTAACAAGTTACAGAAATAACAACCCATTAGGAACCTTAAATACTGTATATGAAATACGACCCATCCTGTGGGGCTCACTCCTGAGTAGCACCACTGGACTGCTTGAGACTGACGCCGATAGGACAAAAATAACATAACATAACATAACATAACATAAACATACAGTAAACATCCTCTGTCACTTTATGATCCCAGTTAATCTCCTCACTGAATGATTAAGACATCTTAATGGTCTTTGGCAGTAAGAATAAGTAATGTATTTAACTGCCGCTTGTTTTGAAAGTCAGAGGGTTAAAAATTGGAGTTTCAGCCCAGTGGGCATCCGTGCTGGTTTACGCGACGAGAATAGCATGAAACCAAACTAAAAAAAAAAGTCAACAAATGTTTTATAAGCACAACATAGTATATACAGCTCACCTCCTCCATGACTTTGGCACAGGTATGGAAATCGCCATACATTGCCAAGCCCAATGCAGAATCCCACACAGGTGAGGATGTACTGGGCTTTGTTGTCCCACTTGGGTCTGTCCTCAGCCTCCTCCTTTTCCTTCCTCTCTAAATCCTCATGGTCTGGGATGCGCAGCTCTAGTCCCGGGTTAGGAAGCACCCACCTCATGATGTCCACATGCACGCTGGAGCGGAGCTGCTGCACCAGCTTTTGCGAACGTTCTGTTTTAAACAGTGTTTATGACGTTTTAGTTAATCTGTTGCAGTACATAGATTAGCTAGTGCAGACTCTGAACCCTTACCTTGATATATCCCTCTTCCCCCCATTCGCTCAGACGACTGAATAATGAGGAATCAATGATGGCAACTGTTATCTCCTGTTAACTGTTAAGTTTTGGCCATCTCTTTATTGGTCTTTATTTGAAAAAGTATATAAATCGTGTCAATGATCTTTTGAAATGTTTTGAACGTTTTTTTTTATTTTATTTATTTATTTATTCCATTTACTGAGAAATGGGGAATTAAAAGCTGTGTTCTTTTTAATGCCCACTAGGGGGCAACATCAGCAGTTCCATGAAGAAACGCAGTTTTTGAATCTCAGGTGAACAACTTTGTTTGAACTTCTCGGATATCATGACTATCAGGACGAACAGTCCAATCTGATGCACATGGCAATAAACCTGCTTAATAAATTTGTCAAATCTGTCATTTACACATTTACTATCTATTTATTTTTTGTCTTCCATATACACATTCCATATATGTGTATGTATGTATGTATATATATATATATATATATATATATATATATATATATATATATATATATATATATATATATATATATATATATATATACATATATACATATATATATATACATATATATATATATATATATATATATATATATATATATATATATATATATATATATATATACATATACATATATATATATATATATATATATATATATATATATATATATATGTATATATATATACTTGCCCATGTATATATATAGTCCAATTTTTAGGCGTGTGTGGGTGTTTTTGCGCAGATGTGTGTGTGTGTGCGTGCGTGTATGTTCATGTGTAATTTTTTTGGGTGGGGAGATACGGGTCTGTTGCTTTTACTGTGTGAAGCACTTTGTGTTACTCTGCTTGTATGAAAAGTGTTGTAGAAATAAAGTCTGATTGATTGATTGATTGATTGATTGATTGATTGATTGATTGATTGATTGATTGATTGATTGATTGATTGATTAACTTTACTTTTTGGTAACATAGTTTGTCTTTTGTTTGGCAGGGCTGTGTACAATGTGCTACAGAAAATGTCGCTTCAAGTGTAATCCTTGCAAGATTGTCATAGTGTATCCTCACTTTGACAAAATCCAATCAAATCGGCCAATCAAACTTGCAGCACATTGTTGCACTTACTAAGGTTTCCCCTAAAGTCTAAATTCTTGCCTGTGTTGTATGTCACCTTGGTTAAAAGGCATCTGCTAAATGAAATTTTAGAGTTGAAGATGACAACATATGTCAAGCCAAGCCTGAGGCTTTAAAACCCAAATGAATCAATGAATATGAGACATCCTGCTTTTAGCGCACGGTTATATCAAGAATTTCTTACTTAATTATAACATGTTGATAAAATCCAAACATTATATAATTTATTCTCATAGGTGTGTGCACTCAATATAATTAACAGTTGTCTGAATTAAACCATTATTAGTTTTATACATGTACTTGTTCGGTGGATGGAAACGATGGTGACAACTCTTATTAAAGACCTCCAGGAGAAGTGATACATTTTTTTGCCTTTAGAATCTGTATTTCTGTCTTGCTCTCATGACGTATGCATCGTTTTTGTTTTCTTGCTGCATTAAGGTGGACCTTTAAAAAAAAAAAAAAAAACCCCGTCAAACTCACCCTAATGCAATGTTTAATTTGTTTCAACCGTATTTTAAGACACCCAATATGCAGTAGCGCAATTACATACGTCCTTTATCATAATCCCACAAAATAAAAACACTTTTTTTTTAAACTGTTTAAATATTTTTTAATGAGACACAGCAGGAAAATTGTCTTGATATAGAATATACAAATAGCTCTCCTCAAATCCACATTATTTTACAGATAAAAACGTTTTTGTCATGGCAGTCACTAAAGTACACACCGTTGTTTCATTGTGACAGTGTACAAGAAAAAAAATCCATAATAATAACAATAATAATAATAATAATAATAATAATATAATAAGAAAAACACACACAATAAGAAAGCAAGCCTAACTTCAATTGATTGCATTGTTTAGTTCAGGTAAATCTAATACTTTATTTTGTCACCCATTTGTATTTTTGCAGAGATAGTGTCCAATGATTGTTGACTGGATTTCTTCTTGCAGCATCTGTTGTGGATGAATTTGACGATTGCCCACAATGGCACGGCTAAACTGGGAATTCCAGCCAAAATGAAGATGATAACGTAAATCCAAGTGGGAAAAGTGCTTGCGGCCAGGGCTGGGAAGTTCTCCTATGGTGTTTGATAAAAGAATAATATAATATTACAACTCATACATTTGCATTTTAAAAGGTAAAATTTGCATCTATCATTTCAAAAGGTGGACTTTGGCAATTTTGGCAAATTTTGACAATTTGAAAATATGCTTAAATCGTTGCCAAAGGAATACTTACTGAAGCCGGGTCCCAAACCAGATACGTCAGTTCCTTGGTGACTTGAGTAACAAAGTAGAAGATCAGGATGACGATCATAATCAGCGGGCTGATAACTCTCCATGTTGCCTGCCAGAAAATATTGGGCTTGTGGCCTATCATGAATTCAATGTCACTGTTAAACCTGTTGGAAAATAATGAGAGGGAAACACAAAGTCACACGTTATAAGCATGTCTACATTTATGACCCCTCAAACCTCATATGCTTCCGGCAACATTACATTGCAATCACTTGACTCATGTCCTGTTCCTTCAGTGTAAAACACTATCCTTTTTTACACATTTTTATGACTTAACTAGTAATGTATTTACCGCTGTTATCAGCAGTCGAATTGAAACTCAGCTGTTTTCCACATTTTTCCCCTGCTACGTTATAATAAACACACTGTAGCTCCTTTATCGTGACTCACACATTATCTGCACATGTGTGTTCCAAGGTTACTTCCTTCTCTTTCTCTCCAGCAGCAGCAACTCCGTCAATGTATGAACAACAGCAAGATAACCGCGGAGGGTTTTTACGACCTTGCAAAGACTCCTTCAAAGCTGCACAGCTGGGCCTTAAGAATGTGCAGGTGGGGGCTCACTACGGTCTCTCGGTGTTCATTGAAAAGGCTTATGTTCATTGTGTATGTATAGCATTTTTGTAATAAAAAGGGATGAAAAAAGGTTTTCCATCCAAAAAAAAAACAAAAAACAGGAAAACCTCCTTCACACTTGTTCTTACCTGTCGATGCCATAGATGTACATGACGGAAACCATTTCACAGAAGCCAATAACCAGAAGGGGAATGGAACCGGCAAAGTTGTCAAACAGAGCGAGCCAGTAGTTTCCAGAGCGTGTGGCAAAAATGAGTCCCAGTCCAAAGCATACCAAACAGGTCAGCCCTGGAAAATATTACAATTACATCAACTGTCTTCAAAAGTTCTAATTATTTAAAAAAAAAAAAAAAAACATTCCAAAACATTTTCTACTTTGTTTTTGTTTTTTTGTACTTTTGCAAGACATTTTAGAAAGTTACCGCAGTAAACTTCTTTGGGCCAGGACCGGGGCAGGATGTTTAAGTCCTGCAGAGGCACCACCACTCCCTCCATGTTGCCGAACATTGTGGAGAGGCCGAGGCAGAAGAGCATGATGAAGAAGAGGACGGCCCACAGGGGAGAGATAGGCATCTGGGTGATGGCCTCAGTGAAGACGATGAAGGCCAAGCCAGTTCCCTCCACACCCTGCGGAAGAGCTCCAATCTTTTAGCGCCGCAGAAGGGAGGAAGGCGCGCTGTTTACAGCTGAACCGACGGGGACTCACCTGGCTGAGGAGAGTGTTGAGGTCACAAGTTGGCAGCGACAAACTGCCAACAATGTCCGTATGCGTCGCATTGAGTTCTTTGAGAACGTCGGTGTAGTTGCCAGGCGTGATGCTGTTCTCGGGACGGTCAAAGGCGTTCATCAGCGTCAGGATGTTGCTGTGGAAGGCAAAAACACGCCCCGAGATGAGACCTGGTGTGGAATTTCTGGAAATGCCGAGTTATTTTGCACACACTCACTTTGAGATGCAGGTGTCAAATTTCTGTGTGGCCCTGAAACCAATGATGGAGTAGATGACGGTGGCAGAGAAGACTGAGGTGCAGCCATTGATTATAGAGATGATGACGGCGTCCTGCTCGCAGTTGTTGCTAGGATGAGATACCGACAGCCTTAGTCAAACCGCAACACTTTGGAACACTTGCGGTTCTATTAACAATTCCATCTTGGACGGCGACTTACTGAACAGAGTTGTAACTGGAGAAAGAAATCAGACCCCCGAAAGCCAGTGAGAAGGAGTAGAACACTTGGGCGCCCGCATCCAGCCAGGTGGACGGATTCATTAACTCATTCACCTTCAAGGGAAAGTTAATGATAGAACCTTAAGCCCCAGGTTCCAGCGCAAATTGATGTTCTTTGAAAAATTCCATCTCTTCAAATGTGATGCTGAACCCATTCAAGTACCTCTAAATGATTGATTAACATTTGCATTTTGCACAAAAAACTCCCCCAAAAAACATGTCTAAACAGTTGGCTACAAAGTGTAACCAGTTTGAAATGAGGGTTGTTTTTACGTCTGGAATGAAGAGGAACTTTATCCCGTCGATGGATCCCTTCAGAGTCAGCCCTCTGATGAGGAAGATGGTGAGCACCAGGTAGGGCAGGGTGGAGGTGATGTATACAGCCTGATAAAAAAACAAAAACAAAGGAAGAAAGAAGAATAAACTTATGATGCACATATGAACAGACAATATCCGTCCCATGGAAAAAAAACAAACAACAAAAAACTCTCCAGACCTTTCCGGAGGTCTCAATGCCTCGGATGCAGCAGACGTACAGCAGACTCCAGGCGACCAGCAGGGACAGCACCATCCACCACTGCAGGTCGCCGGAGTCGTCAATGGCCGTGGAGCTGTTGAGCGTCTCCCTGTACCAGAAGTAGTCGACGGTGGAGCTGCGGGCGCACTCGTCCACCACCCCTGCCGAGCACCGATAAAGAGATAGCACAAGGCAAACACCAGGTCGTAAACAGTAGTGAGGGGCAACCGGGTGTCAGCGACCTTTGGATGACCACGCGCCCTCGCCGCCCTGACAATACCTGTTTTGTTGGCGTTGAGAGGACACTGGCTCCAGGGGAGAGGATCCTGGAAGGAGTTGAAAAGATACCACAAGATCCAGGCCATGATGGTGTTGTAGTACATGCCCACCAAGAAGGACACCAGCATGGATGCGATCCCTGAAACAAGATAGAAACGGTTGCTTTTGATGGAAAAACTGCTTGGCAATAAAACAGCCGTTAACCTGTACTTGCCCATGTACATTTTCCTACTGGAACCACCTTTAAAGGTCACATGTTAAACCCATTTCCAGATGTTTGTTTTTCATCCCTGGCCCCAGTAAAACATATACTTACTCTGAAGATCTCACACAAACTCAAGGAAAAGCATGTTTTTGCTTCCTGCTCTTATGTTTTCGCACACACGATCCAAAATTGTGTCCAAATTATATCCAAAAATATCCAAATTGTACCATTCACTGGTACATACTGATTTTTACACAATAAGGGACATTGTGTAGTTTTAAGAAACCCAAAATTATAATTTTTTTTAGTAATTCTTTTCTGTTGGCTTGCCAGCTAGTGTCCGTTCATCAAGGCGGCAGTGCCAAAACGACCTAACGTAACTCTGTCAGGAGAAGCTAACAGAGATTTTTTCAAAACAAAAAGGAAAAATTAAATACTGCCAATGTTACGTTGAACTGGAGTTCAAAGGCCCAGGTGTAAAACTTCAGGGTGTTTTTTTTTATTATTGACTATATCAGATCATATCATATCATATCACCTTGTAAAATATTCCTATCAGGTAACAGCCAGGCTCATGGACATATAATCTATGTTGTAACTATTGAGTCGACGTCACAGCCACATTAGTTTATGATGCCTGTTTAGGGATTGAAGCAATTTTTTATGCATGTACATTTCAAGAGCCTGTCCATCCATAGCAAAGCTGTTCTCCACTTTGAAACCTACCAATTCCTCCCAGGTAGGGATTGATTGACTTCCAAACGCCAATAGGGCCTTTTCGTAAACGTTGCCCGATGGCAAACTCCAGGTGCAGCAGTGGGATTCCTTCCAGGACCAGTAGGATTAGGAACGGGATCATAAATGCACCTGGGGAAACAGCATTTGCATCATTCTAATGAGTTAACAACATGGGAAATGATTTACTTCAATCGGCCAGGGGAGATGGGTAAATGTTCAGAGGTGGACTTTATTCACAAAATGGTGCACAGAGATACAATCATAAAATGTGACGGGACTGTAAATCTTTTATGGCCGAGAGCCACTCACGGTTTCAGACTGCATGAAACTGTCATTCACTTTTATACTTTTAACTCTTACATTTAAGGAGTTGTAGTCCTATAAAGCGATACAGATTAGCAGTGGATAATGATATGACCGTGAGAGTTATTTCGTATTAAGTTTTAGAGGTCTGCCAGCTATTTAATAGTCCATTACTCCAGGAGTAGCAGTAGGATTAGTAGTATTCAAATTGTGAGTTCATTAAAACGTTGTCTTAAAAATGTAACATTTTTTATTATTATTTTATTATTACTATTTTTTATTTTCCCTTTTTTAAGATAAATAATTTCTTAAATACCCCGTAAAAACTCCTTTCAGAAATAAAAGCCCAACGTAAACAAACAGCACCTGTGCTAAGTGGATTTAAAATAATAATAATAATGATGACAACAACAATAATAATAATAATAATGTAAAAGAACAATAGATATGCATGATTAAAATATGCATCCACCACACTCGTTATCTGCTATACAGCTTAATCCTTTCCCAAAAAACCCAAAACAAAACATTTTCCAAACCCACCTCCTCCATGGCTCTGGCAGAGGTAGGGGAACCTCCAGACGTTACCCAGACCCACGCAGAAGCCCACGCAGGTGAGCAGGTACTGGGCTTTGTTGTCCCATTTGGGCCTGTCGCCCGCCTCTTCTACCTCCATCTTCTCCAGCTGCTCATGAGAGGGGATCCGGTCGTCCATGCCCGGATTCGGGAATTTCAACTTCATCTTCATTCTTCACCTTTTTTCCGTCAGCTCCGTTGATTGCAGAAATGAATTCTCGCTGTGTCGGACCCTCTGGGAAAAAGCAGCTGTTTGTTTTTACTTCTGTGAATGTGTACGCGGAGGGGGTTGTCTCAGCGCCTCTTCTGTGAACTGTCTCTGTCCAGGTCCTTCAGCCTTACTGTGCGTCCTTGGAAGCGGGACCGAGTTATTTACTGTGACCTATGGCACTTCAACCACAGTTATCAGTGGCTCATGACAGTGCTGTTTGAATTATGTAATGTCAGCTATTTTAAAAAAGTGCAGCAGTCTCTTAAAACTGTTAATACGTTACACGAAGCAATCATGTGTTATCGCCACTCCCTCCTCGCACTCATCCCCACAACAACATAATTTTCCTGAAATCTTTGTTATATATTTTTGGGGAAGTGGTGCAAAGTCATGTGATTTAAACATGGATGAAATGCATATTCTCCAAAAATATTTTATTCTGTGTTTCTCCAATAGTTTACAGTGTTGGTTTGTTGAGAAAAATATACAAAATTGACTTTCAAGAGTTGTTGTGTCATAGTTTTGTTCAGCATGACGGAAACAATTCATAAACACGTGCATCACATTTTCCATCACTGCTTATCTTAGACTGCACCTATCTGTCTGCTTACATCTTGTGAGGTTCAGGCACATGTCTTCACACTGGTGTCGCTTATCCGCGTTCCCTCAAGCTGATGATTTCAACAGTGATCAGTTACATTTTCTATCATATTATGGTTTTTCAGCACTAACATGAAATGTTTTTTCCTCAGTGGTAAAGAAACATCTAACTACACCTATTTGTTTTCAAATGACACAATCGTGGTGCATATGATAAACATTATCAGTGTTCCTTCCTAATGCAATTATTAACCAAAGAAAGACAGGCGACGGCATACGTTAAAAAAAAAAGTCTTCATGGACAGCGTGTGGTTGTGGTTGTGTATGCAGGGAATTTCTTGGGGGGTAAATAAACTCCAGCACGCACCTCTGTTGTTGGTCAACATTCTTTTTTTGGTATAAAAAAGTTTAAAGAAAATCTGAGTACTACATTAGCTTTTTACTAAAAAACAAAAAAATAACTCCTGAGGGTGTGAGGGTGTGAGGATATTTTCCCAACTTTATTGGCAGTGTGTATTCTGAATAGAGAGTGCTTTGACAAATTGATTTGGCCACTTGTCATGAAAAAGACATGTCAAAGAAATATTTCAAAAACTAAACTAAAAAAATGTGATTATGTACAAATAACAAGCTGAAACAACTAAATAGCCAAAGGTGTTGACAAAATGTGATCCTAGCTCACTGGACTTCTTTGACAATTCAGAAATTAATCAAGCCGAACATTTCACCAATATAACTCATTCTCCTGTACGGTAATGCAAATGAAAAGCTATAATTTGATATCCTAATGGGGAAATAATAATGTTGTTTACGTTTTGTTTTTTTTTTTTTAAAACAGTCAATCTAAGAACAATTAAATAGCTTCTATGTGGTGGTATATTAATAATTATGTACAAACATAAAAAGTCTATCCGCAACCCGACCCCGGATAAGCGGCAGAAGAAGCAAGCAAGCAAGCAAGCAAGCAAGCATAAAAAGTCTATAAAAATGGTTTTGGTCATGACTAGCACTGATCTTTTAAAATGTTACATGGTAAATGGACTGCACTAATATAGCGCTTTTCCAGCACCTTCACGGTACCCCAAAGCACTTTACAAAGGCCGATCATTCGCCCATTCACATACACATTCATACAGCTTTTAGGGCAACTGTGACATAAACCTTACATGAGATGCTGTCTAATAAATGTGTTTGACGCAATGCCCTGTTGTATCCTTTCAGAAAAATGCAGAGATCATATATCAATATTTCTACTTCTATGAAGTTTTAAATAGGCACGTGGCATGAAGCAATCATGCCAAATATAAGCATCAGCTTCACTTAAACAGATGCTTATGTAAGAAATAGAGGTCGATATTTCAGTGATACACATTGCTTCTGCTTTAAAATCTAAAAATTAACGACTGATCATTCAGATTTTAAATGACATATAAGGCATGTACACAACATGCATAAACTAAAGGAAGAGGATTATTATTTAAATTATCAAGCATTTCTCTGCACATTAACCTCGGAGCTGAAAGTTCACTTTACTATCAAGTTGCCTTTTAATAGCTCAGATTAAAATCAGCTAATCACCATAGTAAAGACAACACAAACTGTGCAAGCAAAGCGTCATCCACATGATTTGCACAGATTAGAGATGGGCATTTCATTCTTAGCATAAGATACATATGCCATGGTCACTATTTTGCAAGTAATCATATGTTACTAACTGACAAATTTAATTCTCACCAAATTAGTCTCTCCAATTTCCTGCTGAGTTTTCAAATATTTCTGGTAGAATTTAATTCATAAACAAATGCTTTGGTACTAATGCATCATAAGAAAAGTAACCATACGCTACAATACCTCGCTGACTTATCATTAACAGACCTCTGTTTTTTATAGTTTACCATGCCTTATACCATTTACATATCTTTCTCTGTTTTTTTTTTTTTTTTTTTTTACTGACAATACTTGAATATATCATATTGATGCTCATGTGCTCTGATATATTATTGCCTATTGTCTGCACTTCATGTTTGTATTTTTAATTTTCAAATACACATTTAGAAAATAAACTCTGACCAGGCAGGAGGTTACTCAAGGTCACTCTGCAAAAGAGATGTTTTCCTCTCCACCTCTCCCCACCAAACAGTTTATGTATCAGCTATTATATCAGCAAATAGCATCAGATATAGAACCGTCACGTCTGAAATAAACAACTCAGGTCTTGTATTGCTAATTTGGCAACAAGCAACATCTCGAGGCTTCTTCTGTCCGCATGACATTACGACGACATTACGTCCTGTAGTGAGAAACGATACTCCCTGATGTCAAAAACCCGTGTCAGTCATTAGTCAAGTACAACAGTATCGTTTCAAGGAGTGCGTGTGTGTGTCTGTGTGTCTGTGTTTTCGCGCGCGCGTGTGCGGTGTTGTGGCACAACAGTTGCTACTTCAGCGTCCATGCTAGTCTCTATAACAACAGCTAAACAAGCTTCTGTCTTCTTCGGCGCGGTTCAAAGTAGTATTACAGTGAAAAGGTTGCATACACAAGCAATTGTAAGACAATGGGGGCATCATTAAAGCGACACACATTTCCGTTAATTCTCTGTGTACCGCCATTAAGTCTAAAATTTGTAAATGAGTGTCTGTGGTAACGGTGTGCTACATTTTAACTTCTCCGATGTGGCCACTAGATGTCGACATTACAGAAGACACAAGAAGAGGGACTTCCCTTGAGCGGAAACTACTCACCCTGTTACCTCGACTCGGGCTCAGTGGGTACACTCGCACCAGTGTAATGAAAATAAACTTTGCGTCCCCCCTAAATAATCGCGAATCAAACAAAAACAGATTATGCTTATTTAGAGTTTCCCAAAGCACATTTGCCGATAGTGTATTTATTAGGTAGCCAATGCGACTGACAACCCCCCCCCCCCAAAAAAAAATAAAAAAATCTTTGATTATGCGCGTCGTTTATATAATTTGTTAGGGTCTTTCGAATAGTTTTTATAAGGATTAGCGCAGGTCATTTATATAGCAAGCCGCCGCTAAGCCGGGGATGGGGACAGCGATCTGAATGGAGGTGGGGTGAGAGGAGAGAGGGAGAGGAAAATAGATACGGGAGGCGGTGGCGGCGGCGGTGAGTGGTGAGAGGTGGTGGATTTAGTGGGAATCGGACAGACAGACAGACAGACAGACAGACCGGCTGTCCAAAGCTGAGCTGTGCTGATCCGTCACTCTCCGGCAACGAGCTAGAGCGGGCGGCCTCCACCTGTCTCCCCGAGGACAACACGCTCACGCCCCGCGCCATCAGCGAGGTCCAGAGGCTGGTTAGTGGGTACCGACAAAGCTCTTGGCTTCAGCAACTCCACCTCCTCCTCCCCCTCCTCCTCCTCCTCCTTCTCGCGGGACAGCTGGGTGCGCAGGGCAGCGCGCACGCCGCACTTGGCGACCCGGGTTTGTTATCGTTACCAGCGAGAGGAGCCCCCAGCGAGCAGAGCAGAGCCGGGCTGACGGATCGTGAACTCTGGTGCCTCACTCGCGGGGAGTCACTTGTATGGATGCGCCATGGCCACGTTCGTGTGCCGGGTCCAGTTTTTAGACGACACCAACCCGTTCAACTGCACCAATTTCCCGGAGCCGACTAGACCGCCGCTGTACACCTTTAGAGAGGACATCCCGCTCATCAACCAGCTAGCAGGGGTCCACCGGCTGCTCAAAGCTCCGCACAAGGTAGGACCACCACCGCCGACCAGGTATCAGATACATGTGAAGTGTAGCAATGTGAAGATATTTGACAGCGAGGCAGCAATTTCACTTTCAAGAGGTCTTAACCCAACAATGATTGTGGAATTTCGATTAAAGGTCAAGGGTGTAAGATTTAGCAGCATCTAATGGCAAGAAAGAACATTACAGACAATATACTTTAATTTTTCAGTGGACCCCAGCTTTATGTAAATATTATTATTACTATTCAAATTACTATTACTAGTTGTCGTAGTGTTAGTATTGGTAGTGATTGAAAAACACAAGAGTTAGCTATTTTAATGATTTTAACTTGATATAACCTGAAACATTTCTTCCTTACCATGCCAGTTCAAAGTAGTTTAAATGTCACACAATGGACCTTTAAAATAAACTTTGTCGTGACCACACCATCTTTATATCAGGGCCCCACGAGGCTGTTTTGCAAAACTCATTTCACCACCCTGATGTTTTTCACTTTAGCCTGACTGCAAATAAACCTAACGTACCCAACCGTCCAGGAGGTTATTTTGAGCAAACACGCAAGCACAACTGATCAGCTCTCTGACACAAGGTTGCCCCGAAGACCACAGCGCCGCTAATTTTACCCTGTGTTGGCACACGTCTGAAGCGCCGGTCGCCGGTGCTAACCTCTCTGCTGAGTATGGTGAAAAATGTTGTTACTCGTCAGAGAAAAGAAATAAGTGTGTTCTTTCAGCGTAAAGTTAACGCTCAACAAATCCAGTGACAGGTGTGCTTTGGTATTAGCAAAGCATTGAAACCGGATACGGGAAAGTTGCTCTGTTCATCTGCAGGTGATGGCTGTGAAGGTCCGGCGCAATAGCAGCCGATCAAACGTCAAGAGTCAGGTTACAGTGGACCGGAAAAGTAAACTCTGTAGTGTTAAAAGCAAAGCTGCTCCCGAAAAAAAGGGGAAAAAATCACAGCAAAACCAAACCGCAGCCACAAACTCCATCCTCACAAGTCGAGTCACACAAACACACCCACACTGGCCTCGATGAGGCTGAGCCAATGTGACCGGCTTCAGGCAGATGCCTTATAATTCCAACCCAAGATACAGTTCGGAATCGGAAAGAAACGGAAAAAACTAAAACAAAACAAAACAGTGCGAGACACAAAAAAGAAAGACAGTCGGACTGTTTGGCAGACGAGTCCCCGACGGCAAACCAGTGTTTAACAGAAGAGTGGCTTTTCCAGACCAAGTAGGTCTTTCGCTGCTCCATCTTTAAGAACCACAAAACAAATGAAAAATGGCCCGCAGCACAGAAAAGCTTATGATTACAACCTATTCCCGGGACAGATGGCATGGCTCTGCCTTGGTGTTTGCAATTTTGTTCGCATCAGGGGGAAGACTTGTGTGCAGCGGTGACTGCGCGTTGGCCTTAGATTAGAGGGAGGAACCGTAACCGTTACAAATCTGCTCGTCCGGCTACTCGGATCTATAAGCATGTGTTTGAAAGGCTGGATTACCGTTGTGTTGTCAGGGTGGAGTTGAGGAGGGGAACTAAAATCAAAGCTGCTTAGACTTTAACACTTCTTGCGGCCATTTCTGAGACTTTCTTTGTGTCTTTGAAAAAAAAATCCCACTGTATGATTATGTTTTGAAGGCATAGCTGTGTGTACGGCTGGCCGGACTGCACTGTAAAGTATAGGTCACTTGTCCCTGAATTCCTGTGGCCCAGGGCCTGGATCGGCGTGACACTTTGTTTTGCCCCGACTCCGGCTGTTGCCGTTTTCCTGAACTCTTCCTCCGGCTCGTCTTCCACCTTAAAGACCACGCGCTCAAACAGAAAACACACACAAACACACACAGGGTCTAAATCAAGTCCGTCACTGGTAGGGACACATGGGGAGTGACACGTTTGCGGAGCTGCGTGACAAAGACATTTCAATGAGACCCTGAAAATTCCCTTTACTGGTCTAGACTTTACAGTCAAAGACTCCAGCTTTGTCTTCTTTACTTTTATCCCACTTTATAGGAAGTTTATGCAAAAAAAGGCCATAAAAATCAGCCCTTTGTCTTGTCACGAAGAACGTCAATATTCCCCTCTCCTAAGTGGGTGACAACACCAGCCAGGTTTTGCTCCTCTGAGACTCTAACACTAATGTTAGACCTCCTGCTTTCCAGTAGGAGGTAAAGCCAAATGTTTGTTGGGGAAAAAAGCTGCAAACAGAGGGCTAAATATGCTGTATTCCAAAATCTTTATAGTGTTAACAACAGACTGCTCTCGGTTTTTCTTTGTCATGTGGAATTTAAAATAGCACTTTAAAAAGTTCTTCTCTATTAGAGTACCATAATCGTAACTTAAATCATTCACTTGTAGCAGGTAGCTAGCCTTGCAACACCCAGCTAGCCTGATGAATTTAAAATAATAATAAAAAAAACCCAGAGGTTTGTCAGACAGGTGACGAAGCAAACGGACTTGCCACCCCTCCAGCCCCAGTGTAAAATCTGTCACAGCTTTCGCCGGCATAATCCAATTTTCCCCCTGAGAGCAACAGAGCCGAGACTTCGGAACCGCCCCCAAAATTTTATGTCGTTATCAAAAGGCTCCCATTAAAGCAACACTTAATGGCTTGTGCAGAACACAGCCTCCTCTGCGCTCTTCAAAGGGCCGATCCTCTGTGGCTCAGACCAAAGAGTTCTTAAAAACTCATTTACTGACTTACATAAGCGCATTGTTGGCTGTTGACTGACCGGCTGCCAGCAGGTGCTGCTGTTGTTTTAAGGTGGAAGTAATTACTCTCCTTCTCGCACCCCCACCCCCCCACCCCCCGCGCCTCCTCCCCGTCTGCTCTGCTCCTTCAGCAGAGTTTTGATGAAGTGAGTGTTCAGACTGACCCTTGCCTGTCTCAAAGCACCACCGAGCAGGCTAACGTCCCCCAGTACAACCATTTGGCATACTGGTAAAGGAGAGTGGAGTGAAAGCATTAAGCTTGAAGTGGTGGTGGTGGGGGTGGTGGGGCAGGCCTAAAAAAAAAAACGCAACTGTCACAAATTTAGCAGGTCTCAGTTTAATGCAGACAGAGGTGCTGAATAATGAGAAGGGATTAGGCACGGCAACACTTGTCTTATTAAAAACCAGGCCAGTGGGGCAGGGTATTAGCGTCTCACCCCCACTCTGAGATTTACCAAATCAACAAGCTGGTCGCTATGGGAGGTGTCAATAACAAAGACAGCGCACCCTGTGGGTGGAACTGGGCAGCAAAGTCCAAAACCACACCGGCTAGTCCTGGTTTTGCTTTGTGTTCTTGTAGACTGTCTTTTAAAAAAAACACAAACGTTCATTTTCTATACCCGCTTCTCCCCGAGGTTAGGGTCACAGGGATCTGCTGGAGCCTATCCCAGCGGTCATAGGGCCAAGGCAGAGTGACACCCTGGACAAGTTGCCAGTTCACCGCAGGGCCACATAGAGACAAACAACCATTCACACTCACATGCACACCCATGGACAATTTAGAATGCTCACTTGACCTCACATGCATGTTTTTGGAGTGTGGTAGGAAGCCGGAGAACCCTGAGAGAACCCACGCAGACGCAGGGAGAACATGCAAACTCCACACAGAAAGGTCCGAGGCCCGGAATTGACCTTGTTGTGAGGAGGCAGCGCTAACCACTGCGCCACCATGTCGCCCTAAAAGACAAACAAACAAACAAAACAATTTTAGTATCGGGTAGCCTTGCTTGCAGCACTAACGAGCGTTTCACATTTAGATCCATAGTTGTAAAGCCACCCTCTCCCAGTTTAAACCTTCCTTTCAAATAAACATTTGTTTGACATTGCCGGCTTAAAGTGGAAAAAGCAAACACAGTCCCTTTTGCGACAGTCTACAATCTGGTTTAAATCCATAATTTGCCAACATTACACAGATCACACTGAGCACCAGCACATGCTGTCGTGCACTTTATTTTTTTTAAGCTTTTTAAGATTCTTTTTTTTTTACAGTTTCCTATCGTTTGAATAACATGCTTTGTCATGGCAGAATTTATTTTTTCAATTAACCTGAATCTCATGGAGGGACATGTCCAATAGGGCTGTTTTGGTTTGGGGGGGATTAGCAATTTGGTACAGATGGATTAGCGTCGCTGTGACGGGAGGGGGACACAGAGATTTTTTGGGGGGAATTAGGTTTGCCTCGCACCGCTAACAGTTAGCTCCTCCGTTGCAGCAGTCTGGTCTCGATGTGTCTTCTCACCCCCACCTAACCCCCTGATATGGCCCACCTCCCTCCACCCCCACCAGCTCCGGTGTGCACGCTCGCCCTCGAAGCTGAGTAAATATAACTGGGTTATATTTATGCTGTGAGTCCATCCGACAGTCTGTCTCTCTGTGTCCGGGTGTGAGAAGGAGAGCCTGACAGAGAGCAGCAGTGGGTCTTGTGATCTCTGTGGTCTCCGCCGGCTCACCCGGTGTCGTCATGCAGCTCAGCCCGGTCTGGGCCACGGTGGGGGCAGCTTGGCAGCGCACCAAGGCAAAGGTTGGGCCGAGGTCCGGTCTGACAGTGCCACCGAGGAGCTAAACAACTCAACTTAACTCGTGACTCTGATGTCATACTGTAATATTAAAAAGCCCGGAGCAGTTTTTTACAATAAAGGTCCCTTTTATCACCCAATTTCAGATATCAGTCTATCATCCCTGGACTCATAAAGAAGCCTTGCACAATAAATTACCAAAAAAACAAACAAAAACAAGACAAAAGAAAACAGCATGTTCAGTCTGCTGGTGGTTGCAGCCTCCTGCAAACACTGAGCTTCAGCTTCCTTCTAAAACTGATGCTTTGTTGGACTTTCCACTTGTTTGGAAATAGACACACACAAGGTAAAGACACTGGTGGTGCTGTTTCAAACTGGGCAGAGGTACTAGTTAGTTAGTTTAGTGCATTTATCAGGCATTTATGACTAGGGGACGATTTTCTGAACATCCTGTGTAAAGACGTAGAGCAGGCAAAGAATAGTAATGGAAAATATTGGTGGGGTAAATCTTGCATAAACTGGAAAATTTAATAAGAAAAATGTGCTATTTGTTATGAGCTATCCTTGAACTTGTGGCAGCGTTCACACTCATGGACGCCGCGAGCGCTCGCTGATTTATGACTCTGCACCTGGTCTCAAAATAAGCTTCGCATTTGCACGTTAGCCTTGCAGGAGACCCTTTGTTTTCAGTGAGGAGGCAAAGCACAAATGATTTCTGCTCACGGGCGCCCAGACACGCTTGAACCACTGCGATCCCTGCTTCCGCAAATACGGACACACTTCAACACGGCGTTACTTAATATAGCAGCGCTCAGGCCGCATTTATGTGTGTGTCACAGCTGTTTTAAGGCTCTCAAGTTTCCTCCCCTCTCACTGTTCTCTGCCTTTGGTTTCAAGTTGCGCTGCCTTAATGGCCCACGTCTTGTTAATTCCTTTAACAGCTTTGCGATGTCGACAGGCAGAGCCGTGGAGACGGCCCATTCAAAGTTTTCGTACACGGCTCTGTTTGAATGCTACAAATTTTTCTTTATTTTACATGGTTACTTTGGTGATGATCAACAGATACAAAGACACTGGGAGGCAGTTTTAAAAATCTACCAGGCCCAAATGTGGTTCATGCAGGTGGTCGTACAATCCGGTCCAGTGTTAGCTTGCATCCTCTTCTGCTCCTTTAACACTTTTCCGTTCAAAGCATCGTCCTGTTCTCTCCCCACAGCTCGATGACTGCACGCTGCAGCTCTCTCACAATGGCACCTACCTGGACCTGGAGTCCTCTCTGGCCGAGCAGCGGGACGAGCTGGAGGGCTTCCAGCAGGACGACACAGGGTGAGGCACGGGGCAAACCCGAGCATGTGCGCACGGCACGGACTGTGATTCCAAAGGAGTTTCTGGTGGAGGGACACAGAAGCCAGAGTCTCCCAGCAACTGTTTGTTTCACTCATATGCTCTAAAATTCTGATTGCAGTTCAACAGAATCAACAGGTTGCAAACTAAGAGGCATATTTATGCCTTCCTACCAATCAACTCTGCTCCAAGTTCATTTGGTCTTATCCGGACCCTCTTTTTTTAATTTATTTTTTTACATTTTTTATTTTTTTATTGTGACTGGATCTCGGTAGCCTCACTTGTTTGATTCCAATGAGAAAGACAGTTTTTTAGAAATGACTTGGGCTTCAACGGACTGTAGGAACACCTGAGGACTGTGCTCGCCCTCGAAAAGCAACAGAGGTTTAGGATTAACACTGAATGATAGAGATACATGAGGGGATGTGCCACTAACCTGCAAGAGTTTCCCTAAAGGAACCCAATATGGGTGTTTTGCAACCTGAAACCTCAGATCCACATCTTAAACAATTCCAGCTCATTTATCTCATGATCTCTTCAGATCTCTTCTTCTCTTGATGGATACTTTCCGCTCTCGCTGGGAGCTCTTGGGCAATCCAACTCATTTTTCGCTCCATCGAGACTTAAGCAGACCGGAACCAGACGGGCATCTCAACATGTCGTGTTAACATTTTTTTCCTGTATTTGGGAGCAAAGCTGATCGCGCAGCTTAACAGATGGACGAGGGGCCAGCTGGTGTTGTGATTTTGGCTCTGTGTGTCCTCATGCGGCGTGGGTGTGTTCCAGCGGCGCATGTTATCACAGCGCTGCTCCTCCCCCTCCTCCCGGCCCCACTCGGATGAAATCGGCACAGTAGTGATTAAAATCAGTGATTAGCTTCTGCAGATTTTTTGGATGACATCCGCTGAACTGTTTGAGCTGCTTCCCGCAACGCCGCTGTGGAAGCGAGCGGACGCTGAGGATTGTCACGTTCAGAGGTGTTTGTGTGTTGCGTCTCCTCCCGCGTCTTTTTCATCAGGCTCAGATGTGTATCAGCATGAGGGTTCCAGTCGGATGCATGCCGCTGTTTGTCTGCCTCATTCCCATCATGCTGGTGACCTCTGTGTTAAAAGGAAAAACAAGAAAAAAAAAAGAAGTTGACGTGATTTAAAACCTTTTCCTTATTAGGTTTCACTCTATCCAGAGTCAGATATAAAAGCAGCCCGATTGGCCAAAAATGAGTTTTTTTTGTTTTTTTTTTCAAAGGTCAGAGTAAGTCATGATTGTGAGATGAAAGTGTAACTATGATACAAAATATCATTACTATGAATGAAATACAAAAATATGAGATTAAATCGTACAACTATAAGAGAAAATGTAAAAATCATGTGATGAAAGTTGTAATGTGTGATAAAAAGTGTTAACTATTCAATCAAATCTCTGAATCATAAGATAAAAATTGAATAAAAAATTGAATTGAATTGAATTGATTAAAACATTTGGATAAAGACAAACAATAGCACAAACACTTGTTGTTTGTACTTATGCATCCGTAAATGAGCACAAATAAAAATTCCTCTGCAGAAGCTTCATTTAAAAAACAAAACAAAACAAAAAAACAACAGTTTCTTATTTGATCCTTCTTCCTCTCTCAGGTCCAGAGGGAAAAAGCACAGCGTGGTTCTCCGGACCCAGCTGACTGTCCGCGTGCACGCCTGCATTGGTGAGTGTTGGCTGACAGCTTTAATTGTTGCCCACAGATTTACACGACAGTGTCCCCGTCGGTAACACGTTGTGATGCAGCTTTAGACGGCCTTCCGCGGGTCGCCGTGCACAACATGCGAGCCTCAGTACTGAGACCATACACACACACACACACACACACACACAGAGTTCAGATTTATTGGTACGTCACACGTGCACTGTGACAATAGCGTATGTCTCGTGTCTGCGTTGCCGCAGCAGCAGCTGCAGCAGCAGCAGCAGCAGCCGCAGCAGCACGTCTGCAGCTCTTTTTCTTTTTCTGTCACTCCTGCGGCTCGTGAGGTTGTCAACAGAGCGATGAAGTTGACTTTCCCCATTCAGAGCAGCAGCAGGAGGGAGAAACACGGGAAGTTGGGGACGGCAGAGAGAAAGTGCATGTTTGATGGATGGAAAGAAAACGTGGGCAAAAAGCAGCCGATGCAGTTCCAGTCTGTATCTGGAGGCTGCGTCGGATAAACATTTTTATTTTCATCTCCTAGCAAGGCCTGTACGTCTATATATGGATGAAGGATACATCATAAGTCATGCTGGATAAATTTCACTGAAATTCTGCTCAGATATTCTTGGCCTGCAGATGAGATATTCAAAGAGAGTCTGATCGTTCCCGTCTCTCCTCCCAGTGGCGTCTATAAGGAAGGGATTTTCAGTTTGATGAATGCAATCAGAAGTTTTATTTTTCTACCTGCGATGTTACTTGTGAAAAAGAAGAAGTGTAAGAACCCTTTTTAAAAACCTGCTGTTGAGGTGCTGCTGGTGTTTTCTAATGTGGCAGAGAGAACTCACATTTTATCAGACTTTGTCAGAAGCATTCTCTATCAGATGGAGACGTGACACGGCGATGATTTTGTTTTGATTTAATTGTTTTATTCCTGTATTCCTCAACTTTTTTCCCTCCGTCGGATCCACTGGAATCACCTCCTGCTAGTCTCTGATTCTTCATCCACTGTGTCTCAGCTCCTGCTCAACTCTCTCTTGGCATGTCTGCATGGTCAACACTGCCTCATGCCAGTGATAGCATTGCTAATTCTGGATCCTGGACTCGATGCCTCGGATTGGTTGAGAACCGGATGAGGCGAAAGGTCAAAGGGAATCTTGCCAATGGCTAAAAGGCAGCATAGTGCCCGGAATGCGTGGGATCATATATCAGCTTCATAACGTAAGAGATTTTATTGACCCTGGTGGCATAACAGACATTTCATATTTGCATTAACTGGAGAGGAAGAAAAAAAAATGCAACAAGAATAAATCTGCTTGGATGTGGCGGATTCCTTTTCAAGTACTGATCCACTTGGTCTTTAAGTGCTTGAGCTTTATTTATACTCAGAAAAATAACGAAAAGAAACGCCGTGTTTAATCCAACTCGAGTTCTCGTCCTTGCATGGAGCGCCTGCCGCTCGACGGCCGGGTCTGCCGAGTTTCGCCGACCACAAACCCAGCTTCATCGCCACACAGATGCTCCGCAGTGACCGCACGCCACCCGCGCTGGCGCTTTGCAATTCCGCTACATTAAACCGTGACGTGTAATCACATGGCGTGAGTAAGTTTAAGCGATCCGCTCACTTTAGATGTCCGCCGGCCCCTCCTCCTCTACGGAGCTCTCCACTCATCTGCCTGTTTAACGCTCCCTAATCCCTCGGGAGGCCTTGACCTTCAAATCGCCTGAGTGCTGATCAGCGCGCTAGCCTCTAAATGAAAAGTCTGCCACAGTTGAGGCCACAAATTGCTCTTGAAAAAAGTCAAAGTGTCCACGAAAAATAAACGCATCAAAAACAGACGGCCTGCCGACGTGCTTTTGATCCTCTCCTCGGGTCCAGTTTGACTGACTTGCGGGAAAAGATCGATCTGTCACATTCACCGTGGCTTCTAATCTTGCGCGGCTTCATCAGCTTTCAAGGTTTGATTGACGATTGAGGATCAGGATTTGATTGTATTAAGGTCAGATACTAGGTAGATCTTGGAGTGTGTCTTCCTTCATCAGTCTCCTCGAGCTGCAAGGGTTTAAGGTCCAATAATACACTCGGTCCATTTCTTTCTATGGAGGCTTCTCCTGCACTTGGGGTCGAGGGGGTTGCTGCAGTCTGACCCTCCCAGCTGTCTTGGGGGTGAAGGCTCGGTTACAGCCTGGATGAGTCGCTGGTTAATCACACATCCAACAGGGAGAGACAAGCAACCTCGTTGAGCGTGTTTTTGGACTGTGGGAGGAAGCCCGAGCCATGCAAAACACTGGGAGACTCCACCCAGGAAGACCCTCGACCTGGGAATCAAACCCATAACCTTCTTGAATGTCATGTCAATGGTGTCATCACTAACCAGGAGGAGATAATATTTAGGTTGCACCGTCCAGTGTGACATCATGACGGACTCACCTCCAGACCTCCTGATGTTCTAGCACTCATTTTCTGCAAAGTGGATCTGGCAAAAAGAGTCAAGGTTGGGCTTTTCTCCTCCGTGCCCCCGACAAGTGTTATTAGCTGCGATTCACAGTTTTTCGCAAAATAAAAGCGATTTTTCTAAAATTTCGACAAAGTACAATTGTCATTTGCAGGCATTTCCATCGAATGGTGCGAAGCGCAGAAGCCGTAATTCTCGTAAAATCTCGTCCTGCGAGATTTACAACAATTATGTTTGCTTTTGTTTGCTGTCAAAAATGTTTGTTATATTTTTCTCTTTACTTGTAAAAAATACTCTGTCTCCTCCTCCTTGTGATATTTAGGTTTTGCGCAATTTTAGGGGTCATGGAAACGCAGCTATTGTCAGAAAACGAAACATTGGTTCATTGAATTTTCTATAATATTTGACCTTTCAAGAGGTTCTCAGCAAAGTGCTCCAAAATCCCGAGCAGCACTCTCTTCGACAGCGCCAATGGAAAGATCAGACAGTACTCGGCTTTGCCAGCCCGGGATTAAAGATACGTGGTGCGTTAATGACTTTTACTGTTGTGTATCAGATTCACACTGGCACGATCGGAAAACCACAAGACCCTGGCAACAGACGTGATGAATATGCAGTACAGTGATCTGCACTGGCTGTGAAAAAGCGATACAGTGACCTCTGCCGTGGGTGTCGCAATGAATTAAACAGGAACTCCTCCTGCGTGATGCCGATCGTAACTACACTCCACCACACTTCTTACCTTTCTACTTGTCTTTTGTCTTCTCACGTGTTCCGTCTGCCGGCCCGCCCACCCGCCCTCCTGCCTGTCCCCGGGCAGGTCACATGAGCGTCCCAATCTCAGGCCCTTGTTCAGGATTTAATTTTAGCCGTCTCAGTGGTGGAGGAGTGGCTGCGGACTGTCGCTGACGGGCGGAGAGAGAGGCGGCTCGGGGGGGGGGGGGGCGGGGGCGGCGTTATCTTTAGAAAGTGTTGACGGCACAGAAACATGCGAGGAAGGCGAGAGCCCTGCCGCTTCTCCGCTCCCCTAGCGGCTTGAGACTCACAGGAGGCAACACGTTGGTAACAGTGCCGTTTGGAAACAAAACTTGCTTTGTGGTTTATTTTTTTGGTTGTCATAGTAGTTTTTTTCACTTTTATTTTGTAGCTGCTTAGTATATTAATACATTCATTAATACTTCTTCAGTGGGTAGCGCTGTCGCCTCACAGCGAGAAAGGTCATGGGTTTGATTCCGCAAGTCTTGGGCCTTACTGTGTGGAGTTTGCATGTTCTACTTGTGTCTACACGGGTTCTCTTTAGGTACTCCGGCTTCCTCCCACACTTCAAAACATGCACCAGAGGCAAATTCGGGAACCCCGCCATCCATCAATGCTGTCAAATAAGCACATTTGCTTCCTGTTGCAAAAATGTTTAGTTAGATAATTAAGACCCCTTTTTGGAAGTCAGTGGATAACCCAAAAATACTATTATCACGCTTTCCCCATAATCACGTCCTGACAGATGCTGGATTTGTGTAGAGCCCATTTATTCTGCACCGACTGAGAGCTTTAGTCTTTTTGTCGTACAGCTGTTACAGTCGCAGTCAGGATTTGTAAAAGGAATGCTTGTTGGTTTTTCTGTTGTTGCTGTTGTTTAAATGGAGAGCTGAAAACACAAACAATTTCAATATTAAAACTGCCTGCAAAGCTGCACAAGGAGCCGTGCATCTCTCTTTCACTTCAGCACTTTCTTTCTCTTTGTTTGCACCCCATGAAACCAAACTTTTCTATTTGAAACCCCAGGAAAGTGTTTCCCGTGCTCTCCTCCTGTTCTCAGACTCCCACTGCAGTCAGAGGGTGGGGTGATTAAAAAGAGTTTAAGTGATCAAAAATGGAGAGCGTATGCCGTCTGACAGGTAAAGCTCCCCGTAATGAGCGCGACACTGGGCGAAACAAAGAAGCCGGGCTCCCGGAGCCTGTTCCATCTCTTGGCACTTCGCTCTGGAATTTAGCCTTTTCTTTAAAAGATGATGGGGGGGCGCGGGGCAGCTTTTATACTTTGGGGATTTTGTGCACCCCAATTATCACTCTTCTAATCACCCCCTGCAGCACGGCGAGGGAACGACGCAGCACAGACGGGTAGCTTGTGAATTAAAGACTGATTTGATTTTTTTTTTCAACTGTTACATAATTTGCAACCGTCATTGACCACAGTGTTTTTGTCCACTGACTGTCTTATACAAGCAGGCCAGTATGATTTTTACTTATCTATTTATTTTTCAGTCACACATCAAGACTCCCAACCAGCGCAAAAACAGCAAAAAGCCACATTGGCTGCATGTCAGTGCCTGGCAAGCTGCCCGGTTGCTCAAAAATGAGGTCGCCATCCAGAAAAGACGCTTACAGCAACTGTGTTTACACAGCGGACAGAGATATTCTGGCTGTATGTGCGATGGAGGCGACGCACATCGAAAGTGCCGTCCTCGCGGGCTCACGCGGTGGTCTGCCGTCAGCGCGGCCCCACCGGCGGCCGACGACAGCAGCAGCAACAGCAACAGCACCGACCTCGAGGCCGCGGTGGAAAAAAAAAGGGAGTCGACTACAGCTGGTTTCAGCAGCGATTTACTGCGCTGCCGTCCCGTCGCTGCGGGAGATAAAGTCTGCCGATGGCGTCTGGCGTGGCAGGAAGATAATGCTCGGTTAATGGGCACGCTGGGAAGGAAAGGCGGGTGGAGGGTGGGGAGGGGCCGGCGGGAGGACATGTGTGGTGCTGTCGTTAACATAAAAAAAACAACAGCAAATAAAACCTCCAGACGAGTTTTACCGTTTCCCTAACATGTCGCCCTCTAATATCCGGGCTAACGCAAAGCAACACCTGACTGCTTCACTATCTGCTGTTGTTTCCTTGCAAGTTGGATTAGCTGCCGTTTTGCTCTGTTCCAACCCTTCGCCAGTCCTCATTCAAACTGACTCCTGCTGCTGCTGCTGCTGCTGCTGCTGCTGCTGCTGCTGCTGCTGCTGCTGCATCTCTCTGTGGCGCTGCCTCTGCCCGGTCCAGCTCTTTAAATCTATTTTTACTCCCATCTGCCTCGCACACACAAACTCTTCTTCTGGGACTCTTTGTTCTCTCCAACACCTGTGTTTTTTTGTTTTTTTTCCGCTCAGGGACCTTTACGTCCTTTGATTCTCACCTCGCGTGCGCGTGCCTGCACACCCGCCTCGCCCGACTCACCCGGGAAGTGTTGTATTTGAAATGCTCAAACATTGAAACCCTGTTTTGGCCAAACCGCGAGTGATTTTGTCCCCTTTTTTTTATGTTTGTGTGCTCTTATCAACTTCACCGTCGCTGAAAATCAGCTGTAATTCAACCAGAACAAAAAGGGCCTCCCTCACTCCTCCCTCCCTCCCTTCTTCCTCCCTTCCTCTCCTGTAATCTGTCCTCTGGTTGTAACAAATGACTCAAATACCTTCCTCTTTCCCCTCACGGCCAGTTTTGCTTCCCTGAGGAGTGACTGTGCGGAGCAGAGCAGAGCAGTGCGCCCACATGAGTCGCGGCTAAGTTGCCGACGTGGGAGATGAGCTGATGAGGTGTCGGCCAGAGGAAGCTGGGGAACTTCCGAACAGCGGTGGCTGCCGCAGAGAGAGTGAAAGGAGGAGGCCTCTCTCGCACATTTAGTCCTGCAGCTTTGATTCATTTCAGTCGTTTTAGTCAGTTGTGTCACTTCTTGTTCGCCAAATGGCAAAGTATCTTTTTTTTTTTTAAAGACGCTGTAAATGACTTGGCTTAATTTATTTGATCTTTCTCTGCGATCTTGCCCAGATTCCGTCGTCTCGACGTGCCGCTCAGTGCAGCCGGGGCCTCCAGATCGCTGCCGGGCCCTGTTACTCTATCCGTGCATGTGGCAGGGTTTTCCCAGGGCTCCAGTTACGCTGACGAACATCAGCAGCCGCCACAGGCCCATGCCATGGCACGGAACGCTTAGCTGTTAGCGGTTGGCCCTCATGGAAAGAAAGCATAAAACACATCCTCGCGGTGCCCAGGAACCTCGGCTCTTGGTGCGCGCAGCCCCGAGCGCTCGCCCGCTCTCCGGGTCTGTTTTAATCATTCTGAGGCCGTTACATAATGCAATAAAACATCGGCAGCCACCGCAAAGCTGAACATCCACGGCGGCGCGCGCTCGGCAAGGAATCTGCAGACTTGGCACCTTGTCCTGCCGTGGGGGTTTCAGAGGTGATGGGTTTTGGAGATGTGTGTGTGTGTGTGTGGGGGGGGGGGGGTTATTCCCATGTAGACAGTAAATCGCTTAGTGTCGTGAAACCATGAGCACAAGGAGGAGGAAATACACCTGCAAGAATGAAACTGCTGGCTGGCTAGTTATGTTTCAGCCCGGTGGTCAGCTGATGCCCAGGTGAGGAAGAGGAAAACGAGACGGAGAAGCTGAAGAAAGACTTTGTTGTGTTTTCGCTGCAGGTCAGGCTCCTGCTGAAGTCCCACGTCAACAAGCGCTTCCTGCATTACGATACAGCACCTGTTTGCAAAGTGCTTCCTTGGGGATGCCTGCAGGGCTCCGCACTGGGCCTCACCAGCAGGAGGAATTTATTGTAGAATAGCAAAATGACAAAACAAACTCTTGATTCCAGCAATTTCATGTATACGTTTTTGTTGCAAGATGTTTCTTCTGGTCAACACGAGAGTCCAGGAACAAGATTTGGGGTTTGAATGGAAAGCCTATCAGTTTTAGTGGCTCTTTGTTCAGTGATAGAGGCACCAGGTGGAGGGTCAGTGTTGTCACTGAGTGAAGAAAAGTGTCACCAACTTCTGTGACATCACAAGGGGCTGATTTTTGCTTATCGCCAGACAGTTTGTTGTTTCTCACACGTGTTTGGAAAGTGGAAAGCGAGACGTCCTGACTGGAGACTGGACAGAGCCAATGACTAGGGGGTTGGTTGGGTATCAGTGCCCTTTGTGACATCACGAGAGGCTGAATTCTCCAAACTTCACGTTTTAGCACACTTTCTGACAAGCTAGCAAAGCAAAATGATTGCCTTGACTCACTTCTGTTGACTTCAGGCTAATAGCAAAGTGATTTTTGCATCATGTGGGAACTTTTTATGAAGTTCAAGCAGTCTGTGCAGAGAGCTGGAACGGCTGCCTTCTTATACACCGCAAACATACTCACTATGTCATTACCGTCTACTACACATTAACGTTTGTCATGTGTCATCACGTCTGCCGTGTTCGGGTCACATGCAGGAGTGGACACACAGTCACACACGCACACAAACACAGACAGACAGACAGACACACACAGAGACTCAGACAGGCCCATGAGGAGGCCGGGGAGGAGTTGTAATAACAGGAGAGTGCGCTCTGAGTCAGAGCAGAGCTGGGTTTCACTGGGCTAATGGGCTCAGCCGGCGGCTGGTGTCCAGCGCCGCCTTCCCCGCTCACCCGCTCACCGCTCTGGTGCCTTCCGTCCGTCCGTCCGTCCGTCCGTCTGTCGGTCTGACCCGTCCCCTCTTCCTTCTGACGTTTGTCACATTCGTCATGTGTTTGCGTTTAAAGTCAAAGTCAACTTTATTGTCAAATATGCTATAGATGCTCGACATACAGCATAAATGGAATGTCAGTCTTCTCACACTCACTTGTTGTCATCAGTTTGATAACAACACTGAAAACAACCACAAGCTCGCAGCCTCTCCCCTGATGAGACGGTGCAGCCCAGAAGTTTTCCTTCTCAGTCTCATTTTGTCATTTCTTGCATACGGACCACCGGTGACATGGCACACAGGTGTCTGAAGAGATGGAGAGACAGACGGAGAAGCGGGGGAGGAGGGCGAAGGGTGCCTGTTTGGTGCGTGCACGTCGCCCGTGCGTGGGATTGAACTCAACAGCGTTTCCCACAGTCGACTGGCAGGCAGTGTGTAATTCAGGTCAACCAAACGCACACGCACACGCACACGCACACGCACACGCACACGCACACGCACACGCACACGCACACACACAGTAAAATCATCCAGGCAGCAGTGCCATGACAGAAAGGTTTTGATAGTTCAGGTCATGTAGTATGTATGTGTGTGTGCACACGCGTGTGCGTGCGTGCGTGCGCTCCAGCTGTCTTTGCTGTGGGCTGCCGTCCTGGTGGTTCGGCAGGATGCCGGGGTATATTTGTACTGGTGTTCTGGGTAGCTATTACTGTGTGCGTGCGTGGGTTTGCGTGCTCATTTGGCCGTCGGGGCACCTGAAGGGCACGGAGCTCCGGCACGCTCTGCTTTCAGAGTGTGTGTCTGGACTTGCTGTGTTGTCTGTGTTTTTTTGGTTTTTTTTTTCAGGGTTGGGAAGGAGGGAGTGACACATGTGAACATGTGTGTTTATGTGTTTGCCTGTTGTTTGGCCTTTTCCTTCCCGGGGAGATCTGCTGATCCTTCATCTGAGGCCAAGGTTACTGAGATTTATTACCTTGACGCGTGCACGCGCGTGTGTGTGCCCTATAAATCATTTTATACCTCTTAAATGTAACAGTCATTTGTTTTCACAGGTGTGGATTCTTGACAGTCATACAAACTTTGCTGTTGCCGTTTGCTCCTGAGCGTCTCTGTCGCTGCTGCTGCTGCTGCTGCTGCTGCTGCTGCTGCTGCTGCTGTACCTGTGCCTGACAGGCCAGGGGAAATGTCTTCTAAATTTGCCCCGTTTATTTCACATAGCGGTGTTGTAAAGAGCGTGTGAAAAGCGTTTGAAAAAAAATCCTTGGTCCAAAGCTCAGTTTGTTGTCAAATATGCACTGTTATCAAAAAGTTTGGACTATTTTTTATTGCATTTTTATTGCCTTATTTCTTTTAATTAATATAATTCTCCATCTTCTTGCAATATATAGTTCCTGCATTAATTATGCAAATTTCCCAACTGTGGCATTAATAAAGGCCTTCTTCTTCTTCTTCTCCTTCTTCTTCTTCTTCTTCTTCTTCTTCTTCTTCTTCTTCTTCTTCTTCTTCTTCTTCTTCTTCTTCTTCTATTTAGCTTTCATCCATTGTAACTTAGAGCTTTGCTATGCTGGCAAATATATATCACAAACATGAAGTGTCTTTGAATTGACCACTATACGTTCTGGTTCACTTTTGCACACTGCCGATACGCCCACCGTCATGGCGATAATATCACCGTGGCGTGAACTCTCTGCGAGTGGCGTGCACGCTATGTGTGGCGGCTCTGCCTTTGGGGAGGGGCGTGGAGCAGGTGTGAAGGCCAGTTGACCGAGTGTCAGGAGGTGAAATGTCCGCGACACGTCCCGGTGCCTGGACTGTCTCTGACCTCAGAAGGCTGGCAGGGCTTTTGAGTCTTTTGGGAAAGAAGACGATGAAACAAATTGATTACTGACCTGAGAGAACCATGACGATCTTTAATGACGTCATGTCGTGATTTTGAGCTCTGAAATATTATTTGAGCTCCAGTGCAGTGGAGACCCAGACGCAGTAATCAGCACAACTTATTTAGGAATTTGATTTTATAGATAATCAAAGATTGACTTCAGCAATAGTCAATCAAACAGTACATTTCTGAACGTGCATTCTGCCACTTGGATGAACTCATGTTCCCCTCCTGCAGGCCGTGCACTCACTCAAACAACCTGCACCGAGACCGAATCCAGCGCTCGGGCTTAGTTACAGCACGCAGGGTACCGGCCCTGCTTTATATATTTAGCAGACGCATGTAGGGGGAAGGACTTCCCGGGATTAAATCCAGGCTCTCTGCTCGTGACATCAAACCCGCTGCTTCTCTCGCTCCTTTATTTTAGATGCTGAAGACCCAGTTTGACTGATTGGTCGGGACAGCCGCGCCAAAAGCTTTTTTAGAGGGGTGCTGCGAAATCCTCCAGACGCACATGTCAGCGATGCCGATCGGGGCTTAGACGCAGGGAGGACCACCAGCTGTGATCCTGTGACCTGTAGGCAGTTGTGGTGTCTTAAAAAAAAATTACCCTTGGTTGACCTTGTTTTGCACCCTCAATATCGCTTCTGGCCCAATAAAATTGTGCCACACCTGAGTAAATCCCTGCTATGAAAGAATTGCACACAGACAGATTGTGTTTTGTACAGAGATTTGGCAGCTTTTGCCTTCTTGTGGCTTTGTGTTGTTATATTGTCATCCTTGTTATTATAGTTGCTATGTTATTAATGTAAGCTATTTAGAGCCTACATTTTTTTCAGTGGTGCATCTCCAGCATGATGAATCATCCAAAAAGGGAGAAAAGGAGAGAAAAGATCTCCGGGAAACAGTCCAGGTAGCCCCTTTGTTTACAGCCTCCTGTGGAAATAGCAGCTTTCTGATAATTTGCCATTTCCCCTGTTATTGCCCTGGTGACTTGGATCACCCTTTGTGTCTCTTTGTGTCACTTGCAGTGTCTTTTTGTCAAACTTTTGGGGCTACACCCAGTGGCTCTGTGTACAGGAGGAATCCACAGCCAGTCACAGTGGTGACTGCTGTTCTTGGCCTGCAGCAGGTCGCCGTCACACCACCAGGTTTTCTTTTGGCCTCATGTGCTGATCAGTTAGCTGCTCCTGACTGCCGTCTCAGGTCTGATTAAAGAGGCTATACGTTGTTGTTGTTGTTGTTGTTGTTGTTGTTGTTGTTGTTGTTGTTGTTGTTGCTGCTGCTGCTGCTGCTGCTGCTGCTGCTGCACAAAGCTGAATAAGACCTCATGTGGTTTGGGAAATGCCCAGGTTGGTGCGTGAGTGTTTTGGATTAAGCCTCCCTATGTATCCCAAGCTGGCGAGCGTGCGCTTTCCCCAATCGGGAGGCGTGGACCAACGTGGACAGCGTACGCAGTCAACGTTGAAGGATTAGCAAAAAGCTGAAGGGGTCACAGCCACTAATCTCATTATGGCAGGAAGGGGAAGGGAAGCCGGGGGAATCTGACCACCGCCGAACGACTTAGCCACGCAGCCTCGGCTACGGGGAGAGGGGAATCCCTGCGTTGCTGCGGAGGAGCACGCCCACGCACCTGCACGTGAGGCGGCCAATGCAGGTGCTTCGCCGGCGACTGTGGCTGAAAAAAGACGCTCGCAAAGACAGGGGCACTGAGTGGCCAGCTCTCTGCACAAAGGCTTGTTAAAGGAATGGGGGGGCGGGGGGGAATAAAGGCCGCGGTGCATGTGAGGTCATGTTGTGGACAAGAACTGGGCATCCTTCAAAATAAAACAGTAAAGTTTTAAACAGACCAATGAACAAAAGCTTTTGTTTTTTTCTCTGTTAAATGTCTGCAGTCAAACGTGCTCTGCTCCATTTGCGCCATCACACAGACGTAGGGTCACCATGAGCGCACTCACAAGGACGCCTCCCTGCCACTGCTTCAGCTCTTTTCCACTCAAAAGAAAATCAAGGCCCTGGAAAAATAAAGGATCCAAGTAAATAGGATCCAAATAAAATGCGCAAAAACCTCGTCTGTCTGCAATTTCCACCTTTGCGCATCTTAAAATATATTTTCATTGACCTTTCAGGCATCACCCACCTATTATTAATTATTATTAACACCTTCTTCACACTAACAATGTACCGAAAAGAATTAGGCCAACATTAACTGAGGGCTTATCGCGGCCGATGACGTGTGTCAGACGGACGGCAGGCCCTCCTGGTAAAGGTCGTCCCAACACCTCGGTGACAAATGCCGCCGTCGCACGTGGCCCCAGTGAGTGAAGTACTTTCTTTGGTGGAGCAGACTGAGTGTGGCTGAGTGAGTGTTCCCTGCAAGGTGAGGAGGAGGGCACTTGACTTCCAGGGAAACCCAATGACCAAAGACTGTTTTAACTGAGGACAGACGGAGATGACTGACAGGAAGTTTTGTCGCTTTCGTGTTTGTTCAACCCCAAAGTTGATAAGCCAGTCAAAGAAAAAGGTTGTTTAGCCCTGTGTTTGCAGCCTTCTGCACAAACTTTAAACTTCCTGCTGAAGCATTTGTTGGACATTTTGACGTGTACGCTTTGACGTGGAAGCACACCCCTGGCCGTGTAAACGTGAGGAGGCATTTGTGCCCTCTGTGACATCACAAAGGGCTGGTTTTCAGATTTGTGCATTTTGAAAAATGAAACTTTCTCATTGCCGAGGTTTTCGCTGAAAGATTCGGGAAAGATGTTGTCACAAGCCACTCTTCAAGCTTCTAACTTGGTAGCTTTTTAAAAAATACCCAGCGGGTCTGTCATCATGTCCATGGGATGCAAACAGAAAAACACGATGCTGCGGATGGCGAGTCAGCTGTGTGTGACACCGACGCCTCTTGTCCCCTGCTGTTCTCACCAGCCTCAAGGACCAGCTTTGGAAATGTTGACAGCACCGTTTTACTGTGAGGCTTGTGCACGTGTCCAGGAGGGAGATTCAGCCTCGGCCGTCGGAAAGCACCGCCTTAGTCCAATCACGCGTCAAGATTTCCCTTTGTTTCCTTTTGTATTCAAGCCTCCTTTTGAGTATTTTTACTCTGTTTTCATTTGAATGATTCCGTCGGGTCTGATCTGACGGATGTATTCAGCGAATGGTAATGTTTTTCAGCCGGGCCTCGGCCCACCCTCCCCGAGTTCAGGGGACAGCCACCACTGAGCTCCAGGCAGCAGGTCCTCACCTTCCTGTTCCTTTTTTATTCGTTCCATCTTTTTGACAGACTGTAGGACCTGCCATGAAACTCAGCATTGACAAACCTTTTTTTTCTTTTTCTTTTTTTTTAACCCCCCCTGTGTTCAGACAGCTGAATTTAACAAAGTGGACACTGGAAGCCACACTATATAACACAGTGTATGAACCAGTATACGGACTGTTTAGTCTGCAAATAAAATAATCATGTCGTATCATATGATAAATCTCATAGAAATACTAATACTGTAATAAAGAACCTTTATTGTATCATCCTACTGTTCATTTGCACTTTATTTTGTATTTTGTTAAGGTGTTCTGTGTTTGCTGATATGTTTGTTATTTGGTTATTTATCGTTAAATGTGGAAAATATTGTGAATGTGCACTTGGAACTACGGAAATAAATTCAGATGTGTTTACACAAATGGCAAATAAAGGAATCTGAGTCTGAATCTAAATCTGAATCATTCTAACGACACAGTATATTGCATAGAGCATTATATAGCATCACATATTTATATAGCATATTTGAAGCCTGCTTAAAGCCTGGACTTAAAGAATTCTCCACTCCAGTCTTGTGCTAAAAGTAAAAGCCTGGGAGATGTATTGTTGCCCTTTGTGACATCGCAGAGGGCTGATGTCCAGAACAGTGAGTTTTGGTGCACACTTTAGGAAAAGTGGAAAGGTGAGGGTCTTTAAGTGGGATTGTTATGTCTCACAAATTAAAATTAATACAACTCTACCCATGTTGTTGCTTCTCAAACAGTTGTAATGTGCTAGTAGTGTGTTAATGATCTCTTTGTGCTGCAGGACAGAAATAATGGCGCTGAAGCTGAATGTCATTGTAGTGATACGAGAGCTCGCAGCCTTATGAGAGCTTTCCGTGTCCTGACCTGAATACCTCTCGGTTGAACAGCGGCCAGCAGCTCATTAACATTCCAATACAGCTCTAATCACCACTGCACCGTCGGTGTGTGTGTGTGTGTGTGTGTGTGTCTGTGTGTCTGTGTGTCTGTGACAGAGAGAGCGAGTGCACGTGTTGCCCGGCGAGTGAGAGTGTGCGGGAGTGATGCCCCAGGTGATGATGGGAAATTGTCTGTGCGCTCACACTGCTGCCCCTCACCAATCGAAATATTGATCTTCCCAGGCACAGCTGAGACCCATTTCACCCACAGGTCTTATGAATACTGTCAGGAAACTGTGACACAAAGGAATGAATAACAGCAGGACGAGCTGAAGTCAAACTTTTTGAATAAAATTGGGAAGAAACTGACTGTTACTTGTCTCCTTCTTTCAGAAACACTGTATAACTCCACTGGACGGGATTTAAGAAGGGCCTTGTTCTCGCTGAAGCAAATTTTTCAGGTAACACACACACACACACACACACACACACACACACACACACACACACAGTTGCACACATTGTAAATGCAGTCACCATCAGTTTGTTGTTGTAGAATACAGTTGGTTATTGTGGCAGTTGTGTGCTCCCATGATGACAGGGATGTCTAACAACGTCACATTTCTCTTCCTGCGTGTGTGTGTGTGTGTGTGTGTGTGTGTGTGTGTGTGTGTGTGTGTGTGTACACGTACATGTGTGTGTGTTAGTGCGCTGTCTGTCTGTGTGTGTGGGTGGGTGTTTGTGTAAATCTTTATTTTAAGACATGAAAGCCTGAAATTTTGAGGACTATGGAATAAATATGTGCGTCTTTCATTGATCAAACACATGCAAGCTGCACAACCTCAGAGTTTTGTGGCTGTTGTACAAATACAACCATCAGAATTTGATTTAATCGATTGAACATAAAATGTTTTGTTCACACCCGTAATGGAAGCTGGGTGTAATGGGTTGTTGTTTTTTTCCAGGGAAACCGTGTTTCTGATGCCAAAAACTCGCAACACCTTAGAGGTGAAGCAAAATTGATGCATATTTTAATACGTTTTGGGGATTATTATTTAGATTCTGTCTTAGGACGTGATGTGTCAGAACAGCAAGCATGTTGTCAGCACGTGTGAGGCTTTCCCCAGCTGACCTTAACAGGGGAACCAAGGTTCTTGCTCTCTCAGCTCTAATCCGGAAGGTGCATTTTACTGACACCTGGCGAGAGGAAAGGTTAATGCAGCTTCAACACACGCAGGTCCCTCCAATCTGAGCGACAAGGGTTTTTTTTTTTTTGGTTTTGTTTTGTTTTCATTTTATGTATGAAGCAAGTGCAGTTTAAATGTAACCATTCTTTGCTTTGCTCTAGGATGACAAAGATCTGGTCCACGAGTTTGTGATCGCTGAGGGTTTGACGTGTCTCATCAAAGTGGGAGCAGAAGCTGACCAGAACTACCAGAACTACATATTAAGAGGTGAATTTTGAATATTATTAACACGTATAAGTAATGGAAACGCAGCAGTCTGCAAAACTGCTTTTCTTATGATATAGTTACATAACTATTGGAAAATTAACAAAATCCAAACTAATTATTGTTGTCAGTGTTAACAGCCAGATAAAGCTGATGATGTAGTGGACTTTGACTCATACTTTTTGCAGCCTAGTTGCAAATTTGATGTTGTTTCTTTCATTTGTTTGTGATTTGAGGCTGTGGTCTCGATATCACATCACCAGTATCACCACAAACAGGATGTGAACAAATGAGATAATATATAATTCATTGATTTATGGTGATTGGGCTCAGAACAAAAAGAAGACGAGAGCGAAGGAACAACAGTATATTCACACACAACAGTCTTTTGGGTTTACAGTAAAACTGAAACTGAAACTCGAGGCCAACTTTCCAGAAATTGGACTGGTTGGGCTGATTACTGATGACACCTTGTTTCTTAAAATCAGCGGACCCAGTGCAAAAACACAAAGAAAACACAACTTCCATGTTGAAAGCAACTGAACATTTCACTCTTTAACGGTTTTAGAGGGAATGAAATTGCTTTTCCGTTATATGTATATATGCGTATGTGTATATATAGTATATGTGCATATATATTTGTATTTTATATATTTATATGTATACATGTACCCCTGCCTTGAACACTCCCCTACCTCCCAATCCACTACAACCACTTAGCTTATTTTGTGACATTCATTTTTCCCCCCTCACATTTTCCCATCAAGCCTCATCGATTTCCTGGAATTACAGCCACAGTGTTTCACTGACTTACCCAAAATACTGAAGATGCAATAGGTCATAGTTCAAAAAACAGCAGATACACAAATAGCAGATGAGGATAGACTTAGGGCCAATTCCAATTCCTCCCTTAACTCCTCAATCTCGACCCTCGCCCTTAACCCTCAATCTTTGGCCCTCAATCTTGGCCCTCAATAATAAGTGTAAGGGCTTAGAAATGGGACACCCCTTAAGTGCAGTTACGTCTTCAGACTGCGGGGGGCGGCCTTACGCCAAAGTTACGTCCAGTCTGTCAAGAAGACGACAACGATGAAGGAGAAAAAGAAAAAGACGGCGAAAAAGGAAGAAGTCCTCCTTCGCTACACAACGAGGTACACAAGAAACGTGAAGCCGGGACCACCGGTGCGGTTGACAAACCTCGTAAAGTAAAAAAAATAAATAAATGTTACGCCACAGCGATGTCAATAATCCATAAAAAAAAACTCTTAAACTAAGACAATAAAATGGTTTCGTAATATTTATATCTTTATTAACTAAGAAAATACTTCCATTTGTAGCTCGCTTTTTCATCGCAATCTTTTTCGAAGATGTCTTGGCGAAAATACACAATGCCTTCTGGGTAGCCCTTACTGCCAAGGGTGGTGCCGGAGAATCTCAATATTGAGGGCGATACAGCCCTTAAACTCTTAAGTTTATTTTGCATTTTTGAGATTGAGGGTTAAGGGAGGAATTGGAATTCACCCTTAAACTATGCATACAGCCTCACCTTGAAATGTTTCATTCTTTATTATCAGATTTTAGAGTGGGTGCTTCTTCATTTCCGCACATGTACCAAATATATTTCTATAAATACATTGACTAGAGGAACTGGAAGTAGGTACGGTAATAAGGTGTTTCCTGTTATTGTTATGTGAGGACATGTGTTTCATTCGGATTGGCCATTGATTGCAGTTTCGTGTCTGGCTCCAGGAAGCCGTGTGATGCTGAGGGGGCGGGATTAGATAGACGACAGTTCATCAAAATCACTCATGCCACCGTCTAGCAAAAGTAAATGAATCTGCATTATGATGCCCACTGTTAGTGCAAGCTGTAATATATTTAAAAGTCGTCTAAGCAAAAACCAAAAAATTACAAACATGCAGGAAATTCAGCTGTGAGTCATACACAGACGGATACTTTTGTGGTTTGTGCAAGTGGCAGAAAAAAAGTGCAGCCAAAGCGCTAAATAATACAGGTAGCAGAAAAAACAATGTAAAGCCTTTTATTGAAAATGGGGAAAACAGCAAACAATAAAAAAAAAACATTGTTTCAGACATGTAGGGAAATTGAATTCATAGTTCACTTTCACAATTTTGTTTCTCCATTAGTTTTAGTATCACTGTAAAAAATGTCAGTGAAATTAACATTAATATCCTGTAAAATCTTAACATAAAAAACTGTAGCAAGAAAAACATTGAAACGTTGTATATTTTAAAACAATGTATTATAAACAACAGACCAATGGCTAGTCTCACATAAACAATTAATGGTAGAGTTCATTTGTATAGATCTATTTGATTCTACTTAAACACTCATTTGTTCAAATGTATGCTTTAAAATTAATTCTAATCTGCATAATTTCATCAGTTTGAAATGAGTTGATACTAGTTTGGTTTTAAAAGTTGCGAAACAGTTGTTATTATTGCCGCCTCACAGTACGAAGGTTGTGAGTTCGATTCCAGGTCTGGGATAATTCTGTGCGTTTGCCCGGTCTGCGTGGCTTCTTTCGGGGTTCTCCAGCTTCCATTCCAGCGTAAAAAAACATGCATGCAAGGTCAATTGAAACTCTAAATTGTCCATAGGTTTGAAGGTGAGTGCAAATGGTTGTGTCTCTACATAACAGCAAGAATTAGTCCTAGCATACCCCCATGACCCTGAGTTTGGGAAAAAAAAAAACTGATATGGAAAATTCATGGAAAGATGGTTTTCATAGAAGTTATGAGAGGTAGGGTGAGGGAGACCCTACCATCGCCTTGGGAGACCCTACCAGGGGGTAGGGTCTCCCAAGGCGATGGTACAGACTAATGTTCAAAAACCTCTATGGCACACAACTTCACAAAGATGGTGACATTGCCCAGTATGGTGTTGCTGGGGCCCCACCCTGGAGACAGGCCTGGGGTTGGGGCTCATATCCGAACACTTGATGTCTGGGTCTCAGCCCACTGGACCCAGCTGGACCCAGCCCGATGGAGCGACATGGGTCCAGCCTCCTGTGGGCTCACCAACCTCAGAGGAAGCTGCAGGGGTCAGATTGTTCGGTGGACCATTGAGGTCCAGGGCCTGGACGACCTCGTAACTGCTTGAAAGCAGACTCTCCATTTCTCTCGTGTTGCCTGCGGTGAGCGATGGCAGGCTTATTTCCAGAAAGACTCGGCAGGCCCAAGTGCATCATGAGGGTCTGTTGGGAACATCTGGTTGAGCTATAATTGGACTTATATGCTAGAATAATATCATGCAATTCAAACAACTTTATTTAATTTAAATATATATACTCATTGTTATTAATTGAAAGTAATAATTATATTATATTATATTTTTTAGATATTATATAATTATTCTTTCTATAACTATTATTTATAGTAAATACATAAATCTAATAATTCTCAAGTGGTTTGGGTTTCTGTGGTTAAATACGCAGGGCACACTGGAGAAAAAATGTCAGAAAGCATAAACGTTGCGTGAGATTTTAAAAATGCAAGGACCAATCAATAAAGGAGTACCTTTTGTGGACTCTTCCATGATTGGATGCCACGTTTTGGCGGAGTACTTGGCGCGGAGCAGACAGACTTGGAATTGTGGGAGCAGACGAAACGCATTGCGGGGAGAGCGAGAAAGACGAAATTGGAGCAGTGACGAGTGACGGAGCAGGAGACACGGAGGTTCGGGAGTTGGAGACAAAGAGGTGTCATAAAGGAGGCGGGGAGACAAGTCGGAGCAGGGACGACGGACAAGGAGACAAGCGAGAACAGGTACGTTGAGGAATCGTTACCATGCTATAAGCGGTAAGCTAGCAGACTTAATTTTTAAGCTAACAGACTTAAGTCTTAACTTGCGCAGCATCGCCATTAGTTACTTCAAACGTGCTTTCAATATTTCTCAACATGTTTGCATGCATACATTTTTGTAGCAAAACTCTTCTAACTTTGAGAGACTATGTTGCATTGCCGCGTTCATAGAAATGAACCACGCTGCGTTTTCCAGTGTATCAGCGTCGACTGCAAGAAGACATTTTCCACGTACGCCGCTTTCAAAGCTCATTTCTACCGCGTACACAATGTGCCCGAACCTCCGCACAGTAGAGCCGTTGTTTCAGATTTGAAATGCGCCATTTCGGTGTGCGTCCGCCAGTTTCATACAGCAAAAGAACTCGTCTATCATTTGAAAGAGCATTTAGTTGAGGGAAGAGTTGTATCATGTCCCGTAATTGATTGCAAAAACGTGTTCACAAATAAATCAACTTTCACTGCTCACATGTCACGCAAACACAAAGGATGTTCTGTGGAAAACATAAGTGATGTTTACAGGGAAACGCAGGCTCCTAGCACTATATGTGAGGATGCTTCACAGAGCTTCAACACAGTAGGTCCTTCTACCAGTGGAAGCTGTGAACTCCCACACGATTTCAATGAGACCTTTCTCAGGAATATTTGTTTATTCTATCAAAAATTGCAAGGGCAGCTCCTTCTCCCTGCTTCAACAATCCAGATTGTTGTGGAGGAGATACAAAATGTGCATGAGTTAGGACAGGATTTCACTAGAAGTAAACTTCATTCGCTTTTAAAAGATGACATGGGTCTAACAGATGATGCAGTCGCTAAAATCTGTGATTGCGTTAAAGATTCAGATCTATTCTCTGCCTGCCATCGGGGGCCACTAAGAACAACTTATTCACGAACTCAGTACATTGAGCCTAAAAAAAACTATCATTAGGGATTGATAAAAACAACACACAGAGGTATGCTTACTACATTCCACTGAAGCAAACATTACACACCCTTTTAGAATCTGAGTTGTGGAAGAATACAGTGACCCAGCAATATACCACAGACTCACAGGAGTTTACTGACATACATGATGGACAAATCTTTAAGTCAAATAAATTCTTTATTGAAAATCCAGGTTGCCTGAAGCTAATTTTGTACCAGAATGCTTTTGAAATAGCCAATCCTCTTGGTTCGGCTAAGAAAAAACATAAAGTCCTAGCTGTCTATCTTTCTGTGGCAAATTTTCCTGCTTATGTGCGATCAATTTGGAAGGGTCTGTTTTGAAAGGGCGAGTGTGTTTGAGAGAAAAAATATACTTGTTTGTACACGTGTGTCTGTAAGTCTGTCTGTGCCCGAAAATGTTTCAGCAGCACAACCATTTGTTTCACCTAATGTTTTGTGTGATTTCTTTCTCATTTTTTTCCTTTATTTTTTAGGGCAGTCCTGCTTTACTGCCACACGATTCATGCTCTGTATTGACAGAACGATTGTTCAGGAGAACATCCCCTCCTTTATGTCATCATTGGTTATGATGTTCGGAAGCTACTACAACTTCAACATCCATTATCCAGCCAGGCTGGCATCAACCCTGGAGTACCTGCAGATGTAATATTTATATGTAATTTCTCTGGAAAAAAAAGAAAAGAAAAGGAAAAAAGTTGTTTAATGTACAGTAGTTTCTATTGTCATTCTGGAAGTTACTTTATCATTCATCCATGTCTCTGTTTTCTGCTGTTTTCCAAGATGTTTTTTTTCCATAAATCCTGAGAAGGGCACGAAAGTAGAAAAGACCGGCACCTCCCGTCTACACGTGAACCCCAGAGTGCTCACATTGATCCAAGATCTTTCAGATCATGAGTGGCGGGACATCTGAATATGTTCTCAAGTAAGTCTTAGTAGTAGTTAAACGTGTGGTCCCTAAGTCAGTCATACAGACATACAACCACACTAAAAATTTACATAAATATAAATGAACCAGAAATCTGTAAGCTGAAGCTTTAGCAAAGTTGAGGTTAGTGTTGATGCCCCAGTCGCTAATAATGTTTTGTTTTTTTGTTGTTTAATTTTAAAGCTTTAACAGTGATTGAAATTTGTTTGAAGTTGTGTTAAATTTTGTGTTTCTGAGCTTATGGGTGTTTTTGAACCTGTGTGTGTATCTGAGAGTCAGTGTATGTTTGTGTAGGACTGAATGTTAGTGCATTCATGACATAGTTGTGCTTTTCTTCTGTTTACAGAGAGCACAGAAGTGCAGTAGAACAGCAGATCCTGTTTACAGTGGAACCCCAGAGTCCACATCTTGATGCAGTTAAGGTTTCTAACTATTGCTTAGTTCTGTAAGCTGACTCTGATTTAGACCTGTTAGAACTTTGACAATCTGGTTTATGGAATTATTTTAAATTAATATTATTTTCTCAAGAGGAAAAGGAAGGGAAATGCTTTGTTCCTTTGTTTAAAATTAAGGCAAGGAAATTGTCAAAGTGAAAATATTTTGCTCTTTGAAGTAATAAAATCTTGAAATTATGAGTTGGTATTGCAGTTTTTTTTTTTTTTTTTGGTCTAATTGCTTGAGGGTATAGTTCTTTTCACATTTCTTGTGAAAAAAATAAAGAGTGCAGTTGTCACAATAAAATGTAGAAATGGTCAAAAGCATTTCTTTAGGCGGCTTAAATTTTTAAGTAGCAGTAAACATTACAAGTAAAAACCTTTGTTTGAGGTTCTTCAGAGTTCGTGTTTGGGTCCAAATTCAGTTATAGATGTAGATGTTTATTTTGCAACAAAACATTGCTTTTAATAATACAAAATATATTACATGCAACACAACCTTTTATGAAAATAAGCAAGAAAAATTGGTGAAATTACAATCTTATTATGAGGCTTTTACAGTTTTAACAATGCCTTGCATCTGAAGTTTTGTTGTGCATTTGAATGGGATTGTATGTGAAATAACCAATAAGCACATGTAAATTTTACAGAAGAAGATGGCTTTAATAACAGCATGGCCATTCCAATTTGGCGGAAAAGGGATGTTTAATTTACAAAATCGGGATGTATTTTAAAAATATTATTTTGTAAATGGCAACAGTTTTAAATTGACAAATTTACAGTTTGTTTTGTAACGTGGCTTACACTCTGCTGTATTTTTTACAATATTATTCTGGCAACCACAGCTGCCAGATTTTTTCCGTAAAAACAAGCTTTTTTTTTTACAGTGTAGCATTAGTTTTGCCATTCATTTTTCAAAATCAAGTGGCTGACAAACATCAAATGAACAGCTGTTAATGGAAACGTTCTTCAACATGAGAGCAATAGCAGGCAAAGAGTTTGCTCATCCTGCGAGACGCAGGGTAACAGTTGTTAATTCTCACTTCCGTCTTTTTCTCAAGCACCAAAAATACCAGAAAGGTTTCTGCATCAGAAATCTTTTATATATTGTACTGAAAACGCCCGTAAACCATTTAGCTTTTTCACACAGGTTGAGGACGAGAGTGTGTTTATAAAAAGTGTAAAAGCAACAGCAAGCAACAGGAAGATGCACATGTAGAGTGATTTTAGCACCAATATTCTGAATCTCCTCTTTATGTTTCCTTGATCAGAATGCCGTAAGGTCTGATGGAGCGCACCACGATCAGCCTCTCTTCCTCCTCAGACGCTGATTCATCCACAGGAACGAGCCAGTAGTTGGCTTGCTGACAAACAACCCTTTCGCTGGGATCGATCCGATTCTGCAGGATGACTTTGTAGCTTTTTCCCGTCGAGTCCGACCTGAAGGTCTTGGCGTACTCTTCCCGCTCTGCCACTTGAATATCCGGAGTTGAGTAGATGCCGCGCCCGTACTTGTTTCGTGGTCCTGCCTTGTAGTGGCTCCTGATGATGCCTCTGGATCCATCCAAGCTGGTTCCGTGGTAGGAAACGGGCCACTCTCCTGGTGCGGAGTGACTCCTCCAACCCCTGGGGCCCAGCCAGGCATCTCCATTGGGATATTTGCCTTTGACCTTCAGAGCTATACGGTACCAACCTTTCGGCCGCTTGTAGTACTCATCGCCTCTGAAACACGCAGCCGTGTCAGGTAAATTAGTGAAGTCAAAGTCGTACTCCGGGTCGAAGAATTCCTCCTCGTTGACGTAAAATTCCCTCACGTGGGACGGCCGTCTCCCGATGAGGTTTTGGAGATGAAAGTCATCCAGAGACAAACTTGCTCTTGTCCTGTAGGGTTTCTGATCATAAGGCCTAACAACTTCATTCAGAAGTGAAGACAGGGCTTCAAGTTTTATAATTGTGTCCAAATACATGGCGAAAGACAGGAGTAATTGTATGAACCTCTCTTGTCAGCTGCTCCTGGGATCTGCACTCTCATTGCCTCATGGACAAAAGTTATGTTTGTCTTTATACTTTCAGTTTCGCCACACAGACCGCCCACTGCCGTTTTCCCCTGGAAAAAACAGCACACGCCCTTACATACCTTGGACATGACTGTATTGTTCCGTAAAGGAAATGTAACCAGGAAGGAAATCAATATAGTATCTATTCTCAGACTCAGTTACTCAATGGAGTTCAGGCAAACTAGAGAGGAAAAGAGAAAATATGTTCTGTCAAATGAAACAGATTTAACTGAAAAGTTCTCTAAACTGGACCCTCAAGTTAAGCTGAAATACAGTTATATGAAAATTGCAATACAGAGCAAAATGTGCTAAAGATGCTAATCTGTCCAGCTAAATGTAAATCTTGTCAGTGGCACAGCAGTGATTAGAAGTTTATCCCACTAAAAAAAATGCTCACTCCAAAAGTCAGAGTGTCTCAGAAACGACAAATGCATCTCAAGCAGTCACTGCATACACAAGTTTCCAGTAGCTTCTTCAAGCTCGTGTTTCATTCGGATTGGCCATTGATTGCAGTTTGGTGTCTGGCTACAGGAAGCCGTGTGATGCTGAGAGGGCGGGATTAGATAGACAGTTCATCAAAATCATGCCACCGTCTAGCAAAAGTAAATGAATCTGCATTATGATGCCCACTGTTAGTGCAAGCTGTAATATATTTAAAAGTCGTCTAAGCAAAAACCAAAAAATTATAAACATGCAGGAAATTCAGCTGTGAGTCATACACAGACAGATACTTTTGTGGTTTGTGCAAGTGGCTGAAAAAAAGTGCAGCCAAAGCGCTAAATAATACAGGTAGCAGAAAAAACAATGCAAAGCCTTTTATTGAAAATGGGTAAAACAGCGAACAATAAAAAAAAAAACATTGTTTCAGACATGCAGGGAAATTGAATTCATAGTTCACTTTCACAATTTTGTTTTTCCATTAGTTTTAGTAGCATTAGTTTTGCCATTCATTTTGCAAAATCAAGTGGCCGACAAACATCAAATGAACAGCTGTTAATGGAAACGTTCTTCAACATGAGAGCAATAGCAGGCAAAGAGTTTGCTCATCCTGCGAGACGCAGGGTAGCAGTTGTTAATTCTCACTTCCGTCTTTTTCTCAAGCACCAAAAATACCAGAAGTGTTGCAACAGTAAAAGGTTTCTGCATCAGAAATCTTTTATATATTGTACTGAAAACGCCTGTAAACCATTTAGCTTTTTCACACAGGTTGAGGACGAGAGTGTGTTTATAAAAAGTGTAAAAGCAACAGCAAGCAACAGCAAGCAACAGGAAGATGCACATGTAGAGTGATTTTAGCACCAATATTCTGAATCTCCTCTTTATGTTTCCTTGATCAGAATGCCGTAAGGTCTGATGGAGCGCACCACGATCAGCCTCTCTTGCTCCTCAGACGCTGATTCATCCACAGGAACGAGCCAGTAGTCGGCTTGCTGACAAACAACCCTTTCGCTGGGATTGATCCGATTCTGCAGGATGACTTTGTAGCTTTTTCCCGTCGAGTCCGACCTGAAGGTCTTGGCGTACTCTTCCCGCTCTGCCACTTGAATATCCGGAGTTGAGTAGATGCCGCGCCCGTACTTGTTTCGTGGTCCTGCCTTGTAGTGGCTCCTGATGATGCCTCTGGATCCATCCAAGCTGGTTCCGTGGTAGGAAACGGGCCACTCTCCTGGTGCGGAGTGACTCCTCCAACCCCTGGGGCCCAGCCAGGCATCTCCATTGGGATATTTGCCTTTGACCTTCAGAGCTATACGGTACCAACCTTTCGGCCGCTTGTAGTACTCATCGCCTCTGAAACACGCAGCCGTGTCAGGTAAATTAGTGAAGTCAAAGTCGTACTTCGGGTCGAAGAATTCCTCCTCGTTGACGTAAAATTCCCTCTTGTGGGACGGCCGTCTCCCGATGAGGTTTTGGAGATGAAAGTCATCCAGAGACAAACTTGCTCTTGTCCTGTAGGGTTTCTGATCATAAGGCCTAACAGCTTCATTCAGAAGTGAAGACAGGGCTTCAAGTTTTATAATTGTGTCCAAATACATGGTGAAAGTCAGGAGGGAAGATTCCGAGGTCCTCTCTTGTCGGCTGCGTAGTGCAAATGAGCGCTCACAAGGCGGAAAGTCACGTAGTTGGTTTCACTACCCAACCTCAGCCTGCCTTATGCTGTGCTCACAGTTTAGCAAACGTATAGGGACTGGTTGATGGCTTGATGGTGGGAGTTTCTGATGCAAGCGTTTCTATGGCATTAGGGTTCGCTTGGTGTCAAAACAGGAAACTGAACTATATGTCTATGTCTACAGTGTGGTTTTTGCATTTTCGAAAAGAACAACCCCCACACACACAGACACGCACCAACTCAAAACTTTATTTTGTTGTCTTTTAAAAGAAGCTGTTTTGTGTTGATTGCCCTTCAAACCTTTATTGCAGGATACAATATAATATAGATACTTTTTTATCAGGTAGTAACACGTAAAAGTAAATGCTCAGTGGAAATACTTCAGTGTCAGTTTGGAAATTTTATCAAACATGTTGAAAACAATAACATAGAATCTAATTAGAAATTACCCCCACATGCAAACAAAACAACAACATCAGCAAAAAAGAACAAAAATCAAATACAAACAAATAACAAATAAAAACATTATTTTAGCCTGAAGTCGCTTTAGGATTTTCAAAAGAGGATAGGAAGAAGAACTAATCAATAAGGATCAAACCCAACATGCGAGTCGCCATTCAGTGTGAGGCAATAACTGTTCATTCTCATTTTAAAACCCTCCGTCAGTGGACCTCGATCCACACAAGTGTTCAGGTGCATCACAACAAAACTGCAAATGAAACTCCAACAAATTTAACTCATTCATTCACTCAAGATTCAAACAAATTTGCCGCTTAAACGATAGATTGCGAAGTACAACAAATGGAAGATGAGTAAATAAAGAAGTGACCACCATCATTCTTGCCATGTTCACCACAGAAATCATAATATTACACAAGTGCTGTCATCATCATTGCCCTCGAAAATGTTGCTGGTGGTGTCGCCGTTGTCACTGCTGTCGTCACTGTCGTCACCACCGGCGACTGGCTCTTCTTCTTGAACGTCCTCCTCCTCCTCTTCACTGCTGGTCAGTTCCCTGATCAGAATGCCATAGGGCCGGATGGAACTCTCCACGATCTCCTTCTCCTCCTCGGCTGACACCCCTTCGGCGACGGGGATGAGCCAGTAGTCGGAGCGGGAGCAGATGCTTCTCTTGGCGGGGTTGATGCGGTTCTGCAGGATCACTTTGTAGCTTTTGCCTGTCGACTCCGATGTGAAGATCTTGGCGTACTGGTCACTCTCAGCGATGTGGATGTCTGGCGTTGAGTAGATCCCTCGGCCGTACATAGCGCGGTTGCCTGCCTTGTAGTGGCTCCTGATGATGCCTCTGGATCCATCCAAGCTGGTTCCGTGGTAGGAAACGGGCCACTCTCCTGGTGCGGAGTGGCTCCTCCAGCCGTTGGGGCCCAGCCAGGCATCTCCATTGGGATATTTGCCTTTGACCTTCAGAGCTATACGGTACCAACCTTTCGGCCGCTCGTAGTGCTCATCGCCTCTGGAGCAGCCGTCTGATCCGGAGAAAAAGGTAAAGTCGTAGTCAAAGTTTGGATCAAAAAAGTCCTTGTCATCAATTAAAGGTCTTCTAGTTCTGGCCTCTCGCTTCCCCGTGAGGTTGTGCAGGTGAAATTCATCCACAGACAAAATGTGGCGGCTTGCCTCGTGCCTGCCCTCGTCATAGCGCTTGACGGTTTGTCCAAAAAGTGATGATATAATTTCATACCGCAGAGTCGAGTCCATATACATGATTGAGCGAGTTTAAAGCTCCGGCGCTACCTTGTACTCCTCTTGAGAAGATCTGGCGCAGTGTGTGTGAAAAGGAAAACAGGTTTCATTTGACTTTTAGTTTCGTTTTGAGTAAAAGCTGTGGTTTTACATTTTCATTTGAATATGCAGTCAGACCCATTGCACGTCCGCAAATTGCTTTGTGATGAGTCGCTGTATTCATGTAAACACGGATGTAATTTGCGGGGGGGACACGGGGGACATGTCCCCCCCACTTTTTCAAAAGGCAGTTTCGGTCCCCCGCAGTTTTTACTGTCCACAAACAATGTTACGCTATATTAAATGGAGACAGGTCAAGCACTATGACCCAGCGGAAAACGGCCGCTCAAGCTGAAGCCTGTTTCCCTTGAGACCGCCCCCAAGCTCTTCGATTGGCTCTGCCGTTTCTTGCTAATAATGTGTGATTGGCTGTCCCCGCTGTCACTCCATCTGGTTAGAAACAGCGTGTGGACTGCTTGCTCTCCGGTGGAAAAAAAAGAAAAAAGAAAGGCTTTGCTCGTCATCGCTAGAATCCGAACTGCTGCTGTAAGTTGTTGATGATCACTACATGCATTGAATTATGGATGCAAGTAGTGTGAAAATGAAAGTATTTTATATACATATACCAGTCTGCGGTAATCTATCCATTCATGTGCCCGAGTGTAACTATAGTCAAAGTAATTCAGAATTTCTGCTTATTTTTATTTAAAAAAAAATGAGGTATAATTTTATGTATATGAGGTCAATTGACCATACATACCAAAAAGAAGTGTTGGTGGTAATGGTGGCAATTGGAAAGAGAGATTGAAAGAGTTTGAGATTTAATGAAAAGTTGTTGTTTTTTTTTGCATGTGAAATTTCTGTATGACAACTTTGTATGTAAAAGCCTCTAGGCTGTGGTTGTACACATATTTTGAACTTCGTATTGCTATGACGTGGTATCAGCACGCCTCCCCCACCCCGGCCAGTTGTGTGTCCCCCCCACCTCTGAAATCAAAATTCCGTCCTTGTTTAACACATTTAACAATGCAGATGCCCAGGTGGCTTTTTATTTTCTATTTTATTGTTTTATGTTGCTTCTGCATCTCGCTGTCTGCCAAGTCTTGGTAAATGATCGTTTGGGTGAGCACTGGTGAAATCTGCCGTAACACAGGAGCACTTCTTCTTCAAGAAAGAAGCAGAATTTCAGCTTCATGCATTCTTTCATTTAGCAGCGCATGCATGCTCAGTGCTCCGGGGGGAGAATTTACACCCGTGATGTCATCACACTTGCACCTGGAGCTCTGAGCAGTCGCGATAGCAAATTTGACTCAAACGTTGATTTGTAGGGAACGGGCAAAGAATGCTTCGCACTCATGTAGAGTAATCGGCCAATGCCAAGTGAGCTGAGTTTACACTTGATTCATTTCTGACTCCCTGTCAGTCACGCTCAGACACTAACAGGTGAATTCAAACCACTTTTTTGTTAGAGATAAATGTGGTTTTTCCCTCTCTCTGTCTGTCTCTCTCTTTCTCTCTCTCTTGAGCAAGATAACAGTAGAGGGACCTGAACAATCACAGAAACCTCCAGTTGACAGTTGCAACAGGAAATGGGTGTCACTCTGCCTGCATTCATTTGACTTTGAAAGTCACCTCAAAGATGAGAATAAGTCACGTAGCCATGAAAGATGCTGGTTTTTATTTGAACTAGCACACATTAAAGGCCGAGTTGTGACATCCTATTTCTTTGATGGGATCGACTTAAACCTCTGGAAGGCATCATGAAGGCAGAGCTTAATCCCCGAGCAGCTTCACCTCTTATTTTTAGATGAGCCAATAGACCACACAATCACGCACACACGCACATTCTTTGCATTTGCACGATTTTGATATTCTTGTCTTGATGTTCTTGACATCTTGTCTCCTCTCTCAGCCCTGGGCCAGATCATGCTCTACGTAGACGGAATGAACGGCGTCATCGGGCACGTGGAGACGATCCAGTGGCTCTACACTCTGGTTGGCTCCAAGGTAAACACTCCTGTTGGTGCACGCGCAGAAAAAAAACAAAAAACAAAATTGCACTTTGACACAAGCGCAGCAATGACGGCCCTGACTTGTTGCATTGTGCTGCCTTTACTTTTCCATTGTTTTGTAAAGCCAAACACATCTGCCGCTGCACTGACCAGATGGCGCCGTCTCTTAACTCTTAATGCCTTTGTGGGAGCTTCTTTTTTTTTTTTTTTCTTTTCAAAGTAGCACTAACACAACAGGCATGTAAGGGGGATTGAATCCACCACAAAGCATACAACAAGTGCACGTGGTGTCACACTGGGAAGCATAAAGCAAAAACAATTAGACAAAAGCATCAAAAAGTGCACTGTAAATTATAATCTCTGTCCTCATTTGTCCCTTTTGCTTAGATTAAATGCATTGCATGCAAACTGCTCAAATCTATGTCACATATAAACATTAAATAAATCTTGGTGGGTTTGCACATTTTATTCACACTTTTTGTTTTTGCTTTTTCTGACCTTGTGTGGGGTTTTAAACTCGTCATCTGCTGTTGCTCAGTTCCGGCTGGTGGTGAAAACGGCCATGAAGCTCCTGCTGGTGTTTGTGGAGTACTCTGAGTCCAATGCCCCCCATCTGATCGAAGCCATCACCTCCGTGGACACCAAAAGAGGTGCCATCTGCGGAAAACGCTGTGTTACATTTGCTCGTTTTTTTTTTTTTATATATTATTTTGTTTGGTGGGTAGTGACGGATCAATGCTTTTGCAGGCTGCAAGCCGTGGTCCAACACGATGGAAATCCTGCAGGAGAAGGACGGAGTGGACACGGAGCTGCTGGTCTACGCCATGACGCTCATCAACAAGGTCACTGAGCTGTATTGTTTGCCTTTTTTTAAATTCTCTCCATCCTTTTTACTGAATATCCTTTACAAAATAATTTCAATCAATATGAAATTAATTTCTTCCTCTCCTTTTTTTTTCTTTTGCAGACACTTGCAGCCCTACCAGACCAGGATTCTTTCTATGACATGGTGGACGGTCTGGAAGAACAGTGCATGGAAACGGTGTCCCAAAGACATCTGGGTCGGAAAGGCACAGATCTGGACTTGGTCGAGCAGCTCAACATCTACGAGGTCGGCTACGCTAATGATACCCACCTATTTACTAATATTACAAAAATGGGAAGTTTTAGAGAACAGAGACTGTCACGTTTCGGTTGGCCAGACCAGACTTGACAATTTTTGCCACCAGCTTTTAATGTGACCAATGTGGCTAATACAGCTTTCACTGTAGTTATATGAGTGCTGACTTCTGCTTTGGGTTCGGCTTCCTGTTTTTCTTCTTTCGTGTCTCATGCATCTTCTGGGGCAGCAAGCGGCCATCACTTCCTGCATTCGTTGCTACCAAACATAAGTTGAGACCAAGAGACTGTTAGACAAAGACCGGAAAAAAGTGTGCAAATAGACGAAATTTAAGCACTGAAATCTTAACAATCTGGCTGTGGGGTTTTGTAAATGGTTAAGTGGGTTTGGCCTCATCCAGATGAATGCATTAAAACATCAGAAGTGGCTTTAAAATAATCCTGCAACTCAGCCAAAGTGTTTTGAAACACTACAGCAGCAGGAATCCATGCAGATATTGTCCCATTTCATTAGAGCAAAATCCCCTCGGTGGGGTTCAGAACTCAGCTGATCTTGCTGCCAGTTTACAATAATACTTTCGGATGGAGAACCAGCACTGATGATTAGACAGCTGTACAGTCCTCCAAAATAATGCATACACACATCAGGAAAAGAAAAACTTGCTTCAATATTGAATTTCTATAAGTAACTTCCCTATATATACACTACCGGTCAAAAGTTTGGACACACCCTTTGAATTTAATGTCTTTTCTTTCATTCTCATGACTGTTGACATTGCAGTTGCTCAATGAAGGTATCAAAACTACATATGAACGCACATGGAATTATGCAGGAAACAGTAAAAGTGTAAAATAACTCAAATACATTTTATATTTAAATTCTTCAAAATAGCCACCTTTCATAAAAAGCATATTTGAGCATCTCTTGTAACTGTAGAGGCCAAAGGTAACTCATATTAATCTTGTGATGTCTGAATAACTTTGGTATTGAAATATTTACAGAAGTTTTTCTTTTCCTGATGTGTCTATATAAACATATTATTTTGGCTGACTGTAATGGTTGCACAGCTCAAACAGCTCTCACTGCTTACCAGAAGTTGGACCCACAGTGCCAGACCCCCCAGCTGAGGGCTCACCCTCCTCCCTTTTCCCTTCCCCCCAGTCGACCCTGCGCCACGAGGACGGTGACGACGACGGCCAGCCTCCGCCCACTGGACGGCGGGAGCGCCGGCGAGTCAGCCTGGAGGGCGGGAGCAAGCGGCACGGCCTGGAGAGGAGGCGGAGCCGCAGGGCCTCTCTGGGCCGCTCCGGCCACTCCTCCCCCTGCAGCCCGGCGTCGCCGCGCAGACCCGGCTTCAAGCCTTTCGGCGGGCAGAGAGGCGAGGACGCCAGCGAGAGGTGAGGGGAGGGGCAGGGGGAGGGGGAGGATCGTAACGAACGAGGCGTGAAGCCTGGCTGAGGTGTGTGTCTGCTGAGCTCAGCAGTGAACCTCTGACCGTGTTGTTCCTGCACTCTCTGCTGCAGAGCGCTGTCAGGTTCCCTCCAGTCCATGTAAGTTCAAAGGTCACTCTGTATGAGAAAAAAAAAACATCCTGCTGTAACTCTTACTAGTTCCTGGTCCCTGACAAAGGACACTTCCCTTTTTTGGTCACTCACTTCTAAAATGAAACTCGGGTGTTTTTCAATGGCCTTAAAAACCTTCCGAGGATTCCCCTCGCACATCTAATACAAGTTCACGTGCCATTAAACCAACACTGGCTTTACTTGGCTGCAAGAAGAGCGGATTTTGGACCTCCACCCAATCCCCCAACTGTTCCCTCCCCGGTTAATATTTCCTTTCAGCGTCCTCAAATCGCTTTCAGCTCCCATATTAGGCAAAATTCTATTCGCCAGTGTTCAGTTCTAATAACAGTTTGTAGGAATGAACAACCAAGGAAGGAAGGAAAAGTCCATCGTACTTCTTCTGTTCTGTTTTTAGAAAGTGGAGCTGACAAATGGAACAGTCCTGCAAGTGAGCCACTTGTGATGTCACAAAGGGATTCCCATCCCCGAGGCTCAAGGCTGGGAATTTGTTCCACATGAGTTGATCAAATCAAATCAAAATTCTGATGAGCAATCATGCTAAATGCTGAAAAAATAACATAACATGGGACCTTTAACACACCTTCACGCTCCACCTGAGTGTCTCCTCTGCTTCTTTGCTGGAGTTTTAGTGGTTATCGTGTTGACTGTGCTGACTGCAGTCATTATTGCTACACTGACAGCGCAGCAAAAACACCACTCCCAGTCCGCTGCACCGCCGTTCCTTGTCACTCTCCTGCGTGATCCGTTTTCTCCCGGCGGTGCAGCGCCATGCACGCATATAAACAATCCCTCCTGTGCGAAACAGCCCCGCCCGCTTCCCACCTGCAGCCCCGACATCCGTCGTCACCTCCAGCCTGCCCGTTCTCATTGTCTTGTGTGTGTCCTTGACGTCGTCTCCTTCCTCCTCTGTCGCTCCGTCACGCTCAGAGAAGAGGGATGTGAGGACTGGAGGCTGGAGGAGGCCCGGGAGGAGACTCCTGTGACTGAGTCCGACTCGGACGGGCCAGAGGCTGCAGACGCTGTGTCAGGCGCTTTGTCTGCCGAGGCCGCCGCCAGGTATTCTGGGACGTGGCGGGAGCCGGGAGATGAGACTGAATGTGTTGGCCCAGGCGTCACCGAGGGGGGTCAGAGGTCACCAACCTTTTTGAACCTGAGAGCTACATCATGGGTTCTGAGTCATAGGAAGGGCAAACAGTTTGCTACACTCTCCTGAAATAACACAATTTCTCTGTTTACCTTTCGTTGTACATCAATTATTTATCATTATTATAATTAGTATTAATTATAATTATTATTATTCATTATTATTAATTATGTGAAAACACTAATCACGTTCCAGTGTTTTTTTTTTCAGAATAATTATCTTTTCTGTTTTTCGGACTAATCTTTTTCCCCAAGTTTAGAGGGTTTCTGAAACAACTGCATCCATTCCTTTATTGAGAGCTGGATTTAATGGAAGTAATTCCTGAGCCACCATAGATCCACCGGGTGCTCTTGTTTGACGGTTTTCTTGCGGGATTTCGAAGTAAAGCAGGGCTGAAAAAATTACCACGAAAAAAATATTCAGAAAAACAGAACTCTCCCCCTCGTCTTACTCCAAAAAACAGGGTGGGAGGGGGGTAATTACACCGAAAAACTGAAATAATTACCCCAAAAGAATAGAGTTTTTTTCTGTCCAAGTGTGCTTCTGTGGGATGCAGATAATATCAATATTCAACACCTTATCTCTACTCATCAGAGTTCACCTAAACTTCTTTAGACTTCATGTTAGGATATTGTAATTTTCAAACCTATATAAATCAGGTGGTTTTTTTTGTTTTTTGTTTTTTGTTTTTTTGCAAAAGAATAACAGCAGAATAAAAGAGGTTTTCCTGGGGGGCGACCTGGTGCCGGTGGTCACCGTGTTGGTGACCCCTAGCGTAGAAGATAGATGCAAAACATGTTCTGTTGCACATCTGGCAGGTTGGATCTCCCTCTCCCTCCCTTGGATCTCCCTCTGGTCCGAGCATCACTGGCACATTCTGCAGACTGAATCCCCACCACACTTTCACTCATTTTCACTCCATCATTCTTCTTCTTCTCCTCCTCCTCCATTGCACCGCCAGACAGCTTCCCTCCGTCACCCATCGAACGTCTTTCCAGTCCGTCTCCGTGACGGAGGATCGGCGATACCGGACGCCACCGCCGGCGGCTCCTCCCACCCTCCGCCCCCCGCCCTCTCCCGCTGGCCCCTCCCCTCCCCAGCCGTCCCTCCTGGCCTCCCTGCTGGCCAGGAAGAGGTCCATCGCCACCGTCCCGGCCGCCAAGGAGGTGAGCCCGCCGCCGCGTGGCTCCTCCCGCCCCTCCCCCGACCGCCTCCCCTACCTGCCCCACGCGCCCTTCCACCTCTTCTCCTACGACCTGGACGAGGAGCCGCCCAAGCCCGGCAGGGAGTCGCCCACGGAGACGTCGCCCAGGTCAGACGGGCGAAACCCCGAGAAGCTTTGGTCGGTCGCTTCGCTCTCCACCTCTTCCTCTTCAGTTCTTCTCCCCTCCCACTCCTCCTGGCACCTGCACGGATCTGCCGGCTTCACCCGTTCTTCACCTCGTCTTCTCTTCTCACCTTTTCTTCACATCCCTCTGACTTCACAGCTTCACACCTTCACTTGTCGGAGACCTTGTTATCACACATTGTCCCTCCTCGCCTCTCTCTCACCTTTCTGTCAGTGCTCAGCGGGTTGCGTCACACTCGCTCTTTGTTTCCTGCTGACACCTGCGTGATGTTTTCACCAGAGCTTCTTTCTTGGCCTGCGTTCCAGCGGAGAAACTTCTTGTTTAGCTGCTTCCTAGAGCTCTCAAATCTCTGCACTTTCCCTCCTCACTGCCTCGATGAAACTATTGCCTTTCTTCTTCACCTCCCAGAACTTTCTAGTTTGTTTTTTTTGCACCGCCTCACCTTTGCATGGGTTGTTTTTTGGGGGGGGGGGCGATGCCCTATTCTCACACCCTGTTTCCCATCGATCACAGAAGGGTCTTTTCAGGCCTAGCTCGCTCAGGGAGGTGCACCTTTCCTGGAATTTTCCGATATGCTGAAGAATGAGCGGCCCCGGCAGCTCCTAATTAGGGCCACCCCCGCTGTTGTGCCAACAGCATTCCATGTTACGTAACAAGGTGTCACATTCGCTTTTTGCCACCGGTTTGACCGCGGCGGCTCAGCCAGCGAGGCGTCTTGTCACTGGGGGACCGCCGGGGTCACTCACCGCCACCCCTTCTCTGACCTTCTCTCCCACTCAGGAATGGAGGTGTCGCGTCCTATTCCTCTCTCAGCACCCCGAGCACACCCACCACCTCCAGGTGAGAGGAGAGCCAGACAGCGTCTGTGTGTGTGTGTCTGTGTGTGCGCGCAAGCGTGTGTGTGTCTGTGTGCGCGCAAGCGTGTGTGTGTCTCCGCTTGAAAAAACACTCTATACAAGTTCATGTCCCAGGAACGTGTACGCAAACAGGTCCATGTGTATGTGCTGTGCAAACATACAAACTGTGCACACTACACACACCACACTGATTGCATTTATGGTGACACATGCCCATTGGCGTAGCTCACCGGCTCCCCCTGTTTGTGAAGCTGCTTTAAGAATATTTTCTTTAAAGGTCCCATTTGGTGCAAAACTCACCTTCCCACTGTTTTCAGTGTCTCTGCCCTGTCACTGAACTCTCTCTGTGAAAAAAAAATTAAAAAATAAAATTACACAGAAAATCCATTGTTTACATCTTGTTTAGCTCAAATGTTCACATTTCATATGGGACCTTTAAAGAATGAGTGAGGGTGCTGCGTGACTTCCGGAGCAGTTTGAAAGAAAGAAGCCAGCGTGCTGCGCTGAGCCGTGCTTGAACACGAGTGTCGGGCTGTTCTTCAGATCTGCTTTCCGGCCTTGTGTGTCTCCTTCCCTCAGGCCTGCCCTGGGAGGTCTGCTGTCCTCCTCATACCGACAACACCAGGAGTCCCTGGCAGCTGAGCGAGAGCGCCGCCGTGTGGAGAGGGAGGAGAGGTTGCAGAGGATCGAGAGAGAGGAGAGAAACAAGCACAGGCAAGTCTTAAGCGTTCAAGAAAAAACTATTATATAGTCCTTAACTTGTCGTTAAAGTGCCGTTAAAGTGATCGCATAGCGGCGTGTAAATCTGTGACGGGTAAAGAATAAGCCTGATTTTATGAATGACCAGCAAAGAGCAGCAGAGTGATTGGTGGGTTTTTTTCCACAGTTTTAAAGTCTCTGTTTGTGTGTCTTCCACAGCCGCGACTATGTGGATAAGATGGAGGAGGCCAGGCTTGCACGAGAGGAGAGGTGAGTGCGTCTCGCTGGCGGAACAGCTGAGCCCCTGAACGTGCTGCTCTCCTCGGAAGCTCTGTAATTGTTTTCAGACTAAAATAAAGCGCAAGAAAAATGATTTGAAAAGCTGTGGTTAAGGCAGAGTACGACTGAGCCTCTGGCTGAGTGTCTCGTCCTCTCTGAAGATGCTGAAGCCCAGCTGCCACATTTTTCCAAGGCGCTGACTTGTTTTGGCTGAATCCTGTGAGAAAATCAGACTGGAGATTTGATTGTGAGGTCATGATCAGATTTAGGGCTCATCATACTCGACGCAGCCATATTTGGTAGTGCTTAGGACTGCTGCGAGCATTAAAAACAAAAAAAAGGATCATCGCAAAGTGACTTCTCCCTCCAACGTCTGCATTTTATTTTGGGAATAAGAAAGATGAAAAGAAAGATTTTCTTCTTTTTTTAAAAAATTAATCCTTGTTTTTAAATCATGGATTGCAGATAGATCTCCAGAAGGTGAAATATTTAGCCCTCTGTTTACAGCATCCCTTAGAATCTCTTTGGTTTTACCTCCCTGCTAGAGACTGGTGTTTTGTCAGACCTATCACGCGCAGAAGCACACAAGCAGAACCTGGCTGCTGATGTCATTGCCACCAAACCTGGAAGAGGCGCCCGTGCCCTTTGTCTGAAAGAGTTAAATGTAACAAAAGATGGACTTTGTCCACTTTCCCTCTTTTTTCTCCTGTGGAGTTCACTGACAGCCTGTGGAAAACACTGCTGAAGTGTTGTTGTTTTTTTTTTTATATTATGGCACCTTTTAGAATGAAGGTGTGTTTTGGTTTGCGAGCCGCCGCTGAACTTCCCTGGAGGAGGGGAATCACATCCTCAGGCTGGCATGAAACGTGTCGCAGGTTCAGGAAACAGCAATTGTTGTGATCTGGTGTACTGACGCTGTGCTTGAAGAGATCAGGTCAGTGTTTAGAGAGCTCAGCAAACTCATGCAGCTTATTACAGAGTGTTCGAAGGAGTTCGACTGTGAAGCGGCTCACATACTTCTAGACTTTGTTTTGATGTATTGTGATGTAAAGTATAAAGTTAATGGGCTCATGAGCGTCCTCAGCGCGTTGAGCGTTTTCGATCCAAGTTCGGGTTGAACACAGTCGGCTCGCTGGCTACGTTTCAGCGGGCGAGTGAGCGAGCGCGCGCGCACTGGCTCACACAAGCGCTCCGCCAGCATCCGGCTCCTTCACGTCTCTGAAGTGGCCTGATGCTAATGAACTTGGAACAGAAGCGGCACACATTCACGGGGGCCGGTGGGAAAGAGGGAGGGCTCATAGAAAGAAAGAGGGGACGAGCGAGAGGAGGTTGGTTCGCTGCCCCTAGTCTCTCTCTCTCTCTCTCTCTCTCTCTCTCTCTCTCTCCCTGGCTGGCCAGTGGAGGGCTGAAGTTGGATGGGAGAGGAGGAGAGCTGATGGAGCCCTGAAACAGGTTCTCTCTGGTTTCCATCCAGTCTGCCAGCCAAAACAGCCTCCGACTGCCTCATCAGAGGAATCCAACTGGCAAAAAAACATATTTCTTCGTCTCTGACCCTTTTTTTCCCGCCTCCTTTTTCTTTCACGTGCCGCCAGGTACAAGAACGTGGAGCGCCTGGCGGCCGAGGAGTACGAGAGGGAGCGCGTGCGGACGTCGAGGACTCGCCCTGACCTCGACCTCTCCTTCGAGCCGGCCGAGGAGGCGTGGCCATCGTCTTCGCGGAGCAGCACACCGTCGTCCTTTGCTTCCCAGGAGGACGCAGAGGCAGCGGAGCTCAAGGCCGACACCTCCAACGCCGCCGCCGCCTTCACGCCCTGCGAGGCTGGTAAGGCAGCCGAAGATTTGTCACCTCAGCATTGCAAATTTATCACTGAATCCAAATATGATGACTTTTATCACTGAAATCCGAAAATGAACCTAGCAAATCATTTGGTTTTCTGTATTGTTGGTAATTGTGGTTTTATAAAAACAAACTAATTCAATTCTTAATCAAATTCTGTTCCAAATTAATAGAATTTATTTTAGTGATGACAGATGGAAATAATGAAAATAAAAAATAATGTTAAAAAATAATGTTGTCAGTAACTGCAGTAGCTAAATGACAAAATTTTGGACAGTTGTATGCTGGGAGCGATCAGCTTACTTTTGATTCTTTTACACCCACGTGACTGTATCCTCACTTCAATCACCCACAAAAAAACCCTGCGGGGACATTAAAATCACCGACTTGCTTTTGTTGACACATTTCAACTGGAAAAGCATCAGCCGGCAACTCCTGGTTCGAGCAAGAAACTCTGACTTCTGCCCGGCCCTATAATTAAAACCAGAACATGGCTGCAACAACGCCCCCCCACCACCACCACCCCCCCTCGCCCCGCAACCAATCACTCTTAACCTGGAATTGTTTCAGTTTGGATTAGCATGCAGAGGCGAGCAGTGGGACAGGTTGTGGAAAATAGAGGGGGAGGAAGAGGAGGGCGCCATCGGGGGGGTGTTGAAAGAAAGAAAAATAAGAGGGGGAGTGTGGTGAGGGCAGCGAGGGGGGATGTGGGTGAAAGGGTCAAAGAGGCTTCTTGAAAGAGCTTTTTGAAAACGCCACGGCCAAAAACATCTTGCGCGAGAGAAAACAGCCTTGTGTTGCGGGGCGCCGCGTGCGTGCGTGCGTGCGTGCGTGCGTACGTGCGCAGCCACAGGCCGAGGGCGCCGCCGCTCGAAGCGGGCCTCACGCCCCTGGTCGTGTTATTCCAGCCCCCCCTCCCTCACTCCCCCTCCCCCCGCCCCACCTATCCGCATGAAGCCCTCCGTTGAGCCACGCGCGCGACGGCTGTGTTTTGACGCAAACAGGAACTTAAGTCTTCATTTCCGGATCGCATCCTGCGGCGGGAACAAGCCGCCTCTCTGCGCCCGCCCGCTGTATTGTTGACACTCACGTGTTTTTGTTTTTCTTGCCAGCCCTCGACTGTGTGTGTGTGTGTGTGTGTGTGTGTGTTGACACAAGGGTGCCAAGACAGAGGTGTCTTTAAAAGTCACTGACTGACATGTCACCTGTTGGTTGGGGGAAAGAAATGTGTTTCCACCGCTGATGGCTCTCTCTACACTGCGTTCCTGTGTGAAAGGCCGAGCCGCACTCCATCAAGCTCTGCCGACCGACTTCAGCCAGATTTTTTATTCTCTGCGTGTGTTCGACAGGAGAGGCCGACAACTCCAGCGCCAGCGTAGAGACCGAGGAAAAAGAGGCCGTCGGGGAAGTGGAGGAAGAAGAGAAGCAGGAAGAAGGAGAAGAGGAAGAAGCGGAAGAAGAGGAGGAATCACGGGAGGAGAGCGAAGCGGCGGAGAAGGAGGAAGAGGGGGAGGAGGAGGAGGAGGAGGGGCGCGAGGGGCAGGAGCTGGTGAGGGAGGGGGAGGGGGAGGAGGAGGAGGAGGACAGCGGAATCCTGAGCGACAAGGAGCGGCAGAATGAGGAGGTGAACGAGAAGGACAACTGCTCGGCCTCCAGCATCTCCTCCGCCAGCAGCACCCTGGAGAGGGAGGAGAGGGCCAGCAGCGAGAATGGTAAGACGAGGATCAGCGCCATCACTCAGTCACTGTGTGTTTGGTCCTCTTGGTGTTACAAAAACAGTAGACATGCGTGACTAAACATTAGTGATGTCCCATATTGACTTTTATACCGATATCCGATATCCCGATATTGCCCAACTCCTAATTTCTGATGCCGATATCAACCGATATCAAATGATACCGATAATTAACCCGCTGAATGTCGTCAGTTACGAACGAGCTATTTTGTTAGCAGCCAGCCACCACTGAAACCACTCTGCTGAAACACGTGCATTGCTTGCTTTTATGTTTCGATGCGGTTTGATGACATCATCAAGCAAAGTAGAGATGAGTAAAGTATTGTTATTTGCCATTTAGTAATACCAGGAAATTCAAGGAATTATTTCTCTGGTATGACTACTAAATTTGGGAGAAATTTTTAAAAAGTAATATTTTTATAACATTTTTTCCCGATACCGATATTTTCCAATATTAATTTTTAATGCCCTTAACGGTCAATTATATCGGGTGGCCAATAATATTGGACTTCCCTACTAAACATACAAACAACAATAGAGAAAAAACAGCATATATGTAAGGGGTATATTTTAATATTTGAATAAGGGGCAAATGTGCGTGCTGCATTGCTTAAATAGGTAAATAATCAGGGGGAAAAAACAGGTTAAAAAAACAAAGAAACAACATATACATAAATTTAAGGCGTTAGGGTTGTAGTGATGAGAAGGGGAAACTACAAAAATCATACTAATAATAATAATAATAATAATAATAATAATAATAATAACAATAACAATAGTAATAATAATAATGTAAGGAGATGAATAAAAATAAAGTTACATTATACAGATACAGTTACATTACAAACTTGGTTGTGTTTGCAGGAGCAGTTGGAATGACTGGTCGGTGTTGTGTCGTGTTTCCTGCCCGTTTCTAACTGCTTCTTCTTCTTCTTCTTCTTCTTCTTCTTCTTCTTCTTCTTCTTCTTCTTCAGGCCTAAAGGAGGACGAGGCGAACGAGCAGTGCAGCAAACTCCTCAACAGCAAGCTCTTCATGCTGGACATGCTCTACTCCCAGAACAAGAAGCCCTGCGAGGAGGAAGGGGAGGAAGAGGAGAGGGTGGAAAAGGGGGAAGAGAAAGAGGAGGAGGAAGGAGAGGACAAGGGAACTCAGGGCGACGGCGAGGGGCAGCAGGGCGGCGACCAGGACGAGGGCGACGACAAGTCAGAGAACCGCGGGACCATCCGGCCGCTGGCCGAGCGCTTCGGCAACCTGATCAAGGACTTGGTGTCGCCCCACCCCCACCCGGACGGGCCGATCAACGAGGCCCCGCCCCTTCCCCCGCCCAAGAAGGAGTCGGACACCATCTGGGACCAGCTGCTGGCGAGCCCGCGGGAGCTGCGCATCGGCGACATCGACTTCACCGAGCTGACGGAGGAGGATGACAAGGACATCCTGGACGCCGTTTCCATGGGCGGCTGCGGCGACCTGGCCCCGCCCCCGCCGCCACCCCCGCTCTTCTTCCCCCCTCGCTTTCCGCCGCCGCCGCCACCGCCGCTGCTCTTGGCCGGCTGCCCACCACCCCCGCCCCCGATCGGGGTCATGAGGCCGCCGCCTCCACCGCTTTTGCTCAGCGCCCCGATCCCGGCGCCGCCACCCCCAGAGCCGCCGCTCTTCAACAAGAAGAAGAAGACCATCAGGCTCTTCTGGAGCGAGGCGAGTTGAATTCAGGCGACGAAGATGAAAGCCTGTCTGCTGTTGGTGATCGATGTTGAAAGTTAAAGGTCCCACAGTGAATTAACAACCCACAAATTTAAAAAAAAGTCCATTCTTTTCTTCTTTTACCAGTTCCACTTTTTGGAATTGGTATGCAAAAACATACAGTTCTAGAAATATGCCATTTGTGATGTCACAAAGGGCACAGGAGCCTCATCGTTTCCCGGGTTAGTGAAGTCCAACCAGGTGTTTTTTTTCTTCCACTTCCAGGACCGGCATGTTTTGTTTCCTTCCAAAACACTTGGAAGGTAAATGTAGAAATGGTTTTAGCAGTAGGCTATAAACAGAGGGCTAAATGTGCGTTTTTGGGAGGGTTAACTGCACAATGCTGTTGGGCTGAACTCCAGGAAGAAAAATAAAGATCAGAGATTTGGTTTGATCCTCAACAAAACTTGTGCTTATGGCTCAGCAAACTCAAACTTTGTTTCACAGTCTGCTTTTACGATGAATGGTCCAGAAACTGGACCCATCATGTTACGAATGTTCCTGTTAAATGTTGCATTTTTCACGTTTTCCCATCAGTTACTCACGTAAAACAACGTATGTCAAGGCGATTCATTAAAACGACGGCATCTCTGTCCGTGTTTCAGGTCCATCCCACAGAGTCTCAGTACAGGGACTACAAGCGCAGCGGAGATTCATTTTGGTCCAAACTGGAACCAGTGAAGGTGGACACAGCCAAACTGGAACACCTGTTCGAGACGAAGTCAAAGGAAATATCAGTTACAAAGGTAAAGAGGCGGCACCTGAATGGGATTTTTGAATTGCCATTATATGTTCCTCTGCTTCGACAAGCTCAACTTTCCTCATGTTGGCTTTTTAATCAGGGCCCTACAGTCAAACTGACAACAGCACATATAGTAATGTGCTTTAAAATCTCGCCACATACATTACCCATTCTAAAACCAAAAGCACCATCTCACCAGGAACACATTTGCACAGCAATGACGTCCGTTGCCTCCGGCACCTAAAGGTTGACACTTTAGAGGGCGGTCGAGGTCGCTCATGTTTCGTCCCAGAGCAAATGGCAAAGTTTCTAAATCCTTCATAATTCTCACAAAGCCTTTAAATATGAAAAGTCTGGCCGCTAAGACGGGGCCTGTTATGCTCTGAGCCATGGAAGCGGCAGAGCAGCAAACCAGCAAACGGCCTTCAGTCTGTCCATGATGCGAGAGAGCGACGGTGGTCCGCAGCTTAGGGAAAGGTCCAAGTTAATAAAAGAATCCAGGGATGTGAAGGACCACCCCAAACTAAATCCATCTGCTAACAAATTATTTATTATTCTCTCAGGCTCCTCTTTGTTCCTATGTTTTCTCTATGGGGCGTTTTAACTCTCCAGAAGAGACTGGAATACTTCATGGTCACTAAAGGATTGGGTTCGAACCTAGATCTTTTCCCCAAGTCCTTCCATCCATGTGGTAAAGATCCCACTGAGAGCATTTCATTCTTTCTGGCAAATGGAAGCGGACCAGATTTGTTGCCGCCAGTTTAGCGAGTTGCTGCCATCCCAATTTTAGGCTAAAAATGCTTTTTATTATAAAGTTGGCAAGTTGGTTTAAGTTTTCAAAATAAGAGTCTTGATGATCTGCAAGTTTAACACGTTTCTTGTTTTAGTCTCTACTTGCTTCTTGCTCTCTGAATGTTTTCATTGATCTCCTTCTCCTATCAAAATGGAACCAGCTTTTCTCACTGACTGTTAGGAATCGCTTTTTACATATACGTATTCATTTTCACTTTTTACAGTCAGTAAGAGCGCTGATGCATTTCTGTAAAATACTGAAGAACCTGACAGACTTTCCTGCAGCAAATCAAGTCGGTCAACCAGTCTTGACCGTCTCTGTGAACTGGTCTCCTAGAAAACTGCAGCGGACGGCAAACGTCAGGAGATCATCGTTCTGGATTCCAAGAGGAGCAACGCCATCAACATCGGCCTGACCGTGCTCCCCCCTCCCCGCACCATCAAGACGGCCATCCTCAACTTTGACGAGTACGCGCTCAACAAGGAGGGCATCGAGGTAGGTTGCACACTCAGAGGTAACGGAGAACCAAAGCGTCGACTCTCGCCAAACTCATTTGTCGACGGGTTTCCTCCCCCCGCCCTTTGTTCTCCAGAAAATCCTGACCATGATCCCCACCGAGGAGGAGAAGCAGAAGATCCAGGAGGCCCAGCTGGCAAACCCCGACGTCCCGCTGGGCTCCGCAGAGCAGTTCCTGCTCACCCTGTCTTCCATCAGTGAGCTCTCTGCCCGCCTTCAGCTCTGGGCCTTCAAGATGGACTACGAGGCGACGGAAAAGGTGACCGCCGACTGGTTGAATTTACAGTGGAACAGCCTTGCACAAAACAGTATGTTTAGCCATCTGCTTACAGCCTCCAGAGAAAGCTTTAGCATCGTGCTAAAACTGAGGCTTTGTTGGATCTTTCCACAAGCCCAACACGGAAGGCGTAAACTTATACGCAGTGTGCAAAATACCTGTCCTAATTGTTGCACTCAGGACCAGTTGGTTCTGCTTGGCAAAAAAGAAATGATATTAGACAGGATCTTAAAGACATTCTATTCACCATTTGTGACACTATTTTATTTTTTTTTATTTTTATTTTTTTTCCCTTAAAGTCTCCCTTAAATTTTTGCTTTGGGGCTTTCAGGGGGTCTCATGGGTTAACATTGACACCCCCTGTATGTCGTGCTCTGCTTACACGGCTAACACTTCCCCTTGTGACCTCACAAATAGATGATTAGAAGAACTGCACATTTTAGCGCAAAGACGAAAGGTTAGCTTTTCCCTCTACGACAGACCGGAGACACGTACAACTGAGGGGGCCCCATTCAACGCTGAACCCACGCACCGGGGGTTCGCAGGAGTAAATGTGCAGAGCACCTGCTCAAATCTCCCCGTTTGCGCAAACAACATCGGCAACACATCAACATAGCTGCGGCGTAGCGTCATCGCAGAATCTGCAGTGGCGGCGGCGGCGGCGGCGGTGGCTTCCTCCGGGACGCTGCGTGGAACGCACCCCGGGGTTCAAAGCCGAAGCCGAGAGAATGAGAAGCATGAAGCCCCCAACCCCCCCTCCTTCCTCTGACTCGTCCCTCCGTCCTGCTAATTTTATGGCTTTTTCGCAGGATGTAGCCATCTTTTATCTCTCTAATAAAGTCGTGAACCCCTGAGCGCGCAGCCGGCAGAGCTGCTTTGTTAGCGACGGGCGGCGTACCGTGCAAGCTCGCACAACACGCACAGAAAGCCACTGCACAAACACAAACGATTTTTACATAACCGGGGGCAAGTTTTTTTTGTTACGGCGGAGGCCGACGAAGGCGGAACAAATAATTAGTGGCGGCGGATGAGGTGCACCTGTTTCCCCCCCCCCCAACGACTCGTTGCCAGCTTCAGAAAACACGTGCTGCGTCGTCTCATCTGTGCAGGAAGTGGCGGAGCCACTGCAGGACCTGAAAGAGGGCATGGAGCAGCTGGAGAAGAACAAGACGCTGCGCTACATCCTGTCCACGCTGCTCGCCATCGGCAACTTCCTCAACAGCAGCAACGTGAGTCGCGACTTGGATTCGGGGGGCACAACCCGTTTCGTTGGGAGTGATAAAGTTCAAGCTAACGATCCCTCTGTCATCATTCGATCATGAATATCAAGAGTTACTCTAGCATCCATCCGTGTCAACACTCCCAGGCTAAAGGCTTCGACATGACGTACTTGGAGAAGGTCCCGGAAGTGAAGGACACGGTTCACAAGCAGTCGCTGCTGCATCACGCCTGCGCCGTTGTGGTGGAGAACTTCCCTCAGAGCACCGACCTCTACTCTGAGATCGGAGCCATCACGCGATCAGCAAAGGTTCATTACCTTTTGCCCTAAACGATTTAAGAATATTTTTTTTCAAAAAAGAAATCAAAGTGAGAATCCTAGATTGACTATTGTGATGTATCGCCGTCCCCTCAGGTGGACTTCGACCAGCTGCAGGAGAACCTGTGTCAGATGGAGCGGCGCTGCAAGGCCTCGTGGGACCACCTGAAGGTGATCGCCAAGCATGAGATGAAGCCCCAGCTCAAGCAGAAGATGTCGGACTTCCTCAAGGACTGCGCCGAGAGGATCATCATCCTGAAGATTGTGCACCGCAGGATCATCAACAGGTGGCCTTGACGCATCGCAATTTTTTTTTTCAGCTCCTGTTTAATCTCAGTCCCTCGCAAGATTTTATATTATTTTATAAAACAAAAATCTGAATCAAATTCAGACGTTCTGCCCTAAAACAAGAGTGACCTGGAATGCTCCTACTGTTCCCCTCAGGTTCCATTCTTTCCTGTTGTTCCTTGGGCACCCGGCCTACAGCGTGAGGGAGATCAGCGTCCACAGGTTCAGCAAAATCCTCAGCGAGTTCGCCCTGGAGTACCGGACCACCCGGGACCGCGTGCTGCAGCAGAAGCAGAAGCGAGCCGACCACCGCGAGCGCAACAAGACCCGCGGCAAGATGATCATGGACGTCACTGCCCCTGTGAGCCGTGCACGCACGCACACACACACACACACGCACACACGCTCACACGCATTTAGAGTTGTCGCTCTTCTATTTTTTCTAATTTGAAGTCAAGTTCTATTTCTGTCCTTTCGTCTTCCTTGAGCCGCTCCCTGACTTTCGGTCTTTCTCTCTGCTGTAGTCTGATGATGAAGAGGAGATGGAGGTATCAGCGTGTGCTTTGTGTCTGCATGCGTGTGCGTTTCAGTCAGAGTTTGCATGAAAGCGTTCACTGCTTCGCACTTTCCCTTTTCACTGATTTTAACAACCGCATGTCTTATTGGATAACATCATGGATGTATCATAAAAAACTGAATGGCGGACTGGCAATATGGCGGCGGGTTGGGCCGATATTTCCCAGTGGCCACTCAAGGTACTGCAGCAAAAAAAATCCCATGGGCCCAAAAAGCACTTACCCCATTGACTGCAATACACCGCAACACCTATAAAACAGCTGACAGGACGGCTGTTTAAAAAATGATGAAAGCCAGAAAATCACCAGAAAGAAGTTTATCCCCAGCGTGACGTCACAATGTCATACATGTTGTGTCTCAGCTCGTTCTGATTGGCTGCATCCTCTGTGTCCAGGTGTCCTCCCATTGATGCTGCAGATTATTAAAAAAAAATCATCCCCAAAAAAATGCTGAATTCTTTCCGTTACCATCCCGTCTCTCCTCTTCAGGGCGGTCGGCACGGTTCCAGCTGTAACAACAGCACCCCTAGCGGCAGCCAGGAGAATGAGCAACCTCAGGGCCTCAATCATTCTGAGGACGCCGCGGAGCACGAGAGCATGAAGGCGGTGCTGAGGACCAGCCTGGGCGGCAGCGACAGGGAGGTCAGCGGCGTGCCAGGCCTCCGGACGCGGACGAGGTCTCGGCCCGGCCGAGGAGGTGAGTGAGGCGGGAAGGAATAGCAAGAGTAAAAAAAAATCACTGCGATAAGAATCAAATTTCAAAATAAATCTCTTTAGGTCGCAGCATGCAGGCGAGGACGCCGCCCGTGGAGGACGCTCAGACCTGCGGGGACGACGCGGCGGACGAGATCATGGAGCGTATAGTGAGGTCGGCCACTCAAAGCCCGGGGACCAGAGCCCAGCCTCGGGAGAGGAGGAGATCCAGGGCCAACCGCAAGTCATGTATGTCGAGCAAATACGGGATGCTAAAGGAAGGAAAAATGTAGAACTTAATGAATCAACCCATTACTGAAAGAACATATCAGTGAAAATGCAGCCCGTGTTGGCGCTAACCTGGAAATGATCTTGGGATAGACGAAAGAAAAACAAAGCAGGGGCCTGACAAAACCAAAACAAGCTGAATTGTGAAGTATCCAGGCTCAAAAAGAGAAAGGATTTTGAACAAGTCTCCAGATATTTTAAAAGTATATGAAAATTTGGTTCAACACGAAGGATTCTAAGCTTGAATGTCCTTAACTTCATTAGCTGTGTTTCCATTACTCCTAGAATTGTGCAAAGCCTAAATATTGCAATAAAAAATTGGTAATAGAAACACCTAAACTCTGACAAAAAGAAAATCTCAAATATGGCTAAAAGGTTTTTTCTCTCTCATAAGGTGTTTTTTCAGACGTACCGATAGAGAGGTATATCGCAAAAGTGTCATGGAAACACTTTTTCGCATTTACGTGTCACCGAAAGTGACATAAGGGGTCACGTGACCAGTTCGCTTTATGTTTGGACGGAGGAGTAAACAGAATATTTTTTAGAAGTAATCAAAGAGAAAAATATAACAACCATTCTTGACAGCAAACGAATGTAAACAAACAAAGGCAAACATAATTATCGTAAAATCTCTTCCGAATTACGGTTTATGCGTTTCACGCCATTCAATGGAAAGACCTTCAAATCACAATTGTACTTTGTCGCAGTTTTAGAAGTATCACTTTATTTTTCGAAAAACTGTAATGGAAACGCTGCTATTGTCGGTTGGTCTGAATGCCTCTGACGCGACCCAACTTCTCTTCATGCAGTGAGGCGGACCCTGAGGAGCGGCTTGACCCCGGAGGAAGCTCTTGCGTTAGGTTTAGCAGACACGCCGGATGCAGAAACGTAACCGTCCGGCCTCCGCCGCTGTCGTGGAAATTCCACCCCCAGCCACCGGAGGGAGCCGTCTGTGAACCTCCTGCCTTTCGCCGCTTTTCCCGCAGAGCTTCCCTCCAGCTGCCGCGACGCCCCTTCAGCGTTGGCAGCTTTCGCCTGCTGTGTCCGAGTGACGAAGCTGCAATATAAGAAAAGTGTTTTGTTTTTTTTGTTGTTTTTTGCTTTTTTCAGGGACGACAATATACAAAGACTGATGTGTCCCACTCGGGGATGAAAAGAAAAATTCTGTTGAAAACTTGTTTTGTTTTTTTAAGATTTATCTAAACATGTATTTCAATCCAAAGGGATTTTTTTTTTTTGCTGTGATGTCACTTTTTTTTTGCAACATTAACTGTGAATTTTGATTTTTGACTGTCGACGGCTATTCCAGCTTCAAAGAACTGGAAGCGATCAGCGCAAAGAGGCTGACTAAGAATTAAGATGTGTTTGCTTATGAAGCTTCTCTCTCGAGAAGTGTGCTCGTCTCGAGCAGGAGCCAGAAAGGCTTTTCAACTGTTGTGCCTTTCAAGAGGGGACAGCGCCGCATCGGCCGCCTCTTCCCCTCGACGCGCCTCCTTCCTCTCAGACAAGCGACAACGCTAACGAACGTTTTATTTCTCCATCTTTGGCAGAGCTGTTCTCATTATTTAAGCGCAAAGTTTGGAAAATTGCACCTTACTCAACTTCAACTAGTTTCTCACAATGAAGCACACGACTGATTCAAGAGAGAAGCTGTTTGTAAAGTGTACAAAGACGAAAGGTTCAAAACATTTTTTATTAAAATGATCATTTTAATAATAATCTATTTTGAAGGACATGCAGACGTCTCTGCATCAAAAGTGTGTAAATGCTCTTTTCAGCTGCGAGGTACTGAGTACTTAAGTACGGCAGTGTGCATGTGTTGTGCGGTTCATTCGGTGTATTGTTTTTGTAAGTTCTGTAGAAACGTGTAATATAGTTTGACAACAAAAATGATGCAAAGAGGCTTTTGTTTAAATTTTCTAACTGAATAAAGAGGACGTGTTTGAGACCCAACATGCTTTAAGAAGAGGAGCAGTGGCTGGACATTTGGGTTTTTTGGCGCTTCAGGCTCGTTGCACTTGTTTTTAACTTGAAAAGGTTGTGAATATGTTTTTGAAGTCCCGGCTGAACTTTTCCCGCCCCTCTTCCTTTACATTGACTGGGAGATTTTACTGCACATAAAACCATGGTAACATTTACTTTAACTTGAACTTGTGGTGTATACATTATCTGCAATAAAAAAAAGTACTCAAACGGGAGATGTGTTTGTCTTTTCCTTTTCTTTCCACGTTTTCTGCTCTGAGCTCTGCTGTGGTAGTTCGCCAGAAGCAAAGGTTGTTCCGCCAGACGACCTTTGGATTAATGAGATGCCATAAAACACGCAGCTGCCTGCTCAACTTTCTTTTTACAGTTTCCTTCCCGAGTCTTTAACCCTCAGCCTTTGTCAGCGCCACCCGAGTCTATGGCCAAGTCCATGAGCCTGCTGTGGGGGTCCGGATCCCCTCCCTGCTGGCGGGTGATGATCACGCTGGAGGAGAAGAAGCTGCAGGGCTACAAACACAGGGTGCTCTCCTTTGAGAAAGGAGAGCACTAGTCTCAGGAAGTCCTGGAGATCAATCCGCGAGGGCAGGTGCGTGTGGCATTTACAGCGAACAAGGTTTAGTCATATCAATCAATCAATAATTTAACCAGATAAAAAGACTCATTGAGAGTAAAATCTCTTTTTTAAGAGCGACCTGGCTGAGAGGGCAGCAAAAACAAATTACAGCAATACATACAACAACAACAAAACAACAGCAGTCGCACACTATAGTTAGGAACACAAATTACTTACAACATTAACACATTTAGTCAACTGTTACATGACACCACGTGTCAAGGACTCATTTTCAAACTAGGGTGTATTTGTTTCCAAAAATAATAATTCTAAAAAAGTGAAAGCATCACTGCTATGCAAAAAAAGAAGACACAATTATTTTGTTCAATATTCTGAAATGTTGCATTTTTCCAACTAAGAAAAAAATAATCCCAACCCCTTCACACCAGCTCCCTGCCTTCAAGCACGGAAACATCATACTCAATGAGTCTGTTGCTGTGTGCTTGTACCTAGAGGTATGCCATGTGCAAAGTGTCTCTTACCACTCCAAAGGCTTTGAGAAGGATGAGAGTGCTTTTGTTCTTGTGGCAGAACCAGTTCAAGTCCCAGGGCATCAAGCTGATCCCAGACAGCCCGGCACAACAAGCCCTGGTGTACCAACGCATGATGGAGGGACTCGCCCTCACAGACAAACTGAGTAATACAAAATGCCCACACATGCAGGATGGAGAAACTCAACTGCCTCTTCAGTAACAATGGGCTTTTCCCTGTTCTTACAGTTTCAGTCATCTACTATGAACGGTTGGTACCCGAAGAGGAGCGGCACGAGTCTGCTGTGAAGAGGAGCAGGGAGGCCCTGGCCTCTGAGCTTCACCTCTGGGAGGGCTACATGCAGAAGGTATAGTGCACGTGCAAACACACACACACACACACACACACACACACACACACACACACACACACACACACACACACACACACACGGAAACAAGTAAGGAACACTGACGGGAGGATGTGTTTGCTCTCCGTGTCAAGGTGGCTGCAGGCTCCTACCTGGCGGGGCCTTTCTCCATGGCCGATGTGATCGTCTTTCCCAACGTTGCTTTTGCCTTTCGCTTCGGGTGAGCGTCTGTGTGCTGTGAAGAGTTCACGCACCATGATCTCATACTCGTTGTTTCCCCTCCGTCAGGCTTTCTGCTGGCCGTTACCCCAGGATGGCCAAATATTACAGCCTGCTGAAGGACAGAGCCAGCATCAAAGCCAGCAGGCCTCCTCACTGGCTGGCTGGTCCGCAGGGGTACGATGCTTTGAAGGACCTCTGAACTGGTTGTTCTTCTCCGTTTAGGATTGTTTCTTCGATTTTGACCAGTAAACGTGTTTCAAAACTGTGGGTTTATTTTTTATCAGATCGATCAAAAGGCCAGGAGTTTTTATGTTTTTTCACTAAGTCACTCTTGACTAAGTCAGTAAGAGTTCACACGTTCTGTCAAAAGCAGGCAGCGCAAAAATGACTGAAAATGTTCCATTTTTATAGATATGCAATTGTCTGTTTTTTCCCCCCAATTAATTTGTTTGTTTGGTTTTAAAGGTCACCTATTATACTGATTTTTGGGCTCTTGTATTTGATATCTGGCCCCTCCAGAGCAGCAACGCACGATTTTCCACGCTGAAAGCTTTTTAGATTTGCGTATCTTGCGGCTTGTTTCCTCGTATTTACTGCGTCCCGGAAAACGCTCTGTTGCACTCCACCCCAGCCTTGCCGGTACACGCCCCCGCCCGGGGTCACACTCTTCGTCGCTGCTGAGCCTCACTTCCTCAGTTTGCCAGTGCGGGAGTGAAAAGGAAACGGCCAACCTTTACGAAACAGGCACAATTTAAACACTTCGTGAAGGCTTCACCCTTTAGCCGCTGTTTACCGGCTAATCCAGCTTCGTACGGACCCAGAGCGGGCTGAGTTACGGCCGCAAGGCGGACCGAAGGTCCCTGGACGTTTTTTGTGCCTTCCGTGTCCCCGGAAATATATTTTACTTTGTGTACTGACCTTGTTTTTGTTTTGTATTTTTGCGAGACATCTTAATAGGGCTTAGAATGATTTGGTTTCATACTGTTGACTTGTATCAAAACACTGTCCGAGCAGAGAAAATATGTACGCTGAAACGATCACTTCAGTCATAGAGTCGTTTATTATTAGACAAGAATATCTGCACAACTTAAGTCCACACCAAGCACAGAGCATTAAGAGCTCTATACAAGCGATGTTACCATGCTGGCAGCGTGAACATCGCTATAAGGAGCGAAACTTGCCAGTCAAAATCACTGCCTCTTCAGTTTCGCTGCCAGCGAACACAACACACATAACAAGCCGAGCACGGAGTTAGCGGTGGTGGCTAACAGTTCATCAACACAATTCAGCGGTTGTACGTTGCAAGTAGTCTTAAAACTAATGTTGCTTGAGGTCACAATACACTCACAAATACATGTTTTCAAATATTGCCGTGGCTGACTATTCTCTCGTCGTCCACCAGGGGGCCGAGTCGAGCTCGTCTCACTCCCGCTGCCGGACGAGAGGGGTCTGGCTGCAGACCGGTGTTCCATCGCATCCGCATTAGGCTGAACAAACCTCCAACATTTTCTCTGTTCGTTCCACTCCGACGGTTGTGGTCCTTGGTGCTTCGGTAGTCGCTCGGTATTTTTTATTTTATATTTTTTAATTTCCCTGACACCGAAAAAACATTTTCTTGGAGCAGCGCATTGCGGAATCACTTCCGGGGCAGAGCGGGGGAGGGCGGAACCAGTCCGAGAGGGTGCCGGAGCCTGGCCATGAAAGGAGCTCCGGCACACAATGACTTCATTCCGTGCCCAGTGTTGAAAAAATCTCAGAGAACAGAGCGTTTAGAACCATGCCCAACAATTTGCAGGGCTCACGTCCAAACACATGAACGTCATTATTTGACGATATCGAGATCGTTTGACGATAGAGTTCAACATTGTAACAGTTTTTAAAGCTCAGAAAAGTGGAAAAGCATCATAGGTGCCCTTTAAGAATTCTTGTATGATTTGGGACGGCGCAATACCACAACCAAGCCAGTAGATGGAAACGTAGAGCTTTTATCAGGCTTTATACCTCCAGTTCGTGAACTTTCTGTGAGGACAAGCGCTTCTATTCCTGAGAGGCCAAGCCCGTGGTGTCCCTATTTGCTCTCTTGGTCGGTGCTCGCTGTCTTCGCAATCCAAAAAGAATTAGCATGGCCAAGGACATGACTCTGCTGTGGGGCTCCGGCTCTCCTCCGTGCTGGAGGGTGATGATCGCGCTGGAGGAGAAGAACCTGCAGGGCTACAACCAGAAGCTGCTCTCCTTCGACAAAGCGGAGCACAAGTCGCAGGAAGTGCTGACCCTGAATCCCCGAGGGCAGGTAGGATGCGGCCTGGGTTGAGTGTGACTGCAGCAGCGCCAGACGGAGCCAGACAAACAGTCAGATGACCTGCGAGCCACCCCGCTGCACAAACCATCCGCCGTTAGCATTAGCAGGGCCTCGAGCGCAAAGGAGATTTTTAGAGGCTGAGCCAGAGCGGCACACTAAATGGGCAGTAACTCATGAAATGTTGATGCTCAATGACGACAACAGTGTCGCTGTCTCCGCTGGAAATAATGTGTAGGACTTGTAAATGTTCTTTTTAAACTTGGTGAAACAATCAGTTTGGACGTGTTGCACGGTTGTCTGATCACTTCACTGACAAAATGGAGCGTCACGCCCCGTTCGGCTCTAAATTACAGTGTCGAAATACATTTACGGTGGAACCAGAAACGCCTCTTAAGTGTTGATTGAAGAAACCGTTCATTGAATGCATACTTTTTTTTTTTTTAGCCATGCTTCCCCGGAACTAACTTTCAAGTAATTTCACAACTCGTTAATAATGTATCCACTATGCTTTACTGGCATCGCTGTGTATCCCATGAGGCTTTGCGAAGCGGCGGCTCAGCAGGTTGTTCTAATCAACACCTCCACCCCCGTCCCCTCTTATGTCATTACGTCAGACCGTAATAAACTTTCTTTAAGAATATGTCAAGCCTTTGTTTATTTGTTATTTACTTGTCGTGTAACCAAGTTCTTGCTGTGTTCTGTTTTAGCTCCCCACCTTCAAACACGGAGACGTCATCGTGAATGAATCATACGCGGCCTGTTTTTACCTTGAGGTGAGCGCGCGCCCCCAAAAGAGGTGACGCAGCACATCAACAACCGCTTTAGCTTGATGCAGTCTGACGACGACTTGTCCTCTAATGGCAGAGTCAGTTTAAGTCCCAGGGGACCAAACTGATCCCAGATGGCCAAGAAGAACAAGCACTGATGTACCAGCGCATGTTTGAAGGAGGCCCCTTCTATGAAAAGCTCAGTGAGTCCTGTGTTCATGTCTAATGATAACACTTCTTCCTTCCCCACCTAACTAAACAAAACAAGTGTCTCCCAGGCACATTGTTTCCTTCTATAGCTGTGCTATGCCACGACCAATTTAAAAATAAATAATAATAATAATACTTTTAAAAACTGTTCTGGCACTACTTTCTCTCAGGTAAGAGCTGCCAAATAACTGCCATCCTCCACCGTCGCCTTTGAAAATGCATCCTGAGGGATTTGGTCAAAGCTCAAAGCTTCCTACTGTAATTCAGAGGCTTCATTATTATTTTACCTGCAGGGGGCAACAATGCGCTAAAATGCACAAGTTGACCAAAAGAAAAACTAATAAAGAAATGGGCAAAAATTGATAGTGATCCACAGTAGGCTTGAGTATCGAAATCGGTATTTTTTGGGGTATCGACTGAGCCAGGTTGGTACTAACGGTATCGATTCACTTGAAAACGAACGATACCACGTTTCGATACCTTTGAACGCACATTCACAGAGCATGCGTAAATTACGAGGAGCTCTTGAACGCACCATCACGCTGCACCGATGGGCAAGAAAACAGACAGCATGGCCAGCCGTAAGCGTTCCAAAGTGTGCCTATATTTCACCAGCATAGATCGAGACAGCGCTCGTTGCAACCTTTGTGACAGCATTAAGAGAGCTCCCAGAGGAAAAACTTCAGATTATAAGATGCACCTCATCAAGCACAATATACATTTAAACGCAGAAGACTGTGATGTGTTTGACAGTTTGAGGATGAACCCCGCCTCCTCTCAGTCTTCAACTGAGGACGACTCTGCAAGTGTTTGTGCTTCAACATCGTCAGGTAACTAACATTATTTAATTTGCTAACGTGAGCATTCTCTTTGTTAGATAGTAACCACTTACCAGCATTAGCTAGTTCATTCCAAACGGGGCTACTGTAGTTATGCTCCTAAGCATGACAAGCTAAGCTGCTGGCTGGGATAGCTTAGCTTTAGCTTTAGCTTAGGTTGCTCGGAGCCCCGTTTAGAAAGGGGAGCTAAACATAACTATCAATGTTGTAATACATTTTCACCAGCTCTTGTGTTGTTCATTATTACAAACTAGGGTCATCTTAATTCATACTTTTCAACACTATGACTCCTGCTTCCATTTCTAGGTCACCGTAACGTCAAACAGTCGGAGACACCATTCACTTTGGCCAAGAAGGCAGCTCTCCCTCAGCAGAAAACGAACGAGTGCCACAGAGCAGTCACTGCGTTTGTTGTGAAGGGGGTGTTGCCCTTTTCTACTGTGGAGGCTCCATGGTTCAGGTAAATTATTCGTGCATGAATTAAATGAGCGATTTGTGTGATTAATATGAAGTAAAAATAAATCTGTTCTTAATAAAGAACTGTTGAAATGAAGAAGTTTTGACTTGTTTTCACTTATTCTTTCAACTTAAAAAAAAAAAGTATCGAAATAGGTATCGTTTGGTACCGAGTATCGATTCCCAGGTATCGAAAAAAGTATTGTATCGATTCAAAGGTGAAGGGTACCCAACCCTAATCCACAGTCAAGATGAGCTAATTCTTTATCTTTATGCAGCTCTTATCAAGTGTCATGTGCCGGTACATATTTTTTTTTTTAAAAAGTGTTATTTACAACACAAGTCAAAGTACCGGTAGTTGTCTTCTGTTTAAACCTTTACATTCCGTCAAATGTGAAGGCAAATTGACTGAACATGACTGCTTTAGTTTTGCAAACACAGGCTGGAGTGTTTGCATCTGTTTTGTAAAAATTTCCAAGACTTAATTGTGAGTTTAAGCAGGTTTTAATGGAGTAATTGGCAAATTAAACCTCAGTTTTCCAACCTGCTGCAATGAGATAAGATGTCATGTCCTGTCGCAGTGTCCTTGTTGACTGCATTGTGAGCAGATAGGAAGTGGGGAGTGGGTGTGTGGAGATTAGCACACTCTCTGCTGAATGCAGAGTTATGTCTGGCTTAGTCAAACAAAAACATGGACCCCACCCTCCCAAAGCTGGGATTTAGCCAATGATTAAAATAAGCGATTGTAATTGCTCTGTGTTATTGAAATGCACTGGATATTTAATGGGGGGAAAGTGTACTGCAGGATTATACAAAAGGCATGTTGCAGTAATGCATAGGGTCAAGGCAACCAACCAGACCTGAGTGATAATTTCCTTTAACTTTTTTTCATTTAGAAAAAAAAAATCACTTTAGTATCAAGCTTGCTGTGCAGAAGAGCAAAGAGATCAGTCACACAGTGCAGCCGTCATATTCTGAATATGTGATGTGTGTTTCTGTTGGTTTTTTTTTAAGATGCCGTGATCTACTATGATTGGTTTATCCCTGAAGCGGAGAGGCACGACTCGGCTCTACAAAGGAACAAGGAAGCTCTCGCCACTGAGCTGAGACTGTGGGAGGGCTACCTAGAGAAGGTTGCGTTTATGCAGTTAACATGCAAGTCCTGCACCCGCATGTTTTTATTTTAATTCCCATTTCTCTTTCAAGCTGGGACCAAACTCTTGCCTGGCAGGGCAGTCCTTCTCCCTGGCGGACGTGACCGTGTTCCCAACTGTTGGCACTCTCTTTCGATTTGGGTGAGAGCGACGCATCTCATTTATTCTCTCCAGATACCACAGAAACAAATGATTTGTTCACCTCTAATATGGCCTCCTTTTGTGTTTTGCAGCTTGTCTGCAGAGCGCTACCCTAAACTGGGGCAGTATTATAATATGCTGAAGGATCGGCCCAGCATCAAAGCCAGCTGGCCTCCTCATTGGTTGGAGAATCTGACGGGACAGGACACACTCAAAGACATCTGAAGTCCTCGTCAACTTTGCTTTCTTGATAAAGCTCCAGTGCTACAAAAAACTAAAGGCTTTCACATGTTGTTGTTTGTTCGTGAAAATATTTTCCTAAAGACTGTGCAGTCTGCAGAGTCAGTCTCTCATTTGAATGAATTCCACTTTCTCCCACTTAGCCTGGAGGTCAGAGTTAATTACAGGACATTATCAGCTCAAATGTACTTCGAGCCGATTGGTAAATGTTGGATTTTTTTCATTGCTGATTTCAAAGAGGTCAAAGTTAAGTTTGCAAGTTAAAGTTCTACCCAACCCAACAATCATAACAAATAAGTTTGACCTAAATATATCATTGCAGCTGTTGTCAGATGTGGTTCATTACTTTTTAGTTCAGCAAATAAAAGTAGGCATATCTTCAACCTTTGCCTCTATTGGTTAAATGGCTTTCTTCCTTTGCCAAAACGCTGATGAAATGCCTTGTCTCCTTTGCATTTAGTGCCCTTTGCACAAATATGTAACAGAGAGGATATTTACAGGAAGGTGGCAGCAAATCCATGACCCCAATAATCTTCTAGCAGAGGCAGCATGTGTGTGAGTGTGAGGAAAAACATTGTTATCATGGCTGACTTGAATGTTTAGCGAACTAAACAACCAAATGGTTGAAATGGGTGTATTTATGGGAACCTCAAAATTAGATGGAGAATTCAACATGCTTTTCAATGTGCGAAGAACATTGTAGTTCAGTGATGGACTTGGGGAAGAGGGGGAGCAAATGAGCGCTGCAATCCAAAATTTGATCACCAGACAACCCAGTCTGACACACCGCATGCAAGTGAGCCAATTGGGCTGTTCCATTCACCAGATTCATTTTCCAAACCCTCTTCCGCCAGCTGGCCAGCTTTGGGGACAGATTTTGGGCCAATGAAAGCTGCTAAATTGCATCAAAAATGTATTTTATGTATTTTAAGTTAGTGATGCAATTATCCCAGATAGATGACCTGCTCTAACTCCCGAGAGTGAGATCAATGCGTGTGACTTCTGGCTGCTGGTTATTATGCATTTGATGCCGTTAAACAGATTAAATCTGGCTGTGTCATTAACCTGCAGTGATGGCATCAGTTTTAATTGCAATTGGCCTGTTGTTTATCTGCAGCCACCGCTTCAGTCCAGGTAGAGTATGCAGTGTTTGGAGTTTTTAATGTCATGATTATTATTTTTATTGTTTGCATTTTATTAAATCCTAAAATTATCTTTGAGCAACTACAATGAGTGCAAAGCAAGAGCAGCCCCAGCCCACATAGGAGTCTGTTAATGAGTTGCAGCTCCTGGCACAAAACCAGCTTGGCAATAGGGGAAGTGGCCTGATCCTGGGTGAAAAGAGGGTTGAGACTAGCCTCCACCAATGGGCTTGAAAAGGTCTGGTCCTTCTCTTAAAAAAAAAAAAAAAATCCTGTCTCTCACTCGGTCATCCTGCAGCACTGCTCACAGCTTCAACCCCTTAGTAAGGTGTCAATACTTCTCTCTCCAACCATGGCCAAGGACATGACTCTGCTGTGGGGCGCCGGCTCTTCACCCTGCTGGAGGGTGATGATCACCCTGGAGGAGAAGAACCTGCAGGGCTACAACCAGAAACGTTTCTATTTTGAGAAAATGGAGCACAAGTCAGCAGAGGTCATGGCCATGAATCCCAGGAGTCAGGTAAGTCCGAGCACATATTGTATCGGATTTAATCTGGAAAAATGTGCTGAAACTCACATTTTTGACATTGATATTCCGTCTTGAAGCTTCCTGCCTTCAAACATGGAGACAAAATCCTGAACGAGTCCTATGCTGCCATCCTTTACCTGGAGGTAAGAACTTGGCTGCAAAAACTGTTACTCTTTGCTGCCTGTAGGGCACCAAAGCCTTAGGACCAGTTCAAGTCACAGGGAAACAAGCTGATCCCCGACCCCCCTGCTGAAAAAGCAATGATGTATCAGCGGATGATGGAGGGCAACACTTTCCAGCAGAAACTTGGTAAGTGCACCTGCAAAGTCCAAATTGTTTCAGAACACATGCAAAAACTAAAACCAAGTCCCCTGTTAAAGTCAAACCAATCTATTATGTAACTGTCTGAGAAAGTGTAACAACATATTACTAAAGGAACTGTATGTATGCACCCAAACAGCATTGAACTATACAAACGTGCTCTGTTCTGCAGCATTTAAATGACACACTGAGAATAAGCTCTCAGAGGAAGCTGTACCTGTTTGGTACATGGATGAAATTCCACATTTTGAGCCACCTTTCCCTTTGGCCCTTTTCAGCGGAGGCCCTTTACTACAACTACTTGGTGCCAGAGGGAGAGATGCACGACTCTGCTCTCAAGAGACGTCAGGAGGCCCTGACCGCCGAGCTCAAGCTGTGGGATGGATATATGAAGAAGGTAACTCAAGCGCTGTTTGTAATCAGTGGCTCCGGTTGAGTCCTGGACTGCCTGTCGTCCATTTAAACCCTCTTCAGTTTCTATGGTGTTTAGATGGAGATGGTTAGTGGCACCATGCAGCAAAGTCCTTTGCGGTTCTTGTTATTGGCCACAGTGGTTGTATTGTATGTCAACTTCTGTATGGTTGCATGGCTCATGAGCATTTTTAACTTTGCTTTGTTTCACAGGTGGGTGATGGTTACATGGCAGGGAAGAGCTTCTCTCTGGCGGATGCGGCCATCTTTCCCATCTTCGCCTATGTCTTCTATTACTGGTATGTTGACTTGAGGGTCTGAAAAATTACTTGAGTCCATTGGAAAGAATGAAAAAGAGAAACGGAGTTAACACTGTGAATCTGATTGTTTTGTCTCCCTTCTTCTTCCCCTTCGTCTAGCCCACAGTGTGAGGCGCGCTACCCCAACATGGCAGCTTACTACAATCGTCTCAAGGACAGGCCCAGCATCAAGGCCACCTGGCCTCCCGCCAGGTTCGAGAACCCTGAAGGAATGTGAGTACATTAAAGACTGTTGAAATGATTGCAAGACTACTGCTACCACCATCACTACTACTACAACTGCTGCAAGAATCACCAGTTATTCATGTAAAACGGCTGCATATTGTAACTGACTGGCTGCCTGAGATCTGAAGAAAGTCCTTGTGCCTTGTGCAAATCCAATAAAACCAACTCTGTCATTCCCACGCATTGTGAATTTTACATTTAGCATTTACAAAGTCCTCTTTTAAAGTAGTGTCGGACAGATCTGCCTAGAGCCAAATGTAGGCGACCTTTGGCTTAAAATGACTGCCTGCCAATAATGTGCACGCAGGATAATGCAGTTCATATACAGTGCCTTGCAAAAGTATTCACCCCCCTTTGCTTTTATCTATTTTGTTAGATTTCAGCCTGTAATTTAAATGTTTTTCATCTGAATATTTCGTGAGATGGATCTGCACAAAGTAATCTAAGTTGGTGAAGTGAAATGAGAAAAAAATATATGAAAGAATAATTTAAAGAAATGAAAAAGTGGAAATTGGCATGTGCATATTTATTCACCCCTCTGAAGTCAGTACTAGAGCCACCTTTTGCAGCAATTACTGCTGTAAGTCTCTTCTGATAGGTCTCTATGAGCTTGCCACATCTTTCAACTGGGATTTTTGCCCATTCCTCATGGCAAAACTTCTCCAGCTCCTCCAAGTTGGATGGTTTCCGCTTGTGAACGGCAGTCTTCAAGTCAAACCAGAGATTTTCAATCGGATTGAGGTCCGGGCTTTGACGAGGCCATTCTAGCACATTTAACTTCTTCTCCTTAAACCATTCATGCGTAGCTTTAGCAGTATGCTTCGGGACATTGTCCTGCTGGAAAGTGAACCTCCGTCCCAGTCGCAAATCACAGGTGGACTGAAACAGATTTTTCTCCAGAATGTCCCTGTAGATATTTTTTTATAACCCAGTCCTGACTTGTATCTCTCTATAACTTTGTCCTGACTTGTTTGGAGAGCTCCTTGGTCTTCATGATGTGATTCTTCTTGCTAAGTAGAGTTGCAGCCCATTGGGGCCTCTCAGAGAAGGTGTGTTTATACTGACACATCATGTGACACTTAGATTGAACACAAGTGGACTTCATTGAACTAATTCTGTGACTTGTGAAGGTAATGGATTGCACCAGCACTTTTTAAGGGGCTTCATAGCAAAGGGGGTGAATACATATGCACATGCCAATTTCCACTTTTTTATTTCTTTAAATTATTCTTTTAAATATTTTTTTCTCATTTCACTTCACCAACTTAGATTACTTTGTGCAGATCCATCTCATGAAATATTCAGATGAAAAACATTTAATTTAAAAAAAAAAATTACAGGCTGAAATCTAACAAAATAGATGAAAGCAAAGGGGGGGTGAATACCTTTGCAAGGCGCTGTATGAACGCACAGACCGCATCAGATGTAGGAGTTGTCAAGTTGAAGGTGTGCGTGTGGCTTTTACCGTGAGCGCAGAATCAATCAAGCGCTTGCCGTGCTGGCGCCCAAAGACAAAAACATTGTATCGCTTGTTTGAATTGTCACCACCTCTACAGATGGCGCTGAGGCCAATAATTCCCTGCTGTGTTTGGCATTCTCTTTGTCCTTCTACCCTTTGACAGGCACTTTGCCCGCTGCTCTGTTTGTCCAACAAACAAACACGGTTTGTCAGAGATTTTCATTTCCAAAGTGGATACTTGTCTTTGAATATCACCGCAGTCGAGAAGACACTCTAAGGCTGTGCTCTCATTGCAGGCCTTAAATCTCAATTCTGATAGAATTGACTTTCATAGTTTTTGAAATGATTGGTCTTGGTGTCGAGATGATGCCAGATTTAACCTCTTCCACACGTAAATAACGGAAATTAAGAAATTGTACTTGGAGCAAATCTTAATGTACTATACCACAAATGAATGGGGCATCCAAAAGCATTTTCCCTACACTGTAAACAGGACAGCAGCTGGTCTTTAAATTCTTCTGTTTACTGACGACTAAATGCATGAATGCACAATATGCTCTCATGAACATTCATCAGGCTGAGTTGGCAGTGCAACATCTCCCTGTACGAAGGGCTGAGGGGAAACTGCTGAGTCAGTGCGAGTCTTCATCATTCAAATCATGCAGCATTGTGCAAGCTTGCAGTTGTAAAATGACTGAATGAATATTACCTCGGACTACAATATAGATATCCTGTATTTGAAATTTAGAACGGTTGAGATAAAATTGCATGAGCAACTGGAGTGTTTGGCCTCCACAAAGGAACTCAACAGCAATGCTTACACAAGTAATTGCCCATGTAATTAATTGTCCACCTTTAGACCACTGCTTTGGAACAGTTCATTATTTTTGCTTACATTTCAGAATGCAAATGAAATGAGTGCAAAGAAAAAGAAATCCCTGCCCACCATGTGAGTCTGGTAATGAGTTGCAGTTTGTGACACAATACAGGTTTGGCCTGTTGAGAGAAAAGAATGGGTGTGAGCTATCACAATCTATTTTAGATCTTTGCTGAAAAGTGGGACGGGATTAGTCTCCACCAATGGGATAGTGAGGGGCTGGACTGTTGTAAACCCAGGCCTGTTTCACACTCCTTCACTCTGCAGCCTCTTGCACTGCTCACAGCTTCTGCTCTCAGTCAGGCGTTGACACTTCTCTCTCCAACCATGGCCAAGGACATGACTCTGCTGTGGGGCTCTGGCTCTCCACCCTGCTGGAGGGTGATGATCACCCTGGAGGAGAAGAACCTGCAGGGCTACAACCAGAAACACTTCTCCTTTGAGAAAATGGAGCACAAGTCAGCAGAAGTCATGGCCATGAACCCCAGGGGTCAGGTGAGTCTGTGCACATACTGTATTTAGTTTAACAAGGAAAAAGGTGCTGTCCTTCACTTTGTTTTTGCTCCGTCTTGAAGCTCCCTGCCTTCAAACATGGAGACAAAGTCCTGAATGAGTCCTATGCTGCCATCTTGTACCTGGAGGTAAGAACTTGCCAGCGAAACCTGTGACTCACTACTTCCAGTAGGGCACCAGAGAGTTATAAGTAGCTGAGCCAGAAAGCAGTTATGTAACTTGTGGACATCTGATTCATTAACAACAGGACCAGTTCAAGTCACAGGGAAACAAGCTGATCCCCGACTCCCCTGCTGAAAAAGCAATGATGTATCAGCGGATGATGGAGGGCAACACACTCATCCAGAAAATCGGTACATGAACTGAAAGTCTGAAGTGTCTCACAGCAAAAGCACAAACTGGAAGCAAGTCACTTGTTAAGGGCCAACCAAGCTAACATGTGACTCAGTCATTGGCTGTGAAAGCGTGACAAAATACAACAAAGGGAAATGCATGCAAATTGGACACAAACTGCATTCAACTATATAAACACACCACAATCCGCAACATTTACATGATGCACTTAAAATAAGAGAAAAAAAAAGCACAACAATAAAATGCTCCCTCAGCAATTGTGGCAATCATTTAGTTTGTATCCCTTATTGAAGTGTTGGGGCAAGCTGCACCCCCTGAGTGCCTCCTTCGACATCGGGGTGAAATCTGTCACTTTGAATTCTTGTAGGAGATGTCCTCTATTACAACTGGAGAGTGGCAGAGGAAGAGAAGCACGACACTGCCATCAAGAGGCTCCAGGAAGCCGTGACTGCCGAGCTCAAGCTGTGGGAGGGATATATGGAGAAGGTAACACCAGGAACCGGGTAGAAAAACCACACCTTCTAATTCATCACAGGACATGTTCAATGTAAAAATACTCTTCTCTAAAAAATTCTAAAGCTTTGGAGGTCGTTCAGCTTTGTGTGATGTTTGAATCCAGTGTCGTTCAACTGGTTGGATCTCTGCTTGTTTTTTTTTTTACTTTGTTCTGGTTCACAGGTGGGTGACGGCTACCTGGCAGGGAAGAGCTTCTCTCTGGCTGACGTGGCTGTCTTCCCCATCTTTCCCTACCTCTTCCACTACTGGTATGTTGACTTCAGGGTCTCGATGGGATGAAAGCATGTTTTTCTAAAGAGCGGGCACTTGACACTTTGGCACTTACCGAGTTGCGTAATTGTTTTTTTGTTTGAATGTTTTCCCTTCAGCACACAGCATGAGACGCGCTATCCCAAATTGACAGCTTACTGCAATCGACTCAAAGACAGGCCCAGCATCAAGGCCACCTGGCCTACCGCCTGGATTGAGAACCCCCAGGGAATGGAGTTGGTCAAAGACCTCTGAGGCATCCACACACTGATATCATTGTACTACCACTCCAACTGCTACAAGTACTGGCAGCTATGTAAAAAGGCTGCATTTAATTTCATTCTGCAGTCTGATTGAAACGGACTAGATGACTGATTTCAGGCTAAATGTAACTCAAACTGGAGATTACCTCTTGTTTGTTCTTTGTGCAACACCAATAAACTTCACACTGCTGTTTTCATCCCTTGTGATTTTCATGTTTTGGATTCAGAAAGTGCTTTTTTAACAAAGCATCTGTGACTATGCTTAAAGTCAAATATAGTTAACATTCAGTTTAAATTAACTTTGCCTGCTAATAAAGTACATTATTATACTATAATAATAATACAGTTCGTATATCAACACACAGACCGCATCACATTTAGCAGTTACAAAGCTGAAGATATGAGATTAGCCAGTTTTGTACACGCTGCAAGTGGCTGTGACTTGGGGGCAGCTGCAGTCAGCTCTTAAGACTAGTGTTGTAGTACTGCAGATTGGTCTTGGTCTCAAGACTGCTCTCAGGACCACTTTTTAAGGCTCTTGGTCTCATCTCGGACTCAGAGGCATTTTTACTCGGTCTCGGACTGAGCGGACTCTGAATTTCTTTATCAAGAGCAGTCAATACTCAGCTAACACTGTGATGATAATAATCATCCATCAGAATCCAGCAACTGCCTTGTTACACTCTATGACACTGCCCCTTATTCCTAGTGAATTTATTTTTTAACTTTATGAGGCAAAGTTGTTTTTTGAAAATAGTCCAAGATCGCTGGCAAAGCAGCGAAGAAAAATATCGCAAGATACCGTGCTGAAAAAAATGTTGCTGTTCCATTTAGAAGCAAACTTGAATTTAAAAAAGATATGAATCTTACTGATGTTCTGTTTTGTTGTTATTTTTCTTTGATTTACAGTCTTGGTCTTGTCTAGGTCTCTTTTGTCTTGATCTCAATTGGTGCGGTTGTGACTACAGCACTATGACACATGCGCTTTTCGCCATTGATCGAAGGTGTGGTGAAGATTAGATATAATTTAAGGTCATCAGACAAACACAAATGCAAATACAATTACATTGTTAATCTTCCCTTGGCCCCAGTTTTGACCTGAACGGTGAAGTCATAGTGCTAATTTCAAAATAAACAGAATGACAAATTCGATCATATTTGTATGTTATATTTGTCAGTACATTGTATCAGAGTGCGAGAGAGATTAAACAAATACACACACACACACACACACACACACACACACACACACACACACACACACACACACGAACGTGAGCAACGGAGCGGGCTGGCTACGGGGCGGGGGGGACGATGAGGAAAAGGATAAAATAATAATAATAATAATAATAATAATAATAATAATAATAATAATAATAATAATAATAATTAAAAAAAAAAAAAAGCTCGAGTGGGAGTGTAAAAAAGACAGCAGCTGAGCAGAAGCGCTTGTCGACCGTCGCGGAGCTGTTCGCGTCTGGTGTGAACCAATTCGAGCCTCGCTCGCGAATTTCGTCGGCGCCCCGCTTGGCGGCGCTTCCGCTTCCATTGAAATGAATGGCACAAGCCGCGCGCCTGTTCACCTCTGGTGTGAACCACTACATTGATTAACATGGGCCCGATCTGAGTACCTGCTCGAGGTGAGTCGCGCAGGCGCAGTTGATGCGGAAGTGGAATGCGCATGCGCGTATTTATCAGACGTTTTCCGACACGTTCCTGATGTGAGTCTCGTGTCTGCACCGGAAGTAGAAGACAAGTTTCTATTATGGACGAACACTATGTCAATATTCCCCGATTTTTGACAGTTGATTTATAGGCGTCGTGTGCGCACAATTTCAATTTTTTTTTAATTTTTATGTCCGTCATATAAGGAATGTAATCTCGCCAAATTGTGAGATAATATGTGTAGCCAAGATAGTCAGCTGAGCGATTGGAAGCATATTACTCGGTAAAACTAAAATTTTCCGTTTTTCTAAAAGTAAATAACACAATATATGTCATACAACATAATATAATAAAAACAATATGTCATCACCCTTTGATAGAGATGTCCTGTTAATAACTTCTGTGAGGCCATATCTATTTTCAGCTATATAAAATACTTATTATACTTTTTATCATAATAATTAAGATTAAGTAGATATATAGTTACACTTTAATAATTTTATTTGTATTTCTACATGGGAAAAATGACCGAACCCAACAGTTAAGGAAATAGGATCTGGATTTTTCAATTAATCAGTGCATCATTACTGACTATGGGTGGTATCTTCCTCTCCCAAAAAAACCAAAATCTTTTATACAAGAGCTAGAACAATAAAGTCTCCTTGCACTTGTTTTTCATAGCCCCATACAGTAACATGTAACCTCTGTCTAATTTAATGTAAAAAAAAAAAAACAAACAAGTGTTGTCATTATTTCAACAAGTGGCTGGTAGGTAATATAAAGCTGTATGCAGTTAACTGTATCTAGGTCATGCACACACGCATACAGAATAAGATGTTGGTGATGTGATTTTGATAATATTCATCATTTTGTGGATTGACTTGAGTTGTCACGTTTTACAAATTAAAAAAAAAAACTCTAAAAACCGCGCAAACTTGCACGCATGCACGACTCACATCAGGTGGCCAGGTTTTCCCCACGGCTTTCCACTTCAGGACAGCACACAACCGCTATCTGCCTGCCTTGTGTATATCAGGTACACAAGGTAATTGCGACCTGCTCACACAACACATAGGGAGATACGAATCTCTGTACCTAATCAATATAATAAAATATAAAATAACCAGATTGCAAAGCAAGGCGTGTGTACAGTTTTTTCTGTCGTAACTTGCATTTGTTTTTAGTGCTGTCTGAAACCAGGTCCGCTAGTTAGGCATGAAAACGCTTTAAAAGTTGCAGCCATTTTGAAACGGGGAGCGTCTATTCTGGACCCAAATGCACCACACAGACAAGGTTTGGAAGGTTAAAAAAAAAAAAAAAAAGGCACAGCTTTATTTCTTGAGAGGGCGGCTGGTCAGTCGAAAAGAGGGGGGGAAAGGGCCAAAAGAAACAACTGCTCCAAATAGGTCAAAAAGGGGCCAACGGCAAAAACGGAATCCTCTTCTTGGGAAACAACAGGTCAAAACACAAAACTCACTCAAACGCCGAAGTCCAGGGGAAAAGCTGGAGGCGAGAACCAGGACAGGCAGGGTCAGTAGCCTAGGAGTCAGTCCGGGCTTTCGTGCTGGAGCGTCGTGCATGGCAGAGGAACAAACTGGCAGGGAGGAGAGGGAGCAGGGCGGCTAAATAGTCAGGCAGGGAGAGCAGGTGAAGAGAGTTGGTGCTGATTGACCTGGGTGGAGAGAAGTGGTGATGCCTTCAGGGAAGAAACGAAAATTAAGCACCAACATGACAGCAAACCATGACACATTTAAGACATGCACCAATGTTTTATTTTCATGGGTGCAAGAATGGTTGTTGGTGATAATTTTGATGATGCTCAACAGTCAAAATCAGTAGGATAAATGACAATTTGAATATAGAACTTTCCTATCTGACAGTCCACAAGATTAACGAAGTTGATTTCAATATTGGTTCATTGTGAGTTAGCTAAGGATTCAGCAACATGAGGAGAGAGAAAGAAATGGTTTACAACTGAATTAACACTCATTTTTATTACATTTTGTATCAACTGGTTTCTTATGTTATAGCACTGACTTAGAAGGAGCTTAATGCCCTCCACTTTACTGAAGCAGGAAAGAAAGGAATCATTATGCTCATCTTTCAGGTGAACCTTGAAGACTTTTTTCCCCTTCAACAAGAAACTCCCCGCAGACCGCCGCACTTCCCACTGCTCCTGCATGGTCCAATTCTGCCAGACATCTACTGGTGGCTGAAAAATGCTTCGGTTTTGAAAATGTTGATATTGATTATAATAAATTAAAATAAATGTCCTCGGTCTTAGCTTTGAAAAATGCTTCGGTTTGGCAAAAATAATGATGATTATAATAAAATAAAATAAAATGAAACTTTTTTTTTTCCCCCCCCGATTAACTTCTACTTCCGGTTTAGGTACGCTCAAATCGTGGAGAGTCGGAAAACAGTATTTGAAACAGTCGTAAAATTGTCGTAAATCCGCGCATGCGCATTCCACTTCCGCATCAACTGCGCCTGCGCGACTCACTTGGTTGCGACACGCCGAACTGAGGCTACGCTGGGCGCTTACGCGTCCAGTGTGAACCGGGCGTCAAAGCTTCCCCTCCACCCCGGGCTTCAAAGCCCCCCGCCCCCAGTTAGGGCAGTGTGAGCAGCTGACCTATAAAATCTCCAATTTGCACTATTTTCTCGCACAAACATTAATCAGGCTGTTGCAACATCTCTCTGTGTGAAGGGCTGGGGGAAAACTGCTGAGTCACTGAATCTTCATTCAAATCATATTGCAGTGTGTAAGCTTAAGTTTTAGCAAAATGACTGATGAAAGAATATTGCCTCAGACTACCCATCAATGTAGACATCTTGTATACAGTCTTGGAATGTTGAATACATTTGCAAAGATAAGTTAGATAGATTAAATTTGCAAAAGCAACAGCAAAGCATCCACATAAGAGCAAACAGTGATGTTGGCACAAGTAATAGCTCCTGTTTGGGAGGTATTTCAAAATTCACATATCAAATGGCATGAGGACAAAGCAATATAACTTCCTAAAACATGGGAGTCTGTTAATGAGTTGCAGCTCCTGACACAATACAGGCTTGGTAATAGAGCAAGTGGCCTGGTTGCAGAGCAGAGTGGGTGTGAGTTATCTCAACTCATCTTGACATGGCTGAAAAGTGGGACGGGACGAGTCTCCGCCAATGGGGTTGAGAAGGCTGGTCTTTGTTATAAAGCAAGTCGGGTGTCTCACTCCGTCACTCTGCTCACAGCTTCTGCTCTCAGTCAGGCGTTGACACTTCTCTCTCCAACCATGGCCAAGGACATGACTCTGCTGTGGGGCGCCGGCTCTCCACCCTGCTGGAGGGTGATGATCGCTCTGGAGGAGAAGAACCTGCAGGGCTACAACCAGAAACGCTTCTTCTTTGAGAAACAGGAGCACAAGTCAGCAGAAGTCATGGCCATGAACCCCAGGGGCCAGGTGAGTCCGTGCACATGGTGCACATGTGTTTGATTTAAAAATGAATGAAACTCACTTCGCTTTTGCTCCGTCTTGAAGCTCCCTGCCTTCAAACATGGAGACAAAGTCGTGAACGAGTCCTATGCTGCCATCATGTACCTGGAGGTAAGAACATGGCTGCAGAGCCTCATGTTACTCACTGCTGCCAGTAGGGAACCAAAGAGTGAAACAACAAAAAAAGCAAGGCTTTGTGTGCTTGACAATGTGTTGTTGTGGAGGAAAATAAATTGGAGCTCCGTTTAGTGGCTCACAACACTTGATCCTTTCATGTCTCCAACAATAGGACCAGTTCAAGTCACAGGGAACCAAGCTGATCCCCGACTCCCCTGCCGACAAAGCAATGATGTACCAGCGGATAATGGAGGGCAACACTCTCCAACAGAAAATTAGTGAGTGTGCCTGTAACTGAAAGTCTGAAGTGTCTCACGACAAATGCACAAATTGAAAGCAATGTTTTGTATGTATATTTTAGTCCCATTTCATGACATCATATGACTTTTGAAATGCTCCATATTGTGCATTTAAAAACCATGACAACCTGTGGTGGAGTTTCTGCAGTCGGAACATTGCTCTGCTGTGAGGCGAATCCCATAAGTAATGACATGCTGGTTCGCGACTCAAGTCATGACAAAGGAATTTACTATTATCTGTAATCCAACATTCCACTCCTGCATTTGTCAAACAGAGAAGGCAAATTCACCAAAGCCCCCTGTCTACCAGAGTTATGTAATCGTTTCCTGGCTCAGTTTCCAAGGACGGGAAGACAAACAAGCCAGCAAAAAGTGGGAGTGAGAGTCCAGCGTTGTTTGAATGGATAAGTTAAAGAATTTAAGGTCTCATTTTTTAAAGACTGACAATTAAAATTTCCCATGAGAAGGAAGAAAATATTGAGGATTCCAGTGTTTAAGGAGAAAGGAAAATCATTTTTGTGGTGTAATCCAACTGCCTCTGTCCCAGCTGGGCATTTTGAAAAAAAAAAAAAAAAAAAAAAGAAAAATCAAAAAGACATTTTTGAGCAAACTATAACTTTGACTTCTTTTAGGTGAGGTCCTCTACTACAACTTCTTTGTGCCAGAGGGAGAGAGGCACGACTCTGCCATCAAGAGAAAGCAGGAAGCCCTGGCCGCCGAGCTCAAGCTGTGGGACGGATATCTGGTAGAGAAGCATACCTTCCGCCATTCGTGAAGGGACTGTGGCGCACCTGAATGGGTGCTCACGTCCTCAATGTAAAATGCTCAGCTCTAAAAAATTTGCTCTGCTTCACAGGCAGGTGGATGTTGCCTGGCAGGGAAGAGCTTCTCTCTGGCTGACGTGGCCATCTTCCCCATCATCGCCTATCTCCTCCATAACTGGTAATGTCGACCTAAGGATCAGAAAAGTGACTTGAGTCCACCGAACGGAAATGCATGGCTGTTTTTCCAAGCAGCAGTGCAGCTACAACTAGCAACACTGTGACTCTGAGTGATTTCTTTTTTTCTTCCAGCCCGCTGTGCGAGACGCGCTACCTCAACATCGCAGCTTACTTCAACAAACTCAAGGACAGGCCCAGCATCAAGGCCAGCTGGCCTCCCGCCTGGTTCGAGAACCCCCAGGGACAGGAGCTACTCAAAGGCATCTGAGGCGATGGCATGCTGAAATAATCAGTCACAGTACTACAACAACAACTACTACTACCACTACTGCTAATGCTGCAAGAATCAGTATTAATGTTAAAATGCTGAGGATTGTAACTTACAGGGGGACTGATTTTTGGCATCAGAGTGTAACTCCAATTGGGCATTTCCGCCTGTTTGTGCACCAATAAATGATAACCTAACCATGAAAACTTGACTCTGTCTTTTCAGTGCATCATGAATTTCATGTTTCGCATTCACGCAGTTTTGTTTTAAAGTTTTCAAGTCAACATACAGACTGCATCAGATGTAGGGATCGCTAAGTCAAAGCTACAAGGTGGGATACTCACAATCACTGCTTGAGCCACTTACACAATTTGCAGCCGAACGAAGAAGAAAACATTTTCTTGCTTGTTTGAATTGTCGCTCACCTCTTTAGATGTCACTGAAACTGATAATTCCTTGCTGTGTTTGTCACCTGCTTTTACACTTTGACTTCAACTTCGCTCACTTCTCTGCTTGTGCAACAAACAAACAGTTTGCAAGGCTCTCAGGGGTTCACATATGCAATGTGGATACACTTGTCATTCAGATCAAATCATTGTCATCTTTGTTAATCCCTGCAGTTAATAAGCCACTTTAAGGCTGTGTTCACACGGCAGGCCTGCATTGCAGGATTTTTATTTTTTTATTTTTACATCATTTAAATTTGACCCCTAGTGCTGCATCCTTTGCAGGAAGTTTCTCCTCTGGGTCACTTTTATGAGTGCACCGCTTGGCCCAAATCACTGTTGACTTTTGGTATGTGACCTGCAAATCAGCAAAAGTTAAATTATGACCAGATATGTTTTGTCATGCCCTTGAAATTAGAAGGACGTTTTCAATTTTCCAAAGATACCAGTACATGACATTTGGGATTTGTGGTAAAGCTGGGGGAGACCACATTACATTAGTCACATACACAAATCCAGAAAAGAAAAGACCTAATTTTACATGACATGCAAGTGAGCCAATTAGCAAGTGAGGCTGCACCTGCTGTAGATTTCATTCAGCCAATGAGCAGAGTTGTTTCGTGTTGCTGCTGCAGTTGAAAAGACGTTGTTTCTTTTACCAAACTCTCTGTCTTTGACTGGCCAGCTCTGGGTAAGTGTCCAAATCCAAATGATAATTTTGGATGACTGGTTTTTGTGGGGTTTTTTTTGTTTGTTTGTTTTATTTTTTGTTATTTTAAATCAGTGGTGCAGTTTATCCAGTTTTGATCTATTATATATTTAAAAATTTGAAAAATCTGTTAAATTTTTTAGTAATATCCTGCACCTCTCGGCAGGCGCTACAACTGCTACCTGAAGACCACAACCCATGAATATCCCAAAATTGTGAAACAAGAGGGCTCCACCTCTGGCTATTCTCTGAGGCCCTGCTCCCAAAGACCCGGTCAGTGTTTAACCACTTCTGCCATCGAAGACACCAGTAAGTCGGCTATCTGTAAGGGTTTTTGGTCTTTCTGCCTCTCAGAGTTCCAGCCACAAGACGAGTACATGAACGTGGACTTCAAAGGAGCAGACTATGACTCCCTGTTCACACCAGACCGCGTGGCGTGTCAGAGGGTCTGCACACAGGACCCCTTTTGTCAGTTCTTCACATTTGTTAGTCCTAAGTTTAGAAACAAGCGTTTCAGGTAAGTGTCATTGACTTGATGTGTTTATTTGCTCATTTTTTTAATGTACATTGGCACTGACTTTTTTTGAAAAAGATAAAAGCTTGGTTCATAGCCAACAGTGAAACATGTCGATTACACAAACTTTGAAACAAAGTCAATATGCAGCATGTTTGCCTGAACGATGTTCATGCGCTAGCAGCTGGTTGAAAGAAGTTGTCGCTCATGCTGCAAAAAAGATATATATTTTTTTCTCCTCAAGTACAAATGCTTTAATTTGCAGCCACAGTTTTTGTGATTCCTAATATAACTGCAAGTAATGATGCTGTATCTGGATTCTCTCACAATGTGGAGATGGATCCACCCACACTCCAAACTATGGCCAACGCTCCAGGTACTGTCTTGGCCCCCATTTCGACCCCCTTCCCTTTCTACCACCTCTGCTCTCTCCATGCATTATGGGGAACATTTTGCATTCAAAACTTTAACCGCAAAATATTCATTTGGATGCCATTTCTGGTTTGCCACAGCTTGTGGCAAAGACAACTTGTTTTCCAAGACTGACACACTGACATCCCAGGATATGACATGCAAACAGTGTTTGCGTCCTGCCCTGAACACTGCCTGGCCTTGTGCTCTGCTCATCCAAGACGTAGCTTCTTCTCTTTTGACAGGTTGGTGTGGTTCACAGCAGCCCAAAGAGTTTTATAGTTTCTCCAAACTCACAATGATGAGATTATCAAATGTTCCACTTTTGCGTGACGAATTGTGTGCATTAATTGCAGCCATGACAATCGCTTTTTTTTTTTTTTTGGACACCTGAACAAGTCCAGTTGCCCCAACATTACCCTTGTACTTTAAGATGACCTGGTTGACTGAGAACCTTCACAGATGCACTTAATGTACAAAATCAAGAATGAATGCAATGCCGAAAACATTTTTTCCCTCTACTGTACACATGACTTACGGACCCAAGTGTGAGCAGCTGGTCGTTAAACTCTTTACAGATGCAAAAATGCACAATATGCTATTATAGACATTCATCAGGCTGTGGGAAAACTGCTGAGTCACTGTGAGTCCTCATTCAAATCATGCAGCTTTATGCAGTTGTAAAATGACAGGTGACAAATATTGCCTCAGACTACCTGTCAACATAGAAAACCAGTCTTTCTTGAACGCTTGAGATAAAATTACAAAAAGAAAAGCTGCAAAGTACCTCAACAGGAATGCAAACACAAGTGATTGTCTCTGTTTGAGAGGTATCTTCCACCTTTCACCTGAGCACTGATTTAGTAAAGCTTATAATTTTTGCTTAAATGTCATATAGCTAATGACACAATAACAAATTAAGAGAAGCAATCCCTGTCCACATGTGATTCTGTTGAGTTGCAGCTCCTGGCACAATACAGGCTTGGCAATACGGGAGGTGGCCTGGTTACAGAGCAGAATGGGTGTGAATTGTCTCAACCTATCTTAGATCTTTGGGAAAAAGTGGGACAGGACTAGTCTCCACCAATGGGGTTGAGAAGGCTGGCCCTTGTTATAAAACAAGTTCGCTGTCTCACCCCTTCACTCTGCAGCCTCTTTCACTGCTCACAGCTTCAGCTCTCAGTCAGGCGTTGACACTTGTCTCTCCAAACATGGCCAAGGACATGACTTTGTTTTGGGGCTCTGGCTCTCCACCCTGCTGGAGGGTGATGATCGCTCTGGAGGAGAAGAACCTGCAGGGCTACAACCAGAAACTGTTCTCCTTTGAGAAAAAGGAGCACAAGTCAGCAGAAGTCCTGGCCATGAACCCCAGGGGCCAAGTGAGTCTGTGCATACGTTGTGATTGGTTTAACCACTAAAAATGTTCTGGAATTCACTTTGTTTTTGCTCCATCTTGAAGCTCCCTGCCTTCAAACATGGAGACAAAGTCGTGAACGAGTCCTATGCTGCCATCTTGTACCTGGAGGTAAGAACGTGGCTGCAGAGCCTTATGTTACTCACTGCTGCCGGTAGGGCAACAAAGAGGAAAAGACACCGGAGCTCTAAGCAGCAGCTCACAACACTTGATCCTTTCATGTCTCCAACAATAGGACCAGTTCAAGTCACAGGGAAACAAGCTGATCCCCGACTCCCCTGCTGAAAAAGCATTGATGTATCAGCGGATGATGGAGGTTCTCGCACTCAACCAGAAGGCTGGTATGTCCATCTAAATATCCATTTTACATACCCTCTTCCATCTGCGTTTAGGGGGGTCTGCTGAAACCTCAACATCATTTAGAAAATAAAGGATTGAAGTAGCACACATGGATAACTACTGCAATAGAAGCACTGGTTGAAGCCTGAACAGCCCAATAAATTAGTTACTTAGTAACTCTTACTGGTGTCGAGGGAGATTAAAGAAATCTCAGGTAATTGCATACACATTGAGCACAAACACTATTTAACAAAGCATTTAAGGACATGGTACAGTGCAGTAAACGTAGCACATGACAAACCAATACCCCTAGATAGATAGATAGAGACTTTATTGATCCCTTTGGGATGACTCCCTCAGGGAAATTAACACTTCCAGCAGCAGTAGTACACACCAATAGAAAAAGAAATTTAAGCACACAGATTAAAAGAAATAGCAGCACACAGATAAATAAAATAAAATAAACAATAAAATAAAATAAAATAGCGGCACACAGGTATAAAATAATAATATATGTGTGTGTGTGTGTGTATATGTATATATATATATATATATATATATATATATATATATATATATATATATATATATATATATATATATATATATATATATATATATATATATATATATATATATATATATATATATATATATATATATATATATATATATATATATAGGGTGTTATTAACCGCTTTATCGCCGACAATTTTTTTTTATCGCGTGATTAACGCACACGGTGCTTTTGGAACCTTTGGCCGCTCCGTAGATTGTGGAAACGGGAAATGAATTGACTCACAGCTCACAGCACACAGTCACACGCTTGCAGCCGGCTTGTAAACACAACAAAAAAAAAGAGAAAAAGACACTGACCGCCATGCAGTTGTTTCGGCGTCTGCTCTATTTTGTGCGCGAGCCGCGAGCGATCCTCGTCATCAGGAAGTCGCTCAAAAAAACGAGAAAATCCGGTGAATTTTCAAAATAAAAACCGAATGACAAATTCGATCACATTTGTATGTTATATTTGTCAGTACATTGTATCAGAGTGCGAGAGAGATTAAACAAATACACACACACACACACACACACACGAGGAAGACTTGATCAAAATACGTCTGTTTGATCCTAGAGATGCCGGTCAGTGATCATTATGAAAGGTCTTGAGATGGACACCTGAGTGCGTGTTTCTATTTACACACACACGCACAACATTTTTTTTTTTTTACCCTATGCATCTTTTGTTTTGTTAGTAGTACTTGTCATTGCTCCAACACGAATAAACATGCTGCATTTGCATAAAGCAAGTATTTGCCTACTCCCATGTTGATATGATTATTTAAAAAATGGAAAATCAGTTTAAGGTAGATTTAGAGCAGATAAAAAATATGCGATTAATTTGCGATTAATCGTGAGTTAACTATGGAAAGCACACAGGTATAAAATAATTACTAATATACATATACATAATAAGGGCGGCCACCTCCCTTCCCTACCACTACCCTCAGCACTCTATGTCCTACAGCAAATCCTGTTGATTGCCTCTCTGGAGGCAACATTAAAGTCTCTAGCTGTAGCTGCACCCACCAGTTTCCAGGCGACCTGAGCTGCCGAAAAACAGGCGCACATTTAAACCAATGTTTCCCTACAGCAGTGTCTATAGAAGGCAGTGCACCTCTCTCCTTTTATGTTAATACCACAGAGGATTACATGATGAAACATGACCCAAGTCATGAGACAAAGGCACTGAGATGTTTGAGATGGGAAATTAATCCATGGAATTACTACTGCGTTTAATCCAGCAGTAACAAAACCGATGGGTCAGAAACATTTGTGTCTCTGTTACCACCCTGCTGGGTTATATATTAATTTCCTGGTTCAGCTGCCAAGAATGAAAACATCAAGTCGGCCGACAGTGATAGTGGCTCTCAGACACCATGTGACTGGTGTCGTCTGAACTTGCTCACACAAGTTACTGGATTGTATTTGTAAAATTAAGGGGAGTTCATCTACTACAACTGGAGAGTGCCAGAGGGAGAGAGGCACGACTCTGCCTTAAAGAGACACAGAGAAGCCCTGACTGCCGAGCTCAAGCTGTGGGAGGGATATCTGAAGGTAACGCCGGAACATTCCTGAAAGCTGACATTTAACATTCTGAATTAATTTGCAAGTGTACTGCCATTGATTATGTTGTTTGGTGGTCACCAAGTGTCACAAACGTTTCAGTGTATTAACAAATGTGATTCTAAAGTGTGTACTAACATCTAGCCTTTAACTTTAACACTGCTTTGTTTTGTAGGCCAGTGGAGGTTGTCTGGCGGGAAAAAACTTCTCTCTGGCCGACGTGGCCGTCTTTCCCAACATCGCCTATGTCTTCCGTTTTGGGTAGGGAGCATCAAATGGCAGAGCAGTGGCTGAAATCTACTTTGTGTGATGATTGTCTGCACATCTAAACAGCAGTTAAACTGTTTGACACCAATGCCGACCTTTTTCTTCACTTTTCCAGGTTGTGTGAGGAGCATTACCCACAGTTGGCAACTTACTACAAATGCCTGAAGGAAAGGCCCAGCATCAAAGCCAGCTGGCCTCCCCACTGGCTGGAGAACCCACAGGGAGCAGATACACTCAAAGACCTCTGAGATAACAGTGACGCTAAGTGAATGTGAAAACATTCTGTTCACAAAGTGAAATAGTCTCACTTGTTTAAAAAGCCATGACTGACACCTAAAATAATGTGACACATTACATTTTTTTTTGGCACTTTCATGAAAATGAATAAAACTGACAGTTGTTTCTGTGCTTTTTGAATTTCATGCTCAGCATTCACGCATGCTCCATATGCTTTAGCAAATTAGATCGTAAGATGAATAGAACCAGTGGATGAAATCACATTTTGTTTATATGACTGAAATGTTTGAATCGGTCAAAAACTTTAAACATCGGAGCACAGGCTGTTAAGCGTGTGTTTCAATTTAAAGGGAACTTTGCACTGAAATTAACAGTACGATAATTCTAATTTATCAGTAGTGTACGTTATATTTGTTGCATGTGGCGCAGTTATTGGGATTCCGTCGATAGCATGAATGATATTCTTTAGGAAGTAGGCGTGGCCTGCCACGAACCCAAACATCGTAGTACACGTCAGAGCGACGTCTCTATGGCTCGTAACCAGGAGGGAGTCGCTACAACTCACAGCCTGTAATGGCCGATCGAGGCTTTGTTGACGCTTCGACGCTTGATTCAAAAAATGGTTAATTACTCGAGGCTTCAATGATACAGTGCTCGAGTAGGTAATGTAGTGGTCAATAAAATGAAGTGCAATCGAAACGTGTTCATTGTTTCATAGGTTGTTTGGGATTTGATTCACCATGCATTCTTGTTCGACAACACTACATGGTTGTATGGTTCAATGCTGACACAATAAGATAAAAATGAAAAATAAAGACAATGTTTCTTATTTGGCTGATTGTAGTAGACTAAAGCTCTATACTTAGCCTGACATTTTGTGCAATGAATTATAGTATACCCTAAAACAAGACTAAATAGCCCATAGTTTAAAATATGTTAAATAGTAGGTGTTCAGTGGGTCAGATGTCAAATGTGATCTATTTAAAATGTAGAATGGATGAGCTAAATAACACTACGCATTGATGGGAATCGAACTGTCGCCTCAGTCTTGCAAGTCCAAGATTGTCGCAATGTACCACAAACCCAAATCACACTCCCTTTTTTTTTTCCCCCATCTAAGCTGTTTGAGTAGCGTTAACGTAATGCAACACTGTCCAACCAAACCCTTGTCGATCAATTCTCGAATAACTTTGAAAGCTCAACTCAGCTCTGATATGAGTCGATCTGAGTCGAGACAACAAACCAGTGATAGGGTTTCGATACTTCATGAAGCAGTACACTGGTTTATACGTCATCAACCATGTGATTCTTTCCAACCAAAACAGCATTTCTGACTGCATCATGGAAGTACAGGAAAATAGGACTGTATAGCAATTTTCTGTTTGACTGCACTAGATGATTGCATGGTTTCCAGTGGATATAGTAATAATAATAATAATAATAATAATAATAATAATACTAAGAAGAAGAAGAAGAAGAAGAAGTAGGAGGAGGATGATGATGATGATGATGATGATGATGATGATGATGATGATGATGATGATGATGTACTCTACAAATACAGACTTTATTTTTTTTACATGAAACTGGTGGAAATACAAGTTATATTATGGATTTTGACAAAGTAGGTTTTGGAGTTTGTGTGTGTGTGTCTTGTCTATATATATGTATACATATATATATATATATATATATATATATATATATATATATATACATACACACACACACACACACACACACACACACACACATATATATATATATATATATATATATATATATATACATATATATATATATCTGTAACTGTAACTAACTTATCTATTTTTATCACTCTATCAAACTTAGTATCTATGGATAATAAAACAGACAGCTACATAAGCCATGTTGAATGGTCTCCTGGATTGTGTTTTTATCGTTTACTTTCCAACATGTTCTTATTTCACAACGCGCCTCTTTTATTTCAGTGACACTCAACCAGACCTCGCCAAGACGCTGGATAGTGAGAAAGCCATAGATGGTGTGGCAGAGAAAAGTAACCCTCCTGAAGACCGTACTTACTCAGTAAGCTGATATTGATCTGTTTTCTTGGGCCATGTATTCATTACAAAGTTTCATGGTTGCCACACCTCTGTGGGAATGTGTAGATTGTTCTGCAAATTCCCACAGAGGTGTGGCTGCATCAGACAAAGATAAGTAAATGCAAATAAAACTAAACTATTGGACGTTCCCTTGATGTTTCTTGCTGAAACATCCAGTTTTGACGTTGACCTGTACGAGTTGTGGACAACTGAACTAAAAGAATTTAAATTTGAATTTACTTTACTTTATTAAGGGGTCCCCCCTTGAGATGTAGCGTCTAATTTGTCTAAAAAAAAAAAGATATATTTATGCACTTGCAGATTTCAGAGTGGTACTTAAATGCACTACATTACAAATAAAAGGGATTTCTAAAAACCACTGTAAACATTGGCATGCATGCATGATATGCTATCAGTAAAATGAATAAGACTGTCTTGGCAGTGCAGGATCTCTCTATGTGAAGGGTTAAGAGAAAACTGCACAGTCACTCTGAGTCGTTCTGTTGCAAAGTGACTGAACAGGTAACAGTAACAGGTGACTGAATATTGATTGGCTCAGACTCGCCGTAAATGTCAAAATCCAGCCTTTCATGAAATGTTTGATTTGAAAAATGTCCAAATCAAACATTCGCAACATTTGCAGAAGCATTTGAACGAGAAACTTCTACACAGGTAATTGTGCTTGTTATATATGCCTGTTACGTAAGGCAGTTTTTTTCATATATATGTTAAAATAACTTTGAGCAAATAGAATGAAAGCAAAGCAAGAGAAGTCCCTGCCCACATGCTTGGCAATAGAGGAGGTGGCCCGACGACACATAGCAGAATGGGTGTGAATTATCTCAACCCATCCCAGGTCTTGGCTGAGCGGGATGGGACTAGCCTCCACCAATGAGGTTGAGAAGGGTTGGTCCTTGTTTAAAACCAGTCCTGTTTCTCACTCAGTCACTCTTGTCCAGCTTCAGCTCCTCACTCAGTCACTCTTGTCCAGCTTCAGCTTTTCATTTCAAACCATGGCCCAGGACATGACTCTGCTGTGGGGCTCCGGCTCTCCACCCTGCTGGAGGGTGATGATCGCTCTGGAGGAGAAGAACCTGCAGGGCTACAACCAGAAACGCTTCTTCTTTGAGAAACAGGAGCACAAGTCAGCAGAAGTCATGGCCATGAACCCCAGGGGCCAGGTGAGTCCGTGCACATGGTGCACATGTGTTTGATTTAAAAATGAATGAAACTCACTTCGCTTTTGCTCCGTCTTGAAGCTCCCTGTCTTCAAACATGGAGACAAAGTCGTGAACGAGTCCTATGCTGCCATCATGTACCTGGAGGTAAGAACTTGGCTGCGGAACCTCATGTTACTCACTGCTGCCAGTAGGGAACCAAAGAGTGAAACAACAAAAAAAGCAAGGCTTTGTGTGCTTGAAAATGTGTTGTTGTGGAGGAAAATAAATTGGAGCTCCGTTTAGTGGCTCACAACACTTGATCCTTTCATGTCTCCAACAATAGGACCAGTTCAAGTCACAGGGAACCAAGCTGATCCCCGACTCCCCTGCCGACAAAGCAATGATGTACCAGCGGATAATGGAGGGCAACACTCTCCAACAGAAAATTAGTGAGTGTGCCTGTAACTGAAAGTCTGAAGTGTCTCACGACAAATGCACAAATTGAAAGCAAGTCACCTGTTAAGGTCCAATGCTATAATGCAAATTTTAAGAAAATCCAACCAAGAGAAATGCTTGCAGATTCAATGCAAATAAAATTCAAAAATATAAATGTGCTCTGCTCCGCAACATTTACATGTTGCACTTAAAAATAAATAAATAAATAAATAAAAAAATAAAAAAATCACACAATGGTAAAATTGCTCCCACAGCAAGTGTGATGAATCTTTTGTTTGCATCTCTGGTGGCAATATTATAGATAGTGCCACAGTGCACATTTCAGTCAGTCTGTGTCTTTATTCACAGTAAAAATCATGAAAGCAAGAGCTGATCCACATTGTGGGTTGCTGTAGACACAATGGTGGCACAATTTTACTTTGATCTTAATGTTAGTATAAAGTTTTATATGAGCAAAGAAAAGTATAACATTTGTTTTGTATGTATATTTTAGTCCCATTTCATGACATCATATGACTTTTGAAATGCTCCAGATTGTGCATTTAAAAACCATGACAACCAGTGGTGGAGTTTCTGCAGTCGGAACATTGCTCTGCTGTGAGGCGAATCCCATAAGTAATGACATGCTGGTTCGCGACTCAAGTCATGACAAAGGAATTTACTATTATCTGTAATCCAACATTCCACTCCTGCATTTGTCAAACAGAGAAGGCAAATTCACCAAAGCCCCCTGTCTACCAGAGTTATGTAATCGTTTCCTGGCTCAGTTTCCAAGGACGGGAAGACAAACAAGCCAGCAAAAAGTGGAAGTGAGAGTCCGGCGTTGTTTGAATGGATAAGTTAAAGAATTTAAGGTCTCATTTTTTAAAGACTGACAATTAAAATTTCCCATGAGAAGGAAGAAAATATTGAGGATTCCAATGTTTAAGGAGAAAGGAAAATCATTTTTGTGGTGTAATCCAACTGCCTCTGTCCCAGCTGGGCATTTTGAAAAAAAAAAAAAAAAAAAAAGAAAAATCAAAAAGACATTTTTGAGCAAACTATAACTTTGACTTCTTTTAGGTGAGGTCCTCTACTACAACTTCTTTGTGCCAGAGGAAGAGAGGCACGACTCTGCCATCAAGAGAAAGCAGGAAGCCCTGGCCGCCGAGCTCAAGCTGTGGGACGGATATCTGGTAGAGAAGCATACCTTCCGCCATTCGTGAAGGGACTGTGGCGCACCTGAATGGGTGCTCACGTCCTCAATGTAAAATGCTCAGCTCTAAAAAATTTGCTCTGCTTCACAGGCAGGTGGATGTTGCCTGGCAGGGAAGAGTTTCTCTCTGGCTGACGTGGCCATCTTCCCCATCATCGCCTATCTCCTCCATTACTGGTAATGTCGACCTAAGGGTCAGAAAAGTGACTTAAGTCCACCGAACGGAAATGCATGGCTGTTTTTCCAAGCAGCAGTGCAGCTACAACTAGCAACACTGTGACTCTGAGTGATTTCTTTTTTTCTTCCAGCCCGCTGTGCGAGACGCGCTACCTCAACATCGCAGCTTACTTCAACAAACTCAAGGACAGGCCCAGCATCAAGGCCAGCTGGCCTCCCGCCTGGTTCGAGAACCCCCAGGGACAGGAGCTACTCAAAGGCATCTGAGGCGATGGCATGCTGAAATAATCAGTCACAGTACTACAACAACAACTACTACTACCACTACTGCTAATGCTGCAAGAATCAGTATTAATGTTAAAATGCTGAGGATTGTAACTTACAGGGGGACTGATTTTTGGCATCAGAGTGTAACTCCAATTGGGCATTTCCGCCTGTTTGTGCACCAATAAATGATAACCTAACCATGAAAACCTGACTCTGTCTTTTCAGTGCATCATGAATTTCATGTTTCGCATTCACGCAGTTTTGTTTTAAAGTTTTCAAGTCAACATACAGACTGCATCAGATGTAGGGATCGCTAAGTCAAAGCTACAAGGTGGGATACTCACAATCACTGCTTGAGCCACTTACACAATTTGCAGCCGAACGAAGAAGAAAACATTTTCTTGCTTGTTTGAATTGTCGCTCACCTCTTTAGATGTCACTGAAACTGATAATTCCTTGCTGTGTTTGTCACCTGCTTTTACACTTTGACTTCAACTTCGCTCACTTCTCTGCTTGTGCAACAAACAAACAGTTTGCAAGGCTCTCAGGGGTTCACATATGCAATGTGGATACACTTGTCATTCAGATCAAATCATTGTCATCTTTGTTAATCCCTGCAGTTAATAAGCCACTTTAAGGCTGTGTTCACACGGCAGGCCTGCATTGCAGGATTTTTATTTTTTTATTTTTACATCATTTAAATTTGACCCCTAGTGCTGCATCCTTTGCAGGAAGTTTCTCCTCTGGGTCACTTTTATGAGTGCACCGCTTGGCCCAAATCACTGTTGACTTTTGGTATGTGACCTGCAAATCAGCAAAAGTTAAATTATGACCAGATATGTTTTGTCATGCCCTTGAAATTAGAAGGACGTTTTCAATTTTCCAAAGATACCAGTACATGACATTTGGGATTTGTGGTAAAGCTGGGGGAGACCACATTACATTAGTCACATACACAAATCCAGAAAAGAAAAGACCTAATTTTACATGACATGCAAGTGAGCCAATTAGCAAGTGAGGCTGCACCTGCTGTAGATTTCATTCAGCCAATGAGCAGAGTTGTTTCGTGTTGCTGCTGCAGTTGAAAAGACGTTGTTTCTTTTACCAAACTCTCTGTCTTTGACTGGCCAGCTTTGGGTAAGTGTCCAAATCCAAATGATAATTTTGGATGACTGGTTTTTGTGGGGTTTTTTTTTTTTGTTTGTTTTATTTTTTGTTATTTTAAATCAGTGGTGCAGTTTATCCAGTTTTGATCTATTATATATTTAAAAATTTGAAAAATCTGTTAAATTTTTTAGTAATATCCTGCACCTCTCGGCAGGCGCTACAACTGCTACCTGAAGACCACAACCCATGAATATCCCAAAATTGTGAAACAAGAGGGCTCCACCTCTGGCTATTCTCTGAGGCCCTGCTCCCAAAGACCCGGTCAGTGTTTAACCACTTCTGCCATCGAAGACACCAGTAAGTCGGCTATCTGTAAGGGTTTTTGGTCTTTCTGCCTCTCAGAGTTCCAGCCACAAGACGAGTACATGAACGTGGACTTCAAAGGAGCAGACTATGACTCCCTGTTCACACCAGACCGCGTGGCGTGTCAGAGGGTCTGCACACAGGACCCCTTTTGTCAGTTCTTCACATTTGTTAGTCCTAAGTTTAGAAACAAGCGTTTCAGGTAAGTGTCATTGACTTGATGTGTTTATTTGCTCATTTTTTTAATGTACATTGGCACTGACTTTTTTTGAAAAAGATAAAAGCTTGGTTCATAGCCAACAGTGAAACATGTCGATTACACAAACTTTGAAACAAAGTCAATATGCAGCATGTTTGCCTGAACGATGTTCATGCGCTAGCAGCTGGTTGAAAGAAGTTGTCGCTCATGCTGCAAAAAAGATATATATTTTTTTCTCCTCAAGTACAAATGCTTTAATTTGCAGCCACAGTTTTTGTGATTCCTAATATAACTGCAAGTAATGATGCTGTATCTGGATTCTCTCACAATGTGGAGATGGATCCACCCACACTCCAAACTATGGCCAACGCTCCAGGTACTGTCTTGGCCCCCATTTCGACCCCCTTCCCTTTCTACCACCTCTGCTCTCTCCATGCATTATGGGGAACATTTTGCATTCAAAACTTTAACCGCAAAATATTCATTTGGATGCCATTTCTGGTTTGCCACAGCTTGTGGCAAAGACAACTTGTTTTCCAAGACTGACACACTGACATCCCAGGATATGACATGCAAACAGTGTTTGCGTCCTGCCCTGAACACTGCCTGGCCTTGTGCTCTGCTCATCCAAGACGTAGCTTCTTCTCTTTTGACAGGTTGGTGTGGTTCACAGCAGCCCAAAGAGTTTTATAGTTTCTCCAAACTCACAATGATGAGATTATCAAATGTTCCACTTTTGCGTGACGAATTGTGTGCATTAATTGCAGCCATGACAATCGCTTTTTTTTTTTTTTTGGACACCTGAACAAGTCCAGTTGCCCCAACATTACCCTTGTACTTTAAGATGACCTGGTTGACTGAGAACCTTCACAGATGCACTTAATGTACAAAATCAAGAATGAATGCAATGCCGAAAACATTTTTTCCCTCTACTGTACACATGACTTACGGACCCAAGTGTGAGCAGCTGGTCGTTAAACTCTTTACAGATGCAAAAATGCACAATATGCTATTATAGACATTCATCAGGCTGTGGGAAAACTGCTGAGTCACTGTGAGTCCTCATTCAAATCATGCAGCTTTGTGCAGTCTTGCTGTTGTAAAATGACAGGTGACGAATATTGCTTCAGACTACCTGTCAACAAAGAAAACCAGTCTTTCTTGAACGCTTGAGATAAAATTACAAAAAGAAAAGCTGCAAAGTAAATAGTAGGTGTTCAGTGGGTCAGATGTCAAATGTGATCTATTTAAAATGTAGAATGGATGAGCTAAATAACACTACGCATTGATGGGAATCGAACTGTCGCCTCAGTCTTGCAAGTCCAAGATTGTCGCAATGTACCACAAACCCAAATCACACTCCCTTTTTTTTTTCCCCCATCTAAGCTGTTTGAGTAGCGTTAACGTCTACACACTGTGATTCTTCATTAACTCCCACCAATTTGCATGTTACGGCGCTTACGTCAACTGTTTTAATTGAATTTAAATGTTTTATAGTTTCTCCAAACTCACAATGATGAGATTATCAAATGTTCCACTTTTGCGTGACGAATTGTGTGCATTAATTGCAGCCATGACAATCGCTTTTTTTTTTTTTTTGGACACCTGAACAAGTCCAGTTGCCCCAACATTACCCTTGTACTTTAAGATGACCTGGTTGACTGAGAACCTTCACAGATGCACTTAATGTACAAAATCAAGAATGAATGCAATGCCGAAAACATTTTTTCCCTCTACTGTACACATGACTTACGGACCCAAGTGTGAGCAGCTGGTCGTTAAACTCTTTACAGATGCAAAAATGCACAATATGCTATTATAGACATTCATCAGGCTGTGGGAAAACTGCTGAGTCACTGTGAGTCCTCATTCAAATCATGCAGCTTTATGCAGTCTTGCTGTTGTAAAATGACAGGTGACGAATATTGCTTCAGACTACCTGTCAACAAAGAAAACCAGTCTTTCTTGAACGCTTGAGATAAAATTACAAAAAGAAAAGCTGCAAAGTACCTCAACAGGAACGCAAACACAAGTGATTGTCTCTGTTTGAGAGGTATCTTCCACCTTTCACCTGAGCACTGATTTAGTAAAGCTTATAATTTTTGCTTAAATGTCATATAGCTAATGACACAATAACAAATTAAGAGAAGCAGTCCCTGTCCACATGTGATTCTGTTGAGTTGCAGCTCCTGGCACAATACAGGCTTGGCAATACGGGAGGTGGCCTGGTTACAGAGCAGAATGGGTGTGAATTGTCTCAACCTATCTTAGATCTTTGGGAAAAAGTGGGACAGGACTAGTCTCCACCAATGGGGTTGAGAAGACTGGCCTTTGTTATAAAAGAAGTTGGCTGTCTCACCCCTTCACTCTGCAGCCTCTTTCACTGCTCACAGCTTCAGCTCTCAGTCAGGCGTTGACACTTGTCTCTCCAAACATGGCCCAGGACATGACTTTGTTGATTACGTTGTTTGGTGGTCACCAAGTGTCACAAACGTTTCAGTGTATTAACAAATGTTATTCTAAAGTGTGTACTAACATCTAGCCTTTAACTTTAACACTGCTTTGTTTTGTAGGCCAGTGGAGGTTGTCTGGCGGGAAAAAACTTCTCTCTGGCCGACGTGGCCGTCTTTCCCAACATCGCCTATGTCTTCCGTTTTGGGTAGGAGCATCAAATGGCAGAGCAGTGGCTGAAATCTACTTTGTGTGATGATTGTCTGCACATCTAAACAGCAGTTAAACTGTTTGACACCAATGCCGACCTTTTTCTTCACTTTTCCAGGTTGTGTGAGGAGCATTACCCACAGTTGGCAACTTACTACAAATGCCTGAAGGAAAGGCCCAGCATCAAAGCCAGCTGGCCTCCCCACTGGCTGGAGAACCCACAGGGAGCAGATACACTCAAAGACCTCTGAGATAACAGTGACGCTAAGTGAATGTGAAAACATTCTGTTCACAAAGTGAAATAGTCTCACTTGTTTAAAAAGCCATGACTGACACCTAAAATAATGTGACACATTACATTTTTTTTTGGCACTTTCATGAAAATGAATAAAACTGACAGTTGTTTCTGTGCTTTTTGAATTTCATGCTCAGCATTCACGCATGCTCCATATGCTTTAGCAAATTAGATCGTAAGATGAATAGAACCAGTGGATGAAATCACATTTTGTTTATATGACTGAAATGTTTGAATCGGTCAAAAACTTTAAACATCGGAGCACAGGCTGTTAAGCGTGTGTTTCAATTTAAAGGGAACTTTGCACTGAAATTAACAGTACGATAATTCTAATTTATCAGTAGTGTACGTTATATTTGTTGCATGTGGCGCAGTTATTGGGATTCCGTCGATAGCATGAATGATATTCTTTAGGAAGTAGGCGTGGCCTGCCACGAACCCAAACATCGTAGTACACGTCAGAGCGACGTCTCTATGGCTCGTAACCAGGAGGGAGTCGCTACAACTCACAGCCTGTAATGGCCGATCGAGGCTTTGTTGACGCTTCGACGCTTGATTCAAAAAATGGTTAATTACTCGAGGCTTCAATGATACAGTGCTCGAGTAGGTAATGTAGTGGTCAATAAAATGAAGTGCAATCGAAACGTGTTCATTGTTTCATAGGTTGTTTGGGATTTGATTCACCATGCATTCTTGTTCGACAACACTACATGGTTGTATGGTTCAATGCTGACACAATAAGATAAAAATGAAAAATAAAGACAATGTTTCTTATTTGGCTGATTGTAGTAGACTAAAGCTCTATACTTAGCCTGACATTTTGTGCAATGAATTATAGTATACCCTAAAACAAGACTAAATAGCCCATAGTTTAAAATATGTTAAATAGTAGGTGTTCAGTGGGTCAGATGTCAAATGTGATCTATTTAAAATGTAGAATGGATGAGCTAAATAACACTACGCATTGATGGGAATCGAACTGTCGCCTCAGTCTTGCAAGTCCAAGATTGTCGCAATGTACCACAAACCCAAATCACACTCCCTTTTTTTTTTCCCCCATCTAAGCTGTTTGAGTAGCGTTAACGTCTACACACTGTGATTCTTCATTAACTCCCACCAATTTGCATGTTACGGCGCTTACGTCAACTGTTTTAATTGAATTTAAATGTTATAGAATATTTAGTACTGAATGCAACACTGTCCAACCAAACCCTTGTCGATCAATTCTCGAATAACTTTGAAAGCTCAACTCAGCTCTGATATGAGTCGATATGAGTCGAGACAACAAACCAGTGATAGGGTTTCGATACTTCATGAAGCAGTACACTGGTTTATACGTCATCAACCATGTGATTCTTTCCAACCAAAACAGCATTTCTGACTGCATCATGGAAGTACAGGAAAATAGGACTGTATAGCAATTTTCTGTTTGACTGCACTAGATGATTGTATGGTTTCCAGTGGATATAGTAATAATAATAATAATAATAATAATAATAATAATAATAATAATAATAATAATAATACTAAGAAGAAGAAGAAGAAGAAGAAGTAGGAGGAGGATGATGATGATGATGATGATGATGATGATGATGTACTCTACAAATACAGACTTTATTTTTTTACATGAAACTGGTGGAAATACAAGTTATATTATGGATTTTGACAAAGTAGGTTTTGGAGTTTGTGTGTGTGTGTCTTGTCTATATATATGTATATGTATATATATATATATATACACACACACACACACACACACACACACACACACACACACACACACACATATATATGTATATATATATATATATATATATATATATATATGTATATATACATATATATATATCTGTAACTGTAACTAACTTATCTATTTCTATCACTCTATCAAACTTAGTATCTATGGATAATAAAACAGACAGCTACATAAGCCATGTTGAATGGTCTCCTGGATTGTGTTTTTATCGTTTACTTTCCAACATGTTCTTATTTCACAACGCGTCTCTTTTATTTCAGTGACACTCAACCAGACCTCGCCAAGACGCTGGATAGTGAGAAAGCCATAGATGGTGTGGCAGAGAAAAGTAACCCTCCTGAAGACCGTACTTACTCAGTAAGCTGATATTGATCTGTTTTCTTGGGCCATGTATTCATTACAAAGTTTCATGGTTGCCACACCTCTGTGGGAATGTGTAGATTGTTCTGCAAATTCCCACAGAGGTGTGGCTGCATCAGACAAAGATAAGTAAATGCAAATAAAACTAAACTATTGGACGTTCCCTTGATGTTTCTTGCTGAAACATCCAGTTTTGACGTTGACCTGTACGAGTTGTGGACAACTGAACTAAAAGAATTTAAATTTGAATTTACTTTACTTTATTAAGGGGTCCCCCCTTGAGATGTAGCGTCTAATTTGTCTAAAAAAAAAAAAGATATATTTATGCACTTGCAGATTTCAGAGTGGTACTTAAATGCACTACATTACAAATAAAAGGGATTTCTAAAAACCACTGTAAACATTGGCATGCATGCATGATATGCTATCAGTAAAATGAATAAGACTGTCTTGGCAGTGCAGGATCTCTCTATGTGAAGGGTTAAGAAAAAACTGCACAGTCACTCTGAGTCGTTCTGTTGCAAAGTGACTGAACAGGTAACAGTAACAGGTGACTGAATATTGATTGGCTCAGACTCGCCGTAAATGTCAAAATCCAGCCTTTCATGAAATGTTTGATTTGAAAAATGTCCAAATCAAACATTCGCAACATTTGCAGAAGCATTTGAACGAGAAACTTCTACACAGGTAATTGTGCTTGTTATATATGCCTGTTACGTAAGGCAGTTTTTTTCATATATATGTTAAAATAACTTTGAGCAAATAGAGCTGGTAAAGAAGAAGCACACGATGGAAGCCACAGTGTCCATGCAGCAGCGTCTCCAGACCGCAGTACACCTCTCTGCTTCTAGGTTAATCTCATAGAAGCCCACATCCTAAAACACGAGTCAAAGGAATCCATGGAAATTACGACTGGATGTACTAGAATAATAATGGCGCTCTTATTGTTAGAGTCAGTGTGCGCTGTGTGTAGGATTTTTATGCACCGAGCCTGCGCACACGCGAGGTTTTTCAGTGAAAATGTGGCAAATATTTTCAGCAATCATCCTGCTGTGTGAATGCTACTTCAGTAAACCAGCGAGCACTGTTGGCATCCCATAAGGTGGCACATTTTATATATTGTTTTCCTGAGTTAATGTTGCTAATCAATTTGAATTTATTATTATTTTTTGATTTTATTTAATTTTATTTTTTCAGCTTTGAACAGTTCTATTAGTCGGTCAAGAAATGTAGTTTAAATAAGGATTCTTTTTTTTTTATTTCAGGTGAATTGATGCATTTTAAATATTTTCTGTTACAGACTATAGAACAATGTTGATAGTTATTTGTTCTAAGTTGATCTATTTTTCTTTCTTGTTTCTTTAAACAATCAATGTTATGCAGAGGTTTACTTATAACTATTTTATAGACAAATAGTCGTGTTGGAGAGGGGGCAGAATATTTTCTTCTTCCTAGGAAGGGGTGCATAACAGAAAACATTTGAGAAGCACCGGTTTAGCTGAATCTGCCTCCAATGACTCACTGTCTTGGTTTTTTTTAACTCGTTAAGGTGACGCCCTATTCTACAACTGGAACGTGCCAGACGGAGAGAGGCACAACTCTGCCATCAAGAGAAACCAAGAAGCACTGAGGGTCGAGCTCAAGATTTGGGAGGGGTATCTGAAGGTAACATTGCAGCAAACTGACCCTCATGATGCATGCATGGGCTGTTATTAAAATACACTCGCAATGGGTTTTGCTGCACTTCTGCCCTAACAAAGTCTTATATGTAAGCAGCGTGTTTCTATGGAACTTTGGTTAGACAGTAGCATCACAACTGAACTTACTCTCTGTTTCAATGATGAGGCTGCATCTGCATCTGATTTGCTTCAAGCACAAGTCAAGCAACACCTAACAGAAGTCAAACAGAAATTCAATGTGTTTTCATTAAACATTAAACAAAATTAATTTGCAACTGCACAGCCTGCAATACACTTTAATCATTGATTGGTGGTCACCAAGTGTCACAAAGATCCAGTGTATTAATGAACATGGTTCTCAAGTGTGCACTAACATCCAGCCATGAACTTTGCTTTGTTTTGTAGGCCAGTGGAGGTTGCCTGAAAAAACTTCACTCTGGCAGATGTGGCCATCTTTCCCAACGTTGCCTTTCTGTTCTTTACTGGGTATGATGAGCATCAAATAACTGAGTATGATCATGACGATTGTGTTCCCATCTAAACAGCAGTGACCCCCCCCCCACTTGTTCAGGTTGTGTGAGGAGCGTTACCCACAGTTGGCAGCTTACCACAAATGCCTGAAGGAAAGGCCCAGCATCAAAGCCAGCTGGCCTCCCAGCTGGGTGGAGAACCCAGAGGAATACGCTATGCTGAAAGACCTTATAAAAGACGTCTGAGACGATCACACAATCATATTCACAACAAAACTCTCAGTGCAATGTGCGCTTCCCACATCACCGTATGTCTGCAGCAAGAATTGTATGAAAAAATATTATGATATGCATTAAATATGTTTTTGCACTTAAACAGATGCCAAGTCTTACTGTCTGAATTACATAGTTGAAGCCAGGTGTTCTGCTGACATGCAGCATGTGGCTGATGCACAATCAAGAGAGCAACTGCAGTTGACAAGAGACAAAAATAAGATGGTGATCTGCAACCACCTGCTGAAATGACACAACTCAAATAAATCCCAGTTGTGAACTCCCTCAGTTTGATTTGTCCTCATGTAAACATTTTCCAATAGGCACTTGTCCAATAGTGAGTGCCACTTGCAAAACGTTACTCTAATTATTATTATTATTATTATTATTATTATTATCATCATTATCAATAATAATAATAATAACAATAACAATAGTTAATAATAAAAGCCCACACTAACATGGTCTTACACTGATCAATAATGGGACTTAATTCAGTTTTAGAATACTTCAGTTTGGACTAGAGTCAGCTATCAGATACTGAAATAAATAATAACGTAGGTATTAATGTTCAAATCAGGTAATATTCATTTAATGCCAATATTATATTTAAAAAAAATCAAAAAGTTCACTGAAAGAAGTTGGTGTTTTGCTTATGTTACAAATCTTTTTTATTTTTATTTTTTTTTACCATAGCTACAGAGGTGAAGCTAGACACACTAATAGCAGATCAAACATCTCTCTGTGTCTGGCAAATCAGAGCTTCTCTGTCCAGCACACAGGCAGCTTATTTAGAATGTGTATTTAGTACTTGCAGATGAAAAAAAAAAACAAAAAACGAAACAACAACCATGGACTAAATATCTGTGTATTTATACGTTTTCAGATCAGTGGGCAGCTGGTCTAGTTCTAAGATAGACATTTTGAGGATGTGGTGCTCAAGTGGGGAAAAAAAGGGCACCTGGTGCGGCGTATTTAATCGCCGACTGTGAGATTTATTACAGGCATATTATATTACCTAGTAATACACATGCAATTATGTCTTATTTGTCCTAATTGCACATGCATTTATTCCAGTGGAATATTGGAATACATACATTCCACTATTCTATTGTATTTATTCCAATACAGTATTGGAATAAATACATATGCAATTAAGACATAATTGCATATGTATTATGAGAATATTATTGAACATCTGCAGTGGCCTGCATATGACTATTGGCAATGGCCACATGCAGTCGGATGCAGAAGTTTAATCATATTCAACAGGTTGGTTTCTGCAAAATTACTGTACAATTCAAATTGGGAACAACAGAACATTGAGAATTAAGGTTGCAATGACACATTTGTTGCCCAATGACATGCATGCATGATATGCTATTAGTAAAATGTATTAAACTGTCTTGGCAGTGCAACATCTCTGTGTGAAGCGTTAATGGAAAACTGAAGAGTATGAGTTGTTCTGTTGTAAAGTAACAGGTGATAGAAGATTGCCTCAGACTAGCCGTGAATATCAAAATCCAGTCTTTCTTTCTTAATCTTTGAACGAGAAACTTCTACGCAGGTAATTGTGTTTGTTATATATGTCTGTACAGTAGTTTCCACTTTACACCAGGAGATGGCCGACACCTGTGGCTTCAATCTGAGCAGCATTTGTGGGGGTGTTGATATTCAGATTTCGGAGTATAAATAGAGAGAAAGCCTCAGTCGAGGAGACGAGGAAGTGGTTGTAGTGGGAGCAGAGAGAGAAAGACAGCGAATTTTACCGAGAATACATCGCCGAGAGGTTTGTTCGTTGACGAAGTACTTCGTCAAGTAATGTCTGACTCAGATAACGAAGAGGAACATTCGCACTCTGTCGATGATGTTGAGTCGTCCCGTGAGAGCCTGTGAGTCTGCCGGTGCGTCTTTAGTTACGCAGCGGCAGCGAGTCGATGCGCCACGACAGTCACCAAGCAGCACACGCTTCGCCTCAGCGTGGTCGAGGTGGGAATAATCGACGAATGAGGACGAGGGGACGTGGTGGGTGAAGCAGGAGTGCTCAAAACACCGCTAATGGTGACGGAGGGCGCAATGGGTTTGTTCGTGAGTGGTCAACGTGGGAGAAGCGGTGGGAGGACACGCCCAGCCAGTGCCGGTGGAGGCAGCAGCGATGTTCACGGTCTCCCTGTAAATTACAGTGATGATGGCTGGGTCTGTTTGAGATATGTGGAAAATTATCAAAAGTGGATAACACATGTTGATGAGCCTGTGGAGTATTGTGGAGACAGGGATCTGACATACAGACCCCTGACATCTGACATAATACAAAAACAAACAAACAAAAAGTTTGGGTTTACTGAAGATTTTTCTCAATTACAGTATGGCTTTATCTCTAACCAATTTCAAGCCACAGCCATTTGAAATCTTGATATCAAAATTGAATATTTTCTTGAAAAAATTATGGTGCTTAAAGGGTTAAAATAACTTTGAGCAAATAGAATGAAAGCAAAGCAAGAGAAGTCCCTGCCCACATGCTTGGCAATAGAGGAGGTGGCCCGACGACACATAGCAGAATGGGTGTGAATTATCTCAACCCATCCCAGGTCTTGGCTGAGCGGGATGGGACTAGCCTCCACCAATGAGGTTGAGAAGGGTTGGTCCTTGTTTAAAACCAGTCCTGTTTCTCACTCAGTCACTCTTGTCCAGCTTCAGCTCCTCACTCAGTCACTCTTGTCCAGCTTCAGCTTTTCATTTCAAACCATGGCCCAGGACATGACTCTGCTGTGGGGCTCCAGCTCTCCACCCTGCTGGAGGGTGATGATCGCTCTGGAGGAGAAGAACCTGCAGGGCTACAACCAGAAATGCTTCTCCTTTGAGAAAAATGAGCACAAGTCAGCAGAAGTCATGGCCATGAACCCCAGGGGCCAGGTGGGTCTGTGCACATATTACATTTGGTTTAAAAAGTAAAGATGTGCTGAAACTCACTTCGCTTTTGCTCCATCTTAAAGCTTCCTTCCTTCAAACATGGAGACAAAGTCGTGAATGAGTCCTATGCTGCCATCATGTACCTGGAGGTAAGAACTTGGCTGCGGAACCTCATGTTACTCTCTGCTGCCAGTAGGGAACCAAAGAGTGAAACAAAAACAAACAAACAAAAACAAAAAAAATCTGTGCTGTTTGTGTTCAACAATATTTTGTGGAGGAAAATAAACGGAATTATCCTGCAGCAACTCGTAACGCTTGATCCTTTCATGTCTCCAACAACAGGACCAGTTCAAGTCACAGGGAAACAAGCTGGTCCCCGACTCCCCTGCTGAAAAAGCAATGATGTATCAGCGGATGATGGAGGGCAACACATTCTACCAGAAAATTGGTATGTCATCCAACAAACACAAATGAAAACTACTGCAATGGAAGCACTGGTTAAATCCCAACCTGGTCAATGAATTACCAGCTCAGTCACTGCTTTCTCTCTCAGTCACACTTTCGCAATGCTGAGAAAGATTAAAGCAATCTTAGGTTATTGCAAACACATTGAGCACAAATGCTGCTGCAGGTACAGTGCAGTATTTACAGTATGGGCTGAATTTAACGAGCACACAAGGGACAAATACCTCTTCGGCAGTTGTGTCTTGATCCTGCTGACTGCAGCATTAAAGTCTCAGAGCTGCACACGCCCATTTCCAGGTGACCTGAGCTGGTAAAGAAGAAGCACACAATGGAAGCCACAGTGTCCGTGCAGCAGCGTCTCCAGACCGCAGTACACCTCTCTGCTTCTAGGTTAATCTCATAGAAGCCCACATCCTAAAACACGGAACATGGAAATTACTACTGGATGTCATCCAACAATACATTGCAGCAGTCGTAGCTGCTGTGGTATAAAGATTGGTCAAAAACATTTGTGCCTCTGTTATTATGGCCCAACTGTGTTATGTAATAATTCCCTGGCTCTGCTACCAAGAATGAAAGCATCAAGTTGGCCTACAGCGACACCATGTGTGTATTTGGCTGAACTGCCTCGCATGACTCACTGTCTTGTTTTTTTTGTTTTTGTTGTTTGTTTTTAACATTTAGTGGACGCCCTATTCTTCATGTGGCACGTGCCAGAGGCAGAGAGGCACGACTCTGCCATCAAGAGAAACCAAGAAGCCCTGACTGCCGAGCTTAAGCTGTGGGAGGGATATCTGAAGGTAGCATTTGGTTAGACTGTAACATCACAAATGAACTTACTCTTTGTGCCAAAGATGAGGCTGCGCCTGCATCTGGATCGCTTCGAGTACAAGTCAAGCGACATCCAACATAGAGAAACAACAAACATCCTTTCTATCCTTGCCTGTTAATTTCTTTCACACAGTGTTTTGCCTCAGCGAACTCAGTCCAGTGTCAATATTTCTTTTTAACACTTATTGGACTAGTGGAGTGGTTACTGGTGACATAAATATTATACATGTGCTTAATCAATGAGAATTCAGAAATTCAATGTGTTTTCATTAAACTTTAAACAAAATTAATTTGCAACTGCACAGCCAGCAATAAACTTTGATCATTGATTGGTGGTCACCAAGTGTCACAAAGATCCAGTGTATTAATGAACATGGTTCTCAAGTGTGCACTAACATCCAGCCATGAACTTTGCTTTGTTTTGTAGGCCAGTGGAGGTTGCCTGGTGGGAAAAAACTTCACTCTGGCAGATGTGGCCATCTTTCCCAACATTGCCTGTCTATTCTTTACTGGGTATGATGAGCATCAAATAACTAAGTATGATCATGACGATTGTGTGCCCGTCTAAACAGCAGTGACCTTTCCCCCCCACTTGTTCAGGTTGTGTGAGGAGCGTTACCCACAGTTGGCAGCCTACTACAAATGCCTGAAGGAAAGGCCCAGCATCAAAGCCAGCTGTGTGGAGAAGCCAGAGGAATACGCTATGCTGAAAGACCTTATAAAAGATGTCTGAGATGATCACACAATCATATTCACAACAAAACTCTCAGTGCAATGTGCGCTTCCCACATCACCGTATGTCTGCAGCAAGAATTATATGAAAAAATATGAGTGTGTGTGCCCATGTGCCTGACTGTCTAACAGAATGTAATTCATTCAAAAATGTTTATGCACTTTATCGGAAACCAAGAAATCTTACTGTCTGAATTACAGTTGACAAGAGATGAAAATAAGATGGTGATCTGCAACCACCTGCTGAAATGACACAAAACTCAAATAAATCCCAGTTGTGAACTCCCTCAGTTTCATTTCATTTCATTCATTCAGTGCCACTTTCATTTTTCACTATTATTATTATTATTATTATTATTATTATTATTATTATTATTATTATTAATAATAATAATAATAATAATAATAACAACTCTGGTGTCACACTCCTTCACTCTGCTGCCTCTGGCACTGCTCACAGCTTCAGCTCTCAGTCAGGGATCAATAGTTCTCTCTCCAACCATGGCCAAGGACATGACTTTGTGGTGGATCTCTGGCTCTCCACCCTGCTGGAGGGTGATGATCGCTCTGGAGGAGAAGAACCTGCAGGGCTACAACCAGAAACGTCTCTCCTTTGAGAAAAAGGAGAACAAGTCCGCAGAATACATGACCATAAATCCCAGGGGTTAGGTGAGTCAGTGCACATATTGTGTTTGGTTTAACCACTAAAAATGTGCTGAAACTCTTTGTTTTTGCTCCGTCTTACAGGTTCCTTCCTTCAAATGTGGTGACAAAGTCCTGAACGAGTCTTATGCTGCCATTATGTACCTGGAGGTAAGAACTTGGCTGCAAAATCTGTTACTCGCTGATGGCAGTAGGGCATCAAAATGTAAAAAAAAACAAACAAAAAAAAAAGAGCTTGTAGGGCTATTTGTGCTCAGCAATTTCTTGTGGATGAAAAGACACAAACGAAGTTCACAAAAGTTGATCCTTTCATGTCTCCAACAACAGGACCAGTTCAAATCACAGGGAAACGAGCTGATCCCCGACTCCCCTGCTGAAAAAGCATTGATGTATCAGCGGATGATGGAGGGCAACGCACTCTTCCAGAAATTTGGTATGTCATCCTGCAAATAAAAGTTTGAAGTTTTGCACACCATAGAAAACTACAGCTATCTAAGCAATGGTTAAAGCCCAACCTGGCCAATGAAGGAATAACTCAGTAACTCTTGCAGGTGCTGAGAGAGATTAAAGCAATCTTTAATACACATTGAGCTCAAATGCCATTTCACAACATGGACATGGTACAGAGCAATTTTTATATTTTGCACTAAAAATAACTAGCACACAACAGAAAAGTGCTTCTTCAGCAAATGTGTCTTGATCCTGCTGATTGCCTCCAAGAATGAAAACATGAAGTCGACAGCGACACCATGTGACTGGATTCAGTTGAGCAACTTCCCCAAGTTACTCACTGGCTTGTTTTTAAAATCTTTAGCGGATGCCCTCCTCTACACCTGGAGGGTGCCAGAGGCAGAGAGGCACGACTCTGCCATCAAGAGAAACCAAGAAGCCCTGAGTGCCGAGCTCAAGATTTGGGAGGGATATCTGAAGGTAGCATTACAGCAAAGTGACCGTCGTGATGGATGGGCTGTTATTAAAAAATAATGCTGCACTTAGACTTTTGAAAGTTCTTACATGTCAACAGTGCTTTTCTATAAAACTTTGACTCGACAGTAGCATCGTGACTGCGATACCCTTTGGTCACTGATTGGTAATCGGAACGTGCCACAAAGGTTCCAGCATATTGATAAACGTGGTACCAATGTGTGCACTCACATCTGTCCCTGAACTTTGCTTTGTTTTGTAGGCCAGTGGAGGTTGCCTGGTGGGAACAAACTTCACCCTGGCTGATGTGGCCATCTTTCCACACATTGCCTTTCTCTTCTTTAATGGCTATGATGAGCATCAAATAGCTGAGATCGTGGTGATTGTGTGCACGTCTAAACAGCAGTGACCTTTCCCCCCCACTTGTTCAGGTTGTGCGAGAAGTGTTACCCACAGTTGGCAGCCTACTACAAATGCCTGAAGGAAAGGCCCAGCGTCAAAGCCAGCTGGCCTCCCAGCTGGGCGGAGAACCCAGAGGTATACGCTCCACTCAAAGAACTTATCAAAAACATCTGAGATGACAACACGGTCATGAAATAATCACAACAAAACTCCCACTGCAATGTGCAATGCGCTCTATTATGATAAAGCATTCCATTTTTTTTGTACTGTAACTGAAACCAATAAACCTTACAGTCAAGTTTCTGTGTTTTGTGAATTTCATGTGTGGCATTCACAGATCCCTCCATGCGCTTAGTGTAGTAGATAGTTTGGTGAACATCAACAACAATATTATTTCATTCTCATCTTCAGCCAACCCTGTCCTCCAGCCAATGAAATTCCAATTTGTTGCAATGCCTGGACCTATTTATGCACCTATTTATGTTGTTTGCAAACCAGCTTTTCCAGAAGTTCCAGCTGTAATTTGTCAAAAATGAACAGTGAGCTGCTATAGGAGCACTCACTGATCATGGAGTGTACCATCAGAGGAACTGTGCATTGAAGTGAACAGTGCTTTACGCATCACCCAATACCACCAGGAGGACGGAAGCTACCGTCGAATATATGAGGGTACGAAAATAACATCTTATAAAATAGTCATGTGTCTGTTAGAAAAGAAAAACACTAATAATAATGTATAACGGTAAGTTATTTCTGATTTATGCTGAAAGAGACAACTCGAACGTCAATGTGTATTGCAATGAAGGCATTAGTGTAAGTTTACTTTATTATTTTGTCTGTCAAAGACCATGTACATATCACACGATAATAGTCCACACAATTGCACTTTGTGTGTGTGTGCGTGTGTGTGTGTGTGTACATGTGTGCTAATTGCAGGTTCAGTGTCTGGTGTGCTGGAGCCTGGAGTTGGTTCAGCTGTCTCTTGTCACCTTGTTTGCATAAAGCAAACCACAGCCTCTCTGCTCGGCACATGCACAGCTTATCCAATACACATCTTTATTCAATGCGTAGTAATACAGCTTAAAGAATGACAATTTCACTATTATTATTTTAAATGACAACTTTGATCATCAAAAAACACTTTTTTTTGTTTGTGAACATTGTAAAAGTCAATGGGCGACTGGGTTAGTTCTAAGATAAGCAGATGCAGTAACCCCGACCTTAACACCACGGCCCTGAGTGCAGGTGAAGTGGTGATAGAAAATGGATGAAGGACAGTGTCTGAGCAATTTTCCATTTTGGTTGCAACACTCCCACCCCGAGGTTGACCTTGTAACTCTACACCAAGAAATTGCCTGGGTGTCACAGCGTCTCTCACTTCTAAAATTCACTGCTCAGAATCAAGTTTGGGTTCTTTTTGTACTTTGGCATGAGACTTCTTTGCAAATACGTTTTTTTTATGTGGCTTCTGTCTTCTCGGCAACTATCAATAGAAGGAACAAAGATATGAAGACTGACCAGAATTTTAATAAAGGGAGCAAACAAACCTATTCATAGCCATTCAGCTGCATGCTGGGGTGTGCGCATATCACATCACAATGTCTTTGTTGCAGAACAACAGCACTTTTCGTTTTGCGTAAAGCATCTATCCAAGACAATAGTGCAGCTGCCGCTGTGTGTGCAAAAGTAAATGTGTTAAAAATGAATTGATAGGATAGAAAGTCATGGTTTGCAGAACTGAAATTATCTTTGGAGAGCAAGATAGCTTATCGTTTCCCCTCTGTATTTTGTGGCTGCAAGACAAAGAAAATGTATATATAACTTAGACTGCACCTTCGCACCAGTTGTGATGTGGACAGAGTAGTGCACGTGCAGAAGGGAGAACAGTGGATGAGGCTTGAAAGTGATTGTCAATGCATTATAGCATGTATGAATGTGGTGTACAAAAACATCTTCATAACACTGTAAACATTAAAATTCACCACCTACTAAATGCAACAGTGACTATCGGTAGCTTGTGGGTCAAACACTGTGCTGCCAGCGTGATGGGATGAGCGAAAACTGCTGCGTCAGCCTGAGTCTTCATCATCATTTGATTGTTATGGAAAGCAGGCGTGTGTGTCATGCCGTCGCTCTGCAGCCTCTTGCTCTGCTCACAGCTTCTGTTCTCAGTCAGGCGTTGACACTTCTCTCTCCAACTATGCCCAAGGACATCACTCTGCTGTGGGGATCTGGCTCTCCCCCCTGCTGGATGGTGATGATCACCCTGGAGGAGAAGAACCTGCGGGGCTACAACCAGAAACGTCTCTCCTTTGAGAAAATGGAGCACAAGTCAGCAGAAGTCCTGGCCATAAACCGAGGGGTCAGGTGAGTCCGTGCTTATAATGTGATCAGTTTAACCACTAAAAAGAAAGTGCTGAAACTCACATTGTTTTTCTCCATCTTGAAGCTCCCTGTTTTAAACATGGAGACAATGTCCTGAATGAGTCCTATGCTGCCATCTTGTACCTGGAGGTAAGAACTTGCTTGCTGAGCCTCATGTTACTCGCAGCTGCAAGTAGCCACCAGAGAGGAAAAGACACTGGAGCTCCATGCAGCGGCTCATAACACTTCCTTTCATGTCTCCAACAATAGGACCAATTCAAGTCACAGGGAAACAAGCTGATCCCCGACTCCCCTGCCGAAAAAGCATTGATGTATCAGCGGATGAAGGAGGGCAACACTCAAGCAAATAAAAGTTTGAAATATCGCCCAGCACTGAAAAATACTGCAATCAAAGCACTAGTTGAAGGCCGGACAGGCCAATAAATTAATAAATCAGTAACTGTTGATTGCGAGGGCGGTCAGAGTGCATTTGGTGCCCTGGGCAACCTTAACTGGTGGTGCCCTACCAAATTAAAAAAGAAGAAGAAAATACTCCAGTCATAAGTTTGCTCATGCGTGAATGAACAATAATATCAAGAATTAGACCAATATATTATTAGATTATTAGATTTTACTGAAAGTAGCCTGCCAAAACCAACCCAGGTCAACTGTCTTAACTAGACTTACTGTGAAATTCTTATGATGACATTTCTTTGACCAACTTCATTGTAATAAGGAACAAAGCCAGCCAAACAAAACAGAATATCGCACACGTCAGTTAAAGGTCCAGTGTGTAAAATTTGGCTGGATTTATTATTTTTATCTTGGTAAAAGTTTAACATACTATGCAAAAATACATTAAGAAAAATGTATCCCAGTACAATAAAAGTAATTTGGTTTTCCTACACTTAGAATCTTAGAACTAGGAGCAAGGGTCTTGCTCCTGGTTAGCTGGCATCTTGCGCTGCCATTTTTCAAGGAAGCCTAGCGTTTAAGGAAGCCCGCCTTTCAATGCCCGCTGTGATGTATGTCCTCATGTCATGGCTTTGCTGCTAAGAATGAAAACATTGAGTCGGCCAACAGCGGTTGTGGCTGTCAGACACCATGTGACTGGAGTTGGCTACTCACACAACTTTCTGGCTTGTTTTTTTTTAAATATTCAGTTGACCTCATCGCCTATGACCGGATCGTGCCAGAGGGAGAGAGGCACGACTGCCATCAAGAGAAACCGAGAAGCCCTGGCTGCCGAGCTCAAGATGTGGGAGGGATATCAGAAGGTAGCATTGCAGGAAGCTAGTTGTTGTTGATGGATGGACAACAATTGAAACTAAACTCAAACAGGGTTTTGCTGCACTTCCACTGTAGAAAGGTCTTAAATGGAAGCAATGCTTTTCTTTGGCTTGACTGATTTCGGTCTGTGTTAAGATGAGGCTACACCTACAACTGATTAGCTTCTAGCGCCAGTCAAGCTACATCCGTAGTAGTGAAAGGGAAACAATTTGTAAATTACCTATTTGAAAAGTTTTGATTTTCTGAATATTGATTGGTACTGTATGAATGAATGTGGTTCTCAAATGTGCACTCTTAACGTTGCTTTGTTTTGTAGGCCAGTGGAGGTTGTCTTGTGGGAAAAAACTTCTCTCTGGCTGACGTGGCCATCTTTCCCTTTGTGGCATTTTTATTCTATTATGGGTATGATGTAGTGTTGCCACCCGTCCCGTTTTTCCCAGAATTGTTCTCTTTTTTCACCACCTGTCCCGGGAAAAATAAAATCCCTCCCGGGACACAATTTGTCCCGTTTTTTTTAGGGAAAATGACAAAACCTCATTAGATTTCAGTCTGTGGTCTACTACCGTAAAATGCGTGATTGTCTCATATTTGTCCACTAAAAAACCTGTCCCGTAATGAACTGATATGGGACGCACTTCACTTTGTCCCGTATATTTCGGGGACGCCTCTCCGCCCCCCCGTCGACAGACTTGAGACATCTACCCCACATGATAACAGTGTGCATCGTATGTACTCAAGAGCAGTGAAGCTATAGTTTGACACTTACTCCGACATGTTTCCCCACTTTTCCAGGCTGTGTGAGAAGCGTTACCCAAGAATGGCAGCTTACTACAAATGTCTTAAGGAAAGGCCCAGCATTAAAGCCAGTTGGCCTCCCATCTGGCTGAAAAACCCACAGGAATATGATACACTGAAAGACCTCTGAGATGAGATTTTTTCCCCCTTTGAAGGAAACCAATAAACCTGAGTTTGTTGTTTCTGTGCTTTGTTAGTTTCAGCATTCACACACCTCTCATATGCTTTAAAAAAAAGTAGTTGTTTAGATCAATTATGTTGCAAACAATATTATTTCATTCTCAGTTTCCTGCAATTAGTACACATTAGACACAGTTCTACATAGTGTGTGTGTGTGTGTGTGTGAGAGAGAGAGAGAGAGAGAGAGAGAGAGAGAGAGAGAGAGAGAGAGAGAGAGAGAGAGAGAGAGAGAGAGAGAGGAGCGTGCGTGTGTCTATATATATACATACAGAATGATCCAATGTTTTCATTCCTCACGGGAATGTTGACCTCAGATAGATTCTGGTTCACAGGTTGTGATATTACTGTAATAATTATTATTATCACAAATCACAATTTTATTTTTCTTGCTCAGAGTCATAAACCTGCACTGGCTGGCTCTCTCTAAGGTGTGCAGACAAAATAGCAGCTGGAAGTTATGGAGGAAGAACACAGAGTGAATTATGGATGTAGGGAAAGAGGACAGGGAGGTCGTTGGTGTGATAGAAGATGGAGGCACATGATTGGCTATGGAGATTACTGAAGAAGAAGACTGGGGGTTATGAACCAGCCAAACATGATCTAATCACAGTCCCACCACTGAATGCTTCAGTTTGGAATCTTGGAATAAAGTTGAACAGTACAAAAGTTGGCTTGTTTGCTATTTTGCTGGGCAGAAAATCGATGGCTGAATGTATCATCAACTAGCAGCGCAAACAAAGCCAGGACTGAAAATGACCCTGTTGGCTGTTTGGAGAGGAAGTCACTGAAGAAGCACCTCAGTGGGATCCAGCTACAGACATGGGGTTATTTCTGATTTTAGCCAGCCTGCTGTCTATCTGTAGCCTCTGTTTAGGCCAAGGTAGTGTGCCCACCTATTCTAGTTAATACCGCTGTTATGTGGGGCCAATGTTTGAATTTCTTTTCTGTTTTCCTTCTTCAGACTGTCAAGGTGAGTTTCTGCAAAACGTTGACTTCCCGGGGACGGACATCAAGTTTGTGTATGCAGCTGATGCAACACACTGCCAGCATCTTTGCACACATCATGCCAGTTGTCTCTTCTTTACATTCGTGAGGCCTGACTGGACCCAGGACAGACGGTTAGTCAAGTTAGTTTAAGTTACAACTACAGAAGCCTTGAGCTTGCAGTGCAATTTTGACTTTCATGAGATGTCAAAGGGTTTTGAAATAGTTTCTGCGCTGTTTCTCTTGGCTCTTGGTGATGGATGGTTTCAACATGGTAGTTGGTGTTTCCCCGTTAAATTATAACATCAAATGTATAATTTCAACACAATTTTTGAGATTTAGTTTTTTTTCCCTTCTCATCATTTAAATGGAAATGTGCTTTAAACTGACTGGTTACGATTCCCGTGACTGATCGAAAAGCCCTTGCAACTGGAAGTTGTTGAGAGTGAAAGTGAGGTGCAAAGTCATGCTCTCCACCTCTTGGCAGGAACTTCTACTGCTACCTGAAGTCCACTCCCTCTGGACAACCCAATAGACAGACCGCACTTCAAGGTGTCACCTCAGGCTACTCTCTCAAGCCCTGCGGCCCACACCCAGGTGGGCACTTTGGCAGCTTCCATCATTACAAGAGGTATCGGTCCGTCAGTCGTGCACTTTTACCAGTTTCTTACCTCTCTATCCATCAGTGCCTTGTCTGTCTGAGGTTTATCCCAACATCGACTTCCCGGGAGCCGACTACCGATTCCTCTTCACGGCAGACTATGAGGAGTGCCAGAGGGCCTGCACACATGACCCCTTTTGTCAGTTCTTCACATTCGCAAATGGCACCTTTTCAAATGAGAACATCAGGTAAATATCTTCCACTGGCCACTGGCAAGGTGACACATTTTCCTTTTACTTTACTCTTTCCTTTTTACTCTGCGAGGATGGTCCTTCCAAAGTGTTTCTCTCTTGTTCTTCTTGTCCTTGGGGTTGGGTATCTACAGCCAATCATCCACCTCCATCTAACTCTCCAATCCGCTGCACTCTTTTCTCTCACACCAACTAACTTCATGTCCTCTTTCACTTCATCCATAAATCTCCTGTTTGCGCTTCCACCAAAAGCTCTGGACTGCTAATTCCAACCTGAACCTCATTTTATTTGAATTATTAACCTTATTTTATTCTAATAATTTAATTAAATCGCCTTTTTATGGATGTTTGACATGAAAGTAACTTTTAAATCTGAGTCTATGACAGGCTAATTGCATGCAATAGAAAAAGGTTTGGCCCACAGGAGGACATACCCAGCGTCATCATCAATAATTCATATTTATAATGTCTTACCTTTTCACCAAGCACTTTTGTTTGTTTTTGCTCTGTTGTAGACACAAGTGCCACCTTAAGTTCAGCTGGACCATTCCAATAACATATATTGTGGAAGCAATGACCGGTCTCGTAAGTGGCTTCTCTCACAGCGTGGACATGAATCCAAACGTAGAGATGCATGGGAACTCAGACACAGGTACGCAGAAGAAATACCCCACACTCTGACGTGCGTGCTGCGATTGCTCATTGGAGGCTGTCTGTCAGTGCAGCGTGCAAGAGGAAGCTGTTCCCAGGCCTCAACATCCCAGGAGGTGATGTCCTGGAGATTCCCGCTGTTTCCACGGAGCACTGTCACGCCTTGTGTACTGCTTATCCCAAATGCACCTTCTTCTCATTTGACAGGTTAGTGCGCGCCCCTAATCATGACTCGTTTCATGGAGCTTCCTGACTGTGTAATATTTTGTTCTTTGCTGCAGAAGCGGCTTTAAATGTCACCTGAAGGAAAATCCAGATGAGATTACGTTCCAGAGAAGAGGCAGTGTCACGTCTGGGTTGCCATCACGTTTCTGTCGGCCGGACAACAGTACGTTCCTGCAACCAGAATGTAACTTCGCAGGGAGACCCAATGTCAACAGGGACTTTTAAGGTTTTAGAAGAATAAATCCTATCACCTTCCAGTGGATAAATACATTTTGTTGTCCAGCGCAAGGCTTCCTGTCGGTGCAAGGGACCTGTTGGTTAACGAACAATCAAATACGACAGGATGTGTTACACATGTTACTCTTTCTCGTTGGGTATCGGATTGAAATGAAACCAAAGCTAGTCAGCTGGAACGGGAGTGTCTCAGTTGGCATTTCATTGCACAGTGATGTCATCACATCCGCCTCACACAGGGCTTGAGTTTTAGTCAGATGACCTGAGCAAATTCTGCACTGACTAGAATTCTATTTAAATGCTTTAATCAATCCAATTATCTTATTTTTAGTCAATATTTAATTTAATTTAATTTTTTTATTAAGAGTCTCACCTTCTATTTACAGGTTGGACCAAGATGCCTTTTGAAGGCATAGACTTCCGGGGATCTGACATTGGATTTGAGTTAATGGATAATGCAGAATCTTGCCAGAGTACCTGCACCTCTGATGCAAACTGCCAGTTCTACACTTATGTCACCACGGACTTCAAAAACTCTATTTTCTGGTACATTCAGTTTGTTACTGGGATGCAAAATGTAGTGTGAGCTTCCCTAAATTCCAAGTGGCTGTAGTTGTGAGTAAGTGATGTTTTTTGTCTTGTGTTTTTAAGGCGCCGTTGCTACCACAAGCGCACCATCACCATGCCTGCCCTACCCAAAGTGATCAAACTGAACAACGTCGTGTCCGGTTTTACGCTGAGGAACTGTGGCCCCAGTGCGCCACCTTTGAACCCATGAGGGCTTATACTTGTCAATGATACTTGACAAAATGGTGTAAAACATGTGCAGAATACCAAATTAAACCTTCATCTCCCAGAAAATCTGTGTGAAGAGATTTATTCACACGCCAGCTATCACTAGATAGAATAGATAGAGGCATTAGTTTTATTTTAAAAACAGCTTTTTTTTAGGTCTCATTATAGCTCCTAGTTTCCACACATGAGCTCAGTGCTAAAAAGGCTACAATTTCATGTTTATCTCATCAGCTGTACTTGGGAAGCTGCAGAATTTTGCTCCTTTGATTATTTTTTATTAATTCAATATACTTTTTCTCCTCTTAAATGTACACGTTGTGTAACCATTCTAAACAGTTTCCACATATATTTCCAATTGAAATTCCAAATTCATTCTTTTCTCGTCTTTACTATTGCACTTGAAATGTGTACCAGGTGCATTCCATCACTCACTCCATTACCATCATGTGTCTTGACGGGAGTCACCTGTGGTCACTTTCACTGATGAGCCAAACCTGTGTATATAAAATTAGGGCGGGCTGCAACTTTTAGGGTGCAGTGGCTGGTTTTGTTTGCAGATCGGTGGACTTTGGGCAAAGATAGCGGCTCAGTCACCTGATAAGGCTTTTAAAAGAAATGTGTCTATGGTCTGTTTTCTCATTTCTCAGAAAGACAATCCATCCCCTTCCACCTTTTTGAAAGTGTGGGCTAAGACATGCAGTCTGTGAATTGTTGGATATGCATAGATTTATATTTATTTATTTTGGTAAGGAATTCTGCATGACTCTACCCAGCACGAACAGTCTATTACAGGCCATTGTGAATATTTCTTGTTGATCTTTCTTAATTACTGCACATTCACACTTTGCCTCTTGTCACGAAGGTCACAGTGTGAAATTGACATGAAAAGGGCTTTAAAAACACAAGGGGATTTACCCATACATGCTCATAAGCTGTAGTTTCTGTGAATGTTAAATAACTCATTGTTAGTATGTGTAAAGCCCACTAGGTGGCAGAAAATCATATGTCAAGTGTCCCAAACCCCATTTAAATATTCTAAATTTGAACCAAAGCAGTTGTGTGATCAGTTTCTATTCTGACACAGAAAAAAACACATCGACAGATGCTTTGTGAGATCAGTCTGAAACATTTCATCGCTGTCTGTTCTCCTCGCTCTATCTGAAGGTCCAGACAAGCATTGAGAAGGAACGGTCTTCAAAGTGTTCAGCAATGACTACACAACCAAACACACGCCGACGACAAGAATCACAAAACTGGACACCTAGAATGTATTAATGTGGATGCCATGTCCTGATTTATAAAGCATTGTAAATATTTTTAAAGCAAACATCGACGGCTGGGGTATTAAACGTGTGTGTGTGTGTGTGTGTGTGTGTGTGTGTGTGTGTGTGTGTGTGTGTGTGTGTGTGTGTGTGTGTGTGTGTGTGTGTGTGTGTGTGTGTGTGTGTGTGTGTGTGTGTGTGTGTGTGTGTGTGCGCACTTGCGTGCACACGCAGCCATCCATTTCCACTGGTTGATTCTGTCTGCCCAACAATAATGGCGGGACCAAGAGAATACCATGTATGGAGAGGTACAAAAATGATTCTTAGTCATTGGACCGAAAATTTTTCTTGTCCGGAATGATAATAAAAGATCTAAATTCAGGCGCGATAGCTTTTGTTCAAGTAGGGAGGCTCTACTGGGAGCAACTTCATTCCTTCACAGCTCAGCCCCATAGCAGGGTGGGAAAAGTGGGAGCGGAGTTTAAAACCAGAAACCGCGGTTGCTTCTAACGCGGCCTTTAACTTGATTTATTTACAACAAACGCAGTTCGCACGACCGTCGCGCACAATAGTGACACATTATCTGGCCCCCTCTTCGCAGTGGAAGCAGGGGCGAGTCAGTGAACCAACGAGCGAACGGCGAACCATGACTCACGAGTCCCGGAAAATGACTCTTTGAGCAGTTTGTTCGGTCAAGGCGCGTCACTAACCTCTATTACAGGCAGGTGGCGCCACGTGGCGGAAGAAGAAATGGCAAAAGTACCACCTGACGCTTTTACTTTCACTTCCTCCTCCAGGGGCGGATCTTGTGCTGTGTCTCAATTCAGGGTCTGCACCCTTCAAACCGAGTGTCCTCTGTCTGAAGGAAGCGTTCTTCGAGGACCCAGCCTAGAAAGACGGACCAAACCCCGCCTCCCCGGTAACCACACGGGACGGTCTAGCCTTCGGCGTATTTCCTCATTGTGTCACCGCCGTTCCCTCCTGCTGGCCAACCCCGGAAGTGACGTTTTTATAGTATCAAGCTAACCATTAGTTCGCCATCTAACGATGTCGTTCGATATTCAAATAAATAAAAACCCGATGTTAAAACTGCATATTTTATGTGAAATTTCAATACTTAAATTTGTATGTCGTGTCTTTACCAGTACGTGCCGCTAATTTCAGCTGACTTCCCAGGATCCCACGATGCTTTGCAGCATCATGGGATACATAAGTACGCGAAGGATAGTAGCGGTGTATCTTTGGAATCAGCTAAAATGAGGGCGCATTCCGAGTACGCATTTTGAGCATCCTAAGGACCCTTGGAAATTGGGACAAGCCTTCGCGCAGTGCTATGACGCAACTTCCTTTCAAAATGCGTACTTCAAGGATGCAGACCCTGAATTGAGACACAGCATAGGATTCTAGGAGATCAGGGGCTTAGCCCTGAGGGTGCAGATGTCAGTTCGTCGGGGGTGGGGGGCGTGTTCGCCGATCATCTGAACGGGCAGGCGGGCAGCGCGGCCGGGTCTTTTTCCCAGAACTGTTCTTTTTTCACCACCTGTCCCGGGAAAAATAAAATCTCGCCCAGGAATTTGTCCCGTTTTTTTAGGGAAAATGACAAAACCTCATTTGATTTCCGTCTGTGGTCTAGGCTGCTTTCCTGTGCATGCTTCCACTCTGGTGAATTCCAGTACTGCACATTATACTCGGACCAGCTCAGAAGCGTGGCTCTTGAGAAAACATCCGGGGCTTGAGCCCAAGTAGCCACCCCCTAGATCCGCCACTGTTACCTCCTGCATATTATCCGAGACGCCTCTGCCTTCAAACGCAAACACACGGACACACATACGCTCTTCCTCTCCTCTTCCCTCTCTCTCTCCAAACCTTCTCCTCCTCCCCTCCCCTTCCTCCTCCCCCGTGGGAAACCCGGCGCAGTGTGACTGTGGTCGTCCCTCCTGGAAACTGCGGCGGCGGCGACTCTGGCTCCGCCGCCGCTGTCGGCTCACAGGCCAGAATAGTGCCAGACAGCCCGCGTGAGTCTGCGTCTGTGTGTGTGTGTGTGTGTGTGTGTGTGTGTGTGTGTGTCCTCCACAAACATTCCACCGCCATACCGTCCGTCCGACCGCCGGACGGCCTCGCACGAGAGCCACGCCGCCGCCGCCTGACGCCAGCGCGAGGACAGCTCTTGGCGTTGCGCGCGCAAAGAAAACAGATCGCCGAGAGCGCAGGGCGCACGAACGAGTGTGTGTGTGTGTGTGTGTGTGTGTGTGTGTGTGTGTGTGTGTGTGTGTGTGTGTGTGTGTGTGTGTGTGTGTGTGTGTGCGCGCGCGCGCCCTCCCGCGTCTGAGCCGGGCGTAAGGACACAACAGCACACTCACTCAGATAAACAATGTGCGCTCCGCGGAACACACACATTTTCGGACCGCAGACCACAGACATTGCATCCTGAAGTAGATCAAAGCGCCCTCTCGCAGTAAACGCACGCACGCACGCACACTCACAGACACAGAGAGAGAGAGAGAGAGAGAGCTCCCCATGGCGCAGTATTTTTGGGGGCGTTCAGGCAAGGACGAGGTTGGTCGCCTCGGGGAAACGACTCGCTGCCTCTGTCGCTCGTCATCGTTCGCCGGTTTTTTTCTTTTCTTTACACCCTTCGGACAACTGGCTCACTGTCACTCGATCATCGTCCCTTCAATCCCCTCTCATCTCGCACCATAACACCCACCCCACACCCGCCCCTCCAACACCCTGTCATTGAACGTCTACGCCCAATCAGTCATCCTGACCGCAACCCCATCAGACCTCCTCTGCCCCTCTCTGCCTCCTCCCCTCCTGACTGTCCATTGTTAGGGGAGTCGGCGGGGCGGGTGGTGGTGGGGTGGGGGGGTCGGGTGTGGGGAGGGATGGGAAGAGGAGAGATATATATCCGCCGGCACGCCGCAAGATTGTGGAGAGGTCCCCGGGGAGGAGGAGGAGGAGAAGAAGATACATGGGCTGATAGGAGGCGAACGCTAATTACAGGGCACCGCCAATTAGAGGGCACAGCGACGGGTTCTGTTTGCCTCGCGGCGGCATCCCAAAAACATCACCCGCTCCCACCATGTTTATCCCCGACGGCCGCAAAGCCGCAGCTCCCATCAGGCATCGCTGCAGACAGCTCAGACGCCGATGGTGGAGGATCGGGGGTTGGGGGGGGGGGGGGTTGGAGCCGTGCTCTTGCAGACGAGGGGGCCCATATGGACGAGCGGCTGACGCTCGGCTCCCAACGCTTCTGCCTTTTGTTATCGATTTTTGGCAAAGTTATAGCTGGAAGTGCTGTGTGTTCCGTACGCTTTCATGCTGTTGTTGGGGAAAAGAATACGCACACTCACTGAAGTATAGGCACTTAGTCTTTATACATACACACACATATATATATATATTTCTCGAACATTCTTCCAAAGGGAGACGCAGATGTATAAAGTTTGCCGGAGAATCACAGTAAAAAGTCAACGTTGATCTGAGATATATATATATATATATATATATATGGCTCCGTCGTGTGAGTTCCCGTCTGAATTCATATCCTCTTTCACATTCTGTCATTATTTCACGCCCCCCCCCCCCACCCGCCCTGTGATACATGATTGTTTTTAATGCTCTGAAAGTCCCTCTATAGTCTAATATGGCTTCTTGAAATCCTTCAAAACGGGCAATCAACGAAGTTCCAATGTCACGCCCACTTTGTGGCGCTACGCCTCATGCTCAGTCTAGAGTTCACAGAGTTCTCCCCCCTTCCCCCGCCTCAAAAAGCTCCGATCTCTGTCCCCCACCCCTGGGACGACTTGGCTGACCCGTTCAAGACCCGGCGCTGAGCTGTCGGAGACCCCTGAGGCGCAAAGGGCCTGAAGGAGACCTGTGGCCGGCCGGAGGAGGAGGAGGTGGTGGAGGGAGAGGTAGAAGAAGAGGTGACCAGGGGGAGGGGCGAGGCCCGGCTGGCGCTGTGGGGGGAGGGCTGGGCCGGCCTGGAGGGCGCCAGGGCCGGGGACGCCGCCAGGGAAGGCACCCTGTGAACCGAGGCCAGGGCCGCGGCCGACGCGAGCAGCGGCGGCGGCGCCCCCTGCTGGCACGCCGCCATGGGAGCCAGGCTGAGGGAGGCAGGCGACGGGTAGGACCCCAGCAGGGCCAGGTCTCTTCGGCCGGTGGTGAATGGAGACGAGGCGGCGGCAGCGGCAGCCTGGGACGTGGCGGAGAGCTGGGGGAAGGACGGCCACGCCCATGGCGGGAAGGGAAGGGCGGAGGCCGGCGGCGACTGCAGCAGGAGGGGGTCCAGCTCGCTGGCGCAGTGGGACAGATGGGAGACGAGGCGAGCTCCTATGGGGTCCACCGACTCCCCGTCCAGGGAGCTGAGGTACCGGACCACCTCGCCCACGCACTCCCTGAAGCCCAGCGTCCTGTAGTCGACTGCCAGCGCCCTGGCGTCAAAGAAACCTGGAGGAGGAAAAAGAGTTTGGTCACAAAGACGGAGACGAGATGAGACTTTATTTCTTCTGTTTGTCCCAAAAGTATATTTGTCTTCCAGAAGACAAAATTACAGTAAAAAAAACAATGCCAGTATATAAAATGAATACTGATCACAATTACATGTTAATATAGTCTATACTAAAACAATATTACTCCTAAATCAAATTAAATTACATTTAAACAAAAACAGAAATATGTTTGCGAGTGTTTAAGAAATGAACAGATTGTCACAGGACGAATGGGACAACACCTCCCACCCCCTGCACCACTCTGTGGAGAACCTTCAGCTCCAGACTCCTGCATTCCTCCACAATTCAAGTGTAATGAACACCCATCTATCATCACTTTTTTTCTTCTTTTTTTTTACGCTTCTTTAGTCATGGAAATAACTTGTACATTACAAGTCAAAAGTTTGGACACTATGAATTCAATGTCTTTTCTTTCATTCTCACGACTATTGACATTGCAGTTTCTCACTGAAGGCATCAAAACTACGCATGAACAACATGGAATTATGTTGGAAACAATAAAAAAGTAAAATAACTCAAACACGTTTTATTTTTAAATTCTTCAACGTAGTCACCTTTCATAAAAAGCACATTTAGAGTTCTTTAACATGTTTTTCTTTAATGCATAATTGCATATGTCTCGTTTTAAAAAACAAAACAAGGTGTCTAAACTTTTGACAGGTGTGTGTGTGTGTGTGTGTGTATATTATTTCTTTTTCATTGACTCCTTGCACTCATTTTAATTCTTCTCTTTGCACTCTATATGCTGTTGTACCATGCAAATTTCCCCATTGTGGGTTAAATAAAGGCATTCTTTTTCTTCTCCTTCTTCGTCCTCTGCAACAGGGCGATTTTGGAAGTTCCGTGAATAACATATCAGAGTGCTCAGGGTGTAAAAGCTCACACACCTCAAACAAAATGAAGTGAAATGACCTCCCACCTTTCCCGCCCATGGCGTGCAGCAGTTTGAGGTGGTCCACTGTCATCTGCAGAATCTCAGCCTTCTCCAGCTTGGATGAGCCCTGCGAGGAGAGGCGACGACAAATTTTCACCCCCACTGCACGCGAGACAGCCTTTTGTCCCCGCCCTCCCCCCCCCCCCCCCCCGCCCCCCTGTTTTTTAATTTTCCTTCAAGCAGTGACCCTTCTGCCTTTGAATGCTCACCTGCTTCTCAAACGCGCTGGGCACCAGCCTCCTGAGCTCCGACAGGCTGTGGTTGATCCGGTCTCGCCGCCTCTTCTCTATGATCTGCTCGGCGAAGGGAGGCGAGAGGAGAGGCGACATCAAGGAAACGAAAAAAAAAAAAAAAAAACACCCACACAAACTTTCTTTTTTTTTTTTAAACGAGATTAAGATCAGGGAGACCATGATCCGCTCACCCCTCTTCTCTTCTTGCGGGCCAGGATCTGAGAGGCGCTGCCAGGAGACATGGACCCTGTGACTGGGCTGCACCATGGGAGACAGAGAGGGTGGATGAAGGAGGTGTGTGTGTGTGTGTGTGTGTGTGTGTGTGTGTGTGTGTGTGTGTGTGTGTGTGTGTGTGTGTGTGTGTGTGTGTGTGGTAGGTTTGGCACAGAGAGCAGCACGATGACTTTGATTCGGCGGCATCTTGTTGCTATTACCCCCCCACCCCACCCTTAATACAACGCAGGCAGGATGGCACATCAGCTCCCTTCAATCTAATTTGCTTCTCGGGCGCAGACAAGCCGAGGCAGTGTGCGGGAGAGGAGGGGAAGATGAGACTGTTTTAGTTTAATGCATTTCTGGACATTAGTCCCAGCGAAATGACATGCTGTTCTCCTTTTCGACATGAGCGAAAACACTCTTTTAAAAAAAGAAGAAGAAGAAGGAGGAGAGGATGATTGTGTATCCCCCGGGGCGATGCTTGTCCCCCCCCCCCCACCCTCCCCTCTCTGTTGCGTGGGACTAGTGCAGCGTGGGATCCCAGGCCCTGCGACGGCACAATGTGGATCGTGTTTGTTTGCTCGCTCTCATCTTTTTGCGAGGCCTGCGAGGAGGCTGCCAGCTCGGAGTTCCCTCCAAAAGAAAAGCGGCCCAGCCGGAGACTCACTCAGACCCTCTATTAGATTTTGACATGAAAGCCGACCACGCGGCTGCATGTTTTTTTGTTTTTAACTATGTGTGTGTGTGTGTTTGGGCGCACGTTTTTCTGACGGCACTCTGTTCAAAGAGAGCAGCACTGTCCTCAGTTTGCGTGTCACGCTGCAATTGGATTTGTCCGAGAAGAAAAAAAAAGAGAAAAGCTGTCGGGGACGGCGTCACTGGCGCCCGGCAGCCTGTGATGTAACCAGCATTTCATCTCTGTGCACGGCCTCTATTGTGCCATGCATGTGACACGCACAGCACTGCTGATCAAAATTACATTTAATAGATATCTGCATAACTCCATAACTTTACTGCTTTATTATGGCTTGGCCGTTGCGAAGAGTGAGTGTTTGATATTTAATAATGAGTCACGTCATTCTGCTTCTCAGCATCCTGGTGCCACTTCTGCATCTTAAAAGATAAAAATTCAAAATGTTTTTTTTTATGAATAATTTGTAAGAATAATTTGTGCTTGGTTGCATTTTCAAATTTCAGAATGACTATTTTTTTTAAGAGGATTTGAACAAAAAGCACAAATAATAAGAACCCTTTAGCTACTTGACATCATGTAAAAAGGTCAATTATAATAAGATCTGAAAAAATTATTGATTTAACTGCAAATTCTATTTTCAAAATACATAAACACGTACCCCTATACTGTATTACGATATATATAAATAAATAAATATTACCCCAAAACACATTTTTGTGCTGTAATTTTTTTTTTAAATTTTATTTACTATTATTCATTATTGCAATTTATTTTCCTGTTTTATGCAATGTCATAATCTTCCTGAACTCATTAAAAACAGAAATAAAACAGACATGAAGGGGAAATAGAATAAAATAAAACACATAAAATAAAATAAAATAAAACCAAGAGTATTTAGCTAAAATCCCTTCACAAAGCACTTTCAAAGTATCAGTTTTAGGAAAAGTTTCTGACCGTCACCTGTAACTGTGTTCCTGACAGGAGAGAGTCACTTTTGAGCGACTTGCAGGGTCCAGGTGAAACTTACTTGTCACTATTTGATCTAATATACAAACTAAATTAATCTTTAAAGGTGACACAAGGAAATGCAGTTAACAGATTCCATCGCTGAGATTTCCGAATGTGTGTCACACTTTCCAAAGTCTAAAGTTAAATTGTCTTTAACTCATTTGCTCATGAGAAATTCACATAGCAGGGGTGTAAATCACCAGCTTCTAGCTTTTACACGTCACATGTATCACATTCAACTTCACCCTCTGTAGTAAAATAAACTGACCGAGAGAAGCTTGTGATTGAGTTTAGTTCACAATCACTGACAGTTACAGTTGCCAAGTTTGCAAAGTTTCTCGCGGACGCTCACCAGAAGCCGTCTTCCTGCCCCACGTCGATGAACTCGTCCGTGTCCGAGTCTGGCGAGCTGTAGTCGTGCGGTCTCTTCATGTCTCCGGGTGGATGGACTGACTGACGGACGGATGGATGGAGAGCCAACAGAGTGGGCGAGGCGATGGGTGAGTGGAGGATGTCGCCGGATGCTCTCCCTCCAGGCCCGCTCTCTCCTCGACTCTCTCCTTCACTCACTTATAAAAGCCGGGATGCGTTGACTTACTTCTTGTCACTTGTCCTCCTCCTTGAGTGTGTGTGTGTGTGTGTGTGTGTGTGTGTGTGTGTGTGTGTGTGTGTCTGTGTGTGTGTTGTTTTTTCTCCTTCCCTCTGTGACTCAGCACAGCCGGTGGACCGACCGCCGCCGAGGGCCCATGGCAACTTAGAAAAAACTCTGGAGCCGCTTCGATCTCTCAGCCACTGGCATCCCTCCTCCCCCTCTTCTTCCTCCTCCTCCTCCTCTTCCTCTGCTGCTGCTGCTGCTGCTGCTGCTGTCTCTCTCTCCTCCTCTCCCTCTGTCTGTCACACAACCTCCTCTAGTGACAAAGTAGGACTCTGGCATTTGGGGAAGGGTTGCCAGTTTTGGCTCCGCCACTTTTCCTCCCGTATCCTCTCCTCTCCGCCCCTCCCTCCTTCACCCTCTTCCTCCTCCCCACTTATCTGGCCTTCCCCCCACCCAGGCTCCTTCCACCTCTCTGCCCCGTCAGACTTCAGTCAATTAGCCGCCCGTCTCATCCCCACTACATTTCCGTCTCTCTCCATGCTTCTCTCCTTCACTGTGAACACCTTTGATTGTGCTTGCTCGTTCACTCGCTCAAACAATGGCATGGTGGGAGTGGAGGGTGGGTTGGGCGGTGGGTGGGGGGGCACGGAGAGGTGAGGAGTGTGGGAAAACCCGCTCGCGGCCCGTGAAAACGCTCCATCATAAGCGAAGCGGGGGCGTGAGAGCAAATCACACGCGCGATCATGCAGCCGAGCCGGAGTCGAAGGGGGGCCGCCGCACCCCCCCCCCCCCCGCCCAACCCCACCCCAACCCCCTTCCGTCAGAGAGAGACAAGTCACTGTGAAAGACAGGGCTGCTGTCAGCAATTAACAAACAATAGTGGAGAGAAAGAAAATCCTGAAAAGAAAACTTCGCAAAACCCGCAAGCCCACCGCTGACCCCTCTGATGTGCAAACCGGTGGGCGCTCCTCCAAACAGAATGTCGGGAATATCAGGAGTGCACGAGTCTCCTCAACGTGTGTTCCGCTGAACAGATGGGGGAACATAGAAACACTCTGAATCCATTGAATAGGTCAAATAGAAGACTTGAAAAATAAGTGACTGCTAATTAAAAAAAAAGCCATTAAAGGTCATTCAATTTAATTAAAAAAAAGTAATACATATATATATATATATATATATATATATATATATATATATATATAAAAAAATATCAACTAGCAATAAAAACACCTGAAGAATAAGTGGCCATTAACCTTAAAAATAAATAAAAGTATGGATATTTCAAATGTCAAACCTGCTTGTTAGAATTTACATATTCAAACTAATTGTTTTTTTTTTCATACTATCTTTGTAGTTTATTGTGGAAACATTACCCCCCATAATTTCGAAGACACATCAAGAAGTGTGGGATATAGATACAGTCTTCACCTGGTGGGAGTAACTGCAATTTACCTACTGCAATTTGCAATATTGCAATTTAATTGAAAATACCTGACTGGTTAATGGTTTCAAATTAAATGCACATTTAACCCTAAAATACATTTCACCTATTGAATGAAATCAATCTTAACTGCCTTCTGGGTTGAGCCACTGGAAAAGTTTCATGAACAGAGAGTGAATTACACCCAGACAAATGTCACGACTGTGCTTTAAAATCAAAACTCCATATTGCTCCTCTGGTGCCATTTAGGTTTGTGGAAGCTACAATGATCCAAATTTGACTCGAAGAATTTAGATGAATGTTTTTCCAGCTGCGCCTTTTAATATTTGGGACAGTAGCTGTGACTTTAGCGCAGCCCGTTCTCTGAAAAATCTTCGGTCGGCGTCGGTGTTTGTTGCCACGAGGGGAAGGACTCAGGTGAGGAGGGGGTCAAGAGGGGACGGAGTCCAGCGAGTGTCTGAACATCTGGGCTCTTCACCAGACAAGATAACACACACACACACACAGCACTCATGTTCTGCTGCTGCTGCCACCGTGGGAAGATTGCTGCTACAGACTGCCATGGAAACACAGAGCCAGAGTGCCCGTGTGTGTGTGTGTGTGTGTGTGTGTGTGTGTGTGTGTGTGTGTGTGTGTGTGTGTGTGTGTGTGTGTGTGTGTGTGTGTGTGTGTGTGTGTGCGTGAGTGTGTGTGGGTGTGTGTGTTGGCGAAAGACGGAGTGAGCCAAAGTGGCATGCATCGCCCTCTCACACAATGCCCACAGCGAGCGTGTTGCTTCCTGCCCGGCAGACTGGAAGGGTGTGTTCAAACATACTTTAATGCACCAGTGCAAAATCTTTGTGCGACCGGTTGCAACTTTGTTGTTTCGGTCTTCGTTTTTTTTTACGCACTTGCAAAGTTTCTTACCAGGCCGCTTCGCCGGCGCTCCGCGTGGACGCGACAGCCGGACGAAGGCCGCGTCGAACGCCGTCAAACAACTTTTGAGTGATTGTACATGATGAGGCCGTCACAAGGTTTTTTTTGTTGTTGTTGTTGTTATTTTTTATGTGGTGAGTCTGACTCAGGGAAAAGTCAGACCCCAGCGCCCTTCATTACCACTCATTCCCTGATTCAGATCTGGATCCAATTTCGGCATCAGAAACTTAAAAAGACGGCTTTGAGGAAGAAAGAGACGTCTTACATTGTCGTCGGACTTCAGTCGCCTCTCTGTTGTTATTTTTAGCACTAAACCCACCCACCCAGCTGCCCGTCAAAACCCACCCTCTTTCATTTAAATGATTCACTCCGGCTTCACCCTGTCCTCAGCCACGCACGTACACACCTCCCGGGTATTCCGAGCGTGAGGCAAAGCTGCACGAAAAACATGCGCAAGGGAAAAAAAAGGGGGGAGAGCAATTAAAAAGATGAATGGGTGAAGGAGTCCGTCGTGGAAACGGGTTTTCGTGGTGGGTTTTTGCGTGGAGGGAGGCCGATCACGGACGTTAGGGCGTGGGGGGGAAGGGTGTGTGTGTGGGGCCGAGGGGTTGGGGGGGGGGGGGGGCTGGCAGAGCGGATTTCTGGCGATCCTGGCCCGGCCACTTCAAGTCCCTCTTTTTTTTCCTCCCCCACTCCTTCCATCCCTCCAAACCACAACAAGGCCGCGTCCCTCGTCGGAATTAACAAGCTCATGCTTTTGCAATTTGCGCCGCACACGCACGCAGGCACCAGCGGGGACGCCGCTGCGGCGCACGGCGGTGAGACACGCGGAAAAACACGCGGACGCGCAGAGGGGAGAAAAAAAAGCGCAGGCCTCTTCACATGGATGCGGACAGCGCGTGCCCACAATTTATAATGCACAAACACTCAGTTGTGCTTATTATTTCTGATGCATGACTGTTGCTATTGTTTGAGAGTCCGTGAGTTGGAACCGACTTGGCAGGGCGTCTCGCTGCTATTTTCTTTTCGGCGCATTCCTGTCAAACCGAATAAGCGATCAGAAACGTTCGCTTTGGCTTTGATTATTGCGCTTTACTTCTTCCCCCCCCTTTTTTTTGTTTTACCCCTCTTTCTTTCTTTTTTTCGCAGAGTCTGCAGAAGTAGCCAACAATCAGAGATAGTTCTTTTTTTTATAAGGTTCCCTGGAATTAAGATGATCTGGCGTGAAAAGCCTTGCACTGCTCTTTGAAGAGAGTAAAATCAGTAAAAAAAAAAAAAAAAAGCCCCTGGAAGAGGAGCTTGTTGGAATATGTTGGAATTCAAAAGTTTCACACTATGCAAAGGTCACTTCACCAGTGTTTATTTTTTTTATTTTATTTTTTTTAACAATAAAATGTGAGGGGTGAAGCCAATTTTGAGTTCTTTGCTTCTGCCTCTTTTCAGAAAGTATGCAGCTCTTTATGATGTCACTCAGGGCACTGATTCCTGACTTCTGTTTTATGTTATGTTGTGTTTTGCTGGCATTCTGAGCTTTCAGCAACAGCATCGCTTTTAGCAAGAAGCTAAAAAACTGGTGCTTTGTACAGGAGGCTCTAAACAGAGGGCTAAGTGTGCTCTTTCCTGGACTCCCTGTGTCAGGGCGATGAAAAAATAAAGGCCTTTAAATGTATTAATATATGCCGCGCGGGCTACGAGGAGCGTCGGAACACATGCACTTCATTACAAGTGCATCCGTGTTTACGATGCGCTGCGTGACTAACGTCAGAGGTTCTTTCTGAAACAACGTGTTTCCATGCGTTAAATAACAGGGCACGCCGATAGCTCCCACCCCCCTCCCCCGCACCCCCCGTCACCCCCACCCCCACTCCCACACCCACCCGATGTTGTGCATCAGATTGTCAAATGTAAATGTTTGTTCACAGTCTGGCGCCCCTGCCGAGAATATATGAAAGGCCACTTGTGGTCCGAAGGAGAAGCCGCATGGTGCCCTGCTGCATGCAAGTGCAGCTGACACGCATTGACATGCAAAAAAAAAACAAACCCACACACACACAAATGCACACAAATACAAAGAAAAAAATCCCTCTAGCTTTCTTATCAATCTGAAGCTGTTTCCAGCAGCCAGTGCAGTCTGCAGTCGGCAGTGTGTGCTCAGTCACATGGGGTCAAGATTGGATTGGCATGGGAACTGGCAGCGGACTCGCTTGGCACTGTCCGGCCCCCGGACCCATGAGGGAATTATCGAGCCTTCAGACGCAGTGGAAAAAGGAAAAAAAGAAAATGCCTGGGACCTGCGGCACCACCCGTCTGGCCGTCGCCGTGATACACCCCGACTGAGCTGGACGTCCGAGGCATTCCTGGGAATGCCAGCGCTCGGATTGTAAAAAAAAAAAAAAAAGGGGGGAGGGGGTTGAACAAGGGGGCTTCCGAAAGAGCAGATATGAGGTGTGAATAAAGCTGCTGGGAGGGGGTTAAAAAAAAAAGAAGGTGTCAGGCGCACTCAGTGTGTACGTTTGAAAGAGTGACTGATGCGATTCGAGGTGTCAAAAGAGCAGGAAGGCCTGTCAGAAACACACACACACACACACTCATGCTCTCTCTCTCTCTCTCTCTCACACACACACACACACACACAGCCAGCCCTCCTCCTCATCCGGCTCCCCAAACACACAGATAAATAAAGAGGCAAAAAGCTGCAGAAGAAGGAGCAAGAAAGGGACTTTTGTGGCTTCTGAGTGGGGTCCCTTTCACGAAGGTTCCCACAGCACTGGGCTCGTGATGACATTCACCATGTTTCACACACACACACACACACATGCACGCGCACACACACACACACACAGACACACACACACACACACACACGCGCTGACGGGCCCTGTGACTGCGGTGACTTTCGCTGGTGCCGGGCCCCAGACGGAACGGCGAGGCCCCCGCGAGCCACAGGCAGCCATTGTGCTGTCGCCGCGGAAACCAGCCTCTTTATGTCAGACATGTTTTTCTGTTTGTTTTCTTTTTTATGTCTTTAATGTGGGCGGGGGAGGGGGATGTGGGGAGGGGAGACGTTTCCCCTCCCCTCTGCCGCTGCTGCTTGGCGTTACGGCCCACCCCCCCTCTCCCCTGCACATCTTTCTCCTCCTCCTCCTCCTCCTCCCACCGATCTATCTGCATTTGTTTTGACCCCCCACCCCCACCCCCCTTTCTCTAGTTTTATCGTGTCCCTCTGTTTTTACCCCTGCAGATCATTTGTGAAGCTCCTTGCTCGGACGGCCAATATGTTGTCACCAGGTTGCACCCGCCCCTACGTCCTCCTTATTATTCAATTTCTATCCTAATCAAGGGCACACGGGGACGTTTTTTTTTCTCTCTCTCTCTCTCTCTCTCTCTCTCTCTCTCTCTCTCTCTCTCTCTCACTCACACACACAAATGGAACGCACTCAAATCTAAAACAACACAACATTTTCTTAAAAGAACTCAGGTTTTTTTCCACAAAAGGAAGAGGCTTTTTTTCCCCCACCTCCAACAGCAAAATAAAGGAGCAAAGGGGGTCTGGTTATGATTCTAAGTTCCAAGAACAGTCTGAAAAAAAAGCCAACAGAAAGGATGCCCCAAAGTCTCTGGATAGAAAAACACAAACTTGGAGATCTGCTGCTATTTTTAAGTGCTTAAAGAATGTCCTTTGGTGCCATAACTCAAAGGCAGGCCCTCGGTCTGTCTCCCTCCGTCTGTCTCCCGTAATCAGTTCATACTGACTGAAGTCGTCCGCCACATCACACACAGGACACAATCTTTTACAGCCACGGAGGAGGGGGGAAAAAAAAAAAATCAAAGAGTTTTTTTTGGAGAGGTTGGAGGGGGCATTGAAGGGTCCCTCCGCCAGCCATGCATGTGACTGCGCCGGATTTGATGTTTTGGGGTTTTAGCTAAAGCCAACATTAGCCCCCCTAAAACTACTTTTTGCTGCAATGTGTAACCTTTGTCGCCAACTGTCACTCCATCTTTGCGGAGAGGCGGAATTATATTGCATGAGCTCATGTTTTGTTTTTTTCATTTATTTCAGTCATTGTGAACGTGTGTTTGAAATGTTTTTGTTTTTTTGGGGAGACCCTTTGCTCCTTGACAGCCTCACACTTCACAATAATCCCCCTCCATAACTTCACACCTCAGATTGCGGCCTTATCTGGCAGGCGTCCGGCCGACACTTGGTACCGACGGCAGCTCGGAAGAGCAGCCATAAACCCTGAAGAAGCGGCAGAAAATCTAGCCAGTGTTCCCAGAAGGGGATTAAAGTGAGTGTGCAGGAAAAGTTGAGATTTTGGATGAGGAGGGGATGAGGAGTTTAGAAAGAAGACTTATCATGCTGTGTTACCGTTATAGTCTGTTACGGTTAGAAGCAAACAATATTGCTTATTCTTCCTCCGTTCTAATTCTGGGCCACTGTTAAATCAAATTTATTATATCATCTCAGCTGGTCTAATGGCAAAACACGCAACCGGACAATAAACTGAATGTGACTGACGCAAGTGATCCTCTAAGGGATGCTGGAGGGGTGGGGGCAGACCAAGAGAGCTTCAAACCTCATAATTCAAAGTTAGAATCGCTTGTGTTATTGTTATTACTTGTTGGCAGAGATATCACTTTCATTTATTCTAATTGAAACGCGTTGAATGTTAGATTTATTTTTAATTAAAATCACAGTGGCATTGATTAGATCAAACTAATTTGATACATATTTCCTTGCATGCGCTAGTAACACGGACCAGTAGAGCACTTCTAATTCCTGTATCCATCTGGTGTAAAGTCTACAGAAAGCATTTTGTGACGTGAGGACAAAAGCTGGAAGCTGATTGGATGATCAGTTTCATGCTTCCCGTTTCTCGTAAATCTGCCACCGTTGCTAATTCCCCTCACATTCACACGCTGTTCCTGTCTTCTTTGCCTTCCTGCAGCTGCAGCAGTTGCTTCGGTCCGACTGGCTGATTGCTAATTGAACACCCATTGAAAACGTGTTCTGTGGAAGCCTGGCAAGACGGATGCGCAACATTACACTGTTGAAATCTGAGTGAGGCTGCCGCTGGGGAAGGCTGCGGATGGCTGCCAGTCACAGCGATTCTCCCCCCCTCACCATATTTACATACATATTTAAGCGTTGACTGGCAAAAGACATGGACTGGCTCAAAGACAGACGTGAAGGCACTCACACAAATCCAGAAAGGAAGAAAAAAATATCATGCAGGCAGCAGATGTTCGGGGCAGGACCGGGTTTTGCAGAAAGACGTGCTTGTGCAGTGAAGTAATTCTATACACTCACACTGTTCACGCACGCTCTCCCTCTCCCTCTCTGTGAGACACGGACGTTTCGCTGCCTGATGATGACTCGCCTGCTGTATATAGCAAAAAAAAAGAAAAAAAATAAGAAGCTGCTTTGATCCAGCCGAGGCAGCCAGCCAGCGCTGAGGTCCTGCACTTCACTTCCGGAAGCTCTGCGGTCGGGGACGGCTCCGTTTACCACCCTGTTCTGGCTGCTAAATATACAGTAATAAAACTGGCTGTCTGCATTTCTCTCTTTTTTTTTTTTTTTTGTTTTATTTATTTCTCCTTTTTTTTTTTAGACTTCAGACGGTGATGCGTTTGAATCTGCAGGCGTCCTCCGGACCAACGACGGAGGAATTAAGTGCTGCTAATTACAGACGGCAGTAAACAAACAACAGAGGCGACCCGTTTTTCCCACTTCTCGCCTTTCCCTTCCTCGTCCTCCTCGACCCACGAGCCAAGATGAGGGACGGCCGTCCCTATTAGCCTCACAGTGATTGGCTCTGATTGCATCTGATCCCACGGAGGATTAGTGGACGCTCGCACGCAGGCAGACAGACACGCAACAAACACGCGGCGCCTTTCAAAAACGTGACGTTTCGCGTCGTTTTTCTAAAACACTGCGCGCATGTACGTGTGCGCGCGCGGGCTCACACGCGCTGCCAAACTCCCCTATATGTGCTCGAGCCCACCGCAAGTCCACCGCACTCCCTCTCGGAGCCCTTTGATCCCCGGTTCGAGGGTCCTCTCCGCGGTGCCTCAGTCTGAATTCCAGAGATTCTGGGATAATTCAAACGTTTCACGGCCACATACTTGGTCCCCCCCACCCCGCCTCCACAGCCCCCACAGCCCCCCTGAGAGGAGACGGCGGCGGAGATGGAAAAATGCCACCGCGCTCTCTCCCTCTCTCTCTCTCTCCCTCTCTCCATTGTCCCTACTCTTTAATCAGCCCCTCTCTGCGGCTCGCGCTGCCACCGTGGTGTGTTGTCTCAGCCTGGGAAAATGCCGGCCTAAGTGGCTGTTGCGCGCCGAGGCGCAGACCGCAAGTGATCCAGAGGGGTGCCGCTGAGCCCTCGGTGCCAGCCGCTGGGTCTCGCCGCGGGGCCCCGACGCGCTACAGTCCCGGCTCCGTGCGCTGCAACCGTCGCTGCTCCGTTTTTGCACCCTTCCGACGGGAGGGCAGCGGCGATCGATAAATCACGTGGCGTTTGTAATCATGAGCCCCTCCGAAAAAAACAGAATCGTAAATCACAAATATTGTGCGGTGCCACGAGGGTGTAAACTAGCATTATAAAGTGCCACACATAGGGGGGCCCCAGTGTGATACAAACACAGAGTGCACAAACTCCCGGGGCCGTCGCCGGGCTGCGAGAGCGTCTGCGGAGAGGGAGTTTCCTGCCCATGTGTCAACAAAAGACCAAAACAAAGGCCTTGTGTTTCCTCGAGCCAGAGCCAAGGCGAAGGTCAGCGGGCCAAGGCTACCTCGGGGATCCAACCAAAGGTCACCTTTGGGTGAACTCGCACCATATGGGGCGAGCCGGCGGCCGCACGGCAGCGGTCCAGCCATCGACCGGACGCGACGCTCCATCGGGTCAAGTTTACGAGGGCTGAGTCAAGGCCCGGCAGTTTCGACCAGTTTATATTTAGTGCTCATAAGGCTTGAATAGAGCTTTTATAAGGTGCTATAAATTTCATTTTCAAAAGGGGGTGATTGCGGAGGGCTCATGTACGCCTACCCTGTGGTTTCTCCAGGGCCTACCACGAAGCCTTTGTGTTCGCCCCGTTCGCCATGGGAAAATATCTGAAACAAATAAGTCGCTCGGGCCGGCGCCCATCAGTGTAAAAACACTTCTAAGAACACTGGACTGTGCTGAGTGGGTGTGGCGCGTCGCTCAAGGAACTACTTGTTTACCCGTGCTATGTCCGAAAATAAAAAAAGAAGAAGAGGAAGAGGGAGAAAAAAGACTTTCTCTCTGCAATTGAAGTCAAATAAACAAGTATTCTTGAGCCGGGCCCGAGCGGGCAGGCGTGCGGCCGCGCTGCAGCACGCTGGCTCCTCCGTATGGAACAGGAGGCCGACCCTTTGAGGTTCCTCTGCCACAACATCGCCACCATCATCATCGTTCTCATCACTTGAGATTCTGTTGTGTGCAGGGAACAGAAATAAGCCCAGACTTATGCGCGCAACTTGGAGGGAAGAAAACATTCTGCAGTCGCAAACATGCAGTTGCTGTCCAAGTTGTTACATCCTACTTAGTTTACATGGTTAAAATCAAATGAAACTTTTTTTTGTTGTTGTTAGTTAGAGAGAGTAGAGTAAAGGATGATACATTGTCTACTTATTCAAGAACATAAGTGTGGTTGTTGAGAGGATGATTAACACGGTGACGACACATTTATTCCTAATTATCACCTCTAGTCTAATGTCATGTCTGTCTATTGGAGGTAGCTACAAAATAAACATCTATCCTTGCACACAATAATTATAAGAAGAAAAAAACCCAAAAACATAGATTAAACAAAATGAATGCTTGTTCAGATTACAAATATATGAATAGTAAAGTTCAATGTATAATATTACATCACAGTTGATTAACAACGCTGATGATAGAGCATGACAAAAATGCATCGTATTGAACAACGTTTTTACAGGAAACAAATGACTGTCAGTTCTAAACTTTCACAACTTTCTCAATTTCATTTACACTGTTCGAAGAGAGCATGATTCATTATATAATGTATTTAACACCATATCGTGGGACACAGTTGGATATGGCTGCATACAATTGGCCGGCGCTATAGGCTTTTGTACGCCAGAGGGCAGTAGAGGGAATGAGGACGAGCTATACCAACAACACCCAAGCAAGATGAAGAAAGCGGAAGCTGTTGGCTGGAGAGGCGACCAGACTGCCGTCCACCCAGCTTTGTGCGGGGTACTGGTCAAGGCTCTCTTTCCTTTACTGGCCTTTAAAGGTAAGATTTCATAAAGTGACATGCTTGTTTGTTTGTATTCGGATGCTGTTTTTAAGCAGTGTTCGCTTGTCATGAAACTGCACTTCCGGTATGTGTTAAAGGAGCACCGACGTGGAAAGTTGCCCGAAGTAGCAACAAAATCATCTTTGAAGCTAACGTTGTATTGTTGCCCACCCAGTGAATAATAACTCCCTGTTTTTTCACCCTAGCGCTAAAATGGTGTGTGTGTGTGTGTGTGTGTGTGTGTGTGTGTGTGTGTGTGTGTGTGTGTGTGTGTGTGTGTGTGTGTGTGTGTGTGTGTGTGTGTTAGCGTTATTGTTTTGTCTTGTTTTTCGTTGCGAGTTTTTGGTTCCCCCCTCAGACACAACAGCTGGACCCTTTCTATGAGACTACTGTTATTGTTCACAATGGATAAAAATGACTCCTGGCTTCCGTTTACCCATTTTTATTCTCTTACTTTGTGTCACATCAAGCATCACATCATGGTGTCATCACAATGTGTAGGGGTCGCATTTGCGCTCGCCTCGCCCTGCTTTCGTTGAAAGCCCCCAGTTCATGCTAAATTCACTTTATTGATGTGTATATTGAACACTGGGCAGCCAATAAACTCACCAGAAGTCCATCCTCGCTTTTCAGAAACTGTGCGCTCTAACACGTAGCTCAGGGGAAACAAAAAACCAGCCCCAATCAGCAACGTTATCAACATACAACATCCTCAAATGAGTTCTCTTCCTTTGCAGATTCTCGGAATTTCCTCTGCAGGCCTCACAGAGGTGTCGACATGGAAATGCCCGGTTACCTGCCAAAACTGCTGTTTGAGCTCAACGAGCAGCGCAAGCGAGACTTCTTCTGTGACTGCAGCATCCTGGTGGAGGGCCGCGTCTTCAAAGCCCACCGCAACGTGCTGTTTGCTGGGAGCGGCTACTTCCGGGCTCTTCTCGTTCACTACCTGCAGGTAACTGTGTGTGTTTGGCGTTTCATGGATTGTCTCTGAGTTGACGCTGTTGGAGATTCAGAGAAAACAGATGTGCTGCTGGCGCGAATGAATAGTCTTTTCAATATAAGAGCACATCTGCCACGCCACACCTAGAAATATTCAGCAGTTTCCTAACTGTGCTTTAGACAACTTACTGTGGGCTTACAGGTGTCTTCCTAATGTCCTCATTGGTGTGTGTATGCTTGATTTTCATTCTGAAATCGGATCTTGGTACCACCGGATATCTGTATTTATCAAATATAGCATACAGCGACAACTGCTCTGCTTATTTTCAAACTATTTTTCTACAAAGTACAGCACAGAATTTCAAACAGGATTTGTTTTCTAGCCTTGATCTAAATTTATGTCTTTAAATTTACAATCGTGAACTATGTGTTTTGTTTTTTAAGGATAACGGACAGCGCTGCAGCACCGCATCGCTGGACATCGTGACGGCCGACGCCTTCTCCGTCATCCTGGACTTCATGTATTCCGGTCGGTTGGCCCTGAACAGAAGCAACGTGATTGAGGTGATGTCGGCCGCCAGCTACCTGCAGATGACCGATCTCGTGAACGTGTGCAAGGAGTACATCAGCTCGTCCTTGGAGATCTGCAGCAAGGACAAGGAGAGGACCGCGGAGAAGGAGGCCCACGCACAGGATGGGGGAGTGGTTCCTGCAGACAGCGGCACTTCTGCTGCTTCTATCAATGACGGCGCAGAGGCAGCGGAACCTCACTCGCTGGCGGCAGAGGCTGATAAACACCGGGAGACTGCGGCCTTGGCTAGAACCCCTGCGTCCGTCCCTGTCACCACGAGTCCGGGTACCAGCAGGGACATGAACAGTGACAGCAGTTCCAGAGAGGAGTTTAAGGGGTTTAAATCTATGGCCGAAGGTCAGTCGCAACACATGGACCAGAACAACCTGGCGTCCTCCTCGTCCACCTCGGAGTTGGTCAACCCCAAAATAGAGTACGATCCTGATGAGGAGCTCATGGAGTCTCCTTACTCCAAAGACTTGACCTCATATTCTGGGCCATCTCTCAGTAACCCTCACCACATTAGACTGCAGCACTCCAGCCCGTCTCCCACCGACGAGCGCTCCCCCTTAGGGTACAGCTCGTCTTACAACCCCAGGCACGGGATGGAGATGTATGGCAGGGGTGAAGGCCTGACTTCCCTGGGGGACAGAGCGGCGCATCGTTTCAACCAGGGAGTCGGCAGCAGCTCGGGAGGAAGCCGAATGGATGACGGCCTGGGGTTTGTGGGATCGTCCATCATGGAGATCCAGACTGACTGGCTGGGGGAGGACGCAGGTATTGAGCAAAATCAGCCTGAATTCTGGCTTGCAGCCAATGCTGACATCATTTAAAAAAAAAATAAAAAAAACAACAGAAAAATAAACATGTGAGGTTTGACTTGCATTTCCTGTACAGATGCGCAGCCAGTTTTCACCGGCTTTCACACTTACTCTCTGCCTCTCATGCCCCCTGCAGGTGACGGTCTGGTGGTGCCGGTGAAACTCCACAAGTGTCCGTTCTGCCCGTACACGGCCAAGCAGAAGGGGATCATGAAGAGGCACATCCGCTGTCACACCGGAGAGAGGCCCTTCCCCTGCTGCATGTGCGGCAAGAGGTTCACCAGGCAGGAGCACCTTCGCAGCCACGCCCTCAGCGTAAGAGCTTGAATTTCATTGATCCCTCGAGTCGAGTCTGTTTTCTTCTAAATTCTTCAATTCTTCAGCCAACTCAACTTTGAGATTAAGAGTAGGGATGTTAACAATTACTCGATTATCGATTAAATGAAATTAGTCGCAATTAATTAAACATTTTTTACACGGGTAGTTAATATCATTCACTCAGATATTGTGATGGTCAAAATATACTTAGAACAAGTTACTTTTAAACAACTTAAAAAAAAAAAAGTTGAAATGTTAGAAGTCAACTTAAAATCAGAGGATATATGTTCACTGTGTTTGTGAAATGTGAAAATGGGTCACATTGAACCCTCAACATTATTTAAGGGTTAAATAATGTGTTCCTTACACCTTTATCATTGTGAAATTTAGGTTCTCCGGAAAAATCGCAGCTTATCTATTAATCGTAAATCGATCAATAAGGTCAATCAACTAATGATTAATGAATTAATCAATAATTTCCATCCCTGATTAAGAGTAATTTCTATGAATTTACTGACTTCCTGTTCTGGTTGTCCGCTCCACTGACAGGTTCACAGACACTTCTGGCCAGTGACGTGCAAGGGCTGCCGGCGAACCTTCACCGGCGCCAACGTTTCGCCCGGACTCAAGCGCTTTGGCTTCTGTGACAGTTGCAATTGCGTGACCACAACGCACGACGACTCGTCCCCTGCCAACGTCGCCATCAAGCCGGAGCCCGTGGACCGTGCGGACGAGGGCGCCGTCTGGTCCAGCTTGATGGACGACGCGGACGAGGTGGAGGTCGGCCGGGTGGAGGACCTGGTGGAGAAACAGCTGATGGAGCGCCATCTGGCCGACGCGGACCACGCGCTGTGAATGTGACGACACGGGAAGCGCACTTCAAGCGTTCCGACATTGTTGTTTCCTGTGGCCCTATTTTTATTTATTTATTTTTAATTTAATGTGAAGCTGTTCCTGTAAGACACAATGATCCATCCACTTTCTTCAGTGATCACATTTCAAAGTGATGCGGGTGGCCCGTTGTTCTTGGCAAAGTGGAAGATTTTCATCGGTTGTTGACACTAGTTGTGCGACTCATTTTAGAGTCACTGACTATCACGCAGAGACTGTATGGAGACGATGCAATATTGTGTTTGAAATTATTTATTGGATTGATGGGAAGAGTGAAATGTTGGTTATGATCTGCTATTCTCTGCACAACAGGCAGAAAAACAAAGAGGCTGCACAGAATTTAGAAGCTGCCAGGCGTGGAATATATGACCAAAAATTTTTTTTTTTTCATGTTTCATGGTAACAGTATTATATTGTAATTACTGTATTACAAAAAATGTCGCCTTCACTCGGATGTGAGTCTGCCTTTCTTTTTTTTTTTTTACTTTACTAAAAATATACTCACACTCAGTTTTCAATCTAAATTTGTAATCAGTTTATGAGTGCCTTGCAGCCTATACAAAAGGAATAATAACCAACAAATATTACTGAAACTGATGTTTAATAGGATAAAATAATTATCTTGAAAGGTGCCGCTGCACTGAGCAAAGCAAATTGCCTTGGTCATCTATTTGTTCTGCCAGTATTGTTGCAAGTGACGAAACCTGCAATAAAACATTGAAACTTAACACTACTACTATAACTACTGGTGATGGTGATAATAATAATTATTAGAATGATAACGATAGATAAGAATAATTCACTCCAGACCCAGCCAAAGTTACTTGCCTGATATTTTTGACCTCCTCTCTAATTTAACTGATAAAATGGTTGTTTCATATCCTTTTATCTGTCTGTGGTTATAATGCAGCGGTTGTTGCCCGGTCTGAATAAATTTGTTGTGCAACTGCATAAAAGTTGTCTACATGTGTACTTTCGAACGTGCAAAAACGCGCACACTTCCTCAAAGAGGTTTTGCACAGCATGTATATTCTGCCGGTGTTTTTGAACAGTAATATGGGTGTCTGCTTTTAAGCGAGAAAACCCATCAGTTTCTATTAAAAAACAAAACAAAAAACGTTGCTACTTCCAAACTCATTTCTTCATTCATTTGGTTATTTATTCATTTTTGGAAAAGGTTTGAAAATACGTGGGAATAGTGTTCATTATCTCCCTCTAGTGGCCACGACGTATATCAAACAGGTCAGAAAGTTTTATTTCACTTCCGTCAGTGATTCTCCCCCCCCCCCCTGAAATTACTTAATCTGTCACAGACAGTGTTACAAAATGTCATGCTCTATTATCTTTTTAAAATATCTTACCACCAACAGCACTACAAATTGCTACATGCTCTGTTACCGTTTTAAGAAATGAAATAAAAACAAAATACCGAAGCTTCATTTAAGATCCTTACCACCAGGGGGCGCTTACATCTCGAACTTTCCTCCACAACACGAAGATGAGGTTGTTGTGGGCGGTCAGTCACCTGACTTAACGGCATAAATGGTGCGAGTCCCTCTGCAGACGCCAATCTTCACGATGCGACCCACACACGTCGCAGCTTTGACTCTTTTAATCGCCTTCCTCTCGGGAAGAGGATGCGCAGTCCGCTACGAGGCGAACTGGACCAGCCTGGACGCCAGACCCCTGCCCCAGTGGTACGACGACGCTAAGATCGGCATCTTCGTCCACTGGGGGGTCTTCTCCGTGCCCTCCTTCGGAAAGTTCAGCGAGTGGCTGTGGTACTACTGGCACTACACGGCGCAAGCCGAGGTGGTCGAGTTCATGAAGAAGAACTACCCGCCAGGATGGAAGTACGCGGATTTCGCGCACCAGTTCCACGCTGAGTTCTTCGATCCTGACGCCTGGGCAGAAATATTCAAAGCCTCCGGAGCCGGGTAGGATTCGCAACCCGAAGCACACGCCAGAAAAACATTGTGTACCAACTTCCGGGTTGCAGCTCGAGCTCCTCTCAGATGACTGTACATGTTCACAGTGCACACCTGGATGCACACTTCCGCAAGTTAATGGTTTAATAATTCAGAATATTTGTTAAAACTAGATTCCGTGACCCAATTTGTCGGCGTCATTTAAATAGTGCTTGCGCGGTGGGAAGAATTTGAATGTGACACGCAACAAATGAGAGTGTTACGCGAACTTTGCAGTTTGATGGATACACAACACCACCATACAACACACTCGTCATCGCACATTGTTGAAAGTGTCAAAATCAGTTTGCAGCCATGCAGCCAAAAGATCCAGGAACCAGGAAATATCACATTGCGTAAGTTAGCGTGGATTTCGGCTCCCAACCCAATTTCAATCACATGAGCAGGCATAGGTGATACAGGATTTACAGGTTGGAGCAAAATGGCAAACACGTTTAGTTTTAAAAAAATATAACTCTGGAAACATAATTCAGCCCATTTAAAGCTGTCATTAGTAAATAAATTGTCTTTTTATGAGTATTTTACTGTATGAAAAACAGAATCTGAGTGCTTCCTGCTCTGCAGTAGAATAAAAATAAATAGGTTTAGGAGGGTTACGCAAAGTCACGTGCTTCCTGAAGGACAGGTTATTCAACATGACCAATGCAGAGTGCAAATGCTTCAATGATCTTTAGAAAATACTCAAATTCATGATTTGTTATTCTATGTGCATTTTGCAGGTATGTGGTTTTCACAAGCAAACACCATGATGGATTTACAAACTGGCCCTCCCCTGTGTCTTGGAACTGGAACTCAATGGATGTGGGACCCCATCGCAACGTGGTGGGAGATGTGGTTGCAGCACTCAGGAAGAAGTGAGGAAATTATTTACATACACTTTGACTTAAATTAATCATGTCATTAAAAAAAACAAGGCCATAAAGCAATAAGATGTGTTTAGTCTCGTTACTAATACTGTGCTACTGGTCATATTTGTCATTTTCGGTTCATTTGTGGAGGAACACCTAGTGGTGGAGGTAACTAAAGGGTTATATGGTAAATCTAACCACTCGTTCTGTACCCACAGGTCACTTCGTGTGGGCCTCTACCACTCCATGTTTGAATGGTTCCATCCTCTTTACATTTTGGACAAACAGTCCGGGTACAAGACTCAGAATTTCGTTGCCATGAAGACCCTTCCAGAACTGATTGACCTCGTGATGACATACAAACCCGACCTTATATGGTCTGATGGAGATTGGGAAGCACCAGATACCTACTGGAATTCCACCCAGTTCCTGGCGTGGCTCTACAATGACAGCCCAGTAAAGGTGAGGAAGCACTGGTAGCTGTAGCTTAAATCATAGCCTGTATAATTTTGTTTGACCGTTAGTCAATGAAAGTCACCACTTTATGGCAGTTCACCCACTTTGGACGGGAAAAATTAGCACACATTCCTCATATGGAAAGGCCTGAGTCAGAATTGAACTCTGAACCTTTTTTACTGTGTTGCAGCAGTTTTTTTTATTTCTCCCGGAAAATTGAACCAGATAGCAGCTTGATACATCCTAGCTGTGCAAGGAGTGATATCCAAAGCTCTTGCCAACAGCAGCAGTTGCATTCTGTTTTTATCACAGCCAAAAAAAAAAGCAGACTACAGATTCTTGAAACAATACAAACAGTTTTCTGTGTCACATTTAAGATACCCTTGATGAGGTGGCTGTGTAAATGTCATCCTCATTGACTGAAATTGACGTGTTTCCTCAGAAAGACATCATCACCAATGACCGGTGGGGCAAGGGTTGCTACTGCAAGCATGGCGGCTACTTCAACTGCGCCGACAGGTACTCTCCTACCAAACCTCCAGAACACAAGTGGGAGAAGTGCCAAAACCTTGACGTCCAGTCATGGGGCTACAGGAGAAACATGAAGTTAAGCGATGTCATGGACATGCCAGCCATCATAAATGTGAGGAGCCACAGTCCTACTTCATCTACTTTTGAATGAATTATCTAGACATACAGCCCTTCTCTCTTTGTTTTTTCCAGGACATGATTACTGTGGTGGCTATGGGTGGTAACTACCTGTTGAACGTTGGACCAATGTCAGATGGGATAATCGCTCCAGTGTTTGAGGAGAGGCTAAGGGGACTTGGTGCATGGCTGAAGATCAATGGAGAGGCAATCTATGCTTCCAAACCGTGGAGGGTCCAGAAGGAAAACACCAGTATCGATGTCTGGTAAGATTCTTTTTACTTTATAGTTGTTATCCGAATTCCAGAAAAACAGCTTGCTATGATCTGATACCCAAAAAGCTATAGATCTAAAAGGGCACGTTAATCCATCTGTTCACAGCTTCCTGCCAAAACTAATACTGTGTTTTATCTTTCTTTGTTGAAGAGGATTAAAAATAAGGCAGTCGTGAGGTTCTCTCAGTGGGAAGAACACCTGATTAGGGGGCTGTTGTTGTATACTAGGACTGACCTTTGTGACATCATAAAGGTTTGTTATCCAAAACTGTGCACATTCTTATATATATTTTTTTTAAGTGGAGCAGGTAAAATAGGTTAACAATGGACTTTTCTTATTTCACAGGTGTGCTCTGACACATAAATGTTACATGATACGAGCAACTTTATAATAATATAACTTAAAATGTTCCACCATGCAGGTGGTAATACACATGGGTGCATTCTGACTTTTAAGAAGATTTAAAGTGTTTTATATGTACTGTACATGTATCACTACAGGTACACCAGCAAAGCCAAAGCGGTTTATGCGACATTCCTTTCCTGGCCATCACAGTGGGCGCTTCAGCTGCCATCGCCAGTGCCATCACCCGCCACAAACGTAAGTCTTAAATCTGTGATCGCTGAAGAAAAAAAACAAACTCCTTTAAAAAAAAACAGTAACTTGACAAACTGGACTTCCACATCTGCAGGTCACTCTCCTCGACTATCCTAATCTCCAACTGAAGTGGGAGCCGTTGACTGGAAAAGGTGGAATGTTGATTCTGATGCCCCCAATTCCACCGTCCCCGGCCAATGCCTGGACTGTAAAACTGGAGGGAGTGCACTGAGGCCACGGAACTCAGTCAGATGGGTTTTTATGTAGTTTTACGGGCATTTTTCTTTTTTAAAGGGATGTAATTATTGCAGTTAAACATGGTTTACAATGCACAGGAACAACTAAAGGTGTCAAAGCTGGCAGCATACTGAAACGATTTTAATTTCCTCAATATTTAAATGTGGCCACTATGTCCATATGTTTTGATTTAGATGTTTTAAAGGCTCTAGAGTGAAGGGAGTTGGGTTGCTGCTGTGATTGAAACATATTTCTCCAACTAGCATTACTTCTCTGTATTTGTAATCTACAATCTTGAACAAATCAGATTTTTACTCAGGTTTTCTCTTGATTTTGATTTAATACTGTTTGTAATGTTTTTATTACAGTCTTTTTTTCTTTTTTCTTTTCTTTTTTTTTTTTTTTAATGTTTTTTGTCTTTGAAATTGTGTTTTTTTTTTTTACTGTCAGCAAAAAAAACAGTTTAAACAATCAATAATTTGAATTAAATTTGTTTTTACCTTGTATTTTAGGAAAGGCTATGTTTTAATTAAATTGTTGTGAAGGCTGTTTATTTTTTCCTAATAATTTTATTCATGGTGTACTTATGCAGTTACTGTGTATGTAATTTTGTTGGAATAAAATCTGTGATCTATTTTATTATGCTCCTTTTTTATTAATTCCTAGCACAAAAGAAGTCACTGCTGATATAAATTAAAGCTGACATACATTAACATTCTTAATTTTGATTTTTCGTCATATATGCTGACTATACATTTATATGAATTTATAGATTAAATAACAATTTCCGCCGTCAAAAAAAACAAAAAAGTTTCCCTGTGAAGGTTCTCAGTGTTAAATTGACGGAACTGGATTGGTTTTGCTATCCTTTTTCTTGGTTAAACAGATACGATATCTTGGCAAAACCGTACCTTAGGATATCGGATACAATATTCACTGGCAAAACCAGTTTTCTCAATGAAACAACTTGCATAAAAACTAATTTTCAACACATTAATTGCGAATGTCACTATTTCGTATCAATAAAGTTATAGCTACAAAAAAATAAAAAAAACCCGAAGAACTCGTAGTCATGTGACTGTACGGACGGTCATGCGACAGGAAGTCATGCACCATCTGGAATCCAAGGAAACTTGTTGCTCTTCTCATCAGAGAAACCAGTGTCGTTGTAGCCGTCGGATGGTTAGAAGGGGAAAATAGTCCGACCGACTGATTTCTTTCTTCTAGGAAGCTCTGCCGGCTTGCAGAGCCCGGCTAACCGGCTGCAGCCATGCTAGCCTTGGCGTTGTTTATCCTGTCCGTCGCTCCCCATGCCGTGGCCCGGTACACTGCAAACTGGACGAGCCTGGACGCCAGACCTCTCCCCCAGTGGTACGACGAAGCCAAGCTGGGCATTTTCATCCACTGGGGCGTGTTTTCGGTGCCCGGGTTTCAGAGCGAGTGGTTTTGGTGGCACTGGCAGGGCGATAAACCTCCGGACCAGACCTGCGTGAATTTCATGTCCAAGAACTACCCGCCTGGGTTCAGCTACCCGGAGTTCGCGCCGCTCTTCCACGCTCAGTTCTTCAACCCGGGAGATTGGGCGGACCTGTTCCAGGCTTCTGGCGCAAAGTAAGCGTTCTTTTTTTGTCAAGGCGAAGCTATTTTCACATCCCGATGTTCGCTAAGTGTCTTTAACATCGTCACTCGTGTTGATGTTTACCACTTTCATCGCAGATATGTCGTCCTGACAGCCAAACACCACGAAGGGTTCACGAATTGGGGTTCACCCGTGTCATGGAACTGGAACTCGGTGGACACCGGACCACACAGGGACCTGGTGGGAGACCTGGGAGAGGCAGTGCGCAACAGGTGCGGCCCTTGGGTTGTTATGCGCAATATTGTGTTGCTATGTGCATCGTTTACAACAGGTGCACTCTTCCCCAAAACCTGTTAAACAGCACGCCTTCGTTCTCGTGACGAGCAATAGCTGCTGTAGTTGTCGTCAAGGCTTGAAGGGAGATAACCAGCACAGTCATTTCGAAATGTCCCAAATAGCCAATCAAGGCCCTGCACAATAAAGGGAACTCACGTTGGACGCATGCAGACTTATCTCAGTCCAGTTAGCCTGCATGGCTACTGTGCCATGTTTCCAAATAAGATATTGAAAAGGCAAGTTGATCAATGTATAATCATCAGGGAATTTTGGACTTGTTAATGTCCGAGCCTCTCCGTAGTTCACACATACGTTGACATGTTCCAGTACTGTGCTAGTACTGTGTCACTCTTGTTGTTAATCATGTATTTTCAGTCGGTTTGTGAAGGCTGCAGACGTAGCTGTTGTTCCAAGATTGTTGAACTGGGTCGCGCTGTAAAGGACATGTATATGTGGTTTTAAACGCTTTTATCTAGGTCACTACACTTTGGACTCTACAACTCCCTTTATGAGTGGTTCAACCCACTCTACCTGTTGGACAAGAAGAATGGTTTCAAAACACAGGAGTATGTGATGAGGAAGCTTCTGCCTGAGCTTTACAACATGGTTGTCAGGTCAGTTGCACCTGACGCACGTTTCATCTCATCTCAGCTCAGCTGATCGCAGTTAAGATCTGTTTTCGGAACTCGGACGTTATCACCTTGCCATGTGACGAGAGCCCAATGTATTTACTTTGTAGGTACAGACCTACTCTGATCTGGTCTGACGGGGACTGGGAAGCACCTGACACCTACTGGAACTCCACCCATTTCTTGGCCTGGCTCTACAACGACAGCCCTGTCAAAGTAAATTCCTCCATCAACACTGTGTTAGAGCAGCACGGTTGCATATATTAACCAGACACTTCCCATTTTCCTAGGATATCATTGTGACAAACGACAGGTGGGGAGCCGGCTGCTCGTGCAAACACGGCGGCTACTACAACTGTGATGACAAATACACGCCAGGCCAGCTGCCCAAACACAAGTGGGAGAAGTGCACGTCTGTGGACACGCATTCATGGGGTTACCGCCGGAATATGAAGTTAGCAGAACTGATGGACTTGCCCACTGTCGTACAGGTGAATATAGGACTCTCTCATGATGAGTTCCTAAAGCCGGAATGTGCGTTTACTAGTGTGCGGTAACTGAATTGTGCAGATATAACTGCCAAAGAGATCAGCGTAAACAAGTTTTCTTGTCACTTTGTTTTTATGGATTGCATTCTTGCATCACAGGGATTAACACAAGACAGCAGAGGCGGATTTTCTAGGCGTGTCGTAAACATGTTTCACGGTACTTCTGCCCCCCGTCTCTTGCAGGATTTAGCGCGCACCGTCGCACTGGGTGGCAACTACCTGCTGAACGTTGGCCCCACTCCCGATGGGATGATCCCGCCGGTTTTTGAGGAGAGACTCAGGGGTCTTGGAGCCTGGATGAAGATCAACGGCGAGGCCATCTACGCGTCCAAGCCCTGGAGGATCCAGACGGAGAACACAACCGTGACAGTGTGGTAAGTCGTGGCCATCGAACTACGCAGGATGTAATCAATTAGAAAACCAAATGATTAAAGTTATTGTGATTATTGTCACCTCCATTTCTTCCTTAGGTATACGTCAAAAGGAACAAGCGTGTATGCCATCATGACAGCCAAAGCAGCTGTGGTCAAACTAATGGCACCTAAAGCTTCGACAGCCACGAAGGTAGAGAACACAATTAATGCTGACTTTAGGGACTTCACACATAAAATACATGTTCAGTATGTTTTTAGTGAAAGAGTAAGGGAGACTAGTGACTTCAAATCACATATTTATTTTCTTACTAAAATACGTGTTGATTTACTCACAGTAATTCAGAAAAACCTAAATGAATATGTTTAATGTAACAGGAGAAACTCAATAATAAACTTATTATTTATTTATTTATTTTTTCGCTCCACAGGTGACGTTGCTGGGGAATCCTCACCCATTATCTTGGTCTCCTATCCAGCCCGGTGGTGGCGTCGCTGTCCTCCTGCCTGAACTGCCCGCGTCCCCAGCTCAAGCCTGGACGCTCAGACTGGATGGCGTCCAGTGAGCTGAGCACTGGGTGTCCTGACTTCATGTCAGCAAAGAATCCTGCTGTTCCTATCCAGTGCCAGTAATGTTTGGTGGGTCGTGGGGAAACTTGCACTATTGTTGAGGGATTTTCTAAAGTTGAAGTAAGTTTTCCAAAATCAGAAAATCTTACTTTCAACTCCAGTGATTTTTTTAAACTTAGATTATTGCTCTTTTTATGGTTGCCGACTGTTTTGAGATGAAAATGTGACTCTCTTGTGGGAATTTGTGCTGGACACTTTCTGAAACTCTATCATCCCTGTTTTTTTCACAGAAGAAATACTTTTTAAAGCCAAAATGTATAATTGACTTGCACTTTTTTATATTTTTACTTTATGCCTTCAAGATGTTTAAATAAAAACATTGGGTTTTAACACGTTGTCAACGTGTGTTGTGGACAACTAAGCATGAACTCGCAATCAGACACAAATTATGCCACATTGTTTTGTCAGTTGGTTTGTGCTCACAAGGATCTTTTAGGAATTTTAGAGAGCTTATAAAAAACACTTCCAGGCTCTAGACTAGAATGTTAATCAAGTGCTAAATGTTGAGGTACAATTATCCTGAGCTGGTCCGCTTGAGCTTTGGTGTCTTTCTTGAGATTGAGTTGCCAGCTGAGAGTTTGTTTGCACACCTGATCTCGGTGATCTTAAGCTAATTGACCTTGATAACGAGCTGTTTATTTGAAGCAGGTGCATTAAATCAAGCTGCCCAACAGTAACACTGTGTTATCTTTGCTACTTTTTGATCACACAGACCTGAACAGTATTCTGAAGAGGAGCACATAACCGAGGCGTAGTTTTTGTGCCCAGAAACTATGACTTTAAAAGAAAGAAACTGATCATTGATTGATTGATTTTCAAATTGAGAGTGCTGTTAAAATCTTGACCCACATTCCCAACAAGCAACAGAAAGTTGCTTGTTTACAACCATAAAAACAAAGCAGCAGCAGGACAAACGAGGAGAACGTCTGACCAGAGCCCCATAACAGAGAACGCGTCAGTAACACAATCCCAGTGTGTTTCACTGCTGTGTTGTAAATGCACCGCATGATCACAGCAGAAAACTTCCTCTTCAGCTGTGTTGTGTTTGGTGAAATGGTTCCAGTCAAATCAGTCAGACATGTTACGACGCTACTGTTGCAACCGCACACAGAACTGAAACTCAGTCCATGAGTGGAGCTGATGATTGATCCGGGGTGGTGCTGGAGAACCTTTTACTCTGAAGGTTACATTGAAATTTTTTGGTACAGCGTTCCGCCACTTGTGAAGGGTCAAATAATGGATTGGTTTTGTGAGGAGGAGAGCAAACACTAAAGATTGTTGCAGGAGGCAGAAAACAAAGGGCTAATTGAGCAGTTTTTCAGGTGATCTGGAATGAATAACTACCATCTTTGGATGGAGGAAACTGGAAAACAGTTTCCTCCAGTTTATTATTTTCAGTTAATATGTATCCAGTTTAGTTAATTGATCTTTGATTTGTTACCTGTTGCCTAGATTTGGATTTTTTTATTTCCACTCTTGACTTACTTACTGATTTTTTCGCTTTGGTGACCTTGTGTCTGCGTCGGGATCCTCCGTTCTGTTAAACCTGACAAAGCACTTCCTGAAACATAAAAATGATTCCCCTTACTATGTTCCTTCCTCTATTTAGTCTGGTAATTCCTTTTATGTCAAGTCCCCTGTAAGAGCATAAAAATGCTGTTTGCAGCAACAAAACATCACAATTAAACCCCAAAATAATGGCATCCTTTGCTTTCTGGCTTGAAATTAACTTGGCAAAAAGAAACACTCAAAAAGTCACTCAGTACCGCAGACTCAGAAAAGTGACACCAAAGAAAGACAACGGAGACACAGTGGCCCTCCTTTAACTCGCTAAAATAGCTTTATAATAATCATCATAATAGTAATAATCATAATAATCATAATCATAATAATAATACCCATTTAAAAAAAATGTTTTGACAACGTTGACAGTGTTACATTCTGTGTTGGGAGAGGGATAAACCACGTCACAGTGTGCCATCTCTCGGGGCTTCACCGCTCTCGAGACGTGCTCCTTCCACGCATCCAGATCTATGAACCACACCAGATCATTAAATAAGTTTCTTTTTCCCGTATGTACAAAAAGAGAGAGAGAGAGAGAGAGAGAGAGAGAGAGAGAGAGAGAGAGAGAGAGAGAACCACGAGCACTGGAAAAAAATGAAAACCAGAATGATGATGGACACGTCACTGTGCAGGAAATAAAACGAAGCCCTCTGCGTCTCTCCGCTTCAGTTGTGATGTTCTCATGCATCTTGTGAAATCCTCTGTTGGCTCACCGAAAACAAAAGTTCATGTCTTTACGGCATGGCTATTGCTATACGCTCCGGTCGCTTGTTTTGCATGGGACAAAAAAAAAAAAGGGAGGGAGCGGGGGGGAATGCTGATGCTTTGTATGTACAATATACCGTCAAAGCGTTGGCACCGGATGACCTGTGGGGTCAAACCAAGAGAACTCAAGAGCGATGCTGAGCCGCGTCAAAACCCGTATGGACTCGTGATGGCTGTGCTCGGTGAGAAGGAGAAAGAGAGGGATGTGTGAGGAGGAGGGAGTTGCTACATTACAGCGGAGTGGACTGCACAGAGAGCAGGAGTCTCGTTTCCTCTCACTCGGGCACAACGCACACGGGGAAACTTTTTTTTTGGATCTTCCGTCCGCCGGCGGCACTTTCCCCCATTTTGGTGATCCCACACTCCTTCTTGCAGGAGCGTTCGTTAAAGCCATCCCCGAGAAGGGAAGGAAGGAAGGAAGAAAAAGTAAAAAAAAAAAAAAAGAAGAGAAACAGAACAAAGCCTTCCCAGAGTTATCGTCACTTTGCTTCCTCCTCCTCTCCTTCCCTTCAATCTAGTAGCAGCGTTTTTTTTAAAGACTCGTCATCGTTCATTCGACCGTTTGCTTTTTGTACACTAGACTCGTCCTCGGACACAGAACAGGGTTCTACCCACGGCTACAGTGGACAACACCATTCGTAATAATGAGAGTGAGGCAATAATCAATCTTTTTTTTTAAATGACAATCATACTAATAATAAGAATAATCATATTCTAATAACAATATATGCAATATTGAGAAGAGCAGTGTCCATTGGCAACTAGTATTTACACTTTTGTAAACGTCAATGTGGCAGGGTTTCTTTTTCATGAACAACAGGGCAATGGCTCAGGTGTCTCTGACCCACACATTTCACGTTGTGTGTGTGTGTACTGTGAAGCAACAATGGAAAAGCGTATGCACACACACACACACACACACACACACACACACACACACACACACACACACATACAAATGGCAATCAAGATTGTGAGGAAAAATATAAACTGAAAAAAGAACTTAAATAAAAGTAAGCAGGGCTTGTCTACAGTTTTAGTGTTTTAGTCAAGCATGGTGGGTTGGTGGTGTGTCTTTTTTTTAACCAACTAGGTTTGAATTCTAAAAGCATTAGAACTCTTCAAATAGCCCTGGCAAAATTGAATTATTAAAAATGAACAAAGTCTACAAATTTAAAAAATGTAAGCAACATTAAAAAATCAACAAAGAGAACTAAACTGTGAACAAATGAGTACAACAGGAACCACAAGCAAAATGAAAGGATCAAATGAATGAAAACCGATGAACTGTCTCATTCACGCACGCACACAGACACAGACGCCCAGTAGAGCCAGAGGCATATTGGAATTTCAGGTACACATCCTTCGGGGGTTTGTGCTGCTATGGAGCCTGAGGGGAGTTAAACCTCTGGGAGAAGAACAACAAGCTTGAATGTGTTCAATAAATTGTAAATGAGTACCTCAGATTGTATGATTCAAAATGAATTTCCCTTTAAGGTCCCATATGTATCACAATACTCTCTAATATGACCATGTCTATTTCCTGTCAATAAACTCCCCTGGAATATTTGAAAAAGTTCATCCTCAAAGTCCACTTTTCAGAAAGTGTGAGCTGAGTGTGAGCTGTGGTCCTGGAAATCAGCTCTTGATGTCACTTGTTGATATACACTCCTCCCAGGTTAGTGACTGCCTTGTTCTATCCCTCTTTCAAGCATGTGAAGGGACCAACAAAGCATCATTTTAAGAAGGAAGCTGAGACTGGCTGTAAACAGAGGGGTAAGGACACTATTGTCTTTTTTTGATGATGATTATTGTGCAAAGTGATTCCACAGGAGTCTGGGTGGGATGATAAAGATCAGAAAGTTGGTATAATATGGGACCCTGAAGGTTTTTATTTGGCTGGTGAATTTTTAACGGCACAATTTCAACAGTAGAGATTACGTTTTAAAATCAATACTCGTAATTTAACATGAGCATCTTTTGCCTCATTTACTTTGCTTGTCTCTCGCTATTTTCCACGTTTGACTGTTGAAAAATTGATGGAAAGAACCAGAACTGCAGAGACGTCTCAGCTCACTGTTCCAGTTACCTGAATAAATAACGTTTTCTCTGCTCCTCTGACCGAGGTTTAACTCCGCCACTACATTTGCCCTCGTTCCTTTTATTATTATTTTATTATTCCCCCCATGGCCCATTTGTCAGAAACATCTGTATAACTAAAACTCAACTCAACTGCTACAGCGATCCTCCTCAGTCCGCAGCGCACAAACACAAGCTGGCTACAGTTGAGCTCTCCCCTCCAAAAAGGAAACCCTCTTCTTTCTGTCTGAGAAAAATAGCTACTGGGCTCATCGGACTCCCCTCTTTTCCCCCCATTCCTCCGCCAAAGCACTGGTTCGGTCCTGCTTTTCGGGGGGGAGGGGTCTGTCGGCTGTGGAGGGGTGTTATGAGAATCCCCTGAAGACAGAAACCCGGGTCGGGGTTGGAGACGCCGCTGCTAAAAACTGAGGTACTTGGAGTTGACTTGTCCATCTGGATGTCCACAATGGGTTTTTGCACTTCTAGAAAGAGGCAAGGGTTTTTTTTTCTTTTCTTTTTTTGAATGTAGCAGTCCGTGTGGGACGTGTTGGTGGCGAGTCCTTGGATTGATGTCGGTACAGTGACTGTCCACACAGGACCTGATCTAAAGCAAGATGCTCCTGTACTCCAAGTGTCAGGATACAGAAGCGTGGATTGAAAAACACTGGACAACGATACAAGAACTCAGAGCACAAAAGTAGCGTGTTTGCAATGAACCTGTCTGAAGGCAAGGCAGCTGGCGGAACACCTCCGTGTGTGTGATTTAAAAAGTCAGCAAGAGTTAAAAGTAGTAGAAGAAGTAGTAGTAGTAGTACTTAGTAGTAGAAGTAGTAGTATTAGTAGTAATAGTAGGTGCTACGGCAAATAAATATTCCCACAAAGCGCTCTTTGATTCCTTGCGTCCCTCAAAGCCGACAGGTTTGGCGGTGGGACGTCGCCATCGCCTTCGCGTTTTCAGGCTCGAGGATGGAGGCGAGGGCGGAGTCAAGAGGTCTTCACAGTTGAGTGTAACAGTATAAAAGCAGGTCTTTGTGCTTTGTTTTGAAGAGGGCCGTGTCCAACACCGCTGAGATGTTGTTGACTTGTAAGGTAAAACAAAATGTAAACAGCAACAACAAGAAAAATAAATAAAACAACACCACCGCGGATGATTTAAACGTGAGGCCTGATGCTTGAACGTGCAAGCATCAGGCCGCCTTGCTTGCACGTTCAACGTGCATCCACGTGAAAGCAAGTTGCACGTGGATATTTGTCAGAACTGATCGGGTTCACATTAAAAGTCCAACTGCTGTATCAAGGTTGCCAGAACCACGAGTCTCTCAGTGATATACTCTCTGTACAAAGGTCTGTAAAATGTCTCATTGTCTTGTCGATCAAAAAAACAAAAGAAATTAACAAAACAAAAAACGGCTTAAAAGCTACAAAATTTTGCTTTAAAATCGCGGCTCGTTTCACCATTTTTTCTCAAGTGCGGTGTACACAATACATGCAGTATCAACACGAAATAAATCAACCAGTCTTATGTGTGTATTGCACATGAGAGTGAAGGAGGGGTGTGTCAAGTACGATTAAAAACATTTTCTTCAACAATATCCTCTGGAGATTTTTATACTTTTCTATTTACACGTCTTTCTGTATATATATATATATATATATATATATATATATATATATATATATATATATATATATATATATATATATATATATATATATGTATTTATATTTAAATGTATTTACTGTAAACTGTGTTCAAAGGAAACCTCCACATATAGCTGGTTAGGCACATGTAGTTGGTTCTAAAGAGGAAATACGGGGGGGATACAGCAGTATATGTCAGAACCACGGGACAGATATACAGTAAGCCTAAGAAGGATCACACCTGGCAGTCACACTTGCCAGTTATATACCCTGTGAACCCGACCCAGCACTCACACACTGGAGAAACACATTTCATTTCCACATGTACTGGATTCTATGGGGAGATATGCCTCACTGCTGTAGTATCACACAATGCTATGATCTATCATGATAATACTGGTGTAATTCACATTTGATATATTTTTTTTCTTAAATTTGTACACACATGGTACTCAATAAGTCTCTACTACTCTAGAAATGTAGATATTATAAAATATACATCTCCCATTAAAATATCCCATTTTGCTGATACGTTCCATCCAAATAGAAAGGAAGCAGAAAATGATCATGCTAAAAGACTTTTTTTCCCCTTCTAAATATAAGTGATTATTTTTTTTTAAATCACTAAAATGGCTGATTGGGGTACTTTGGGGCTTGAATGCACCTCCTTTATGAGGTACAGCCGTTCATATTCACACTAACACGCGCACACACACTCTCATACACACACATTTAAGCTTGCATGCACCGTGAAGGTACCTAAAATTTAGTAAATGAGACCAATTAAAAACCTTTCTTAACAATAAAAAAAGAAAAAGAAAAAGAAAAGAAAATCATGCTACACTTTGTTCAGACTAGTGTGTGAACCCAACCAGTGAATATAAATAGGGGAAAGGAAAACAGAGTGCTACAGATGTTGGGTAACTTCCATTCATAATGGGTGTGTTTCAGTCTAAGTATCACAACAAAACACTATCAAGCTTCTTCTCACAACTTACACTTGTTTTTTTTTCCTTCACAGGAATGACTCTTTGGAAGGGTTGTCGTTTTGGGAGGGGGAGCTACTTCAAATATGTTTTGTCTTCCGTGGAGCCACTGCTTTAAATTGGCTAAGGGCCTTGACAGGTCTGCTTGCCCTGTTAATTCTCACGTGGAAAGGTTTCAAGTTCAAGGAGAGTAAAGACGCCGTGTGACAAAGGGAGAGGAGAGGGGGACAGGACCGAATCAAAGAACAGGAGAAGAGGAATCGATCTTCTGTCATGGCTGTGGCTTCTGGGTGTTCTGCTAAATTCCTGACTGAGGTGCAACGACCTGCTTGTGTTGATCTTTTGTTCGACCACATGGTGGTGCTATAGTCTCACAGTGAAATTGGAGGGGGAAGGGCGCATTACCTCAGTGGTGTCCTGAAAAGCCACCAAATTATATATCCCCCCTTGAAAATCATCAGCATACCCTGCCCAGGACCTTCACGACTTAAACCAAACTTAGACGAGATTGAAAAAAAAAAGAGAGAAATCAACAAAAAAGCAGCTCTCTTTCTCAGCTGTGTGACGCTTGCTAGCAAACAACGCCTGTGATGCTATGCCACGAAAGCTCCATTTGGCAAACAGAAGCGCGCACGCCATACGCACAGTCTCCACGCTCGGTGTGTTCCATGAACACATGGGATGTGAGAAATGGAGGGAAGGAAGGAAAATGTTTGACTAGGCGGGGCAGATGGCACCTGGGTGAAGGTAGCCAGCTGGAGTTGGCAGACAGTGCTTGAGGGACGGTCTTTAGGGGCCGCTGACCATCTGACTCTCGGGAATTTGAACCTGATGGCGAGAGATAAAAAAATGTGTACTCATCCATACTTTGCGAAGGGTGCAGATGTACGCGTCCTGCTTATGGAGCATGGCAACAGGGTATCCATAAGTCGGGGAGGATCTTCCCCGACAAGGAAATTTTGTGCCTGTTAAGCCCTTTATTTTCAGTGGAGGAGAAGTGTTGGGCGAACAAGCACGAGCATGCTACTATTGCACGATCCCCTGGTGGCTCTACCGTTACAAAGAAGTGGACTGTGTTTCATTTCTTGTCAGCCAAAACGGAATACAGAGAAATCAATAAAAAGTCTATAGCTTGCTTTTCCTAGCTACCCTTTCGTGTTGAAAAACCTCCACTGATCTGTTAAAGTGGCCATCATTGCTGTTGAAATGAAAAGAGTGAGTGAAGTGAGCCTGTGAAATGCCTGGAAATGCAGAAGGAGGTTAGAAGACCCAAAAACAGGATCAGAGAGAAACTAAGACTTGGTGTAGTGGGGTGAAAGGGAGTGAGCAGGTGTGTGGAAAATCCTCTGCGTGTGTGTTCAGAGTCGGGTTTGCGCCTCTGGGATGTAGATCTCGATGCTGTCGGCGCTCTCCGTGGCTGAGTTCTGCCGGAAAGAGGCGGTACGCTTTGTCTGCAGCAGCCTCCGCCTTGCCTCTGTCCTCTGCCGGTCCCCGAGGTCAAGGGACTTCTCCCTGATGGGTAGGGTATGTCCACCAAGGCGGGGCACCGCCAGGCCACCGGCTCCGCCTCCGCCACCTCCCGCGGCCACGTCCCCTGTACTGTCGGCCCGGAGGCTGCCGGTCACCCCGCCTGCTGGTTTCTTTGGTAAAGGAGGAGGAAGCTTTTTATCCTCCTGGCAACGGATACGTTGAGATGTGGATACAGTGTGGAAATGGTCGGTGGATTTAATTTGAATGGTTTGTGTGAGAGGGACCCCATGCAAAAGGATTTGGCAAAAAATAAATTGGGAGGATATAAACCAAAGAGCAAGAGATGCAAGGTAAAATTCATGCAAGTAAAATGGTTGTATGTGCAAATAATTAAAATCAAAAAGAAAAGTGTCTCAGCACAAAAAAGGACATGGAATGGGAGAAAGGTACGGAAAGAAAGCAGTGAAGAAGAAGAAGAAAAGAGAAGCCATGGTTAGTTTGTTATTGCAGTGATCGGCCCAATCTTTACAACACTTTCAAGACAGGCTTATTATTACAATGGCCAAAAAACAAAACAGAGCTCTTATGTGTTTATTTGACTTTGCAGTTTCGAGAGTCCGCTGAATCGTACGCTGCCCGGCTCAGATCCTCTTGCCGCTCTGCATTCCTACAGCCTGCAAAGCCGCGGAGGGCACGGCCATCTGTGCTACTCTCCTGCACAATGCCACCTTTGCTCTTGGGGGATGCCGTAGAGTAACCAGGGCCGTTCCGAGCCCTGAGCCTCTCACCTTCTTTTCAGGTGGAAGCCTCCAACCAGAGTCCTTGAGCCGCTGGAGGTCCTGGAACTTGACCCTGACGTCCTCTATGTTGAGTTGGAGCAGGTCCCAGAAACTCGCCAGGTCCTGAGTGGTGGGCTGGGGGTACGCCGCTGGGTCCTGGAGGGTCAGGCAAAAAAGTGTGTCGTTAAGTATGATGAATTCACTACATACGGTTTTCTTAAAGAAATCACAAAGAACAAATGTAAAAAGCAGAGTACGCCAACAAAGCCAACTCTGCAAGTGAATCTCGATAACAACTCACCACGCTAGATGAAATGTTAATCTAACTGATTCACTCTTTTGTATCTACCATAGAGAGTTGGAAATTAAATTGAAAATGTCAAGCAGTTCTAACTCTTGTAGCAGCGCAACAACACTAATCTCCTTGGCAGCTAGACACATTGCTTCCCGTTTTCACAGTCTTCTGGGGCTTTTAAGAGTAGCTAGTAGCACTTGCTGGTTTCATCACAACCAAAGAAAAATAGAATTTCAGTTGCACTTTTGAAATGAACAGAAAATGCTCTCTGTTGGAGTTTAGCAAGATGGATGAGCAAAATTCTGTGAGTTGAAATTTGAGCGACCCAGCTGCTATGAAAGGTTAACTTGGAAAATCCAGGAACCACATTGAACGCGGGCGAAATGACTTGTCGCCACATACTCACCACACTTTGCTGGCAAAGGCGGAAAAACTGCTGGACCTTCTGAGACATGAGTATCTGGGCGCTGCCAACCGCATTTCGAATCAGCTCGAGAACTGCAAGAAAAAGCCCACGTGAGGAGCTTTACAAAATTGGATCGCTTGCTGTGCATCTTTGTCTCGGACCCCTGGCGTCCCACCCAGACTCACTCTCCTCTGGCAGTTGGTTGTCCTCGGCCTCTCGCTCCATGGTCTGACACCAGCCCTCCATCCTCTCCACCTCGGTCTGCAGGAGGCGCAGGAAGAACTCCCCGTCCCTCATGCAGGGCGACGCCCGGCCCGAGTCGGGGAGGCTCCGTGGGCCCTCCAGGGACGGTGTCCCCGCCCAGGCCCTCTCCGAGCTGATCGGCAGGGGGGAGTGGGAGCGCGGGGGCAGGTGCGAGTGCTGGTGGGAACGGGTGTCCACCTGGCAGCTTTCACTGGTGTAGCCACTCTGTATAAGGTCCTAAAATAACATTCAAAGATATGTGGAGAGCATTATGTCTTGTTTTAATAAATAAATTAATGTTTGTTTAAAAACCTTTGTTTTTTTTCAGTCTGACGATTTAGTCACAATGAATAATACATTGAAAGGATAATAAAGGTTTAAAGATGTCCAATAATACACGGAGCAGTATATTTTTTGAACAAATGATACAACTGTATTGCTTTAAATGTTTAAATGTAGTTGTTCACAACAGGGCCGTAAGTGTGTTTTAGTTACAAGAACAAACATTTGTGAGTTAGAATAAAACTCAAAGCAACTGATTAGAATTTCAAAGCCAGTTGGCCCCAAATGTTTGAAGATTAATTGTTTCATTTTTTTTAGCTGAAAGTTCTCTAATAAACCTCTTGCATTTTCATTCACCACCTTTTAATCTAGAAAACTAAACATTTTTATAACAGCAGTCTGGCTGCGGGAAGCAGCCTGTACGCCGCCGCAGGGTGCACGCCCACCTCTCTGTACGCCCACTGGCCCTGCGTGTGGACGGTGCGGTGGCACTCTGTGTACTGGCTCGCCGACTCCGGCTCGGACGAGTGCCTCTGGAAGGAACAGCCGAACTGGAGGCTCTTGTCCTGCGTCGGCACGGCGATGCTGAGCCCCGGGAAGCCCTCGGGGTCCAGGTCGGCCTGCACGCTCGCCGTCACGCTGTTGGAGCGCTTGAAACGGGCTCGCCTGCAAGCACGGAGGAGGGGTAGGGGAAACCACGCGTGAGTCTTTTTCCCCCCCCATCAACCGGCACTCTCCTCCGATGACCCTCTGCTTGCAGGCCGCGGTTTGGACTCTTATGACGTCGGCGCGACTCGCCCGATAAGCGCCTGCGAAAATCCTCTGGCATATGACACACCGGCGTGTGCAAATGTCACGTCCGTAATACGCGTGTTTACTCTGCTGCAAGTTTTTCAACCCCCCAATCTCCCCACCACCCGTCCGACGAGGCGTGACTCAGACTTTGCACGTTACGCTGCCTGTTCCTCTCTTCACCTTCCACGTCACACTTTCACTCCGGATCAGAAGAAGCGGTCGGAAGTCGTCGGAACAGGTGCGTGACCGCCGCACGGCTCAGAATGGGTATTTGGGGCGGCGTGACGCGGCCGTCCGTGTGCGGTGACGCTCGCGGTGCGATCAGGAGAAGACGAGGGGCCAAATCGCGTTAGAAAAGTGTGGCTGATTTGTTTTGATGAGTCACGGTCGAGGGGCGGAAAATGAGACGTATTTGGAGCAAATTGTCCTCCGGGTTCGTGCTGCAATCTGTGTCTGATGAAATGTTAAACAAAGTCATAAAAAGGCAACTCCAGAAATCAGCCAAAGGTGGGCGCGCGGGAGTAGAAGGCCTTCGCCAAATTACACTTTAATAAAATTCACATAAATTTTGTCGCAGAAGCTTGGGGGGTTTCGAGAAGGTGAGAAAACAAGAACATTTATTAGACGCGAACCCACGTCGATACATTTTTCTCTCGTGCCGACTCCAGTTTGGTCACCTTTTGTCTTCTTCCACCTGAACTCCTATGGAATGGACCTCCGTCAGAGCCTTTCCCTCGGCGTCTGAGTCGGACAGAGTCTCCGAGCTGTCCACCTGGAAGGATAGCATGCAGAGAGCACCAGCCTCAGTGTGCGGAACGGCACTGAAGACAGACAAGAGTCATGCACAGATCAAGTCTGACTCCACAAATGCAAAACCCCAGCATATTTAACCCTCTGCTCACAGCCTACCGCTTAAACTGCTGCTAAAACCTTCCACATGTTTGAAAGGGGACAAAAACAAGGTGAGTGACTGTGCCTATCCTAACCCCCAGCCAAAGAAATCAGCCAGTGCAGCAGGCGAAGGCGATCAGCTTATTGGCAGATCTGCTGCAGCTGCAGCTGGGTTTTAACAATAAAAAGGTACTCTTTCATTGCGGAGGAGAGCAGCTCAATACTCTGATTTCAAAGAGCTGCTACCTTTGAAAAATGTTCACCTCAAAGATGCAGCCGGTGTAAGGTTAAGGTCGGTTCAAGCCCCTGCTATTGTTGCTGGTGATTACATGCGTACTTGGTTAATTAATGCAGCTTGATTACGCTATTGAGTGCATATCAAATCCAAACTTAATCACACATTGCTGCGGTTGCACTGAAAAGGCGAGTTAAGGTCCCTGTGACTGATGTGCTTTAACTGGTTTTTGACACCTTTGTCAATTAGACGTTTAGAAATCCTCTGGACACCTCAATTAGCGGGAAGAAAGGCGAAAGGTCTTTTGTTTTCACCTGCACGGCGATGGACGGCCTCCACTTCCTCCCGCCGCGTCCGTCCTCCTGGCCCACGGCTTTGCTCAGCACGATGCTGTTCTGCGGCAGGGAGACCGACTTGCCCAGGCTGCCCCCCACCCTGCCGTCCCGCTCCCTGGCAGGCCTGGTCGGCCCCTCCAGCAGGCTGTCAGCCGAGCTGCTGTGCTTCGGCCTCACCCCTACTCCCGGTATGCCCCCGTAGGGCACCAGCTCCCTGGAGCCCCTCACCCCGTCCAGGCTCTCCGCCGAGTTGCTGTATTGCCGGGAGCGGCCCGTGCTGGTGGCCGTGTAATAGCCCCCTCTGGAAGAGCGACCCGAGGGGCCGTCGGCACTGCCCAGGTCCACTGAGTTGCTGTGCTGCTTGGGCCGCTGGCCGGCGCCCGGGCCGGAGGAGAGCGCTCCGCTGCTCTGGAAGTAGGCGTCCTGGGTGGACTCGGTGCTGCTCTGGGCTCGCACTGAGAGCGAAGACTTGGACATGCGAGGTGGGAGAGGGGGAGGAGCACCTTTACGATAAGGAAAGACTGAAGTGTGAGAAGAGCAGGGAGAGAGGAAGACAGAGACTGAGCGGGTTAGAATGTTAGAAGGGTGGGGTACTTACAGAAGGGACAGACTGAAACGTTAAAAGGGGGGTGTGGAGGAGAAAGGGGGGTATTTAGTACAAAGAGGTTGAAAAAATTATTGAGAGAAAAAAGGGGAGAAAAAATGGCGTCAACATCAGCTCGAACGACGACACATCCCGTCACCTCAAGTTCTGCCGGAGGTTCGATTTTCAGGGAGTGGTGAGAGTGAAACAGTGGGTGGGTGGGGGCTGGAGGGGGTGGCAGACGTGACAAAAGGAAACCTCTTTCCTTGAGCTAACTTGGCTCAGCTTCTTAAGAAGATAAAGCTGTTTCCTGAGAGAAATATTAAAATGAAAAAGCACAGATTCCCGTGCCCTCCATCCCAAGAGCTTGCTCTTTTTTTTTTATTTACACCAGTCGTGCACGCAAAGACACACAACAGGGACGCACGCTGGCGCGCACGCACGCACGCACACGCGCGGTGGCTCAGACGAGGAAGGGGGGCTTATTTTCTTCCCGCAGTCAAGGATCACGCCTCAGCCTCGGCTGTTCTCTGCATTTTCATCAGCAGAGTGTCGCCGGTTGCAGGGATGAAAACCAGGGATTGTGGGCGCGTGAACATCCTGTACTGTACGCCGCTTCATTTCGCTGTCTGCTTTGCAAAGCCAGATTCACAAATATAGACTGCCCCATACCTCATGATCAGACGATGAAAAATAAAATTAACATGATGCAAAATTGGACAAGAATAAAACAAAGAGGTGGCGGACAAGGGTTTTACACTGTGACGTGGGTGATATGTGATCACATCTGCATCAGCAGCGACTGTAGTCTAAAAATAAATCTTGTCCCCATGTCTGACATTTATCCTCTTGAAGTTGCATAAGCATATGACACAGTAAGGCAGAGTCTTCTCCCCATAGAAGGAGTTCCCCAAAACCTCCAGGTTTAGTGACTCCAAAATTTGTGTGGTTAAAAAAAAATTCAATAAACAAACAAGCTAGATTTTATTTTTTTAATATCCAGATTCTTTCAGACAAACACTAAAACTACATGAGCTTGATGAGCTTGAGACTGTGTATGCTGTCTCCAATTAACTCACAATAAAAGGCCTTGCATTTCCGTACGTTATAGGGATTTCAGGAGTTATTACTAAATCGTACAGACGGCAAAATTGACACTCAAATACGATAAAGATCATATATATGGCAAAGTGCCAAGTGTCGCAATACGCACAGGAGCAGCAGAGTTTGGTTGGAAAAAAGTGACATCATAAAGTCTGATGGAAGAGAGGACCAAAAAAAAGAAAAAAGAGTCAGCATTAAAATTTAATGCGCTCGTCGCATGCGGCTTCACAGAGGCTGTGCGGCTCCTTTGTGCTCGCGCCTCGCTGGATAAAGTCTCTTTTTGTCGAAGGCAGCCCTGTCAGGCACAAGCTGTCACCCGACTGCGGCTACCGCCGAGTTGCCACCTAGCGGGAAGAAGACAAACACACGAGCGCGACTCACCGGCCCCGCCCTTGATGCTCCCCTGGGGGCCGGACATGGAGAAGACGGAGAGGCAGTCGTCGTCCTGGGAGCAGCCAGCCTGGATGGCGCGCACGTAGCTGTGGCTGCGAGTCCGGAACACTCCAGGAAGATCCAGCGCCTCCACGGCCTGGGACTCCACCTCCCCAAACATGGTCTCACACACCGACTCAAACTGGCGGTTCAGGGTTTCGCCGAGCTGTCCGACAGGATGACGGAGGGTGAGGAGCTGAATGACGCTACATAGAAAATAAATAATTTAAAACCCAACAAAACATGGCCTTTTCTGTCACCTGTGAGCTGGTCAGGGAGCGGGTGTAGCTGCGGGAGCGGGTTTGGGTTTTGGGTGTAGTTCGACTGTTGGGGTAGGCGTCCGTGCACTGCTTACACGAGTACCTGGATTGATGCACCACAACACACAATGACAGGCTTTTCACTCCAAATACACCTTCAGTACTATCATTATTGTTGTCTATAATTACAACTGTTATCGTCATGATCATTGTTGGTGTCATCAATATTATTATGATGCCGTTAACATTTCAGTCTCGTGAAAATTGCCTCGCTGAATGCACTTTACTTTGCTTTTTGGCTCTTCTGGTTAAATTGCCACTGCCAATGTACGGTACAGTTTGTTCTTCACCGGGTTGCTGAAATGGTGCAAGCTGATATATGAATAAATAAATAAGAATAAAGGTGATTCAATGCAAAGAGTCAAGGATTTCCTTCTGATAGACACCACTTGCTGAATTGTTAGCAAAGACTGGGAAAACCCAGTCTTTGCTAACAACAACATTTATTCTTTTATAGTTTGCAAAATTTAATTTGATAAAACAAGGATTTGATTCAACATTACTATTGTGAATATAGTTGATGCTACGTTGATTTTGGCTCCCTCACAGATTTATTCGGCAGTTAGCGTCATACTCTATTATGTGTCTATGAAACCCCAAAACAGTCAATCGTGTCATCGAAACACTAGACCAGTAAAGAAGCAAATGTCCAGAGTTTCTTGTGAAATGTACTTAGTTTGGCTGCTCGGCAGCTGTTTTGCAGACAGACACGCTGTTGACCACTGGGGTGCTCCTGACCTTTGATCCATGCTGATGGCTCGTCTGAACGCGTCCCTCTGGGCGATCAGGGTGGATTTGGGGGAGGCTTTGGGACTGGTGTCCGAGTCGGCGCTGTCGTCGTCGCCCATGGCCTTGATGTAGCTGCCGCTACGCATGCGGCGGCACGGGATCTCCCCTCCGCTGTCGTCGGCACCACCGCCGTACCCTCCTCCCCAGTCTTCTGACGGGACCTGAGCCAACAGGCACAATTGGACCTCAGCATGTATTGTCAGTGGAAAGGTGCTGCGCATTTAAAACGTTTTTTAAATATTGGATTTAAAGGGATAGTTCAGCCAAAATCAACGTCTAACCCCCACCCTTTTTTACTCATCACTCTGTCGATGGAAGCACTGGTGGAGATTTTCACTCCCATAGCCATTTTGGAGTTGGATAGAAAGAAACTATTCCACCCAATGCTCATACGGTGGAAGCCAGTGGTCCATGGCCATGGACTTATACGTGTAAAAGCAATGGAAGAAAAACAAAACACGTCTCTTCCATGGACTTCTGCAGAGAGAAACCTCTCCAAAACAGTTTTCTGGATGAGAAAATTTCACAAGAGCCATCAATAATACGATGAGTAGGAAATGGGCGAAAATTGTTATTTTGCATGAATTATTCCTTTAAATGCACATCCATCTATGAAACATGGCCAATTTCGATTTTAGTATGATTATTTATCTATTTGTTCTTCTACAAATGGATTAAACTGTTAAAATGGAAAACAAAGTCAGTGTGCATTCCCCTTCTACAAAAACTGTTAAGGGACTCACGATGTGGTTGAATTGGTGTTAAGATATTGCAGCTGCTTCTCAATATCTGTTAATAAAGTTAAAATGCATCTGCAACCAGAGAGAACACCACTATTTTGATACAGCATGTATTTCGACACAAACTACGGGGGGCATCCAACACGTAGGGAGCCATCGGTGGAGAACCCATGCCCATGCAACACGCGCACAGACACATGCTTGCATCTTTTATGCACCCATGGGAGATGGTCTTGAGGGGGGTGAGAGAGAAAATGGACAAAAAGGACTTACAGAGAGAGAAAAAGTCTGACAGCTGGAGAAACACTGACACGCAGAAGGAGAAACAGCGTAAGCTCGAGTCCGGCGACGGACGACACACACAACCACTCGCAAAGCAACACGGTGCGGAGAGCCACACAGCGACAGACACACCAACAGACACACAGACAGACAGACAGACAGATGGACGGACAGACGATCCAACCGACAAAACTAGAAAGAGAGAGGAGAATGGCCAAAAACCAGAGGACAGAAGCCAACCACAAGACAGATGGATGTATGGAGGAGATGAGGAACTCACATATCAGAGTCAGGACACAACAATGAAAATGCTGATCCAACCAACAGAATGTACAAGAAGCACAAAAGTATTAAAACAAACAAACAAAACATAACCGTACATTTAAAGGTTCTGGCTGTGGGCGTCATGTTGGACAAGGTCACATGGTGACTGTGCACTTCTCAACCTTTTTCTCAAGCTTTTTCAGCGGATTCCAAGTTCACTGACAAAGTGCAATGTATAATCATTAGCAAATTAAAGGAAAACTTGATGGACCGATGCTAGCGTGCTCCGTGTCTGCGCATCTCACCATCCTCCAGTCTTTAGGAAGTCTGGCACCTCTCACATTTGAACACATGGTGCAAGGGTGAAACTTGCGCCAAAAATAAATCTGATGTAATCTGATCTCCGTGCTTCGTATTCAATAGAAAGAATAATGGATAAAGCATTGCAGCAGCGAGATCATCTCAGAAGGAACGAAAATGACCAAATAACTGTTTGTTTAGTGTGGCTGTGTTCAGAACAGAAGATGCAGTTTTAAAGCATGCAACCACCTGTGCTGGGCCCCAGGCTCACACACACACACACACACACACACACACACACACACACCCTGAGGTTGGGAATCCAGCAGTGTCTTTTTTTTTTAAGGTCAATGCTTAAAAGATGATTCAGCCTAATCTCCCTCCATCCTCCTGGCCTTCTACTATCACGCTCATTTTCTCCTGCTGCCTGTCCTCCTCTTCCTCCTCCTCTTCCTGGTGGCGACCATCGCCTCCCCTATCTCCCCCATCCCTCCAACAGGCGCAGCTATCTCTTTACCCTCCGCAGATCTCTGACCGCAACCCCGCCGTTTCTCTCAAGCTCTGTATTCCCGCCTTTATTCTTTATTTTTTTCTTCATCTTATCTGTCCGACGTGCCCTCGGAAAGAGGGGAGGCTCTGCAGGGGGAAAGAGGTGGCGACGCTGCTGATTGCTTCTGACACGGCAGGAGAAAAACCCGACAATCGTCCTTTTTGCCTCGGAACAGTCAGACAACACCCGGGAAGAGCGCCTCTCCTTGTGCTTCTTTTCATTTTCACGTACAGCCGCCAGTTTCTTCCACTTGCCATGTATGGAAAACTGAGGCAACACTGGACCACGGTCACCTTATACAAGCGGCGAGGTTATGTACTCCTTGTTCCTTCTTGTCTGTTGCTGGTGGCATGGCAGAGTTTTTTCTTCCTCACATCTTGGTCAATATAAATGCTGTTTGTTCAGTTTTTAAATGGTGACTTCCAGTGTACAGATGAGACGATGAATGGATGAATCGGCTCAGATCAGTAAAGCATTGCTTCTGCTGTTGTGGTTCACAGGATTATTGTAAAGCAACTGGTGCCAGGATAGACATATGGAACAGACATACACCACACAAACACACACATGTAAATATGTCCTACGTATATATATATATATACATATATATATGTGTATATGTGTGTGTGTGTGTGTGTGTGTGTGTGTGTCTGTGTTTGTATATATATCCTATTTCCTATATTTATTGTGTCTTATCTGTTTTCTGTTTTTATGGCCGTTCTTTCACACAAACACAAACACACACACGCACAAACACACTTTTACTGTTCTATTTTTTGTGCCTATTCTTTCAGCAGGACCTTCCTCATTTCCCCTCCTCATTTCCCTGATTGTTTCCACCTGCTCTGATTACCCTCATCAGGTGTGTCCTGTGTTTCTCTGCAGCTCACCTGTAACTAAATCAGTTCGTCACCTCCAGCCCATTTAAGCCCATCACTCTTTTATGGATCTGTTTGTGTTTGCCTCTCTTTGCACTCACCAGTTCCCTTCTGTACTCCCAGTTGTTCAGCTGCTGCGTTTCATTAAAAAAAAAAAATGATGAATGATTTTTCTTTTGTGTGTGTTTTGAACCTGGGATTCCATGACTTGTTTTGGACAGAAAGCTTCTTTAACAGTCTCACGTTACCCACCTTTTCAAACCTTTGCTTTTCATTCAGACGCCAGTGAAGCAAACTCAGATGTTTTATCACCACACAGATGCTCTTCAGAGCTCTCTTTGTAACTCACCCAATATCATTGTCCTCTTGGTGACATCATAAAGGGCTGGTTTTCTACAAGGTGTTTATATACAGATCTTTTGAAAAGTGGGCCAAGCACTTGAAATCAAGGGCAGACTTGACGTCTGGGGAGTTCAGTGACGGGGAAGACATATTGTTGGCAGAGTGAATTTGGTACAGTGTTTCTCTCCATGTCATCCGGAACATCCAAAACGACTTTCGCTATTGTCTAAAATGTGTTATTTGCCATCATATTTAAGCCACATAAGCTACAAGGTTTTCTAGGTGAAACTGTGTTGTCAGCTTGGCCTCTTTGAGATATTTTACTGACATGCTTTCGAAGGAAAAGTGATGGAGAACAGTTCTATCCATCCGCTCAAAAAAGTGCCTCTCCGGTGCGACTCATTTCCTCTTATTTTATCCTATTCTTCCTGGATCACAGGTCACCACAGTGTGCGTCTCGTGTTACCCTTCTAAAAATACAAAGCCTCAAAGTCATCGACAGACTCATTATAAAAGTCAAAATCTGGCTGGTCAAGTTTGAGTTTGATGGACACAAACAGTAGTTTTCTTCCAATAGTTTCCTTCTCAAGTGTTTTTTTTTGGTCTCTGTACCAGATTGACTCAGATCTAGGAAACACTCCATCGGGCTTTTTGGATCAAATTCAAGGACCTTTCAACCGGGAACAAACAAACAAACAAAATCTCACAAAGAAAGAGAAACCTGCAGAGGGAAAAGTTTAATTTCAGTCCTTGGGTGCATGTGCGACGGGGGCGTGAGGTACGCTGGCCAATTGACGGGGATATTCATTCGTCCTTTGGCAACACGCACGCACATGCACACACACACAAACACACCACAGAGAGAGAGAGAGAATCCTCTCCTAGTCTCTTCTATCAGGAGAAAGGATGAGAGTTGGAAAAACACCAGAGACTCGGGTGGCAACCTGCTGTTTCCGTAGAAACAGCCGGTATGGCAGCTCGACCCCAGCACAGCTGGAGGTTCTGCGTGTTTGCGTACGACTGTTCCAGTATTGCATGGAACAGACCGTTGGCCGTTTGCTTTCCATTTAAGGAAATTCACGTTGGGCAAATGAGAGAAAGCCAAATTGACCACTGAATTGCTGCTCTTTGTGACTCACATCTGAACACAAACATACTCCATGGGGTCTCTCGAGGGGATATTAATGTGTGTGTGTGTTTCTTTTTTTTTTTTTTACACCACCACAGGATGTCTTTTCAAAGTAAATACTGTTGTTCAATGCTAAACAAAAAGTAAAACAGCTAATCTGATTTGATAGAACAGCTGTGTGAGCATGTACTGTATGTAGGGTGGAAAATTAAGAATGACATGCTCATTAATCCAAATGCTAATCATGTAAACTGTCAAAGCAGAAGTCTTTGAATTGATTTGTGTTGGATTTCATTTGGTTTTCACTGGGAAATCGGTATGATTTATTTATTTTTTGTTCCCTGATCAGTAAAGCCATTAATGTAGTAACTGCTCTGATGGGCCTTGTGTACGGTCTTGATTTTACTGCTATAGTAGATTAAGCTATCCTCCTGCTTCTTCCTGCCAGTCATAATTTATTATCAGCCGCTAATTGCAGCTTATTGTTACAAATGATCAGATGTTTCTTTTTCACGCTCTATTTGTCTCTATAGAGGATCAAAATATATGAAATAAAAGCATTAAGGCGTCTTTAAATGATACAAAAAAAAAACATTCCACAACGCAATTCGATTTCTCCATATGAGTCCAGCTAATAAAGCCAAATGCCAGCGGCACCGTATATGAGCGTTAGGAATCCAGCCAGAATTATAATCCAGCAATGACTGCTGTATGCATCTTCCCATGCAACTAGCAACGAATGAGGTGTGAGAACATGTTAAATTGAGTCTTGTGCATCTCTTGGTATTTGTTTGCTTTTCCGTTCCCAAGACTGAGTTATGCGAAATGGGAAGTGTTCGAATTTGACCAAGTGATGACTTGGTGAGGAAAGAATGGAAATGTTGTCTTGAAAGAGCTTAGAGTGAAGCTGAATAGACCCTTTTATCCCTGTCTGTACCATTTCCATAATGCGGGAGCGTATTGTCTTTACATATGGGTAAGCTGAGGCTTTATTCCTCTCTTTGCTGTGTCGAAGGAACAAATGCAAATACGCACGCAAATACACAATCACACATAGAGGACGGACGGACGGACTCATGCATGCGAAAATGTTGGCATGCAGACTCGCACACACCTGCAGATAATGGAAGGTCCTTTCCTTCAACTTGGTGTCCACTGGCACCAGGGCTTTGTCGTAAGCTCCTCCCACTCCTCCCCCCCCTCCCCTGGTGGAAGGGTACACCTCCCTGGCCTGGCTGACGGTCATCGCCGACCATGTGCTTCTCTTCAGGGAGTGTCCGTGGTGCCCGTGGTGTCGCTCCGCTTCATTCCCGGCCAAGGCCATCGTGGTGCAGGCCATGCACTCCGCTGGTCCCGGGGCGGCCACTCGCTCCTTGGGTCTCTTCATTGTTAGCTCCTGGATGGCTGCGTCAAGGCTCTCGTGTCCGACCGGATAGCCCCGCCGGCCCCCGCCCACCAGGAAGCTGCTGTCGCTGTCCAGATTGTCGTCGGAGCTCCACCAGCCTGCCGTCCGGCTGCGGTGGCGCCTGCCCGACTCGTGCCGCGAGTCCCCGCTCTTGCTCCGCTCGCGGGACTTGTTCCTCCGGGTGGAGCGAGACTGGTGGCCCGAGTACTGCCCCCCGCCGTCCTCCCCGCCGCTCCGGTGACCCCCTCCTCTCTCGCCACGGTAGTCCCCACCCCCTCGCGTGCCGTTGTACTCCCGCTTGGACGGCGCCTCCAGGGAATGCGACTTGGCAAAGAGGCGCTGGACGGAGTTGACCAGGTGGCGGATGCGCGAGGGACTCTCGCTGCGCTGCTCCGCGCCCCCACTCGTAGTGCGCTGGTACTGCAGGGTATGGAAGCCGTCGGGGTGAAAGGGCACCTGTTTCTCGAACTGGTCCATCATGTTCGGAGGGATGCGATGCATCTTCCCACCGTGGCTGGACAGACAGTCCTCACAGGAGTCAAACGACTGAAGAGGCGGATGTTGGCTGGGGTGGGAGCGCGGGAAGGTCCCCCCACCGGAGTGGCTGTGTGAGTGGGAGTGCGAGTGAGAATGATGCCTCTCCAATGCCAGGGCCTCAGCCGGACCCGGAGGGTAGTAGTGGCCATCGCTGTGGCCGTGGTAGTATTCCCGAGCCGGGCCATCACAGTTGTCCGGCATGCAGTGGCAAGGGCCTCCTCCGCCACCACCGGAGGAATGCTGGGACATGCTACGGCTGACATGGTACCCTTTCATAGGCGCCGGGGCATGGTGGGCCGTCCGGGCCGAAAGGGGGCGCTGTGGGCGTGACAGGGTTGTTGGGGTCTCACCTGAAATCACAAAAGAAGTGACCATTTAGGGCCTATATACCATCATAAACAACTTTCATACAATTTCTGGCACATTGTCAATCGTTGGGTACGACTGCCACATTGAGTAATCACACTAAAGCATTTCAGACAGCCATGTCCAGTTTGACTATTGTCAGCTCAGCATAACGGCCTTCCGGTGCTTACTTTACAGTTGAAAGAGACTTGGATGCATGTTAGAAGTCAGTCCATCAGTTAATCAATCAACTTTTTAATCACAGCCAAAGGCCTCTCAAAGTGCTTTGCGCAATCAAACAGAAAACCAACTGATCCCTCCTGATTACACATGAAGCGGCAGTGGGCAGGAAAAATTCCCCAGTGGGGAGAAACCTTGAGCAGGTCCCTACACTAGAGTGCAACATCTGCTTTGATCGGTTGGAAAGAAATAGAGAGAATGAAGGGATAGATGTAGGATCAGAGTGGCAGGCAGCCCAGAGAGGCGTTCATGCAAGGACACAAATGCGAGCGTATTGTTCTTCCCCATTGGTGCTGGAACCACGGGTATGCTTTGCGCATGCCTTGTGACAATGTCATGACATATGTTAAGGCGCTTGGATGGGGTTGGTGCAGAGCCAGTGTAGATCTGGGGGAGGCGCTACTGTACTGTGCGTTCATGCTCTGTCACCAAACGTAGCAAGGGGTGAGAGTGAACCCTTAAAATGTTCCGCTTATCAAATAATTGCATCTAGTGTTGCAGGTTGCATTGAGAAATAATTTGCCGTCTCTTCGCTAATCCCAACACGATGAGTCGGCATCTCGGTTACTCTTGTGTTGCTTTTACCTTGTTTTTTCCTGAGAGCATAAACTCGTACACACACACAACAAATTGATATAATCTTGCTAAAATGTGTTTTGCCGTAACCTCCTTGACACTTTTATGGTTCGTATGTCTGTGTGAGATACATTGGTGGAGGGGAGTCTCAGAGGAGTGATGCAGCAGCTGTCGCATTAATAACGGTGGGGAAAAAAAAGAAGCAGAACGTTCGCGCGGTTTTCCTTCCTCAATCAAAAGCAACCTGCCAGATTTACTGTTAAAACGACACTTCTTTTGTCCTTTTCCTGATTAACATTTTTATCGTTGAGGGGGGAACTTCATTTGTTTTGCGCATGCAGCCGAAACACAAACCGCAACGTCGCAACCATTCATCCTGCGGGCTGCGACGCATGGCCACAGATGCTTTCTCCTCTCATTCATCTCAAAGACTTCCTGGCTGATAAATCAAGATTAGCCTTGTTTATTTTTCTTCTCCCCCTCCTCCTCTGCCTCGCGCTTGCCTCAGCTTCTGTCTTGTTCTCCTCTTTAGCACGTCGCCGCTCCGACTCGCCGTCGCCCATCTCTTCCCCCGTTCCCACTCCGTTCATCTGTGCCTGCAGGGGGGGGTGGGGCGCTCCGAGCCTTTGCGTGATTTATGGCGGGCCTATTGATTACAGACCACCCCCAGTGTGGAGAGGACGGTTGTTTTTTTTGTTTTTTGTTTTTTTGCGGCAGGCGTCCAAGCGCATTTGTAAACGTTTGCGCTATCAATTACGGACCAGATTTGCCGTTTCAGTTCGGGGCCACCGACTGGGAATGCCGCCTTTTGGGGATAAGAGCACAGGAAGAGGGAGGAATTCTTTCCACAAAAGCACTCGCAGTGAAATGAAATGAAAACACACGTCGCCAAGCGGCGAAGCTGAGAGCAGGGCACACTGTCAAAGCCCTGCCGCTTCTTGTGACTTAAAGCCAGCAGAGTCCAATCAGGGTAATAATCTTCACACTCACCTATCCCTTTAAGCACGTGAGATTACATTCCGGGTGTGGTAATCGTGTGTTTTATTGGACTGGCATTAATCGGCATTGCTGAACTCCACTGGCCGACCGCAGGGCCGCCGCCGCCCTCCCACGGCGCACGTGAGCAATTTTGGGTATCCGATTAAACGGAGATGAGAGAGGCCGATTCCGAGCTGCGCAGGACTCGATTGTGTTTGCGCTCACGTCTCCGCCGGGGCCTTTTTTTCACGCAGGGATGGAGCGATCGCGGGGGGCCAGATGCCGCGGATAATCATCAAATAGAGCGTGGCCTGTAGCGCCGCCTCCATTGGCCGAGTGAGAGCTGCCGCCCCTGGACGGCGACTCAGCCTCCTCAAGTCGATGCTGTGCTGTCGACGGATTTTAGACAACCGTGGCACTGAGTTAATGAGGCCGGAGGAACCTCGGAGTGCTGAGACGGCAGGTGGAAACCTCCAACCTGACATTGAACACATCACAGGTTTTAGAGGACTCTGTAGTATTAACGTAACCCAGTGTGTCTGAGGGAGCGTTTCCTAGATTCAAGGCGTTAAAAAAAGGAACTATCAAATATTTTGGCGAGTCTGGATTTTTTTTTTTTTTGGTGGGTTCATGAACAAACAGCGAAGCGAGCAGCGGCTGCTCCTGCCTGGAGTTAAAATTAAAGTTAAATTTAAACCGTGTTCTGTTTTTTTTTTTATGAAGTCTCCGACTGTGGAGCCAAGCTTCTGGCTAGGAGCTGTCAATCATGCACACACACACACACACACACACACACACACACACACACACACACACACACACACACACACGCGCGCACGTGCCGATTTCCGTGCTTGCAGGGCTACGTCTACGTCCTGGAAAGGAAGTTGAGACGCAGCCCAACGGTGGCTGTCTCTTTTCCTCACATCCTCCCATCTCTTCCACGTCTCTCCTGCTGACCTACTTCCGTCCATCTTCCCCCCATTCCCTCTACCTCCCACCCCCCCGGCGCTCCTGCCGCCTTTGTTTTCATCCCATTCTTCTCCCTTTTTAACCTGGCAGTCCGTCCCTGCACCTGTCATCCCTCCCCTCTGTCGGGTTAATCACAAACTTTGCTTCCCACCCTTCATCTCTCGCCTTCTGCCCCCGTCTGTCATCTGTACCTCCCTCGTCACTGCTGGGTGTATTACAGTGCTGCCCAAAAAAGGAGCGATATCCCTTTACATTAAAACATTTGCCTTGCCCTTGCCCTAAATCCCTGCCTGTATCGATCCCCTGCACTTTATCCGTTTTTGTTGGTTCCTCTTCTACGTGCAAAACCCTGATCTGCTCCACGGGGGAATTGGGAGCCGCTCGACGTGCTGTCATTGTTTAACACTGCCTGGCATCGGCGTGGCTGTTGCAGAGGCTCCAGTCTGGAGTTGTTTCACTTTAAATATTTATGCGCTCATGCCAGCTGCTCTGACCCACTTTCCACGCACAGCTGAGTGTTCCGCTCGCTGCCGCCACCGCTTCTATGTTGCCAGCTACGAGTTGTGGGTCAAAGGCCTGCTTCACTGGATATTCACCAGCTGAAATACCAGAAAACGACATGCGTATTTGAATGCGTGCGTTCCTTTCTTCTTCTTCTTCTTCTTCTTCTTCTTGTCTTTTTTCTTTGTAAAAACCCACCCATCACTTTAAGGACAAAGCTCTCATCTGTCCAGAGGCGGAATGCTCAGAAGTGTCTTTGCGGTTTTCGGCCCCGGCTGGAGCGGGAGTTGCAAACGACGGTGACTTACTTGACATTCAACATGGTAAAAAGAGAATGAGAATCTCATGAGCCCATTAAACATGTGCATGGATATGATTAGGCCTGTCCAGTCAGATTGCTGTGCAGCCATGAGGAAGCCAAAGTTAGTGAAGCATGCACGAAACTGTAATAGTGTACCATCACATCATAACTCCACTTCCTGGGACTAAATTTCCATTGTGCATCTTTTAGAACCTTACAGGTTCATTGACCAGAGCAGAACTGTTCTAAATGGAACTTGTAGCGAATGGAACGTGATCATTTGATTGACAGTCTCATGTTGGGATGGAAAAGCTGAACATTTGCTGAGGCTTGCTATGTAAAGTAGAAAAATAATAACCTCCAACCAACTGTAAGGCTGACGTGTAATCGAAAATTCAGCATTTCAGGCTGAATGACAAGTACTAAGCTATGCTAATCAGCTGCTGTGTTGCTTTTTTCCCCCCTCAACCCTTACTACCCAAACCTGAAACAATAGCTGATGCCACCTTGCAGTTTATTGAGACGGGTGAATGCAGCCAAGACGGTGGCTATTGTGCCAAGTAAATGCAGGCTTTGTTAACCCGCAGATACAATGAGCGAAAGCAGCGGCGTGGTCAGGGGCAGATATATTGTTTCATTTTGAGAGCGGGATGAGGTGAACCTCAGGCAGCTCTTATAGAATCGCAGTCAAACAATGAGTTTATTTATTTTTTCCTCTCTGTCTCCCCTCACACGTATGTGCCAGAGCGGCACAAGCTAAAATAAGCTATTAATGACCGTGGCCCTGCACACACACACACACACACACACACACTCACGAGGGACGGACAATCACGAAGTGCGCCCATACGGGAATGAAAACGGAAGGAGATTGGCTGCGGGTCGGCGTTTTTTGGCGTGCGCCTCCTTCTTCTGCAGCCAGTCACGTACTGGTGGGGAAAACTGGCAGGAGGGGCTGATTCTCCTCCTCTTTGCTTTTAGCTGTGAACAATGTATTTTCATTGTCTTTTTATGCCACTGGCTGACTTGCTTCGGCTGAGCCATTGGGACACGGTTAAAATATCCAAGGGTGAGTGATGCGAGAGAGATGGGATGTTCTGAGGGTATGAAAAATATGACTGACGCATGTCATCTCACTTTTGCGTCTGAGCCGAATTTAAAAAGTTGAAAGGAATGTTAAAAAAAAAATGTACATGAAAGAAATGACAGGTTAGCTAAAAACACAAGGCATCTGCTGCTACTCATGTTCATGTCTCTTTTGGTTGGCAGCAAATGTTCAGACGTGCGCGTACGCGCACGGTCTCCAGGCTCGGTCTCCGGGCTCGGTCTCCGGGCTCGGTGATGACGATGAAAGCCACGTGTTCGACGTCCGGCCACCTCAGCTCCTTACGGGAAGCGGGAGAGGCGTGAAGAAAAAAGGGGCCATTGTGAGAGAGCGGCGGGCAGTGGAGCGGGAGATGGTGTGTGAGGGCATGGAGGCGCTGGCTGCAGTGCAGGGGAAATATGCTCCCGTCATAAGGGCAATATTAAAGAGTGCCTGGGGGACGATTCCTCCATCTCGCTCTGCCGGTCTCCTCCTCCTGCCCTGTTTTGCCATCTCTCATCCCTTCCACACTCTTGCTTAACCTGCCTCTTTTTTCCAACCCCCTCGCCTTCCTCCTGCACTCCAAATTGTTCATTTTCAGCCTCACTGTTACAGTGGAGCCTTCCAGCAGCTTTCTGACATTAGGAACCACACGGGAGATCAGTCTCACCCTCGAGTTCGGGGGGCGAGGCGCTGCAGGGTCAGCTTGTCAAGCCTTTTCATTTCTGACTCTGACAGACAGCGCGGGCCAAAGCTAATTCATATAGCTTGTGTCATTGGTGTCATTTTTTATATTGTGTCATAAACACATGGGCTGTAGTTTAGTAAAGTTCAATGGAAGGATGTTCAGTTTTGTTTTAAGTGTGAAGCTACTCATACAGATCAGTTCTTTCATATTGAGCATACTGTATGTGCTGAACATATATTTAGATATATGTCTTTCATAGTTGTCTGTTATCTGTTTATCTGCTTAAAACTGAGCATTCTTTGCAATGCCAAACAAAACATCCTCTCATCCGGAAAACATAAGTGGCACAAGAGGGCGCTTGACAATAAGCTGAACTTTCACAGGGCTAATGTTTTCCAGAGCAAGCACTAAAACGTGTTGGTGTGAACGATGCATACGAAATCTGCAAAAGACACTCCCAATGGTACCATGCGACTATGGTAGCAAGTGCTATATTATCTAGCTGGCTATCTGTTCCGTGTCGCCCTATGACCACGTTTGCATATTACATTTGATGCATCGACATGAATTTGTAAATATTCAGTAAGATCCAGAAAAAAAAAAAACTAAGCAAGAGACGATGTTGATGTCTTCTATGTATTTAAATCAAATTCCACGCGGCCGAGGAAACACGAAGCTGTGTGTTTACACCGCTGGAAATGGCCCACGCCGGCATCTGAATGTGACTTAATGAGAAGGGGAAAAAAATACCAACGGCGCTGCTTAGTGTAATGCAGCTCGCTTGTAATTGGCCCGCTGAATTCTCCTGCTATGCCTGGAGTGGCATGAGGGGCCATAGCTGCAGATATTAGATCTGGGTAAACAGAGATCAGAGGCAATGAGAGGAGAGTCAAGTCATTAGATGTTGGGTCTTAACCCTGAGCAGGAGAGCACTTATTCTCACACGCTCGCACACGTAGATTTCGCCACGCTGTAACACACACACACACACATACACGTGTGCACAAACACACTCATAACCCAGGCCCTCACCCACCGCCTCCCCCTACGACTCCTTTGCCTCGGCTCTTCATTTCTTAATCCCGCTCCTCATCCCCGGCAAATTCCCACTCTGCGTCGCTCCCTAAACGCATCGCTTCTTCATCTTCCTCCTCCAGTGGTCCCGTGGACCGCATCCAGCACGTTAGCCCCCCTCTGCTCCACTGTGTTTCCACCGCAGGATCTAAAAAGCAGTCCCTTGGTGGTGTCAATAAAGTTCCTGCTCAGGGGTTGAGCTCTGCAGCGGACTCAGGATTTACTGCAGTGGAGCTAAAGGTTTGTGACTGGATATTGTTTTCAGGGTTTGTTCGACCGGCCAGCTTCATACCAAATTGCACCCGTACTGTTGCAATGCTCAGGTCACACAAACTTCAAGCTGGACTCCCTTCGCCTCATCACATTAGACTGGACTTCAACACCTTCACCCCTTAACTATCACCTCAACAGCTTATCACCTCCTGCTACTAAATATAACCGCCGTCATTACACGTTTGGGCATGATGGAGGATGTTCAAACATTCTAGAGGTGTAACTTACCAATCTTAAGTGCAACTTGAGACACCTACACTACATGTATCTGGAGTTTCCATAAGCATGTGTTTAGGGGTGATTCACAAATACCCTTCAGAATTTCGTTATTTTTCACTGTGAAAATGCAAACGTGTTCACATCCAGTTGCCAGGCAGCATCAAAGGTTTGTTATTCACACCACTTCAAAACCCCCTCTACAACCTCCTATTCTGCCTAACAACACCATGACCTTCCACCTGGTTGAGTTTGCTGGACTTTTTGTTTGGAAAGACAATATTCAGGAGATTCAAAATTACACTTTCACTAAACTCAAAAAAATGTCCTGAGCAGCTCAACAAGGAGCGGGGGGGGGCGGGGGGGGGGACGCGGAAGAATGACGAGTCAGAGGTGGTGTCGAGTTACTGATCGCCAGATCAACCCAGGTCGTACCAGGAACCACTGGAACCCATCTGGTGACAAAACGGTGCTGTAGCTCAACGCGCTTCTGCAAACATGGCATGGAGGAAGGATGCTGGCAGCAGCTGTGTTCACCGATGCAAATCACAGTCAGAGGGATGGACACACTCTCTCACACACACACACACACACACAGTGCATCACACTTTTAACCAGCTGACTCCAGTGTTGCTAGGTTACTTGGTGAACTAGGTTACCACATGTAGAATATCTCTGCATAAAGATGAGAGAGAGAGAGAGAGAGAGAGAGAGAGAGAGAACCAGGGATCGTTAATTGTGATCAGGCCCTGATGCAGCTCCTGGTACGATCTGTGTCAGCAGTGCTACAAGATTAGGACTAAAGCGGGTGTGTTTAGTTGAGTGTATTTAAAAAACAAATGTGAGTGTGTTTGAAATGCAAATGAGGGCACACATGCAAAATGTATATGCACATTTGCATATGCTGTGCATGTGGTCGCCCGCTGCTGCTGCTGCTGCTGCTGCTGCTTTGATGTCACAGCAACGTGCGGCAGCTTTGAGACCAGGGCCAAGAGAGGAAGGCCAACTTCCCTTTTCCTTTTCCTTTCCTCCACATTCCTCTCTGTCTTTGCTTTCCTACCCAAGCACTTCCTTTCTCTTTCCTTGGTCACTTTTTCCTTACTATATAATTGCATTGCTGGCATTTTCATTCCCTTTGCTTTTGGGATCCTTCCTTCATGTATTCCCTTTTCCTCGACCCTATAGCTTCCTCAAAAGAGAACAAACAAACACAACAAAATATCACAGCCTACAATCCAGGAAGCCTCGACATTGAACAGATGGAGGAGGCTTAGTGGCACTTAATAAGCGTAAAAAGACGAAAAAAAAAAACAGTCAATAATCATCATGGCTGAATTCAAAGTGTTTGCAGCATTAGGTTAAAAGGCGGACGAAGCCACGTGCTGTATGAATCAATATGGGGTATGGATTCACAGTCGCACAGCTACGCACAACACAGCAGCCTACAGAGACGGGGGGGCAAAGCGAAAAACCGTGTCAAGCTGCGAGGTGTCCTGTCATGGCGGCACAACAGCTCGGAGGACGCACCCATTAAACACACGGCGTGGCGGGAAAGCGCGCATGTAGAATTTCTCCTTGGGGCTGCGCCTGCGACTCTCATTTACCTTGGCGCAGCCTCCGCCAGGCTCTTTCCCCGCCGACAGAAAGCAATTAAATCAACACCGAAATGTGCAATTACACCATGAGAATAAACGTTGACGTGAGACGAAGAAGAAAGCAAACACCAGTGCTCTGAGGCAAAATGCTAATGTTGGTTAAGCTAAAGGTAATAAAGGTAATTAGTCTTCCTCAAAGGGCCGTAAACGAGCCACACTCCAAGACGATCCATCTGGCCTGTCAACGAGCCCCCTGGAGAGGGAGGAACGCGGCTTTTATTTCTTTTGCTCGCCGCACTTTCTCAGACACAAACACAAAGTTGTGGAAGTGACTTCTCGCCTCCTCTCCAACTCCCCCGTCGGGTTAATTCTGCCGTCTGAGGCCTCGTTGCTGCTTTGTTTTTATCTCCTGATCAAACCAGGTGGAGAGGGGCAATCACATGGGGCAGTGAGTGTTTTTGTGGGATGACGCAAACAGAGGCTAAATTTGCTGTTTTCTAGAGATTTGTGGAGACAACAGAACAAAGTTCTGAAATTAGGTTTGGTGAAGTTCATCAGAGGCGATCGTGGTGCTTTAGCTGTCGAGGCAGGTTAAGGAAAGTCAAAGACTGTGACATTTACATACATGTCAAAATATCACAAAGCATTTGCTGCCAGAGCCTCATGCTGAATTCACAATGAACGCGGCAAGCCCAGGGTGGTGGCAGCGCACCCATTCATTGTGTACGTGTTACCATGGCGCAAGAGCGCACCGCCGCGCAACGACTTGACTGATTTAAAGAAAAAAAAATTCTGCCGCAGCGTGCTGTGACGACATCTTGGCGCGTCCAATAGGAGGGCAGCCAGTTCTGAAAAACGTGGCCAGACGCAGAGCAGGGCACCAGTTAGCGATGGAGCATGAGTGAGAAAAATGGAGGGAAAACTTGTCTCGCAGTGTCCCGAGTGTAACATCTGATATGACACCGAGCTCTGGGACTCAAGACTGGCTTAAAAAATATGTATCTGGTTGGCGACTCTGCTTGGTTTCGGCGCTCTGACGTTCTCGTTACCTCCGGTGCTCGTACTAGGTGCTACGTGTTTTGCATTCAGGCGGCACCGGAGGCTTGAAAAACTCGTTGTGCCACCATTTGCACACAACATCCTCCCGCTTGCTGCTCAGTGCGTCGCTATCCATTTTGCTGGAAACTTGTGCAAAGTACGTTCCGTGCTGTCTAGAGCAGTGGTCCCCAACCACCGGGCCGCGGACCGGTGCCGGTCCGTGGGTCATTTGGTTCCGGGCCACTGAACAATTTCACTTTGAAAAATTACTGGATTCTCTCCGTAACGTCCATCTAACGCTCAACTCTTGACGCATGTCAAGGCGCAGCTCCTCAATGTGAATACAGCATCAGACGGCACAGTGGTGAACAGAAAACAAGTGGAACTTTGAAACAAGTCTTTTCTGTATAATTACAACTGTTCTGTGACTGTCTGCCAATCAGAATCAAGCCTTTCCCCCGACCCACATCCTCCGAAACCTCTGTGGAGGAGCTGGAACACACAGTAGAAAATGTTTCCCGACAAAAAGTTGATGAAAAATTCAATCTTTACTCATTTTCCCTCTCAGGTGGGGCTGAGCGATGTACGTAATTTCATAAGTGCTCTCCTTATGGGCTGAGCCAGCGCACAGATTCCATCATCTATTTCACTTAGGAGTGTAGTCATAACAGAAGCTGGGCCACCGAATTTGGTGGCGACGGTGGCCCAGCTTCTGTTATGACTACACTCCTCTGTGTCAAGTGAGTGTCAGATAGCCAAGTATCTCAGAGTCCACCCCATTAAGTATTCCAAAGGTTTGTGAAGCGGCAATTTTTTTCCCCTGTAACCTGATTGGTATTCAGCACGGAGTGCCGCACGTTTCTATTAGCCGAAAAATTGTCCAAATCAAATTAGCTCAGGGTAATTTCATTTCTGCATAAGATACAATCTAATAGGATCTGCAACACTCCAGTGCGGTGTTACAATTGGTAGAAGTGGTTAGTCATCTGGCACGCTTGATACCTGACACGTATTTATGTCAGTAAAAAGTCGGTTTGAGTGTTTGAATTGTTTTTTTTTTATAGCCTCGCTACCGTCCACAGCTGGTGAAGCCAGCATATAAATAAATCCGAAGGTCCCCTGAATTATTCCACTCGGCATTCATGCTCGAGATGAACGAAAAGCGTTCATGAAAGGGTGACATTGAAGAGTTTTCAAAGAAACGTAAAAAAAAAGAGAGAAAAAAAACACTCCTCCACGGTTTCCACTCTCATTATGAGGTGCACAATCTGTGCAATCTAACCGCGCAGGAAAAAACAAGGAGTCCTCGGCATGGCGGTGCGAGTGAAAAGGAAAAGAGGGGGGAAAACAGGAGATAATGAAGACTTCATTAATCAGCACTGATCCTCCGCCGTTGGTTCTGCGCACCATTGTTGAAGCCATTACCAATTCCGCTGCTGAGATGTCCTTAAAAACGCCTGATTGTGTAAACTTTCCCACTCGCTGTCACGCAGAGATAATCGGCCGAGCCACACGCCGAGAGGCGGCGTTTTGTGGGGCGGGCGGGGGGGAAGGAGGGAAAAAACAAAGGATGGATGCCGAGTCACGCAGCGGCCGCCGGCGGAATTAGCAGGCGGTTCGCGCGGTCCAATCAATTCGGCTGAGCAGAATAGCAAGATTTTGGATGCAGGAATGGAGGCAACAACAGCGTCTCCCTGCTGTTGGTGGCCCACTGGTGATATTTATAGATATACATATAAAAAAAACACCCTGCCAGTGTAATAAAACACTGGGAAGATAAAAATGTCAGCCGCAATGAAAGTAAGAATGCAAATGTGATGAGAATGTCTGCACAGTTTTCGTGGCACTGGAGCCCAATAAACCCGATCTGCTTTCAGGAGTTCAGTGATCGACTTTGTGTTGTCGATCTTGTTTTGTGTTTGCTGGCTTAGCGTAGCACAAGTCGAATAGATGTTTGGTGGCAACTGTTCGTGGCCTGATGTCATTGCGGACAAATGACAGTTAACACAATAAACTGGCTCCCTACACGTCCTCAAGCAGCACTCAACCTTTTATGGGACGCCATGTGACCACACTGGATGACTCTGATGAATTCACATGAAGAATTTTGGCTTCATCCATACTTCATAATATGTTGAAGTGCAGGTATTTAACTGTATACTGGCTTTTTACACATATGTATCTCATTTGCTGAAGTTGCTGCAGATGTATTATTGCTGCAGCACAGTCGAGCCATGATGAGGGAAAGTCTTGAGCAGCATTTCACAGCTACAAGACACCACGTAGTTTGTTTGCCTGTTTTTCCACAGGTCAAACTGAATTCCCCTCGCAAGTTAAGCAAAACCAACTGCGTATAATTAGCAGAGCCCCATTTAAATGCAATGTCTTCACTGACTTGAGCAAAAATGAAAATCACTTTGCAAGGTCAAGCAGTGTTTGTATCTCATTTACGATTTTAAAAGAAGGGGGGAAAAAAACAATCTAATTATCCTGGTGGAAAAATAGGCTAGGAGTGTCGTTGTGAAATCACGGCGGCGCGCACGCTTGATAAACAAGGTCTGTTTCACCACTGCCTTCGCAAGAACGGCCGCAATCCCGAGCGGCTGACTTCAGATCCTCAGATAATCAGGGTGGTGGAGGTGGCGTGCTAGCAGAGAGGGGAACATTAGCAGGCGCTAATGAGGAGCGAGCTCATGGAAACAACCACTTGATTACCTGTCTGACTCGCAGTGGTGGAAGACAATGCGCTCGTGATTGGTTGCTTTGACAAACGGCAAACGCTAGCAATGCCCGCCTTGTGTGTCTTGGCCGAAGGAACCGCGCAGCGTATCCTCGCGTCGTCACGCGGCCTGCAAACCTCCCCGGATGGGGAAGGGGATTGGTGCGGGAAATAAAAGACAAGCACGCCGAGAAGCAAAATCCGAGAGAACACACGGCCGGCATGACTCAGAGGGGGAGGATTCGCGCTTAGCCAAAGTTTTGGGAGGACTTCTGGGTTTTCTTCCCTGGCTGGCGGCAGCCTGAGTGAGTGACAGGCCATCTGCGGGAAACAGATGAGCTCGTCTGCCACAGCCGAGGAAGTGTCCCAGCGCAGAGGGAGAAGCTATACTCAGCAAACACCTTATCGCGCGTTGCCACATTTGTAGGGAGAGAGCCTTAATATTTTCCAAACAGGCAGCCTGATCTTTTCTTTTTTTGGGAGGCGGGAACGGGGATGGGGGGTTGAGAAGAACATAAAGGGGAGGGAACATTGTGCACGCAGCCCTGAGCGCCCCGATATCGCCGCAATCGAAAAAGCTCAGGGTGGCTTCAAGGTCAGAGTCGTGACTTGCTGCAGACCCAAATTGATTTTTCATTGTTTGCCGGCGAGCTGCTGTTTTCAAACTTTCCTTGCGCGCCACGAGGGGGGAGACGAGTTGGACAACGGCGGATCGACGTCCGGTGGCTCTGTCGCTGTTTACCCCACCTGACTGCACCTCCGCTTCGCCTCCTTCAAGCAGTGTGTCTTCATATGATTATCTGATCTAATTATGGGCTGTAATCTCATTCCTGACAATATCAGCCCCAGTAGTGTGCGACACGTGTTGCCGCTCAGCACTGGAATTGTTTTGATTCACATAAAGATCCCAGTGGCCTCAGTTATTTAGTATGGAATGACTTTGTATATTTTTATCTGTCCCAGGTGGAATTCAGCCGCAACTTAGCTCACGCTGCTTTTAGAGTGGCTAAAAGCGCCGCCTGGTTCGGAGTGAAGTGTTGCGGGTAAAAGCGCTGCTTCGTGTGGGTTTTTTTTGCAAAGTCACACCCCCACTCCAACTGTACATTCCATAAATCTAAAAACCCCCTTAATGCAGCGCGGTGCCACTTGCTGGGACAAGTCACACGGTCACATTAGCATAACTCCGTGGCTCTTTCCTAAATGGACTGCTTCACTTTGCCTTTTCAAAAACAAACACACAGGCCTGAAATCCGTCTCATGCTGATTAAAAGTGTTTCTAAATATTTTTACACCTCCTGTGAGAAACTTTTATGTTGCTCATTGCAGTTGACCGCGCTGCCTCGCAACTTAAAATTTAATTTGACTGAGTCTTGTCTTTCGTCTAAAGTGTCTTTTTGAAATTTATACTGTATACTGCTTGCAGATTAGGCCACATTGCATTAGATTGTGTTTGTAATTAGTCATTAATCACCAGCTATGTCAGCGTCTGTAATTTGTCCTGCCAGGTTACACCACAATAAACCGCTGGCTTAGTAAGTGAATAAAACCAAGCCAATTAAACTTTAACAAGCAAATTGCAAAGTGTTCCAGCGTGCAGTTTAGATAAGCGCTGTTAAAAATCATATCCAAACCAATATTGAAAGAATGCAATCATGGAAGTATAGACGTGCAGAACCTTGAGTCTACACAACTGGCAGAGATGTCATCTCTATTGGCCTCTGAAGTTCAAGGTCTAAAAAATGAGGGTGAACTGGAAAATGAACAGTGCATCGTACGGCATCGTCACTCCAACAGAGAAGCAGGAGCAGGGTCGGCTTCTGCCCACCATCCACCCATTCAGCTCATGACATCATGAAACAGCCATTTTCTCTCAGTAGAAAGTCATTCTTTATTTTAAACAATGAACTGTGAACCGTTGTCAAGCAGAGACGGTGCTGGAGGTGCGGAGGTGTCGAGCAGCCACACGAACCTCGTTAGCTCTGCTCCTGGCAGGAAGCGGAACCCTCTAATCAGAATAAGCAGCCTGTCAACGCACGCTCCTCATCATCTAATTAATCCCAATCAGAAGACAACGACAATGAATTAGTGGCGCCGAGACGATCCGCCATCCGTCCACGCACGGTGGCTTTGACTCAGTCCCTCTCTCGATGCGTCTCCATGCACAGTTCAATTGGGCGACAGCCAGGGCTTGACCGGGATGTTTATATTTGACTTTTTAAACAGGAAGTCAAAAAAAAGAAGTCAAAAGTCGACATTGCTAACCCACAGCGGCGTGGTGGTTAGCAATGTTGCCTCACAGCAAGACCTCAAAGGGCTGGGCTACCGGTGAGCCGGTCAGTGATTCGTTTGTTCGCAGAGCCAAATGAAGAGCTGAGTTGAAGCGGTTACCACACCACTAATTGAGCCATCAATTGGATATATTTATATAAACATAGTTAGCAAAGCAGCCAGGCTGAGTTAATTTGGAGCTCCTCGTTCAGGGCTCGCTCATCGCTGCCATCCTCTGCTCCTTATTCGGCCAGCGATACGGCCTCATTCAGATTGTTAGCATTCAACCTTTCTCTGCTGACCAATCACAGAGTAAAAGAAAAGGGAAGAAATAAAGTGGGTGCACGTGTTGAAGTGGGAAGGTGATCTCATGGATCTTCTTGCTCGCGCACTCCGAAGATGAGCAGGTTTGTTTTTTACTGCCAACGGAGGCAGTCAGTAACAACTTGGGGCTCTCAATTGGTGCAAAAGGCACGGCTTCACTGTTGCCAAAACCCTTGGCAGGCGTGAGGCGAAAACATCTGTGGCGCCGAGAGAGGCCTTTCAGCGCCGTTCTTTGTTCTTCCTTTTCATGTGAGAGCGTCGTCTATTTGCAGCGAAGAACGACAAGACAAGTGTTGCGCCGTCTAATCTCGTCTTTTTGGCGTCTCCTCATGTCGCTGACTTCCTTTCTTCTGTTGTGTTGTTACTGAGGCGTTCAACATCATCGTGTGTGTGCACTCAAGTTCACGAACTGAATGTGAATATTGAAGGACATCAATCAGGTGCATTTCCATAAAGCAGTCGCCGCGGGAAAACTACCAGACAACTCGCCAATTTGCTGGTCACAATCAGTTTCTGCATAATCAGGCTCCGGCCTGATTGCAACACCTTTTGCTTTCTGCGATTGTGTTCATTGAACATTTTGTTCTTTTTTTGCCAATCGCAACTTTCGGACTTCATCTCGCGCGAACACTAAAAAACCTGTCTGTAGGTTAAATCACGCCTAAACGATGAGATTCGCCAAATTAAGAGTCAGGGCAATTTTTTTGACCGTCGCAGTCGGGTGATCGTGGTTACGTCTATATTAAAGTTGGGTTATTGGCACGATTATCGCCCCAAAATCATTCTTCCTGACATCACGGAAATGTCGCCGCCGTCATGGGCTCCTAATAAACTCCACCAACATCTGCGGCGTAACCTCAGCGAGTTTCAAGGGTGCCATGGAGGCGGAACGATTAGGGCTCATCATGTCGATACTCACCCTTAACGGCCTTAACTTCCCAGCCAGCTGTGACAAGGGTATAAAAAAGGAGGGTGGGAGAAAAAAAACCAAGCTCCGGAGTCCATCAAATGAGCGATGAGCTCACAAAATGAGAGGGAGAGGAGGGGCCGGGGGGGGGGGGGGGGGGGGTGGCGCGGGGGGTGTGGGAGCGGTTTAAGGAACGCTGTCAACCGCTCGACTCCTCGGGGATCAGAAGAAAGCTCGGCGTCGTCCGCCCGTCTGCTCTTTGATGTGCTCGCCGAGCGGGAGACTCGAGCTCGCCGGGGCCTTTCATGTCATGCTTTGTATTCTGGGAAGAATTACAGTAAGAGTGATTCGGTTCAAGCTCATCATGATTTTTTCTTTCTGCTGCCTCTTCAGCCTCAGCTCAGCTGCACTTACGTTAAAGCTGTGACCACTCGAGCGAAGGACATCCAGCTCCATTTTCACAGAGGGGGGGAAGAAAAAAAAAACAAACATCCGATAACATATCAAGTATTGCGCCGTTTGCAAAGAGCACGGATTCTTCCACTTCAAAGGCGGGTGGGGTTTTTTTTGCCCGAAAACCACAATGTCACGCAGACGCTGTTACACGGCAACCTCGCAGTACGTTACACAGGGCCTCATTGATTGTTTGAATTTAAAAGTGAGAGCGCGCTCTCAAGAGCAAATTTGCACAGGTCACGGACCTTCACTCATGGTCAAGAGCTCCAGGCTGTGGCGCTGATATAATATCATTAAAGCCATATTTAGCACAGGGACGGCAAGGCTGCCTCTGATTGGACCGCATGAGAAACACGACGCGGAGAATTGAGCGGCGTGTCGGCGCAGATCGCATTTCTGCGTCAGTGGAGACGATGCGTCCTCTCTGCTTTCCGTCTGTCGCTGCGAATGTGCATAAGAGGGACCATCAAAAATCTAAGATGTAGTAGAAAGAATGTGAGAGTGCTTGCTTATGACATGAAGTTGAATATTGATGACTCTTGATGGTTCTCCTTATGCTCGACCCACACTGCAATTCAGGGTTGAAGCACGAGGAGGTCGTGGGGCGGATAAATCTTTAAAAAAAAAATGAAAATCTGAAATGCAATTTTGTCATAAGTTGTAATACCTTGGGACTTTGTCCTTTTCTCATAATGTTTCTCCACCTTGTTTTACCCCTACATTTATTTGATCTATAATCAGACATGTCCTCTAGCATAACACAAAGTCTCCTCATTGTCATCTTGGTTTTGAGGATAAATGTAGGCACGGTTTTCTCTGCATGTAACCCTGTTGTGATCGAGGTACAGACACAGCGGTGCTTTACAAGAATATGATCTTAACCAGTTTAATAGCATTCAACAGCCTCAATGGATTCACTCGCATCCTGTAGCATCTGTGTCACATTTTATTCATGTGATGCAAGTGTGTTTTTGTTTGTTTCATTCAAACATGAAAGATTATGCTCGGCTTTTCGATAGTAAATAAGCGCATAACACTGGCAAGCAGTTGGATTCAAAGAAAAAGAAAAAGAAAAAAGGACTGGACACAGATGGAAACAGCTGAGGTAATAAAATCTGCCCTGCAGCGTTTTACATGAAGAAACAGCTGATCAAAGAAAGTGCAGAAGAAAGATTACTGAGCTGAACACGCTGAGCTGGCAAGCCAAAGCTTATTGTCACAACACAAAGGTCATCAAATGCCGAGCTGCTCTGAAAACTGTAATCCATAACAATAATAATAATAATAATAATAATGATGATGATGATGATGATGATGATGATAATAATAATAATAATAATAATAATAATAATAACTAACCATTGCTGGATTTGTGATTCTTCATCAGAGAAAAACTGAAAAAGTCAAAACTCTGCACGGCCTTGTGCCTCACTTATCAGACTGTATTTGGTGAGCGTGCGTTGGTGCCAGTTACATCTCACTTTCTGCCGGAAAGGTTCGACCTTTCGGCGGGTTGAGCGACAACGAAAACAGAGACACGGAAAAAAAAACTCTGGTCGTCTGGTCCGGCCCGCGCCGCGTAGTCCGGGCGGAAAGGTCAGCGAGCGGCGGGGTCGGGGAAGCGCGGAAAAAAAGAAAACACCCACGCGACGCGTCGTGTTGCTCGCTGACATGCCGAGGCGTCCGAGGAAGGCAGAGGGCGGGGTGATAAAAAAAATAAATAAAAATGGAGTGTCTGAAAAGGTCGAGGGGTGCGGATCAATTGTGACAGGGCCGCTGGGATGCGGACACAGATGGTGCATAATCTAGTGTCCCCTCTGAATTATGCAGTGTGATGCCTCACTCACTCACTCACTCACTCACTCTGTCTCTGTCCTCTGACCACAATCACAGCCAGACGTTCACTCAGACCCTGTTGGATTGAGCCGCTGCACACTCATTCAATCTTACTGTCTGAGGTCCTTTGACTGTAGATGGTGGAAAACTGTTGGAACCGTGAAGGTGAGGACATAATCTGTAGATGATTTGAGAAACAGATGAAGAAATGATCTCACAGAACTTTGCTGCTCTTGTTCTCGTAGGTCGCAAAAAGTCTGACAACTCCTGCTCGTTTCAATGGCCCTTCCTCCTCGAAGTGGGTGGCGTAACGCGACCCAGGGTGCCAAGAATTCCAAGGCCACTTTGGAAATGATATTATTTATGTAGTGTTAACATGAAGTACAAAGTCATGTTCACACATTCATTAACCTACCTGAGACGGATTATCATTTTAGAAGCTACACGTCTCATAGAAATTGAGTAGTTATTAATTTAGGATTCAGGAGCCTTCCTACTGTTGTTGTGGCTTTGGTAACAGCCAGAGTCCACTTGCTGATTCTAGGGAAGGAAGTCCGGGACTTTAATTCAGCAGTGCAATGGAGCACAATTTGGACAGCGATGTTGGAGGACTTGGTTTTGCATTTTCAGGAAGCTTCTGATCCTTTAGGATAAGTTAAACGTTAAGTTTCCAAACAAACAGCAGGGCCTCGTGCAAAATAATCAACCACTGATTGAACAAGACGGGTTCTCCCCCGAAGCCACTGCTGAAGAGCACTCAGCAGATAATATTAACTTCCTATTGCTGGTTGGCTTTGAGAAGCTGCTCCGATTTGCTTTGTCTTTTCATTCTGGCACCGGCCGAGTGGAAGCTCGGCAAAATTTGCCAGTCGTTGGCTTGGAAAGCCACCAAAGCAGTGAGAAAAACCCTCCTCGGATTCAAGGGAAAGTGCTGTGAGCGGAACGCCGGATGCCAACAGATCGTGTAAAGTGGCGATTTGCCACCCGGCTGCATCGAGTCACGACCCCCCTGAAACGAGCTGAGAGGTTTGCACGTACAGTATGTAACGGAACATCAACGCACAAGCGCAACAACAGAGCGCAGCGTGGAGGGGCGGCGGACGCTGTGACTCAGCGCTAAGCTACGCACCGCTCCACTTCCTGCATGCCGGTTTAGCCTCCCCCCCCAGTTCCAATGCCCCCTCTCCACTCACCAATTTTACCCCCGAGGCCCAGGGCCAAGCCTCGGGCTGAGCCCAGCATCTCCGGGACCACAGTTGGTGATCTAGTTTTACAAGCCGGCACATATGGGATCCCTCTATTATTCATGGCGCAGGGGAGGAGGAGCGCCAGTGTCTTGAGCTGCAGTGGGAACTGTGCACTTGGAGGGTCGGGGGTGCAACTGGCACTTGTTATTTCTGGGCGATAGGGTGGGGGGGGGTTACGTTTTGACATGGGAAGGTTATGTAACACATATACCTTCATGCGCTATTAGATACTTTGGATTGACGCACACAAATATGCTTTTCCAGAAAGAGGACAGCTGAAAGGACCTTAGCGTGAGGTGCACGTCGCATGCCGCTTAAATGAAATTTGTCACAATGCAATGGTACGACAAAACCTGATTGTCTTCATTGCGATATTTTAAACAATGACATATAAAGATATGCAGTTTGTCAAAGAGAGCGTGGACGATGAACAAGACTGAACTGAAAATGTTTAGTTTCAGCCCAAAGCAAAGAAGCTTTAGGCCCCAAACTGGTCAAAGGCTTGAGTGGTTTGCTCTCATAGCTTCTGTGGGAGTTTGATTCATCACTTTAGTGTCTGTATGGATTCTCTCCAGGTGCCCCACCCTTCCCATTACCTGGCAACTCTAAACTGTCCTGACAGTTGTTTGACTCGCGGTGTCACGCTGAGATAAGAACTGCCGTGCCAACTTGTCCCGGTTGTAACGCCGCCTTCACCCCAAGACGACTGGGGGGAGGGGCTACCAGCACCACCCTGAGAACGGGAGCAGCGGTGATAGAAAAGGAGATGGATGGATGGACAGACAAGGGACAGGCAACCGGAAAAAAAACAAACAAGCATCTGGGAGGGACGGCCGGACGGTAAAACAGTGGACAGAGTGACTTTAGGACAAATGCAAATGTAGAAGGAAACATTTGCATGGGTGGGGTGGCTGACGGAGGGATGGAATGACATTGTAGAAGCCCGGGTGATTTTTGCTCTTTACTGTTTTTTTTGTTTTTTTTTAATTTTCAACACTCACTCGCTCGCGCAATCTGTTCACACCCCCCCTCCCTCCACCCGCACCCCTCCGCCACCGTCTCCTCTCTTTGCCACTCTGTCACAGGTTCACGCTTTTCAGGGAAAGATGACATCACATTAGTCACGGTGTTTAATCAAATGTCATTATCATTTCACGCACCTCTCCTATCGCATGCGAGTTGCCGTGTGTGTGTGTGTGTGTGTCATTGTGCGTTTTTTTTGTTTATTTATTTATTTATTTATTAGCGTGTGTGATCGGCGTCAGAAATGTAACATTCAGTGTCGGCACGAAGACAGATGCGTTCCCGCGGCGCCTCTCTTTGAGAAGATTACAAACGGTCGAAGTCGGTTGAAACAGAGATAATTACCATGTTTGTGTGCCGGCGCTGAACTCACAGAAGTACAGGTGCAGTTCAGGGAAGGTTGGAGGTGGGAGGAGAGAGGAGCAACGCTGCCGTGGAGGACAAGAGGAGGAAAGGAGGAGAGAAGGAGGAGAGGAGAGGAGGAGTCCGCTGCTGGTGTGGCTGTGAGCCGGGGTTTAATCCTGCTGTCCTTTTGTCTGCTGTTTTTCTAACCAATTATTGTCATCGGCAGACCCGAGAAAGAGAGCTAATGAGGAGAGCGAGGCTTTGGAGTGTCAGGACGCACTCAGGGGAGAGGAGATAAAAAAGAAATGAGAAGAGCAGGAAAGAAAGTGAAGGGATGGATGATGGTGGGAAATCAGCAGTTCTGGAATTTGAACTCGGGTCAGGAGTCATGTGTGCTGGCCTCCACCAAAGGAGACGCGCTGGTAAAATTGGCAATTTGCACCGCTTGCGATGTGAAAACAAAAATGTTTGGGTGACTGCACTGCCAGGTACTATCCCTGATATTCTTTAAAAAAACAAAACAGAACGGGAACAAGGAGAAAGAAACAGGAGAATTACCATGTTAGTTGGAACTGTAGACGCAAAGCTAACCTTCTAAGAACTCTGAAGTGATGACAGCTAATGCTAGTTTCCACATTTCAGCTATATTTACAACTTTTTCAGGGACGGGAGCCGTGAAGATGTTAGTAAAGACAATTTATCACAAACAAACCAAACACAAAAACTACTATAATGGCTCAAACGTGTCAGCTAGCGGCTAGTAGCTAGCATCTAGGGTTGGCAAGCACCCCTGCAGAGTAGCATCTTACCTCTGCAACATCAACTGGTTGTCTGAAGTTTTCATGATTCTATAGGGAATTCTTATTTATTCATCTCAGAAGAAACACGCATATGATTTCCCCCGTTGATAAGACGGTTTATTGATAATGAGACTCAACTCACGAGGATGAACTACTCATGCCTCTTTCCCTCTGGGTACCAGAAGTCATCGCTGACATGTAAGACACGCAACACACTCAAGGCTGCTGCAGCCTTTTCTCTACATAATGGCTGCTATAGGCTGCTCTCACCATGGTAACCAACCGTAACGGCAACATGCCATTTTTAACATCAATCTCTTCTTTTAACAGTGTCTCTGCATCGCAACAATACACACTGAACTCCAAAAAAGATCAAGAAAAAAAAATCTTTTTTTTTTTCCAAGTCGAGCATCCAGGAAATCAAAAACAAAGTTTTTTTTTTTTTAATAGTCTGATGTGACAAATGGCTTATGCAGCATTTTAAACAAATCTTGTACTGAAGTTATTCTTTCTAGGACACATCCATTAATTCAAATGTCAAGTAATACTGAATGTTTGACATTAATAATGAATAAAGAATGAGGACAGAGTCGGTTCTGATCATTGACTGATGAACAAACATCCTCAGAAGACGGTTTGTGTATACTGAGGCTCCTAAGCACCGACTTTGAGCTGTGGTCAGCAGTGCAGGTTAGTGACACGTAAACACACCTGCCATGCCACTTTTTGCAAAAAGCGTTTGAAATCTCTCAATTTTTGCAGTATCGCCGCAGCAACTTTTCACGCTTTAGCAGCCGTTTTTTTTTTTTTTTTCTATTTTTTTTTTTTTTACTGACAAAATGAAATGCAGCGAGAAAGATTGCAGCCGAGGAGACAGATCTGAGGTGATAAATATGGAGGTGATTTTTTTTTTCTTTTTTAACCCCCTTTTATTATTGGCTTTCAAGCCTTTGATGGCATTTGAGTGGGTAAGAAGCTGGGAGGTGGCAGACAGAAAAATATAATAATAATCAAATGACGTAATCGTGAATTCAAGAGCAGGAACGACAAACAGGAAGTTTTGACTTCCCTGATGAACAAAAAAAATGCATTATTTTCTAGCTGTGCCAGCACATGTCTGTAATCCAAGTGGTAGGAAGGAGTTCATCAGTCTTTATCCCACGAGAGACCCCCCATCTCGACTTCCCCCTCGTCATATTAACATAAACACTCACTCACCATTGAAACGGGATCAGCCGCAGCAGCATTGTTGCTCTGATTATGAGCTAACACAATGAATAAAATGACATCCAGGCAGGATTAGCGCTAATCTGTGGTTGCGATGCGTTGCGTGACAAGCGTGTCATTTGTGAATGAATCTTTTTTTGGGGGGGGGCCCAGAAGACCAGAAAATAAATTAAACACAGGCAGCTTGAAGCTTTTTTCTACCCTTTATTAATAAAAAATCATAGGCATGGTATTATTTTTTTTTCACACAAACATGGAGGCGAGCAATAAATGAAGACTTAAAGGTGACATTCAGTCAAAATTTACTCTCAGCAACAATACGTGTCTCTCGCCTGTCAGTGATCTCTGCTGAAATGAGAAAAATAATCCGTCCACTGCTTGTTTTTCTGCTTCCACTGTTCAAAGACTTTGCACTAAATGAAGTTGTTCTAGAAAGCAGCCCTATGTGGTGTCACCAAGGGCACCTCACAAGCTTCTGTCCACAAAACATCATTTTCACAGGGAGCTAAAGCCTTTTTTGTGGAAGGCTGCAAACAAAGGGGATATGTAGGGGATAACTAATTATGCAGGGCCATTTCTTACTCAACATTTGGCTGGATTTTCAATATTTTTTCCCACTTCATCTTATATTCAACTGCTGGCTGTCTGGAATTGAAAGGGTTCCCTAAAAATGAAGCTGTGATGTAGTGCACGGACGAGTCGACAAAGATGTCACCATGGGGGGGCACTTTTTAATTTCCTGGTAATCCGCCGACTTCAATGCCTGACGCTGATTCTGCACATTTAATTGGCCTGCAGGCAGCTTAAAGGTTCCACCAAACAGCCGACCAATCAGCGGAAGCCGTTGCTCACCCGCAATGTTTGACCGCGTTTGTGCGCCCTTCCAGGGCCTTGTTTACTGATCATTATCACTCATTATGCTTATTAGTATTATTATTATTCCTCCACCACCGCCCCAGTCGCTTCTGACCCGCCACCCTCCCAACCTCCATGGTGGCTAATCCTCCAGCGCCGCGCACGTTGCCGCGGATCCAGGTGCGAACGCTGAAAGTGTAAAGTGGAAGTGCCGTGAAAAGCGACGGCCGCCGGTCATGCCGGCCCGTGCTGCTGTCTAATTATCAGGACGTGATGGATGGCTTTGATTAAATCATGTGAGCGGCTCAGACACTCGCTGCCTCCCTCTGCTTCCTCGCTGTCCCTCTTCCTCATGCACACACGCACGCACACACACATACAGCTCGGATACTTTTATTCCTTCCACTGCACGATATGGGACTTGAGTAGTTCAGAAGAGATGAGCCCTGCTTTCAACATTGATAAAGGATGTCTATAAATCATCGAGAGAGAGAGAGAGAGAGAGAGAGAGAGAGAGAGAGAGAGAGAGAGAGAGAGAGAGAGAGAGAGAGAGAGAGAGAGAGAGAGAGAGAGAGAGAGAGAGAGAGAGAGAGAGAGAGAGAGAGAGAGAGAGAGAGAGAGAGATCACAGCAAACCTCCAAACAAAAAGTATTTGTGAATTTCAAGATTTTTTCCCCTCTTTTTTTAAACAATGCAATATGATTACCCTCCTCTTCCTCGATAATTTTAAACAGCACAGCAAACTATTTCTAAAGGGGGAAAAAGTCCTAATTGACCCCTGCAGTTCAAAGACAAAATATTCCCTCCACTTCAGCTGCAATGAATGCGTACAAAAACCCAAAATTCAGCTCTTTGTTTCTTTTAAAGCCATTAGCGCTGAATGACGTCTATTTTTGGCGTAAGAAGAGAGAGCATAATCCCAGTTGAAGGTGGATAAATAGCTGAACTGGCGAGAGGGATAAACAAACAAAAGAAAATTGGATACGTCAATCACGGGGCACGGTGACGGGGTGTGCATTTAACGGGATAAAGCCGAGTGTGTAACCGTCCTCCCAGGCAGCCCGTCGGGCCAGAAGCACCGCTGATTGTCAGTGGTGACGGAAGAACTCCGGAAACGGGAGAGTAGAGAGACGGGAAAGACGAGACGGAGGCCGAGGCTAAGAATAGCCGCACAACCTTCGGGCCCGGGCGCAATCAGTCGGCAGCGCCGCGCTAGATTTTCTAATTTACCACAGTGTCATCCGGCACTCATCTCTCACATCTCTCTCCCTGCCCGCCACTCTACGCTCTCCCTGCGACAGGGAAGCCTCATCATGCTAACGCCCTTCAAAAACAAAGAGCGGATTCTGTTCGTGCGGAAGCTAATCCGAGTGCCGTGTTGACCATGGGATGTGAGACGGCAGCCTCAAAGTTACACTGTGAGTCAATCAATGCGTCTCTCCACTGAAGATCAGACGGAGGAGGACGGCCCGCTCCCGACCCCCTCCTGCGCGCAAGCACAAGCGCGCGCACTTTCGTTTGAGCCGCTGCGTCGTCCACGTCGTTTGTTAATCCTGGAGAGGTTCCGCCGGGAATGTTCACACTACCGGCAGGGATGGATTTCAAGGACGCGAATGACAGAAGTGGGATTTACGCTTGAGGGTGCAGGTGACAACGAGCAAGGAGAATGGAGCGATGATGTGCGTGTGTGCGTGCGTGTGTGCATGCGTGTATCTGTGCGTGCACTCCTGTGATTGCTATACTTACCACAGTCTTGTCAGAAAATGGTGCTCCATGTCTTCAGGTGGAAAACGGCCGGCAGAATAAACTCACTCTTACTCTGCATGGGAGATAACAAAGACAGGGGGAAGAAAAAAGACACATCAGCTTGGCTCTTACTTGCAAAGCTCGCTTGAACACTATTGTAGCTGGCAGGAAGCCTTTAACGCCGTCGCTCTTTCATGTTTCCTTGGTACCTTCACTTTGCGATGGGAAAAAAGCAGCCCCTTCCTCCCTGGCTCTGGTCCGTATAATAACCATAATCCCGCACGCTGCCCGAATATATGCAGTTCTGGATGTGCAGTGCTGTGCTACAGTGACCCTTTGGACAAAACTGCTGGGGCGGCAGTGGGAACCGAAAAACAGAGAAACAATAAGAAGAACGGGCAAAATTGTATGAAGAGATGCAATGGAGGAGGGGTGTTGAAGGAAGGAAGTGGCCGAGGCTGCAGTTCAGGTGCTAATAGCTTAATAAGGTGTGTGCTGCTTCTAGTTTGCTCTCAGAAGGTAGAAGAATGTGTGGAATCCTTTCAACAACACAACATTGTGTGTTTTCTCTTGGTTACGTTTGGAGATTGGAAATGAATGAGTCAAATTATAATCAATATTTAAAGTGTTAGCATAACTTTGAGATGGGAGACACCAGACAGCAACATGCTTCAGCAGTGTCTTGGATAGACACTGATTTGTGTACAAATTGTGCAAAACTTTCTCAAACTCTTAAGAAGATTCTACCCCAGACACCAAGACATTTCAGACAGACTGAGAAGCTAATTACCAAATGCTAATAAGCTAACAAAGAATCCAAAAGACTGCAGCGCAATTCATTTCCCCTCAATTACCAGTGCGCTTAGATTTGAAACACTTTTAGCATCAGTTCCCCATTGAGTTCATTCAGTCAGAGATCCAGTGTGGGCAACGCAAAGCCTGTGTGGCAACTCCAGCTGTCAACCTGTTGAATTGAATACATCAGACATCCAGGCTTTAAGTAGATGCACAGCTACACCCCCCTGGCTACCCGCCCCCAGCTTTAGCCTGACATCGCTGTAGCACGTTACCTGGTAATTATGTTTCACCCAACAAAAACAGAGAGCCGCGCCATGTAGCATCGCCACCCGGTGGCCAACGGGCACGGCCCGTGATCACAGAAGGGTTTTTAATATGCGTCGCGGGACACGAGACCGCGCTACCCTTGCCAACATCCCCACACGGAGGATTTGCCCCCGACGTTTATCAAGCGGAGCGTGGCAGATGCTCCCGCTAGCTCTCACTGATTCGCACAAAAAGTGTCTGTCTGTGTGTGTGTGTGTGTGTGTGTGTGTGTGTGTGTGTCCACGTGGGCGTGATGTGTCGCTAGCTAGCTGCAGAGATAATTAGAACACAACTCTATCGCGGTCCCTGCGGGCCACCGATCCAGCTGCTTTCATCTAATATGGGTCAGCAATGACAAAGCCCTCAGCGTGGACACTGATCGGCTCCGCCCGGTGCTCCGTGCCCACGCATGGGTGTGACGCCCTCCCTCATGTGCCGCTGCCGCCGGCGTGGACCATGTGCACAAAGCTGCGCAGGTGATATGCACGCCGCAGTTTGTGCAAAGGTGACGAGACACGGCGGGCCTTTGAGTTCAGAGCAAGCACTCATCTGCCCACCAGTTTCCAGCAAACCGCTAAGAATTTGCCGCCCACTTTTGCAATACTCCAGACAGCGAAACTGAGTAACCTCTGAGTGATCTCTTTCAGCAAGGGAGAAAGAGAGTGAAAAAGAGAATCACAGCCAGTGAAAGAAAATGCAACTTCATTCATTTGCTCAAAATCAGGGGCAGGAAATTGTCTTTGCCCAATTTCTTCCGACGTCGACGGACAATTGTGGGAAGTTTTGGGTAAATTTAAGGCAACACAGACCACTGAAACAAAAAAAGGCAATTAGGGAATAGCACTGACTTCCACTTTGCAATCCACCCTTGTTGTGTTTCGACCCTGATGAGAAACAAGCAATGCTGGGTGAAGGGCGTGAGGCTCTTCCCCTTAAAAGCAAGAAAATACCAAGAGACCATAGTCCCAAGAACTCTGGAAGTTCCTTGATGATGACCTCAACCATGCAGAGGGTGGCGTCACAGTGCTATTAGTTTGTGCCAGGCTTTTAGAGCTTGGAATGCAAGCAGGGCAACCCTTGTCAAGACATCCTTCTCAATGCGCTACATCTGAAAGGAAGACGTCTGGATGAGTCCTTCCGCTTTCCTGTAGTCATGTCAACATTATCTCAATATAAGATCAGAAACAAATGGTTTTCCAGACTGTGGTGCTGAGCGCTAGTTGCTAGGCGACACAGATGGCGGGAAGTAGTCTTTTTCCGGGTCGCATGTTCGTATATATGAATGTAAGCATTGTTCTTGACTGCTGCCGGTTCAAGTCTTGCTAATATGAGAACCTTGGATATTTCAAGTTAACGGTGTGACAGGGTCTACAAGTGCGGTTAGTTGGAATCAATTCACAAGAGTGGTTTATGTATTCTTGGCAGGTTTTTGCAAGCTTGCAGGTCTTGTAGACACTTAGTGAAGCCGAGATGAAGGCTATCTGGCTTGAGGTCTGCGCTGTCCCATGAATATCCTGGAAGAAAATGCGAGAAATCTGAATTCTCCCCAATTTAGAAGTCCAAAAGTAGGGAACCTGAACTGGACATGTTCCAGAAGTCAACACAAAAGTTGATTCTGGTTCTCAGACTCTACAGAGTGCATAGATACCACGCACTACATGCACAATGAATAATTAAGCACAGGAAGTGTGAAGCTTCTATTTGAACTGGTCTTCAAGGTGTGAAAGCAATACAGCGAATCACTCTGTTGGGGGAAGGAGCGAACGCCAGTGACGACAGAATGGACAGTCATTGAGTCAGACGCTGCATCAAGCAGAGTTGCTGAGCACCTTAAAGCAAAAACTGGGCAGGAAAAAAATAAATTGGGCAGGTCAAAAAAAAAAGAAGAGGCTTGCGGCAGATTGGCTAATTGAATGCATAAAAGGCTCTGAGCTGCCCTGTTAGCTGACACACATTCCAATTAGCTTCCAATTTATCTTTTCAGATTAGAGGCTAAGCTCCACTCCGCAACCAACCGGACACTCTGATTTTTTCCCCCTCCTCCACCTACTTCAGCCGATGGCCCCAGCAGATGCCCATGGGGGGGTTGCGACAAATAAGTGTTTTGCAAGCTTCGGATAATTCGCGCGGCCCATCGCTAACCGCAGCGTACTCACGATAATTGCCGTTGTCCTCGGTCTACTTTGCTACAATGCACCAGCTAATTGGGCCATAATTGGGGCAAATTAAAAAGTGTACCAGCGGTGGCGTCGCCCCGGGGCCAGATTCCTTGATTGAGAGTCCGTGCGCCATGTCGCATTGCAGGAGACCCGTCGCATTTCCTCGGCTCTATCGGCTGTATTTCTTTTTTTTATCCACCCCTCATTCACTTTTTCTCTGCGACGCCTGTCCGCCGAATGCAAAGCCAGCCAGCGGAGCTCTCGCACTCCTTTTTTTTTCTACGACTGCGCCTATTTATGCAAATACGATCAATATTTGATAGTCCTCGTCGCTAACCGACTCCGCTTCTCTCTCCCTCTCGCTTCCACTCCCCCATCTCCCCATCTAATAAGAGACTGCGGCAGGGTCATTAATTAGGACCAGACGTGCACTGAGAATTCCCTAGTGGGCTGAGCAGCGAGGCCAGTTCAAGCCAGGCCATGAGCCAATAGGTTTGCTGCCTGACCACTGCAGTGGGAGAGTATAGTTGGGGCTACAGCAGTGTTTCCGAATACGCAAGGAGCAGTTTGCTCAAGGTAGAGTTGACCCCAAAGTGGAAATTCACCCTCTAACGAGTCAGCACTGTTTCCATGGTGGTTCTGGTTCTCGCCTGTTTTTGAGCCTTGTAGAGGAAGAGAAGAATTCCCCCATCTGGAGGCCCAATGTGAGGTGTTTTTTTTTTTTTTAAATCCACTGCAGCCTTGACAGGAGCCTTGTTCACGAGGCCACTGACGCTGCATGTCAATTGACTGGCCACACTCGAGAGAGAGCTAACGTGAACTGTACATGAGGGCATCTTGGCTAATAAACACAGCACTGACATTGCAAACTATGTCGAACTAAAGGAAGTCGTCATGTTTGCTTGTGCCCAAGACTTCTTTTTATTTTCAAAGAAAGCAGAAAGCAGGACTGTTCTTCTTCTTCAAAAAAAAAAATGGCTTAGTTTTCCGAACTGGAGTGTTTCACGCTGGGGACGTATCTCGCACTATATTGCTTATTAACTTCTCAGAGGATTTCCACAGGATTAGGTTCAAGCAAGCAAAGCAACTTCTTTAACAGCAGCCATTTCCAATTAGATCCTATTAACAGAAGACTGACTTCAGCTCTGCAGACACCCTGTGGGGGATTTTCTCTCAGCTTAACACACGGGGACAAACTTAAATAACGCTCGCGTGTATTTACTCCATAAGGCCAGGTTGTATGGAGCATCTGTTTGATGGCTATTTTCTTTTTTCTGGGAGTCACATGACGACACCCTGATCCCGACAACTTTGTGTATCGCAACTCAACCTATACGTGGCAGCTAATTATTATGGCTGGCGGAACCTCTAGACATCATACACACGTTGAAGACGTAACGCTTGCCAGTGAGATCGCAGACTCAAAAAGGAGCCCTCTCAGAATAACAAGGCGCACTTTGTGAGTGCAAACACATTCGCAGGAGCTGAACAAAAGGCGAGAAAGAGAGAGAGAGAGAAAAAAAAACCCAAATATAATAATACTATGAGGTTAGCAGCTTTACGTTCACAAGAGGTTAGAAAGTCACACATAATAAGTAAGCGCCTTTTTTTCATGCTGACTCGAGCCCCCCAAAATATCTTTTTTTGGTGCTTTTTAAATGAAATCTGAGGGATTAGCAGATTTGCCAGCGTTCTCTCTTCGGAGGCAAAGTAAACCGTGAAACCCTGCCGGGCTCAGAAGTCGACTGACACGCAAATCTGTGCCTTTTGTGGCGCCGCAAGCCATCTTGACAGCACTGACCTTTGAGGGAACCGGAGAGTCCGAAATGGAGGGAGTTTATCGTATTAGCCGTGTAGTACCATGAAATTCTATATAGCCCCCGTCCCTGCTGAGTAGAAGCCATCCACAAAGGAGACGGCGCTCACTTTTCCAGTTAATCGTGGCCCCGAAACAAGAGAGAGGAGCAGCATGGAACACGGTGGTACAAAGAGAATTACACCTGCGTCTCCTGGCTGGCACAGGAAACAAGACTGACACCTGAGGCAGACAGACTCGGAATCCTTGTGGCATCTATATCTCCAAAGTCCAAGTACACTTAAGGACATGTAGCATCGCAACAGGTCTAAAAGAAGTGTCCCACAACATTTTCTAGCAGAAATATAGCATGTTTCCAAATCAGTAATGTTTTGTCCATCACGTGGCACAACTGGCTCCTCTGCGACATGTTCGTGTGACAAAAGGAAACAGTTAAACAGTTAAACTAGCAATAAAAATCTGCCTGTGATAGTCTGTACATTGTGATGCTGTTCCATCTATATGCAAATCATGCTGCTCAGTGTTTCTATTTCCCCTTTTGTTTTGTTTTTTATCCAAACGTTGCTTGTTTCCAAGCTGTAATCTGTCACGTTTTCCCCCGGTTTGATTCGGTTTCGCTTCCCTTTATTCTTTGCGCAATGGTTCACTAGCATCGTCGAAATGCTAATGTCCCACCTTTTTCAAGACAGTGCAAGGAAGTCGTGAACACACGTATCGCAGCCCGATTACATGCCACGTTGCGTTTGGCCAAGTGGACGGAGCCTTTACCCAGAAATGTTTCCTAAGCCAAGGGTGGCAGGGAGAGATTTGATCACCCTGCAAACCACTTTCAAAAATCATACTCCTGGACTTGCCTTTGTGTGTGCGGCCTCAAACACTCAAAGGTCCTCATTAGCAGCAAACCAAAAGCAAAGAGCTGTTTGAATTTATCCTGAGTGGGAGCCTAACGCGCTTCTCGCGAGTAAAATATCTTCCTTATATCCTGCAGCCTAATATGAAGCTCGATTGATGCAGACTGCCATTCCCCAATATATAAAACGTCATGTTTATTAAATGCATGGGGTAGCCAGGGATTGATTCCAAAACTTAAAATAGGGACAAATCTCTTTTAAGCTGTTAGCAAGGAACTTAATATCTTATCATTTTAACACTTCAATCAGTTTTGGCAAAAAAAAAAAAAAAAAAAAATCAAGGTCACTTTAAAGAGACAACATCATCCCCTGATGGAATAGCTTCACACCGATGCCCTGCACACGACCTCGCGGAACATCACGCCTGTCATCCCGCCAAATCTTCTCCGCATGAGCAGTCGGACAAACACGCGGATGCAAAAAAAAAAAAAGAAAAAAAAGGTCCCAGAGCGCCGGTCCCTCCTTCCTAATGGGTTTAAAGACTCCTCCGAATGCACACAAATCAAATGAATTTACAAGCTGGAGGCACGCCTGCAGACACGCTGCACATTAGAGGCTAGGTGGAAGTGATGCGGTGCTCTTAAGCCGGCATGCATAAATCAGAGGGAGGCGCGGCACGGCTGAACGAGGGGGAAAGTAAATGGAGAGGAGGACTCGCCGCGGCCTGGAGAAAAGGCAAAATAAATCCCCGGCAAAGAATGGAAAGACGGCTGGAAAAGGAAAAGGAGCCCCCGGGCTCTGCTGTTGGGCCGCTGAGTGCGTCTGCACGCGCTGGTGACAGTGCACTTGTATGTTGTTGTTTTGTTTTGTCCCTGACAGTCATGCGTCACAGTGCCTTGCAACCTCTGACTCGGCAAACACATCCTCTACTGCCTTGCCCAAAGCCCTGGGACATGGCCAGGGCTCAGCTAGCACCTAGAGGGCTAGCAGCAAACAACACCCGATCCTCTTTCTGAAGAGACTTCCATTCAGTTTGAATTTCTCAAATGGATATATCCAATGGAAACATCAAACTTCAAAGGAAAAACTGGAATTACATTGCATTTTTTACGTTTATATTCAACAATATTTCTTTAAATTCAAATGAAGGCTATTCCTCAAAGCTAGAAAGAAACACTTCTCTCATTTCTAAGTCAAAAGATACAAATAACATTTGAAATTATCTCCCCAGAACATGATGTAGCGGGATCTGGCATTGTCAAAAGTTTTTCTGGATCCCGAAGTTTAGAATTTTCTAAATCGTACAAATCTTTGGTGACATTGTGACAAACCCCGCCCCTCACGCTCCCGCCCACCAATTATCACGACCACCGCCTGAGCACGTCAACGCTGCCTCCTCGCAGCTTGTGCTTCATCGCCAAAATGTGGACATCATGATTCCACTGGGCTGGAATTTGTGGTGCAAAGCCAACTTCTGCCTGCCGCTCTTCTTCCATCCCTCACTTCTCATTAGACTCTTCCCACTCAGTGAGGGGGGCCCGGGAAAGCTCTCACCCTGCGCCGCTTATTCCTTTCGCCCTCCTTCAACCCACTCAAGTACTCTTGTGCCCCACCTCTTCATTTACCGCCATTCGTCTCCTCTAGTAGTTGCTTTTAATTGCCCGGCTCTCCCAGGACAGCAGAATAGGATGGCGAAGGAGCAGCAGAGCAGAACGAGGCGTGGGGCAGCGGGGGGGAATGACCCCAAAAACTAAATTTGCAGTGTTTACTGCAGCCTCCATATTACCTCTCGTTACTTGCTAATCGCAGATGGGCAATTTGGAGACCAAAGTTGGTGATTTATTCGTCCCGCCGCTTCTGGTGAATGCAGCGCTGACGACGACGCCTCCAAGCATCAAAACCCCGCCAGCGTCTTCCTCATTATTCTGAGTCGGGGGGGGGGGGGACCAGTCACTGCGTGTTTGAAACATATGTAAATGCGAGGTTCCATCTCAATTGCCTTATTTTGGTGCTGCGTCACCCGGACCTCCGGTCCCAGGCTAGCTGATGCATTATGGATCATTAGACAGACTAACCGCCGGAGCGCTGATTACACAAATGATGCGATGCGCTCTGTTATTTATTTATTCATTTATTTTACGCTTGTTTGCATCTGTGAGGTCATCTGACAGAAAAACGATGGAGGCGACGGACGCGACGTCCGCGGCTTCATCGGAAACAGAAGCAGCAGAGATATTACCGCAACACATCTCTGTGAAAAACAAAACAAAGCTCAGCCCAGATTAGCTCAAATCCACCTGCTGTTAAACGCAGATAGCGTCTGCTTTTTCACGGTGAAAACAAACAAACCCCTCAGTGTTTCCATGGAGGCAGATCCAGTCCAACAATAACAAATCATCCAAACTCTTAAAAAAAAAAAAAAAAGCACTCTGCTGAGAAAAATAAATTCAATTCATATTTTTTTTAAAAGCAAACATTTATTTGCGTTCTGATGATTAGTTAAAGTTTACAGCACATGCTGCCATGGTCATTATGTGCTATTTCATTGTGAGACCAGATTTGTTTTGAACTATATATATCTTTACTATAACACGTGTTTTGCCTCTATTTATTTCTCCACAGGCTGGGCGATCACACAAATGCTGATCACCTGGACGAACGTTGACACACCTGCTGCTGATTGCTGCTATTTAAGCCCTCCTTTCCCATCCAACCTTTGCCACTTTCCTGAAAGCAGTGCAGCACTAAACTGAAATGTGAACATTTTCTGTGAAATCACATTGCAGAGTCACTGTTTGTGCCTTTACATGTATTTGAGGCACCATGCAGGCAGAAGTTGTTGCATGTAGATGTGTTGTTGTTTCTGTTGCCCTGCTCAGACACAGTACAAAGCACACACAAATCTTGCAACCCCTCAAATAAAAAATCCATCAGCTTTTACTTTCGCAACCTCTACTCTTTTTTTTTTTTTTTTTTTTTTTTTTTACTGACTTCAAATATGCCATGCACACTGAGTCTGCAGATGAAGAAGCAATTTATACACAATGTGAGAGCAGAGTTGCATTTACTTTGATAGGCTTTTTCTCATATTGCAACAAATATAGGCAACATCTGGTCCCTTTCTTTTGACGCGAATGCAACTGGAAAGGCCTTCTGCGAGCCGACCAAAGAAACGGCTGCAGCGAGGAGCTCCGTCTCACTCCACTGATTTCTGAGTGTTTTTGAAGTCTCCGACACACTTCTGCCGTCCTTGTCGAACAACTGCAACAAAATAAGAATTTAAAAGAAGAGTTGAAGGTATCGGTGTTGTTTGCAGTTTGAGAATTTTCACCATGAACAGGCCTACTTCAAATATCAGCTGCCATACACACATTTCTTTTAATTTTTTTATTTTTTTGCCGTTAGAAGAAATCGATTCCGGAGCCATGTGACAAAAGCGCTGTCAGTCGCCGCCTCATCAAAGAGCAGCGGCTGCAGATTTGCCCCCAGTAGTCCCGCGCGCGGCAGAAATAAGCGTCTTCTTCCCCTGAACTTTATCGACCCGCGTCTCTGATTCTGCGGTCAACCTCGCGCCATATCAAATAGAACCGCCGCACCGCTTAATTTGACAGGGTTCAGCGAATTACACACCGTCGGTGGCGATGATGTCATGGTGAAAGGCGCCCGTTCCAAAGTCATCAAAGCCTCATTATTCCCCTCACTCGCCTCGGCTCCGGAAAATTAGCTTCAGCGTGCGGGTGCTAGGTGTGCTTCACACTCACCCGTGCGCACATCCAATTTGTGCGTGGAGTGAGCTGGCCTTTTGTGCGCGCTCTCCCCGTGTCTATTTGTGTGCTCGGGCGCTAATTGAGTTTGAAATCCAGCTGTTTAAAGAAGAAAAGGGCTACTTGTGGTCAAATGTGACGCAAGAACAAAAAAAAAATAAAGACCAGCTCAGTGACAGAAATAATAATTAGCTGAGGGCTGTGAAAGGAAGGAAGTGGAGTTTTTTTCTTTCTGTTCTTAAGTAATTTGTCTCTTAAATAACACGAATTGTGCCGCTCAGGAAAGGGGCTGTGGTGACCTTCTATCGCAACTGGATCCTCCTTCCGACAGGGAAGTAACTGCCAAAAGACACACACAAAAAAAGGAAGCACCCCGAGCCAAAATTTAGCTACAGAGATTTGCCTCAATACAATTAGCAAAATACAACATTGACATTAACATAACAACAACCAATTTGTACGCTTGTTGGGAGCATACAAAAAGAACAAAAACAAACAGGCTGCTTTTGGTTTGATACATTTCTGCTTTACTTTCGACGTTTTGTTAGCAACAAGATAGTTTAAATATTTTAATTTGAAGTTTTTAGACTTGGCACCCAGCTCATGTTACAAAATCTGATCGGTCCACTTGTGTGGGCGGTTGGTCCAACCAGCTTCCAAGGTTTGTTTTCACCCTGTGCAAAGGCTTCTTTGGGCTCTTTTGATTGATGCGTCATATACTGTAAATCTTTACTATTTACGGGGAAACGTGTCATCTGGTGCACCAGGTCAGGTTGGTGAGTGGCAGGCACTTAACGTGAACAGATATTTCCCTGAATCAACCTGCTGCCGACGGTGCCAGCGCCAGCCGCCTCCACCTCATTTGCATATCCCCGTTTTGCATAATGCACATAGGTTTGCGTATCTAATTACAATTTAGCGTGCATTAAAATTGATTGCTTGCATATGTTTCCTCTTTAAAGGCTCTTCATCAAAACAGTCATTTGCAGGGAGGCTGGATGCTTCGCCGTGCACGGCTCCAGCGCGTGTTTGCTACAAGCAAAGTGACCCCGTGATTCCCCAACGAGGAAGAAGACATTTTATGCTATTAGCGCACAAACATACAGAGTATAGATGAAGAGCAGGAACAGGCGTGTCGCCGCGGGTTAGCGCACTAGTTTTCGGAGGACCAGAGTTCACCTTTTAAAGGGACGCACTCCATCACACAGCGCTTTGCTAAAGGCCAGCCCTGTCAGAGCTGCTATGCGAGTCTCCGCGTAACGGCTGCCTCATAAACACACCTGCGTCATGATGTCATGGAAACGCAACCAAATGTACCTGATGGAAAAAACAGACATACATTATAAGGATAATAACTATAATAAGGAATATACATATCTGTCTTGTGTGTCAGAGAGAAGCGAGACTAGTTCTTGTTTTTGTTTTGTTTTTTTGGCGTAGTGCACATACTACTATAGGGTAGTAGTCGTTGTACTAGTAGAAACAGTAATAGTCATAGTCATCGTAATAGTAGATTGAAGATTTCCAATATCCCTAGGCTGTATCAATGGAATTCAGTTTGATTAGGAATTTCATTATATTGTATGTACATCTATCTGTCTATCTATCTATCTATCTATCTATCTATCTATCTATCTATCTATCTATCTGCCTATCAAAACGGATTTGTGATTTTCCATTTACATTGCCAGTGTATGTCTGTAGCTGCAGTTCAAAGCTCCCCATTATACTGCAACGGGGTTTAAAGTTGTTAACTAGTCTCTTGTCAGAACCAATCAGGAGTAACTCAAAAACATGAGGTCCACTGAGAGAAGCCTTCAGCAGCAGCAGCCTCTGCTCTTCATTTCATGAAATTAACTCGCTTTCAGCGGCATAGCTGGGCGTGGCTAACAAAATGTGAAAATGTCACCTAGCTCTGATGGGAGCAGATGTGACTCTCGGCTTCCTCCCAAGTCTCATTAAAAGCCGCTGACTCCGAGCCACTCCTTGCTTTGGCTCCGGCGCTGCAAGAAACAACTGAAAATTAGGGCCGCTTTTAGTTGGGAGTCGAGAATACTATTTTTTAAAATGCATTTATTTGTTCAGAGCTGAACCCTCAGTGATCCCGCCGCTGTGCAAAAGTTAGCATGGCTCCTCGGATGATTTTCTCCGAACAAATAAAACTAGTTGCCAAGCGCCGGCGTACTCGCGTCGTCTGATGTGAGACACGAGCCGAGGCACATTTAAACAGGCGTCAGTCGGGGCCTTCGGCTGCGTTCACGCCGAGCTCCAGATGAAGAGACGGCGGAACAACCAGGCGCTAATTAACGAATGTGAGCGTGTGACAGCAAGAGTTTTGACAGGAGAAATGCAGCTTTTCCAAATCTTCATTCCAGCCGTCGCTACCATTACACCACCGCCACCCCATCCCCAGCCCTCCTCATTAGCCCACCATGATGCCTCCGTGAAGGCGAGTCATTCGGGTCGCCGTCCCTCCTCGCCTTATTCCGGCGCAGGAATGGATGGAATTGATGGGAAAGAAAAAAATGGCAGAGGCAACTCATTTTCTCTTCCCTGCCAAAAGGCAAAAAAAAATAAAAAAATGCCTTTGCCGCATTGCCACCTTTTTGCCGTTTTTTTTTTTTTTTTTTTTTGGCTTGTAGCCCTTGAGCAATACAGGGATTAGCGTCAAAAGATCTCGCCTTGAAGCTCCCTCTGTACAATTTGGCTGTGATCCGAAAAAGAATCCATCTTGATGCAATAAGACCTGTGGGAGGCTTCTGTCGGAAGGCAGGCGGGGGTAGAGAGACAGAGGGAGGGAGGGAGAGAGGGAGAGGAGATCAAGATGAATGTGCTCAGGTAAAACAGGAATCAGCCTAATAACCGCCGCCGCCGCCAAGATCGCTTTTCCAGGCCCGCGAAGGGTCAGAAGATTAAAGAGAGGGATGCTGCGACCTGCGTGTTACCTGGCAACTTGTGGGTGGTGGTGGGGTGGGGAGGTGGGGCACAACGGGTATTATTCATCTAATGGAGAGGAAGAGTTGCGCTAATTTGCTCTCATGCATTCTCATTGGCTGGGTTCACTCAGGGTCAATCCTGCCCCTGACGCTGCGTGTGGGATGTGTTTCCAGCGCATGTGAGGCTTGTGCATGTTTTACTCTGATACAATTTGGCTTACAAACACTCTTGGGTGATGCTTATCAGGTAAGACTGTTCAATTGCTCCCACTAATAAGCTTATCAGCCAATCCTACAGCAACAACTCAGTGCGTTTTCTTCCTGAGGTCGTTCACCTTCTTATTTACTTGCTATGTTGTCCCAATTGCCAGTCGAAAGCATTTTTAGTCAATATTAATCCAAACTGTATACAGGAAGAAACAAGGGACAGTTGGCCTACCAAAGGTCACGACAATTTTCTCTGGACTGGCTGGCAGGAGAAGAGCAAAAAAACCTGGGACTGGTGGTATTTTCCAGAGCTTTGGGCTCAAATGGCTCCACGCAGGACGTAGCACACGTCCAGTGTGGGACGCCTTGAGCTGCCGCTGGTGATACACCCTGCATAACCCGACCGTAATACATCTGATTGGCCAACTTTGATGGTGATAAACAAGAGTTTTGTCCAATCATCACCCAAGTTTATGTGAATTGAGCTTTCCATCTGTTAACTGGGGCAATAAAGTTAAAACTTTGAAATGAGCATACAATCTAATTGGCTGGCTTGCAATGCTATCCGCTCGCCGCAATGAGAATCTTCTTCAGCAGCACGGAACAACGTGCGTATTGGATTTCAACCAGCGTTGAAAAGTCAGCCAGGCCGGTCAGTCGATGGAGTGGACGGAGGCCGTGAAGCGTTTCAGGAGCAGCAGCCCTCTGCGACCGGGGGGAGAAAATGCAGCCAGTTCTCCTTTTCTATTTTTTTTCTCCCCTCGAAAAAGACAACCGCAGTTCCGCAGAGCACATCGAGTCTGGCAGCAGGTGAAGCACAGCAGCAGCAGCCCGGTTGATTTTCCAAATAAAACAGACGGGCCAGGCCAAGGGTGCTTTTTTTATCTTCACCTTGAAAAAAAAGGTTGATAAAAGGGAGCCGCTGAACCACGCAGCCAAGAGAAAAACTAAAATTAATAAAACGTGGCCATGAAATGAAGTCAGACAAGTGCAGCACTGCGCTCTTAAGGCCCTCCTCCCAATGCGAGGTACAACAACCCGCACAGTGACACGAGACTTGACTTGTAGCATCCAGGGCTGAAATATTGCTTTGATTTCCCAAACAGTCCATAATGAAAGAGAGCAAAATCTGTCTGTGAGAACACGTCTGTTTTAGGGTCGGGATGAGCGTGCACTGTCGGTAGGAATCTGCCTTCCGGACCTCGAGCGAGGCAAATGAAACACGAGAGAGCACGACGACCGAGCACGATGACCGGGGACGTTCTCACGCAGTCAGAAAAAAAGAATATATATTTATGCAAGCACACTCCACATTAAGAAAGGGTCACTCATGCCTTTTATTCTTAGGGCATCAGGTCCCCGCTGGTGCGATTACACCCTCAACCCCATTTTGATTTCCAATACGATGACCTCACTCATCAATTTTTCATGCACAGTCCTTTTGCATTCAATCAAAGCAGTGTCTTTTTTTTTTTTTTTTAAAGAAATCTTTATTTATTTCCTCCACTCTGGTCCAGCCAGGCCAGCGCCGTGTGTGTAGCTGGATGCGTGCGCGAAGAGTAAAAGTGTCGGTTCTGCCGCAGATACGAAGCGTCTCCACTCACCCGTGGGGGGGGGAGGAGGAGGAAAAAAAAACCCAGCATAAATAAACACAACATCCGGCCAACGGAAGCTGTCAGAAGCGATTCCTGTTCTACCAGCTCTGCTCATGATGCTGCTTATTTCAGATTCATGCGATTTCTCCAGCGCGGGAACAACAACAACAACAGCAGCAGCAACAAAAAAAAATAAATAAATTGAAAGCCATTTCCAGCGAGATGCGGCGATGCCTCACTTTACTGCAGTCTCGCTTTTGTCGGCCATCCCCGTACAGGTTCCCATCCGGTGCACTCGGAGCACTCCGAAGCATCCATATTGCATGAGAACACCGTTGGGCAAGAGCCACGCAAATACTGTATGTATACAGTCCAAACAAAAATAAACAAAACAACCCCCCCCCAAAAAAAAACAAATAAACAATGAAACATCCTACATACCTGCATGCATGCATTCATAAAAAGGCAAAGGGAAGAGGTGAACTCTGCTCATTATAAAGTATGAGCTCATGAGTTCAGGTCCGGTAGCGTTCACCTCATTTTCCTCCGCTTGAAGTTTCATTAATTCATGAATGGGAGCTGCAAGCCTCCCCAGCCTTAATTTACCAAGCACGGCGGTAAGAGCCGAAGCACCGTCTCAAATAGAGCATAGTTCCATCTCCCCGACGGCCTCCCCCCCCCCCCCCCCTTTTTAACTGTGATGACGAAAGCCTGCAGCTCACGCGGTTCGTTTTCGATCTCGATGCCGAACGCGAGGCAGAGACGCGCCGACAGACTCCTCAAAAGCTGGTTGGGGCGGACAAGATGGAGGCTGCGGCAGGAGGAGGAATTACCGCTCCAGCTGGAGGAGGCCAAACCAGATTTAACTGTTGAGAAAACTTCCTCTTCCTCTCATGCCACTTCATCCCACTTTGCGTTAACCTTCTCCTCTCTTTCCCATCCCTCCAGCTGATGCGTATCTGCTGTTTTTCTATTTATTTATTTGCTGCTGCTGTCCTGCCCCAAGGTTGTGGGAAGAGAGCCAGCAGATAGAGACGGAGGGCGAGAGTGTTCGCGGGTCCCGCTGGAGATTGTGTAAACACGAACCCCTCGCCTACCCAGGAGGAATACCTTGCATCAAATATACAGTATATACAGCAGCCAGCGCTGTATATATTTTAAAGTGAAAGCTTCAATCATGCATAAATATTATTATTATTATTACGTTGCTTCCGATACGGTGTTTATCTACCACCGTAACAGCTCGAGCCCTGATTTCCAGCAGATGCCGGAGTCTCCAGAACAGTGATGTCCGGCAGTAAACAAAGAATTAACGCAAGGCTGTGTGATAAAATGTGATTTGCAGCCACCGGACAAGACTTGCGCTTGCTCCTGCTGGATGGGTCTGAGTGTTTCAGCTGCTGCTCATTTGCTGCACACGTCACAACTCTCTCACTTAAGTAGACGATGGCCCCAGAAAGAGAAAATAGTTTTTTTTCATTCAAATGTTCCTTGTAGGTGTGACCTCTTCTGATGTCTATTGATGTGCACCTCTGACATGATAAGCTGTCAAAAGTTAAGCTTTTGATCCATTTTCAAAAAAAAGACAGTTGCTAGTTGTAGTTTGTTTCTGTCCTGTGCGACGGATCCGCTCCATGTCGGGGGAGTGAAGACCATCTACTGGCTTCAAAGCTTCCCAGTTGTGCTGCAGGCTCCCAGGACTCAGACTCAGACTCCGGCTCTTTTCCAGACTTCTGCCTTTTTTTCATTCTGTTCAGAGAACGCCTTGATTTCACCTCCTCCACTTTCAGGCGGAGACAAGGTCGTACCTCCTCCCCAAGAGGCGCCCTGGCATGACCGTGATTTCACGGTGGCGTGATGAGAAGAGAGCGAGCTCTGCCTTCGCCAGTCGGCTCACCTGGAAAAAGCACGAGACAATAACGGGGAAAGGGAAGGTCCGGAGGGGGGGTAAAAACTAAAATGCCAGCCAAAGTGCACAGACTGGCTGCTTTTTTCCCCCTCCACTTCCACACTAAAGAGGCTGTTGGATGGATTTTGCCGGCCGCCCGTGTTGCCTTTCACACACAATGGACGGTAATCCAGAGAGCCAGATCTCATTTTGCCTTATCCTGGCGGCCACTTCAGGGTATTTTCATTAAGGACCTGGACAAAACCCCTTCATAAAGGCCTCCATCAAGCCCCCTCTAGAGGATGAAACCCCATCGTGACATTATGGACCCTCGTCTGCTGAATTATCGTGTTATTTCCCCCCACCACCTCACAACAGTTTCTAGACTTTGCGTTTGGATTTCAGCTCGCTAGCAGGACACGTTTCCAAGTATAAAGGTTTTGAAATGCTCTCACATCCTCTGCCTCTTCTTCTCTCACACCGACCACCTTCAGGTCCTCTTTTCATGCCATCCATAAATCTCCTCTGTGTTCTTCCTCCAGGCCTCCTGCCTGCCAGTTCCAAACTCAGCAGCTTCCTTCTCCCGATGTGTTCACTGTCCTTCCTCTGTACGTGTCCAAACCACCTCAGTCTGGCCTCTCTGGCTTTAACTCCAAAACATCTAACACACTCCATTCCTCTGATGTCCTCATTCCTAATCCCGTCCATCCTGGTCAAAGAGAAGCTCAACACTGCAATCTTTCCCTCTAAACCAGACAACGTCGCCGCTCTCACCACATCGTCGTTAATCATCACAGCAGAATTAGAATGCCAAAAAAAACCACCAGCTACTTCAGCAGGAGACAATCAGGGCGAGTGCTCATGGGGGCACAGTTTGATGAATCCCAAGAAAGGGCGGGGTCAGGGTTGAGTCAGGGGTCACGTACATCTTCATACTCCTGTCCTCGACAAAATGTCAAAAGCTCTTTTTTCCCACGTAACCCAGCAGCACATAAATTTGGACCTTCTTGGATCAAAAGTGGGCTGCGCGGTGGTCTTGACGACGGGGGAGAGGTGGGCGACTCTCTGCACACCTGAGACACCTTCGGGTGCCTTATGACAAAGCGCTGAGCGAATGCACACACACAAGTGCCCACACACACACAGACAGACGGAGGCGGTGTCCGGTGACACACTCTTTAATTAGCGGTGATACTTGTAAAGGGCAGAGCTGTCCGCTGGCTTCCGGGCATGACACCCCTCCTCTAACGGGGCAGCGATCGGTGGGGGGGTGACGGGCGGGGGAGGGTTAGCTGGGGGGAGGTGGTGGTGGTGGTGGGGGAGGGGGGGTAAGGCCGACTACTGAGACAAACACGGGAGGGGGAAGCTCGGCGGGGGGGAAGATGAAAGTAACTTTGCAGCGTTCCTGAAGTCTATTTCCAGGCTGACCGTGAACTCATGGTGGTCGGCGTGCATCACCCCTCCCAATCCCCCCCCCCCCCCCCCGCCTCCCCCCGTTAGCACGTCTCATCTCTCGTCAGGTTCTCTCCGTGACTCATTCCCTTTTTTTTTACATCAATTTTTTTTCACCTGGGCCAAACACTCGGACGGAGAGACGAGGCGATCGATGGTAATTGTGTTTCGAGTGGCCGTCGTAGCGCGAAAGAACAGTTTCGCTCGCCACGTCCCAGCGCGGCGCGAGGGGGCCCAGGGTCCCCCGTGCCTCACGTGGTGGTAATTTGGGGGAGGGTGAGTGTGGCTGGCGGCGCGACGCCTGGAGAATTTCACGGAGAAAGAAATCATTTAATAGATTTCGGGCTCTCGGGAAGCCGAGGGTCTCGCCGAGCGCCGGCCGTTTATGACGTTGTTACTGAACCTGAACGATCATCGCTGTTTATGTAAGAGTTCCTCTGGCCCTCCTGCCCTCCTTGCTCCCCCCCCCCCCCCCCAAGTCTATGCTGTCGGTCATCCGTCCAGGTATCAGCGGAGTCAATTCGGCCCAGGTGAGCCGAACTCAGCTCAGTGAAGCGTGAGTTCTCCCAACTCGGTTTGGAGCAGATGGCGACCGCGCACATCCATCATACTACCGTTCAGTTGGGCATGTATGTGTGTGTGTGTGTGTGTGTGTGTTAGTGCGAGTGCGAGTGTGTATGCTGGCTGTCCACTCTTTCAGGCGCACCGACACCGACGCAGATCAGCTGCGTTCGCGTTTTCCGAAAAACTTGCCTTGAAACCTGCCCGTAAGATTAGCCGGAAAGAAACGACACTGTTTATTGTGACGTCTGATTGGTCGACGGATCCCGACGGACGCCTCGCTGTTGTCGCCCATGCCCCCGTCAGAGCCCCTCTCGCTACCTGTCTCACCTCGCCTCGCCCGGCCGAGTCTCCGAGGAGGAGAGGAAGTGCCGAAGTGCAGTTGGCGTTTCAACTCGTCATTGCCGTCCGTCTCTCGCTCCTTATTTTTAGTGGTTTTTTTCATTGAGTAGAGAGCCGCCTCGGGCAAGAGCGCAGAAACCATCTGCTCCACCAAGGCTGCCTCGCCGCTCTGAGATTATTTATTTTTTTTAGATTTTGTTTTTTCTCTCTCCACAGCTCTCTTTTTTTGCCCTCGACTCGTTATCGTCTCCTTTACTGTGAGGATCTGGTCTCCTCCCGCTGTGCCACTGATTGCCGATTCCTCTTCGTCACGTAGGTCCATCCATCCTCCATCTCCAGTTCAAAGGGTCCCATATTATGCCCATTTTCATTTCTTTGTCTTTCATCCCAGACTCCAACAGAGCAGCCATGCACCATTAATTAACCCCCCTCCTCAAAAAATGCTTTTATGAATATGCCCTAGATGGATAGATAGATAGATATGCAGATATGTACATATATGTACATATATGTACATATATTGTAATTCTTGCTCAAACTGAATTGCATTGATACAGCCTCGGGATAGCTAAACTTCATTGATCCCAAATTGGTAATATACTCTAAACAATATATTGTTATAACAATCACTAGAAGGAATCTTCAAGAGAATTTAAACAGAACAAAGGAACAAGAACAAAATGTGCAAAAGGCAGTCAGTTGTGCAGAGGCAAAGATATGTAAGGTTTGAAAACCAATTGTTAGAATATTATCTATCAATTGGTCAATTATTAAACCCCCCACACTCTACTGAGTACGGTACTTGCAACACTTCCTGGATCGACTCAACATTGTGGCAACATTCAGTTACTGGCGGCTGTGAAATATTAACGGAATCGAAAAATGAAAGTGAATCTGAAGTCTTTGAAAATAAGAGGGTCCCCGGGAGTGCACGGCCATTCGCTGTGGTCTTGGCTCAAATCCAACCTCTTTGCTCTCGCTCATCTGCCGATTTGCATCGTTGAATTGCTGCGTTCCAGTGTGTCGCGCCGTCACGCGCGGCATTTTTGGTATTTATAAATGGGAGTGCCGTGCAGCGAGTGCTCTTTTCACTTTTCTTTTGCGACTGCGATCAAGTCAAATGAAGCCGTGTCACGTCGAAGCTGCCTGTTCATTAGCTAATTGAAATAAAAGACCACTTACGGACAATCGATAGGACCCACATGGACCGAGCTCCTCAAACGCCGCCGTGTTCCACTCATCAGCTCACACACAGTGGAAGGCAAATAATGTATTCATAAAAAAAGGAGAGAAAAAACTGTGTCCTGAACTCCGACGCATTCCACCGGCTTGATTCAACAAAGCTTCAACGCATAAATTATTCTCTGTATTTAAAAAAAAAAAAAAAAACATTGAAAATGCTGTATGAATCTGCTTGTGTGTACGCACGCGTGTGTGTGTTTGTGTGTGTTCATTCAGAGTGCAGGCAGTCGAGCCACTGCAATAATGCAAACCGCATCTAAAAGCAGGCCATTCCAATTCCGAACACTGCGGACATGGAAGAAAAGGCTGGAAATGCGACCAAAAAAACCCAATCATCTTGGTTTTGATATTTGACGCACATTAACTCCATTCAGAGTCTCGGACCAGGATAATTATTTGCCGCTTTTGCTTTTTCACTCCTCATCTCATCTCCAAAGTGCATTATGCGAGGTTAAATTCTTTCACTGCTGACTGCCACATTGTGAGCAAAAAAACCCCAACAACTATTGAGCCGCTTCAATGTCTGTGCGAATGTCACGAATCAGACCTTTGCCGTCGGCGGCGCTTCCCCTAATTTGCGCCTAATGCTTCGTCAACACGTTATGCAAGCCGGCCGCGACGCTGAATACTAATGACGCTCGCGTGTACATTTCCTGCAAATTATCCCGGGCCATCAGAACGCCGTGTGCGACCACAAACATGAGTCACGGCACGTCACCGGCGGCCTCGGCGGCTCTGCCTGCGAGACCACTGCCACCGCTTTTCATGACTAATGCGGCAGAGTTCAAGAGGTGTTGATGCAAAAATAAAAAATGAAAATAAATAAATAAATTCTGTTTATTCTCGACACGACCGGAACGGGAAAACAGGCTGGGTCTTATCGCAGCGTCGCCACCCGCGCAGGGGGTGGAGGGAGGAATTCATTTCCATTAACAACAGGCAGATGTTGAACGCAGCTTTTCTGGCTTGTAGGGAGACGGAGTGGCGTCTTTTGTTACACTCCCTCAGCTGTGTTTTTTTTTTTTTTTTTAGCCTTTTGCCTTTTTAAAATTTCACTAACGTTGCATTCCGCGGCTGCGAGAGAACTGATTAAAGGTCAAGTCTGGCGAAAAACGGGTGGATGATGTTGACTCGGTGCTCTCAGCTCGGGATCTTTTCGGACAACATGACGGGATCTGCCCCTCCGGAAATAATCCAGGACGCTCAATTTTTTTTTCCCTCCCGTCGACTGTCTGAGCAGCACGACGTCCTTGTTGTTCAAAACGAAATGTGACGTTAGCCAATTGGGAGCCTCGGGGTTGCAAAGCGTGCAATGAAAAAGTGTAAAAATAAAAAAACATTTAAAGGCAGAAATGAAGACGAGTTTGAGAGGAGAAATGTCGAAATCAAAGTGCAGATGAAATACAAGATTGGTCAATTAAATATAGACATATCTGTGTGCCAATCACCATGTAGCCGCGCCCTAAAGATGTGACAGAAGTTTAACAGCGGAAAGTAAAACAACAATGAGAATTAAGATAATTATAACAACACTTTTTCCAACACCCTGTTTGCCGAGGAATGAGCCAATATATTTGCAGCAATGTCGGCCTCCTCTAAGCATCTTTCGAGGCATCAGGGATGCAACGTGGCCTCGTGTGCAGCTTTTTTTTTTAAAAAAAAAGCTCTGTAAAAGAAAGACACATCTCCACTCTGACGCGTGCGGTTTCATCCGCGGCCGAGCGGAGCCACTTCCTGCCGTTTTCCTCGCCTGGGCGAACAGACCCCGGCAAGCGTGTGTTCACATGCGTTGCTAACAAAATGGCCATGTGCACACGACAAGTGCATGCGCAACGCACGTGTGCACGTCGCGCATCGCGGCCCGTCGCCGACCAACAAGGCGGACGAGGCGCTTGGATCGCACGAGCTGCAGCAGCGGTGGGGAAGTGGCTGGCGATAAAAATTCCATTTGTCAATGGTGTATGTAAATGTGTGTGTTTGTGTGTGTGTTGTTTTTGCTGCTTTGCTGTCGCGTGGGAGGTCTGATTTGTAGCACTAATATCGACAGGCGAGGAATAAGGTCTCCCCTTCGGGGATTCCTCCTACCCTTTCACGCCGGCTTCAGAGAGCTGGCACAAAGACACAAAAAAACACAGACACAAAAATTGGTGTGTGTGTGTGTGAGAGAGAGAGAGAGAGGTTTGACTGACATGAGGCAAAGCTTTTTTTGTTGTCATAGTTTTTTTTTAAATTTCAAGCCGTTGGAACGCAACACAGCGCATCAGGTGAGCAAGCGCCTCTTCCTTGTCAAAATATCAAAGGTAGGTTTGCTACAACAAGAAGATGTCTGAGTTTGCAGCTGAAAAGCTGAAGTAATGCAATTTATTTATTTTTTTATTTAAAAAAGAAATGAAACACTGACACTATTGGTGTGCCAGATTATCAACAACGCTGCCATTTCTCCGCAGCAGGATAATGTATTAAATATGTCAAAGCGATACAGATCAACAAGAAATGCTAGTTTACGCAAAGGGCTCTTGAACGCACCGACCAAGCGAGCCCTTCGCTTGCACGTGCAGCAGCTGCACCAGAACGCATGTGTCGATGTTCTCTTGGAAAACTGCCGCGGCTCCGGCTCAACGATCAGGCCTGAGAGGTTTCCAAGAGCCGCTCTTGAACTCGGAGGAGCTCGGCGGCTGACGCCCAGAGCACCTGTGTCACCTGTCGCAGCGCAGTTGGGGAGCCGGTGGTAACTGACAGTAAAAGACGCTTTTGCCCGGTCTGTAGATCCAGAGAGCTTAGAGAGTCTTGTCAACTTGTCACGCACACACACACGCAGACACACACACACACTCTTAATGGTCCCCGACTGACATATTGACCAATTAAACTCCTGAATGCCGGGACGTCATTTTGGAGTGTCTGGGGTTTGGCCTTGAGTGCATGTTGCTGTCCAGCAGTCGATGAATCCCCTTTTATTTCTGTGAAACAGTGCAAGAAAGGAAAAAAAAAAAACTTTCCCTCAAACTCCCTCCTCCCTCTGCAGCGCTGCAGTTCTAAAAGAGGACCCCTTCATCCGAGGACTTTGTCTGCGATCCTCTGTGAAAGCTCTTTAAAACGTATTAAGCTGTTTGTTGTCCCGATACAGTGAGCGCCGTCCACAACTCTCAGCCAAAACCAAGGGGAGAGAATAAAAAGGGAAATAAGAGGAAGAAACGACTCCTTGTGATGCCAAATTGCTCTTCCTCTGCCATAATGAGGGCGGGAAGGAGGAGTCACCTTCAACTAAGTGGGGATAATGAGCACAAGTGACTTTAGAATTTAAAGAAGGAAATTTGTGTGTGTGTGTGTGTGTGTGTGTGTGTGTGTGTGTGTGTCTCAAAGGGCTTTAGGATTTTGTGCGCACCTAGTGTTACGACCCGCCGCTTGCCTCCAGAAGCTGGTGGAAACAGGGGAGCAACCGAGTGATCGAGCGCACGAGTGCACGTGCACTCGGTCCCGCCTTCAGTTAAGTCTCGCTCTCGCATTCGTGCTTGAGTGGCAGGATGTGAGCGGACGGATCAAGCAAGGTCCATTCAGGAACTCCAGAGGCACTGGAGGAAACTATCAGCCTTGCGTTACGATATTTATCGTGATACTTTTGAAGGTTGCAGAGATTTCCAGTGCGCAGTCAGAAGTTCATTTCACCCCTCAAAGGTGCCAAACGTCCGTTGAGTTTCCTGTTTCGAAGGCTGTTTTTTCATATTCTTATTTTTGTTTGTGTATCCGTTAACTGTCAAACTATGCACCAAAAGAGAAAGTAAAAATTAAAATTTGCAGTATGGCAGTTCAGCGACGAAAGGAAGTTGCTGGGAAAAAAATGAGAGTTTCTCTTTCGATTGAGTTGCAGTGCTATGAGGTGCTACGTGTGCTACTAAACTGCTAAAAAAAAAAAAAAAAAAAAAAAAAACTTGTAATGAAAACAGCAGGTTTGAGAAGATCTGCTGGGACCAAAGGCTAAAACAGACCCACGCTTAGCTGCACACTTATGATCTTAATCTCTCAAAGTGATATTTTATTCATTCTAAATTCTTTTTAAAAGATTTTTTAGGCCTAATTATTATATTTTTCAGTTCAGTTCTCCTTAAAAACGTACTCAATTCTGTCTTTTGCTTCAATCCTCCACCGTGCTAATTTCTCTTCCTTATCATTTGGCTTATTGTATTCCACACACACACACACACACACACACACACACACACACACACACACACTGGGTCCGAGCACTCCATCATGCTTTCAATCGCTTACTTTGCACTACAAAGTGACTTACGCACAAGTACGGCCGACGTAATCACACGCAGTTGTTTCCAGGTGGCCGGCTAAGGCTGACTGACAAGCCCAATTCTTTTTCCGGCGAGATGGGAAGAAGAAAGTGGATCCCGCGGCGATGCGGGGGAAAAAAAAAGAATAAGAAAACACAGCGCCGAGACCATCAAAGACGGAGCGACGGCAAGCGTTCTGCCGGCGTGCCTCCAAGATCACAATGGAAGATGGCAAATGACTGTCGCTCTGCCGACGGGACCTTTTCCCGCAGCTTATCAGAGACACGGCGAACACCTGCGAGCGAGGCGTGCGCACGCGTCCGATTGTGTACGGGCCTAAATTTGCCTGTGTGGAAGTGACCGGGATTACGGAGGCAGTGGATTATTCCGTCCTCCGTCTCGCAGGAGCTCGTCTAAATCCTGAAACGGCCGTGCCGAGCAGAGGACAGCAGCTCGGATATAAAAATGTATTTCTTCTGAGGAGCTGAGTGTTTTTTTTCCTTCTTCAAAACGCTACAAAAAGAAAAAAAGACCTTGATTTTTTTTTTTTTTTGCAAGAGGCTGAGAATAAATCAGGCATTAAGATATGAAAGAGGCGGCCTCAACTTTTCATTCACTCTTTCAGTCTGCCGACGCTCAACAAAATTTCAGTCGCTCCTCTTTCTTTTATTGGCATGAAGTGTGACGTCACCAACAGTCAAACTCGTGCCACAAATTCCCCAAAAAAGTGTTTTTTTTCCACTCAAATACAAATTCAGAAAGTGTTTGAAATGGCGGGTGTGAGGTGACTGGACAGACCAATCAGAGTGTTGAGGGCAGCTGAAGCTCAACACTAGCTAGACTAGCACCCGAGACTGTGTGACATGACAAGATGTGACTGAAACAAAGGTGTTGTTGGCAGAACACTGACGTGATAACAGAGATTTTTCTTTTATTTAGAAATAGAACCAAGTGTTTGTTTTTTTCTCTGTGGCCGACATCCTGACCTGCGCCATGCTCTTGCTGCTGATCATGCGACAAGTTTGGCTCGCCGAGAACCGTGACAGACCAGGTGTAAAGTGATTGTTGTCCACTTCAAAAGCCCTCAAGTGCCATCCTTTGTCACTTTTTAAGTCGAAAAACTTAAAAAGTGAGTTCTGATGAAACCGTCGGCCACCACGCCAGTTCGTCCTGTTTAGCAGCAGCTACAGCTTCCGTCATTTCCTCTCGGCTTTGCGGTGTTGGATTCCTTGTCTCATCGAAAGGGCGCCGATCGGTAACGGCCTGTTGGTGACGGTGCTGGAATCTCAGCATTCCGGCAGCCCCGCTAGGCTAACCACCGGTGACAGCTAGTCAAGCAAACAGCAGGAAGTCTGTGCGAGCGTCTCTCTGGAAGAAGAAGGGGAAGACCTCGCTTCACAGCCCCAGAGTGACATCGAGGCTCCCGTTCTTCTCTTCCTCTCACCCTGGATGTCTCTCCCTCTCCCACTCTCCGACTGGCATCTGTTGATTCCCGGGAACGCCAGTGGCAAAGATGAAGCAGCGAGGAAAAAAAAAATACTGAGGACCAGAGGGCTGAAAGACGGAGGGGAGGAGAGAAAAGAAGAAAACTCTGTAGAAAAAAATGGGGGCGGGAGGAGGAGGAGGTAGGGGAGGAGGTAGCGGTGGAGGAGCAGGAGGAGGGGGCAGGAAGTGTGTTTGGAGGCCAAGAAAATGAAAAGAGCAGTGAGGATAAATGGATGAAAACAATGACACAACAATCTGCCAGAGAGGGAAGCACAAAGAGGATGGGAGGGTGTGTGCAATGTGTGTGTGCGTGTGTGAGTTTGTGTGTGTGTGTGTGTGTGTGTGTGTGTGTGTGTGTGTGGGATCTGGCCCGTCTTCCTCTTGGCTTTCGACGGGGGAACCGATAAATCCGCGGCTGTTTGACTCCTGCCAGACGCACGGCCACACACACACACACACACACACACAGAAACACACACGCGCACATGCACTCAGGCACGCGCACCCACATCTCCATCTGCTTGACTTGTGCTAGTTGCCCCCTTTCAATTACCCAGCATGCCTCGCTCCATCCCGGAGAAAGGAGCCCGGGCGCTCGACGGGCGCTGCAGGCGGTGCAGATGGACGGAGGTTCCGCCCATTCGTCCTCCGCCACCTCGCTCCAGGCTCCACCTGGATCTCAGGTCTTCTCTCTCTCCCCGAAGCTCCCGACGAACGGTGATGTTTTTTTGTTTTTTTTTTCAGACGCCAACGGTTCCCTCATTACCGCGACGCCGAGAGAGCTAATGAGCGTTTTTGCAAACGGAGAAGGCGTCGCCGTCACCTGAAATGCTGCACAAACTAACTTTAACTTTTTTTTTTTTGCGGTGGGACATTTCTCACGATAAAACAAGAGCTGGCCGACGCTACGGGTCTGCCAGGCTCGGGAATCAAAGTCCAACAATAAAAGTTGGGAGTTGGAATGTTTCCCAGCTTCCACTCGGTTATTAAGCAGTACAGCGGCGGCGGCGGCGGTGCTGGCTGAGGCCTCCAGCACACTGAGCAGCGGGTTCGCACGGGTTTAAAATTAGACCCCGACGCAGAGAGACACTTTGGCCTTAAATTTGAACAAACTGGAGCCCAGTCTCGCTCGTTTTGCATGGCTAGAGGCCAGAGCTGTACCTAAAACCTACAACAAAAAAAAATGCTGGACACAAATGAATAAAGACGTGTTTTTTTTTTTGGGGGGGTGACTGCCAAAATTCCTCCCACATGCTTTAGGATGTGTTGGCCCTCTTTATTACAGGGGCACATCTTGTGTGTCCCTGTGAAATCGTGCCGCAAGTGCAAAGTTGTAAATGGTCGTTGGCGGTGCTGCACGAGCACACAAAAGCTGCTGCACAGATGCCCTCGTTGCCCCTGTGATTTCTCTCCCACTGCTCCTCGTGCGCAGTCAGCGCTCACATATCGAGCTGTGACATCACCGCACGGGTAAAAATGCCCCATTTGCAGATACAGGTCGGTTGAAGCTTTAAAACGAAAGGTGCTGTTAGAAAAAGGAGGGTGGTTGTCATTGTTCTTAAACACTGTGTAAGACAGAAAAAAAAGGCTGTTGTAGTTCTGTTGACTCAGTACCACAGAAAAACCTTCCGTGTTTCTCCGAGTGGGTCAAAGATGAAGGCGGCGACAGAGCTTTTTAGCTCCGTCTGTTTGCTTCTTCAAGTCTTTTGTCCTTGAAGGTTGAGAGCGGGTTTGTGTTTGGCAGAACGGCAGTAAAAAGCTCAGACACGCTTTCGAATGTTTGTCCATGAAACTACAAGCAGGTTCCTTTGATGTCTCGCAGTGAATAACTGGACGCTCACTTAGTGTAATTTGGCAACCCCGGAGGCTCCGCCCCCAGAGCCGGCCGGCCGGCCGGCCGCATTACTGCTTCCTGTCAGCGCCCCGCGCGGTGAAATACTGTCGCACCTGTGACATCATCTCCCCGGTAACAGGCATCGCTGTCAATCAAATGGAGCCTCCGCCACTCCGAGCAAAAGATACTGAGGCTTTGGCACAAAGTCAAAAGAAATGAAGATTGTTTGATATTTGACAGCCGGAGGGGAGGCTTTCAAGATAGATTAGACTGATGGGGTAGCACAAAAATCCATATTTTACCAAGAATCATAGCAAGTAGAATGGAATATCGTTATTTCTTCAATAAAATATGTTACGGCACAATGACGGGTAGGATATCTAAACATGAAGTCACTCTCGTCCTGTGCAATCCAATGTTTTACATGTTCCAAATTGTGTTTTAATATGTTAGAATAATGTGTTTAATGTGTGGTGTTTTTTAACCACTTAACATTTGAGAGTGTAATGGCATTGCATTGACTGGAACGCTGTTCTTTCTCCGAGAAGCAGAATTTCAAACAGAGCTAATGCTTCTGCAAAGGTCAATCCCCTGAAATGTTGTGTTCAACAATGGATTCTGTTTTCACTGGCAACAGGAATCACAGTGCCTTACTAAGTGGAAAAAGTCAATCAATGTCATGGAAACTGGGATATTTCCCGGAATGTTTGAACTCATCATCGGTGGCTTATCTGTCATAATGGAAGCACCATCTGTCGCATAACAAACGGAGACATAACTCTTGTGTGAAAAGTGCTGATTAAAAACATTCAAAGGGCGTCGATAAACACACTCAATAAAGAAGGTCAAGTTCAAGTTTTTCAGTTTACAGTAAAAAAAAATGACAACATGCCTTTTGCCATTTTAGTTGTAATGAGACGTGTTTGCGATGTGACTGCAAAAAAAAAAACAACCAACGAAATTAAGTCGAAACACAAAATGTGAATAAATGAGGATGTCGGAATTTATTGTACATAATGTTAGAATGATTCAACTGATACCCAAAATAAAGCGAAGGAGACATATGTTGACAGTCCAGCCCAGCAGATGGGCGATTAGAAAGTGTAAATGAAGAGCGACGTGTCACACAGTTTGCTGTTGGCTGTGGTTATTTTTTCATTTTTCATTTTTTTTTCTCTCCATTGGACGAGAGAAGCGGCTCCGCCTCCGGTGCTCTGCCACAGGTGCGCGGGTGGCCTCTGTTTTTTGAAGATGTGAAAAGAACGTGCAACCCTGATGTGCCTTCGCTGGTCACATTTTGAAAAGTCCAATGCTACGGAGGCGAGAAAAAAAAAAAGATGCTGCCAACTAGGTTTCTATAATTGTCATCTCGCCCCCCCCGGGAGCGAGCGGCTGCTGAGAGCGGCGTGTAAGCCCCGAGACTCCAACAGGGCGGCGGGCACGCCGCACAACTTAGCCTCCCTGAAAATCCTTTTTTGGTCATTAGGGCGGTCCTTGGGGTAAAGCCACGCCGCCACTTAGCTGCTTGCAGCCGGGAGATGGCGAGCGTTGATTAACGCGCGGCGCACCCTCCGTTCTGCTGACTCATTCGGGGACCTGCCGAAGGCCCCCGGCTCGTTTTAAAAAGGGGGGCGGGGGGACTGCAGCGGAAAGCACTCGACTTGGTCAAAAGGCGCAGGAGGAGGGCTAATCAGAGCTAGCATGCCGTGCGTGCCTGGTTTTCTACGCAAAAGAAAAAAAAGAGGAAAGACTGTCGGTTTGCATCCTCGGCTGGGTTTAACTCACGGCAAGTTAACGAGGCAGAAGTGGTGGGGGTGGCTTTTAAAAATAAGCTGAATCAAAGGCACATGAGGACACCACCCCCCCCCCCAAAAAAAATAACTAACAACACAAAAAGGAAACAAGAAAGCAACAAATCGGCATGCATGCTGTGGACGTGTGCAGCTGAGCAGGTCAGGGGCCCACGCCCAGAAACAAATTGGTGTGTGTGTGTGTGTGTGTGTGTGTGTGTGTGTGTTGGACGTGGTTGCCGCTCAAAACTAAAGCTGGCAACATGTCTCGCCCTCCTTCCCAAATCTAACATCATCCCGGCCTGTTAGCCTCCTCTCTGCTCCGCTGCCGACATCAATTTTTCACACCGCCTCCGTCTGTCTGTCACTCAGTCTGCCCGGGCCTGTGACCGCCGCACCTGTCTGGGGCTGCGCTCGTAATATTCCCCTCCAATATGCAGCAGGCACACACACACACACACACACACACACACACACACACACACACACACACACACAGCTCCGGCCGCTCCCAGTCCCCCCTGCACTGCCCTCCATCAATCTTCCCACCCCCCCGCCATCGCTGCCTGCTCAGCTGTGAATCTCTCAACGTGTCATCTGCTTTCTAATGCATGCGATACGTAATAATCACAGGGGGGTGGGAACAGCAAACACACACCTGCAGCTGAGAGAGGACCATGCAGATGCGCTCTTTGCCTGTAATGGCATGGAGATTAAATGGCAGCGGGAAAGCGGGAGCTTCCTGATTCTGCATTTTTTTGAGAACTCATCCTCTCTCACATGCACATGCACACGTGCACGCACACGCGCGCACACACACACACAAACACACACACACACACACACACACACACACACACACACACACACACGCAGATACTTCATATTCCCCTCACTTCTCGGATACATTCCGCACCTACAGAACAAGCATCCGAGGACTAATTCTAGCCCTATTTGTATTTTCTGAGGCGTTCAAGTTTTATTACCTGTGGCTGTAAACACTTATCTAATCCCACGACACGGCGCGGCCGCTGTTTCCGCCGCCGCAGACTCTGACTTCTCAGCAGTAATTACACATACACGACGGATGGCACAGATTAATGCAGAGCCGCCTCAAGTTCTGCGTCGCGGAGTCGATTAAAGGCGTAACGGTGTGTATCTCCAGCTTGTCAATGAAGCATTCTGGAGACCTATTTTAATCAAAAGAGAGAAAAAAAGAAATGCTTGGCAGGGAGTCTGCCGCACAACAATCCAGGGTGGAAAAATAATGTAATGTAAATAATGGAAAACCTTGAAATGGTAACAAACGAAAGGTTTTATCTGGATAATAATAATAATGATAGCTTTTGGGAGCTGTCAGTGCTCATCTGTGGTTCATTTTATCCAATTCACGATATGTCACATCAGTGGGCTCTGGGCACCTTGCAGTGTTTTGCTGATGGATTGTTTTTGCTCCACTCGTCAACAAAACAACGTGGGCTGCTGCTCCGACACCGGGAATTAAAGCCCTCTCTGGCGAGACGCCACGGAACTCCGAGGAGAAAATAAATAGAATTAATAAGAGCCACCTTGTCGACGGGAGGCCACGGGTCAGACCTCTAATTTCATTACTCCTTAAACTTCCCTTTAATGTACTTTGTGATGCAACTCGTGAGAAATGTCGGGTCAACGGGTGTCACGCTCCCGCGGCTGATATAACTTTTTTCTTCTTTTTTTTCTCACTCCGGCGGAAAATATGAGCCGGGTGTGACGAGCTGCAGGCATCCTTGGCTCTGAAAATGCTAAATAATTCAGGCAAAAGGGCAGTTTTTGAAAAGCCGTAACCACCTGGACTAACCTATTCAATATGGAACAGGGAGGGCTAGCCACCATGCTCCGCACTGAATGAAACACTTTCATTTTGAAGCTAATATTTCTCTAATACCAGAAGGGTCATCTGGGATCTAGCTCGCCGGCGATATTTTTGGTTTGAGAAGGAGCAATCACAGAGAAAAATTGAAAGGCAGGTTCTGTGAGCTGGGGGCCGAAGAAAAAACAGATTTGTTTTCCTCCAAAGCCACACAAATGGAATACTTAAGAATCATCATTTAAACAATGACTTCTCCAGTACTGAGGCTGCAAAAAGAAAGCCGGCTTAAACATATTTGCATACACCAGAGTCTCGGTGTCACTGTGGCTCACCGTCAGTTTTGAGAAGACTGATCGTCACTAAAAAGGACATGCATTGGCTCGTCAGCCATTATGTGCTTATCGGGGTTTAACAACGTGACTAAAACACACTGAGGTCTTTTGCCTGCACATATGGTCCGGCTGGAAGTTCGAGTTCTCTTGGCATTTTGAACCATGACGAGATAGGTAAGAGGAGAAAAAGTCTCCATAAAGAGAAAAGAAATAGCCAGCAAACACATTTGTTTGTGGGTGGGGGGGTCCTCGCTGCTTTGGCGGCAATCTGTGAGGGGGCAGGAGGGCTATGGAGTAGCTGAGGCTGGTTAAATAAAGACGTCTGAGGAGGATGATGTGGGCTCTTCGGAAGGATAAACCATTTGTCAACCAAGCTGTGTGCCGAGGATGGAGGGGCCCAATACATGGAGACAGACGGCGTGGAAGAGGAAGAGGAGGAGAAGGAGGAGGAGGAGGAGGAGGGGATAACACTTGGCGACGGGAGCGCAAACAAGCGAGGCGGGGCGGGAATTGGGGCGGGAGGGCGGAGCCAAGTCAGGCCGGATGGAGAAAACTGAGCGACCAGGAGGGCGCAAATATTGTGTGGGGCGAAGGAGCGACTGCTGGGAAAGATAAAAATGGGAGGGGCGTCGTGGAAGAGGCTACGCTGCAGAGGGAGGGGCTTAAAAAAAAGAGACTGCACGGAGCGATAAAACACGCAGGCGTGACAAGAGAAGAGCCGATGTGGCAAAAGAGCAAATGAAAAGAAGGACGAGGGGAGATGAGATGAGATGAGGAGCGCCGGGAAGACGGCGGCTTTTATTTATGTGCTCGCACGGGAAGGGCGGGAAGAGGGGAGGACGACGGGACCAGGAGGGAAGCAGTGGGGGAGGTGGGCTGGGGGGGCGTGAGAAGAGCAGCGGAGCGGCAGGAATCGATTCCCTCCGAGGGTCCCAGGATCGGGGCAGTGGAGTGCAAAATGCGACATTCTGAACAGTGCGAGGGCTGCGGACGCAACACAACTCATCAATTTGCCCTGGATGTGCAACTGAAAGAAACATTCAAGGTTGGGGGGAGGGGGAGAGGCAGGGGTGTACAATGAAGGGTCACACGGAGGGAAGTGACGACGTGAGTCACTGCGAATCCACACGTGATTACAGCGATTATGTGATGATCTCACGTCTCGCGTGTTTTCCGCGAAAGTTCGGCGTCAATTTTCACGCAAACTTCCGGAATTTCCCATTGAGCGATTTGATGCAAATTAACGATTGATTCTCTGTTACTAATAAATCACCTAACGATGTTGTTGCCTCACTTGCACTTAACATGGCTTCCTTACCGTTTTACGTTTGTCTGCTGTTGTCATTTATGATGTGTATTTTATTGTCAATTGTAAAACAGTTCTTTATGTGTGGCGGGACACCTGAATTTCCACCATTGGGAGAAATAGAGTATTTATCTATCTATCTTTATCTATCTATGTTAGTTAGTTACAGAGAGCAGCTTTGCCCACAAAATGACGTTTTTTTCCCTGGCAGATGGGTGAGATGAATTCCGGGACAAACTCCTTCACTTAGCTTTGGGTTCCCATTACCTGGATGGCATGTTTGCAGACACCAAAGAAAATGAATAAAATAAAAAAAAGAAATAAAAAATCAGTATCGAGTCAAGCATTGGATGCCAGACCTTGTCTCCTGCCAGGATGGTGGTGCTGGTGGTGTTTTTTTATTTATTTATTTATTTTTGGCGCACTGGACTCAGACTGGATTGGAGAATGGACCGCAGGCCATGTCCCTCCCGAGTCTTAATTCTCCAGAAGGCCTTCGTGGTCCAATCCACCAGCTCCGTCTCTCCCTGTTCAATCGTCGCTGAAACGTCTCAGTAAGTATTTTCCCTCCTCCTGTTTCTTCCTCACACAGCCGCTTGGACACCACGCTGACTTCTCCTCCAAAGCGCACCCCGCCGACGGCCTCCTTGGCCGTTTGAATCCCCCACCGGTGGGCGCGGCGGTTCTCACGTGCGCACATGCGCAGTCTCAGCAGCCTCCATTCATTCATGTTTTACCTCCTCGCCGCTTCCTCATTTTTCATCGCCTGCCCTCAGACGCGCTGCCTCAAAGCCGCTCTAATTGCATCGGGGACCGGCCATTAAAGGGTTGCCATGGCGACCACGAGACCCTTTTGCCGCGCTCGCTCTCCTTACTTTAGCGCTTTGCCGCGGCCCCCTCCAACCACCCAACCCCCCCTCGCCTTCTATCAGTCTCTCTCATGCTTCACTGTACTTCCTACCCCCGTCTATACTCTTCCACTTTACTCCATTCACCCTTTAATTATTTCCCACTTTCCCCCGTTGCCGCCATGAAAGCAGAGGAGGGGAAGAATCCGCCCGCCACCCCCTGACGATGAGGGATGCGCAGATGTTGCAGGAGGACGGCGAGCCAATAAACACTTCACCAGTGCACACGCGGCACTTGGAACTTCCAACCCCCTCAACCCCCCACCCCCAACACTTCGGTCCCCAACACGCAGCCGGCCTTGGAAAGCCGTCCTGAGAGGGTTCGCGGGGATTGACGGGCAGCCCAGTGCACGAGTGGCGTCGCAGCTGGACAGCGGTAAATACAACCCTGAGCTGACGGCTTTCAAAATGTCCAGGCGACGCTGTCAATCATAAGGTGGGATGCGGGGTGGGGGAGCGGGCGGGGGGGCTTGCAGGAAACTTCTGCAAACCTCAACTCTAATCGGCGGGAGAGCAGCTGCTTTCACAACGTCCTCACCCTTTGTTGTTCTTGAGAGTAAAGAACAATTTTTGTCCTTTGCAGGTTCAGTGACTCAGTGCTCGGCGGTTTTTCCTCAACGCAGCTTTGTTGTTTTTTCCGCCCCTAATTTCTGCCGATAGATGTCCATAATGGTCCGGGATAAAAGCGAAAAAAAAACTCTCCATTTCGCACTTACTTGCTGTTACACTGTTGTTACTTTACGCGTCGACAGAGTAACTGGAACAAACTCAGAACTTGAGCAGGAGGAATAAAAAAAAAAATCACACAGCACAGTGTGAAGGGAAGGAACGTGTTGAGTGACAGGACTCCAAATCCACCGTCTGCTCCGCGCATTCCATCTCTACTATATCTGAATTCTTGCGCACGATGCAACAATTCAGAATACAAAATAGGTCGTGTTTGGCGGGATGTCGGGAACGCACACAAAAAACACAAACAAAACAAACATCTGGGCTGTTTTCAAAGTGAAACAAAAGCCTGCGCTGCAGCAACAACAAGACATCACAGGCAACCGGAAAGTCTTCAAGTAATTATGCTTGAAGTACTAAATAATAAACGTCTTTGTTCCTTTGGGAAGAACTACAGAAATCTGCCAAACAAAGACCAATCAGCAGCTCAGTCCTTTTTAATCCTCTCGTCAGGAGCACTGACGTCTTTTTAGGGGTTGCCAGTCTGCGTCCTGCTATATCGCGCAATCATCTCCTGTTTCTCTTATTACCACCCACACATTCCAGTGTGAGTTGCTGGGCGAAGCAATGCAGGAAGACACACACGTGCATCCGGAAACAATCAAGGTCAAACGTTCAAGAAGTTTTCATCACAACGCCAGTGCAGGTTCTGAGGAAGAAACTGCAGCCGTCCAGATTCCAGTCGAGAGCAAAAACGCACCCAGTTCAATCAGCAGTGCGAGGAAGGATGACATGACGCAGGCAGACAGAGCGGCATGAAAGGAAGAAGAAGAAGGAGGAGAAGAAGGAGAAGAAGGATGAAAAAGTTTTGGGGTGCCGCCTTCACTCATCCACATGGCTGTGGATTAAGTGGCTGTTATCTGTGCCACCTGCTGTTTAAACTGCAAACAAGCCCGAATGTGTGTTTTCTGCCTGCCTGCCGGCCTGTGTGCATGTGTGTGTGCGTGTGTGTGTGTGTGTGTGTGTGTGTGTGTGTGTGTGTGTGTGTGTGTGTGCTCGCGAGCACGCGATGACATTGATCTGCAGCCACGTTCGGCTGGGTGCTGGTACAAAGCCAGCGCCGAGGGAAGTCGGGGCGCCAGGAGACCTGCCAGTTTATGTCACACACACACACACACACACACATGCAAAGGAATCACATTGTGTCCGTCGCACCGCACACTCATGGAAAAGTTTAAGCACAAACAAGACACAAACAACAAAGCGCAAAAGAAGAAATAAAGAAAAAACAAAAATGTCCGAGAGCGTTTGCAGCTCCTATCGAGCGGCGTAACCTGAGCATGAAGAAGACATTACGGCGTCGTGTCTGTTTTCCTTCCCCTTCATCTCCCTCCGCTCCCATGGGTCGTGCGCTCTGCCGCGCTCGTGACACGTACGCACTTCCCCGAAGAGGGGAAAAAAAAACAAAACTCACGTAGCGCGAACGCTTCGTCACCGTCTTCCCTCGGCATCCTTTCCAGCTGGAGCACGCCCCCCACTGGCCACTTTATTAGGCACGGCGCTCAGCTTGCCTTCCAGCACCGAGGGGCTAATCAGCCAATGGAGGCGAGCGTCGATTGGCTCGGCGTCAGAGTCTACCGGAGCTTTTCACCACATCACAAGCATCCATCTCTGTGAAAAACATCCAGTGAGGCGGACGGAGGCTGTGCGGAAGGACAATCAAGTGTTGATGTCAGGGGTCAGTGGTCAGGCTGGCGGTCAAGTCGCCGCTGGGAGGGCCTGTGGAAGTCACGACACTGACAAACTCGCTCGTTTGTGGTGCGAGTGCCGCTACCAAAACGTACCTGAGGAAGCTGCTGCGGCTGAGTGTGTTTTTCTTTCCCCCTCGCTGCCTCATCCCAGACTATCTGGAGCTGCAGTCTGCCAGCTCTTCCTCCTCGCTCCCTTCACGCAGCTTGTTCACTCTCCAAACCCAATCTCTCTCCTCCCTCTCCCGCTCTCAGCGCGTACGTGTGTGTGTGTGTCTGCGTGCGCTTCTGCCTTCAATAATTCAAACACTGTTTCTCTTTGGCGTACAGTACGTGAGGTGGGAGTCCCTCCGGAGGCAGATAGCGGACCTGAGAGCCTCCGACGTCGCTGGCGGGTAAGCGCCCGCGCTTTTTGAGAGAGAGAGAGGCCCCCGCGTTTTTAGAAACAACAGAGCATGTTTTAAAGATAAGGGAATGAGGTTGGATGGAGGGGGGGGGGGGTTTGCAGCAAGTTTACCTACCTGCGGATAAACGGAGGAATTTATTGAAACAACAGCTGCCTGGAAAATAAGGCAGGTTAAAAAGTAAAAAAAAAAAAGGAATCTGTAAGTGGAAGGGAAACAATCGATGGGCAAATAAAAAGAGTCTATTTCTCGGTTAGCAAAGCCGAATATAAAGATCATTTCTGGTCAAGTGCGAGAGCGGCTGGGCGGTGTGCTGGCACGATTCAAATTCTGAAAGCGTCCCACTTGACAAGGATATTTTTGGATATTTTCACTGGGCGGCGGCCACACTTGCCGGACACTCGCTTTTCTTTTCCGGGCTGCTTGATAACGGCGGCGTGAGTCATTCGCCAGTCCGAGTTTTCCTACAATTACCTCTTGACATTTCTGCATCAGGCTCATATTACGGCCTCTTTCACAGAGTCGACTGACCCGTGTTCGAGCGTGCGTGTTCTGTGTGTGCGCGCGCGCGTTGTGTGTGTGTATGTGGAGTTTATCCTCCTGTTTGCCCCCCACCCTTTCCAAAAACATGCCTGTTTGGGACGGCTGCCATCATATCGGCATCTGTGTGTGTCCAGGCGGCAAATCTGCACGACGGCAGCAACGTTTTTATTTTTTTATCAAGTTAATCACCCTGCTCTTATTCAAATTAGGGGGGTGGGATTTGTAATTTTTCTCTCCACGGGAGGCGGCGTGCTTTCCCTTATGCACGCCTTTGAGGTGGCAGAATGTTAAAATGTTGCGAGGGATCACATGAAGGCGCTTTAAATCAAAGGGCACCTTTGCGGCAGTCGGGTATAAGGGAAAGAGCAGCTTTGTGAGCGCGCGTGTGTGTATGTGTGCAGCAGCTGACGTTTCTTTTTTTTTCTTTTTTTTTTCTAAACCCTCCTCTTTTCTTTTTTTTTTTTGCATTGCCCAAACTTCAAAAGCAGCGTCTCCACTTTAATCCTCTCTCCTCCTGCACTGCGGACCCTGGCAAAGACAGAGGAGACAGACCGCCGGGTCTCCTCCTGCCGCTCCCATCCTCCCTCCTTTGTGTCCTTCCAACGCCACGTTTTCTCCCTCTCGCGCCGCAAAAAAAGAAAAAATGGCTTTCTGCAAAAGTCCCCCAGGTGCAGGCGCCCGAGACCGAACCCCGAACTCGCGCAATGAATCGAAAGAAAGGAGAAAGAAAAACCACGGCGGCGGTTGTCGCGGCTCTCGGTAATAGCCTCATCCTTCTTTTTTTCCCCGCTCACGCAAACACACACACACACGCAGGCCGTATTGCAAGTGTTTGGCACCACCGGCTGAATGTATCAGGCACATTAAGCCATACTAGCAGGGGCGACGGCGAGCGTCTGGGGGCTGCGGCGGCGGTGGGAGGGGGAGGGGCGGTCGGGGAAGGGCGGCCCGGCGGCGACGGCGTACCTCGAGATTTCCACTGCGGCCCAGCATCAAAAAAAAATTGCAAAGCCAACTCCAATTGGACGCCAGTAATTAGAACTGACCCGGACGTGCTGCGCTGCATGTGAGATGAGGAGCGAAGTGGGCAGGGGAGGGAGGGGCAGTGAGGGGCGGACAGGGAGCAAGGACAAGTGACCGACCAAGTAAAAATCCAACCGCTCCAACCGCTGCCGTGGGATGAATCGCGAGTCCTGAATGAACCGTTTGAACCTGGACAGTCACGACGCCTTCATTATTATTTTTTGGTTTGTTTTGTTTTGGGTTTTTTCTCTGGTCATCTAATCAAACAGTTTGCTGCTTTGCGTTCACCTCGTGTCTCAGTAACTCAGAGCTGCATGTCATTAAATCGTTGCCATCAAAAACTGGTTCACAAGTTCACAACAACTCTCAACTGGTCACTTTTTCCTCCTGATCCTACCTGAGGTGTTTCCCAGGGAGGGCGGGGCTTGGTTTGCTGGAGGCTGGAGCCGATTAGCTGGCGCACCTGTGCCTCGTCAGCTCGTCAGCAGCAGTATAAGAAGCCAGCTGGCCCTTCAGCTGCTGTTTGGTGGCTTTTGACTGGTGTCTTTGTGTGACGTTCCTCTCCGGCCCGTCTGCGTGCGTGCGGCTCGGCGCCGTCTCGCCTCAAAGCCTTCAAACCGGTCCACAAACAGACATTTTACGGCTCGGGAGCAGCTACGCAAACAAAATTAAATGAAATAAAAACAAAGACAAAGTGGCTAACAATTAGCTCCGTGTACACCCTCTACTCAGCGTTGATGCACGGCGCAGGCTGACTTCACAGAAGGTGTTTCGGAAGAAGTTACCCCACCGGTTCAGACAAAATGCCGGTGTTTATTTTTTTATGATATGAATTTTTTATACACCCCAATACCGGTGTACACAACGCTGTGTCTTGTGGTTGCACAAAATGTGTGCGTCAGAGCCCAGCAGTGCATGTTGAGCGGCGAAGAAGATAAAAAATGTACGAAAACAATGAAAATTTGGAAGCTACGTTGCTGAAGCAGCAGAAGAGCAACGCAAGAGGGAAGAACTTGAACCTAAACGAGGAGCCGTGTCTGTTGTACATACAAACTTTGGATTTTTAAAACGACAAAGCCTCTGCAAAGTCTCGGTGGGAATCCAGAAATAGCCAATGAGGAAAGCAGATTGGGAAGCATCTGAAAGGATTCCAGCCACGTTCCTGGACACAACTGCAGCTAAAGACGTTGATCATCCTCTGTTTGCTTCTCCACTGAAGCCATGTTTGATCGCTGGAGGCCTTCAGAGAATTGTGATGCGTGTTTTTCAAATCTTTCCAGACACAAGACCGAGTCCTATCTGTAGCCTACAGTTATGACTATTGACGCTTGAGCTCGCCATCTAATTCAAGTGATATATTAATCATTATCTGAGCGAAATCAGATGGACCTCGGTGTCTGAACAGCGGCAGATAAGATGCCGTGATAAAAGTATCCATCTCATTAAATCCAAACCTATTTCTGTTTAGCTTTGTTTTGGTTTTGTTTTTTAAGCCAAACTCCATCGCACTTCTTTACAAGCAACAACATCTTCGCCGACATTAATGAAATATGTAAAACTGCGGCTTCTGATCCATTAATTCTGACTGAGGATGTGTCGCAGGTGGCTAGGTACCGCCAGCCAGCACTGGATCTGGTTTTTGGTCTGTGTTCAAGGGAGACAGTGCCAAACCTGGCAAGGGTTTGGGAGAGCTGAATACAGCTCCGGGCCTCTGCTGCTCCGGAGGGGGATGATGTTAGCGTCATCATTCCCCCAGTCCAGCTCGCATTGTCTTGTGGGCAGAGACAAGGTCAGGGCCTTGACGTCAAACTGTTCTCAGCGCTGTAATCTCAGGTGGCTCGCTGAGATGTTCTTTTTTTTTAGATGTTTTGCCTCTGTGTGTGTCTGTGCGTTTTGCTTTTGCTCTCAGTGTGATTGCAGTCTTTATTTAGATGACAAGCTACGCATTAAACACGTAAACTGACGTAAAATTTTCTGATGCATTCTGTCTGTGTTCAAGGCACAGCGAGGAGCAGTTGCGTTCGGGTTTTACAGCAAATCAAGGAAATCTCAGCGTCGAGTCTTAACAGCTTTAAGCCGGGCTCAGTTGTTAACCTCTGTGCTCTTATCTTGGAAAAAAAAAGGCTTTGTGGTCTCTGGCTGGGTGGCTTCTTATTACCATCATCTTCAAACAATCCATACCAATCCAGAACTCCTTTTGACGTGTACGTGAATGCAACAGTATTTAAATGAGCACAGAAAAAAACAGTCCTTCTTAATTGAGTTTTTTTTCCCAGTCTGAAGACTTAACTGTGATTACTGTGCCGTTGTAAACACTGGCACCCGCAAGCGACAACACGCAAGTCAAGATTCAGTGAATTTGCCTGCAGCAAAAATCCATAATGTTTTATTTTATGTGTTTGTTTTTTATCAGTCCCCCCAAGTTCATGATTTTCATTTGTTGCTTCAGCACTGACATCACCGCAGCCTACACGGGAAACGCTAGAACAGCGCAACTGGGGGTAGTGTGGGGGGCGGGGAGGAGAGGGGCTTGGTGTAGGGGCGTGCGAGGACTCTCCGTTCCAGGCGTGCGCGGCATTCACACCTCTGGAAGAGGCGGCTGTGTCGGCCGGTGCATCTACATAACTGAATAATGTGACCTTAAGGCTTCGGGAAAGCAATCAGCACAAACAGCGCAATTATTCCTCGCCTCTGACTCCAACACTTGCACCGCGACTGTGAGGTATCGTGATAACGAGGCGCGAGAGCGTTGCCTGCCGGGGTGGTTGGTGCACTCGGTGCCGCCCTCTTTGCATGAGAAACTGGAAGCCGTGCTGCGTTTTGCATTTCCGTCCAGAACTTTCTCCCCTGTTTTTTTTGCGGCGCTCAGTTTTCACCCCTCGCATCGCTGATTTCCTCCTTTTCTGGACCTCTGTCTCCTGACCCCGCCCCCTCATCTCTCCAGCCCTCAGTCTCTGTTGACCTCCCATCTCCAACTCCATCTCAGTCTCACCCTGACCCCTCCACCATCCCCCCCGCCCCATCCACCCTCCCTCGGCCCTGTCTGCACACCTCCAGCCACCCGTGACTCATGCGGCGACTTCGGCATCACAGATGAAAAATTGGAGTGGGAGGGGAGGGTGAGGTGACGGAGGGTTGGGTTTGGAGGGGGGGGTCTGCCGAGATTGACTGGGAATTGCGGGTTGGTGACAGGTGGAGGAAGCTTTTGAATTGAAGGAGGGTTAAAGATTGAAAGGAAACACTAGTGTCCACCAAGCAACTGAGTTGCCATGTCTTGTCATCCCTGGCAGTCCCGGTCACCACAACACTAAATCCACTATTAAAAAACATGGACAGGCAAATTATGCCTCCAGTCGTCATTTACCTTGTTTGATGGCTGAGAGATATCGGACTCCGAAAGGTACCGATACCTCAACCAGCTTGGCGACGAGAGGCCGAGCCAGGCTCCGCCCCTCTGAGAGTGCCTTTTAAAAAATAACTGATTGATGGATTGGTTTTCGAATACATTTCTCTGCAAACAAACATTCTGTATTGAAATTGTCAGTGTGCTGAGAGACTTTCTTGTTTCGGACAACAATCCCAATCTTACCTGGAACGGAGCAAAAAGAAGGAGGAGGCGAAAAAGGCAGCCAAGCATTAACACGCATCTTGTTGCAATTAGCTGCACAAACACATGTGAATATACTGTATATACATATCTGTTTCCCTGTTTTATATACTATGACTGTTGTATCCTTTTTGTGTGTTTTTAATGGTTTTTAGCATCAGGCTGGAGGATTGATGCAAAAAACATTGAAAATTAGCCTCAATGGCAGGAATGTAAAGTAATGTGCATTGTCCTCTTCAATTAAATTAAATAAATAAAATGTATTTATTTGTTTTGTGCTGTGCTGTAAACTGGCACGTTTCTGCAATAGTGGGTGCTGCAGGTAGCGGAACCCTGGCTGTGCTCCGCCTCTAATGGCCTGCAGCCCTCCAGTGATCCAACCCCTGCAGACAACTGTTACACTGGCAGGGGAAAGCAGAGTGTGTGTGTGTGTGTGTGTGTGTGTGTGTGTGTTTGCTGCTTGCCTTTAAGACTGGTCTCTTGCCCATTTACTTCCCAGCTGGTGCCACGGCTCTTGCCAGGGATACAGACTCAGCGAGGGGCCAGGCACTGTATTTTAACTTGTGCAACCTGTGCCGCGCCTACAGCACCATCGCCGCTGCTGCTGCTGCTGCTGCTGCTGCCTCCAGCGCTGTTGTCACAGGCCTCTGCTAAAATGAAGAAATTACAAATTCTGCTACTCAATCTGCACCCAATTATTCTTCCTAGGCCCAAAATCCTCATTAGCCGGTGGCTGTCACGTCGCCGAGCGGGGTCAGGGTTCCCACCGCTACCGTGGCAGGCTGCAGGACCTCCGCTCCGCTGCGGGCCGGTCAGGTCAGGGCTGCGCTGCAGCCTGGGGAGCGAGGCTGCCGACACCTCGCTTTGTTTCTTCCCCCCCAGATGAATCACATTAAATCCTGCCAGCGAAGGATGGCAGCATCTTACACACAGGGATGAAACCTGAATATTGGGCTGTATTGTTTGGTTGGGTGTTTGGGTTTCGCTGACTTCATCCTTCCATCTTTCTCTATTATTGATAAATGGACTACATGTCCTTGCTCAATACTATATATACTATGTCCATATTGAGAAAATCGTACAGCAAATGATCCTCACATGAGAAAATGGGTACGGCCAATGAGTCCCGCGATCCATTGTTAAACGTGGAATATCTAACCCATTATCTGCCTGAATTTCAGGGGTTTTTGGAAGAGATATGAATGTTTATCTGAAGAGAACATTTCTAGAGACTCGAAAAAACGTTTGGTACGACTTCAAACACACCAGCACCTCCCCAAACAATTCGAGGAAGCTGAAACTGGGAATGCAAATACCACTTTCAGTTTCAAACCGGTGTGATAAACAATAAAAAAACACTAGATGATGAATAAGTAAATGAATATGTGAGCTTACAAGAAAACAGAACTCCATTGAACTAAAATGGAGCAGAAAAGAATGTTCTCGTTGGGATGGCTTTTTTTTTTTTTTTTTTACTTGTTTTAACACTACAACAAGTGAGTAAAATCTCTATAACACATATTCTGCAGAGCACCACACGTGATAAACAGTGGCTCCCACAAAGCCCCTTTCTAGTGGAGACTCAGCAAGGGTGTTAAAGTGAAGCTTTCAGGGCCCTGCGTTTGTCAGCTCAGGCAGAGACACGGCTTTCAGCGCGCACTCTTACACACAAAGTACCACACCTGTGATGGACGTGGGGGAGGGGTGGGGGCTTACAGGACTTTTTTTTCATTCATCTACCTGTGAGATTACGCTTGCACTCCACTCAGCCTCCGGTCGGAGAGAGAGGGAGCCAGCAGGGACGGTAAACACCGTGGCTGTATCCACACGTGTCTTCCTCTGTGAGAGAGGAGAACCAATCCCTCCCCCGCTTCCCAAAAAACTACATCCCGGAGTGACTCTGCATCCCTCTGATCATCATCATCTTCACCATCCTCATCATCTTCCAGCGTTTCCGTCTGCGCCCCGACAGACAGTCGGGAAGCAGCAGCAGCAGCCACACACACGCGCAAAAAAACACTTCCCTCAACGCAACCCCCGGGGGACCAACCCTGTGTTCTTGAAAAAGTGAGTCGCGCCAACCGGTAGACGGATTTACGACGCGATTAAATCGCAAGCGCAACTCTCCTCATTTCCCCTCCCTGCCGTCTTTCCTCAAGCTCCGGTGCGCAGCTCCCGGCAAGGATTCTTGGAGACAAAGGGCCGTTGTTTTCTTTGTTACCACCATACTTATTCCTTCCTGAAACTTCCTCTCTGCTTTTTCTTTTTTTCGAGAATTTTCCCAGGATGCTTCATTGAATCTTTGAAAGGGCCCTGACGAAAAAAAATAATAGTACGTGTAAGCTCTTAGCAGGTCAGGTTTCTCTGTACCCACCAACATACCTCATCTACCAGTTCCCCTGCTGGCGAACGCTTACCGGCAATCATTACTTAGCTTGGCATGTGAAATTTCTTCTCAGTCCCACAACCACAAGAGGGAGCGGTGAGCAGGAGTGGTGACTCACTCATGAGTCATTGGGTGACCTAAACCCAAGTCTTCAGAGATCAAACCCGAGACCTCCAGGTCTCAGGGGCGACACAACATGTACAGTCTTCTTCACGACTTGCTGCAGAGTAACAAACAACTTCTCACCATATATTCTCAATTTGAGTCCCTTTGTACTCGCGAAGCCGCCACAGCTGTTTAGTGACCGCAGAGAGGATGGCTTAACGTGTCTGCGAGACACTCGCGCGTGAGCGACCTTGAAGATGACCGATCACGAAAGAATGGATTGCGCTGATTGATATTAACGCTGCGGTTTGTGAACAAGGTAAGCAAATCATGCACCGTTATGTTAACAAACAGAATGATGAAGGATGAGATCAACACTGATACACTGGCCCCAGCGAAACACTGTGATTTTCACTGTGAATCAGCCCTCAGAGGCTGGTGAGCACCTTTAAAACTGACACAATAGAATTACTTTATGGGTTCAGCCATAAATGTATGATTCATCATTTTTTCCCCATCACCTCTCTGCAATCACAGCAAATTCACATGCGCCTCTCCAATGACCGGAACAAGACCCGTCCGCTCGTTCGAAATTTCTCTCAAAGAAACATATGCCGTGCCAACTGTTTCCACAAAGTGATATATGTCCTTTAATATATGTCCTTTCAGCTTTCAGCTTAATGACATTCTGCACGGCCACACAGAACAGGCAAAGAAGCAGCGACAGCACAGCCAACTGTCACTATAGGCGCTGATCGAAAAAAGCCGAGCGGGAAGCCAAGTGGGTGGTGAACAGAGGAACATTAAGGGGAATTATATTGAGTCAGTAAAAGCTGAATTAAAACAAGCTGGACTTATTTTCACGACGACCATCCAAACTCTCGTTCGATCCTATTACAAGGCAATTCAAACCTTGCCTTGCTTGAGCTTTGATCCAGCGAACTGAACAGTCACGCGTGTGGATCCCACCGTAAAACTGGAGGAGCGCCAGTGTTGCACCCTTTCACTCCAGGCCGCCTCATCTCAAGTTTGCTTCAAATAAATATATCTCAAAGCTACGAAACGTTTGTTTATCGGTTGGGCATATTATCACTGCTGTTCTGACTCTGCAACCTTTATTTCTTTGTGCGGCGCATTGAGAGCAACGGAGGACGCGGAAGGAAAAAAAACAAAACAAGAAGCGGGGCAAACAGAAAATAACTGTCACCGAGGCCCTTCGCCTCCCTCCAAATCAATATTGCAGGCGTTTTGAGCTGGCGCGTGCACGTCGCCATCAGTGAAGCCGGGCAACAATGCCTTCAGGATCTCCTGCATTATTCAGGGAGCACCAACAAGCGCTCGGGCTCTGCCATTATCTATTTAAATCAGAGCGTCGGCATGTCCCCCTCCCTCCACCACCACCACCACCACCACAGAGGAGCTCACTTGCACTTCCACCCAGTCCACTTACAAGAGATAAAAAAAACACAAATGTGAGAGGCAAGAGGCGGGTCAGTGCGTGTAGGGCAGGTGACACATGGTGGCAACAGCCGAGAGGAAGGTGGAGGGAGGAGCGGAGGCGGGGCTATCTATGTACGAGGCGGAGAGGTGAATCACAAATGGGGAGCAAAGTGTAGAGAACTGATACCTGGTAAGGAATTATGAGGGCGTGCCGGGGGTTGATGATGAATGGCTGGAAGGAGAGCGAGCAGAGGTAAAAGGGATGGAGGAGGACGGGGATAAGAGGAGGAGGAGGGTTAAGGATGGAGTGGGTAACAGAGACGGAACCTTTCAGAAGACATCACACCTTGAGAAGGGACGGCGGCCGCACGGCGCTCAGAGAGGCGCGCTAACCCGCTCTCCCCCTCCACCCACCCCCTCCTCCTCCACCATCATTCATTTATCAGATGAGTGCCGTCCCTTCATCCCGACTCCCTGACGCAATTGCTCATCCACTCCATTACACCATCATGCTCCCCCCTTTTCACTCCCGCCCTCCTCCTCCTCCTCCTCCTCCTCCCCTTCCTCCCCTTCCTCCCCTTCGCCGCGCATCCTCCTGAACCCTATCATCATTTTCTAGGGAGGCGACGGGGGGTGGGGGGAGGGGTGGGGGAGAAACCCCCCGAGCGGCGCAAACGTCCAGTTTATCCCGTTCGACAAGTCATCACATCCAGATAATCCCATTTGGAAGTGGCTGAGCAGAATTCCCCCTCACTCGCAGCTAAACGATGATTGGCCTGAAAGCATTTTTCCTGTTGTTAAATCAGATTTAACTTGGGGAAAACAAAAACGCCCAAGTCCTGATTGAGGCGCTTGTGCGAATCCCGCGCCTTTATTTACCCTGCACTGCACTCTCCATCACGTACATCAGTCAGTGTTTGCGTTCCTCTGAAGTGGGTTGCAGTGCAGCTTTTTCCAAAACGTATAGTGCGCCCGTCCCCACAGCCAATCAATCAGCTTGTCGCTGAGAATCCTATGTGGCGTGAATACCTAGGGAGTGATTTGTATATTTCACTGCTTGTTTTCCACCCGATTTTGCAGCACTAGACAAAATAAGCAACATATTTACATTTACATTTAACATTTTCTTTACATTATTTATTATTTCTTTGACTGCAGAAGCAGAACCTCAGAGTGCTAATTATAATGAAAGCCCTAAATATCGCAGCACTTTGTTTCAAGTAAAATTTAGATTGTTGTTGTATACAGTACAGTACTTATAAGTACAGCATATAAGTGCAAAAGAGTAAAACAAAAATCAACCATTCACCTTAGCTTTTTTTTGGTCTTTGTTTTTTAGTGCTGTTTTATTTCTCACCTTAATCTAGCCGGCCTCTATGATCACAACTTGAAGAAGAACAAGCCAAATTCCAAAATAACAACTACTGACGCAGTTATGCAGAAGGGGGGAGAAAGCCAGCATTTTCTTTCCCACAAATGCACGCCAGATAATTGCAGTATATACGTTGCGAGTGTCAAGGGAAAGGCTTTGCGGGATGTGTGCATTCCCTTGAGAATCGACAAGCGTGCGGTGCCCACTCAGATCTCCTGTGTATCTTTTCTTGAGCACACAACGCAGCGGGAAGCCTTTTAGACATGTTCCACAACTTATTTCTGATTAAATGCTTTATCCTCAAGGTCACAACTCGCAAGATCCTACACATCACCGATCACAAAACGTGTATGAACGGTGCACGTTTTTCACTCTTTTTTTTTTTTTTGATATCCCTCATTTGCTTCTCTCTCCGATTTGAGTGCACGGCGCTCATCGATCATTCTGCCCGCTCTCGTTGTGCGTCAGAGGGACGGCGAGGGCAAACCCTCGTCAACAAGCTCTCTGGCGAAAACGCTCGGCGGCAACGGGACCAACAAACCCCCCCAGCGCACAACGGAGGAGAAAAAAGGCCAAGTCGGCCGCGGACGGCCAGCGTGGACTTGTGCTCGGAGCTTGCTAGCGTGAAAAGGGGAACAATTTCATGCCCAAATGCATCAGAGAAGAAGAGTACACAGGGAACGAGAGCAAACATTTTTTCCACCCAGATAGGTTACAGCAATTACCCTCGCCTCTTTAACCTCGCCACTCGCCTGCGAGCTCTGTTCCAGGTCCCGTTCACAATCGCCGAGATTGGAGAGTTTGGGGTGGGGGAAGGGTTGGCAATCTTTCCCGCCGTTACATCATTTCGTGCGTGACGAAAAAAAAACATAAAATAAAACCAAATGCAGCGAGTGCGTGCCGCACCGACGCCAGCGGTCGGGACTGTGTTTTTTGGGGGGGGATTAAAGGGAAAGTGTCACAACGAGGGAAAGCAGCGAGCTCGTCGCAGCAAGAACGGCACGAACCGTGAGTGGGGGCGGCGGTAGTGAAGAGGTGTGTAAAGGTTATCAAAATGCAGCCGTGTGAGTGTGTACGTGTGCAAGCGTGCGAGCACCCACTTACTCTGAGAACGCTTGAGCCTCTGTAGTTTTGTTTTTTTTTTTGCACTTGGGTTTGTCTTGTTGCCATCACACAACCAGATAGAGAAAAGCAGGGTAAAAAAAAAACCCAGTCACTCTGTCAAGCTCATATGGAGCAGCTGCTCTATTTAGAACCCCACCGGAAAATAGTATTAAGGTTAATAATGGCACCATTTATTTTGCTTAACTGCTGAAAGTGCACGTTCCATCTCTCAGAATCAATAAGGTAAACCTCTTTAATGAGGGCGACGGCTCGTCCTTCATCCTCACCCTCTGCGCTCCCTCCCTGCCAGGGTTCCCAGTGCGTGAGTTGAAGGAGCCAAGAATGAAGCCGGGGATGACTTGAACATTTGCTATCCGATCCGTTTTGTATTGTCCGCGACCACTCACACGGCAGGCGCGGCTCTCCGGATCAGCCTCCGCCTGCGTGACATCATCATCTGGGTGACATCTTTTCCTCCTACGCTGGAAAACTCCCTCCGCGGAAAAGACCTGACACAGTTTCACCGAGCTGGATGGAACTCGGCTACGAGGGGGGAGGGAGGGCGCCCTTCACTTCTGCACTGCTTACCAAAAACAACATTCTTCCTTTTTTTTCAAAGCAAACGCTTCCTCAAACTCGCGCCGCCCTTATTGACCTGAGGTGAGAAGCGCGGAAAAACATCTTTCAAGGCGCCTCATTATCAGATTTGAAGTTTTTCAGCTGCATGGCATGTCTTTTTGCATTATTGGCATGCTAACTAACACCAAATTTGATAAATAACAGCTTACGCATTTGTAGACAGGCTGGTTACTGCGCTAAAATCAGCCGTTCGGATTCACAAGGGAGTGAGCTGTCCCAAGGTGGCACCACAGATGGAGCAGGTAAGGGAGTCGGGAAGCGAGAGGTTTGTTTTTTGAGAGGCCTGTACAGCTCCAACTCAGAGTTTTCGCCAAACAAGCCTTGTTTATCGTTGGAAATAGACCAGTAAAATTAATTTATTAAATCTGGAAATGGCCACAAGCCCCTTTAAGCAAGTTGAAATAACTGGCATGAGTCATAGCTCTTGCATAACTGGGAAGCTCACAGAATCAGCCCCTCCTCCCCCAATCTCCAACCCTTCCAAAGGTTTCTCCCGCTGGTTCACCCAGTGCAAGAACGCCGCACTCCCAGATTTTGAGCGAAACACATCGTGTCTAAAAGACTTTCATTTCATTTTTTTTTTTCTGGCCCTTGTATTGCGTCGTCACACACGACTGCCATTCCTAATCAAGTTGTTGGCCCGATCACATCATTTTCTGGTCCCTGCCAACTCCCTTTGATGTCAAAGAGTGAGACTGCGGGGATGAATTGCCGTCCACTCCCCTGGGGAGGTGCAGGGGGGATGAGGAGGAGGAGGAGGAGAAGGAGGAAGGAAGCTGCCACCGAAAGAGTCCGAAAAACAATTGAGTACCTGTGACCGGGGCACCGAGGCAGCGAGTCCTTCGCCAATTTCAAATCGGCTTCTCGGAGACAATCTGTCAGCGGCGGCGTCAACAGACAGAGGGACTGACAAAGAAACCTGTCACTTGTACCGCAGCAGAGCTGCAGGATCAACAAATGGTCCGTTTGATATCTACCCTCATGGCCAATAAAGTGTAACACAACTGCCAAAAGCCAGGGGGAGACATTTTAACCTCGCTGAAATGCTGCACAACCAATGGGCGTTGTGTGAAATAATTATTACTATATATGTTTTTCATGTGAGAGTGACAAGAGTAGCAACGGTAACTAAGGGGGGGTCGGGGTGAGTCTTTGTGAATGGTCGATGTGACGCGTCAGCCCACGCAGTTTGACAAAGGCAACTAAGGTTACGGACCACATCATTGGTCTGCTGCAACCTTTCGGATCAATAAGCGCCATCATAAATCTGTCCTGGGATGTTTTGGGTTTTTGATCTGCTGGAGAAGATACAGCTGTAGGGCACGAGCACGTTCGTAACGAATGACGCTTCGTCCGCTGATGAACTCATGAGTAAATGTTACGCAGATAATTACAGCTCGGGCGATTATCAACTGAGTCAAACCAGATCATTAATCACGAAAAAAGGCTCCTTCCAACAAGGACGTCTCCTTATTCAAACAAAGTATTCATTCCTGTCTGACAGCATTTTTTGCCACTGCAATTTATATAGATCATAATGGATCAATAGTGTTCATTATGTCTGCGGTTTTTAATGAATTTATATACTTTTTTATACAGACATAGGTAGACAAAGGCAGGAGAATAACCTATGTCTGTATAAAAGGAAGTTCATTGTCTCATTTCCGATCATTCTACGAGGTTTTATGAACACGGCTACAAAAAAGAATCGTAACAGCTGACAACTTGATGTCTAGATCAGGCAGACAATAGCAGCCCTTAAAGCTCAGCGGCGCCATAAAGCGCTTAAATGATGCGACGTGGCATGTTTATGTTGCACATAAATGGCAGCCAATCTGCTGCCCGTGTCTCAGGGAGCCCAATAAAAACCAGCAGCGTGAGCCTGATGCTCTTTATTAATATGCAGTATGCAAAACGGCCTCTTTATTGTCGCCCGCCAGAGCGTGATCTGGGCGGATGGTGGCTGATAGGATGACACTAACATAACAACGTAAGAAACGTAAAGACTTTTATTTTGCTGTGTTGCATTTTTTGTGAGATTAAAAAAAAAAAAAAAAAGATTGATTGTGAAGATTGTTCCCATCAATAGCAAGGAGTGTGGGTCTCCAAGGTGTGCACTGTCCACCCACCTCCTCATAATGAGTTTGTTGGATTTAATTTTTTTTATCCTTGGACAAAACATTGTATGCAAGGCCATTTTAAACAGCCGCCAATCTTCACCCACTCATCATTTACAGAGTCTTTGTGTGAGTTTCCGCGTAGACCGTCACGTATCCGCCCTCATCATTTTGCAGTGTTACCTTGCAAACAACAACTGAGCATAGTGATAGCTTCACGGACACCGTTTTTTATGTGGGTTTTTTTGCACAGTGAACAATGTTCCGACACTGTGTTGTTATGAAATTGTCCCAAGTCTGCACTCAGGAGGATTCCCATCGACGTTTGGTTCTGGTTCACCAGACGCACTCCATAATGCATGCATTGACACTTACTGCTTCACAACACTTTAAGTGTCAAATTAACCTCCAATGTTGCCAATTTTTTGTTGTTGTTGCCTTTCAAGCAAACTGGATGTGCAGGCAGGACACGTCAAAGTGTTCCCAAAAAGGGGGTACAATGCAAAGTGAGTCAGATAACATCCTGTACCAACACCAAGAAAATACAAAATTCATCTTGCATTTGGAATATGTTGACGTGAAATGCGTTCTGAGCATTCAGGGCTGGTTGCGCGACACATACAACCAAGAGCTTGATGTCCCTTCTATTGAATGAATTATTCATTACGCCAACTGGAAGGAAAAAAAAACAGACAACTGTTTTAGGACAGTCTGTCAGAGCGCTTCACTTTGCTATTCCAGCGCGATTCTGCCATCCGCGTCGGAGGCAATGATCACTCGCTCTTCTGACGCCGCCTTCATTGGAGCCTCATGTAAAGAGTTGCAAAACCCGAAATGCACACAAATCAGCATCCACCCTGATTCCCTGTGAATTCAGGTGAAAAATGGTCATCCCACATCCACCACTGCCACGAACACCACCCACCCGACCCCTAAATTTACATGCAGCTGATGCAAGGCCTGCACAGATCAAACAGTGCAACAGTGGGGGTCGCATCCAAAATTTGCAGTCATCCGTTCGAACGTGACATGTGTGAGGGCAATCAAGCAATGCAGGCCATGTTTTGCTTGATCACCACTGTCAGCTTCATCTGCCAATGCTTAAAGGTGTCCCATTGCAGGGTCAGGGGAGGGGGCTTTGGGATGGGTTTCTGAAAATATAGTGTTACACAGGGACTTAACCAAGGCCATCGGGTTGCAAAATATGCCTCCACCATCGATGGGCGATTAGTGAAGCATCCCACAGGGAACCACCTCACCCGTCTCCTTTGCCAAACCTCAACAGCCCAATAGAAAAAGGGCCCCTACAGCGGTGGTGGTCCTTGGGCTTCCTGTCCTGCGTCCTGCCTGCCTGCTGCACGCACGACTCCTCCTTTGGTGTGCAAATCTTCTGCGCATTGCAAAATGCCAAACTACGGCAGCCAGCTCGTGAATATTCCACTTCGGGACATGCACACTTTGCACAACGCGCGCGCTCTCTCACACACCACACCACACCACATCGGTGCACAGGCTACGCTTTCACGGTCAGCGAACATTGTACGCACGGATCGGAGGTGCGGGCGCTCGCCTGACATCTCCCGAGTCATTTCCATATGTTTCCTATTGGCCGCCGCGGAACGACTCCGCACCGGGCTGTTTGATCGAGTGTGTCTGCTGTGAGGGGGAGGGGAGGGGAGAAGAGGGAAGGGGTTGGAGGGGTGTCGTGCGCTCGCGAATGGCGTAACTTCCACGCCCCCACCCCCTTCTCCTCCTCCACCTCACCACCACCACCACCACCCTGTCAAGTTGACACAGCTGCTGGGGGCCTCTGCTGCCGGCGCTCAGCCAGGACGGCTCCGCCGAATGCGGCAGGCGAACCGCTCCGTCCGCACTCGGCCGCTTTAAAAGGCGCGTGACATCCCCGACGCGTGCGCGGATGGGGCGGTGAGCAGCGTGTGCACGGTCGTTTACTTCTGCAGCAGCATCCTCTTTGGGAAAATAAATAAATAAATAAACGCAAAGAAAAAATAACTCCTCACTATGAATGTAGATTAAATCTTACCTTCCAGCCCTCCTCGCGACGTTCGCACCGTGCGTGGATCTTTTTTTCCTCTCGCGCGCGGTGACAGGAACACACGCCTAATTCCGCAGCTTCCCGGACGGTGTGGAGCGGAGTGGTTGGAAGGAACAGCGGTGTGTCTGTGTGTGTACTCTCTCTCTCTCTCTCTCTCTCTCTCCCCGGCTCCCCGCTGAAATGCTACCGGCAACCGATTGGTTCACGGAATCCTCGGCGGCCCCTCTTGGAGGAGGGGCCAAACAAAAACACCGCAAATCAATCAATCCCGCAAGCTGTACCGCTCTATAGGATGACAACATGTAGATAGATATATAGATAGATAGATAGATAGATAATAGATAGATAGACTCTATCCATCTCCTGTGCGAAGTGTGTTGGAGTTGCACAGTAAAGCGTTTAGAGAAGAAGATTTACCATCATAGATTTAATGAAGCTGAAGAGGTTGTGATGACAAAATGCAATGAACTCAAGAAAAAACAATGAGTTCACTGTTGCCCTCTGTAGCATAATAATAAGAACTTGCGGTCTCATTTGTTGTGTCTTTTAAACAGTGTTGTAACTCTCACAATGCTTTGTAATCATTCTTTCAGGACAGAGTATCGACATCTGTAGGATCGATTTTTGGTGATATCAGACATTAATGCTAAATATTGGAATCAGCCAGGAGGAATTCAATATTGTGCATCACTACAAAAAAAAAAAGGACCACTCATTTCAGCAGAACCACCACCTCCAACGCGCCATTCTGCTTTAACTTTGACAGCAGCAGCTGTAAATGGGTCAGAGCAGATAGAGAGACAGAGAGGGAGACAGAGAGGGCTGATTATATATAGATATATGTATATACATATACATACATTGTTTTCAATATGCCTGTCGGCCAATTTTCATAATTGCATGTTGTGCACAGTAAAAATAAAAGTCTGGGCTCTGGTTTGCTGGAACGCATGTGTTTTTATTTCCAACCCAGTGTGCTGGCTGACTCGCTCGTAATGGCCAAACTTGACTCGCACGTGAGACAAAACACCGTGCAAAGAGAGAGAGCCTGCCTTTAAACGCTGAAGAGTCGGGGGGGCAGAGAGTGCACCAGAGCCTCTGAGATTGTTATTTTACTTTAATTATTTTTCCCTAGCAGAGCGCGTCGATTTCACAGACGTTGCCCTTGGTGATAATTTGCCAGGATTTGCGTAAATAAATTTGGTGCGGCTGCTCCCGCAGAAAGAGAACCAGAGGGTGAGAAGCAGAGTTTCACTGCGGACACCATCTGAAGACATTACAAAGCGAGAGGAGACGTGATGACGTTGTATATTAGCTCACTCCTTAAAAACCTTCAACTCCGCCGTCCTACTCCTTTTCCCTCACAAAGCAGTGTTTACCCTCCCAGGGCCGATGCATGTTAATGAGCGCAATCAAACTCAATAAGAAGTCTAAAAATAAAAGTCAGGTCTTACTGATTGCCTTATTCACCCTCCAGAGGTCACTGTGTTGCTGCAGCACGCTGGTGGAGAATTACACAATGTTCTTTTCCTCAAGTGCATAACAAATATTTCTGGCATTTTGACCCGGAGGCTTAATGTGATTCTTACTTTTTATTTGTCGGAAGCTTTCACAGTTGCAGGACAAGAGCAAGTTTTGTCTGCAGAATTTTGGTTCAGTACCATGGTCAGCGACACTCTGAGGCCTCTGACTGCCAGTGCAATGTGGCCACTGCTAACGGGTCCATCCTATTTTGTTTTTTTTACAACCTTATCGGTTCAAATGAACCTGAGCTGCACATGTGCAACTCTTGCAAACCCGCATTTCCTCGTCACAACGAACCCACAGCGGTGGGTGTAGGTACCTCACAGTGACCAGTGTGTCAAGCTCACCAGCCTACTGCACTCGTGCATTATCCTGATCCTGACGCATTAAGCATGCGGCACCCCCGCCCCCGGAGGTTCGCTGCAGGCATCCGTGTGCATTAATGCCCCAGCAAAGTACAGCAATCGAGGATCCCACTTTAATGCATTAGCCTCATTAAAACCCGCCGTGTCCCCCTCTACCACCCCTCGTGATTCGCTCTCCCTCTCCCTACGTAACAAGGCCACCGAGATGTACCTGAACCTACAGGCGGCCCTCGACGGGTCGGCGGCCCGCCTGAATATTTATGGGTTCAAGGGTGAAGGTGTAAATCCCTGCATTTTAAGCGCAACAACAGCCTCACAGCGCTCTCACTGAATGAACCTCCTCCCCTCGGGCATGCGGCGTGGCATTCATCACCAAGGCCACAGTCGTTTACAGCTCCGACCCCGGCTGCCACCTGCTTCACAGCCTGCCAGCGGATCTGTTCGCGTCTTCATTAGCACCAGTCTTCAGCAGCAGCCGCCGCTGTTGCAGCCCAAACCAAGGCGCTGACCTCAACCCCTCTTCGGATAAAGTCAATGTCAGTCATGGTTCCGTTGTACCGCTGCTCTGTGTCTTTGTGGGCAAATTGGAAGAGCTTTTTTGTTTTGTTTTGGAAAGATTCCAGCTATTGGGGTCCATTACAATTAAGCTTTCAAAAGGCGTTAATGCCAGATACTGGAAACAAAACACAGCAGTCATGCGTTGCTTTTTGTAACCAACCCAACCAGCCCAATTTGCAGGCAAAATAAAAATCAACTGCTGTGGTCCAAAAACAAATCAGTCATTATGGTGAATAGATTTCTGCCAACCGCTGCTGAATGGACTCCGACTCACGTGCGAGTTCCTTATTCCCAAAGCACAAAGCTGATTCACCACCTTCCGAAATAAATGAAAGCCACTCAGTCGATCTACCCGCAAAGGCGGTGAATTATACCCGCACTGTGTATCCTCCACTTTGGGCCTTTTAAAGTGGCAAAACTCAACTGCAATGCTCAGCTGCTTTTTTTTTTCCCCCTTCACAAATACAGCTGTCACCAGCGTGCACTCTCACGGCATGGCTCCAAAACTGGCTGAGATCAATAATGGCAGTGAGGCAACAGTCCTCCGGCTTAATAATCCTGCGAGCCACATGGTGGGTGGAACTGCGGAGAGAGGCTCCGTCCACAAGCGACACGCTCCGAATGGGTTTACGCCCCAGATCGGTTACACCGTGATTACACGTTACAAGTCGGAGACAGTTGTCAAGGTGCTGGTTTGAGATAATGGGTGTAATGGAGCCTAATTAAAAACGATCCCTTGACAGAAGAACCCTGTAGGGGGGGGAGAAAAAAAAATTCACGGTTAGCTTTAGCTTCTGTTAGAAAAGTGCAGCCAGAGATATTAGATATTTGTGATGCTTATCCTCTTCCATCAGTCTGCTGCACATACGCATCATACACTCACCAGGCACATTATTTGGTGGTGCACTGAAAAGCTCATCAAAACAAATAGCACATCTGCCAATCACCCAGCAGCAAACTTAAAGGTCCAGTGTGTAAAATTTGGCCTGAGTTGTGATTTTTATACATCACATACTGCCAGTAAGAACATTAATAAAAGTGTGTCCTTGCAGTACAATAAAATAATTTGGTTTTCCTACCCATATAACAGTTCTTATTTACATATAAGACTATACATAGAGCAAGGGTCTTGATCCCAGTTAGCTGCCTGCAATCTTTTTCTAAGGAAGCCTGGTGTGGACAATCCAGCCCAACTGACAGCGCATTTCCCATATAAGGTGAACGATTGCGTCCTCAAATAAACCCCTGAAGAAGAAGGTGAACGAGGTACCCAGGTTTGTGTGCGCAGGCCACCATAGCTGACTGGCATTCTCAGGAGAGGGAGGGGGAGTGTAAGAGCACTGCAATCTAAAATGTAACCACACGATGTTGCTGTTTCTTCTCAAAGTCTCCAGATATTACTCATTTAACCTTTAACTCGTTCCGCCAAGAAGACGTGCTTAATTTCAAGGTGTCCGTCAGAATGTGGAAGAAAAGGTCACGTGGCGAAGCCTCGTAGCCGCGCAGATTAATATTGCACAATGTGACGTGTCACAGAGAACATCCCACATCCTCCGAGGCTTCGTGCCACGGATATTTCCGGCACGGCGACGCTCATAGGGTATGCAAAGGAATTTTTTTCCCCTGCCTTGAATGTATTTCTCAATAGGAAAATGCAGTTTTTCACTCGCTATGCAGGGAGTGTCAGGTTGTTCTTGAGGCAAGAGAACCTGTGTAACAGTGTAACGATGTGCCAACAAATGAGACGAGGATCATATTTCAGTTCAGATCCCAAAAATGGGTTCTCACAACTTATCCCGCGAGACCCGTAAAACAAAAGGTGCCACTGCATTAACTTGAGAAATTTAATCTAATGTTAATTTCTGGTTGGTGCCCTTGGATAAAACCAGCAGATCGGTGGGAGTTAATGGGTCCTGCAGGACATGAAAATCACACTCCTCTCGGTGGCGCTTGTCGCTTGTAGCACCGCGACGTGAAGCCGAGGGGTCGATCAGGAGACGGCCACAGTTGAATGACTGCTGCTGGGCCGCGCGTGCTTCCTCTGAAGGCACCGCACTTCATCGTTTGGCGAATCGAGGTGAGCTTGATTTGAAGTCTGCCTCCGTTACTTATTCATGTGGAGGGAAAACACCGACCTGGAGGATGATTTGTCGACCGCCCGTGTTTTCTTTAATCTGAAAAGAAGAAACCTGTCAAGCAAACCTTGTGAGGTTGCTTCCCTCTATTTTTTTCAATTAGGCTTTTTGAACTTTCTTTTTTTTTTTTTTTTTTTTTTCCTCCACATCCGCTGCTGGATCGCTAAGATTTAAATTTTGAAATCCCCTTCTGCTTTTTGCATTGGCTTCACTGTGACAAAACCAGGAGGGTACTAGTTCATCAGAGTCGCTGTTTGAGCTCAATTTTTGATCCTTCCAGGTCTTCACCCTCCGACCAAAAACTGCATAATTAGACCTTTTCTCCCACGCTGCCATCCCATCAGGCCAACATGCACCAACTTTCTTTGAATGCCCCCTTGGCCGCATGAAACACAATATTAGGAGTTCAAGATCATGTCGCCACAAGATGTCGTAGTTTGGTCATGTGCACCAAAACCAGTTACAATATAGTCTCTTGAGACATGTTTTTTTTTTTAGTACAAATTCTGTGTATGAACCCCCAAGCAGACAGTACTCAAGATCTGAATCAGAGTTTCCTCTGATTGCTAACATGGATTACCTGCTGCACTTGCTGCACTTGCTGCACGTGCTGTTGTAGTACTCGAGATTGGTCACGGTCTCAAGGCCACTTTTTAAGGCTCTCGTCTCAGGCTCGGAGGCATTTTTACTCGGTCTTGTCTCTGTCTCAGACTGGAGCGACTCGGGAATTTTTGTTCAAGACCGATCGAGACTCCGCCAACACTACAAAGACAGACAACGACGGAAAATAATCCAGCTGCTGACATTTTACACTGTTTGTGACACCCAGAGTGACCCTTTTTCCTAGTTAATTTATTTTTTTATTTTTTGAAGCAAAGTTGTTTTTTGTTTTTGTTTTTTGAAAATGATTCAGAATAGTTGGCAAAGCAGAAAAATGTTAAAGAAAATTAATAAAAAATCCCTTGCTGAAAAGAGATGTTGCTGCTCGATTTAGAAGCAAACTTGAATTTTAAAAAGATACTGGTCATCATGTTTTCTGTTTTGTTGTTATTTTTCTTTGATATATACAGTCTTGGTCTCGAACCCCAAATGTCTTGGTCTTGTCTCAATCTCAATACTCTCTAGTCTTGATAATGTCTTGTTCTTGGTTGGTGCGGTCTTGACTACAACACTAGCACGCTGACAAACAAAGGACAGCAGATTCAGACAGCCGCCGGAGTGGATAAAGACCACAGACATTTTTCAGTGAAAAGAACTCCCTCTCATAACTGAACCATGAACTCATAGATGAAAAAAGGTAAAATAGCTCCATGTTGTGGTGAGGGAAAAAAGGTTCATATTCAACCTGGCGTGAACTGATTTCAGAGCATGTGAGGCGTCAGGAATTAAATATCAGGTTTCTCTTCACTTAGTCACGTTGCAAACACACACACACACATACACACACACACACACACACACACACACACACACACACACACACACACACACACACGCAGGCTTCATTTCCATTTACTGACTCGACTAATGGCGCAGAACAAAATGTTTTCATCATTGCTGAGTTGTTCTATGATTATGAACACACTCACACTGGACATGACTTCTGAGTTCACATCCACAGTGGCTGCTGCCAAGGCTTCACTTTCACAGGGGGAGAAGCTCAATGACAATCTAATTAAGTGAAAGAACTCTACATCGCATTAAAGACATGTATAAAAATGACCTGTGTAATGGAAACAAACCATCATTGCTCAACGACAACGTCCTCTGGGTTTTCTTTGCTTGCTTTTCTTTTCATTGTTTTGTGGTATTTTTGTGTAATTGATGTTGTATTAGCACAAAATCATAACCTTAAAGACCCAAGGAGAGCGGATTTACGAGCCCTGGGTCCGTGAACCTTTGGGCAGTTTAATCTCCAGCAATGAATCATCTGCTTCTTATTAAAATGGGTTTCAGAGTGGAGTCTCCAAGGAGGGCAAATTATTTTCACTTTCATTTTATCTGCGTGTCACTGAGATGACCGAGTGTGAAACGATGTCACTTATTGCAAAATCTGATTTAATGAATAAACTCTGAACATAATCATGTTTAAAGATCCTGCATTATGCACCCTCTTAGAGCTTTATTTTATTATGATGTGAAAGCTCGGGCAAGAACTCGCGCACGATGATACCATATTTTGCCCTCTGTTTGCAGTCTGCGGCAAAAACGCTCCTAGGTTCAGCTTCCTGTTAACGCTGGAGCTTCATTGAGCCGTCCACTTGTTAGGAAGGAGACGGGACAGTGGGTGGTGTGGGTGTTGTCGCTAACCTGGAATAATCATCCCAGAGGTACAAGCACCCTTTATGACGCCATAGAGGGCTTTATTCCAGTATTACTCGAGAATATATTCTATGTTCACTCCTGATTTTCTCCGCCATGGAAAAACCAATATCTCTGAAGAAGAGTGGCAAAGAGAAAAAAAGAAGAAAATCATCTTGAGAAAATGAAATGCAAAAACTAAAGCTTTATTATGAAGCACCAACGGGAAGTCAGTAGAAGGTCTTTTGTCTCGAGTTTAACATATTTGTAGCATCCTTCCATATAACGCATGAGTAACACAGACGTCACAAGTGAATGTGAGCGTTGATGAACGGAGCCGAGTGGAACCACAAAACACATTCTGTGCGTCACGTCCTGTGTGGTACACCAGGTGAGTGGCGCCGTCGCGTGGTGTAACTTGAAATTACAGGAGGATGTCTGGCACCAGTCACACCGTTGAATCCGTTATCTCATGGGAAGCAAGGCTGAGAGATATGGGAGGGGTTTTGTGTGTGTTTTTTTCCATTATAAACATAAATGTATTGTTTTTATTGGTGGATATTTTAAACATTTGCATTCATCTTATTGAGTTATTGAACGAATCCCTAGAAAGAGTTATTAAGTGAATCAATTGACAGACAACTTAAGTTTCACTTATTTTTCAAACCTAAATTGCCAAACCTGGATATTGACAAACAGCTCAGTCCCTCAATGACAACGACCTTTTCGACCTGCCGTTACAGAGTTCTGCCATTCATCCCGTCCGAACATCACCCCGTTTTGTGCTGGGCAAACTTCGCCTTTCGCAGTCCCTCCACCCCTTTAAACCCAAACTCCCACTTCCTGGAAGAAGTTCCTGAGGGAGGATCCGGCACATGCAGCAGCCATGGGAAAGTTCTCCCCACTTTTTCCGATTACACGCGTTCTTTTTTAGGGAGGGCACACGGGACAGCAGGAGCACTTTTATTCCGAACAGCGGAGGGAGAACCAAGCAGGGACCGCAGGACTGTGAGCGCTCAGGCCCGACAACCAAGAAGGAGACAGACCCGCTTCACGAGAGAGAAAGGTTCGTTCCCGTTAATGGTTTTGAAGAGTGTTGATTGGTTTTCTTTCATTGAATTGTGCTATTTTTTTTTCTTCACGTTTTGCTCGCAAAGTAATTCATTAAAAAAAAAAAAAAAAAAAAAACTATAGTTACGTTTGGCAGTGAGTTTTCTGTCAGTTTACAGGTGGCCTAGATGATTTAGTTATAAATTGTTAGTTGTTTGCTCAGTTGTTTAATAGATTTTCGTTGTACATAATCCCCAATTTAAAAAAAATACTATTATTAGTAGTATTAGGGTAGTAGTAGGAATAATAATAATAATAATAATAATAATAATAATAATAATAATAACAATAACAATAATAATAATAATAATAATAATAATAATAATAATAATAACAATAATGATGATGATGATGATGATGATGATGATGATGATAATAATAATAATAATAATAATAATAATAATTTGTACTCACGTATTTTCACAGTTTAATTGGTATCTGAACGTTCTTAAATTCTTTTTTTCTGTCACCTGTGTAATAATTTTACATCTTTTATTTTAGGATATAAATGGTTATGGACACAGTTATAGATGCTTTGTCATGTAATGTTTATTTAAGTTCTCAAAACTTACAATGTCATACATATTTACTCTTAGTTTCAGGATGGTATGTGACCATTCAAACTTTTTGAGAAATTTTCCTAAGCATTCTGTGATGCTTAGATACAGTAGATGTTTGTTTTGTTTTTTATTATTATTTATTTATTCATATTATTCTAGTAGACACACTACCAGTAGACACCGTAATGCTTGCTTTAGATTGTTCCCAATATCAATTGTGATTAATTCATAATTCTGCTTTACACGGCGTCTGGACTTTCCAACTTGTTTTCTGAGTTAGGGGTGTAGTTGTAGATGATTCAGACTGCCCCGACATTTCTTATGATGATTTATTATATTTTCTCACACTTGTAATTGGAATGGCGTCTAATCTTCCTGGGCACCAGCTTGTGTCCTGCTGTGAACTGCAGTTGTGGAAGATGGAGAATTGTCGGTGTCAATCATTTTCTCTCCGTGACATAATCACAAGTGTACAGCAGATTTATTTACAATATTGTCACACCAAACTCTGGCGAGCTTCCCTGCCAATTTACGGCTTCCTCTCATCTTGCCAGAAGAATTTGTTTCATGACTGTGAGGAAGTTTGTTTTGGCCTCAGAGGAGAAGAAACAACAGAAAAGCATGAGTGGTTTGAAAAAATACGCAAGTGTCACGTCCCCACTCCCCCACACAGCGGATGTTTACTCAAATCTGTGTGTGTGTGTGTGTGTGTGTGTGTGTGTGTGTGTGTGTGTGTGTGAGAGAGAGAGAGAGAGAGAGAGAGAGAGAGAGAACGAGACTCTCCCTGTGTACCAACTCGTCATCAAACACTCGTCTTATCACCAACACCTTCAATCAGCCCAAACATTTTTATCAAATCCATTGCAGTGTTGACTCCACTTTAATTCAGTGTTCATCCTATATCAGTGAAGCTTTAAAGGAAAAATTTGTACAAAACTGAAATGTCATCAGCCTTCTCCCCATCCTTTTGTGGATAATCCAACTAATCGTTCTTTAGTTGGAAAACGTTTCACCCAATGGGGGGGTTGTTTCTGTTTCAACCAAGGACTCTATTTGACGCAAAAAATGTGAAACATATGTTAAAAAACATGAAGCATACAAAACAAGGTCTTCATGTTACATGTTTGCGCTCACAATGGTCTCAAACTTTGTGAACAGCGGATATTCTGGCACAATGTCACCATATTTCCAAGTCAAAAATTAAAGAGCGGTGTCTTCGGGACATGTGGACGACTTCATGAAACAGAGTAGAGATTTGTTATGTCATGTGGTGGCTGCTTAGGCACAGGATGCCTCTATATTCAGAGGAAATTTTTCCCTTCCACAAGAAACTCCACAACAATTATGTGGTTGGAAAATGCCACTAGAGCCTCCGTCAACACAAGAGGAAACTTATAGTTGTAGTAGAAGTAGTGGAAGGGTGAATTACCCCCATGTTGGATGTGTTCACACTGGTTTTTAATGGAAAATAACCAGATGTGTTAACTCCTGTATGTCCCTATTAAATGTAAGTTTAGCATCAGGTGTTCCGCCCTTTCATAAGTGAGCTCATGGAACAAGTAATACGGTGCTGCGGCAATTATGTTGAAAACGCCGCGATTCTTCTTACCTCATTTGTTCTTGCGTAGAAATCATTATAGCGGGCGGCTCTGGGTTAGCCGTGCACTTATGAAAAACCTGTGGGAATTCTGTGGTGGAAATTAAATTTACCAATTACATGTTAAGTGGCTTCTCCAAGAGGTTTGGTCTAACAGCGCGGCAGTAAAAAGAGAGTTTGAATAAACTGCATGACCCGTGCAACAACTGTAAATAGACCTTCAGGCGAGCCAGCCACTCACAGCTGAAAGAATGTAATGGGTGATTTGTTTGAGTGTTTATGCCCACCTTGACGTAAATGGTGACGGTGAATGACGTAAGCTCACAGGCTCAGGTTTGGCAGAACATCTACAGATTTTATGGTGATTTTTTAAAATGTTTTAAAATGTATTATGTACATATGAATGTGAATGAATGGCAGTCCACTTAAACCACATCTCTTGAGTGTCATTCTGCAAACGTTTTTCTCTTATCTGCGATTACTATGTTGGCTAGTGGTTAAGGATAGAGTTGGTTCCTCGTGTTCCAATCATATCCCACCTTCCTCACAACAGCTGCGATGTCAGGGCCGAATCATAAAACTAAAATTCTCGTTAAAATTCTTATCATCGGAAAACAAAAACATTAGTGAAAGATTGTATTTTTTTATTTTCCCACAAACAACTGTGCCTGTGTTTATTCTTAGTAAGTAGTTGAGGAGCTTGCTTGAGCTGAGGCCCTCAGGGGTGTCACATGGTGTGGGCAGACTTGCAGGCAAACAGTCGTTGCAGTTAGAGGGAGAGTCAGCTGATCAGCCGGAACTCTGGGCAGATATCGAACTTGGTCAATCTCTTTCTCCACCAGCTGTTTATCCACTTCTTCCTCAATCTCACCCTCTGTAGGAGCAGAGGATGTCCAGAGCTGACTGGTCCTTCCTTGAACACCTGCTGGAGGAGGGCCAGGAGTACTCAACAGGCGTGGGACGTGTTTGGCTCACGGTGCTCTTCTTGTTTCGCATGCTGGTCCTGGGAGCTGCCGTGGAGTCGGCGTGGGACGACGAGCAGGCCGACTTTGTTTGCAACACAAGACAGCCCGGCTGCACTGCCGTGTGCTACGACAGAGCCTTCCCCATCTCCCACTTCCGCTACTTCGTCCTGCAGGTCATCTTTGTCTCCACGCCGACCATCTTCTACTTTGGATACGTGGCTTTAAGATTCGGCCGTGGGACGACGGAGGAGGGGGACAAAAGCAAGAAGGGGGTGGTGAGCGAAGAAGAGGGCAAAAATGGTTTGGCTAAAGACAACGCAGAAGAAAAGAAGAAAGGTGTCGATGGGAGAGCAGTCCGCATCTCCCCTCCTGCAGGTCCGAAGCTGAAAGGTAGGCTGCTGGGCGCGTACGCACTCAGCATCCTGGTGAAAGTCCTCCTTGAAGCTGGCTTCATCTTGGGCCTGTGGTTCCTCTACGATGGCTTCGTCCTTGCGCCAAAGTTCGAGTGCAACGGCTTCCCCTGTCCTCACACGGTGGACTGCTTTGTCTCGCGGCCCACCGAGAAGACCATCTTCACCATCTACACCCAGGTGATCGCCGCCATCTCCCTGCTCCTCAACCTCATCGAGCTGCTCCACCTCCTCCAGCTGGCCATCTCGCACTGCCTGGAGAAACGCTACCGCGCGGAGCAACAGTACTATCCAAGGAGAGGCCGAGGAGACGCCCCTGAGAAAGTCCAGGCTGAGGCGATGCCGTCGTGCAACGCTGCGAGCGGCGCCGGGCCGTCCTTGCAGGTCGGACACTGCCGTAACCCGTGCGAGATCCGTGAGGAGCTGGTGATCGAGGTGAACACGGGGCCGGCGAAGGACGATGGCGACTCGCTGCCCAGTTACACCAACTGCGTGGCCGCCATGAGGACGACGCACACGCCGAGGATCCATTACAAAAAACACGCACCGCCAGCAAACGCAGGGGCGAACGTCAAGGCCGCCTACGCCCACAAGGGCTGCGGGAAGCTGAAACATTACGTATGACGAAGCACCGCCAAGCGATGTTTCGATTATCAATTCTGTTTACTTTCGGACTGTGTTCTCGTCCTGACGCTTGACTCAGGGGGGGACGGAGCAGCGAGAGCTCCGGCGAGGGGGTGAATTAAGAACAAGGGAGACTTTCTCAAACAAAGATTTATCAGATCAGTGACTGAAGCATTTTAAGAGTGCTCTTTAGAGGCCAGGATAATAAGAGCCCGCCACAGATCACAAGACGTTCGATTCGACCGCCTCCGGGGGCCGAAAGTGACATTCAGTGCCATCGTACGTGGGACACGAGTGAGCGGGCTGAGGCTTGTCCCTCTGAGATCTGCACTGTAACCCCTGGTGTTCTGCGGAACCCCCACCTCCTCCTCCTCCTCCTCCTCCTCTCCCCGGAGCCCGTGTTCACACACTGTGGAATGTTCTGCTCCCAGGATCCCAAGGGGATAATGGCTGCGTGGACGCAGGCATGCATGCATGCACCGACACAATGCGGATCTCTCCCTCCCGCCTTACATCCAATGGGTTTTGGTTTATGGGCCAGGGTGCCACACTTTTGAAGAGACATTGTAAAAGAAAGAAAAGCTCATAGCCATATTTCACAGATGAAGGAAGCAGAACCGAGAAGGGAACCACAGAATGCTTCATTATTAGAGCCGCACAGAGGACAAAAAGAAAAGGACTTTAAGAAGCTTGACCAAATGAACTTAAAGCGGTACAGAAATATGCAAACATTAAAAAAAAAAGAATGGAGGTTGAACTCTGTATTTAATGTTCATTCAGTACTGTGAAAAACAAATCCAGTGCTGATATTTATTATTTTGTCGAAAATAAAATCCAAAGTACCAACATATACTCCAATTATTTCAAGGTTAAAATGAGCCGCCATTGGTTGATTTTACCCCAGTTCCTAACTGACTACAGGTTTGGGATTTCTGCGGAGGAAAAGTGCGGCGCGCTGCGTCTGCGTCCGACCGTACACACTCGGCAATCCAAATACTGTCACAACACGGAGGCAGTGAATCGCTCAGGAGAAAGCGCGCGGGGAATGATAAAAAGGATGAGCCTGACAAGCTATCTGGAGAACATCCTCCTTCGAGGAAGGAGGAAAAATGGAGGGCAATAACTTTGATTTAACTGCTGCTCTCAACTCGAAGAGGAGAAAAGCATCAATTATATCTTCATATGAAAAAAAACGAGATGTTGCTATTAAATAACTTCCCCCCCCGGCCCCCCGCCCCCCCACTCCCCGGGTGGTCTGATGGTTTTCCTGCCAAGCGATCGATAAACTGCAGTTTTCAAAAGCACTCGGGCCTGCCTCTGAATGATGGCAGTTATGCGCCTTTTCGAGGCAACAGTTGTGTCGCAGTGCAGTGGGTTGCTCATTTCCAGCTATTTACGGAGCTGCCTGCATGATGATAAGGCATTATCTGTAGCAGGAAAGGTGCTTTATGGGAAGCTGAAGCCAGACGCCTTCTCAGAGCGCTAACACTAAAAAACACAAGAGGTGGATGGTGTTGAAGAAAAAGTGAAATTTAGAGAATTTAAATGTGCTCTTTGGGTACAGTTTTGTTAATGTGTTGCACGATTGAATGATTACAGAAGCTGCAGGAAGTCTCGGAGTGAACTCCTTCTTCCTCCCTGTTAAATTGACAGGTACTGTTGAAGGAAACAATCTGAAAGAACTTGGCAGGGATTCCAGTACGTGTGTTTTGGGCCAGGTCGGTGGGTGCAATGGGCATGGTCACAAAAAAACTACCCAGTGGTCAGGGTCACGGAACACATTGCACAAGGTCGAGCTTTATCAGCTGTCTCTGCCTGCCAACCATGCTTCCCTCCGCATCCATCTTTTTCAAAAGCCGAGCGGGTGGGAGAAGCGCTGCACTCAGCCGAGGAAAACTCTCACATCCTGCTCGTTGAGCCATGAAGATAACGGTGGAGCTCCCGCACAGACTCTTTTGCGACAGAAAAAAAAAATGAAAGCAGGTCGTTATGTGAAGGTTAAGTCTGTCACTGTGCCGTAGATAGAAATATTACATCAACAAAACAACAGTGTGAAATCGTTCAGTGTGTGTGTGTGTGTGTTTGGGAGGGGTGTTGGTGCAGCTGCAGGTGGAAGTCATTAATTGGCCCATGTGCAGACGCTGATTAGTGCCATATTTAAACCTCCAGCTGCCTGCAGTCTGATGGTTTACGTCTTGTTGCTGCATTGGCTTTGTTCTTGAAGTCTCCCTTCATTTGCTTAGAATGTTTATGTTTGTTTTCGTGGGAGGGGTTTTTGTTTAAAAATTTGAAAAGCTAATTCTGCCGGGTCATTGTTTGTTTGTTTGTTTTATTATGAGCTTTGGCCAGCCAGTTGTATTGCACATCTCTTCAATATTTTGTTTGGGCACAAGTTTTTCAGGGTCACTTGTTTCAGTCAGAAAAACTTTTTGTTGAAATTCATCATTCCATGTATGATGTCCAGGATTCCTGGGCATAACAGCACTTTGATTGGAATTCAACCTGACAAAGCAAAGTTCTCAGGATCTCACAATCATGTTTAATGCAAATGCAAATTCACAAGTGGCAGAAAGAACTGACATTAAACAGAAGTCTGCAGAAAAATAATAAAAGAAGACGCTTCAAAGTCCAGACTCTGTGGTTTATGAGTTTATGATTGCTGTCCATGTTTAGTGTGGCATTGTACTAATCATGAAACGGCAACAGTGAAATGCCTTTGTATTTGCTAATACAGAGAAATGGAAAATGACGCTGAGGGGAAGCTTGATCAGACAGGAAGCGGATCTCCTTCTCGATACTGGACAGTCATCTTGAAACTGAAGCTATGTGGGGAAATGCAAATCATTCACAAAAAATAAAATAAAAATAATAGTAAAAAAAATAATAAAAAAAATAATTACTTGTTAATCAGGTGTGAGGGAAACCCCAGTCCTCTCTTCCTTTGCTTAACTGCCCTTCCATTTAACAAACTCAGGACAATTTTCTGAGGAAATTTAAATGGTGGTTTGACAATGGCGGCTGTTTGTTTGTTTGGTGCTACGAAACCAAAATTGCGCGTGGGAGCCGTCGGCCGGGAATTGCCCCATGTGTGCGACGGGTCGTCTCTTAAACGGTCGTACGCTCAGGCCTCCGGGATCAGCTGCCACTCTGACTCGCGCTTCCTGACATTGTTGAAGCGGCTGCTGATACATTTCCTCGCTCTGTGGGTGAAGAGGCGCTCACAAAGGCAGGCAGCGTCTCGGATTAGTGAATGAGCACGAGTGCAAGGGCGCTGAAAGCTGGCCACGCAGACGTGACGGCCTCTCGAGGCCGCCCGTAGTGTAGAAAAAAGCAACTTTTAACTTCATAAAATTGACGTCATAACCTTGGGGGGTCTCAAAATCAGTGGGAGGTTCAACAGAGCGTCAGGAAAACAAAATTGGAAACTTTGATGGATGATGTAAACAGGGGGATAAATGGTAGTTTTGATTTCTGGGACAATTTTTCATGTGAGTCCTGAATATGAGAAAAAATGTGGGGGAAAAAATCACTTGGAAATTGGTATAACATTGGACCTTGAAGTGCTGATGAAACACATGATTCCTCTGGAGACAACAATGACTTTCCTGTTGTAGAAAACAACGGCAACCTCTTCTTTCACACACCTGTTGCTGCTATTGATGATTGATTGGGTCACACCCTCTGGAAACTCATTTTACCATGGGCAGTTTGCCGTTTTGACGTAGCAGATCCACAAAAGGTCATCTTAAGCCTCATCAAATGAATTCCACCCACAAAGCAACCGAGTCCGTTTGCTGACACAGACTCTCCGTTCGTCCATCCTCCTGCCACTCGTTCACTTGCATCACAATCCGTGAACGTTAGCGCGGCAATACCACCGTTGTCCACAGGTTTTTTATGAGGCCTTCCAATCAAAACTATATAAGTCTGAGCAGGTTTTTGTCACTCACAGTCACTGAGAGCACTAACAGCTAGAATTCTTCCCAGGATGTCAACATGCACATGCAGTACATACACAAGGTAAAAGGTTCACCGAGGCCATACAACGTCTTCACTATTGATGTGAATGGAACTCCATTGTTTGGGGCCTCATTGTTACCCGACAACACTGCATGTGCCAACTCATTTTCTTTCCCACTTCCAAGCATTTATATGGACACAATGCCGACACACGACTCTCTCTGTATCCATAGCGATGCCACGTCCAGGCATTCAGTCCCGAGTTTGGCCGAGTTTGCGTCTCCTTCAAACAACCCCGAAAAAAAATCTTCAGCATGTTGCTAAATTTAAACTCATGAACAGGACGGAACTCGTATCCGTTTCCTGTTTCACTATTGTTTCTTTGCAGGGATTGGTCGTTTGAGATTGTTCGCCCTGACAATGGGGCTGTAGCAGCAGGCATTGTGTTTTTTTTCTCCCCCCTGTCTCTAGTTTAACTCTGCTTTGACATAACGGCACAGCACCCCATCAAAGAGAAGTACAAAGCGAGAGAGATGGCCAGAGTCAATAAAGAGCTTGTAGCTTTCAGTGTGTGTGTGTGTGTGTGTGTGTGTGTGTGTGTGTGTGTGTGGTCAGGGAGTGTTCAGGTCCATCGATCGTCGTTGTGTTGAAGACTCAGCACTGTGTTTGTCCTGTACGAGGCGAAAGAAGTTGATCCTTTAATCCCTCAAAATTAATTCTATTCCAACAACTGCACCGCAGCTTCTTATATAGGACTTACATTTCAGTGTCTCAACGTGCCTCTTTGGCAGGTGGATCGAAATAAAAAGTATCTCAAATCAACTCCATTGTCAGACTCTTTGTCAAGTCTTTATTTTTCATCTGGGTTCATTTTTTGGAGAAATTCCAGCCTTCGTCAACAGCCTCATGCAAAAACAATCGATTACAACGTCAGCTTAAACCGACTTTGTTTTAAGATGTATCTCTCAGTGCGTGCGTGTTGTAGTGTTGGAATGGCATCAGCGCCCCATCACAAAATGCTAATTGTCAAAATAGGGAACCAGGAGAAACAAATAAAATGTTCTAGGTAGAATCCGACATTTTGTGAGTTTTTCAATCTGTATTTTGAGAAAGGATTTTGGCTGGACTTGGTTGTAGAGTGTGACACTTCCATTCATTTTAGTTTGGATTCAGATACAAGAGTGTTCTCAAAACATTTCCTCTATCAACACATTCCAAATCAAATGAGTTCTCACAGGATCATTTCTAAAACCACATTTGCATCTCAGTCGTTGACCACAGTCAAAACATATATTGTCCCTCAATATATGCAGTATGATGCTTTGTATCCCTGTAGACAAGTTTGTTTAACGTCTTTTGTTGTTGTTCATGACATGTTTTCCAGGATAATAAATCCATAACCGCACAACCCAGTGTTGCCGTACATCTTCCTCGTCTTTGAATAGGTGGGACATAAATCAAAAAAGGCGTGTTTCTGCTGTGTGCTGCTGTTCCACAGAGGATGTGGTGCCCTTCAGACAGGCAGGCAGCTCCATTGTTGTCCCCTCAGCGGTGTCTCCAGGCTGGCCACTCAGGATGTCGGGCTGCTTTTGCACCTCCTAGAAGAAAATATAAAAGGCCAGCCAGCATCACACCCTTTATCCCCATCATCCAACAAGAACAATGGAGCACCTCCAAACATCCCCCTTTCTTTTCCCATGAGCCTCGGCTCTCGGGTTCCCACAGCACTGTCCAGTTCAGAGGAGGCGGTGCCATTGTTCGGCCGCTGAGCTGTCCCCTGATTGTCCCCAGGAGGACCCTGCATGGTGTTCACACACCTAAACACGCTCCTCGGTAACTGTCTTCTGCAGAGCAGCGCCGCACTACCACCTTCAACACTTCCTGCAGCTCGAAGCCATTGCCGTCTTGGATCGTGCACAGCCGAGGTCAACCGAGTGAAACGGGTCAGTCGGCCGTGGAGGGACGACAGGGTAGCAAGATGATCGCCGCTGTTCGCCTCCTTTGGTGCCCGTGGAAGTCTGGTTCCGATAATCTGTCTCCATTCCACTCGCTGACAAGCAAGGCGGCGGAATTTGTTGTGGCTCAGCAGAAAAAGGTCACTCCTGGAGCGGAGCGCCGGAGACCCTACTGTTTTATTATCTGTGGCAAAGGGAAAAAGCAGCGGGACCGGAGTTTAAGAGTCAACAAAAAATATATATATTAGAGTTCAACTTGAGAGGGCTTCATAAAATTTTCTCATTTTGGAGCCTTTATAGGTCCAATAACTTCCAACCTATAAAACCTTTTAGGGCAGCTGTGCTTCTGGTGTTCTGGAAGAGGTGAGGTTTGGACAGACACACACACAAGCCCACACACAAACTCACAAAATCAATGTCTTTCAGTCAAATTCCCTATAAAATTCCCACATTACACAATTCAATTTTAATAAAAAGCCGTCAGTGAACTAGGGAGAAATTAGAAAAATCCGTTGTATACCCGCTGCAGTACGATTAAAAGCCAGACCTACAGCACATCGACAGCCGACTGAACACCTTCAAGTCCTTCAATCACTCCACAAAATACAGAAACTCCTTTGCAAATTTAAATGTACAACATTTGTTTGTTTTAATTTTGGAACGTGCATTTATGTATTTATTATTTGGATTTTCATTCAGTTTTTGTGCTCATTCAAGATGTTGGTTTGGATTTTGTTTTACTTCTCGAATGATCCTTTTAATGTGTAACAAGAGACTCTGACAGTCAAGCTGTCCGATCTAATGTGTGTGCCAAAATGCACAGGTCTGAAAATCATTCCTTTATGACATCACAAAGGGCCCTCAAGTATCACATACACATACAGGATCACAAAATAACATTTCTAAAAGTAGGTCTAATCATACTGATAACGCTAATGAACATGACATCACAGCTTTAAAGCCTTCTTATTGACAATTTTATTTTTATATTCAAATTCAGTACATGTACATGTACATTGTGGAGAAATTTAAAGCAGGCTTAGACTATAAAAAGATTTCTCAAGCTTTGAACATCTCATGGAGCACTGTTCAGTCCATCATCTGGAAATGGACAGAGTACGGCACAACTGAAAACCTACCAAAACACGGCCGTCCACCTAAACTTACAGGCCGAACAAGGAGAACACTGATCAGAGATGCAGCCAAGAGGCCCATGGTGATTATGGATGAACTGCAGAGATCCACAGCTCAAGCCGGGGAATCTGTCCATAGGACAACTATTAGTCGCACTGCACAAATCTGGCCTTTATGGAAGAGTGGCAAGAAGAAAGCCATTGTTAAAAGAAAACTATTAAAAGTCCCGTTTGCAGTTTGCCAGAAGCCATGTGAGGGACGCAGCAAACATGTGGAGGAAGGTGCTCTGGTCAGATGAGACCAAAATTGAACTTTTTGGCCTAAATGCAAAACGCTGTGTGGTGGGAAACTAACACTGCACATCACTCTGAACACACCATCCCCACTGTCAAACATGGTGGTGGCAGCATCATGCTTTGGGGGTGCTTCTCCTCAGCAGAGACAGGGAAGATGGTCAGAGTTGATGGGAAGATGGATGGAGCCAAATTCAGGGCAATCTTGGAAGAAAACCTGATGGAGTCTGCAAAAGACTTGAGACTGGGGCGGAGATTCACCTTCCAGCAGGACAACAACCCTAAACATAAAGCCAGGGCTACAATGGAATGGTTTAAAACAAAACATATTCATGTGTTAGAATGGCCCAGTCAAAGTCCAGACCTAAATCCAATCGAGAAACTGTGGCAAGATTGGAACTATTGCTGTTCACAAACGCTCTCCATCCAATCTGACTGAGCTTGAGCTGTTTTGCAAAGAAGAGTGGGCAAAAATTTCAGTCTCTAGATGCATAAAGCTGGTAGATGGTTCCACAAAGTATTAACTTAGGGGGCTGAAAACTTTTGCACACCACACTTTTCAGTTTTTTATTTGTAAAAAAAAAAAATTAAATTATGTATAATTTTCTTTCCACTTCACAATTGTATGTCAGTTTGTGTTGGTCTTTCACATAAAATTCCAATAAAATATATTTATGTTTATGGTCGTAACGTGGCAAAATGTGGAAAAGTTCAAGGGGTATGAATACTTTTGCAAGCCACTGTATATACATATATTCTTTTAATTTAATTCTTATGTTCAATATTGAAAATAATACAGTTTGCTTTTGACATATATATACAAGTATATATGCTGAAATATACCAAAATCATGACACCACTGTCAACATATTTGGGTCAGTCAGCCTTTCTAAATATAAACACATAAACACTGCATTATTACCGAAAATATTGCTATTAATACGTCTCAGCTCTGAATTATGACAGATGGCTGTGACCTTACATGACTAATAGGTTGTTAGACGGCGAGCTGCCCTTTTAAGGATACAGTTAATTTTATCCCCTTGTTAGTCTGCTGATGCTGGAATGTTTTCCCCAAACAATCTTTGTATAGTGTAATGGTTTGGCAAAAGTCGAGTAGCAAAGTGCGGGTATTGCGTTCGTCCCATTTAAATCTTATACTGGCCGATCAGTAATAGACATTTACACCATTCCTGCTCATAAAACACGGAGCAACAAACGCAAGCAATCATGCTAAAAAATAGACTTGACAAAAAGTAAGCTCTTATTTTAACATCTGGGAAACATTTAAGGTGTTGTGGGGTTATTTTGGGACATGCATAGATATAAACTTACTTCTGTTCCATTTTCACAGGTTACATAACTAATTATTAATGAATCAATTCACAAGGTGAGAAATTCTGAAAAGAGATATATAGATGTTTAAGTTTATGTTTAAAGTTTGAAAAAAATAGCTTTCATTTCACTTGAAAGCACTTTCAGCTCATCACAGAAGGGAAATAATTATTTTGTGGTGTTACATCACATCACAAAGGGGACATTCTGTCAATAGCTGCATCTTTACTCCATCTCATCTCACTTGTAAAGCTGCACCCATGCGTACATGCTAACTGTGTATCTGCACTGGATATCAGAATCAGAAAAACGTTATCTGTTGTGACAGAAAATTGTCTTTATCTGCTTGTGGGTATGGATCACCGGGGAAAAGAGCTGCAAATTGTTCTCAAGGCAGCTTTAATCTGAAAAACCCTGACCGTTCTGATTCACACGCACCGCCCCTTCCTTAATTATATTTTGGCAGGACACCGTGCTGTCCTCAGGTCAGATTCCCAACAGTGAATGAGAACCAAGTTTCCTTGTTCATTGTCTGGTGTTCCCTCGAAAAACAATTTCCTTTTTGTGACTGAATGAGCGTGGTCATTACTTCCTTCCTTTCACTTTGATGCTACTGTTCGTCTCTGGCAGCCTCATTGTCATACTGGTGATGGATCGAACAATTGTCTGAATCTAAATGAGGAAAAACATTGTGAACCTTATAACTTTTCTTTTAAAGTTTTCTTTTTATTGGGGGAGAGCAGAGAGAGGAACATGTGTCTGACCCGTCTGGCCCCCTTTATAAGTGCACAATCATCGTCCCCGTATTATCACTGAAAAAGGCTAAAAACATTTATATCCATCTTTGCAACAAATGTTAACAATATTTGGCTAATTCAGCAGCAAAGATACATATCAAAAATGTCTGCATGTCATCAGACTCGTCATGACACTGAAACACAACTGACCAGTTTCCATCAAATCATGATGTCCACATGGTGGTTGGAGCATCTGAGGTTTATTTACATTAAAATAGGGCTGAAATAATGCTCCTTGATCCTAGCACAACCAAATATGTGCAAAAATAACCACATACAGCACACCAGCTATACTTAAGTCTTGCTAGGCTGGAGTGATGACTGGGCGAATGTTTGCCCCTTCAGGTCCATCCCTTCATTTCCAGTCACGCCACAGTCCCGATGAGGAGGGGGGGGGGGGGAACATGAGTCTCTCGCAACGGCGCGGCGTTAGCTCTTCTCAGGCCGGTTCCTGTTCAGAGCCGCCCTGGGCGTGAACTCCAGCTTCTCCTTCAGACTCAGGACCTGCGTGTTATCCATGCCCTCTAGTTCCTGCAGCTTCCGCTCCTCCCTCAGCTCCAGGATGCTCTTCTCCTCTCGGGACGCAGGGGTGCCCCTGACGAACCACTCCAGGTGGTAGCCCACAGCTCCCACCACAAACGCAACGGGGAAGGTCACATACGGGGCGTAGGTCCGTGCCGCCGTCCAGAAAACAGGCCACATGACTGCACGCAACCCAGGATGCTAGGTGGAGAAAGAAATCAGACATGAGTGCATCTCATTTTAACTGGAAGACAGGATAGTGAGTAGCAAAACCTACATTTGTGAACTAAATGACACAGCTCTTTCATCAGCCCTCTGGTGTCAAAAAGAGAACTCATACCCCAACAAGGCATTGGTTTAACCAGGAAGCTCATGCCAAGTGTTTTTGCTGTAACTACCAACACAAGGCTTATGTTGAGAGACAAGTATTCTTTGTTGCTCAGCTGGTTTTCAAGAAAGGTAACACCGATCGGATCTAATGTTTTTCCAAACCAAACTCTTTTGAGGAAAAGGTCACACATGCCATTAGGCTGATTATATTGCCCCACTCATTTCACATGTTCGTCAACCAACAACTGAAGAGAGCATGTGAACCGAGTGTGCAAACGAGAAGACTCCGAAGGGCACTGATAGACAGGGACAGGTCATTTAGGGTGAACCGCTAATGCTGTCTCATAACAGGGTCAACGTGACGGGGGCAACAGCCGAAGTCACTGGGTAAAACCCTCAAACGCTGCATCAGATAATCGGGGCTAATTCATTGACATCAACTGGCGTTACTTCCTTGTTGATGGGCACTTATTTACGTTCAACAGTGATAGTAAAAGGGTCCAGCATATCTACACAACGTCAACTAACAAACATGGGAAATAGTCAATAACTGTGCAATTACATAACTAGCTGTTTGCCAGACGGATTTCTACATCTTAACATCTTAAACGGCTTGTCCACGGAAGAAATGTGAAAGCGAACGTTAGTTTCGATCTGTGAGGCGAAACAGAATTTTGTGCTGTGAATTTAATTCCTAAGAAGAGAAAACACATTATAACCTCTCGCATTTACACTCACCTTTACTGTTAGCACGCCGGTGCAACCTCCTCCTGTGTAGCAACGCAGTTTCCGTGTCCTGTGTCTATACTTCCGGGTTAAACTCGCCGGCGGATTTGACCACCCTTTCACAGTTTTGTTTGTATTTTGCTACCATCTAGTGGCTGGACTTGCGCATTGCTTCACGGAGCGCGGCATTAGAGTGGGGGGCGAGGGGGAATGAAGGGATTTCGTGTTTTTGATACCATTCATTCATCATCTTCTGTACCCGCTTATTCCTATTCTTTTTTATACCAATTAATCCCAAAATAATTGAAGTTCATACAATTAGTCAGTTAATTTATGAAACTACATTCAAAATGTATTACCAGTTATCTTGATGGAGTAAAAAAAAAAAAAAAAAACAACAACAAAAAAGCTAACTCAAACAGCCTTTGTTGACAGCATTGAAACATTTTGTGCCAAAACATTTTCACCTAAAGTACGATTTAGATTTATATTAAGTAGCAAATCTTTTTCTAGACACAGAACTCTTTGCCGCTTTGCAGTAAAACAAGTTAAACACACTTCATTGCCGCAACAGAGAGTCTTTTTCTACCTTAGCAGACACAGGTGCCTCGAGAGACCTTCGTGTCTTGAAGCCATAACAGCACCATCTATCTACCTCTTTCATCTTTCAAACATCGACGGCAATGTTGCACAAAATACTCCGACTGCTCAAGGATGGCTGTCAGATCTGTCACCAACCATGAGTGAGACACAGAGGAGACGAGAGAAACTCTCTCGGATGAGAAACCCCTTTGGTGCAGAGTTTTTCTTTTATTTGAAAACATGGCTTGGAATCTAAAGGCTTAAAAAAAAAAATAAGGCTGAGTACGAGGGCTCTCTTATTTTAGAAGAGTTGCTATTGTAAGGTGCTTCCTAAAGACACAGACATAAAAGGAATGAAAATGTATAAATTGGCAAGCTGACTCGATGGGGAAGACAATATTCCACTGTGCTCCTGCAGATTCTACTTCCTCGCATGCCAAGTACTCATGGCGAGGCTCGACTTGATTGATGACGCTGATATTTCAGCTCCAAGGACCAAAAGTTTCCCAGAAAGCCAATCCGACCCAGGGCACAAGGCTGATTTCTGGCCATCAGAACGCAGGCCGTCATGAAGGGAACAGTTTGGTGGCATGGGTCATTTGCACCGGGGAAGAAATTAAAACAAAAATTGAGCTGTGTACAATTTTTTTGTTGTTGCCATTAATCCAAAGCAACTGCAGAAATGGTGGCAATGAACTGGAGTCCCTGTGGGTGACTGTGCTTAGTTTCTTCACGTTTGCTATCCATCAGTGGAATTTAATCAGTGAAGTCGAATAAATGGAAATGTGAATTTCACTCTGTGCTAAAATAGCACGGCCAGTCTGGTCCTGTTCTGCAATGGTGGCAGCCTGAGCCGCGCCAGGATTATCACATCATCTGTCTGCCTCACTCTCAAGCTGGAGCCTGATAGACCTGCAGCTTTGGGCTCAGGTTAAATCAATGTTAGACGGCATCAGAGGGGGGGGGTTTCTCAGCGGGAAGACGAAGACAAGGATCTCATTTAGGCTAACGACACGTTGTGCTTGTGAGGCCACCCTGGTCTCTGGAATCTCAATAGAAGCAAACATGGTGGTGGCGGTGGGGTTTGGATACGAGCTTTGAGTCACATTAAAAGGGCACAAGAAGGAGAGCCGCTGAGTGAGAGGTGGGATTTGACGAGAGAAAAGTGGTTGAGAAGCCTCTTGTTTGAAAATGGATGAGAGAGGCAGGCAGGATTCTTGACACTTCCTCCTAAAAGAAAAATATTTCAAGTGATCGCTTTGAATAATAACCTTGAACTGCTTTCCCTCTAAACCTCTGATTAAACAAACAACATGTACTCATCTAGATAAACTACATGGAATTTGTTGTTGCTTTTAAAACAGCAAAATAAACGTACAACTTGTTTTTATTGGCTCAAGACTGTCAACCAAGAGAGATGGAAAAAAAATCCAAACAAACCAGTTAAGATAAAAACCATACAAAGTCTTTATTTGCCTTTGGCACGACAAACATCTTTTAGAATGTATTGAAATCAAAGTAAACATTATTGGTCACATTTTGGCCACATAGGGGAATAAATGAATCCTTGTGGGTGTTAGAAAATGTGGCACATCTTTAGCCTGACAAAATTAGAAACTATAATGTGAACAGTTTTAAGTAAACACTGAATAGATTTAAATGTTCAAAATATTCTGTGGTTTTGACAGTTCATGTAAATATTGCATGCATGCAAAGTCCCAGTCTGCTGAATCTGCAGTTTAGCAGACTGACTGCGAGACATCCTGTCATGATGAAGCTGATCTCATAAATAGCAGCTTGTTCACAGTTTCAGGCTCTTGGAAACTGCAAAGCACAACGTGAGCGTAGAGTGAAGCGGGAATCTGCACTGCGGCAGTGGCGGCTCACATGAGCCTGGTGACGGCTCCGGCCATGAAGTCCTCGTAACTGAGACGGACGTTGCCCGCCATGGACGTGTCCCTCTCCCGGAAGACCTGCGTCATGGACTGCAGCTGCATGCACACCTGGATGAAGCGGTCCAGCTGGATTCCGGGACGTTGGCCTCGCACTGCGAAGCGCTGGACCAGCGACTCGGAGAACTGGGGGCTGAGGTTGTAGCCCATCTGGGCCAGGGCTGAGAACCACAAGGCAGACAGGTAGAAGAATGAGTCTCAACTGGGTCTGGGTGGAATTGCTGCCCTCCAGCGGTGAACAGGAAAAGTTGAAACTTCAGCTCTGAGTGAGCCATCTGACAGTAGATACCTTGCTGCAGCTCCATGCCACTGATGGACCCTGAGCGGTCCCTGTCATACTGCTGGAAGAGCAACCTCCACCTCTGCATGAAGTCCCACAGCGCCGAGAAGCCAAACAGGTCGATTCGTCCGGTCCGCGTCTTGTCAAACATGTCTAACAGGAAAAACAAAAGCGCAGCACATTTGAGTCCAACGCGGCTCAGACAATGATCTTGGTTCAGCCTTGGGAAACGCAGCACAAATGTCAAGTGTATTTTTCCGCTGTCTTTTTTTTCCCCCTACAGAGCACATCATTCATCACCGTGGATCCTGTTCTATCTGAACGCGGAGCCCACAAGTCACACAATTCGCATTATGGTAATGGGACGCATTAGTCACTGCCTGGCAGATGCAGCTGGAATTTGGATGCCCGCGTAACTAACATACATTAAGACAAACTCCCGGAGTTTTTCCGACAAGGCTGGTACTTTTAGACGGGTCCTTCAATTTAGCCGTCTCTCTTTTTGACTTTGTTCCCCCCGAATGACTTTGTCTTCCACTCCAACCAAGCTATTTACGTAGCTGTAATAGGAAACTCTCTCTGACTGACACACAGCGCAGGGCGAGCGCTGTTAAGGTGCATTCCTATTCCGACTCTAACTTACTGATCATCATGAGGCAGGTCTCGTCATTGAAAGCAGACCAGTTGGAATTGACAAGCGCCTGCTTGAGCTCCTTGAGGTTAATGAAGCCACTGCGGTCTGTGTCCACTGTCTGGAACCACTGGTACGCCTCTTGGTTAACACCAGGTGGGATGTTACCTGCAGAGACAGATGGGGAGTACTTTGAGGAATCATGGATCACAGTGAAAAAACAAGAACTGGGAGACTGCTGGCTTTAGTTATTACAAATTGGCCCTGTTATTATGATAAAGCTGTTTTTAATGTTTTAAAATTGCAATTGCGTTTCACACACTTAAGAAAAATAATGACAAACACTGTGCAGTATTTTGGAAAGAAATACATTCTTACCTCTGTTATCCATACACACTCTTTCCTTCGAGTAGAATGTGTGCACTTTTGTGACACACGTTTGTGTCCGTGCAGTGGAGCTCAAGGGTTACGGAATAGTCATTTCAATGAGAATGAGCTAATGCTGCCACAATAAGCTATACCCTGATGAAGTGGTGTAGGGAAAAGAGGAGGAACTTGGGGAGGGATGGTTTTCAGAGAAAGGCGGGTCTTGGAGAGACAGGGACAGCGACAGGTCAGGCAGGACAATGATGGATTCTGTGCTAGCGGGGAGTGACGTTACATTGGCCACTGGGTTCTTAGCTGCTAGGGCAACCGGTGTAATCACACGCACACACACATTCTCTTTACCCATCTGTCACCGACACAGTTTAGCTCTCACTCAGTATTACCCGAGTCATCACTCCAGCTGTGTAATCCTGCTAAGGGACACAAACTGAACCCTTTCTCTACATGACTGTCTGGCGACGTGACTCATTTTCCATCCATCATTCTAGCCGGGAGTGAGGAAGACATGGGGGAGGAAAGGCAATGAAGAGGGACAAGGCGAGCCCGTCGGCAGTCTTGTCACGTACGGATCACTCCGGTTAGACTCGGAGAGGCAAAGGGGACCCGGCGTACCAAGCTGCAGTCTCCTCCTGTAATTACCTGCAGGGTGTCCGTAGTGCCCTCCATGAGGCTGTGCACCGTAGCCCCCGTAAGGCCCACCAGGGGGGGCGCTTGGTCTTGATCCATATTGCCCTCCATACGCGGGTGCTCCGTAACCGCCATAGGGAGCCCTGGGAGCCTGTGCTGCTCCGGCATACGGAGCTGAGGGATGCTGCCCGTAGGGATTATGACCTCCCCCGTACGGGACATTTGCTGGTGGGGGTCTCCCTCCCGGGTAGCCCTGTGAAGATGGACACCTTATTTACATCACTGTGATTATTTATACATTAATTTCATTTGGTTGGCACAGTACAAAGTCCGACATGTCACATGTTTGCTGATTAAAAACAGTGAGAATCTTTGGAGGCATGAATTGCAGTGGAATATAGCTGTGGTCACATTTGTCAGTGCTGTACTTTCCAATGCATGGCATACACATTAAGTATGACACGCTGAAATCATAAAATGAATTAATAACACTTTAAGTAATTTTAATATGTTGATTAGAAACCGGAAGTATCAGCGGTGACGCTGTTTTTTTTTTTTTTTTTTTTAAGAGATATTCTTAACACTTCTGCAATACGTTTTTTCCCCGCAATTGTGACACTTATCAGCAATTAATTCGTTGCGTAAGCTTGCATGGCATGTCCACAAAGTTTAACACATTAAAATGTAGAACAGTTAAACGTTGGGCTAACTCGGCTTCCTTAATTAACAGCGGAAGCCACGTTACAACACACGAATAAACTTACATCTAACTTACTTACTTACTACTTAAGACAGCGCAACCACTGCAATTATGACGTATTTGAAATGTGGACAAGTTAGAACTACAAAGGAAACAGTTCGTATATGACTGCTTGCTTAGCCTCCGTCAGACTATAGCAAACCACCAGCGATGCTAACGTGACGTTAGCTCCCAACAGCTTTAAACTGATGTTTTACACAACTAAAGTTTTTTAGAAAGTTAATACAGTTGTAAAGCAACTTTATCGTGACGCTGTAGTTAATAAGAAATAAAGTAGAAAAGCTTCGCTACGCTTACCTGGCCGTAGAAGCTCATGTTGTTTCCTTCAACTCCTCAGCAGTGAAGGCGGGCGCGGCACTAAAACCTCAGAGCTATTGGTGCATTTCCGGGTCTGTCAAAAGTGAACTTTGCCTCCAGCCTCTGATTTGCCAGCTGAGTGGAAACGTATGACGTCAGAGGATTACTTTTTTGCTTATGAATCACTGTTTCCGTCATTCCGCTGACTGTAAAGAATACAAAAACTGACTGCGGAGTACGTGTCGAGGTATCAGTCGAGCGACTCAAAGATTTTTTTTGGCGACCCTGTTCACTGTAAAATTTCACTTTTCACCTTTATTTATATTTTTGTTTTTATTATTTCCCTTTCGCTTCCTTACATCTGGTTCGTCAACCGTGTTTCACTTGTCTGCATCCAGCTTGGTTGCGACGCTGCAATGCAAAATGCAGATGTACGACTGAAAAGAGATTATTCGGAAAAATTCCATTGAGAAGTTGAACAACGTTCCACTGAAAATGATATATGATTGTGGGTGTCAATTCTTGAAAAGCTTAACTGCTATAAAGGGACAAAAACATAATTGTACCAAATGAGCTCCTGTTTATGACATAAAAACACTATAAAGTAATCACAGCCTGTATTTTGAAGTACCTGGTTGTTGTCAATTGTTTTTGATGAGCAGATCTCACTGTCTCATTTTTTCAAGTTTAATGCACCTGTGTGTTCTGACTGGACTGGTCAGAACTGGTTTAAGGCAGAGTGAAAAAAGAGCCATGCATAAAATTATTGAAAACAAAATATTTAGTGTTTTTCCAAGCAATAAATACAACATTTACATCAACATGTCTTGTCATGAGCTTTGTTCATGCTCTAAAAATATGTACAAAAACATTTCTCTCTCACTTTGTGTGTGTGTGTGTGTGTGTGTGTGTGTGTGTGTGTGTGTGTGTGTGTGTGTGTGTGTGTGTTATTTCCTTACGAGAGTTGTAGATGGTTTCATTGATGTCACCTAAAATGTCAAGAGGGGTCGAAGCAAATTCCTTAAAACTAAATACGTTTTCTTCTTATTGCAAATCCCCCTTAAGTGCTTCTTTGTGGGTTTCTGTGTCACCCTGACCCAAGTGCTGTGTGCCTGACCTTATTTCATTTATAAGAGTGCATATATTGAGGGGACAAGTTCACTCATTTTCCTCTCTAAATTTAATTGCCTTTTTGTCTTCTAAGTGTATATACATATGTAAAAGCCCTGATGTTTAACATTTGACAGGCCAAGTTCACAAAGACAAAAACTGACACGTAACTGATGCTCCAAATTATGCTTCAAACCCATTATCCTCCAGGCAGATCCCATTTGAGTAGCTTATTTGCATGCGTAGGTTGTGCGTTTCTCGCAGAAAGTCATTCGACAACAACAATATCTACAAAAGAATGTCTTAAGAAGTCCCTGAATTGATGTTTATCTCTCTTGTCGCACAACATTTCTTTTCCCAGAGTCTTGATTTGCTCGCAGTGCTCCACCAGTGCTCAATATTTCCAATATGGCTTTGTGCTTCACTTTTTTTCGCACGCCACTGCCTCCTCCTCCTTGATGTTGCTGAGATTTTGGATGGAAGCTGTGGGATCCACTCGGATGGACGTCCTGGACATGAACTCCGACCTGGGAGCTGCCAGCGGCGCCATCTCGTGATTGTCGGCGAACAGCTTGCGCTCGGCCTCGCGCTTCCTCCGGATGAGCTTCTGGATGCGCTTGCAGATGAGGTAGATCATCTCGCAGATGCACATGAGGATGCAGACGGCGGAGGAGACTACCATGAAGAGGGTGAAGATCTTCTTCTCGCTGGGGCGAGAGATGAAGCAGTCCACCGTGTTGGGGCACGGAGCCAGTGAGCACTTGGACAGACGGGGCATGTCGTAGCCGTCGTAGACGTGGTAGAGGATGTAGAGGAAGCCGGCGTCGAAGCCCGCTTTGAAAATCAGACTCACCTGCGGGGAAGCAATGGAGGGTTAAAGTGGGACGCACATTTTCATTCCGGCGAGTTTCAAATAACTGAGGCTGAAGTTAATTTGCCTTTTCATCAATTAAACCACACGCAGATAGTTCTTTTTTTCCACGTTCAAGCTTAATGACAGCTGGGGAACAGATGCGTATTAAAGCCAATTGAGCTAATGGAGAGCAGATATTCCCGCAATCAGAGCAGAACTAATCATAAATACTTACTGAAATGTCACATCGAGCCTTTTTGGGCGCGCAAACACTTATCTCTGGCGTTTGACATTTTTAGCAAAAGACTAAGTCACTGGTGCCACAGCAACAGAGCGGCATGTTTTCAGCCATGGCTTTGAACAAACTTTCTTTGCTCTCACCAGATAGGTCCACCACAGGCCCCCGCGCTTCTTCCCAGGATTGGCGTACAGGTGGGTGCCGTGATGCGAGACTGTGTACTTCAAGTCCTTCTGCTCGCGGTACTTGACGTGACCGACCACCATGAGGGACGGGCAGGTGACGAAGATGAGCTGCAGGGCCCACAGGCGGATGTGGGAGATGGGGAAGATGTGGTCGTAGCACACGTTGTTGCAGCCCGGCTGGGCCGTGTTGCAGACAAAGTCCTTGTTGTCGTCGCCCCACACCCTCTGGGCGGCAACCACGAACACCATGACGCGGAAGACAAAGACCATGGAGAGCCACACGCGTCCGAAAACGGTGGAGTACTTGTTGACCCCGCTGAGGAGCGCCTCCAAGGCGGACCAGTTCATCTCTGCTGCCTCGGAGGTGGACGGGGGAGTAGTGCGAGGGGATCAGAAGGACTCCTCAGGAGAGCAGGCGCAGTTAGCCTCCGGATGTTCACGCCTGGATCAGTGGAACAATGACACGAGACATTTAGTAATAATAAATAAATAAATAAAAAGGAGGAAGTGGTTCAAAGAGTATGATAGGAGTATCAAGAAGTATGAAAACCACTCCTGTGTATAAATACTCCAGCATTCATCTTTTATCCTTTCGTTGCATGTGTCACAGCTCATCGATAATTGAAGGCCTTGTTCAGGTTGTGTATCTCAAATGTAGCATTTAGCAACTTTCAAAAACATTGTGATGAGCTAAGGCAGCAAAAAAAGAACGTATTACCACAATTCTAATACATTGAGCTTGCTATTTCCCACCATACTTTTCCTATTCCCCAAATTTGACAAATACCCTGTGGATAACTCCAAAAAATACTTGAATATTTCACATGGGATTAGCAGGGTGATTATATCAGATCAACATGACAAAACATATAAGCCCGAAACCTGAGACGCCACACAAAACAGCCTAGCACAAACAAAATGAAAACCCAATCCCATGTGATTACCTGGGCGCTCTGACAACAAACAGGCCCAGTATCCGCGTCACACCACCTCGGTATTGACACAGCGGCATCCACTCAGCAGTGACTCACTCCGCATAAATGAGTGAGTCACCGTCGGAGGCTCCCAATGCTGAAAAGACAAACTAAACCTTTTGGACTCTATTAATCAGCTGGTGGAACAGTTTGTCTGATCAGATCAGCCTCTCACAACTCACGCACTGTAATCCCCAAAGCGCGTCTGCGGTCTCAGCACCTCAAAGGAACTGTTGAAGGTTTATGAGACCCCCCTCCCTCCTGTGGGTCTTGACGCCTCCGACAGAGGAAAAGGAGGGTTAGCTGAAAACGTTTTGCTTGCAGGCTTGTTTTTTTTTTTTTTAGCGGATTGATAGAGGTACAGAGTTACAATTGAGGCACAGTCGGATTGGCCACTGATGAAGGCCACCGGCCGGTGGTGGTTTGCTGCTGCCGGCTCTTCCTCTTTGAAAGCACAGGTTCATTCCAGAGTGCGTGCTCACCGAGGCTGGTTTCCATTGCGTCGGCGGAGGCGGGGACAGGTTTGTTGAGAGCCGGAAGGCGACGGGTGTGACCGGGTTTCAGGGACGCAAACGAACACTATGGAAACACTTATTTGATTTTCATTGATAAGCGTAAACACAGGGCCGGCGCGCAACGCCAGGCAACGACTTCTAAAGGAAGTCTTCAAACAAAAAGGACGAAGGAGGCGGGATGAAGAAAAATGTTCCTCTTTTCCCTCTCTTTTACATTTACATCTCATTCTGGCGAAAAGCTCCCCAGCCTGACAGGGAACAAGTTGGATAACAGCCTCGCGGTTCACTGTTCCATTTCAATTCTGTCTCGTCTAATCCAGAGGGTTTTTTTCCCCTCGCTTTTTTGAATTTAGAAACACTTCTCCAGCATCTTGGCATCACAGTAGACTTATTAAGCTGTCAAAGCAGTCGCTATTTTCTTTCTCAACACAGCATTCGGCTTAAAAAGACTTGACTGGCAATAAATGAATTTAGAAATTGTACACACAGACCAACAAGTGAGGGAGACAAAGAGATGAATTCTTGTGTGCAGGTTATGCCTTTGCACTTTTGATTTTAAAGGTCCCGTCTGCAGCTCTCATGTTTAAAAAAGAACATGCACAGCATTCCATCTGTTTACAGCATCCCGCAAAGTGTTTCATTTTGTTTACTTCCTCAAACTAATGCCTTTGTTTGTTTCTGTGTGCTTGGAAGGGCGTGCTAACATCGTTTCAAGGGGTGCGGACAATGACCAGAGAGAGGTCTATCAAAGAGCCTGTTTCCAGGTCAGCGTGTTTTAGTGTAGAATTCAGGAATTCAGCTCTTCTTTTTCTTGAGCCAGAAAATGAAGTAATGATTTTTTCTCATCCCCAGCACAGGCTCAGTGACAAGACAAGACCCATCATAGTATTCTGCTAACTTGGCACTCAAGCATTGACACTTATGATACCAATCTTTATTGCTTTTAAGATTGATTGGCCAATACAGAAAAGTCTTTTTCTCTATACACACATTTCAACAAAGCCACACAACATGCTGTTCAGATCATAAAAGACACACAAAGTCACATGATTCAATGCATGTTTATGACTCCATCACAGAGGGACCATCTTTCTGACACACAAATAAACTTTAAGACAGGTGTATGTTCTCTCTCAAAGTGGGCCCACAATTTGTCTTCCTAGTTGCTGCAGATTGCACAGCTGCCCCCTCCGCCTCTTCTCTCTCTCTCTGTGCTTTTTTCCCTCCCTCTCCGTCTCTCTGTTGTGACAGACGAGGCGTGTCCGTCGCAATGAGAAAAACCTGGCAGGTTACTTGATACAAATGTGCCAATTAAGGGAAAATGCAAACGCAGCTCCTGGTTGTAATTCAGTCATACGGCACAGCACTTTAAATATCTGTACTACCTGGCCACCCTTAACTCTTCACGTCAGCAGCTTTGTAGTTAATTATTTTTTATGCCATCTGTTTGCATCAACGTCACTGAAACCACCTGAACCAAACCGGCGGCAGTCTGCAGGCCGTCACTGGCTCTACAGGTTACGCTGCTTGCAAATATTTCCTCCGCCTTGAGACGAAGACGGTAGTGGCGTCTCTACGAGTCAGTGTTTTTTTGTTGTTTAAACTTGAACACCTGTTTTTGAGTATCAAATTGTCACTGCATCACTTATTCACTCGCATACCTTTTTTTTTTTTTATGTTAAGCAATATTCACTCCACTTTACAACCAGAGAGCCAGAGGAGTGAAAGCACCAGCAGTCAGTGTTGCAGGTCTGAGCCTTGGCAACAAGACCTTTTATCCTTGGGTGCCGCTAAAAGAGCGGAATTCAAATAATCTCCCTAATTCAGAGCCCCTATTTTCCCTCTCCTATCCCTCACATTCTTTCGCGGGTGCCACAACTCTCTTGAAATAGAAATCTGTCAGCGTGTGACATCTACCAAACTGTGTCCCTGAACTTAATTTCCTTCAGAATGCGGACAAAACACTTTACCTTAGTGCGGCGACAGCCCCGTGGAAGTGCTTCCTGGCTTCTGAGTGCAACCTGGTCCGGCCTTGTTCGCTAACTGACACATCCCCCCTAGGTGAGCTTTTCCTTTTTTTTCCTCTGGGGTTAGCTTTGAGGTGTGGTCATACATGAAGCACTCAGGAATGGGAGGGTGTAGGTGCGTGTCACACTCCTCAAAAAACAAACACTCATGTTCCCACACAGTGACGGTTGCAACCTGAACCTGTTCCTGCGCAGGAAGACCTGCCTCGGGCTGCTTTTAAGGTGTTAAAAAGAAGGTAAATAGTGGTAATGCACAGAGAGGAAACTGCAACTTTGTGGCAGTTGGATTTTGGAAATGAGAGTATTCAAATTTGGCTGATACAACAGTTCTGGGTGCATGGCTAATTGTAAGACACCTTCTCCGTTTCCAGCTTATAAAAAGAGGAGGAAGGAAGTCACCTAAACATCCATCCATCTGTTTCCCTGTCAGCATCCTGAGCACTGAGGTTGCAGGGTTGCTGGAGTCTCTCCCAGCAGTACCACAGAGTACCTGGAAGAACACTCACAAATGCGAGAAGAACATACAGACTTCACAAAGACAGACCCCAGACCCCGCAATCATACTTCCATTCCAACCTCAATGCAGTGAGGTGGTACTACTAAACGCTGCACCACCATATTGACACAATCAAAGCCCAGTCACATTTCTACTCTTCCAATCAAGGCAGGCGACAGACAACCAAAGCTTTTCACAATAAGTTTTGAGGAAATGAAACGACTTTTCCGTCATTGTGGCCAGTGTTCTTTTGCATTCCACAGCAGGGAGGGATTTCTTTTAATCGTTTGTTTGTTTGATGCTTTGTGATTCCCAAGTCAGACACACACACACACACGCACACATTAACTGTGTTTGACATCAATTCAACAGACACAGACGGAGAAGGCAACTGTCACACTGGTGTAACCTGGCTTTCCTGTCTTGACTGGTTGTAAATCCTTGTCATGTGTCCACCTGATGAAAATGCTCAGAAGACAGGGTGTGATTGGGTGAACCATTTGTCCATCTCTTTTTCAGCAGACCAATCATGCTTATTAGTACAAGTTTAGCCAGCTCAAACTTCCTGTTAGCATGAGGGCGAAGTTATCCGCATGTGGCTGTTCTGTGTCTGGCTGCTCAGTGCAGTTTGGGACAGAGTTTCAACCCACAGCCAGGTCGCTTTATCACAACATCACCGTGTCCAAAACCCCAGCTACTGTATCCATAAAATAACTGGACTGGTTTTCGGAATACATGGAAAATTACGCCCGGTTCACACTGGACGCGGAAGCGCCGCAAAGCGCCGAGCGCTTCCATTCGCCACCCATGTTAATCAATGTGGTGGTTCACACCAGACGCGAACAGGCGCACGGCTCACACCGCGGCGCTTCCGCGTCCAGTGTGAACCAGGCGTTAGGATTGATCCAAAACCTTTCAAATTTCAAGTTTTCAAGGTAGGTGTGTAAGATATTTGTCTTCAAATATCAAATATCAAGTTCCCTCAGTTTCATTTTCTGCAGAGCAACTTATGGCACTTGCATCTCTCTCTTAAACCTCTCTTAGGGCCAGATCCACAAAGCGATTGCGCGGCTTTTGCGCCAGAAAATCCGTGTGAATAGCGCCAAAAACGGTGATTCCGATCCACAGAGGGGACGCAAACGTGAAAATCGGCGCAGAATGCGCCGAGGCGCAGCTAGCGGCAGGGCTGCGCCAGACTCATTTCAATGTATTTAAATGAGTCTGGCGCAGAAGGACACCCCCTTCTATGCTAATATGCCTCATTCAAACAGCGGCAGATCCAGAAAGAGTTTGCGCTAGTGTCCGCACGCAGTTTGACAGGAAACACCGCAAGCCAAAAGCAGGCGCAGCTTCTGTCTGTCCAAGTGTTTCTGGCTTCTGAGTGAAACTTTCCTCTCTGAAAAGCCTGAAATAAATATATATATATATATATATATATGTATGGTGATGAGAGTGGTTATGGCTATCTGATAAAGCAAGGTTTAATATTGTGAATTTAACAAAATGAAAAGGAACCGACAACGCCACCCTGGGAATTTCACCCAGGGAGTTCTACTAAACACAAAAGTAATAATTAGGCACACAGGTAAGTTCTACGAGGAAGGAGTGGGAGACGTGGTTCAGAATGTTTAAAATATGAAACCAACTTTTATTCAACATTAAAAATAAAAGGAACAAACAAACCAACACTTAAAACGGAGCTACTGAGCTCCTTATTCTGCAGTAGAAACTGAGGCTTACCAATGAGGGGGGCCAAACGGGGGAGGAACCAAAGAAAACAAAGAACACCCCAGTCACCCGTGACACACCTGCAAAGAAAGTGAAGTGCAAAAAAAAAGAAGAAAACAACCACAATCCTGGGTCACAGCACTCGAAGGGGCCCACCACCCGGGACACCACCAGCAGCTCTCAGTGACTACAAAAGAAAAGATAAACAGTTGGTTAATAAAAGTTCCCTAAAATCGGTCACATGTACTGAAATAGCAAAACAAACAAACAAACAAACAATGCAATTTTCCACGCGCACACACACACACAACAGAACCCCAATCAATTAAGTGTTGGAGGCAGATGAGTTGGAAATCAGAATAATTAGTAACCTAATCAAAAGTAACCAGAAGAGCAAACAACAAAAACTGTCTCTGGCCAGAGTTATCAACGAAGGAAAAACAAAGAGGACATAATCATTGACTTGACATGAAAGACAAATAATAAATCAATAAACCCAAGCAATACAAGACACTTAAATTAAACAAAACAAACCGATAGTACATCTTAGACAAGATGACCCCCGTACCCTTCACACACACACACACACACACACACACACACACACACACACACACACACACACACACACACACACACACACACACACACACACACACTAGTTCCCACTAACCAACACACACACAAACAACGCACACGCATACACACACGCACGCCACTGTAACTGGACCGGCGACTTGATAGTAACGTCTGCTGTCTGAGGGTCTGCGGAAATGAGCCGCAACTTTCGGACCCACTGTCACAAAAGTCGATGCAACGGGCAGCAGGCGACGTAAACAAACGAAGAAAAAGGCAACGAGAACGGAAAACAACAAGAAAAATCAAGTCTGTACGGGGCGGCTAGCACAATCCAGTGCGGGCGAAGCAACATGCACCGTCGACCGTCTGTACGGGGCGGCTAGCACAATCAAGTGCGGGCGGAGCGGCAGTGTTCCTGCACTTATCTTATAGGACCGAGTTTTGGGCCACAGGTCTTGATCACCAGGCGTCCTCCAGGTGAGGAGAACAACGAGGAGGCTCTGCGCAGCTTTGTGCTAGCTGGCGGCTGTAGTGTGCCGGTGAGGTGTTCAGGAAGCACTGTAAAAAGAACGGACAGGTGAAGCACTACGCACCTATGCTAATAAGCCATAATATAATTTAAATACTAAAATGTCCGCACCTGATCCTCTTAAAACTCGGGCACACAAAGCGGCTGTTCAGTGTCCCGTTGACCACAATGGAGCCCTAAACGAAGCTTTTTAAAAAAATACGAAATGAAGCAACTGAGAGCTAAAACCATAGATATATACAGAAGGCTAGATGTCTTATCCGCGCTGCTGGTCAATGGAATCGAACGTCCGCACTGGCGGCCATCTTGCCACAGTCACCTCGCTCCGCCTCTCTCACTCATAACTATGTATTCTTATTGCGCCTGCATGTCATTAACGCAAAAACCTTTGTGGATGCCCGCATCTGTGGCGCAGATTGCAGCTGCAATCTCGCGGCAAAACGCGCCGCATTTTACCGCTGGCATAGGCATATTAGCCAAAAAAAGTGATGGAATCCATGAAAGTGAAGACACAAAATCATTCTCTGTCCAGTAACCAGTGGATGGGTGAAAATTCAGATTTGAATTTTGAAAGGCTAATACTGCTGTACATATTGAGTGAGCATGTGCCCAATTTCTAAGAAAATGTACCAATGATTTAATAGATAAATGTCTCGGTTTTGGTTTAAAACAGAAACAGGAAACACAATGAAAACTTAGATTGTAAAATAAGCTTCATCAAACAGCTGATCCAAACTGAACCAAAGTAGCTCTAGACCACATTTTAATTTTACTTATCTCTCTTAGTCAGAAAATAATTTTTCACATTTCAGTGGCGAGACCTTTTAGAAAAAAAAAGTCGGATTGTGCACCCAAGGCTGTATCCTGCAGTAAATATTCCTCTGGGTTGCAGAGAGGTGAAGTCAATGTGAGTGCAGCAGATGAGTGAGATACGGAGATGAATGTCTTTCTGCCCACAGCATGTTATGCCCTCTGTCAGCCTCTAGAGAATGCTGATGCTCCATCTGTTCATCACAGCTTTCCCCCCCCTCCCACCTTCTTTATCACAGAGAAAGGGTCCAAGGAAAACTTGAAGACTGACTGTAAAGAGGAAGCAGCAGCAGCATCATGGTGAAGGAGGCCCAGCCCAGGGAGAGCTGCCGAGATGAGTGTCGAACAGATTTCGTATTTAAAGTCCTGAGACTGAAGACAGGATGTGTCGAGGCCATAGCTTGTTTATCACTTGTATAATTGCAAATTATTGCTCTGTTCGGCCACTCCAGAAAAACATAGGGAGCAAGTAAAGCAGCCTTCCAGTGCCTCGACCCAACGTGCGAAAAGAACCCGATGACACTTTTGGCTGATTCATTCTTGACCCTCACAAACTCTGCTGTGAGTGACGACTCTCCTCCACGACTCGAAAAGATCCGTTGGTGAGTAGAGGAATGCTTTCTCTCCCTTGAAAGGCCACGCCTCCCTTGGCATCTCCTCACATTGCAGGCCGTTTTAGCAAATGAGAGTGTGGCCAACCAGCTGTAGCTTCTACAAATGTGAACTGTTAGAGGCAAGGGAGAAAAAAACAAATCAACAACGCTGCAACCCTGGTAGCGTGGCTAGCATGCTGGTGTTCTTTCAGTGAAGCACGACGATGCCCACGGCCGTCTTGACACTTCTACAAGGTCGTCGCGAGCGACAATGTACTCCGTAACATAGTCATTATGAATAAAGTGTATTAATCACAGCAGTGGAGTACATCAATCAACACAAACTAATTTAAACTAATGAAATACTTGTTAATTATGAGATAAGAAAGTGTCGTCGCTCTCAGATCAGGGACAAAAGTTGTTACAATAAATACATTTAATGGATTTTTTGGCAAAGGCACAATCAAAGAAAAAAAACTTGGAGTGCTCAGATTACCCACTAGAGGAGGAGTCAGGATTAGTGTTGTAAGTGGCCTTGGGTCTTCATCAGTGTAAAAACCTGCACGGTTGGTTATGCAGTTGCATGAAATTTGCAAAATGTGCAATGTGATTAGTGATAAATACAGAAATAATAATGATAAAATAATGCAGTACTGATTCGTTTTTTCCTCCAGTACACTTAATGCAGTTTTTTCAATGTGTCACTTGCACATACATACATATCATAGCACCATTTGAATATATTATGAAGACCTGCTCCTATCATTATTATTATTTTCTGAAAGTGAGCACAATGCTTGCACAGCTGTATGAAAAAGGATATTTACCAACCGCAGGGTAAACGTCGTCTGTTTTCAGTCCGGGCTCGTGAGCAGGTACAGTGCTGGGTTCTTCTTCACACTTTGCTTCAGGCTTTTAAAAAAGAGGATAGCAAAATCAATAATTGAAACTTACAGTATGTTTGATCCAAAAAATAGTGACACAACACCAAACAGATGGCAGTTTGGTTCCTTAGCCCAGTCAACAAGCTTGACAGAAAAGCACCGAACCACCCTGAGCCTCGAAGCCGGGAAATATTTTCCCCCAAAGTATGATCAAGTTGTGAGCAAATTTACAGAAGGGGGAGCAGAAGGTATATTTTTGTACATGAATCAGTAAGCCCTGCCTCTGCGACATCCTCCTGAGATCAAATCTTTTGCTGCAGTTTTGACAGCGGAAGTCATCCTTGGAAGCAGTTTGATGGGGAGGGAAGAAAAAGGCAATATTTTGTCGCCTTGTGGAAAGTTATATTCGAGGGTTGGAGGAAGGTAACAGTCTGACATCACTTCTGGCTGAGAGTGAATAGCAGGATAGGAGAAGGAAGTGAGTAACCGCACGTTGGTGAGAGTCTTTGGTTTGCACGACAATCTGACAAATGTGGCGGGAGAAAAAGTCCGGTGGAAACACTTTCTCTTTTCAGCATCTGTTGCAAGGCACAAAGTTGCTTTGGAGGAAGAAGTGCGACAGCATTTTAGAGAAAATGCATGGCAAGGCAGTCTGTGACCTGCCGGCAGTGACTGCTCAATTAGAATAAAGTGTGCAACAAGGAAAGGAAAAAAAGAGACAAAAGCTTAAATTCATGTGTGACCTTTTCAGAGCAAGACAAATGGAACAGGTTTGGGAGGTTAGGAGTTCACCTGTCCATCAAGGTTGTTTTGAATTCCAGGTTTCCACCCTGTGCTACCGTAGAGGAGACTTTCATTATTATTTATCCAAAAGAACTATGCACATTTCCAGAAATTAACAAAAACAGATGGTTCACAAGGGGATAAAAACAAGGTTACTATGAGGCAGTGTCAGAGAGTCTGTTGTCAACCTGGGTGCCCTTTGTGACATCACACATGGCTGATGGGTGAAAGATGGCACCAGCAGAATAATTACAGGATGGAATTTTCTTATTTTCTGGGGAGCTCAATACCGGGAGAGAGACACAATGTACACCTGAAAAATACATTGTTGCTGAATTTTGGAATCAAGAACGAGGAGGTGATGCTCCAGTGAAGAAGTAGCAGCAGTGCAAGGCACTGACCTGCATGAAGAGGCAGCAGAGAGACGGGCTACAGTCGCCAGCTTCAGCTCAAAAAAGATCAACAGGACCTGCAGAAAGCGGCTGCCAAGACGCAGAGGGACAAGGAACTTTCTCTGATTATAATACAGCAGCTTAAAGGAAAACTCAGTGCTGACAAAGCCCCAAGAATAAAAAAAAATATGAGATAATGGCCCTGGCACTGGCTTTGCAGACAGAAATTTTCTGTGAAAAAGACACAATTAAAAGTGGGTCAGCAAGAGAAAGAACCTCTGAGGATGAAAGAGAAAGTTCGAAAAACTCCAGTTCCATCTGCCATTTTTCCAGCTTTCTTCAGGGAGTTTGGCTCTTGGCAAAGTTCAGTTGCGTTGAGTTTTCTGCTACTTTATTGTGCATCAGCTACGGCGGGCGGAACCTTTCCTCAGGTCTAATGATCTTGTTTTGTAAAACATACAAAGATTTTCTGGTGAACCTTCTGTTGTTGATTTGTCTTTGCTAGTTTTGCCAGAAGCCATAATCTATCCTACGGTTGGTGCTAGTGGCTATGCCATCCATATGAGACCGCTCCGAGGCTAGCTACCTGTTTTGGTTTTCAGCCACTCCAGTCAGGAATATCTGGTTTAGTTATTTTAGATGACCTGGGCTGATAATTCTTTGTTTGTTATGTGTCTAATTGCAGTGAAGTTCTGATATAACTGCTGCAATAGTAACACCCACACTAGTCTCTTTAGCAATTAGCCATATTACGTCCTGGTTTAGAATTTAGCCCTGGCCAAACCTGCCACCTTTATCTGTTAATGAAACTGACAGATTATGAAATTCAAATAAATTAAAGTGCACTGTGTGTACAACACCTTTGTGGGTTACTACTATTTTAGGAAAATAGTTCCAGTCCTTAAAGAGGCCAAAACAAATTAGGCAAGGCCAACCAGCGAGTGATCAGAGACAAACAAAACAATCTGCTCTATTACTTTTCTACATGCATTCCATCATTATTATTATTATTAAGGATTAAGCCAGTACTGCCAAATAAAACCTTCAGATGATTTGTGGATGCCCCTCTGGCATCTGTATAAGAGTAATAACTAAAACGTACTTACATTATTTATGACCATAATCTCAAAGAGAAGGCTATTTTTACGAATTCATATTTTAGGTACTTGGGCATCCTTTCAATCAGGCAACCTTTCCAAGGTCAACCTTGCACCTGAGCAGCAGCAACCCCCTTCCGGCATCGGCGTTGGAGCCTTGCAGGTTTTTAAATAAGTGCCTGCTATGTATGCATGTCACGGCCATGACTACAGTTAGAGTCGACATATGGTGCAAGAAAAGCTTTGTAATATAACTTAATGCAGTGTTTGGTTTAATCACGGCCGCAACGTGAAGCGCGCACATGGCGAGCGCACGTGTGCAGCTGTTGGAGTCGTCTGATGTCGACGCCTTCAGAGATGACACGGTCAGCTAAACTGTTTGATGAACGCACCCTCTGAAGACATTCAGCGCGGCACCGACCGAGAGGAACTTTTCCGCGTGAAAGCGAAGCAACCTGGCGCCCAGGTTGTTAGGACTTCCCTGGATAAACACATGGATCACGGGGAGAATTTGTTCGCACATTTCACCCGGGCTGACGTCGGAAATTAGGAGCGCGCTTGTGATCTGAATTTATGGCGAATTTCGAGAACTGAAACAACTCACCGCTGCAGATTCACAAGACCATTAAAGGTGTCCCGGACTTGAGTCATGAGATTGACCTTTTCAGTGAGATTGTTGTAGCCAAAAGGAGAAGGCTTGAATAATCCATTCATCTGGCGCCGATGATAAACACTCCGCCAAACTTGGACGGCGACACACTCCTGAATGTTTCGGCTTCATAAATTTAGCCTTATCGCCGCAGTCGTGAGGCTCCTTTGCTTTCATTTCAGTTTCTGGCCACAGGCGCTCGCTGACAAATCAAGCAAATCTGCTGACCTCATCCTGCTTTAATACAGCACACTCACAATATAGTGACATATCACCCAATTATATGTGTTTGTTATGCCCCTGTTTAAACATGTCTGCATTTTGTTCCCCTTTTGGTCGGTGCTACGAAGAGGAGGGAAAGAGGTGGTGAGCTAACTGATAAGCAATCTTTTTACTGACTTGAGTTTATGTGAACCACTTACCACGAGTCAGTAAAATGACTCCGGAGGTTGAAAATTTCCTCGCTCCTCACTGGTTCTCACACCACAGAAACAGCTGATATCACAACTAGATCAATTTTTGTTGCAGAACTACAACAATTCACAAACAGGATGTATGCCCAATTGAAGTGTTTCATGGGGAAACAATCCTGTTAGCGGATCAACAACCTAAGCTAGGACTGAATACCCCTCATGTTTTCCCCACTTAATACTTGTCTTGTAAGTCCTTGACCTTCTTGAAGTATCTTTGTGCTGCGCTTTGCACGCATGTCGCATTACTATGACCACAGACTCATCCCAACTCTCAGCACGGCAACGGCAAACGTGTAGTTGAATGCCGCTATCACACAATAACAATCCAAGGACGCCGTAACACACTGACAGCATGGATAAAGGGAGTTGAACCCCATAACGTTCAAAAAGGCATTGTCAATATTTATTTAAGCCACAAAATGGGGAGATTTAAAGAACTCGAATTACCAACGTGAAGCTGCATTTCAAACAATGCCTTTTTTCAGGCTCTCACACGGCCATCAGTCACAGTGAGGGAGCACGCATGGCCTGTGGAGTGAACAGTGGACTCCTGCAGCCGCCCTGTCCTGATAATAACAAGTCACCCTCCACGGGGTCGTTATTTTTGCCTGTCTAACCTGATCAGTGAAAGGCCCCTGCTTGGGTGCAACAACCCTGCACTGCGTTAGAGGTATTTTGCCTATGACACAAATGCATCATGCAGAGACATCCCACTATTTATTTACTTTTCCCAGTGTGCGACTGAAAATCTGAAAAGCTTTCACACGATCATACGTGCGGAGGAGACGCAAAACCGACATCCAATTAGAACTGAACTGCTTCTTGCCTTTATTGACTGTCTGGTGACGTGTTTTTTTTGGCAGGTAATTACATTCAGAGAAAGTGGGGAAAGGTGGGGAGCCTGCAGCTGAAAGCTGCTTGAAAAGTGCAAAACACCAATTACCCCCCCCATGAGTCACGAAGAGGCACGAGACTGCAGCTGCACTCCACGACTATTTGCCTGTAATTAACAACGGTAGAATACTAATAATAAAGCATGCAATTCTTTTTTTTTTTTCACACACCAAATCCAGCCGCAAACGTTGCACCTTCTTCAGTTGGGGAAGTGTTTACAGCCAGTGAAAGAGGCAGAGAAAACAAGTGCCCTGTCTCTCTTCCTTCTTCTTTCCCGGGCAAACAATTGACGATGACCCGGCAACAATTGAGTTACAACCGTTTAGCATTTGGTGGGTTTTCCTTTTTTTCTTTTTCCGGCTATACTTTGGTGCCTCCGCTTCCAGACAGCCTGATGGGCCTTGTGGGGCAGGGGAGAAGGAGGAAAATTAAATTAACTTCAGTCACGGAGGGAGATTGGCACCTGAGAGCTTTGGTTATTCAATAAAACACCTTTCATTCACTTGCTCTCCCCACCTTTTTCTTTTTCCACATCCTTACGAAAAAAAACAAAAACAAAAAAACAAACCTTTCTGAGAGAATTAATATAACAAGACACAGAAAACTGTGAGTCTCTCAATCACCCACCAGACCTTCAGTCTTTAGTAGCTGCTTCATCATGCTTGTTTCATTACAAAATAAATTGTTATGTGTGAGGTCAATATTAACCAAGCAGAAAAATAATTTGACTGTGTTATTGTGGGTTGAAGCCTCATTGTATTGCCGGCAGTTATGTAGTTGGGAAAAAGTAGAAATAAAGTAGAAAGCGGTGCACCACAACACATTATGGACATTGTGCAGCTAACCGCAGTTGCCATGTCACCCATTTTCGGATGACGCCAGTTTCATTAAATCACCATTTTGAGCCACATTAGATAAATAATAATAAAAAAAAATAAATCTCCCTGTAACTTTCTGAAGTACATAAACAATGTATATTCTTTGGCCATTTTCCAAACTCAGGTCCATGCATTTTATCCATAATTTGGATGAGTGCTTGTGTTTCTTGCTTCAATTCACTTTAGGTCCTGACACAGTCTGAAAGATGACTGCGCATGTGTGAGTGTGCGCGTACGGGTGCGGGCGTGCACAGCACGTGTTCCTGTGTGTATGTTTGGGCCACTGTGCCCAACCTCTTCCTTGCTCAAGCTTCACTCTCAGGAGGTAATGAAGATCAATGAGAGGAGTGGTGGAGGCCGGCTCAGATCCAGCCAGTGTCTCCCTGTTTCGGGCCAAAGCTCTATCGATCCTCCCTGTGCTCCACTCTGCCAGCATCTGATAAGCAGGGCTCTCTCGCTCTCTCTCTCTCTCTCTCTCTCTCTCTCTCTCTCTCTCTCTCTCTCTCTCTCTCACTCACACACACACACACACACACACACACACACACAAACGTGCACGAACGTGCACGATTCCACAGGCTTTACAAAGTTCGCTCGTGTGCACAACAACAAGCAGCGAGCCCCGAGTTGCCCACGGAAAGGCGTTACGCTCGACTCCGTCACTTCTTCACAGTTTCCCCTCCACTGTCTCAAACACCTGGAGGAAAAATGGCCGGCTCACATTTCATCATTTTCAAATCATGGCGAGCTGAGTGCGGCTATTTTTCATGGCGCAAATTACCTCGTGGTGATGCTTTCAGCTACTCTTTCGCAAGGCTCCCTTTCCCACCCTGGTCTGGAGTGCAGGCGGTGGAAACACAAGTAGACCATAACAGAGGCTGAAACACTGTTTTGGCTGCAATAACAAAAGAGTGGATCTTTTAAAAGTGGTTATTTTAGGGATCGGTTGCACTAGCTGTATCAGAAAAGTCTTTTCATTTGGTGTTGCCGGCTCCTCTTTGGGACTCGCCTTTGTTGGAGTTCAGCAGGGTTGACAGGAGGACTGTCATCAATATTGTTTGTGATGATGGTGACAAAAAATATTGATGAGATTGTAATCTATCGTTTATTTATTTGTAAATAACTTAACATGCAAGCCGGTCTTTACCAGAATGTCTCCTGTTCTCTGCTTGTTTGAGTATTCATTCTGCTGTTCTGTGCTTTCTTCATGTCTTCATGTGATACAGAACTTAATGAAGAAACAAACTGATTGTTTCTAACAATATTAACAGTGATGGATGGATGGATGGATGGATGAATGGTGCACGGCTTTTACCGCAGTCTACCAGTGAAGATACACTATATTACCAAAAGTATTTGCTCACCCATCCAAATGATCAGAATCAGGTGTCCTAATCACTTGGCCTGGCCACATGTGTATAAAATCAAGCACCGAGGCATGCAGACTGTTTTGACAAACATTTGTGAAAGAATGGGTCGCTCTCAGGAGCTCGGTGACTTCCAGCGTGGAAGCACAGGATGCCACCTGTGCAACAGATCCAGTCGTGAAATTTCCTCGCTCCTAAATATTCCACAGTCAACTGTCAGCTTTATTACAAGAAAATGGAAGAGTTTGGGAACAACAGCAACTCAGCCACGAAGTGGTAGACCACGTAAACTGACGGAGAGGGCTCAGCGGATGCTCAGGCGCATAGTGCAAAGAGGTCGCCGACTTTCTGCACAGTCAATTGTTACAGAGCTCCAAACTTCATGTGGCCTTCAGATCAGCCCAAGTACAGTACGCAGAGAGCTTCGTGGAATGGGTTTCTATGGCAGAGCAGCTGCATCCAAGCCATACATCACAAAGTGCAATGCAAAGCGCCGGATGCAGTGGTGTAAAGCACGCCGCCACTGGACTATAGAGCAGTGGAGACGCGTTCTCTGGAGTGATGAAGCACGCTTTTCCATCTGGCAATCTGATGGATGAGTCTGGGTTTGGAGGTTGCCAGGAGAACGGTACATTTCGGACTGCATTGTGCCAAGTGTGAAATTTGGTGGAGGAGGAATTATGGTGTGGGGTTGTTTTTCAGGAGTTTGGGCTTGGTCCCTTAGTTCCAGTGAAAAGAACTTTGAATGTTTCAGGATACCAAAACATTTTGGACAATTCCATGCTCCCGACCTTGTGGGAACAGGGTTCCCAACATGACTGTGCACCAGTGCACAAAGCAAGGTCCATAAAGACATGGATGAACTTGACTGGCCTGCACAGAGTCCTGACCTGAACCAGATAGAACACCTTTGGGATGAATTAGAGCGGAGACTGAGAGCCAGGCCTTCTCCACCAACATCAGTGTGTGACCTCACCAATGCGCTTTTGGAAGAATGGTCAAATATTCCCATAAACACACTCCTCAACCTTGTGGACAGCCTTCCCAGAAGAGTTGAAGCTGTAATAGCTGCAAAAGGTGGACCGACATCATATTGAACCCTATGGGTTAGGAATGGGATGGCACTTCAGTTCATATGTGAGTCAAGGCAGGTGAGCAAATACTTTTGGTAATATAGTGTATCTTGCTCCCTTGAACCACTTCACGGAGATGCACTTAATTCGCATTGCTTTTTCTTTTAATTAACTTTTAAAGGATTTTGCTTTAAATCCATTCCTGACACATTACAACTCGACTTTTTCACTGCCTCCTGTCTACTCCTCAAATGGTTCCAATTTTGGCAGACTTCTTAAGGTTGTTTTTTCCCATGCTCCCCTTATTAGCTAGCTCCATGCAGCACCTTGCAGTCCACTTGACTCCCGGTGTCTTCTTCCCTGCAAGTGCAGTTCAGATGTGGGTGTTGCCACTCATCATCACCACTCTCTGTCCTTTCCCTCAAGTGCCATTATCAACCCAAATGGCACTGGGATAAAAGGTGCCTCTGTAATTCTCAGCTGTAGTTTGAGGGAGTGCATGCACGCAATACATTGTTTTAGCAAAAGATAGAAAATAATCAGATTAGAAAAAATGCAGTACCTTAATAAAAAATCAGACCCTTTGTCTTCAGTTGTTGGGGGGAAGTTTTCCACGCCTTTATTTAGTTTCGATAAAAATGGTCCCATCCGTTCCTCGCAACATGCCTGTTACGAAATTCACAGATGTGCTAAAAGATGCAAATTGTCTCCCAGTTTTCCACAAACTGCACTTCCAGGTAAAGCAGTTCAAGAGAGACTAGGTAGCTCTGCCGCCTGGACAAATACCTTTATCCCCAATTAATGGCATCGCAAGCAGTTAAAAGACCTAGCGACTGCCAGAGACTGGCTATGAACTGCTAACGCAATTCAAATGGATGAGATAGAAAAGCCTGGTGGCTGTTCTGGGGGCCACTTTTTTTTTTTGCGTGTGTCTCAGTGATGAGAAAAGATATGGCCGTAGAATGGAGTGGACTGAACTGGAGCCAAATGGGTCTGAGTAGAAATCTGCAACAGACTCGCAATTAGCGTGACATTGCTGTTAATGCTCTGTGAACTGCACCAACTGCTCCATGATGCCAAACATGCTTCGGATTAATTGACCCAATTAGCGCTGCTGTGAGAAACAAAAAAACAGAGCGTGCTCGTTTTTCCGAGGCATCAACGCGCTGCGACTCTTCTGAGCTAATGTGCTCTTTTTCACAAGCCCGCGTGCCAAAAAGAGAAAGAAAGGGGACCGGTGATATGATCAAAAAGTCCAATTGAGCAGTCGCGAGCTGCAGGCTAGCGTTAGCCTAAGCCGCCCTGCGTTTGGATCTCCCTTCGCCTGAGTCCACTCCTCTGTCACGGCAGTCCTTTCACGTTTTTTTTTTTCCGCCTTCTTGACTGAACAAAAGAGACACGGAACTTGACAGCTCGTGGGCCCTGATCTGGCTCCCAGCCACGTGCGAAAGTCAACTCGTCTTCCTTGCCGCGTTCTGCATGCAACATCTCTTCGGGCAAAGCTCAGGGCCAGAAAGGGATGGATGAGGGGAGATGGTGGGCGTTCAGACAGGAAACACTTGTCACCCATTACGATGGACGAGAATCATATTATAAGACGCACACTTATTTGTTTTTTATTTCCTGCGAGGACACGCAAGTGTGCCCGTCGTGCAGCTCAATCCACTTAGCGGCAATGAAGGGCCACTCATCAACTTCGCGTCAGTGTGTGCCGACAGGGGGAGAAAAAAAAAAACCTGAGCGCGCACACACAGTTGGCAACGTCCAAATGCACATGCGTGCAAAGCCTCTGCTACTCTGTGTAATGAGCAGCTGTATGAAATTCATTGCGCTGACCGTACAAGAAGGCAGAAAGCACAATAGAATGAACTCTCTTTGCTTTTTGGCACTCGTGCTGCATAAATACAGACCACACACGTGCACGCACGCACGCACAAACACACACACACACACACACACATATACAAACATGGGTGGCGGCACTTCAAAGCCGGGGCCTGCTGTCATACACCACCTTTCAGCGCTGATGGCGTTATGCATTTTTATGCTGGGCCGAGGCCCCCTCTCTAAATAGGGGTGTCATGGGTGCAGGGTTCAGTAACCTTGTGTTTTATTGTCTCGGGGTTGGAAAATGGGTTTTATTCTAGGCTCAAGATGAGATAAGGCTCTGCCAGGAATCCCGGCCTCTGTGCCTCCTACCCTCACCGCTGGAGGCTTATTGGAGGCAGAGAGGGCTAACGCTCCATCTCGTCCTCGCTCGCTCCCCTTATAGATTTTCCCCGCTGCTACTTTCATTACATTTGACACTTTACCATCTACTCTGACTTTCATGTTCTCCAACTCCACCCCCCCCCCCACCGCCATCCTCAGTTTCACTTGTCTTCATTACGCCACCATTAGAGCAATTCTGATTTCATTGCAATTACTTATCATTCCGTGGCACCGTTTCATTATCGGGATCTCTTGGTGCACCGATCCATGAGGCCACCTCTTGCCACCCTCCCTCTCTGTCGGTCGGACCCTGCGGTGGAATGACGACACTGCGTTGAGATTGTGCTGTAATTGGAGATCAGGATGGTATAACTACATGTAAAATAATGGCCCGAGTGGCCCTTTGCTGAGCAGCTCCCCTGGTTGGCCTCTGTTTGATCCCGAGCTAGCAACCACAATTATGCACGGGAGGTTATGTTGTGTATTTGAGTGAATTTGCTGTTCTTTGCAGCTGCCTGTAAAACCAGCTTTAATTAAAAACAATTAAATAAATAAAGATTACACACATGAATAAATTAATAGTAATGAAGATGTTCTTGAACTCTTGATTTGTTTGTTCGTAGCAATACGCTAGCTACGGTTATCTAGCGAATACTAAGCTGAAAATGAATTGTGTACCTCTGTGCTATTTATGTTGTAATCGACTGCAAAATAGCAGGCCAAGTTTAGTGTAGCAAGCAGAGGGCTAGAGCTGAACACAATTCCTCTGTGTTTAAGTCATGGTCATCACAGTTCGAAGCTGGCAACAAATGTGTTGTGTTGAAGTGCACATGGCTGACCTCTCTGTTCTGCAATTGCCTTCCACCTGACCTGGACGACCAAGAAACCTTCACGGACATTTTTTTCTGACACTCTCAAAGAGCTTTTTGCCAAAAATGTCCAACTATTCTTATCCTTCCTTGTGCCTTTGTGAGTGACTGTACACACTTCGTACCTTCCAGATTTCTGTCTTGTACTTGTACTCATACCACTACACTTTCTGTTGTGACCTCCCCCTCACACTTCTTTCTTCCCTCCTCCCTGCCTCCTGTGCTGGCCGCATCCCATGAGGTCACATCTGATGACAGGCGCGCCACCTGCACCCCCACCGACCCAATCGCCACCATAAATTGTGGGTGGATAAATATGTGTGCAGCTGTTCGCCGGGGCTGACACTGCCTCTAAGTGCCCCCTGTTGCTCAGGGTTGACTGAGCATAAATCGTTCTGGACTGTGAGGCTGCAGGCTGCAGGCTGGAGGCTGCTGCTGGGCCATGCTGTTATATAGACCGCCTTCTCCAGGTTCTCTCACGCGGTACAACACATACACGTCAATACGACCGTAAAGATGCTGCTAAATTGTCATAGTCATTTGAGACTTTATCACACACCCCCAGTTAAATGCATTGCAGATTGCACGGCCTCAGTTTAATAACCTGTTGCCTCACAAATGTGAAAAATTCTCCCCGACTGATGAATCCGGCTAATTAATAGGCTGCGGCTCAAGGTTCCTCTGGACTGTGTGGTGCACACAGTGGCTTCTGGTTTCCGCTGTGTTGTTCCTTGCGTGACTATGGACAATGGCTGGGCTAATAGCGCCACTCGACTGTGGTAATTCTAAATTGTATTAAATTGCTTCTCGCCGACAGGGGTTGCTATTATTTTGTCCATATCAAAAGGCCGGACTAAAAAACACTTTGCGTGTCACATTTAAACGGCTTAGGCACTCCCCCTCCTTCCCTACAGTTTATCGCGTCGCCGCATTCAGCCCCGGCGTGAAGCTCATATCGATATCCCGATGCTTATCAGCGAAAACCCAGCACTCCATAAGAGGGTGACTGTCGGCTGCTTCCATGCCAATAACTTGTTTAATATGCTTAAGTTAATTATTCTATGCTGCGTAACAGATGTGCCTGAGGCTGCTGATGCATATCAAGTGGACGGCAGAGTGTTGGATTTAGTCTTAATTATGCATTCCCTTACACCAGCTAGAAGGTGCTTTGTCACAAAAAGAGAGAAATGGTGCAGGATACTGGGTGCAGATGCACTTGTAGCTGGAGCCGAGCAGCTCTTTGTGCAGTTTATTGTGTGTTTTGATTTTGTTCAGCACCTACACAGCTGGTCGCTTGCACGAACAGCCATTGGCCAGATTATTGAAGATTACACAACTCAGGCAGCACATCTAGCCCAGGTTCGTCCCAAGTCGGGGCCTTTCTGTGTGGAGTTTGCATGTTCTCGTTTGCATGTGGGTTTTCCCCAGATACTCCACCTTCCTCCCTCCCTGCAATAAACCAGTAATTGGCCCATTGTGTAACCCCTGCCTTTGCATAATTCAAATTTAAAAACCAGGAAAGAAATATATATATACATTATGAAAACGTAAAAGCAGCATTCCATAGCTGTTCCTATATGATGCGTTTATTATTCCAGCTAGAAAGGATATCTACTTCCCCCTTCTGTATTAACTTTCGCCATTAAAAAGGGGACAATTGTGTTAGAAGTACTTTGTTTCTTTCATCCCTCCTTCTGATGTTAAGAATTTCTACTCAAGCATCCCACTTTGTGCCCATGAGTGAAATCCCTCTTTAGAACTACAGTTATCTCTGAAACATAACCTGCTGGAGCACAGAGTAAAGCACAGCCAGGGTCCACAGCCGTTAATTGGAGAAGTTATGGGGATCTTGCAGCGTTTATTTATTTATTTAATGTCATATGTTTTATTTAAAGGAGGAGTGGATTCTGCTGTCAGTCAAGTTTAACATAGAGATTGGAAGAAAAGCATCTGCTCTTTTTGGTTTTGTCTGCAAAAATGTTTGATGTCTAAGAAAGCGTCTGATTCAGGGATTATTTAACGTCAGCAGAACACAGATCAAATGCATCACTTTTAATTAAGTGACAGACTTAATTTAAAATAATACATTTGACGAAAAAATGAAACAAATTTAATCCAAGCTAAGCGAGCACAGTTTGTGAAACATATCAAAGCCCAGTTTTGAAAAAAAAAAAAGAATAAATGAATCTTATAATAGGCTGCTGTCTCTGCTCGGTGTTGTCGCTGACGGCTTGTTTAAAGGCTGCGAGTATAGCCAACAGGGCGGCGGGGTAAATAAGCAGGCTTGCCGCAAAACAAATAAGACCAAAAAGCGCCAACTTTCATCTGTCTGTGGAGAAGAAAAGATGATAATTGGTCGGACAGAGCTGTGGAAAGTCTTTTAATGCCTTGAGCCTGAAAGTTTGTTATCCAGAAGAATACACTTCCTGGCCTTTCTTGGCCCCTTGTGGGGAATGACTTATATTGAAGTCTGGTCCCTGATCAGCATGTGGATCATCTGACATCACCGTGGCTCAGGATAGGTCCAGGAGATGCTCCCGCTGTTAAGATGCCATTCGCCTCTAATTTGACGTATTTTAATCGGGTGGTGCGTACACGGGAAAAACTGGGAGTGTCTCGTCACTCCTGCCGGATTTAAAGCCGAGGGTCGTTATCAGGCGGTGAATAATGTTGCAGACGGGATGGACTCGATCGTGTTTGGAGGGAGGAAGACCCGGGCTGTCATCAAAGAAAGTCAATCCCGCTCTTCATGTAAAGGATCTTTTCCCGGCACAAAGACAATGCGTTTGCGTCGCGCCTGATTGATGTCGCGCGGCGGGACCCATTGTGCAGCCATGAATGGCCCTCCGACGACACTCCCCTCCCCTCCTCTCCCCTTCGTCCGCCGCGGTTGCCATGATACATCACAGGCGTGCTCCCTCATTGCCTCACCTCCCTTATCTCTTTTCCTGCGAGGGGACGAGCTCAATTATGATGCCGAAAATATCATCTGGCAAAGCGATATTGAAATAATAAGCACTGTCTGCTCATTGCCTTCTCCTGCCTCAGCGGTGAAAGAGAAGACGATCATACTGTTTAACTTGGCATCAACATATATAAACAGCTCATGAAAGAAATTTAAGATCAGCTTGAAAAACAAAATAGCTATGGTTAGCATGTTGTATGCAACCAATGCTACCTCTTTCATTGTGTGCGTGTGTGTGTGTGAGGCACTGGTGGTGCCACTGATGGAGCGAGACTGCTGCCTCCCTCACGGAATCTGAGCGCCGCCGCTTGGATTCTTCCTCCTGTCTGGGCGCAGAAGAGTCCCGACTCTCTGTCTCAGTGCTTTTCTAGGTCAGAACTGCAGCCACAAGTGCGGCCGCACAGGCAAGCCGGCCAGCCTGCGTCAGCATTGCTGTGCGACCTGTATGTGTGCTGCACAGACAAACACACCAGCATAATCGCAAGTTACCAAAGTTCTGATCATCTAATGAATTGAAATTTGAAGTGTGAGGGGTGATGTGAATCAGTTTGTAGTGTCATTGTGCACCACCGACTGCAAGACCAAAACTGAGAAATCCATCATTATTGCCATAATAGGTCTGGACTCACCTTCTTTTCAAACTCTATCAGAGTGTCCGAGGCTTTAGTCATACAATTTTATGTCTTGTTAAGGGAGCTGAGATAATTATACAAATCTGAGTAAAACCAGTTTAAACAGAGTCAGTGATAAACAATCACCTCATCTAACCTCTTAAAAAAAAACAGCCATAAAAGGTGGAGTATATGCATTTCATATTTTATCATTATTGCCTCATTTAGTCGTGCTGAACCGCAACTCAGTTAACCCATAAACCTAACATGCAAATGTAAGGTGAAGTCCATGTAATGCTCTGACTTGTTCTCCTTTTGTTGCAGCAACCTTGCACATATAGGTGACCTAAAAACAATTGGTGCCCCCTGGTGGTCAGTAAGGCTCAGTCAGCCTAAGAGGAAGTGCACCATCAATGATGTTAGTATCTTATGATGCCTGAAACAAGTGCTCAGAACAAATCTCATGCTTTTATCCATTGCGCAACATGCTATTAGATATTTTCGACCAAAACCGACCCAACATATTTTTGGCAGCTGTGAGACGGCGTAAGAAGGGCGGACTGACTCAAGCCGGAGGGACATTTACAATACCTAGTGTTGCCACCCGTCCCGTTTTTCCCAGAATTGTTCTCTTTTTTCACCACCTGTCACGGGAAAAATAAAATCTCTCCCGGGACACAATTTGTCCCGTTTTTTAGGGAAAATGACAAAACCTCATTTGATTTCAGTCTGTGGTCTACTACCGTAAAATACGCGATTGTCCCGTACCGTATTTGGCAACTAAAAAACCTGACCCGTAATGAACTGATACGGGACGCACTTCACTTTGTCCCGTATATTTCGGTGACACCCCCCCCCCGTCGAAAGACTTGAGACCTCTAAGGGAACTGCTGCCATTTTTCCAAATTAGCAGCCAAAGTGGTCAAGGAGCCCTTAACAGAAATGGGCCTGTTAGCCAAATAGACATTACCAGGAGCATATTTAACACCAGATCTTCGGAGGCTAATGTTACGTACTGGCAACATGCTGAATTTATTTGAATCATTTGTTTATGCTCTCAAAAAAGGCACTGCTCAATTATAGTCCTTGCTTCATCAGAAAGTACTGTAGCTTTTTACACTGCATTGATCGGTTGAAAAGAAAGGATGTACCTGGTTTGAAACCTCAATGGCTTCCATTAGCAGCTTTCAAAACAGCTTTTCAATACAATTTGCCGCCTCAAAAAAGTTTTAATGGTTGCTTAAGGTACTGAGAAATGTAAATGCACAAACCTGGAGATGAAACACGTTTTTCAGAAAAAGCCAGTTGTCATTTAGCTGACGCTGAGCTCACGTGATGAACAGCCATTTACAGTGGCTTTACATAAAATGAATTTATGGAATTCTTGCAAAGCTCTTGCTGAGCCACTAACAGACCGGCTACAACCCAGAACCAGTCCTCCAGGCAGCATTGCTCCAAATGTTGTTACACACTCTCACAGCTCTCTAGGCACAACTACGAAGGCATCCAAACGCAAGAAGAAGTAGTTGTCATGGCAACAGATAGACGGCCAGTTTTGCATCCAGCATGAAAAAAAATCCTACTAACATAAAATCGGTGAGCGTTTCGAGCGAACAGATTAAAAGGATGAGTCTTGTTCATCCCGATGTATTGAAGAGGCAAAGTTCTGATTTATCTGTTCACACAGTTTTGCAATTTGGTCGAGTGCGAAAACTGGTCAGTGTGGGAGGATCGAACTGTATTTGCATGTTGTTTCATTGTGCTGTTGCACTTCCCAGCTTAGTAATGATGCAGAGTTGCTATTTTAAGGATTAAAAATCCAGATGCACTCCACAGTGCAGAGGAAAAAAACCTTGTTGATGTCACAGGGTCAGAGGTCAGAACGGGCAGACTGGCTGGAGACGGCAGAAAGGCAACTATAACCAAAATAACTGCCTGTAACAATTGAGATGTGGTTGACCGAATTTCCGTAATTTTTCTGAACCTGTTCCACACTGAGCTATAAGCCAGGCTACTGATGAACCAAGTCTTGGCAAAAAAACAAAAAACGGCAAACATTTTGAATCCCGCTAAGACGTTGTGCATGAGAGGGTTGAAAGGAGCGCGGCAGCACATTGCAACGTGCAGGACTCGGAGTGTGAGACAACACTAGTTTCTACCGAGCAAAGCCACACAAAGCAAAACAAACCAAACAAGCAAACAAACAAAAAAGCCACGCAGTATAATGAGCATTCCCCCGCCTGATTCCGTTGCGTAACTCGGCAGTCTTTGCAGCGCCCTCCCAGGAGTGCCCGCCGTGCAAGCGAATCTGTGCAAAGCAGAAGTCCTCGCATAAAGTTTTGAAGGGGAAAAAATAGAGCCGCCGGATCTTTTCCCCAGTCCCGACAAGGAGTGCCACGAAGGGGTTTGCCGCGCAGAATCTCGGCGTTGCTGCACTTTTTTATTTTGGGCCAGAACTGACAAAGGGCAAAAGGTCATTTTGGCGGTGAAACTTTTGTTTGCGACCCAGAGTGATAATTCAGAAGCCTCTGACTGCACCTGGGGTGTTCTGTGGTGAATGCAGTTTTCACTGCAGCTCCGATGAACGCCGAAGATTTACCGAAGCGCCCGTCTGCACCGTTCTATTCATCTACCTGTCAGACAGAGCGACATGAGGTTGGCAAGATGGGTGTGTGTGTGTGTGTGTGTGCGTGTGTGTGTGCACGCGCGCGCGCACAAACGCACACACACGCACCCCTGGCAGAAAGCCACAGAGGCCTTACAATAATGTGGCAAAGTTGCTCAACACGCCGTGAAATGACTTTATTGCATTTTTACATTAAAAGCACTGATAGAATACATTTCTAATAAAAGGGGCCAAGGCGCCCCGGGGAGGTGGTGAGCGGGCGGGCTGGCGGGGGCTCTCGCCAGTCATGCGAGGTTCTGGCACACGAGTGTGTATTTCGCCGTGTGACAGGAAAGCGAGTGCGCATAAAAAGGCGGCGTTGCGATACGGCTAATCGGAAACGGGCTGTGGAGGCCAAATGGAACATGACAAATTCCCCACTGTGACGTCGGGCACCGCCACCGTTGCAGCCGCCGTCAGAGTCTCCTGACGTTTTTTTTTTTTTTTCCCGGCTAATCGGTGCCGTGTTTGGTCCGTACAAGCGTGCATATTTTCGCAGAAGATGAATTACTTGTTGAGCAGGTGACAAGGGCAGCTGTGCGCTATATGTACAAATGGGCTAAGCGCATTGCACCATGGGATAGGAACATGAGATTTGCTCTTTGTTGCTCGGCTCTGTAGTTACTGGCCAAGTACGTGCACAGATTTATATTAACAGCGACATTCCTTGATGCAGATTGGCTGAGATTAACTATAAATTTGCAAAAATCCCCAGCTGGAATGAGCTAAAAAGGTTCAATAGTGCTAGTAATAGTATATAGTGACAGTTCTGAACTGTTAATGTCTGTGCCTGCTTTTGACATGAGGAATCAAAATCTTTTTTATCTTTGTTGTCTTGCTTGGGAGTCAGTGTGGCTTCAAATATTCAGTTTGTTGTATCTCTCAGATTTGTTTTGTCATGTTTTGCTGCTCATGCCGTGTTGTCATAATCAAAATACAATTGTCTGCATTTCTTGATTAAAAACAAAGAGGTCGAGGAAGCAACCTGCTGGAGTTTCATCACTCACCTGCAAACTCACAACACATGTGATGGCAGTGCATTCAGGAGAGGTTTTTTTTGTTTTGTTTTTTTTGTTGGTCGCAGCTGAACCTTTCCAGGAAATTATTTCTAAAAGCACACTTCGGTTCCCTACTAACCAAACATGATGAAATCAACCCAAAAAAAGAAAGGATAATGTAGGAGAAAGCCGGATAAAGTCCATTTTGCTTCCGCACAGACCTATCATGCTTCCACATCGGCTGCTCTGACATGTGTGTGATAATGTCGTGAGGCTCGGGGAGCAGAAATCCCAGTGTCAGACAAGCGCTTAATTGCCTGGCAACATGTGTAAAAAGCCCATCCTCTGGACGGGAACAGGGCTAATTTGAGCTGAACCCTGGTGGCCAGAGGGACTTTTAACACATAAGGTGACCTAGCAACAACATCACAGGATAGCCGGTCTTGACGTAATGCGTGGTGTGTATGTTTGTGTGTGTGTGTGTGTGTGTGTGTATGACTGAGAGACAGAGGGGCAGGCATAAACAAAAGGGGAGTCACAGAGCCGCTCAGACGAGAGATAGAGGTAGAGACGCACCTTGTCGTCATTACCGTCAGCGCAAACATCTGCAGTGCACCATCACAAAGGAGGAGCTGGCTAGGAGGACCATTTAGTTGGTGCAGTTTTATGTGCCTGCCAGCGTGTGTGTGGGTCAGTAGGGAGGGACAGCTCATGCACAAAACCACTGGGTTTATTTTCGGCAAGACTATTAAGGGCCAAGCTCAGCACTGAGACGTAGCGTGATTTTTGGAAATTGCAAACGACTAAGAACTGCCTGTCTGTCAAATAAGAAAGCAAGGAAAGGTTTGTATTTTTGGATCTTTGTAGTTTTTTTTGTTTTTTTTTTAGGATTCTGCCCATACTGTTAAGTTGTTTGTGCAGCGGGAGACTTGGAGGGAGGGTGAGCAGGAAATTGAGATGTTTGATGTGAGCGAATAAATCCATACCGTCACACTGGACAATGTTGGGGCTTTCCATGATCCATCCATCCATCCATCCATCAGTCTTCTTTGGCAGGTCATGAATCATCCAGGTCATCATCGTCGTCTTTAGGTGCTGAGTTGTAGGCAACAAGATTCTTTCTTGCTTACTTGCAAACATTTGACCTCTCATCACCTTCCAAACTTCAAAGAAGTCTTTTGACAGAAATGGGAAACCTCTTCAAGCAGTTCACCGAGCGAGAAGTCTCGGAGGCTATATCTCCATGCTCAAACCATCAGGGAGTTTAGAGTAGCCAATTAGCCTGATGTGCGTCTTTGGGATGTGGGGACAGTGCGAGCCATTCGGGCACGGGGAGAACGTTCCGTGGACGCCATAGTCCAGCCACCCCACTAGTGCGTCAGCAAATTTTTTTAACGTTCCAAAACATGACAATGTGATGTTGACAGCTGCTTAACACCCTGGACCTGGAGGTGGGGGTGAGAAACTTCTCAGGGTTCTTGCACTCCTTGTGTGTGTGTGCACCTGAGAACATCCTCATGCCTTCTGGCGTTGAAAGTGTCCAGAAAAATTAGCCCCGCCATAACAGTGTTGTGTTCTGAAAGGATAGGAGCTTTTTTTTATTTTTTTATTTTTTTTTTAATTATTATTATTATTATTTGAATTCTTCATAAAAAATAATTGTGATACTAAGAAGATCACAAAAAAAAACTCTTCTAAAAAAGTGAAAAAAATATTTAAAAATATCTTCAGAAGATGCCTCGAAGAACGATCCATAACAAACTGTGGCAGCGACGGTAACGTGCAAACTATGACCTGTAAACCTTAATTGGATGGCTTTTTTCCCGTTCAACCTTTCTCAAGGCGGAAGTTAAGAGACGCAGCTTCAACCAAAGCCCTGCAACAGGTTGTGGCACAACACCGCTCACGATCATTTCCTAAACTCAACTCGGGGTCGTTGTGTAACCCACAAAAGTCCCTCTGTGGTTTACGAAAGTGCCAAAAGAGGAAAAAGGAGCAAAAACCACTTTGGTGGATATGGAGCGAAGTGAGCCATCTGTCTCCACTTCTTCCGCTCCAGACCTGCTGCTGCTTCCGCTGCACAGGTGTTTGTTCCTCGCTGCGCCTCTTCTCTTCACGTCTGGTTTCACTCCTGAGTCATCTCACCGACGTCTGTGTCAGTCCGTGCGGAACTCCCTCAGATGGAGCCTTATTTCCTGTCGAAGAGAAGAGTAAATTTGACGGGAGTTGAGAGAAGTTTTGAACGCAGCCTAATGCCGACATCCGTCTCAATTAGTGAACTTTCTGGACCCTCATCAACCCGAGGATATCGCACACAGAGACTTGTACAACTTTAGACGGCTCTAACCCGGGAGTTTCCCTGCGCTTCATTAATAAGGTAGATGCAGACCTGGATTTGTTCGTGAATATGAGCTCTTGTCGGACACGCGTTTTGGGTACGTCAGTCTATTCATTCAATCTCAATTTGAGTCTATAAAAATCTGTTGCTTTAAAACTTTAGCATCGTTTGGAAAAGGCTCGAGAAAGACTGACAGTTTTTATTTGTTTATTATTATTGTTATTATTGTTATTATTATTATTATTATTATTATTATTATTATTATTATTATTATTATTATTATTATTTTACAAAAGAGAATTAACATTAAAATGTTCCTGAAATGAAATTAGAATTGATATTAAAACAAAACAATAGTACGGTATCATAGTTAAACATGACAAGAGTTTCAACGCAGAGGCTACACAGCATCGAAATAATTATCTAATTATGGAAGACCAGTTTATGTGTTATGAATGTTTGCATGAAGTTGAATGCCAAGACCACAATTCAAAAGCACTGCCAGGCCCACCAGAAAAGATTTTAATGTTTAATGCCGTTCAAGACAGATGGAGCGTTAGAGTTGGGATTTGAACCATCTACCCTACAATTATTGGTCAGCCTGTGCTACTAACTGGGCTGCAGTCACATTAAAGCACATCCTCACAGAACAGTACTACTACTTGTAACTAACTTTGTGTGCTGTTCGGTGTTGGTGTAGTTTAAATCGTAGGAAATTAAGTGAAGAGCAGTAAAGCATTCCCCGTCAAGATGTTAATTCATCATAGAGTGTCCTCAAAGTTTATTTGTATACTGCAGGCCTTAATTCATTTGGGGACTAAGTGAAGGTTCATCATTTCTTTTACACTCGAGGTGACAAAAATATATATGCGACAACCGTTGGAGACAAATGACGCTCTTCAAATTAAAAGGCTGTAAATGAGTTTGAGGAGTCAGTGGCGCGTGTCAAGGTTTGGCGTGATGTAATGACTGTTAGTTGTTAATTTCTGATCCTGTGCTTGGTACTGGTGGTGGCCTCATGTCATTGTCGGCTCCCTCATTATTTTGTCCCAGCAGAATGTTACACCGTGACCTTCACAAGAATGAGCAGAATGTTAACAGCGCAACCCAAATTAACCTCAAAGTACCTGCTTTTTTTAGTCAGTATTTAAAAACACACACAGGTGCATGATTAATATCTGGTGTGCTGTCCTTTTGTCTCACAAACGCGTAATTTCCATTGGCGTCACCCATTGTGAAGCCTAGAGAATGGCTTCAATTTCAGTATTCAGTTTTAATAATACTTATAATATTTTTTCAACCTTACAAGGAACCCAACAGCTGTTTTTTATTGACAGATGAGGAGTCCTTCAAGTGGACATTTTGTGTGTCTTGTCTCTCAGATTTGTTATTTATTTAAGCGTCAGACTGGAAAAGTCCTCCAAGGTGAGGCAACAAGCTGGGGAACGTTTATTGAGTGGCACATGGTTCTCGGTTCTTAATAGCAAAGTGTTTTTTTTAAGGACTGGATGCGTCAACGATGGGATTCGCTGGAGTTCCTCGAAGACGCTTCTCTTCCCGCCCAGACGGCTTCAGAGGCTCTCTGATCTCTCTCTTTTTGTCCGACTCCTAGAATTGCTGTTTTCTTTCCTCCCCTTTACTCGTTAAATAGAGCTGTAACAAAAACGGCCCAATTAATGTGGCTGCGCAGCGCTTCCAGCCACCTCGTGTGTGGGGATGCGGTGGCTGAGCTCTCAGCGCTGCCTTGTCTCTTTCCCGGATTTGATTATTGCAAAAACAAAAGAATCTGTTTCAAGGAGCTTTGATAGAATGACCAGTTTGATCAGAGTTGAATCTTTCCGCAAGGTCCTCGATGCATAGAATTCTTCTACCATGTGTTGTCTCGGTAACAGGCTTTCATCAGTGTTGCAGTGCTTGTACGTGTAAAAGCATGAATGCAAGAATTATGTTTCGTTTTTTTTGCAAAATTATGTAACAAAATGATCTGTCTTTGCCTGCAGGCATGAAACACCAGCAAACAATTGTTTTAAGCCATGGTGACCTTAAATGTTGTTGCTCTGCTGTCTCATGCTAATGGTTGGGTGAGATAAGAGCTAAATAAATAAACTAGTTGGCCCTAAATAAACTCGGCTTTGGATATTAGCAGGTTTTTTTATTTTTTTTATTTTTCGCTCCGAGGCAAATGGGAAATATAACGTTGACATGCCGCAGAAACTCATAAATGAGGCAAAATAATAATAATGAAGAGACAAAGCAGCCGAAAGACTAAAGAGTTGACACTTTTAAGACCTTTTTTCCTCCAAACTTTTTATGACTGTGTGGAAGTCACGTGCTTCTGAGAGAAGTTTTCTCATCTCAGAGAACACTTAGATAATGAAAGTACTTTTCAAAGGTTCAAAGGCATTGTACAAAAACTGACTTGATCAATATTCTCTGAAAGTGTCTCTTGCTAGAAATGACTGAAAAAGTCCATCCTTTCCTTCTTTCGCTTGGTACAAAATAAACACATTGCTGAGTAAGTCTGCACTTTTTGTGATGTCACAAAGGGGGCACTGCTTTCTCTCCAAGGCTGGGGACAACATTCCTTTGTTTGTTTTGAGACCCTCTCCTTGCCTTGTATTGCTTCTGCTCCCTTCCAAACATGTTGAAATTCCAACAAAGCGTCCATCTCCCTCACACTGTCGCCCTCTAGTCCCCTCATTTCCTTCAGCGTTGTGTCCTCGTGCATCCTCCTCAAATTCTCCTGGTTAGTCTCCCGACTAAGGTAGCGATGCATTGATGGTGGATTTTGCCCCGTGGGAGACGATCAGCCGCAGACAAGACAAGAGTGTTGGAGACACACAGGAAGCATGAGGAGTTTAAAAATAAAACAGCTGAAAAAAAAAAAAAAAAAAAAAATCCAGTGCACAGCTTGAAGAACCTGGGTGCGCGCTCCATGACCGTGCTCTCCATCCCATTTAAGGGTGGAGAAGACTGAAGTTGGCGGTAAGGTAGAGTGGAGCGGAGCGCGACCTCTCACTGCCGAGCGTCATCGCTCCCATTTTTCTTCCTCCTCCCTTCTGTCAGGCCATTGTGATTTATGCGTTGCTCATGGCAGCGTTCCACTGAAAGACAGGTCAGGGTCACAGCAAGCGCACGTTCGCTCGAACCCTGGAGAGCCGGTCGGAGGCAGGTGGTGGTGGTAGTGGTTAGAATTCCTCGTTAACACTCGTTAACCAGGTAGGTTAGAACTTTCCATTAGTATTTCCCTGCTCCTAAAAGCATGTGGGTACAGTATGTGGGGCTTGTTGCTGTTGCGTGCCACAACGATCGACTAGGATGGAAGAGACTCGCTCCACGGTTTCACCGCCAAATGGCCGTGATGCATTCTGCGGAGTGCGTGGAAATTGGGGGGTTAGTGGCAGCTTTGTTGTGGCGCGCGGTTAACTCGCTTTCATCGAAAAAGCGCCGTGTGGAATCACTCGTATCGTCCCTTTGACAGCTGTGGCACGCTCTCTCGCTCTCTCTGTCTCTCTCTCTCTCTCTAAGAGGCCTGGAAATGTATTTTTTTTTTTGTTTTGTATTTGTGTCAGCGGGGAAGGGGAACCCAAACATTTTTGCAAACGACGATTCGCAATTATTTTGCGTTATGAGAAATGTGTGTGTTTGGCGAGTGACTCACCAAAGCCAACGTGGGTGGCACGCACTCTGTAGCACTCCTAATGCAGACGCCCCATTCCCTTACCCGAAAACAAACTAAAGTGCTCTGTTGCTCGATGCAGTTGAACCCCCCCAGCTGGATTGTGGTGAAAGGACACAGAGACATGACACGCAAAGCAATCCGACCTGCTGCAAAAAGAGATTGTGCGATTGATTTGCCCGTTTTTTGCTTTGTTTTAATTTTTACTGTAGTTACTCCTGGACTTGAGTCGCCGTGACGACCGTCCAGGAGATGGGAGGCTGCAATTAACTTTGAACCAGTGGCGGAGTCTTTATCTCAGTGTTAGGTCAGAGGACTGTGTGGCATTGAAGTAGCGGCTCGACTTGATTGACGTAGGAAACAAGAGACGTAAAGTTGTGTAATTAATATTTTTTAATTTTCATTTTCATTTATTTTTTTCCCCTCGCACTTGCCCCCTTTTGCCTCATGATTGGCTCGACGGGCGGCCTCAGCGGGTTGCAGCGGAACACTTGTATTTTACAGCGAGTTCTATGGTGATGGCGAAGTGGGAAAAGTGCTTTTTGATTTAAACGTGTGTCACGCAGGGCTGCTGGCACGGCTGCCGCCGAACAACGGTGGGAGCGAAGTGAGGAGGGGGTGAATTCACGAGGACAGAACTGATGCCCATAAAGGGAGTAATGGCCGTTTAATGTGCTCCAGCAGGCCTTTGGCGGGGAAGAAGTAAAGGGACATCCGTAACATGCTACTGTTGCTGTTAGACACGGTGCATCAGCGGCTCCTGGAGTGCAGTGTTCCTGTTCGAATATGCTTGGAATTGGACTTTAAAGGTCCATTGTGTAATATTGCACGTACACAAAAACATACACTTTCTGATGATGGAAATGCCAGCATTACATCATACAGAAAAACTGCATAATCTCTTATTCTTGAAATATAATGAGGTGAATGCTGTATATCGCTGTGTTCAGGAGCTGCATTTTGTGCTTTTACTGTATGACTTGGTGAGAAAAATCTTGATGCAGCAACGTGATGCAGTGGGGGTTCTGAACTTGGTACGGTAACTGCCCTCTGCAGTCTCGCCATAAGCCCACACAAAGTGCAAATCAAGCGCGCTGCACTCTCCACCGCTGGAGAGACGCTCGCCACTCGAACACGCAAGTACCCGAGCATGTAAGTGTGATCGAGTGTGCGTAATGGCACATGCCCCAGAGGAAGATTTGTACATAACTTAGACGCTATTATGAAAGGATGATATAAACAGGAATTCAGTACTGTACAATGGATCCAGTCCACAGGCTTGAAGAAGATAAAAAGAGGACCCTCATTAAATATATGCGCCCAATAAAACTTCCTGTTGTTGGTCAGGTATCGATTCCAACTAGAACAAAACAAAGACGCAAGCTGATCGTGCTCGTCAGTCCACTCAAGCCCATTGTGTGCAGTCAAGTTAATGTCAAATACCACCAGCCCTGAAGCAGCTCAGGGCTGGTGGTGTAGAGTGCAGAGTGTCCATTCAAAGACTCTGCGGACCTTGATCTTAATGTTTGAGCTACTGTTGCCTTTCTATGGCCACTAACCAGTCAGTCCATTCAAAGGCAATTCATCACTTTGCCTAATAAAGTGGCCGCTTTCTCTTTGCTCACGAATCTGAATAACTTTCTATATTTATTTATTTATTTATTTATTTTTGCATCTGTAATGCAGAATTCTATTTTAACCGCCTGGTAAATTGAGGCGTGAGGGTGTAGATCAGAGGAGGAGAAGAAAGCTCTGAGAGCATCAGCAACTTTAGCCTGCAAGGAATTTATTTTGTTATTTTAAGTCGTCTCAGTTCTCTCTGTCAGCATTCTTTTTTTTTCATTGTCACCCCTGGGCTTTGTCGGAGTCTTCAGAGAATGGATACTCGCATGTGTGTGTGTGTGTGTGTGTGTGTGTGTCTGTGTGTGTGTGTCAAAGTCTCAGCTCTGTAGCTTCACCTCATCCTCTGCTGGTTTGGATTCAGCAGTGGCCAGCTGGCCGCCTCCACTGTGGCGCGAGTCCGGCTGTTTGTCTGTTATCGTGCTCCACACTGGCCCGCCAGTTTGTGCATCCTTCCGTTTTATCTGTGTATTTGTGTGCGTGTGTGTTACTCGCATGCGTAGCGACTCGTATGCATCTGCATCCAACAAAGCGTTTGTTTTGATCACCTGCAGCAAAGCCAGACGCCCTTTTTTTTCTTCTCTCCCTTTTGCGTGTCAAGACGATGCCAACTTTGAAGTGGCTTTGAAGAAAATGTGTTTTAGCCGCGCACGGCCTGGTTTTTCCTCTGCCACCGAGCCCAAACACCCCGACACACATCATTACGCTGACGGAAACGAGGATGGTGAGGGGGCAGTGGACAGATGACACTCTGTGTTTTTCTTCCTCAGTTTGGCTCGTCTGCGTATTTACAATGGCAAACAAGCAACTTAAAAGATGGAGATGATGCCGGACGCGACCCCTGCAGTGGAAGGGGGTCCGGAGGGAGAGGAGGAGGGGAAGGGGAGCTCGTAAATCACCATTGTCACGCCGCTGACAGCTGCCGATGTCGGCGTTCAACTCCGACCCCGCCGCTTCGTCCGCGTGTGCAAACACGTTCCAGGCGAGACTCCAGCCTCCGCTGACATGGAAACACGCGACGCACACGGACCGAAACTGTCTGAGTCTGACTTTTATCTGCTTCTGCATATTTATTATCATGCGGTGCGCACACACACACACACACACACACACACGTGCACCCACTGACGCGCGCGCTCCTGGACTTTTTATTGACACACACCGTGGAATTACTGCAGGCGAAATCACTTTATTCTCCAGTTTTCTCACTCCAGTGGCCCTTTTGAGGCTGTTAATGGTGTTTTCTGGGGAGGAGGGGCAGCTCGCAGGGAGCCTCCGGCACTTTTTTTAGTGGCGGCCATGTTGAATGTGAGAAAAAATTTCACATTAACCTCACTCCGGGGCCCGAGTTATTTATCTCGCGGCCTCACAATCATTAAAATTCCCGATGGGGATGTGCACATTTTGTCTTACATGCAGTCGGATGCAGTTGCCATGTGGTAATTGTGTGCTGGCACCTCACTGTAGACCTGGTCCCCTTCCCTCCCCCCTTTAAAAAAAAATAAATAAATGTGTCCTTGTAATTGGCAGTAGTAACGTGATGATCATTTGAATGAGAGGGATTACAGGACTGCACTAATGTAAGTATGTTTTTTTTTTCCAACAGTCTTGTTTTTCATTTTAGAAGCACACCAAATCATTTTTAGCTCTCATTTTTTTTCCATTTGTTTGTTTCAATGTTCAATTATTATTAATCCAGGTTGCTTAAAATCAGTAGCCATTCTTGCATATGGCAAAAATGTGAAGTTCGAAATTCAACCCCTGGGTCAGTGACTGAGATGAACAGAAACTTACATCCAGCTAATCACAGTGTGCTTGTTTGGTCACTTGACCAAACAAGCACGCTCATGGTTCTTATTTCTGCTGGTTCAACAAACGTAAAAGATGACGCTTCAAATAATGTGTTGGCTCTTAGGCCATTTATACAGTTTGTCTATTGTGAGATTTTAAAAATAGTAATGGGCAGAAGTTTCAATGAAGCTGTTAGTCTTCTGGCTGTCCACTGTCCCTAAAAGAGTTTTTTTTTAAAAGAGTGGAGGTAGGTCTTAATCTAAATGCATTGTTAGTTCTTGGGGAGATACACTGTCAGTTTATCAGTTTTTTGAGAGGCCTGTTTGTGTTCTGCATTTTTATGCTGATGTGACAGTAAACAGAATTGTGAATTCGAAAAAAATAACAAAAACGATGCGGTGTGGGTAAATTAAAGTTATTACTTCCATAAAATTATCATACATTATGCGGTGCTGGAAAGGGAGAGAACAACCAAAGTAAGACTGCTTCCAGAGTGATTTCCCATGCAGCATGAAGTGTCAGAATCTATAAAGGAGCATTAATACTGTGGTTCTCATCAGAGCCAAAATAATCATTTGTCCCCATGTAATTCAGCGATGAATGGAGCAGATGGAGTTTCTTTGCTCTCCATGCAGATTGCAATATGTCCAAATAAAACATGTTAAAGTTTTGCATATATCGTAGTCTGCACCATTCACTGGGAACAATATTTAAAACATTTGTAAACAAATAACTAATTAGCTTGTGCAGAAAAATATATATAAATAGGCTAAATAAATAAAAACTGAAAATGTTTTTTATTAATTTTATTTTCTGAAAACAAAAGGCAGATGAGATGAGTGTTTCAGATGTCCACAGGGTATTTCTGGAGATGGAGCTGAAGCTAAAGGCAAATAAAAATGGCAAGAATCCAAGAACAAAACACAATCTAAGGAGCATAATTAGAACAAAGTGTGTTTTTATTGCTTCTCTTGCAATCACAAAAAATAAATCATTTCACTTTTCTCAGAGTTCCCCAACCAAAATTTGCTCTTTACACAGCGCATAATCTGCACTTCACAGAGAAGTTTTTATTTTGCTCCGCTTCACATCTAAACGCCTTATGGCACTATGTCAAATTCACAGTTGTTTTTTGTTTTTTTTTTCATTTCTGGTTTCTGAAAGGAAGTATGTTTCACTTTGCAAAAAATGTTGACTTGCTGAGGTTTTTCCTCTTTACATTTATGCTTGCGCTGTGCCGTGCAGAATAGCAAAGTGATTTGGCAGTTTTTTTTTGCTGTCTTGTTTGTTGCATCTAATTTCACAAAGCTGCAATAAAGTTTGTTTATTTATTTATTTCTAAATGGACTTACTGCTTGATTGACCTGCTGTGCGCAACTTGACATAAATTTGTAAATCACTTTAGATACGCAAAAGACTGCAAAACTTCCATTGAGACGACTCACAAGAAGTCATTTGGGATCAATGATCTTCATTTGTTCTTCGGCCGGTGTCCAACGCTGTCTCGCCTGTCCTCAGCTGCACCCTGCTCTTAAGTCGGCTTTCAACACCATCATTCCTCCGGAATTGATCAGGAAAGGACCTTTTAGACTATGTTCTGGATCTCCTTTATCCGAGCACTCTGGTGTTCCCCAGGGCTGTGTTCTCACCCCTCTTGTTTTTCCATCCTACTCACCCTTTATGAAGATGCCGTGTATCAAAAGAGTATTAACACGGCCCGAGGTAACTCGCACGCAAAACATAAATGGGAAATACACAGCAGACTGACCTCTCTGTGCCTTTGCGCCCTCTGGCAACAAGTTAGTGCAGAGCAGCTTATTCTTGAAAGATGTACCCAAGTCCATCACTTTCATTTCCACTTTTACTGCACATTTCAACTTTGTGGCGAAAAGATGATGCTTCAGGGCCAAAATGTCTGTTGATTGTATTGACATAGGTGTTGATGATGTTGAGAATGTGAGAAATGAAGCCTTGACTCTCATGCAACCTAATGGGAAAAACCAAGGTGTTAGTGGGACTGTGAAACAACTTGTCTGCCACAGTGAGTGACAGGGGACAAACTCAGGCTGCTGTTGTCAGCGAAAGAAAAAATAAAAAGTACTCCCATTTCCTCTGTAGACATTTATGTATTCAGCTTGACATTAACTCAGATGAGCAGAGTGAGAGTGACGACTCTCTTCTACGTGTTTCTCTGGAAGAGTCACTTATGAGGCCAACCGGTGACTACATCTCATTTGCATTTGTCAGTTTTCCATGGCATCTCTATAAAAGGACAGAAAACTACTTCATTCAAGCTGTTGTTTTAGTTTTAAAGGGACAGTAAGGCTACATTTATGTAAGTTTAGCAAGTTTATGGTGTCACAATAGAAGCAAGAATATCTTAAACACTTCATTGTAGCTTATTAAACAAGATTTATTAAGTTAATGGAAAAAGAGAAATCATGACTTACAAGTCACTCATCAAGATGACAAGTTTTTCATTCTGATTGTTTTCATTTACAGACAATGAAAAATACATGTTTTCGTGTGTTCTAAGTGACTGCTGACAAAAATGTGGAATGCTGTGTGTGTAAACTGAAGTGCCTGTCAGAACTTTGTCAGACCAAAGGCGGCCAAGCCAACACTTTTCAAAATTAATGTGCCTCTCACACCCTGATGATCTCCCATTCTGACGGAGTGGAATCAATAGGTGACAAGGGGTCACTCTTCCTGCCATCTTACCATATTCCATTTTCTGCCTCATATGCATAATGCTCCCACATGTTGTTTTATATTCGGGCCACGCCCAGCTTTGGAGACTGCGGCTTTACCTCCCGTTTGTGGAGGAAGTGCTTTAAACTGATGCGCAGATATTAATCTTGGATCAAGGTTGCAGCGGCTCTCTGCTCAAGTTTTACATTAAAAAGGAAAAAACACTTCCTTTAGCTCCAAGCACCTGATTTATTGCTTTGTATTTGTGTTATTTTATGTATTTGTCTTGCATTTGTTTAATCTTATCAAACTGTTTTCTTCAGGCCTCTCTAGCCAAATGAAGGTAGGTTCCAAAGGTAAACCAGGAACATGTCGAATCAGAGGGTTTGGGGATGAAGAGCATCCTGCTGACCTAGGAGTGCATAATTCTATCTGTTCACACATATTTCTGTTGCTTGAAGGCTGGCTGTCTCTGCCTCGGAAATATATTGCAGCCTTCAACCAAAGCGAGATGTGATTTGTTATCTAATGCCTTGGCACGTTATATTAAAAGCAGAATTTTTGAGGCAACATCACTTTGGTGCGCGTCATGGTGGGTTTGGAGGTCAGCGTTTGCCTAAAGTCGCAGCCAGACGCTGTAGCATCAGCAAGTCGGTTGCGGTGGGCTTTTGCTGTTTTGTTTTTTTTTCCTTTTGAATGAGAGCGATTAAAATGAAACTATTATTAAACTGTCAGATTTTGACTGATGGGATGTCAGATTAACATGTGACCTGACTACATCAGGAAACCCTCCTCTTCAATTTTTATCATCATATCTTATTTTTTTTATTTTTTTTGAGCAGTGATCCTTCATAACTCCTTTTTTGTAGTTTTCTTTTCAAAACTGTCCATGAGGAGAATGGGGGGAGTGATGGCGCTTCAGGGCCCAAATGTTTGACATGTTCACTCATGTAATGAGGGATAAAATGACCAGGACGACTCTGTCTCCGCCTGAGCAGGCTACATAAGTGGCCCCCAGTGTACCAGGCACCCCGGAGGCAACGTGCGCGCCCCGTGGCTCGAGCCCCATCCACCAAGGCCTGTCAGGAAGGGAGGGAAAGAAGAGGCAGTGCATTAATAAAAAGCCACATGTTGTCAGCTCAGAAGTTTTTCCAATAGATGTAGAATGCTCATGGGAAATGACGCAAATGACTGATTGTGGCTGTTCACACACCATTAACGTATTAGTTTTTAGTTTCCTGTCAAAACCTCAGTTATTGTTGTTGTAAATTGGCCGGGAAGACTTCCAAACTGTGCACTGTTTTTGTCGCGCTGACACATTTTGTTGACTATGTCTCCGAAACATGCGATTTACACTCTTGTGAACAAACTCACTCTCTTCCAGTCTACTACTACTACTTTTGACAGAAATTGCATTATTGGTGGGCCAGTGCAAAATCGTATAGGCCGTTCATTTATTTATTTTTACATATTGATTGAGAAGATGAAAGTGGAATAAATAAAGAGAGGACGAGAGGCGACATTTTACGTAATATTTGGCATTACAAAAACATCAACACACTGCAGGTGCAATGTGTTAAAATTATGAGAGCTCAGTAAAGGCCGTGCACGGCGGTGCATACAAAAATCTGTCTGCAGTGATATAAGGCATCATTGCATATGAATGAGTGGATGGATGGATGGAGAGATAACATTAATGTTCTGCCATAAAAGAAAGGTGCTGATCTCCTCTTTTGGATTCCACTCATATTTTTTCGGGTCTATGTATTTGGGGGCTTTTTTTCCCCTTGGCTCCACAGACACACATGCAGCCCTCTGTCTTGGTAACAACCCATATCTGTATTTCTGATTAATACCAGCCTCTAGTCATCCATCAGCATATGGCGCCAATCGAATCTTCACTCTGAAAAGCATTTAGCGGAAAAAGGAGAAGAAATTCAGACTTTTTTTGTGCTCGTCTTCCCATCTGGTGGCATGGATAATTAATCACCAAAGCGATGTGCCTCCGTTCTTTATTATTTAGCCTTGGAAAGAAGGCGGACAGCGGCCGTGTTTGCGCGCACGCACGTGTGTATCTCAGCTTGTGTATGGCAGCTTGAGACAGACAGACTGAACACAAAACACACTGAAAAACTGCAGTGCAGCAGGTCATGTTACAGTGGGTGTGGTGCACAACGTCGTCTGTGTCGTTTTAAATACATAATGTGTCACCAGAGTAAAGGACACATGGATTTTAACAACAAATAATTTACAAGAAAAGCAGTGACTCAAAGATTGCACCATGTTTGAGGTTTCACACAGAGAGGAAAGGATTTGTAATTATGCTCTACTTGGTTTTGCTTTTCACTTTTACTTTACTTTTTTTTTTTTTTTTAAACTAAGGCTGGGCATAAATTGTAGTCTGAAGATGAATTTATTTGGTGCCTGTTTCACACTGATCTACTGATGCCATCGTGCAATGTTTTGTCTAAGGAACTCTCGTCAAGTAAGCCAAAAGGCTTTGTGGTGACTATATAATGGAGGGTTGTTTTTTTTTTCCCTTCTAATTTAACTTTGCAAATTTCGTTGGGTTTGGCTCTCTGGGACCACCATTTAAAAATTGTCATTTCAAATTGAAAAAATTCATGACCTGCACTTAATGGAATTTACCTTGTGGTGTCTGATTTAGCTACTTAACACAGATCTGTTGAACTCCATAAATTAGTGCAGTCTTCATAATTTTTTATTTTCATGTAAAAAGTCAAATTATTGACCCGTAGTCTTTCCAAGAATTGTGAGGGGAATTAAAAGAAGTTGGGTGTAATAACAGGTAAGACACTCGGTGGCAAACAAACTGTGAAATAAGAGCCCTGCGGCCAGACTGCTGAGTCAAGGTGCGAATCAATTACTGGCTGCTGACAAACGGAAAAAGTGATTTGAACTTCCAGAGGTTTCAGAAGAAGCGCTTGCAATGCCTTTAGCGATGAACGCTTCTCCTTTAGTGTAATTCGCATTTGCAAAGACAAGCGAGATATTCCGGGTGATTCCTAAGTGCTGAATGCCGGAACACTCCTACTTTGAATTGCATCCTGCTACAATTGAAAAGAAAATATTTACCATTTAATGGTTATCATCTGGTCGTGCTGGCATTGTCGTGGACTTGTCTAGGTTGATGGCTAGTTTGACGGGTATTTATTATCTATATGGCTCATGATCAGATGTTCTTGCTCTGGCTTTTTTTTAGAAAAGCAAAAAGGAAATGGCAAACATTGCAGAAAGACTTTCATTTACAAGACTTATAGATTTGGCTTCAGGAGGGGTGTGGGGTTGTTTCCATCATGAGCACTCCTAGAAATCAGGAAAAAACACTTCAAGTGACTATTGTGAAGTGCACTTGAAGACAATTTTCCATTACAATTCCATGCACGTTCACAAATACGCACCAGAATAATGTGATTATATTCGACAGATGTCCCAAGACTGTGAGAAAGTGCATTAGCGTGCCAAAAACGCAGAGACAAACAAGTGGGCAGGTTGAGTCATTAATGTTGGCGTGAAGTATTCCATCCACACTTCATCTAAAAATTAGAGTATGTCATGTGTTTGGATCGTTTCATTAGTTGTGGTCCTAGGCTTGTTGAAACAAGCTTTTCTGACAACCGTGCAATAATCCAGCACGCAAACCTTCCAAAAAATACCAACTCAGCCACAAATCTGCGTTTCTTTTACGTCTAACAAACTATGATACTGGAATCCAAATATATGTATATATGTGTATATATATGTGTGTGTGTGTATGTATATATACATATATATATATATGTGTATGTGTATTACACTTATATATGTGTTTGTATATGTATATATATGTATATGTATCTATATGTGTATACATATATATATATATATATATATATGTATATATATATATATATATATATATATATATATATATATATATATATATATACACACATAGTATGTACACACACTCACCACATAGGTATACATATATATGTTTTATTTCCTGCCTGCTTCTCTTCAACCTGCTCCCTCCCTCTTCCCTCAGCGCTATCTGCCCGCAAGGACGTACTCACAACTGCATGAAGGGTAACGGTAATGCAGCTTATGGGCAACTTTCTGAAAATCACGACTACACGGTATAAGGCGGTATAAAGCACACATATGGGCACTGGAATAAAAAAAGATTGTGCGGATCATCAACAAACGACATCCTGTCATTCATCTCCCAGCGTCGAGGACGCAGAGCTGTTTGTAAAACTGTCAGTGCAGTGACTCTTTGTCTGTGCTGATAATGACATCTGTTCCTCTTGATGAGTTTCGTGTGAAATGCCCTGCGGAAGATGTTGATGGGGACTGAGTCTGTGTGTGTGTGTGTGTGTGTGTGTGTGTGTGTGTGTGTGTGTTACACTGTTGAGGTGCGCAAAGAAGTGACACAGTTCTTGCATTATAAAAACAACAGCAACAACAAAAACACTTGTGAGTGACATGTTCCTTGCAGATGATCAGTTGGTGAAACTGCTCCGTCCCAAATACCTGCTACCCCACAAACATGGGCAGCGTATTGTCCAAAGCACTTTAAGGGGCAACAAAATAAATAATTCCACCAAGAAGCCAAATACGTAAAAGGGTCGCAGTGTACGGAACACGTTCTTGAGACAAGCTCAGTCTGTTCTCCTTTGATGGGTTTTCAAGTAAACAAGGGATATTTTTGTAGCTAGTGCTCCTTCATGAAAAAAAATTAATCCTCTTGTATTCTTCCTTGTAACAGCTTGTGGTTCACCACCCCACCCAATTCATTGCTTTACTCACCATGCAAAGTAAGCGACTTTTCTGATTTCAAGCCTAAATTCTTGAACTTTGGAAAGCTCCTCTGGGGAACACGAGGGTTGAATTTTGGCGAAAACTGGAAGCAACAGCATTCCGTCATCAAGAGAAGCTCAAAGGCGAGCATCAAGGTTTTGTTCCTCAATAATCACCCACAGGCTCATTTTAGTTTCTTCTTTTGGTAATAATCAGCACTTAAATTCACTTGTCATAGAAGTGAGAATACAGAAATATTTGTATATCTGTCAAAGACCTGTTTAAATCTATAAATGTTATTTCCTATTTCTTTAGCAAATGACACTGAGAAGTGAGGAAAGAATTAAGCACAACATTCAATCACTAAAACAGATTTTTCTGAAAGTGAAATAACTATAATTTGACATCTTAATCAAAAAATAGTATTATGCTTTACTATTTGTTTTTGTCAGATTGATAACCACAGTAATTGTAATAATGATATTAAGAAAATCATTTCAGTTAAAGTTTAAAGGGTTGGTGTATCAGCCACTACAGAAATTAAAAAAAAAGACTGATAATTACTGCTGATATTAGCTGTTGATTTGAGGCAAATCTACCTTTAGTGGTGGTCTATTAAATTTAGTTACGCACTGTATATGAAGCAAAACATTTTTAGATATTACCAAAAGAGTAACTGGGATATCTGCTACTGAAAATGCCTATTGTCCCCCCAAAACGTAGGAAAAAAAATCTTAGTATATATATATATACAGCGTATATGCTTTTTCCTAAATTTGCACCTTGGCCTCCACAAGGAGGCATCCATATTTATAAGACCTTCTCCATGACAAGAGTGACTCGGACAGGTAGAGGCAGAGACAGAAATGCGAGGAGCCTTGGACAAAAGGACAATGGGAGTGTAAATCCCCTATCCAGAGTGTTCTCATACACCAATACACCACTGACACCAAGATCATTCTATACGAACAATTTCAAAAAACCAAAACAAAAAAATAAACATTTGCTGCTGCTCAACTTCAGAAACAACTGCTGATCCCAAGGGACATTGTGAATAAGACACATTGCTTGGTTTGTCGCTAAGAAATGCCCAAATTACCATCTAAATGACACTGTAGTGGTAATTATAATGATGACAATGGCAGCTGTGATCAATGAGATAATACATCCAATTATAAATATGACATCTCCCTGAGAAATAATGGGGATCATGTACCGCAGTTAACTGTGATGATGTCCTTTGTGAATCAGATAATTGGAAAACGCATGGGTCAATGACAATGCGGTTGAGGACAAATCCGTGCGAGGCAAAACAAAAACAGGCTAACAATAGATCAAGCAGCCGCCATTGTTTGCCTGTCACACTGAAATGTTTAATGACGCAACGAGCAAACAGCTGATCTCTCAGCTGGACGGGAAATAAAATAGTATAGAGTTTTTGATAGTTTTAGAAACAGCAATTCCACTGGACACGCTCTCATCCCCAGTTCACATCGGTCGTCGACCACTATATGTCGGTACGACTGCCCCTAATAGGAAATCAAATGCGCATACATGGGATTGTCACATTTTTACAAAGAATGGTTCCAAGAACAGAAAATATGCGAAGGAAAATTCCTCGTTTGGTGGGGTCAGAAGTTAGAATGGGCAGAGTGAATGGAGATCATAGAAAGGAATTCAAATAACCACTGATTACACCAGGGCCGGCTCTGGGCTTAGACAAACTAGGCGGTCGCCTAGGGCGCCAACTGCCGGAGGGGGCGCCGCTCCAAACCGAAAATGAAAACGGCGAAAAAATGAAATTAAATAATAGTGTAATAGATCCACCCAAGACACAGCAAGAGACGTTCGGCAGTTTGTCTGATTTATTTGGCAGAGTTCCACGGGCAACTATGGGCTGCAGGCTGCAGCCACACCAGAACTGCATGAGAACAACCTCTCTCCATAACGTCTTCTCCATACCATGCACCACTTTCACTCACCTTCCGTACAACACGCCCACACCTGGCCCCAGCCAATTACAATGTGTTGCCTTCCCGGGCAACATTCACCAACCTGCTGCAACTAAAACAACGAACAGAAAAAAAAAATGGGAGAACGTAAAACAACTGACTGTTACAATTGTTATAATTTAGAGCCCCGACAGGCACCCTTTCCTCGTGCTTTGCCTTTAAAACAAAACATGAATAAATACAGGAAAAACAGCAACAACACTCGCCGCCCCCCTCCCTGTTGTTAGTCATTATTGGTTTGACCACCTGGCCTTAAACTGACCTGAACCGTACAAGGTGGGAGGGGTAGGGGGCAAATGCAGATAGATTGATTCTGACACACGTGATGAAGTCAATTTTTTTTATTACAATCATGAAAAGGACGTCAAAGCCCTCAGGGTCAGCGTTCAGAAAAAGAAGAAAAGAGGAGGCGGAAAAGAGGTCGCAGTATAGAGGTATGTCGTCTTTTGCGAAATTAAAAATTCTAGCTAGCGAGCTAAGTGTAAATTAAGAAAAGCTAACTGGTAATGCTACTGTTGTGTGTAGCTGCTGTAACGATAAAATTATTGTGTAACCTTGTTAATTTTAGGAATGCATAATCGCAACAAGATAATTTATGTTAAACAAATCAAGTTGCCTGCTGCAGTTCCATCTTTAGAGTAATAGTTAAATCTACTCTTATATATGTGCAATAATAAATAAATCTACTCTGCTGTTACATCTTTACAGACACACTGAGAAAATACTTGCAGAGGCCTCTGGAAGCTGCTGCAGAGGAACCTTTACTCACACTCACTATAGAATGTAAGTTTAGTCAATTGTTTGTTTTCTCTGATATCACTGCTACGTATGTTGTCATTATAATTGTTTTATTGTGGTTAATACTATTTTCATTATATTGTCATAGTAAATGTAGGTCATAGTCAAAAAAAAGTTTCGTTGTTCAATACCTACTTTATAGGAATTATTTAAAAAATAAGCTATCAGGAAAAAAAAACTATGTTGACAAAAAAGTCAGTTGTATTGCACTGTTTTGTATTGTTTAAACACCATATTATTGTTCATATTGTGGAAGGAAGCTGTCAGGACTTTCTAAATATTTGCACTGAACCTGAACTGTAACCCTGTTTTATAGATGTTTTTTAATTTGATTATTATTTTGTTCTTATTTATATTTTATAGTGTGTGCTAGTTGTGTGTTTGAGCAACAATTAAACCTTTAAGGTCGGTCATACGGATGTTGTTATTATTGTCAGAATGTTTGCCTTTGAGCTTTGCAACCTTTGTGTTCTGTTTTTATATTATATTGTACTGTTTTGTAATGTTTGAACACCTTATTATAATTCATGTTATGGAAGCTGTCAGGACTTTCTAAGTATTTGCACTAAACCTGAACAGTAATCCTGTTTTCTTGATGTGTTACGGACTAGACAGGTCTAGGAATTGCAAACAAAGCTTGTCCTAACCTGGAGTGTGCTGGAAGATGAAACCCCCCAAGGAAGCAGGGGAACAGAAACGAAAAGGGACTGGTTCACCAGGAGAGAAGCTGAGTGAAGGGGGTCAGCTTACCGGTATCGTAGCTGGTCGCGCGACCTCAAGTCGCTGCTCCCGGCAAGCGACGAGCTCCGTCTGGGGTTGAGGTTGAGGTTTTTTATTAAAATGGATCCAGGACGGGTTTAACAGGAAAAGTCTGTGGTCGTGGCGTGGGTCGCAGCATCTTGCTCGGCAGCGTTGTTTCACTACTCACACCTGAGTCTGCATCCATTTATAAACCCTGGTGCCTACACCTCCACGACATACCACGCCCACAACTGAGCCACACCTTCTCATTCCCGCCTGGAAACCAGTCACAAAACAAAAAATACAGAAAAGAAGGGAAGGAAAGAAAAAAGGAACTACAACCCCCTATCATTCCTAACAGATGTTAGGAATTTAATTTTTTTTTTATTATTCTTATTTATATGCTAGTTGTGTGTTTGATCAACAATTAAACCTTTCAGGTCTGTCATATGGGTGTTGTTATTATTGTTTTAATGGTTGCTGTATATGCACATAAAATCTCGCCTAGGGCACCAAAATCGCGAGGGCCGGCACTGGGTTACACCCAAGGTCCAACACTGAAGCAGTGTGTGGACGCTGATCTTTATTGGGCACTTTATCAGGTACCTGATACAAGCAAGGTGTGCCTAATAAAGTGGCTGGTGGGCTTATTTCTAATGTTCAGTGATGGATAATTACATAAGAAGAGGCCAAAAAGTTTGGGTCTGGGAATGTCGATGATGATCATCTTTGTCTGTATACCTGTTGATACTTGATATATTCTATATGACACAAGGCTACAAACTTGCCAACTTCCCTTGTGTCTGACAGTGAGGAGAGTAAGGTATGTTTGTTAGAGGGAGGTTGAAATGCTGAAGAGTGTTGATTTGTTAGTTTTTCACTGCACCGTATGTACACACCTGTGCTTAAGGTAAAAAAAAGTAGTAGTTTAGTAACGAGAGTAAGCCAGCCAAGCAACCTCAAGTATCACTGTGTTCATGCTTCCGGATTGAGCTTGTGATTCTGTGGAGCTCCATGTCCCTGTGCGTCCTTTCAGAAACCTGTAGTGTCGCACCATTGGTCGCTGCAGGATAGCGGCATCGAGTGGATGTGTTGCTCTTTCTCTCTGATCCTTGGAGGACAGGGTAGCCTCATGTCTGAGGCCGCCGTCCAACGACGAAGACGTGTTGTTGAGTGAAGCGATTTGACGAGAGCCCACGATCCAAACGCTCTCACCTCTGCCGGTAGCGCGTGGTGAGCTGCTCCATATCTTTGTCTGGCTGGCTGCTATTCAGGCCCGTAAACCCCGTCCAACCCAATCTCCTGCCATTGTCACGCTAAGAATGCCACCACTGCTTTGTGCCGTGGCTCCACTATCACGCAGCCATTCACTCCCTGTCACTCCAGCTCACTCTCTTTTGCCTTTGATAGAAAGCTGCCGAATTCTCTCTTTGCATCTTAACCCTCCTTTTCATTTCCTCATTTCCTGTGCTCTCTCCGAGCACGGTGGCCCATGCTGCTCTCCATGTCACTTCCTTGCAACCGTCTCTCCCTCATTTTCCAACACGGCTCCCGTTAGATTCAGGGAGCAAACCTGTTTATATTTGTTGCCTTTTGTTGGGCTGAAATGCATTTTTTGTGTTTGCCATACAATTTTTGCACATCTTTGATTTGAGGGAGTAGGAGTAGGGACAGAAGACACGAAAGTTCACTTATTCAGACGAGCAGCTTCGGGGCACAAGCACAAACAATCAGCTTCATGTCCTTCATGGTTTCCTGTGTGGGGTTTATAACTGCAAAAAGGAGGGATTATCTTTTTGGCAAAAACATGGCAACATGCTTCACTAGTCCGCATTGTGAAGAGTTGTGGCTCATATTCAAAGATTTATGCCACGCTCGATCAGATTTTTATGTAAAATGAAATTTTTTTGGACAGCTGAAATTATAAAGTCGGACAGCAAAAAGAGCATTCTTCCCCCTTTGGTGCTGAAACATTTCCTTTTGTTTGAGAAACCAAGCCCAGACAACAAATGCTAAAAAAGTAATGCAGGTGGGAAGAGGATATTGTCCTGAATAAAACAGAAGAGGAGCGATTGCCGTGGAATGGAAAGGACTCCGTGCACATATTGTAGTGAAGGCTTTAAACTTGCACTCGACAATGCTCAAATCAAACAATTTGCGTCCATTTCGCGGGCAGAGGATCCCAGGACCTTGGGTGACCTCAGAACCCAGGTGGGCAGTGGGGCTAGGGCCGGGTCAGAACCCGCCACAGGGGGACGCCCCCGCCGTGGCGGCAGGGCCAGCTGAACAGGCTCGTCGACATCCAAGTGTGCAGGCTTGAGACGGTCCACGTGATCCGCTCGGGCTTACCCCCCATGTCCACCACAAAATTCTTCGGCCCAGCCTCCAGGACTCGGAAAGGCCCGTTGTATGGGGGCTGTAAGGGAGTTCGATGGCTGTCATGGCGAATGAAAATGTACCTCGCTGACTGCAAGTCTTTGGGCACGTAGGACCGGGGCAGGCAGTGGTGAGATGTCGGAACGGGGATAAAGGCCTCAGCCACGTCCCGGGACGCTGCCCGATACCCTTCAGCTGACCAGGGGGACCCAGCCTCTGGGAGAAATTCCCCTGGGACTCGCAGGGGCTGACCGCACACCAACTCTGCAGATGAAGCCTGGAGGTCTTCCTTAGGAGCAGAACGCAGGCCGAGCATTACCCACGGGAGGCGGTCGACCCAGTTACTGTTTGTAAGGCTGGCCCGCAGGGCCGCCCTCATAGAGTGATGAAATTGCTCGCAAAGCCCGTTGCCCTGCGGGCTATACGCCGTAGTGCGGTGGAGCTTCATGCCCAGGCCCTCAGCCACTGCGGTCCAAAGCTCCGATGTGAACTGCGGACCCCTGTCGGAGGTGAGGTCAGCCGGTGTGCCGAACCGGGCAACCCAGCATGCTATAAATGCCCAGGCCACCTCTGCGGCTGAAGTAGACGACAGGGGAACGGCTTCTGGCCACCTGGTGGTCCTGTCCACCATGGTGAGAAGGTGGGTAAACCCACGGGAGGGAGGCAAGGGGCCCACCAAGTCTATGTTCACATGATCAAATCGCCTCTCCAGCACCAGGAATGGCGCTAATGGAGCCTTAACATGCTGCTGTATCTTGGCACGCTGGCATGCCACGATCTCGGTAGTCCTTTGAGACAGCGAGGCGGGAGCTGGCTAACGCCATGCGCACCGGCGCCGGTAACTGTCGCAAAAAAATGTGGGCGAAAAGAAACGAAGGATCCGCCAAGCCCAGCACCGCCAGCATCCGCTCCATTAACTCCGAAGGTCTCCTGTCCCCCAAGCCGTTAAAGGACAGCAGCCGGTCCGCCTTCTCCAGCTCCGACAGCTCAAAAAGTTTCAACAGGAGCGCCTTGAGCACGTCGTACTTGCCGGCAGCCAGTGGAACCTCCAACAGTGCCATCGCTTGGGTTGTCGTCACAGTGTCCAACGCCGTTACCACATGGAAATATTTTGTCACATCCTGAGTTATTCCTCTTATTTGGAATTGAGCCTCGAAGTGCTGAAACCACAATCGCGGGTTATGCTGCCAAAAGTCGGGCAACTTAATGGTCGCGGAGTAGATGCTCGCGTGGGGCGCCTCGATCGCCCCGCTCGGTCGAGGCGCCGCCGGATCGCCGTAGCCATCGTCAAACTTTGACATGATTCAACTCACGTCGGGGTCACCAATGTGGAGGTGCAGAGAGTGAGACCCAGAAGCGAAGGCAGAAGGTTAAAAAGTTTATTCTCCACACTTCCAACACATTCGAAAACACCGCGCTACGTGGAACCTGAACATGAAGCACCCAAATATCCGCCCCCATCACGCCCACTTAAGTACCCCGCCAACAAGGTGAATGTCTCCCCTTCCCACCTTTTTAGGGCACTACAATATGTGTGTATGTATATTTATATATATATATATATATATATATATATATATATATATATATATATATATATATATATATATATATATATATATATACATATATACATACATACACACATACAAAACCTGTAACTCATCAGTAAGCCACAAAAAATTGTTATGCATTTAATGTTCAGACATATTTCTCCCTGTTCTTATCTTGATCACTTGCCTTTTCAGTCAATAATGTCAAGATAACATCAATTGGGCTGAAATCGTCTGTTTGATATTTGCCCGGAAGCCTTAGTGCCTCATCACATTTTCCGCCTGATGTCCAGCTGCAGCTCTTTTGGTGAATTTTTCACGGCCTGTCCCCAACTTGTCCTCCTCTCTTCCACTAACTGTCAAAGTAAACAACAGCGACACGCCGCCCGCTGCTGCATCTCTCCTTGTCTTATCTCCAAACTCCTCCCCTGCATGGATTCATCCAGATAATTCCTTCTCCAAATGGCCGCCTGAAAGCTGCTGTTAGCTGTTTCTTTTCCTTCCATGTAAACCTGCTGGTCTAAGAACCACTCTTAAATATTCTGTCCTCTCTGGTTTTTGGCATTACGAAACTGCTGTCCTCACCTTATGGGTCCTCATTAATAAAAAAACGGGAACCCAACCCGTCTGCCGATGTAATCATACTAATTGAGCTTGTCTGAGCGCGTTTGGATTACACTGCCATCAAACTCCTTTCCAAAACCGATTCTTCCTCCCCACCACCACTCTTGGCAAGTCATTTTAGCTCTCTTCTTGAAACAAAAAGCTGTTTCCCCTTCTTCTTTTGCTCTTGTCTCCCACGGCCACCTTGGAAATGTAGTCCAGGTTGTGTTTGTATAAAGGAGCCTGGCGAGTCTTTCCATGCAGCGAGGATGTGAGTGACGGGAGTTGGGTGACATGGAGTTGGCCCCTGCTGGCGCGGAGACTAACTACCTCCTGAGCCCGTCCAAAGCTCCCTTCACAGCCGACCGAGGTGATTAAATTAGCCGGTTGTACAGCGTGTTCCTTTGATGCATGGCAGAGTTACGCTCCTTGGGTGTTTCGCCATCGCCACAACTTTTATTCACTGCACTAAATCACATTTATCTCTCCTGCTATTTTATCTCACCTTGGAAGAGGTTTCACAGGCGGCGATATGGCTCACCCCACAACCCCCCAACTCTCCCAACATGCTCATTTGAAAGCAATAACTAAGCGTAGTATAATCTCATTTTGTTAAATGTAATTCTATGGCCAGAGTTTTCATACACATATATATATATATATATATATATATATATATATATGTATATACATATACATATATATATATATATATATATATATATATATATATATATATATATATGTGTGTGTGTCAGCCTGCTGTCATGTCAGGAAGCATAAAGACAGTGGTCCAAATTTCCTGTGAATCCTATAACTGCTTAGTTTCCGGTCCACGCCATGAGACATTTGAGGTATGAGGAGAAGTAGCAACTGCTCCAAAGTTTTCTAAAATGGAGAAGAAACTACCACGAGCTGCAAAACAATGGCTAATTCTAAAGAGATTAACACAGATGCTGCTATAGCGACAGCTATTTGATTCAAAAGATAAACGTAAAAACAGCACTGAAGGCTTCTCTTGTGGAGGGTTCACTTTGCTCCTGACAATTCTGATTGGTGCGCTTAAATGTGATGGATAAGTGGTTCACCCAACAACGCTAGACTCTTTACCAGATGTTCTCAAAACCCAAAAGATTCTGGCAACATTCCATCAGGTGGGCCAGATGGTGTGCATGTCTTTTAAAAACTTTTACATCCACCGACTTGCACCTGATTGATTAGTTTGCCTATTTTCATGCAAGGTGCTAACTACCAGCGGCATTGATGTTTCGTGTCGGGTCAGAGTGACCAATTGATCAGTGTACACAACTGTAGCAAGATGTAACACTCCACTTTAACTTTGCATGATGGACACAGAGCTTGGGGCAAAAACTGAACAGGAAATCCTGGCTGACTAAATGCAAATCAAGAATTCCAAAGGTCACGGTGAAAAATGTCTTTGAAAAATATGTAGACGTGAAAGTCCTTTAATTGGCAACAAACAAAACCCTTTTTAATTGCCTAAAATTAAAGATCAGTTTTAATCTGCTGGATCATGGCGGATTGTGAGTGCGGTGAGGAGGAAGTGCTGATAGATATCAGAGTTTATTGGAGTTGACAAGGGACGTCGCACTAAGGGCACTGGAACTGGCAGCATGTCAAACAGCTCACTGGAAAAAGAGCAGCAAGTCAGGACGGCGAACACAAAGACGAGGGAGGGGAAGAGCGACGGAGGGCAAGCGGCAGGTCGCAGGCCCGGAGGAGTTTCCGCTCTGTCTTTCGTCCTGCTCTTTATTCTCCTTCGTCATCTTCCCATCATCCATTAATTATGGTGCAGGGCGCAGGAGAGTGCATGGGACTCTCGTCAGTTCACAACAAATAGCCCAGACACCGGAAACCTAATTACTTGGGGACCAGAGATTGTTCCACCGTACCACTTTCCGACGTCTTAAGAATATCTTTGCCCTCTGAAAATAAAGTTTAGCATGACGTAAACACGATGAAAAGGACTCGAGCAAATGTCTGATTCCAGTCTGCTCCAGTCCTGATTTATAGCTCTGAAACAAACTTTCAGCCTCTTTGTAGTCGCTGATGTTTTCTCCTCATGATTTTCCTAATTAATTAACACAATCTTGTTGTGTTCTTGATTCCAGCGCCGCACTTTGGGCTGTACTCTGCGTAATAGTTTACAGTTTTTAATATCCGAGATCCCTTTGAGTCTGTCGTCTTCAATTAATGACTTTAATTTCCCTTGCCTCACCGCATGAGTTCTGGACTGATGATGCTCCTTAATGTCCCACCAATTGTTCCACGCCCTTTTGATTCTGAAGCACTGGGCTTCTGTCCCTGTCCCCCTTTTTATGTTGCATATTTATCACCATAATCACGCGGCTTTGCCTGTACGAAGAATAGCGGATGGCACCGAGCTTGCTTGAACCAGGTCTTAATCTGCGCGGTCTCCACTGTGGAGCCGCGCCGGGGTGCCGCAGTGATGATTATCTTAATTAAAGCCTGTGTCATTTGGAAATGTGCACAAACAAGCAATAACAAGGCGAGCACCAAAGCCGGAGTCAACCACCGCATCCATTAGGAGTCAAGGCCGCAGCGCGAAACTCCTCCTCGGCCAGCGGTGGCGCGATTAGATACGCCACTCAATATTGTGCCCTTGTAAGGAGGGTGGGAGCAAAATAAGAGGATAAAAACGGGAAGTGCAATATTTCGAATGGAATGTTGCCAGCGCCTGTGGGCTCCCGTCAATAATTGTCAATATTTTCTAATCTCTCGCAGCTACTAGGAAGGCGCATATCGGAAAGCGTTTTTGCTATGCAAATCGGGGACGCTCTTGTCATCCAAGATGGATGGGCCCAGGAGAGGCACTTTGAGGGGTGTCATAGAAAAACGCCGCACACTCAGATTGGTCCTAACCCCACTTCATCCCTGCCCACACTTTCCCGTTTCTCAGCTTTCGGTTATTGGCCTCCCCCGCCTCTTGTGGCTTTCCCTTCAAATTCACCCCGATGGAATTTTGCCCCTCCAACTTGCACTTACTCCTTCATGGAGCCAGCCTCTTCCTCCCTCCATCTTTCAGCAAAAAGGACGTTGTAATTGTTGGGCCGCGCTTCGCCTTAATTATCTGGAAAGGTATATATCCGGCTGCTTCAGCAGCAGATGGCTCCCTGTCTTCAAACTTCCTGTTTCTTCATTACTAGCCTGTTGCACTTTACAACGTCTCTCTAATTCACCCACTAAATCAATGAACCCCAAATTAACCCGAGTGGTCGCTGCTTTCCCCATAACTTCTCTCTCTCTCTCTCACCACCACCACCATCACACTCTACCCACTGCGCTGCTGAGATAATTAAGAAACATCTTTGACCAGGATCAAGGAGGAGTGGGTCGTTGTGCTGCGGTGTCCGGAGTTCACCAGAGCGTAGCAGGCGTGTATTAGAAGACGGGGACAGGCGAATCACACACGATTACGATCTGGTAATCACATCCCTGTCACAGTGTGATGCAGGCCTCATCTGCTCGGGCAACCGGATAGCTTGTAATGGGAGTCTGAGGAAATGGGAGGGGCTAAGATCATAACTCTGTAACCTTTTAATTACACCTGATGCAGGTGTGTTCGGTTCAGAGTTTGAGGAAAGAAAAAGAGAGAATGCTGGCCGGAAAGTTGGGCATTTAAAAAACAAAAAAACGAAACATAAAACGTGCGATTTGTCTTCAAAAAAACCTTTACATCTCAGTGCTATGCCAACAATGAGCTTTAAATGAATCAGCATTTCAGTGTTATAATGTAGTTCCCTGTGGTATTAGTATAAGAATCTGCCAATTATTGGAAGACTAGGGCCTCAGTTCTTCTCCTGCTCCTTGAATTGAGAACAATCTTACTGTTTAAATTAACTATTTGGCTGCATGACACAGCCTTTTCAGAATTCCTTTTTGACCTGGCAGGTCTTGTGACTCCATCTGTCCAGTACCTGGCAATTTGTTTGTGGGTGCAAGTGCATCTAGTGTAACAAAGCGTTCAAACTGGTCACCTCTCCATCCATCCACGTCACGTAACAGCGAGACCTCAGCCTTCCTCTCTTTTCCGACATGAGGCGCTGCGAGCTCTCGACAGATGGCTAAGTGTTACATCTGCCCACAGGCCCGCGAAATGTGCACATCACGCCGGTTAATAAATGTTGTGCCTTAAGCGGTGGTCGTCGAGGCCGTAAAACAATTAAGACCCAGACTATCACAGGACTTGTGCCACGAGTCGGCGCTTTGATCCATAAAAAGATGATCACAATCGATGGATGCCGTGGAAGCTGATGGGCGACTCTTGTTTGACACGCCGGTTGTTTCGCCGTCCTAAGCCGGTGTGACTCATATTTACACGGAAGCCAAGGCCTTTGGTCGTCCTTTGAGGAGTGAAGTGCTTTTGTAATGGGGACTCACTCAGCTTGTAATACAGAGCGTTCGCCCAGTTTATAAAATGAGGTTTGGTTTATTTGAATGATTTAGCCTGGTTTTTAGCACAAAAGGCTTTTAGAGAAGATAAAAGGATAATTTTTTCTTACATTTCCTTTTCCCACTGAGATGCATATCTTTGTCACATGCGCTGTGTTTGTGATATTTGTCTCATGCTAGACTGATAACAATTATAGAGATCTCTGCTCACTGTAGCTTATCTCCCTGATAATCATCTTTTTTTTTTATTTCATTTTTTTGTGGCTTTCTGATTTTTCATGGGGATCCTTTCTGTCGGATGTTCTCCATACAGGCTAATCACGGCTGTCACGTCCTGTCAACTGCGAGGAATGTTATCACCCGGGGCCTGCACATGCTGCCGCTCCTCTCGTCTTTACGGCACATTATTTCAAATTTTAAAAATAGCCACCGCATTCCTCCCTCCCCATCACAGATTGGTATTCTGAGAAAAAATAATTTCCTGAAGGCCCCTAATGGATTTTTAATTTGACACGGTACATTTGGGTTACAGGAGAAGTGGCCCCATAAGATCAAATGTAAATGATATTGAATTAGGCATTAGGGAGCACGTGTTAAATGGTTCTTGACTTCATATTGGCCATTATCCACAGCCAGGTAGGCACACCCCAAATATCCATTCCCAACCTGGGATCTCCACCTGGACATTTTCTTTTATATTCCACTCAACACCCAGCTTCTCATTTATGTCCAACCAAAGATCAAACTCAATGAAAATTAGGTAATTTGGGTTCATTTCACACAAGTTGCAAGTTGGAAATAACTTCTGTGGGTTTGCATTGATGCAAAAACATATGACCTTATTTACCAGATTAAGAAATCCACAATGTATCCAGTTATTAATCAAAGGTCAAACTTTCAAAGTCTAAAACAACAACAGATGTCAAACACAAGTTACTACATTGCATTTGTCAATAGGTCAAAAATGGCATTCTTTCTGCAATGCTAATACTGTGAGAGATGGACTTTAATTTTTTTTTAAATCTCGCAAGTTGCATGGCAACATGGCAGGCTTTGAGAGATCTCTTATATTGCTCTGCTGCTGATTCAGATATGTACACAAATTTCATTTAAAAACATCTTTCCTCAAATTTCTGTCTTCAATTACAGATCTGGTGGGGAGGTGATCAATACAAAGTTAACACCAGAGAATTACATTAGCCAAGCGAGAGGCTATGCTAAAGTCAAGTGGCGTGGTGGAGCTTTACGGCGGCATTAACAAGGCAGAGCCCTGAAGACTGGAGGGTCAACAGAGCAATTAGATTAGCGAGAAACACAAAATTGTCAACATTACACATGCGCTGAGTCTCGGCAGGGGGTTGGGCTCCGGGGTAGCTGATGCTAAGCCGCATTTATCAGCTCATTACGTCTGTGTTGGAATGACAAAGGGCTCCCGTTTCTTCCACTGTCTGATCTATAGATCTGAGGATGAGGGAATTGATTTCATTAACATTTGCCAGCTCTTTTTTAAAAAAAAAAAAGTTAATGCAAATAGATCTTGGATGATATAAATGAAAAGTACATACGTACCTTTCACTAGATGGCACTGTTCTCACTTAGCTTAAGAAGACAGGCTGGGAACTAGAGGTGCATCCATGTCTAGAGGGAGTAGAAGGAGATGCTCCCTCACTGTGCATCCTGCGTTTCTCATCCCAGCAGATCTAATTGGAAACCAAGAACCGGTTAGATCAAATGTTTGCCAGCAGATGCATTTGCAAGTACTGGATCCACTTTTATCGGATCGGCCTGGAATAATAATAGAAAATGAAAGGTTTTAAGATATTGGTGCTTCAGTTTGCAATAAAAGTATAGTCGGCCTTGAGTCAAGCTTGAACAACAAGCAAAAACGATAAGCGAGTTTGAACAAACATCCAAGGCCGCATCAATATTCTGCAATGCAGGCAGGGCATTTTGCAGCGACACCGGCAATGTTAGATAAGTTGAAAACTGGAAAAAAGGGGAAGAGAACGTGAGGAAAGGATCCGCAGGGTTTAAAGAGGGCAGGGAGGTCGGGGAGGATGGCGTCGGAAAACAAGCAATTGGTTCCGCCCACTGTCCAAGTTGCTGGAGGAGAGAGTGAGATTGAAAGGAGAGGGAGAGGAAACAGTTCCCACGTTGTAGCTGGACAGCACCCACGCCTGATAAATGACAAGGAAGCTTGCAAAGATGATGGGTGACTCTCCTCCTTTTTATTTATTTGAGGTGGAGATGTGCGCCGAGGAGTTCTGAAGCGGCGTAAGCCCGGCCCTGTTCTGTGAATCCAATTTCCTCCTCTAGATCCACGTCGATGGCTCATCGTGGAGACGAGGGGCTTACAAACTAACTTCCTAAAAGTTGGGGAAAGTGTCGGTGGATTAAGCAAAAAAAAAAAATCTAGACTTCCTGCAATATTACTTGCTCCTCTGTGTGGCAGCGGCGGAGTACCACTGGAGTTTTCTCCAACCTGCCACCTCCTCCAGCACATTCATACTGTCAGACTTTCCACACGTCACAATCCGACAGGTTAGCGCTCAAAAACACAAGCGGGTATGTTTGCGGCCCAAGACACACAAAGCGTTGCGCCTGCCATAGTGCCCCGCGATCGCGGGGCTCTGACCCAGAATGCCTCATGCGGATGTAATTTCCCAGATGCGCACCGATGGTACATTCACGTGTAATTGCGTAATCCCGTCTGCGGACTGGATTACACGCACGACTTTTAATCGGCGGTGTGCGGTGTGCCGATGCATGCATACACCTGCCCTCCCCGCGGGATTACGGCGCTCGGCGTCTGGCAGCCCGACGAAGAGGGTTTAACCGACAGACGGACTCGGTGATCTCAGTCTCAGTCTTAGCTTCTGAGACAGAACAGAAAGTGACTCCACTGCTGCTTGCAATTTATTCTATTGTGCGTTTGTAAATCTGTGGCTTGGTAGGGAGGATGACAGTCGGGGATCGGCGGTGAGAAGATGAGCGTTTCTTATGTAAAAAGCAGGTCAGACTGTAGATTCATCATTCGACGCCTTCTTGGCAAATGAACGGGTTCGATGCAGACTGGCGTCTGCCAAATAACCGCTCCGGGAAGACAAAGCATCGCTGCCGTGTCGCCACTGCAAGTGATTTGTCAAGTCGTGAAAAGTAATTTCCCACTCCTTGTTTTAAAGGAAGCAGTTAGATGTTTTGTTTTTTCACCTTTCCGTGTCTTTATATCTCTCTCGGAACGGTCCAAACATGGTTGTAAACCCAAACACCATCTTTCAAGCGCATAATGAACACCTTAAAAAAAGGTCTCTATAAAAGCAGGTTGGATGTTTGACACATAATTCCAGAATAGCTATTTGCTGGTTGACTGAATAAAGTACCTGCATTGCTGCCAGGCCTGGTGGGATGTTACCTAAATCATCCAGATCCATGCGTCCATTGGCTAAAGAGCCCATAGAACGCGTTGGTGAAGAGTCGACTAAATATGAAAGGTGGTCGGCAAATATCACATGGCATTACAGCAGACCAGTCACACAGCTGAAGGTGATCAACTCAGCCGGAGCTGTTGTACCAAAACCCTTAGGGTTTGGTAGACAATTCAACCCCTCTTGTACCTCCTGCCACCTTATCAGTGAAGGCGGCTGATTGGTTGCGGAATCTATTGGAAATCGAGACGCAGAAACGCTGACTGTGGGAGGTGGACAAGGTGGATGAGCAAGATCTCCTCCAGGGTTGAAGTCTGAGCTGCCATGCAAAGTCAGATCAACACAGCGATGTATTGACCCTTACAGACAGGTGAATTAATAAGTTGAAACTTGTGATTTGGTTGCTTCATTGTGCCGCTCTCCCTCTGTGTGTCTCTCTCGCTCTCTCACGCATCTTATTCGAGTCGTGTTTTTCTCGGATCAGTATCTTAGAGCTGCTCCTCTTTCAAATGCAAATCAACTCTTTATACCACTGGCTGGTGCCACTTTCTGTCCTTAACTTCACCCCCCCCCCCCACTACTCTGTTCGATCCCGTTATCACACAGCAGATATTTAATTAGAGGAGCGGCACTGACCATCACTAAGCGAACAGCAAAAGTACAGTTTGTCCACACAGGCTAAAGCACATTCACGCCTCCTGCAAACCTGTTGGACTTTCTCTTTTTTTTTTTTCCTTCTTCGGCACATGATTGTCTTCATTGTTTACAGATTGATGATTGTTTAAGGCAAATGCCACCAGAAGCCAAAATAGTAAGTGCTGGTAATTCAATAATTAGAAAACACAGTTAAAAATACAGTTCCATCGTGTACTTAGATCAATATCTTGATCTTGCCTCTGATCAAAGAGCTGCAGCTTCAAACAGTACGGTTTCATAAAACCGTGTCTGGATGCTGGACGCGGCCTCTGTCCTCTGTCAGCAGCCCTGACTTCGGACCGTCCTCTTGGTTGCTCTCCAGAATGTATTTATGCTTCTGAGATGGGGGTGTAACTGTGTTTACGATGCCATAAAGTCTTTTGGCCGTAGCCTTCGTTGGCCGCCGCGCGTCCTCAGGTCCGCCGTAAAGCTGGAACGGGCTCCGCCCTTGGAAATGCGCGTACAGGGATGTAGAGAGGCAGAGCAAGAGAGAAGGAAAGAGAGAGGAGCGCGCACGAGTGCACTAGCTTCTGCTTCTTAGGTTCAGGATTGTAGGTGGTCGTGCTTTCTTGGGTTCCCCTTAAGGTCCTAAATGCATTTGGGGTGGAGAGAGAGACGTCTACTGATGAAGTAGCCTACCAGTTTATGACGTTCAAGCAGCAGGTCTGTCACTTTGCACTAAATTATGGTTTGAAAGGTTTGATTCCAGTGAGATGTAACGCAAAGTGAAAGAGGGTATAATCGCCTGAAATTGACTTGTAAAACACATTGTGTTTTTTTCAGATGTCTTTGTTTGTGTGTGGTGAGCAGCTAAATTCCAAAGCAAATTGCGTTTGTGTGAGTGTGTCTCTGTGTGTAAATTTGTGTGTCTGAACGTGCGTGTGTGATCTCATGTAATGTACACTGGGCTCGCCGCGAGCAGTCAGTCTCACGTTGGTCTCATTACCAAGGTAATTCCTCCGTAGCAACAGCTCCTTAATGGCAGGAGATGGTAATGATCCTTTAATAGCTCCCTCCGTTGCCCACTGGCCACATCCTAAAACCCGATTTTCCTCCTGCGCTCCCGCCGAACCTGGCAGATGAATAGAAAACTAACCATCATTACATCTTCCACGGAAATCAAATCAGGGCACCACTGATCTACTTCAGAGCCCTTTCTTTCTCTTTTTGTCTCACTCTCAGTCTTTACATTCCTCCTTCCAGCTTTTCTTTCTTTCTCCCTTCTTTCTCTTTTTTCCTCAGACTCTATGGCGCTTTCCCCCCCTCACATCTTCTGATTTTTTTCTCGTCTTTTCTCCCCCCTTTGTGTGCTGGCTCACTTTTCAGTTTCTGTACTTCAAAGCTGTCGGTTGATTGGATTCTTCTTCTTCTTCTCCTTCTTTTATTTTCTAGGTAATGAGGGATGACCAACCACGAGCTCTGCGAGCCAAGCAAATATACCGAGCCAACCTCACAGCTTGGTGCATGTGAATCAGGCCAGATGAGAAGCTGAGTCTCGAAGTTTCTCACACAGTGTTGGTTGTTCGGTTTCCATTATAATGAAAGCAAATATTAATGTGACACATTGTAATTTTTCATGTAGGGCAAGCCTGACATGCCTGGACATTTGGGACAAACAGTTTTACAACAATTATAATAACAAGCCACTTGGAGGCACTGTATCTATGACAGGGGTACCGTTCTCCTCCATTAAAGTCATTTTTACATTGTATGAAAATTGGTTCCTCTTAATATATATGCTGTATGTGTGTTTACACACACACACACACACACACACACACACATATATATATATATATATATATGTATATATATATATATATATTATATATATATATATTTATATATATATATATATATATACATATGTATATATGTATATATATGTATATATATATATGTATATATATACATTTATATATATATATATATATATATATACATTTATATATGTATATATATATATATATATATATATATATACATATATATATATATATATATATATATATATATATATATATGTATGTATGTATGTATGTATGTATGTATGTATGTATGTATGTATATATATATATATATATATATATATATATATATATATATATATATATATGTATATATATATCGCTCTGCTTATATCCGCCCGGGTGCGTGCTGGTGGCCAAATAATCGTTTCGGGTCGCAGCTGACGCCGCGAAGCGTTCGCCGCAACACCTCCCACTCAACCTTTTGTCCTTGGGTAGAATGGTTGCAGAACTTCAAGGCGAACTTGACCACTCCCGAGATTGCTCCTCCACAGGCAGCAGAACCACAAGACGCCTAACATCCCTGTGCAATATCACCCCATTTGATCTCTTGCTACGGTCACTTGAAGGCTGGGTTGCTGGCTTCTGATGGTGAACCATGGTACAGCTGCCTGGTGTGACGAGAACTTCAGCATCTCCCACGATACCCTTTGAGTCTGGGTTTGCTGTGACAACTCTGCCAAGCCTAAACTGGCCACGCAAGGTGTTTTGATCGCAAAGCCAAACAATCTCCCCAACAGCAACATTTCTCTCTGTGGTGTGCCATTTGGTACGGATGAAAAGATTAGGCCCAGCAAGCTGTTGCCACACTTTCCAATATTCATCAACCTGGCTTTGGATTTCTTGTAGCCGCTTGTAGGGGTAGTTGTTGAAGTCGAATGTCTTGAGGCTGCCGCTGTGAGATGCTCGACCTAGGAGGAGGGAGTTTGGTGACACATAACGGGTGCAATCCTCTCGGCCCTGGACTCTTGTATCAATGGGTCGCTCATTGGCAGGGTTGGCTGCCGACTGGAGGGCTGTGAGGAACTCACTGAATGTAAGGTTTGCCAACTTGCTTAAGCTTTGGAAAGCTCTTTTCACAATCCTTATGGCAGCTTCAGCAGCTCCATTCCGATGAGGTGAGTCAACGGGGAGCACTTTCCATGCCCATCTTGTCCCATTTTTCGCAGCATACTCCTCCAAGCTTGCTGTGTCTTGGCTCCACAGAAAGGTGTAGATGTCCTTCAGCAGCGATCTCGCACCAATAAAGTTGGTCCCAGGGTCTGAGCAAATCTTTATAGGGTGGCCCCTGATGGCAGTGAATCTTTGGTAAGCCCTCTGCGGACATGCTGCTGGCAAGATCTACGTGTACAGCTCGGCTCGCCATGCAGCAGAAGACGACGCCCCAGACCTTCATGGACACTCTCCTCTTGACATCATCTCTCACCAAGTATGGCCCAAACAAATAAACAGAGGTGAACAGGAATGGTGCAGCGGGTTTTGCTCTTTCTGCTGGCAGGTCAGCCATCACTTGTTGGCACACCTGAGCCCGCGCATTCCTGCAGTGAAGACAACGGTTGACCACTTTCTGAGCCAGTCTTCTACCTTGCGCAATCCAAGCCTTCTTCCGCATCCTCAGCAGGGTCCTAGCAACCCCTTCGTGCCCCTCCTGGTGACTTTGACGTGCCAGCAGAGTCCCCAACCAAGTGTCAAAGGGGATAAGTGGGATAGCTACGTAGTCTTCCTTGAAATACTGAATTCTGCCTCCGCACAGCAACAAACCACTGCGCTGCCACGCAGAGATCTCGGAAGGCGTCCTCCCTCTCGGCCACGGTCACGATGCCAGCCGACGGGACTGCCTCCCACTCTGGTCTTCCCCCGGCTCTGCCACGAAGAAACCTTTTCGCTGCTCTCCAGACCAGTGCTAGTGACTTTAATAACCGTGCCAGGCTGCTAAACTGCTTGATATTCAACAGGTTTGTGACTGTGACCCTGGGATGTGGTCTGTGCAGATCCATGGTGGCTGCGATCAAACCCTGCTTGGGCTTCTTCTTTGCTCCAGCCCGGGTGAGTGCAGCAACGAAAGCCTTCTTTTGGATGCGTGTGAGGTTTTCTCTCGCTTCGACGGCAACATCCTTGGCGGACTTCACTGGCCACTCACTTTCTGGAAGGCTCAGGAACTCTGGACCCAGCTGCCAGTCTGTGCCTTCATCCAACTCCTCTGGGCTTGCTACTCTTGAGATAATATCTGCTATGTTGAGGGGCCCCGGGATCCACCACCAGTCTTGGACGCTTGTGTACCATTTAGTTGACAGCCCCCAGGACCGTCTGGCTGTCAACCAAATGGTACCAAATGGTACAAATGGTACTCTGAACTTGGCCTTTGCCTCTTGAAACGCTCTCCTCACCAATATGGCTCCCTTCTGTTTGACAGGCGTCGCAAGACCAAGGGGATCGTACAGCCCAGAGACTTGACTGAGGAGCTCTCTCCTGGTGAGTGGGTTTGGCACCTGTGCTCTCACTTCGTTTCTTGACAAATTATCACCCAACCTCATCTTCTTTTTCTTTTTGGAGAAGTTCACCGCTACCATTAGGTGGAACCTGTCACTCTCCGGTTCATAACCGAGCCCCAGGGCTTTATTATTCTCCTCGGAGAGTTGGTTTGGGAGAACCATCATTGAGGATTCTTCTTTCTCTGGGGCCATGGATTCTGGCCTCCCACTTTTGCCTGAATAGACCCATGGCTTCATGTGGAATCCACCGGCTTCCAGGATGTGCTGGCCATTGGCTGGGATTTGCTGGAGCTGGCTCAAGTCATTGTGCGAGGTCAGGATGTCATCCACGTACGCATCTTGTTCCAGGGCACGGCGCTCTTCTGTGAGGTGGTGGAACATCGGCAGATTCACTGTTTCACGCATGGCAACTTGCGCAATGAAACCTGCTGGTTTGTCGCCGATGTTGACCCTCGTGATGGCATACTCCTGGATGCTCTCCTCCTCGGAGTCTCTCCACAAGAAGCGATGAAGGTGTACCTCCCGGTCCTCAAGCCATACCGAATTATACATCTTCCTGATGTCTCCTAATGTAGTGAAGATACCTTGGCGGAACCGGATGAGGACAGAGCGGATGTCGTTGAGGACGTCTGGGCCTTTGACAAGTAAGTCATTCAGGCTTTGGCCCCTAAATCTCTGACTACAGTTCCATACAAGGCGAACCGGTGTAGTTACAGAGTGGGGGTTCGGCGCAACCAGGTGGCTGATGTACCACACGGGTCCAGTCCAGTTCCCCAGCACTTCTCGTGACAGCTTGACAGCAGCATTCCACTCAACCATGTCCTGAACTTGTGCTCTATAGGCCGCCTTCGATTCCGGCTCCCTCGCCAGTGTGGCTTCTCGCTGTGATGATCACTGGTTACATAGGTCAAACCACTCTTTATTTGCTCCAGCTCCCGCTCCTCAGAGATGGTCATCTCTTTTCCTCCAGGTTGGCAATTGCCACACCTACAGCTGCCACACCTGGGCTCACAGCTGCTCCTGCTGTCCCATCTCCACCAATTCATGAAATCCCGGCTGGCAGCAGACGTTGCAGCTTGGGTGTGCTGAGTCGACAGGGCTGAGGGCGAGATTTCTTCATACTTTGTGGCTGCTGTCCGTGTGGAGCGTGCAAAATGCGTTCTGGAACCATGACCTGTGACTGCGACGTCTTCCAACAGGTCTGGATGGGAATCACCCACTGTTTTGCCAAGGGACCCATCCCACAGGACTAGGTCACCCACGGCGCGCACCTTCTGGGGGACGAGTTGACCTTCTTTATGGCTGATGAGAAGTTTGATTTCTTTTGGACGGACTTGTTCGCAGAGCGGAACATCAGGGAATACTTTTTGCAGCTTCTTGGCCGGCACATGGAGATTTATTCCTGCAATGCTGTCAAGCCTGTAGCAAACGAGCTGGTGCGATCTTAGGGTTCTCTTTGGCGTTGTGACCCGGATCTTCAGCAGGTACCGCTTGGTTTCGACCGTTACTATCATCCTGCCAACTCCGTGGACTACAAGCGTCACATCCTCACTCCGCAAGCTCAGTTCACTAGCAGCCTCATGGGTAATGTAGTTTGTTTCGGATTCAAATCGGGGCGCAGGCTTGTCACGGAACTCTTCCTGGGTCTGTGTCGTACTTTTTCCCTTCTCCTCTCCCTGAACTGGGTTTCAGCCTCCTTGGTCCGTCTCCACTGCTCCTTCCCTCCCTTCCTCGCAGAGGTAGTAATGATGATCGGATCCTTGAGTTCCCTTACACCCCTCGTTCTTGCACAGGAAGGTGGCCTTGCACTCTGCGCCATTGCCATGGACCTCAAGACACCTCCCTCAGGCTCCAAGCTTCTTAACAGCTTCTTTCTTTTCTGCAACTCTGAGCGTTTTGAACTTCCTGCAGAAGTAGAGCCTTTTTCCGTGGCCCCTCTCTCCACAGACGATGCAAGATGCTTGGGAGCTTAATGAGTTGCTCGACTTTGTCCAGGCGTGCTTTTGTGGAATCCTTGCCTCCCTCCTGTTGGGGTCATCGTTCCTGCTCATAGATCCTCTCCTGACTTCTTAAGAACTTAAGGAGCGTGTCGAACCTGTCTTCAGGCGATCCGGCTTCCTCGCCCTCTGCTGCGTAGACCAGCCACTCCTTCTTTAAGCTCTTGGGCAGCTTACTCTCCAGGGACTTTGTCATGAGTGGATTCTTCAAGGTGCCTGTGTTCCCCAGTACCTTAAGGTCGTACAAGGCTTTTTCGATGACTTGTATCAGGTCCACGATCTTCCTTGGTTGGTGGCCTCTCACCGGTGGCAGCGCCTGCAGCTCCTCAACAATCTCCAGGGCAATTGCTGTTTTGTCTCCAAACCGGTTCTCTAGGATGCAAAAGATTTCATCCTCCGTTCCATATGTTGACAGGCGAAGGTCTCTTGCTACCTTTCCCTCAAGACTGTCCAACAGCTGGAATTTCTTAACTTCCTTAGACCCCGTAGGTTCTCCTTGCCTTTGGAGGGCCTCCCACTCTCTCTTCCAGTGGTAGAAGCTTCGTCTGTCCCCGTCAAACTGTGGGAGTGCTGTTGGCCTCAAATTGATGGCGGGTACCAGGTGCGAGATTCCTCCCGGGGGCCCATCCTCCTCCAGCTTTGCCTGCAGTTGGGTGGCCCTCTCTGAGACCAGGTCGAGCTGCCAACCCTCTATGCTTCTCATGCGTTGCTGAAAGTCAGGCCGCTCTTCATCAGAGACCCAGCGAGTCCATCTACGATTGGCCTGTTTCGCTGCTCTCACTAGCCCGTCGAGGTTGTTGACCATCATATACCTCCAGCTTCAGCCCGGATTTGCTTGCCGACAGCCCCTTGCACTCCTTTTCGGCTGCCCCAGTACCAGGGACAGTTTGGGGTGGCCGAAACTTTGCCAAAGGACCTTCTGGACAGCCCCCTCCACTTCCACCAGCTTCTGCTCGCACTCCTCTGTCGTCTTCTCAATGTCCACCCTTGCGTCTTCTCTGGTCGTGGACGCACGCTCCCCCTCATCAGACAAGGCAGCTTCCACCTCCTCGTTTGCCTCAATGACCTGGTCAGCCTCTACCGTAACCCTCCTAAAGGCTTCCTCAAGTTCCTCTGCCACCATTTTTTTGCAAGACTTTACTGTTGAGTTTTCCAGCCGGGAAAACCGCTGCTTGGCAGTCGTTCTCTCTTTCTTCAACTGCTGCAGAGACTTTGACTCTTTTTGGGCTTTGGTAAGAACTTGAATTTGGCAGGCAAGGCTTGGCTGCTTGCTTGCTTCGGCGGCAGGCCCGGCTTGGTTGCTTGCGGCGCGATGGACTTGGTTGGGTCTTCAACCAGCTTCACTGGCAGTTTTTCTGGCGCTTTTTTACTGTCAAGTGTTTTACTTTTTTTGAGCTGTGCATTTCCCAAACGTTCGAGTTCGGTGCCCTTCCTCTCAAGTGTGGGAAATGCACAGCTCAAAAGAAGAAAAACACTTGACATACACACACATATATATATGTATTTGACATTGTTCATAGAGACAACAGAAGTTGATGTCACTGTATCATTTCTCGTGGCAGCTTTTGGTACATGCCATTTGTATTTCTGTTATGTTCGGTTATGTACATGTAAATCCCCCTGGTCCTGCAGAGTTTAAGTAAGTTAATAAGTTAATAAATTATGTTCAGAATCAGATCAGGTGAGATTCGTCAGTAAAAATGTGGCGTTAAAAATAGATGAAAACCTGTTCTCTTTGTTGTCAGAACAACCTACCGTAAAGCCGATCATATAAATAGAAATGTGTTTTTTATGCTTCAGGAGGTGCACAGTAATTCGTGTGACACAAACTCTGACACAAACAACACAACAAATTAGCGAACTTACACTAATGGGACACAAGAAGGCAACCTTTAATTTCCTCTGAGGTTACTGGAAAGAAAGAAAAAAATCATGGCTCTAAAGACTGAACAGCGCCACCACATTAAAAACATCAAATTGCCTGTGTAGAAGCACCAAAATATTAAAAGACAAGAAATGTTTTGCGTGTAGGCAGCACAGACTCAGACGCAGGTGGTCGACTGTCAAAGCTCTCCACAGCAAAAAAAATAAATAAATAACCCGATCCCGGTTTTCTATGTTACGTGTCGCGTACCTGTTGTCAGAACACTGTCATCTGCTAGTCGATCAACACAAACCTTGTCTGCTTTGTCATCCGCCGCCACTGCCGCCATATGGTCGCTGTCTTTCTGCTAAACTGGAAAGAAGCAGGGGTTGTATGGATGTCAGAGTTGCTTGCTTTCTGAAGTTACAATCTACTGGTTGTACCTGTTTCCAGGGCTGTGGATTGACACTCACTCCAAATGGATGTGACAACTTTCCCCACTTCCTTTCGAGTATAAGAACTTTTTTTTTTATGGGCAGTTCCCAAAATAAATAAACAAATAAATAAAACTCTTGATGGAAAGCGAGCTTGTCGATGCTGGGTCCCCGTCTGTGCATTGGAATGCGTCGCAGCTCCCCAAAAGTCTCACTTCAGTGCTTTTTGCTTTGATAAGGACTTTGTTATCACTCTTCAGAGGTTCAAGGAAAACAATAGTGAATGTGGCAATTGATTGTGTGTCGCGAACCGGCAGGCGGACCGTGCCTGCGTTCACCCCTCAACCCCCCAACGTTATCTGAAGTGAGAAAATCGAGAAAAGGGCCAAAACTCGGGACTAATCTCCTCCACGTATGGCCGCGTTTCCTCACACATCCTTGATAAGATTTATAGGGATTAGTTTGCCCCCCCCCCCACACACACACACAAAGAAAATAAAAAAATAGTCCGAGTGTGGAGAAATGGCTGTCTGGAGGGCTCTTTAATCTCTCAACCGTCGGCGCTGTTGACACGACAGGCTGGTGCCGAGGAAGTGAGACCGTCCCTTTGTTTGATTGGGGCGACGTGAGCGTCCACGAGGCACGAGGTAGATGAGAAGCACAGAGAGTTAGTTTGCATGCATGTCTGGACAATCTCTCTCTCTCTCTCCGTCTCTCTGTCGATCACTATGTTTGTGTGAGTGACTCAGCTCAGACCCACCATAATCCTAAATGAGATGTCACCACTACTCACCACGGCAAAATTACTGGCTGTATCTTCAAAAACGTCTTGGCGCAACTCCCTTTTTCTTTTTTTTAATAACATGGGGCCATGTATAAGCCTGCCCGCCCCCGTTGTAATAATACAAGCCGAGCTAAAGTAAAACTATCATGACACACGTTGTGATGGCTGTGTGTGGAAACGCTTGCACTGGCACCGACTGCCATGGTCACCACGTCCCAGGACTGTCATAGTTGTCCAAGTGAGGTGACGCCATGTGTTTGGCTGATTATTATTATTAATATCAAAAAATGAATACAAAAAAACCACAGGAATAGATATCGATGTATATATTATCGATATCGATAAAATTCTTCCGGTTTCGTCTCTGGTCGTGTAAAGACATAAAACGTTGAACTGTTACCACCCACAAACAGTCCTTCTGACCAAGTTTTCAGCGAAGACACAAGCGTTAATGTACCATTTAAAATCCGCCGCGTGTTTTGAACGATGATTTTAACTGTTCTACAGGGGGAGCAGCTAAGGCTAAAACTGGCGGGCGCAAATAAGCCGAACCTCGGCATCTCCGCCGCGCATCTCTTATCTTTTTCACAGTGGCTGCACTTCAGATGTCGGCTCAACAGCTTGGATTGAAGCGGTTGCAGATGCAGTTAGCCTGCTAACAAGATAAAATGGGACCAAATTTGCCACAGCTTACACTGCCCTGGGGCAAGCAGGCAAGCAGCGATGGTATTTAAATCTTATCGCCGTTCTCGGAGAGATACGGTGCACCAGAGGGTCTGGAGGGCGGGTCGGGGCGAAACGACGTGCCAGGCCCGAGCCGTCATGCAACAACAGATTGTTTTCCGGTGGGGGTGGAGGGAATGTCAACTTGCAATCTGTTGCGCGTGTCTCCTTGTGCATTTGCAAGCATGAGTTGGGGAAGTTGCTCTCGAGTAAGTGGCCACACCACCAGTAGCTTGGCAGCTTCACCCCTGATTTTTTTGTTTTGTTTTTGTTTGTTTTTTTAATTTGGGAAAAAGCTTCTGCAACATGTGTCCAGATGGATGGAATGACGGGGGGAGTGAGAAACTTTGCAATGCAAACTAGTCCAACCCATTAAAGTGGGAAGAGATGCAAGAATTCCCCTGGGGCGTTTGGCTTTTCACTGCATTTGGAAAGGGATCAGAAATCTTGAGAAGGAAAGTTTAACGAATATAAATCATTCAACAGCGGCTGAGACCCAAATGATGCACCCCTGTTGTTGTACACTAGCAGCATGGTGCACCACTAGAAAACTTTACAATTATTCACTCATAATAATGGTAATGATGATAATGTGTTCTTTTTAGATTAGCCAGTGTCCTAGTCTCATACAACAATTATGCACGTCGTAATATGCAAGACAGCAGTACTTTATTAGTGACTGCTCTTTTTTTATCATCTGCCCTTTTCTCTGTTCTCAGCCCCCCCCCCGCACACACACACACACACACACAACCTTTAAAAGCAAAAGGCATTGAAGAGAAAACATCCTGCTTGGTGAAATATTTATAGCAAAGCCATATGTGGAAATGTATAGGTAAAAGTTAAAGTTAAACATTAATAGGCAAAACCGGGCCACCATTAGCGATAGTGCTCTGTTTATCATAGCATGAAATTGACTTTTTTGTTTGGCATTTGTGAGTGTGTTGTTTGAGAGGGCTCCGCTTCAGACAGTTTTGTGCGATTTGACAAAAATGTGCTGCATTTTCCTTATTTATTTATTTTTTTTTATTACGGTGTCATCAGTGTATGTTGATATATTTTTCTTAAGGTGAGTTTACATGGCACTAGAGAAAGTAGAGTCATTGCCTTAGTCCAATTATGATCGGAGAACTCACGTGCATGTAAACACCTTACTCCGATTATGATCGGAGTTTGAGAACTCCGATTGGAATCGGAGAACTCCGATTGAGACACCCAGATAATGCGATTTATATTTCTACCTTTTCGTTCACATTTTTTGTAAGTTAGAAGAATTTTAACTTTGTAAATAAAAGCACACAAAAAATATCTTTTTCCGATTTGTTTTTATTTTGGTAATTTCGCTGTTATTCTGCTCGAAACGGCGTGCAGTGGCACCAGCTTCCTCCCTGGTCGACACTGTAATGAGCGTTTGTATAACTGAAGACACCATTCCTTTGCAAAACCTGTACTAGGGCTGCACAATTAATCGAATTTTAATCACAGTCACGATACTGGCTGCCACGATTAAATTGAGCTGATCGTCGGCGATATTAACATTTATAAAGCCGGGTACCGTACATGTCAAATCAAGCACTTTCAGTCATCCAACCACCAGGGGGCGAACACAAGGTTAAGACTTCATTAAGCTGCCGAAATAGAGCAAATCCTGCAGCAGCGGCAGGAAGTGCCGCGGCATAAGCGGCAGCCTCAAATGATTCGGGAGAGCGTGAGACGCGATGTTGGGAGCAGACAGTACCCCTCCCCCAACGAAACTTTGTCGGCACATAACTTTGCAGCGATAGCGTGCTGCCCCCCCTGTCAACGAAAAAACGAACAGCCCTAACCTGTACACAAACTTTTTAACTGTGGATTTGTGCACTGCAAACTGGTTTGCAACAACGCAGTATTCTTCAGAGCTAGCCAGTTTGTATAAAACAATAGCGGTTCACATCTGGAGGGGAATTGGCGTTCTAACAGTCAACTCCTAGGGACTTCATCAGTCCACAAAGTTTGTTGAATGATCTGCGCGTCGTTCGGAAATTGTCTTTCCATTCCGTGTCCGAAAACTCCTTCAATATGACCCTCTCCCACCAGTCTGCTCCAAGCCCGCATCCAACAAGAACGAGAGTTTCGGGTCCGTAGCGACGGCACAAAGCACAGCATTGAAGATATTGTGTTCCAACAGCAAACAACGTTCTTGTCTGCCTTTTAAAATCACCATGACCACAAGAAATAGGGTAAACCTTATCTGCAAAGTAACTAACACGTACATTATGAACTATTGTACATATCGTAATGATGTAATATGTCAACCGAAAGCAGCTGACCAGCTGAAAAGACTCACGCCACCCCCTAGTGTTGGGAGGATGACACGTTCCCGTCAATAATTCAAATTTCTCAGCTGCAAGTGTACGGGGACATGGTGAGAACTCTGATTGGACGAGAAAACCAAATTATTGCTTAGTCCGATTAAGCTCTGCATGTAAACGCACTGAATGTGATGCCCGTGTCTTGGCCAGTGGTATAACTACTGGTTCTCTATTCTCTGATCACCCCTCTCCCCTGTGTCTCAACTCCCACCTTCTGTGTGCACCTTCTTCCTTCCTCCTTAGTCCGCGCTTCTTTTCAAGCTGCTGCCGCATGACGCAGCAAATCCCAAACAGTCTTAAGGGTTTTTTCCTTCTTTCCAAGGCTCCTGCAATTTCTCTCTGTATGTCATCCAGACAGGAGAATTAAGTATCTCTTCCTTTGTTACTCTTGCCCCTTTTCTTCCTTGGCCTCTTACTTTTCCCCTGCTCCCTGCCAGCCTCTTTCATTACCCGTCTGGTATTTCATAGTGCCTGTCTGTGTTTCAGGTGTAAAAATTGGATGACATGCGGTGAGTTGTGGATTAAAGTGAATGTCAATCACCTTCTTTTTCTAAAATCCTCACTCCTCCAGGCAATCCTCCCCGGTGGCTTTTGGTCCCTGTGGGGATTTAAAATTTTTTCACCCCCCTTTTCACTTCTCTTTTCTCTCTCCAACTTTGCTCACACACGCCACATGCTAATTGCTTTCCTCGGCTAACCGTGACACACGCACACCGTGTCAATTTCCGACCCCCTCATCAGTCTTTCTCCTCACCGTATGTCCTGTTCTACTCCCCCTTGGTCTCAAAACTCATTTGCCTTCCCCTTTTATTTCTTGACTCTTCTTGTCTGTCTGTGGCCACTGTCACTTCTCTCCATCACTCCCACCACCGTGTTACACCCCAGACCCATGCAGACCAGAGAATGAAAATCCCCCACTCGTGTGATGAAATTGAACAGATCCGTGGCCGCAGCCGAAGCTACAAATCTTGTGATGGGAAAAGAGCTTTGAGCAAAGCTTGGCAGAATGAGGAAGAGGGGTAAATTAAAGAAGAGAACCTTCTTTATCTGTTTCTACCCAGAGAAGCGGACAACAGAGATGGCTGATTACATAAACTGTCCTCTGAGTGGAAGCCGATTTCATTAGCTCCTGAGAAAAGGCGGTGGCGATTCAGTGGCTGGAAGGATTGATCTTATTAAACAGAATTTGGAGTTGAGGCGCCAAACACGGGCGCACAGGTGATAACGTGGACAGACGCGTCAGCGGGGCTCCTCGCTTTGAAAGAAGTTGACTAAAGTGCCTGCGAGTGTGTTCAGGGCCGTCGTCAATTACAGCCATTCTTTCATGCCTCACCTCCTTTTAAAAGTCGAGTAATCGGCCTTACAATGCGCTGACATTTCCATAATGAAGAGGAGAGGCCAGACTGGCTGCCAGTGAGTGGAAACCGATCCTGCTTTTTTCAAAGTGTAATCAAATAGACTTGCACACATATATACTCGGGCGACAGTAAAATATAATGTGTGTTGTCTGGATTCCAGTCAGGGTGAGGATGACTGGCTTGCAAAGTTGTGAGAGTTAATGTATTTTTACAAAAGTCTAGCGATCGGATTCTTCAATCTCATATTCAAAAGTTAAAATGAATTTTTTTCCCACACAATATGAACATTTCACCTAAATAAAATTCATTGTATTTGTTTTTTTGAGCCCAAGGAAACACAACTTTATTTTCGAAAATCTCAATTGGAAATTGAGCGTACTCTGCATTTTTACCTTAACCTCAATTTTTGCTGAAAGTGGAGCCATCATCTAGAGCCACGAGTGATAATATCTTGATCAGTATCACACTTAAATTGTTTCATCTATTTTACTGACAAGGAAAAAGAATACTTTCTATGTTGACACCCTAGTAGTTGTGCATTGCCCTGATGGTCGATGCACGCTGGCTTTTCTCACTACCCGCAGTAGAGTTTATCTGCAAGTGCACAGATTTTAATAACACAACAACTAAATGAACCCGATGAAATGTGTTAAATGTCCTAACTGCACCGGGCCGAGAGGGACCTTCCTTTTCACAGAGTTCCCGTGTCTCCTTGTGGAAGTGCTCAGGTCAAACAGCTATTACCAAATCCTCTGGGCAATTTACTTTGGTTTAGCCTATGAAGTGCATTGATCTGAGATAAACTGCATTAAGCATCCATTAGAGCAGCATGTTTAGGCTCCTCTATATGTTCCACTGAAGGCAGGTAGGGATAATATTCTCATTAACCCTTCGAACAGGCCAGATCAGCGTCCCCCTTTTTTTAAATGAGAATTTATTTTGTGGATTTATCACAAATGAAATTCAGCTTGTCCAGTCAGTACACCTTGACACTTCTGCATTACTGCAGTAATTGCTCTCTCTCACTCTATGTACTGTATATATATGCATCACTGTGAAAATATTTCAGACTATGTGCCTGATGGTACTCTTGCAAACTACATTGAGGGGCTGCAGGACATTGTGTTTTCATGCGTGGGCTAGGATGAGGCAAAGTAAGCACGGCCTTCTCAGCTCCTCCTCATCAGCAACATTCAGCTGTTTCTGTGGTACCCTAAGGCGCCAATGGACGTGCCAGAACAACTCTCAAGGGTTGACCTCTCAGAGGCATGCTTATCAGATAACTGAAGCACCTCATTTGGCAACTTCACTCCGAGCTCGCCCCCCGGGTGTCTGGGCTCCTCACCCTATCTCCAATACTGTGCCATGCTGTTCTCCAGACGAACCCTACGGATTTGTGACCTTGTCCTTTCAGTCACTAGCCAGACCTCGTGAACTCAGGTTGACAGGTAAACCTTGAGGGAAATGAACCGCATCATCCACAAAAAAGAAATCCAATCCTGTTTGTAGTTCTTTTCTGGTCATTTACAGCTGCAACTGTTGAAATAAACGTGCCGACGTGTTGATGCTACCAACCATGTCAACACATATCGGTACTGTCTTTGGGATTACTTGAAAGTCATGATGTTAACATGGTGGTAATGTCGTCAGCACTGACGCCTCACAACAAAAAGGTAATGGGTCACTGGGGCCTTTCTGTGTGGAGTTGGATTTTCATATGTTCTGACTCTTATCCTAAATGACAAGTGGTGCTTGGCTCTGTGTTTGCATTTGCTTTCACTTTACACCAAAAGTTAATACAAATTCCTATTTGTTGAAGCAGGTGCAAAAACTACTGCGACGCATCACTTGAATGTACACCTGCTTCATCATATGCTCACATGCGTTCCGGTTGGTTTGCAGATTGACATTTTTGGCCGCTGATAAAGGAGCAGTCAAACAGGTAGTAAATATTCATGTCTTACACAGCTTATTTAATGAACTGTAGTGGTAGGTTGTGCAGATTTGGACTTTGCCACTTCCTTTTTACAAGCTGCCATATTTCATGGGCGGCTGAGATAAGGTGTACAAGAAAAGGTCGCACTCCTCGCAGGGTTTGAAATGAACTTTTTAAAGAGACGAAATATGAAGAAGGGGGGTTGTAGCGCTGGCGTCAGTGGCCAAAGGGGTGCGAGACGGAGAAGCGGGGTAATGCATCATGCTGGCAGGGGTCAGGCAATGTAATTAGCTACAGAGGAGCTCAGTAATCATGCAACTAATACAGTGTTTCAGGAGATAATTAGTCACACAACTGCAGTGGGATGTCTCCTGCGCTTATATACATGATGTGGATATTTATAAATACATCATTTGAGGAGGGAATGCTCTTTTATGTGGGCTCTGAAATCAAAGCGGCCACATGTGTTGGCCACGCTGACAGATGTGGGACTAAGCTTGGATTAGCTTTCACAGTTGCATGTTTGCAGCGGCAAAGCAAATAACCTCCCACCCTCCCCTTTTTGTTTTCTTTTTCTTTCTCGCTTTCTTCTTTCTATCTGCAATATGTTTCCCTCCACCCCCTACCTCACCCTCCTCCATAGAGAGGACTAATGAGGGCTAACGATGGAAGCGCATGCTGCCGCTTTTCCCTTTCATTAACGGATCACATGCTGCTTTTCATCAGAGTCGCTTTTTCTTTTTTTGTTGGTCTTATCTTCATCCATCACCTCGTCGCCCTGCCTGGTGTCCTTCTCCCCTTTCATCGCTCAAACGCAGTGGCTTTTTTCTCATTTCCCCCAATCTATAAGTATCGTTCTTTCGTTCTTCCTCGACCACCTCCTCCTCTATGAAAACTAACTTGCATAAATGAGGGTGTAATTGCTCCATTGTACATCAGTGAGCGGTCATGGAGTTTCCTGGTGTGGCCTGTTTAAATAGGTAGAAGCCTGCAGATGGCAGTCTGTCTCAGTAGATCAGATCATCTCGGGTGTGAACCAAGTTGGAAGAAAATAATCGTCATTAGAGCGAAAAGTGTCTGTCTTTGCCCTCCACTCTCCCTCCCCCAAAGTCTTGCACAGCTATCATTTCATGATGTGGACATTGTGACACGTCTATGTGTATGATTCTAACTATGCCTATGTCATTGCTGGTTTCTGTAAGACATTTCTTCTTCCATCCAGAAGGCCTCTTCAGTTGTGAAAATGCTCTAGAATGTATGAGGTATTTAACCGTAGTGGGGAAGACCTTGAAAGTGGTCCTGAGGGTCGTCCCGCCCTATAATCAAATGGGTTGTTTTGTTATGTGGATTGGGTGAAACCCATTAGTGAGTCATTGCCTTAACGACTCACTTGTGGGATGTCTCCCCCATCCCAGCCATTATGTGAGTTGTCAGGCTTGTCTGGGTTGCAACTCGAATGAGGGTTAAGTCGTCTGGGGAAGGAGTTCAAGGCTGCCTGAGAAGTGGCTGATAATTTGTGTCGTAGGCCTGGTGTTTAAGTAGAGTCGTTCCACCTGGTCCTAGATGGCTTCTATCACACCTTTCTCAAACCATCTGCCAATCCCTGTCCAGAACAGATGAAGGAATGACCTACCTCCTTGAAAGCAACCAAGAATGTGTAAGAAAGTGGAAAGTTCCCTGCAACTCTGCACTTAAGGACTGTGATGATCTGGACTGAGTACAATCATATTAGCAGTACCATCTCTGACTTTTGAAATTGCATTTTGTGAATGAACATTAATTATTATTATTATTTTTTTAAATAATTTCAAGGGTAAAAAAATATGTCTGCTTCTCACATTTGAGAATACAGCTTAATGTGTCCATCTTGAGCGCTCCAAAATCTCTCAATTCAAACACCTTGCTCAATTTAAGACCGTGCTCACTCACACGGAGTGGTTTTTATTATGTGATCAATCTGTTTTGCTTTCTGATAGATGGTACCAAGGTTCGGATCAATATCCATTCAAGAATTTGTCTCGACCGTATCGATTCTTAAAGATCAATCAGCTAGTATATTGTGCCTTTGCCCCTGTGCAACAATATGCCCAGCTTTGCATCGACATTCAAAACTGAGCGGCCGCCGATTTTCTGAAGTCCAGATCGTTAGAACATGGTCCAATGTCCAATCTGTTGTTTTGATGGCAAATAAGCTCTTTCATTCCTTCTGTCATCGACGACCCAGTAGCCCTGGTAACGAGCGACTTGTTTCATCTTTAAACTCCAGGCATTCAGTCACCTTGGCTCCATAGGTGTGTGCACTGTTGTTTCTTCTTCACCGCAGGGTTTGTTGCTTCTTTCAGCAGGGCCACTTGGAGCTCAGATCTTTGGCTGACTTTGAACTGATCACAGTGAGCGATCTGTGATGCTTCGTGCAAAACCCTGACCCAGAATTTGGTTGATTGAAAGTGATGTAGCACCAGCTTCTGCTCAAACACAGCCTTCTCCTGAAGATGCACCAGTGTTGTTTTAAAGGTCCCGTTTTTGTCAACGTTTTTGTAAAGTTCACTTTATTGACTTAATTTGCAGTGAAATTGTGTCTATATCCTGTCAGTCTATTCAGAAACACAGAAGCTTTAGACAGAAGAAAGTGTATTAAAACAGCCAGTTCTTAGTGACGTCACCATGGGTGCTTGTGCCCCTCCCAGATGAAGGTTGGTCCCTGTCTTTACCAACTGGTGTTTCTAGCTTGTAAGCAAATTTACCATTCATCAGAAGTCCACCTTTTATTTATTGTACTTGAATCTTCAACATCGAACACTGTCATTCAGCCCATTGAGATGTCACAATAGGTCACTGATATCTCACTAAAACATCCTTCAGGTTCGTCGCAAAATCCCCAGCCTCCTTTTAATCAGTAATGAAGTGAGGTGGCTGAACTGCAGGCCCGGAGGAAAGATCTGAAAATTGGTCTGATACAGGATGTCCGTGATTCCAACCACTTTTATGAAATATGACTGTAGATGTTCTACAGAAACAGAAACCGATGAGTATTCCTCCACTTCCTCTCCACGTGCCTACCAGGGGTTGTACAACGTGAATAAGCATATTCAGCAACCACCTGGATGAGGAGTGTGTGTGTGTGTGTGTGTGTGTGTGTGTGAGACTGAGAAACAGAGGGGCAGGCATAAAAAAAGGGTGGTGTGAAACCGTGCCATATTAAAGCTGCTGTTTGGCTCTGCCCTTCAATCTCACATGTTTCTGCTAGACGAGTCACCGGGTTCACATTGCACAGCCGTAAAAGACACATTTATAAGCTACCAGGAATATGAATAAAACATTAAAGCTGACAGCGGCGGCGGCGGCAGCTCGCTGTGGCTTCTCGCCGGAGCTTTGGAGGGAGACTGCGCTTCATGTTTGATACATGTTTGGCACACAGAGCTGATTCTATTAACCTAACAGGGCAGCTTGGGAGCTTGCTAAAAGCTCCTCAGTCCAGCATAGCACATCAGACTTATTGTCAGGCTGGCTAGATTAGTCCAACTCTTACAATTAACTCAACACTTCTTGAATTGTTGGTCTGTTTGTGATTGTGTTTTTCCCTTCTCCGCCTAACTTTTTGTTTTATGATGGGAAGTGTCCTGCTGCTGTTTTGGCACGTTGCCGAACCTTTACAGCTTTTTTTTTTTTTTTTCTTCTTTTTGTAATGTTCTTCAGACTTTCAAAGACAGGAGTTTGCTGGGGGAAAAGTTGCTGTAGGATAATGGATTGTCTGTGGTTTTTGTTTTGCCTTCCCCCAGCTCGAATTCTCAGAGCGACTGGGAGCACTTCCAGGCCTTTTTTGTGTGTGTGTGTATGTGTGAGATTGGTGTGGCGCGGCAGATGTGTGGATAACACACCCCCTGCCCCGCTCCTCCACGATCACCGCCAGTGCTGCCAAGAGGCGCACGGCCGTTCAGCCTCGCTGACGGTCATTGATGATTTCAATTTTACCGCGGGACGCCTCCGAAGCTCGGCACGATACTGGGAATAGATTTCTCGCCAGTTGCACTCGCAGTTGTTTTTTTGGCGCCGATCGATTCGGTAAGCGAGATATAATTACATCGCGTCTCGCTTCGTTATCATTTCCCATCCCGACTCCTGCTGTCTGCTTTCTCTAATCCTTTCTCTCTTGCTGGCCTCGCTGGCTGACGCTATCTGCCCCCCGCCATCCCCACCCCACCACCACCTGCTCTCTCTCTCCTGCTCTCTTGCACGCTGATTCAAGGTATTTCAGTTTTTTTCCGCCTTCTTTGAGAAAAATCCTCTGGCTCGCTTAATTAAAGGCTCCTCCTTAAGATGTCCCAGCCCACTCTTCCCGCCTCTGTTTTGCATCTCAGTCCTGAGAGACTCAAGACATGGAGGCCGTTTTTCACGTTGCCATGGCAGTTCCTCACTGACCTGTTCTTGTTTGTTAAGCTATGGGTCAAGTGTCTGGAGCAACAAACTAATAGGTTTCCGCACAACCTGTCGGCTGCACATCCCGCTCGGGCGTTTCTGCCACTTTAAAGCGACGCCGAGTGCTGCCTTTCCCCCCCTTATAATTAGCGTTTCATATCAAACTGCTGTTTGCATTTAGAGACCGACAGATTGTTTGTCCCCTCTCCTGACCTTTTATAGACTGAGTAATGAGTTCAGAAGAAAAAAAAGATCAGCGCTGGCGTTGACGTTGTAATGACTCATTAGCGGTGAAGGGGGAGTGGCGGCAGATTGGTGAGCCTTCGGACACTTTAAAAGAGGACTAATCAGATTATTCACTGTCACATCAGCGGGGTCGAGAAACCTGTTGAGTTGACGCATCTTTTGCTAAACTCCCAACTGAATCTCCCATGTGGCCCCGCCTATTACCCGCCCAGAGGGTGATAATTTGTCACACAGCACCAATGTTGCAGTCACACTGTTTTTGAAAAATTACCAAAAAGCAGGCTGAAGTGTACAGCACTGGTCTACCAGGTATAAGGTTCACCTTGATCGTACCGTGTGCCTAATAAAGTGGCTGTCTGTAGATTGCATGAAAAAAGGCTTGTGTTTGAATCGATTAGTTCACTGAAATAAAACCTCATCAGCGTACGTCATCCTTCTACTTCTGAGAATGAATGACTCACAATTTTCTTACATTTCCTCCTTGAACTTGTCTCAGTGCAACATCAAGCCAGTGTCTTAGAGCAGAGATATCGGCCTCACTTGTCTCGCGATGGTTATCTTTTGTCTGGGACGGGTGAAATACGCAGACTGCAGATGGACGCTTTTTAAAACCAATATACAAGATCTCAGATCTGACGATTTAGCGAATAAGCTGCACTGCAGAATGGCTGTCTTACCGTGGCCGTTTTTTATTCAGTATATATATATATATATATATATATATATATAATATGGAATCTAGAAAACCGTTCCTAGACAAGCTATTAAAAAGTTTATAAAGAAAAAAATATATACAAAATCTCAACAGAATTGAGAATTAATTTATTTTTATTCATTCATACGACCGCTACCAACATTCAGCACACAGAGAAGTGACCCCGGACTGGAAAACTGGAAAAAAAAATCAATTTCTCTTCCAGTATCTTGAAGCAATTATTTCTAACATGCTGTGTTCTCGAGGAACTCCAACACCTGCTGCTACACATTGAATTTAAATTCTAATAAAGGGTTGCGTGTGCCTGTTCAGCTAGAAACAACAAAGCGTTTTGCCAAAATGTACTGTTCAAGCGCCTTTTTTCCCTCCCACACGCTTCTCACTCGCTCAATTTCATGTCGACACGCAAACGTTCCACATTAAGGGGCGACGCATTTCAGTGGGGATTTCAGGCTGTTTCTGGTTGTGCTTCTTGATATTGAACACAGAGACCGGAAAATTCACTTTGATAAACATATATCTTTTGGCCAGATTAAAACAGAAGGCAGCGAACCGCCCGTGTGCTCGTTGTCAGGAGCACGGCTCGTTTCAATGTCTCCGATGGGAGTTGTAATAAAACGACACCCTCACTCGCCGAAACTTCTCTTTGATTTTATTCCCCCTCATGCCACTGGCTGTTGGACCCATGTTCTCGCACGAGAGGAGTACAAAGAGGGGAAAGGCACGAAGCAGAAATTACATAACGTACTCATAATTTTGCCCTTGTTTTCCATGTCACATCCAAGCCAGAGGTGCTTAGAGTAATATTTTTTTTTTTGATGTACCTTTATATTTTGTATTATGTATTGTCCTATGGTGTCTTTTTTTGTAAATGCCGAGTTTTCCTGTATGCACAACTAATTTACCGTAAGGTACAAATCAAGAAATCTTTATTTTGACTTTGACCTTGAATTAACCTTAAAATTGTGGACACAAAATGCACGTAATAGAAACAATAATTTTAGAAAAAGATAAGTAAAAAATTGTCACCAGAGTTTTGTAAAAATCACTAATGAAATCCTCGCTGTAGTAATGTTTAAAATGTGGAGCTAATTTTAAGCAAACTTTTGCCAATTAAATAAATAAACAAATAACATGTTTTGCCATGTTTCCAATAAGGTGGTCCATTAACAGGGGTCATGTGAGCTGAATGTCTACGTTGACTTGTGAATCATTTTCCGATTAACATTTTGCCTGCTTGCTCTGATTCCAAACAGACAAAAACCACCTGGAGCAAACGTACCTACTTCATTTAAAATTAGATTTTTTTTTCCTCAAACCAATGGTGATGAAGTGATTGAAAACAACCTGTAGTGAAGATACTGCTGCATCTCAAGTCCTCTGATGACGTCTCTTGCAATGTCTACAATGTCTCGGCATTTTCCCCGTTGCGCCTTTTCTTTCCCTTTGTTTTAATTTGTTGCCTCCATTTCCCATTGCCTGGTTGTCAGCGGCTCACGCTGTGTGATGAAAAGCCAATCAAGTGGAAAAAGAGGCTCCTGACATGGAAATAAAGTGGGCTGTATGCGTCTCCACTTATCTCCCGGCTCCGAAAACCACTTGCATCTCAGTTGCGTGGAGACAAAATAGGTGTGTGGAGGATGGGAATAAAATTCATATGTGGCTTGGGAGCTTACCAACAATTCCATACACGTGTTTTACATCTTTTTTTAAAAAAATCTAATTTAGTAGGCAGGCTGTGAGGGATCACTAATGTCAGGTGACGGTCGGACTCGTGTGCCGCGCGGGAAGTGAGTGAGTTCCCTGCGACGTGGCGGGTGGGCAGGTTAAGATGAATAAGGATCATTTAAGCCGGCAAGACCCCCACCACAAGGCTCCCCTAGCATTGGAAGCAACAGCCCCTCCTTCAGGGCACTTTCTAAATGTCAAGCTTTCTTGGCCCGTCCCGAGGTCCAGGGTTCCCTTCTCAAATTGTGTCATATTACAGCGATAATTCCTATCATGACTCAATTTGTGTCTCTGCACACTTGTCATTATCCACAGCGTCTGCGAGTCATCTGAGGACAATGCTGCTTCTGCAGTGGCAGCGACGGTAGTCAAATATTGGAAAAACCTTGACATTTTCCCCTGAACTACATTTTCCGCCCAATCAGAAAATCATTTGAAAGGATTCAAAGCGTCTTGCAGTCGCCCACATTCTTTGACTTGGTCATTGGCTGACCAATGCAGGCGTTCCGTGCCATCATTGACTGTGTGATATTTTGCCATGGCATTCAGAAAGCCGATACTTATCGAGGGGGCGACTCGCCTAAATGTTCAGATTGTGCCCTTAATAGGGGAGTAAATTGCAAATCTCGGGGGATGTTTTTACCCGCGATTGATTTGATTTGATAACTTCTGCTGCTCAATAAACCTTTCATGACTGCTGCCTTTGGCTCGCAAGGGCATTAGTGGGTTACAGATTTAGTCCAGAAAATCAGTCCCCATTTTTTCTGTTCTTTTTCAAAGATTATTGTGTTATAGGTTATTGTGACAGCTGATTTGGCCATAACGTCCTCTTAATTGTTGAAAACTATCATATAAGCAGCATCTTTGTACTTTTTTTTCTTCTTAACGTGGGGCACTTCTGCATTCCCTTCAAACAAGTGAGCCAACAAAGACATCGATTGATTTTTAGCAGTATAAGAAGGATTCTTTTTTTCGGAAAGCTGTAATAGGAGGGCTAAATATACTGTAGTCTATCAATTTGTAGAGTTTTTGTGCTAATTCACCATGCAAGGCTGCTCCACAGAAGTCAGAGTTGAAAAAAATACGAATTAGGAATAAGAAAATGTGGAAATGGGAGTAATGGGACCTTGACTTTTTACGCATTCATAATTTCAATATTACTTGAGAAGCTTTTGGCCCTGTTTGCACTTGGTCACTTGCAACTGTTTTGGGGGATCGTATCACGAAGTATGCATCTTGAAGCATCTGTTCGCACAAAGCATTAACATGCGTCTCGAGCGTGCCACTTGTGATCGCATTAGTGCATTTTTAACCACTAGGGGCAGTAAAGCGCAAAACTACGGCTAGTTTCACTTGAAAACGAATAAGAATCAACTTCCTGTTTGCGAACTATATCAAGTCACTCATTTTAATTCTACTGCAGCTCGTCCGTATTATCGGAAGTCGTGGACAAAGCCCGTTAATGGTCTTAGAGCGCAGACTAAAGAGAAGAGCAGCATGGAGAACAAAGAGGGCTTCAGCATTTGTCTCTGCTCTGATAGCCGCGGAACCAGAAAGATGCGTATGGATCAGAACGAGGAGCAATGACTGGTGGGACAGAGTGGTGATGACTTTATTTTCGGTAACAGTGGCTGGCAAATTTTCGGATGCAACGTTGCACATTTAATCTCATATGTGGGAAACTGCGACCACTGCTCCACTGACAAAATACACTAATGCGGAATAAAATTTATTAGCATCCTAATAAAAGAGTCGAACAAAAATGATTTGTTTTTCGCTTCTTGTTTGTAACTTTATAATGACGACGCCTGGAGGTGGGGCGCTGACCAAGTACGTACACGGGAGAGGTGAGTGGAGTTGGCGGTCGTTAATGTGGACTGAGATCGCATTCTGTTCACACGTCCGTGAGGAATGCTATGCGATGCGTCGAAACCACCTCACTGAGGTGGTTTGAGTAATCAGATGACAATACGGATTTGGACTGTTTCCACTTGGTTACTTCGTGTGATTTTTGCCGATCGGAATACGAAAAACACTTGAAATGACCAAGTGCAAACGGCCTAGCCTCTGTCTACTGTAGGAACTGCATCAATACCTGCCTCTACATTTTGTGGGCAAAACAACGGAGGATTATTGTAACTTTTTCCTTTTTTCTGATATAGAAGGGACAAACATGTACATTGTCATATTCTACATACATATTAACATTTTTTTTTCTCATACACTTCACCCAGTATCCCTTAGGGAAAGGATAACAAGCAAAGCAAAAATGAAGAAAAAAAAGACAGTCAGTTAAAATTCACCCCGTTTGCTGTGAGAAAAAGCCATGTGGTGTCGTTGCCGTTTCCTCCCGACTTCAGTTTTCAAACTGCAGGCAGGCAGTCAAAGCCGAGTTTACTGGGCCATTTTTTTCACCGCCAACCTGTCAATCCCTGCAGGTTATTAGCTTTCAGAACTCCTTTAAGAGCATTGCAGCTGTCCGCTGCGGAGACAAGCCATGACTTTTGTTGCAGGAGCTAACAGTGGAGGTGTGCGTTTTTTTTCTTTTCTGCCGGGCTCTCCATTCATGAGCGACCGTTGTCTTTTCAATAATTCACCGCCACTCTATTTGCGGCCTACAGATGTCTTCCATCAGCCGTGGCGATTGCCAGCACACCTCAAGACCCTCCATACGGTGCATTAAGACGTCTCGCATTTCTGATCCGTGAACTTCTCCTCGAAGAAGTGTCCGATACACGAAAAATGCAGGTAGTGGAAGAAAAAAGAGAGTGCTGTGACTGCTACATCAGAACACCAATGTTGAACGTCGCCAAAGCAAACACTTTTGAGGTGACATTTCATTTCACTGCTTGTCAGTCAGAAAAGTTCTGTCTTGTTTGAAGGTTGCCAGTCCAGTTTACCATTTACTCAATTTAATTGTGTGCACAGATCAACAAAAAGGTGTTAAACTTGCTGGTTGTTAGTGCCAAGAAAGCATCTCTGGTGACAGCAGCCCAGACAATTATCTCAAGCTCAAGAGTCAAATCAGTTAAAAGGCTTGAACTGCTCTGTTCCAACAATTTGCACATATTTAGATCACAAGCATAATACATCTAATGAATGAATTCAAATTGGAGATAAAATTTTCCCAAATGCATAAAAGTCCTTTTGCCTCCGAGGGAGATCTTTCAAACCACCACCGACGACAAAATGAATGGACCTGGAAAGACTTTTAGTGTCCGCTATGAATCTAAATATCTTTGTCTGCAATTGTTGTGCAAGATTAATGGCAAACGTCTAAAGCACCTTAACTCGCTATGGGCTATCTGTATGATTCATGTTACGGCCTGAGAATTGGTGGGGCTTAATGAAGCTCAGAAGAGGAAGGCCAGTTAGGCTGATGACTTTTTTCGCCATCCTGGCTAATCTGTCAGCAGGGTTGGTTGTCATTATATCTTCTTAATGCATCTGAAATATCCTATAAAATTATTGTTGGGGAAAATTGCAACAAAAGCAATCACTTTTACTCACGTACTTGGTTTAAGTGCAGCATTTCCATGTAATTTGCTATGGAATGCTAAGGTTGTAACAGATATTTCCCCAGGGCACAGTATAACCTCTATATTAACGGTGTGTTCCTTTATAGCTCGGAAGTCATATATATATATATATATACATATATATATATATATATATATATATATATGTATATTTTTTTGAACCACTATTTCACCACAACAGCCCCCCAAAGTTGAATTTTCAGCCTGGAAAGATTTGCGGGAGCCAATCGAAAGCATAATTTTGTACAAGCCAATAGGAAGCCTAGTTTTGCACTGACCAACAGGAAGCCTCATTTTACATGAGCCAATAGAAAACTTTGTTTTACACGCCTTTGCGGTGAGGGGGACTGTCGCGAGGGGTGGCTCCAGCCCATTCAACGCTGCTCGCAGCTTTTATTTTGAGTTGCTTTTGGGTTTGATTTAAAGCAAATCACTCTGTGCATTTACATGGCACTAGAAAAATTTGCCTGGCCCACTCCACTGTGATTGGTCACACTCTTCGTCGCTGCTGAGCCTCACTTCCTCAGTGTGCCGATGCGGGAGTTGAGAGTAAACGGCAAACTTTACGAAACCGGCACAATTTAAACACTTACCGTTGTGAAGGCTTCACCCTTTAGCAGCTGTTTACCGGCTAATCCAGCTTCGTACGGACCCAGTGCGGGCTGAGTTACGACCGCAAGGCGGACCGAAGGTCCCTGGACGGTTTTTGTGCCTTCCGTGTCCCCGGAAATATATTTTACTTTTTGTACTGACCGTGTTTTTGTTTTGTATTTTTGGGAGACATTTTAATAGGGCTTAGAATGATTTTGTTTCATACTGTTGACTTGTATCAGTATATGAATATCGCTATAAGGAGTGAAACATGCGAGTCGCTGCCTCTTCAGTTTCGCTGCCAGCAAACACAACACACAAACAGAGCACGGTGTTAGCGGTGGTGGCTCACAGTCCTCATACATGTTTTCAAATATTGCCATGGCTGATTATTCTCTCGTTGTCCACCGGCTGACCGGACTGGTGTTCCATCGCATCCGTATTAGACTGAACAAACCTCCAACATTTTCTCTGTTCGTTCCACTCTGACCGTTGTGGTCCTTGGTGTTGCTCTGTATTTTATTTATTTATTTATTTTAATTTCCCTGACACCGAAAAACATTTTCTTGGAGCAGCGCAATGCGACATCACTTCCGGGGCAGAGCGGGTCCGAGAGTGTGCCTGAGCTTGGCCATGAAAGGAGATCCGGAACGCATTCACGTCAATACGTTCCCAGTGTTAAAAAAAACAACCTCCGTGAACAGAGTGTTTAGAACCATGCCCAACAACTTGAGGGGCTCACGTCCAAACGCATGAACCTCATTATTTGACGATTTCGGATCATTTGACGATAGGGTCCAACATTATAACAGTATTTGGAGCTCAGAAAAGTGGAAAAGCATCATAGGTGCCCTTTAACAAAGTATTTAAATCCATTACTAGGCGGCAAAACTGGTATATGTGTTCCGTCGATGCATCCCATAATTTGTGGTAAGCCGAACTTCTGCTGGAACCGGCGTGCAGTGGCACAAGCTTCCTCCACGGTTGGCACTTTAATGAGCGTGTGTAACTGAAGACAACATTCCTTTGCAAAACCTGTATACAAACTTTTTAACTGTGGATTTGTGCACTCCAAAGACGCGGTATTCCGCACAGCTTGCCAGTTTGTATAAAACAATGGTAACGTGGTGACGTAATAGGTCAACTGGAAGCAGCTGACCAGCTTAACACACTCACACCACCCCCTAAGTGTTGGGAGGAGGACATGTTCCTGTCAATAATTCAAATTTCTCAGCTGCATGTATACGGGGACAAGGTGAGTACTCCGATTGGACGAGAAAACCGATTTATTGCTAACTCCGATTAAGCTCTGCATGCAGTGAGTGTGTTAAAAATTCCCACCCATGCAAATTTAAGTCAACACATTTCCCAGAGGTCTTGCAATATTTTTAAAGAGTTGCCTTTGAGTTTGTATCTTATGAATGCTTAGCAGTCAAGCCAATGATTGTTTGGAACAATGAAAGGCATGTTGGGGTAGGGTTTCTTTTATGATACCACTTTATAGGAGTCAATCACCAAAGATAATCGTAGTTCTGAGTCTCTGAGTCTGTCACCCAACGTACCCAAGTTCTGCGCAAGTGATTTGTTCTGCTACAACTGCTGATTTGAAACAGGAATATGATCCATTTCACTGTGGAAAAAAAGAAAGAAAGATCAACAATCCTCTCGTTTTTCTCTCAAGTGAGGAGTCCGTTCGCTCCATGAGTGGGGCTGGACTACTCTTAACATCCGAGCAATTCTTTCACAGCACAGCCTCATATCAGGCAATTTTGAATGGTTCGTTTAGTCACTTCTGCACGGTGGCCAACATACAATCGGTCCACCACCAGTTTTTCCTTTTCCATTCTTACCTTTGCCCTCTGTGTATAGTTACCTTGTGAAGATGTCTTCAATTGCCCAGAGACTGCACACGTAGAGACAGAAAGAGACAAATCCTCCGGGAGCCTGTTTGCTGGGAGAAAAATCAGCATTCAGTATTTTAATGCATCTCTCTGAGGCAAATGGATCAGAGGATGAATGGCACAGCGTGCCGACTTTATCCTCATGTTTCTTGATAGAAAACAAAAACACAAACAAATGTCCGTAATACTTTTACTCAAAATCAATAGTGTATTTATGTAAAAGAGAAATTCTGCCAGGGCACACGGCGGCACTATGCATTAATCCTGGATAGTTGTCATTTTGACCAACTTTCCCATTACTTTAAGGTGTCTTTTTTCTGCCTTGCGTGAGAAGGAATGTCCAACTTTAGTTCATCTAAGTCTCAGAATCCTCTGGGAGAGTAATTACCCATATCGGTGAAAAACCGGCTTGTGGGAATACATTTGAAAAATGCTAAAGGGGGCGAGAAGGAGGGAAGCGGCGCGGCGTAATGGGACAAGAGAGGCGAGATGTCGGGCGCCGCAAATGAAAATGAAAAGTCGCCCTTCAAATCAGCTGCGAGAATTGTGACACGTTTGGTTGGGCTGCCAGGGTGACAATCAGCCGTCATTAGAGGAGTCTGAATTATGCACAGCGGGAGCTTTTAAGCAACCATCTTTGACAGCCGTGGAAGAGTGAGAGAAAGAGAGAGTGAAAGAAAGAGAGAGAGAGAAACTAAATAATTTCAGCCACATTTTTTTTCCAGAAGTAGCAAAGTACTGCTGTTTGATAAATGAGGCTTATGTAATGGCGCGGAAGTTACCCTCCCCCACCCCACACACACACACACACACACACACACCCACACACACACTATTGGAGACGTTCATACGTGTTGACAAAGTATCCAGTCATATTAATACCAGGGGAGATGCCGGTCGATGCTCCCCCGCTCCGTAATGAGAGAACGAGAACAGTGATGGGGCGATGTCGAACCCGGTGCGGACGATCTCATGGGCGCTAACGCGACTTGGCTTTAAGTAGGGCGGCGGGACGGATGGGTTGGGTGGAGGGAGAGGGTTGCTGCTGACTTTAAGGAGATCATTCCGATAAATAGACTTGATGAGGCTGGATGTGCCTAGCGTTTCCCCTCCACGGGGCAGAGCGGGCCGAGCCGTCATCACTGGTCGTCGCGCGCATCCGCCGGAGCGGAAGGGATTATGACGCTAAGTTGGCTCAGCATCTCTGTTTTTTTCTTTTTTCTTTTTTTTTTTTTTTTTGAGGGCCAGTTCGGTGTCGTGGCTCCGGCTGATTCGCAGCAGGGGCAAGCACTATATTTACCGGTTGGGCGTTGACCGCTTGAATTTAATGGCCACAGTAAGCGAGGGCGAGTCACTCTGTCTGATCATCACGTTTTGTTTTTTTTGTTTTTTTTGGGTACTTCATCTTTGACAGCGGCTGTGAAGAGTCAAAAGCCCTCTAATCAGCCGAAAAGCCCCTGAGCAGCGGAGAGTCGGCATTTTGTTGGGAGCTTTGTCTCCAGTACAAGAGCGAGGGCAGTTTCTCGGAATTTGTAAGAGGGAGCCGTCTGAGTCTTCCACGCAACACTGTGATCTGCAGCACTTTAATGTAAACACTTTATTATTATTTTTTTTTTTAATGCATAGATTTAATGGTCTGTGAAACACACTGAGCAAAACCCGAAGAATTTTATAAAATACCCCTTCACATAATTTTAGGACCCAAAAGCAAGACATGGGCAGATGAGGATGTATAGTCACCCTAGCTCATTTATTTATATCATCATCATGCATATCCTCAATCCAAAATAGGCCAAAAAACAAAAACAAAAAACAAATAGATTGTCCAAAGAATTAATCTAATGAAAAACCTTGTGAATTGGAAGATAGGCTGAATTGTGCATCTTGGACAAAATATACTCATGAACCTGAAGTCCAAAACGATGCTCTCACACATTGCACCCTGAGAGGAACACTAATAATCCAGATACTTCACACATTCACACATTAGATTTTCTGAGCCAGATACTACAGGAGAGCTACGGTAAAGGAGGGGATCATCTGTATTTGCTTACGTCATTGATGAGCAAGTGGACAAGGAATGAAATACCTCAACTTGGCTCTTTATAAACCGAGAAACTTGAGCCTGCTGTTGGGTGTTTTCCTCTGGTGCAGCTTCTAGAAATGAAAGTAAAATATTCTAAATGATTGATTATTTTTGCATATTATAATGAAAATATATGTCCTGCACTACGCTACTGCACATTGAGTGAGAGGGGTCACTGACATGGACAATGCACTTTGTAAGCTTGCTCCTGAGACAATCTCAAGTGTGCAAGTTAATGAATATACATAGATTATTTTTTTTTTTAATTATTATTTTTTTTAAAATCACCCAAAGATGACTGCGCTTCTTACCTCTAAGGAACATTGTTTATTGGTGTTATGCCAAATTGTCTAGTTTGACTAATGCAAAAAACAATTTATTAGAATGCTCTATGCTCCTCATAAAACTGCCAGCTTTAATCAGGCGAGTATACCTAGTCAGGATAATGTTGTTGTCACAGTTAAAATAAATCAATGCTGTCAGGTTGAGAATAAGAAAGACCTTGCCAAATTTCAAAGTCAGAGAGAGATTTTTTTTTCTCCACACTCAACCACACACAAGAGTAGGTGGGTCTCCATCTTGTCAGTGCCAAAGACCAACCAGAAGGGAGGAAGTAAGTGAAGGTAATGGAACCGTAGTGTCACTACTTTGATTTTTGCATATTCAGTGCACCCCATCAACTAAATCATATGAGTAAGTCCTTTATTTGGCCATCTCTCTCCCACCAATCATGGGAAACCAATTGAAGTTGAGTCAGTATCCTAATAGTTGTTCAAGCTGTTATTAAACATCAGCACATTCAGTCAGTCAGCAGAATAGAAATCTATAGGTAGTAATCACAAATAATCCAGATTGTCAGCTTCTTTACAGCTTTGCTTTTTAAATTCAACAAGTGAAATTTGCACTATACCTAATATTCAAATCGATTTAATTCCACAAGTGATTTCTGCTGATTGGCGACTCTGCGTGATGTCTCAAAGCAAGTTTCTTTGTTTTTATTTATCCCTGTGATAAACTGTGAACAAGGGGCTTGGATTGGCTCCAGTCCTACAGTGTAGGATAGATGGTAGTGGGAAATTACAGTGCAAATGCTCATCAATTACAGTTAAACATTTTCAATGTTAGTTATTATGTTTTTTGTTTTTTTTTTATAACTATTGCATCATAATGGAATGGGCTGCTCTCAATCCTAAACACAGTGGGAAACGCAGTGCCTCCTGAGCATCACAGCATCATTTAGTGTTGATCACATTGCATTAATTGTCACTCGTTTTCTGTGTACATTGGAACCCCACAGGCCTTCCTATGCAGCTGTGGTTATCACCGCAGGCAGGTGTCTCCAGGCCCTCACGGGAAACTGCTGGCGCGGAATTATATTGATGACATGCTGAGACAAATAATCCGTGTAGGTTTTAAAGGCAACTGCCATGGGACTCGCACAGGGAGACCGGGCTGGGGGCGGGGCAACATGGCCAAGCGGGAAAAACTGTCATGTTGAAAACAGTTGGACGTATTTACGATGGCACCGGATCGGCTTATTAACGTTGCTGTTAAAATTCTACCACGCTGACACAGGTTTTGCAATTAAGCCAATATGCTAACATCCACTGGGATTCATTTAAAACGACACCTCGCACTAAAAACAATGTGATAACGAGTCCCAGTGAGGTTCGCGTGAGTTACATGCCGACAAATTAGTTGCTGCACGTATTTTGTAACTAGTTCTATTCACTCTTTCAACAAATTCGAAAATAGTTTTGGAGAGGAAAAAAAGTCCACTTGGTAGAGAAAACATTAGCAAGCAGCTGTTTGCAGATGGAGCTTTTTTTGCCCAGCATTCAGATTTAATGAAACAAAAGTCAGCAGGGCAGGAGGAGATGTTTGCAAAAGCTATTAGGAAGGCAGGAACAGATGGAAAACTGGCTGTGATTCATTTAAAACTCCACTATTATTGTTGACACGCCCGTGGATGTTGCGATTCCTCGAACTCCATGTACTTGATAAACAATAATGTACTTGTCTTTTAATCATAAAAAAACATAACAACACAAGTAGACTAGCTCCTGCTCAACATTTTCGGTGGCAGTGCAGAGAGAGAGAGAAAGAGAGAGAGAGAGAGTCCGAACCGTCACAGGTGTTCTGTCTGGCTAAATGAAGACGTGTAGTGCACAACAGGCGGCTAAATCACCCAACACCCGGGCCAACATCTGGCTTTTGCCGCTCGCAGAGACCTTGGTGAGGCAGCTGCCGATGCGAGTTTGCATCTGTGTTTGACGGGAAGAAGGGAGGAGAGGACGGGGAGCAGCTATTTTCCCGACTGATGCCTCCTCTCCATTTCAGAGGCTTGACACGAGTCTCTGTTTTCCCACGTCGATGCCCTCCTCCATCTTGCCGAGAACATGGACGACTCTTCGTGATCCCCAAACACGGTGCCATTAAAGCCTTTTGACTGCTGACAAGGCCCTGGTACATGGCTGACGAGTGGCGTGCCACCCTCAGGGAAGCGAGGCAGGACTTCAGTCTTGTGACCCTGTTTTCTGCCTCCCGGTGAGATATTACACAGGCTTGCTGACTTGGTGTGACTCATTCTTGTGTTCACCTACTACGGGAACCAGTCACACCGTTCCATGTCCCAGTTTTTACAGCAGGTGACAAATACGCAAGAAAATATTCATCTGACAGCTATATTATTCATAGCACAGTTTGCTAGTTGGTTTACCACAGTTCATGAGAAATATCCAATTCATTTCTTTTTTCCAATTGTTTTCTCTGTTCACAATGTGTGTGTATTGTTTGGTCTCTGCATATTGAAATGTCAAACTGCTTTTCTGAGTGTGAATACCGACACTCGAAAACATGAAAAGCTTCAACATTTAGGACATGTTAGTGATGCCCTTAGATATCCAGGGCTGCACATGCACACATTAGTCTGGACGGAGATGCGTCTTCTCTTCGATGAGGCTTGGGTAGTAACCCACAGGCCCTCACTCCTTACGAGGATTGGTACCGTAATTTCCAGACTATAAACCGCTACTTTTTTCCCATGCTTTGAACCCTGCGGCTTACACAACGGTGTGGCCAATCTAAGTTTTTTCCAAATGAAGAATTGCATATGATGCAGCTTTTAAGTTAAAGGCAGTCGATCTGGCTGTCAAAGAAGGGAATAGAGAAATACTGATCATTTCTATATCACAAGAAAAGGGTGAACACAGAACAAGTCAATCAAATAATGTTTCTGAGCACGGCGCGCTCGCGCACTCGTCTGTATGTTCTCTTGTCTTTATGCGCTCTGTCTTTGTGAGCTCCGATGCGTCGCTGCCTCGAGTCCGACTCCATACCAATTAACCGAGGTGACCAGCGGGACCCCGCAAACAGGATCCGCGGTGTGAGTCCAGAGCCGCAGGCTCGCAGCCGCCGAACCGATCCGCTCCGCAGACCCGTTTCCTGGCGAAACACCTGCGGCTTATAGTCCAGTGCGGCTTGTATATGTACACATTTGTTTTTTTCCCCTAAATTTAGCTGCTGCGGCTTACATTCAGGTGCGCTTTATAGTCCGGTAATTACGGTAATTGTAATTATTTTCCATGAATGCGTAATTCCCAGCAAGAGTGGGTCATAAGCTCAAGTTGATTAAGTCCCTGCCCTTTGCACTGCTACCAATCGGATGGTTTAGTGAGGTACTTGGATCGGCCCTGCTGTGATCGGTCATGGTCCTGGTGGAGTGCATACAAGACGATCAAACTTGAATTCACTGATGACACATAAGTCTTTCCCACCACCATAAAGTCCATCGTTATATTTTTTTCCGTTTTGTTTTTAAAAAAAACTAATCCTTCAGCCATATTAGGCACTACATTACACATCATAATTTTTTAAAAAGGACAAGTAATGACAATGCTCCAGTCTGCATCCACCAAATGGGGTCTCTGTCTAACGGCCAAGAACAAATTGTGCAAAGCGTTGATGCCAATCTGACCTCCTCCTGGCAACACCAAGTAAAATAGGAACAAACAAACACAACTGGGGCAAAAATGCAATAAAAGTTGAGGCTGCCACCTTTAAGAGGACAGTTGCTTGACTATATGCTGACACACGTAAGTTGGTTTGTAACCGACGGGGGCTACAAGATGTGAGCATGACGGTCTGTCAGTCTAAATTAAACATCACAGTTGGTGTCCATATTTCCTTCCCCGACTTGTGCCGAACGCTTGCTTGAAATACGAGAGGTAAAACGAGCGAAGCAGTCATTGAATTCATTTGTCAGTTTCTCCTTTTACCCAGTGGGAACCTCAAAATAAATACCACCCCTTCCTTAAAAAAGTAAATGAAAAGACATGCTCGCCGAATAAAAATCTGCATGATGGATTGATGAGCAATAAGTTTGTCGGTGACGAGGCATGAGTTGCCTGGCGGATATTGGCATGATTCCTGCTGAAGTCTTTAAATCCCCTGGGTGATAAAACGTAGCTGCAGCCGCCAGGTTTCGTTGGAATCCTCTGACTTCTCCGCCCACTGGATTTCTCATCTCAACCTTTTGAAGCAGGTGGCAGAGAGATGGGGCGGGACATTATTAGCAGCTTCTTACCTCTCACGCCCTTTACCTTCCTGCTGCAGAAGGCTATTGCCAACGCGCCACTGATAATGCTTAATTTTCGCGACTGCCACTTTATAGCTCCCCCCGTTGATCGCCGCACATTGATACACAAATGAGTGATTGCAAATAAGGGCAGCCGATCTCTTTCGCTTCTCTGCTTCCCTCCCGCCGCCTAATAGATGTGACAGTATGCAGATGATATTATGCTTTGCGCACTCGCGCGCAGATCCAGATTAAGCGGGGAGGCAACGCGCCGGCTGTCAGCGCTCGCTTTTGAAAACAGTTTTCCTATTTACCCATCAAAAAGGAAAAAAAAAGAAACGCCAAAAACATCCCCAGTAATGAGCTGTCCCTCCCCTCCCCGAGAATGAAAAGAGCTAGGGCTGTCACAGCGAGCGGCGTCTCCTACACTCGCGCCTGCCTACTGTATGCTGAGCTGATGTGCGGATGATAATGCCATCACGAGGATTAGCGTCTCTTGCTGAGAGCCGTCTGGCTGCCGCTGTCTCGCACCCATCGCTTTCACTCCCCGTCTGAAGTTAAAAAACAAAGCCCCACCACGAAACGCATGAGTCAGATCTTTTTTTTCCTCCTCCTTCTTCTTCTTCTTTTTTTTTTGGGGGGGGGGGGGGGCTGGTGATATAAGACTCAACTTAGTGACTCTGACCAAACCAGGTCTCACTGCTGAGTCGAGTGCCTTTACTCTATATATATATATATGGTGTCCGCTGCAGACCCCCACCATTAAGCCGAGTGCATTAAGGGCAAACTTCATACTAATATGCCTGCAAGATCAGCCGCGTTCACGTAGCTTTGCCGCTTCTTTTGTTCCCTTCGTGTTGCTTTGATTTTTTGCTGAGATTATTTTCAGCCTCCTTTTTTTCCTCTTCCTTCGTCTTTGATTCCTTGTCTTAGCGATATTTTACCCCAAAGGGCCACAGCATTATCAGATGGCTGTCTTTTCAGGCTAGGTACAGGGAATTGAGTTAGACGTCTCGGAGACAACGGGGCCTTTGTTGCAGAAAATTGTCTTTGCGATCGTAATGCAGATATACTCCAAATTAGAACTTTCATGAAGCTCCGCCAGAGCAGCAATTTTATTAAAATAAATAGGGGCATTATTTCAAGATGCATTCATCCTTTTTCTCTCAACTCCCCAACCTTTTTATGTTTACTTGGCCCCTGTTTCAATATAGATCTATTAGTTGTCCGGTGTACCGAGGGTGGATGACACACTCAGGTCCACAGACAGCACTGCTGCCCTTTTCCCCTCTTCCTTGTCATGCTTTATTAATGTCTTTTTCCCTGACACAGCTCCTTGTGCAAGGATTAGAGGTAATTAACCTTATGAAAGAACACCAGCAGCCCAGCCAATGCTTGTTTACGCTGCAACTGTTGCCTTTCACCTCGCCTCCGTCTCCAGACCTCCTTATCCGTTTCGCACATTTCTAATATTACTTTGACACTCCACCGTCCAGGTCCCCACCCTCCCACTCAGACGCCCGCTCTCCTGTCTCTCACTCTGGACTCTCTCGGAGCCCATGAATTTTTTACATGCCTCTCACATGTCATCTGAAAGTTGCAAAAGGTAGAAAAACCTGGCTGGTGCAAGTTTGGAACAGGCACTGACACATGATGATGGAAAGGGTACCTTTGCCCAAAGTGGCATTTTCCTGTTACTATACTTGCAGTACACTTTGGTCCAGTACATTTAATGGGTAGCACACTTTATGTCGACTGCCTGGTGCTGACCCACATTGTACACTGCCCCTCTTCTACTACTGCTACTTTATCAGCAAATTGCAAGCACATTGTAAAGACAACATAGGAAACATTTTATTAATTGTAGACTGAAAACACCACAGTGTTAATGCCAGGTTAGAATGTGTGGCTCTAAAATGCACACAAATGTATATATGTTAGCGAGCCAGTGGATATTAAGAGCACATCTGTAAATAAATGAAATGTGTCTTTCACTTGAACTTGAATGTTCTATCTCACAATGCTTTAATTGAAAGCAGTGGTATTGATGTGCTTTGACAGAAAACACATTAAAACCAGTATACCACTTCAGCAGCAACAGTAATATGCATGCAATTGAGGATGTAAAGTCTTAGCATTTTTTTTTTATCAGCTTGGTAATGGATACTTATGTTAGCTAAAAGCCATGAGATGTGCTAACAAGTAGCTACATCAGCCAAAATGTGGATTGTGCCGCACTCAATTCTTGTAGCATTTTAAGTTTTGTATCCTCCCCCAGGGTGAGCCACATTCACATATCATGCCACATCATATCATATCATACCATGATAACCAAGATCATATCACATATCGTCAGGTATTAAGTAGGTATTTAGTCGAGAGGTATGCAGTTTGGGGCAAAGCAATTGTGCACACCCAGACCAAAACAACCTCTCAGTTTTGACCTTGTTCTTCTGGAGCTCAGAGGGCAGGAGCAGAGATGGAGAAGGACTGGACATAGAAACGATGCTTATTTCACTCATAATGACAGCGTATATCACTTGCGACAGAATGACACATTTCACATTTTGGCGCAGCGAGGTGGGAGATTGAGGCATCACAGGAGAGGTGACTTATGGATCTGGAGCTGCAGAAGCTAATCATAGTTGTCTCATACAACAACATGAGGGACGATAAACTGCAGTAGAGAACACACACAGTGTTCTCTCCTTATGGATATGCCCAAGATTGACCTTCAGATTAGTCACTTTTAATTACACACTGTCTTGTGCTGTTCCTCCGACTTCCCATCATACCGGGTGCCATTGCTTGATTAAAATATCAAGTCATTCAAAAATAACATGGCAAAGGGCACAGTCCATATGACAATGGTTAATGTTAGCCGAGTGTATGCTTGTGTGCCTCGGTATGGATTCGCATCGCGTACAAGTGCCTGCTCACATTTGCCCTCCCTCGCTCCCGAGTAGCCGTTTCATCCAACCTGCCGCTGCATCCGCCCCCTTCTCAAGCATCCCATTTCGGCCCCTCGTCGCTGAAAGACGGAGTGCCCTTGCAGGGTAATTATATTAGGTTTGGTGATAGGGGATCATAAAACTTAAAGCACTCTAATACCTGGGAATTGGCTTCGGGTCTGGTCGTGAGTCATGCCTCTGCTGTTGCGACGTTGTATCGAGGTGTGCACAGCCTTGCCTCGCCCGTGTCTTGTAAATTGCGCCATCATGCAGTGGGATAAACAGGTGACCCAAACAAATGGCCTTAAATCAGTACCCTTCACAATGTAACATGCAGCACCTTTCTTATTTACAGGTACACTACCCCCGGACGAGTGGTCAGGCTAATAAAATCCAACTTTACGGTGGCATAAAGCCTCCATGGGTAGTTTACATCACTTTATCTCATCTCCTGCCTGTTTGACACGTACAAGGGCCAGAAGGTCACGAAGACAAACGAGAAATCCTCCCTCCGAGCAATAGGAGTGGGATCGCTAACCGCTCAAATTATCTTCCAGCTGTAATTAAATAACGCCACAGCAGGCCCATTTACAACATGCTGGGCTTTTATTTTCTCTAACCCTTTTCTCAGAGCACTCTGAGGAAATGTCCCAAACATCCAAAAATGGATGCCAGCAATGGGGCACCTCTTCTTCTGAGTCACCAATATGGTGTCCATCGAGGATGTGAAGTGTCCAATGCTCCTCACTCAATTTGCAAAAGCAGCCAACATGACATATCACACACACAAATCAAATGCAGTGTCATGCCATGTGTGTTGGTTAGCTAGCCCATGCGAATATTTGTTAAAATGCAGCCAACGGCAGATTTAAAAGCACCTGAATATAGTGACCTACCATTCCACTCCACAGACAAAAAATAAGCAGGTGGATGAAACAAATACTCTTAATCTTGCATATGCTTATAGCAACATGCTAGTGTTTAACTCACTGATTGGGCTTAGAAAAATTAACTTTTCTCAACACAAAGCCGCCTTCCCCTCACTTACATCGCCTCCTCCTATTGTCTCCCTTTATAAATCCTTCCTCATCTTGCTGTTTCACACATACAAGGGCCAGAGGGTCATGAAAGCAAATAGAAATCCTCCTTTGGACAATAGTATGGAGGATCAGTAGCCACTCAAATGATCCTTCAGTTGCGATTAAACTACGGCATAGCAGGCCCATTTACAACATGCCAGGTTTCCTTATCCCCCCCTTTCTCCTCACCTGTTTCTCTGTTACACCCTGCGGACATTGTCCCCTCTTCCCCAAACCATCCTCAAACAACTCTTTGTGCATCTAATGCCTTTTCTGGCCGTGTTCCTTGCTGTGCACGTACGCGCGCACATGTCAACACACCTCCAGCGAAGTGTTCCACGGTGGCCCTCACACACCCAGGGTGATGGTTGAGTAATGACTATGGATTGCTTCATTATCCCTCCCCCAACAGACTGACAGGGTGCTTACACGGAGTTGCCTTTTAACAGGCTGAAGGCGGAGAGGCGGAAGGGTTAGACACACACGGGAATGTCTTCGGCGTTCCTGTCACGTATGTTTCAAAACAAACACGCGTTTGCCCTTATCGAGTTTTAAAAAGTTTTGCCGCGGCTCGCAACGCAGTTTTTTCTGTTTTGAGCATCGACACAAGCAAAGATTTATCGCAAACCTGGCGTCACAATAATCCCTTTCCTGTTATCAATTCGGACCATCAGCACTGGTCCAATTGTCCGAGCTGACAGAGCCGTGACGCGGATCAATAGCTCATCATCTGCGGGCAGTAACAGTAACGGTGTCCCTTTCTCAGCATAAGCAATAGCAGAGGTTGAGGTTTTTGTATTTTTTGTACCTCTTCCTGCAACAAATTGAGTATATGCAGAGCTTCCTATTAACGGAGGGATCTAAATCAGATAAATCTTTTTTTTTTCTTTCTCTCTCTTTCCAACCATGGTTTAGGGTTTCCATTAATCCATCAATCCTTGTTCGATAATTCTGTGTCACATTCAAACAAATAAATTCACTCAACCGGTCGTTCGTGAAGCGACCTGTCCGCACTCCCCGGTTCGAGAACTAGTCTGTCAGGCATCACAGAGACATTCAGATCCATTACTTCTTGTCAATTCTGCCAGACAGGACATGAAATAACAAAAAAGAGAAAGAGAGACGAGCTCCAACCATGATCTTACATCTGACAGCTGGCTTTTCCTCCTCCTTTGTCCCACCTGTGTGTTTTGTTGGAATTCAGCAACGTGATCGACCGAAGAGCCATTCAGGAAACATATTCCAAGTCATATCTGGTCAAAGTTTGATTTGAGCGTTCTCATGTGACATGCAAGGCTGAATTTTGATCTGTTTGATGAATTTCCTGAGCTGAGCCGATCAAGGACAGAGAAAACTCAAGAATCCAAACGGTTGAAAAACATATTGACTCATAATTGTATCGCCTTTTGTCCAGCCCTTTAAGCAGTCGCCTCGAGTTGAAGTACTTGAACTTGATTCAATTGTGTCTGCAGAAGAATCCCGCACACTTTTTAAAGCCGTTGAAGCCCTTCTTTTTTTTCTCTCCCTATTTCTATGTATGTATTTCAGTTCCATCCTTCCAGGGTTAGGTTGGTGTACAGTCGCTGCTTTATTAAGCAAAGTTGGACCGTTTTTTCCAATCCGTCTATAATTGAATCCCAGCCGACAACCTTGCTGCCCATCCCTTAATTTTCTAGCTTTCCATTGTCAAGCAGATCAGATATATTCGACAACAATAGACCTCGACCGGGCAGCCAATGAAAAGAGAATGGATTCCGAAAAAAATATCCCTTGAGGCAGAGTTTTTTTTCTTTCCTTTTCACTGTCAGCTGGTGATGGTCTCCACATCCACTGACAGCTCGAGGAGGCAAAGATGCACGCTTTTCTATAGATGCCGTCGTCTGAATACGAAACTTTGAGCAACAGCAACAACAGCAGTGAGAAAAAGAGCTGTGAATACACATGGAAGTCAATGGGACCGTATGGATTTTTTTCCTCTGAGGAAAGACTTAGCAAAACATCAGAACTGAGGTCTACACATACAGTGATCAAATATGTCCTAACAATAAATAGCGGTTTTATTGAAATACCTATAGATACTTTCACTTATTTAAACCCTTTTATGTTTACTTTTCCCAGACTACCAGAGCAGATGCAGAGGATCTATTTTTTTTTTTCCCTCCCAAACAACATTTTTTTTGCTGCGATTATGATTACAGCTTGCACGCTGCAGAGCAAATTGGGAAATGTAGTCTAAATTACAGTGGCCATCGGAGCTCAAGTGCTAACCAGACAAATTGTCACCGTCACTCACTGGCTGCACTTCCCGTGTTTGGCTGCGCTCTGTGTATTTGCTACGCATATTCCCTGCAGAGAGAAGTGAGGTTTTCTGTATTTGCATATTTATACTTGTTTTTACTGTGTGTGTGTGTGTGTGTGTGTGTGTGTGTGTGTGTGTGTGTGTGTGTTGAGCCGCCTCTGCCACTGTTTCAATTTTTAATCCCCACAGGTCTCTACATTCTCTATACATATATTGTTTGTTTTTTCCCCTCTGAACTATTTTTTTTTCTTTTTCTTTTTCTTTTTTGGGCGGGGGGGCATTCTACATTATTTTGCACTTTACTGTTTTCTTTCTCTTCCTCTCGCTTTAGCGGGCTACACACCATATCACAGTTCGCTATCAAATTCCCAGTCAGCGTACATGCCGTAGTCTGTTGCGACGCATGAATAATGCAGACGTGGATGCGCGCAGCACGACAATGCCGTTAACGCCGACAAAATCAACTCGTTACGAGCCGTTTGGAGGTGTTAGTCTGCTGCGTGCAGAAGTTTTCAGAAATTTTTTAGCAGGATTGCATGATTTTGTCATCCCTCTTTGCCAGAGGAAGATCTCATGATCCTTTGGAGGAACCATGACATCTCCACACACCATCCCGACCCTCGGTCCAAGTTTGGGGATTAATTACAGTTTGACAGGCTTTCCATTTCTATCTATCTATCTATCTATCTATCTATCTATCTATCTATCTATCTATCTATCTATCTATCTGTCTGTAGCAAGGGGCTGAACTGTTAAGGATACTGAGCATTTGATCTATGTTTTTTGATGCTTTTTTTAACCAGGAGTTGTTCTAATGTGCAACTGATGCCATCAGAGTCATAACAAATGAGCCATTTAGCACAATGGTAGAGTGGAGGAGAGTGAACCAGAGATTTCATCCCACTGCATCATCATCACCATGGTTACTATTTTTTTTTAAATGTATTATTATTTCAGTTTAGAGAGTTTCAGTTTCTTTGCCAACAGAACACAACAAAGTACACAGCATGACACAGTTGCTCATTCGTTCCTCTCGTTCTGAACTCCTTCATGAAGCGCTCAAGGCGTGGAGACTGATGCCCCAGGAATAATTTTACTCTACTGTTATAGAGAGTGGTCGGTGCAATGAGTTAAATATTTTTTTTTTTTCATCATAGTCGGTCTTCATACTTGCAAGCGTGCCTGGTATGAAACCTTTCCTTTGCTACATTCGGAAGCTAAGCCTGTGCTGAATGATTTACTCTCCGACGGCGAGGCCTCCAAAGATTGGCCCTCCGCCATGCATGACCACATGTCCATCTCGTTTAACATCCGTCAGACGCGGTGGCCCCTTCCGTCCGAAGTGCTGTACAAGCACTTTGCCGGATTTTCACTGAGCGTTTTATTGCCGACAAACAAATGTTCGGGTATATCTTCCTGCGCACGTCGTCAATCTCGCCTGATCAGACGCTGTGGCTTCCTGGTCAGGAGAGTCCAATATGGCCTTGCACGGGGCGTAACACTTTTCGCTGGACCCGGGTAAGTAACCTGTGACCTGATTGCCCCGCGTTGCCGCTGTCCTCCGACGCTTTGTTTCAGGTGTCGTCACAGCAAAGGTTGCACGTTCCGCTACATGCTCCCATTGGATTTTACGACGGTGTTGATGGCTTGCAAAGTGCTTCATTCTCCACATGTGACCGGTGCCCGGTCACACAGAGCTGCTACCTCGCTATACCATCTCAAATGCATGTGCATGTGTGAGATAGAGATAGGGATGCTACATGTGTGCGTAACCCGTGTTTTGTCGCCACAAATTTAAACGCGCTCGCCATAATTTCTCCCCAGGCCAAGGTCACTTTGGCATGAACCCCAGGTACACGGTACATCTAATGATATCATGTTAAGCCTCGCGGTGAGCCGGGTGCAACCTTCCCGTAATGCGCTGCAATGTGAATGAGTTTCCGGAGGGAGTTTGCAGAGGACGAAGGGGAAGGAGAGGGAGAGGTGGGGAACGCGTTGGAAATACGAAATGCAAGGCCTCCCTCTCAGTACCTCCACCACCACCCCAGCCGCGCCAGCTAGTCGGACGCCCCATGCATTCCGATGAACGCACACCTATTAGTGTGCCCTAGGTTTGGAATAAATATGAGCTAAACTCCGGTCGGATGGACGGATGCATGCCACCTTCCCCCATCCTTCCCCCAGGGCGACCGTCATGTTTGTGTCATGCATGTGCTTCGCCGGTGTGGCAAAGCCGAGCTGCTTTGATTAAACGCAGCTTGACACCAACTATTATTTATGCAACTTGCACTTTATCATTAATTGATATATGTTTAGATATGTATAAGATTTCCGCAGAGAATGCTGTGGCTCCGGTGCCCGTTGTTTCTGTTTCACCTGTCACCACACGTGTTGACCTATTTCCTTATTTATGTATAACATATTAAGCTGTAAGCCAACATGCCAGAGAAAGAGCATTTCTTGAATCCCTTTGGTTTATCTCGCGTATCTATTTAGGGAGCCTATAGAAAGTCTTTTTTTTTTTTTTTAGTTGTAACCAGGTCATACTGAAAGTGCAGAAATGCTCTGAGTGTGTCCTGTTCCAATCCATCTCTCCTTTAGTGCTTCTTCTTCCTGTCTTCCACCACCATCATGGACACCGTCTCTAGCAACTCACCCGCTTAGAAAAACTAGAAGATTTCTTGGTATTATTCTTTGTTTTTTTTTTTACTACAAGGAAAGGAGTGGCTGAGACAAATTCTTCCAGCTCATGCAGATTTTAAAAATTCCTATTCATCATTTATTGGTCCCTTGGTGCATTATGCTACACAATATGATTGACATTTTTGGCTAATTATTTCCTGTATTTTGCCGAGAAATACTTGATATATTGTCCGTTGACTCAAACACACAGGGTTATCTAGCAGATGCGTGATAAAGGCAGCACTTTCAGACAGATGGAATTTGCTATTCAATAAATAACTCATCCAGAAACATTCTATAATGTATCCAACTTCTGTTCAAATGTGGGAAGGAACCCTGAGTTTGAGCTCCTGAGACTCACCGTGCAGATACAAAGATCACGGAAGCTGTTTCCTACCCAGCAGTAAAACTCAAATCTACAATACAGGTTCTGTGAATTGTTCTTTCTAAGTTGTTTTATTTATTTATTTTAACATTTTTCACCATGGCAAAGAATACATTATCTGTCACCGCTATCCTGCTCTTGAGCAAAAACAAAATTAAATAGTTTCCTGACTGGCAGCCAGACAGTTGCACTTTGAGCCAAACACACACACACACACACACACACACACACACACACACACACACACACACACACACACACTTCCTCTCTCTCGCTCTCTCTCTCTCTTCTTTAGTGTGAATGCAGGGCCAATTATGTGCTTCATGATCTGCGGTCAGAGGCGCTTCTCAGACAATCACCCTAATGAGTTGGTCCTCCTCCAGATAGAGAAAGCTTCCCACTCGAGGTGTCGCTTGTAAATCTGCTAGCAAGCCGTGTGTGCATGGTTGTGTGTGTGTGTGAAAGAGAGAGAGGGAGAGAGGGCGAGAGAGAGATGAGAGTAAAGAAGGAAGTGAACGAAAAGGCTGCACTTTAATAGACATAGGGTAACTATGTACAGTATGGATGTCCATTTTGAGGCCCTTCATTCAACAGGAAGTCCTTGTAGACTGTGTGTGGACGCACTGTAGAGGTAATCCAAGAAAATTAACCCATTACTAATAATAATAATAACTTGCATTTATAAAGCGCTTTTCAAAACCCAAAGACGCTTACATAGGGATGAAAGGATGCAAACACAATGTCAGTCCTATGAAAAATCTTAACTTGCTACTGGCACTTCTAGAGATTGCACAGGAAATCATTTCAGAATTCAGTCTGCGGGTCTGTCACTGTTTTTCTTTTAAAGATGTCTTTTAACATTTTATTGATTTTGAAGATGAGGAGATGGTCACTGATGACGGGAGACCTCATTCCTTAGACCTTTATATGAGTCACCCGCCAAGTTTTGAGTCTCTGAGTCAGTGACACAAGCACCAAGCACTCAAAACACATCACTGACATTACTATTACATCGGATCTGAGTGATCTGGCATCAGACTGAAAGAAGCATATTTTAATCAGTAAGTCAGACAAGCATCTTGTGTTATGAGATGAACAAGTTCAACCTGGACTTGGATGACAAATGAATCTCCACAGACACGATGTTAACTTCAACCGCTCCCAGTTTTTTTGATCAAAGAGTGGTTCTAGCATTTTTAGCTCTATACAGGCCATCATCCTGAAAACCTTTCGTTAAGTTAGAATTTGGTGGAGTTTGCTCTGTTTTAGCTAGCTGTGGTGCTTTTCTTTTTCTTTTTCTTTTCTTTTTTTTAACCCGTGAGGACCTTTTGCGCTAAGCTTGAGTTAAGTTCTTCAAAAGCTCCTTGAGGCTGCGTTGCTGACTGGTTAGTGGGAGAGTGTATATTGATTGCAGTCCTCAAGCACTTTTAAGACAGCTTTACCAGTTCTGAGAGTTTTTGCAGACACGATTCATCCTGCGGTGGTATTTTAATGCTTGCATACGTTATTCTGCCACTATGCTACGATTTTGCTGCCAAAAAGTGATGCCTTGTTGGACCTTGCATTCTTAAAATGGGGGAAAACAATGAGAAACAGGCACTTGCTTAGAAGTCTTAAAACTGATGTGGCAAGAGGTAACAGTGGGATATTGCTGCCCTCTGTGACATCCCAGGCTGATTTCCAGAACTGCATGTTACATGTACTATACATTTTCTGAATCTCATTTTAGAGGATTATTTGTTGAGAGCTCAAGCAATGGAGGTGATAACACTCTTTGTGGAAGCTGATGCATTGTCTTTTTATCTTCACAATGCAAATGAAAAACATAAATTGCTGATCTGCATTCTATTGGTAGCCAGTGGCCAATGAATCAAACAGAGAGGGAGCCTGAGAGAAATGACGCCCGTTCACAAGTTAGATCGCAAAATACAGTTTTCTGTCTTTTTTCTTTTTTCTTTTTTAACTATCTAAAATAAGTTATGGTAGCAAACTTCTGCTCAGTGACTTGACACCACGTTGGACCTGGCATCGTACCGATTTGTGCGTGGGTTTTCAAACCCATCTTCTGTACATTTTTATTCCTTTCTTCCCATTTTGCCACGAGTATACTGACAAATCCATGGCCATCTGTCGTGCTAAAATATTTAGTTATGATCTGTTGCTGAATCCCTCTCCTGGGCTCCGTTACATAGTGAGGAAAGAAAAAACAAATCATCAGTGAGGTGGTGTCAGTTTGGGAGATCTCTCTCTCTCTCTCACAAACACTGTAATTGGTGTTGTTGTGATCAAGGACTGGTTTCCAGATAGGGAAATTATCAGGTGAGTCTCCCCACCTCTCGACCAGGAGCACCACTAAAGGTTTCTCCACTCAGGATGCCCTGGATGTGATGCTGACCCCCCCGATTTTTCACCAGACAGATGCAAGTAGCCACTTGAGCGGCCACACACCATAAATTACCCAAGAGGATCTCCAGCAAATGACATTTGTATAAGAATGATACATTTTTTGAGAGAAAAGTGTCAAAGTTCTAGTTTGAATGTGATGATTGACTGACTGTGTATTTTTATCAGAACTGGCTATAGTTTTAATGGGCCTGTGTGACATCACAAAGGTAAAATTTACAGTACAGCATTTTTTTAGCGCTCTCATTCTGAAAACTGGAGCAAGTAAAGGAGCAAAAGTTTCCAGAAAGTTCACTGACAGGTTAGAGGCACAAAGTGTTTCAGCCTGAAAATCTGTAACTGAAACTGAATTTTTGCAACTTATAGGACCTGATAAAAAAATATTCAGGCCTTTACATGAGGCGAAAAAAAATAATCAACGCACGATACAGACATATATATAGATCAGGTTTCACTCTGCTGTGCAAGTGTGTATTTGTGGAATAGGGATACTATTTGAAGCTGAAAAAACATCCTAAAGCATCCTGTGTGACCTTTAGGTGTGATGATTGGGACGTGGCAGGAGTAAAACTGATCCAGTGTGATGCCGAGTTTATGCATGATTGGCTCCATCCACTCAGGCCTGGGCCTTTTGTGTTAGGTGGACCATAAAAGGCAACCAACCAAATGGAGGCACTGGAACTCAGTGTCAGCTTTATTTTTAAGAAGCTTGTGTTGCATATGATTATGAATGTAATTGTGAATAAAATATAATCAGAGGTTCTAGGGGCTTTAGCTCGCAGTGCTCCTCTTCCAGAGCATCTAATTCCCCCTCATGAAACAAATGCTCTTTCAACCCCTGTCAGGGTTTTACATTCACTAGCTGACTCCGGTCCGCCAATGGCCTGTTTGTACGTTGATCAGGGAGGCATTTGCATCCACTCATGTGTTGAATAGGGTCACAACGCATCCCCGAACATCTGCACAAGTGCTTTGGCAACTTGGGTTCGCAATCTGTCCATGGTGTGTTCCGAGTTCTAAATTCACACCTGCACTCGGATGCGGTCATCGCGCGGTCAGGCACTGTCCACGATGCTGAATGTATGTTAAGAAAAAATGCAAAAACAAATGTAAAAACAAATCCCTGGAATTATTTGCCTGGTGACAGGCATTTATTTCTGTTCGCATATTCATTGGAGGGGTTGCACCATTTCAAGGATGTGCAAGACTTCAAGAAAATACACTTTGCCACTTTCACAACTGTGATGTCACTTGTCACGCAATGTTTCTAACACCCCCTAACAAAGAGCCTTGATAAAAAACTGCTTCAAAGTTGACCTTGCAGACCTTGGCTATAACCGCTGGTTCCCGTTGCTTTTCTATGGTCTCCAAACAGTCCAACCAGTCCAACCAGTCTGCCCATTCTGCCCTCTGACATCAACAGTGCTTTTTCATCCAACCATCTTCAGCATCAGCAGCTGAAACACTCAGACGGGAAGCCCATCTGGCACCAACAACTCTGCGTTTGCTACGTTCAAAGTCCCTAATTTGGTGCACGCATTGAATTAGTCTTCACCATGTCTGCATGACTTGCTGCCATGCGATTGTTAAGACAAGCAACTTGTCTGAACAAGCGTTTTGACATTGTACCTAATAAAGTGAGTCCATGTCTATTATGGTCCTCTTTAAATTTGCATTTGGAGACCAAAATAAGGTTTATTCAGGGGACACAGCAGTCTCAGTATACTCGGCGCGTCTTCATTCAGTGCTTCTGAACATCTAAACCACATTAACTTGGAGATTTCAGGCGACACCAAGGACTGCACACTTGTCCGTTTGCTTTGTTCAACGCGTCGGCGTGTACGCGCATGCTGAATGCAAAGAAAAAAAAGGATGACAATAGGAGCCTCACGGATCCGCCGTGGAGACGGCAGGGGAGATGAATGAGAGACGTATTGCTTCCCAGATTAGGTTTGTTTTCCAATCATCTTCTGGCCATATACCATATTGATTAAAACCTAATAACCTCATAACACGCTCTCCTCTACCATTCTCATCCTCCTGCCATCTCCCTTCCCACCCCTGCTCCCTCCAACCTCCCCCTCCACCGCCCAACCCCCCACCCCTCCACCGCTCCACCCTCCCGCTCCCCAAAGAGAAACGACTTGCCGGCTCCCCTCTCGCCATTAAAGGAAGCGCTGACAGCAAATCATTCTTCCTGACCTCAGAGTTGAGCCTTTAATTTTGACGATACCGATCAATCATGACAAGGATATCAAATGAAAAAAAAAATTAAAGAAGAATGTAGAGCGGATTGGCTGGATTATACCTCCAGCTCACAATTAAAAAAAGATATCGCCCGTCAAACATCAGTCGCACGACAGCCGCCAAGCTGGGGGGAGCGACGGTTCTGCAAGGGAGAAACAATCGGATACGTTGATAACATTTGTCTGGAGTCGGCGCCACACTCGGCCCCTCGCAGAGAGCCGGGTCTGTTTAGGTGTAATCACTTTTGGCGGCACTCGTGTTTCCGACGCTTGACGGTTAAAGTTTCCTGAAGGTGAAGCTCACCTTGTGCGGCTACTCGACAATTTGTTTCGCACTTCCTGCACCGCGGACCTGACCCTCCCTCCCGCACTCGTAATTGTGGCCTCCGTCCCTGTCGACGTCACCCTGCCGGCAATTTACCCCGGGTCTCCGAGCATCGCATAAAACTACCTCTCTCCCATCAGGGCTCTTCTCAACCTCCTCCATCTGCACGGCAACATCCTAATGTGACGTCCCAGCGCACTTAAGAAGCTTGATGAGTGTTTTTTATCCAGGAAGGACATGGGGAGGAGGAGGGAAAGATTTGAAGATATGATGGGCTACACACACACACACGCACGCACACACACACGCGCTAAAGAAAATAAGCACAACCTTCCCAGAGGCTATAACTTGTGTTTGATGGACCACTATTGCTTTTACTGCCACTAATCATGAATGATGTTCATGCTTTTTTCCCCCTTTGCTTCCTGTTGAACCCATATTATCATTTTTTCTGGCCTCATTATCCTTCTGGTCCTGATGAAGCATCACCAGCTCGGTTCTTCTCGCCATTCGCAAAACAAACGCACGCATCCGTGGAGACAGCTGATGACTGTGAATTTAAAAACTACGCACACTCACACTCTCTCCCCCCGACAAGTGACATTTAAGAGGCTTGGCTCCAGTTTTGGGATCACTTGATTTCTTCCCCATTGCAGTCCTTGGCCACAGTAAAAACAAGCCTTGCTATATTAACCTTATTAGTGTTATTTGCATTCTAATTAACGGGGAATTTACTAGCCCAGCAGGGGAGATTAGAAGCAGGAGGAGGCTGCCGGGGGCATGTGGCAGACGGGAACCTCTAACAAGGCTTCTGCTTTCATGTTGTGTTGACACGTTGTCTGCCTCGGCAGGCTTGCCTCCTTTTATTTACTCAAAAAAACAAAATAAAACAAACCCGCCCAAGCTTTTTCTTCAAATTGAAGTATACCAATACTAACATTTATGTTTCTATTGCCAGTAATAAGAGTAACAATGATGATGGTGATGATAATAATTCATATACATGTTTTGATAGAAACATGGAATTTGCCAATTTGAAAGGCCAAGTTTGGTAAGACTAAAGCTATAAGTAATGCTACTACTACAAGTGCTAACAATACTACTAATAAGAATAATGATAACAATAGTAAATGATGCTGAAGTGGTATTCATACCTGTTTGTTTTGTTTATATTAAAGGCCAAGTGAGTGACCATCCTGGAAAAACTTGCCTTCTCAAACAGACGTGGCCAGTTAGAATGTGACTTCTCGTTTCTTCACAGCGCCAGGCTGGTTTTGATATTTCAGTCAAATGCTGACCGACTGACCATGTTACCCTGCCGGCAACCCCAGTTGCAACAGAAGGTTCATCGATACTAAGTTTCGTTGTCCGCTGGCTGGTTTTTGCAGCCAGGCATGTTAGGGTGAATTTTCTTACCGTTTATTTATAGAGGCATTTTGTGGTTATGAGTTGAAACAGTCAGACATGTGCATTCAGTAGTGTAGACAAGGTCAAATTAAGTTGACCTGCAAAGGTTATCGTGCTATTTACCTGCATTCTGAAATTTCATCCAAAAGTCAAAAGCTTTCTGAGCAGTGTGTATATGCTAGGATTTGAAAATTGGGCCGTATTGTATGAGGTATGATTAATGACTAGGTGGTGGCGTAAGAGCCTTTCGAGCCAGAGGGGACGATGGATTTTACATTCTTTCCGTCTGCTGCCTGCATTTTAGTTTATCTGCACCCTAAATGTCAGCAGCCATGTCTGACCCCAGTATTGACTCTTTTTGTTTCCCCAAATCCTGTCAGGTTTGTCTCTCCGGTCATTTCCAGGCTGAGTAGATCTCCATGTCGGTCCCCCCTCCGTTCCCCAAAAGTCCCCTACCTCAGTGTGAGAATGTATGTACCTTTGAATGGAGAAAAAAAAAATCAGAATTGATTCATCTGTGCATTCTGTTCTGTTCTCTCAGTTCCTCTACAAGTCTTTTATCCCCCCGTCACGTCTTGTCTTGCCTTCGCCATCGCCTCGGCGGTCGCTTGCCTTCTCTCGGCGAATCCCTTTCCTCCAGCTCGTTAGTGTTTCTCCTTGTAAACAACAGCGGGGAGACACAAAAGGGCCCAAAGGCCGAACCTGGTTACACTGTGGGTCGGCAGGTACAGCAATCCCTGCATTTCTTATTTATTTTTTTCTGGCGGAGGAGCTCCGATCGAGCCAATCAGCGAACTCGAATGAAATGAAACTCCTCTGGGGTCACGCGGCCCTAAGTGAGGTGAGCATCCCGATCAATGTGATCAATAGGAGCCAATGATGGCTGGGAACCGGCGAGCGTCGCTTCATAAAGTCAAGGACGAAGGCATGACTCTGCCGCACCCTGTCTGATTGGTCTGAGGAAATGGATGATTGGAGGCAGAGTGAAGCCATGTAGTTCCGACAGAAACATATATAAAGATGATCAGGCATCGGAGGCAGTGGCGGCTCGTGCAATTCCTCTTTTCTTGCATTTCTTTTTTCTCTTTCCTCATTTTCAAGGTCTTGATGGGATTAAGCGGTAGCCTGTTTGCCTTGGTTCACATATTTGACAAGTCTCCTTTGTCCCCCACCTCTTAGTCCCGTTTTCTATGCTCTCTCAGCTGATATTGTCCTCAGCTGCAGCTAGCAGGGGAAAAAAAACAAAAACATTTCAGACCTTGTGGATCACTAAGCCTTTCATTTGGCTGCGCTCAAGTATTTTGAGGACTGACGTCTAATGTGCGGCTCATGCAAGGGAAATCACTCGCAGGACTTGGTTAGTCAGTAACGTACATGTTAACAAAAATGTTTTATTTGTTATGTTAGGAACTTTAGGGATGACTTGTACAAAAGCTGTCGACAGTTGGTTCCCGACAAGTCTGTTGGTTGTGTAAGTATAAGTCGGGTCAAAGTCGTCAGTTTGGATTGTGTGAGAAGGTTATTGAGATGATGGGGGGTGGAGCTGTTGCTCTTCCTGTGGGCTGTCTCTGACACAAATAGCATTCGCACAGTAGTGTTAGGGTGTTTACCCACTAGCCCTGTGCGGCTAGTGCCAACCCTTCACGGTACGGGACAGCTCGGTTGAAAGGTATTTCCATAAGCCTGACCAGTACGTTATTTTATTTTGTTTTATTGTGCCTCCCGTGTCCCCGGAACCATAGGATTCACTTTTTGTATTAACCATGGTTTTGTTTTGTGCGAGACATTTTTGTAGGGCTTAGAATGATTTTTTTTAATATTGTTGACTTGTATCAAAACACTGTCCTAGAAGAGAAAATGTAGACGCTGAAACGATCACCTGAGTCTCACAGTCGTTTATTATTAGACAAGAATATCCACACAACTTAAGTCCACACAAAGCACAAAACAGCAACAACTCTATTAGACCGGTGTTAACAAGCGAGCAGCGTTTAAAAATCGCTATAGCGAGTGAGACTTACGAAACTTGCGAGCCAGAATCGCCGCCTCTTAAGTTTCCCTGCCAGGGAACACAACACAAGCAGAGCACGGAGTTAGCGGTGGTGGCTAGTGGTTTATCCACACGATTCAGCGGCCATACTTTGCAAATAGCCTTCAAACTAAAGTTGCTTGATGTTACAAAACACATTCACAGTCCTCAAGCATTTTTCCAAATAGTGTCGTGGCCGACTATTCTCTCGTCGTCCACCGGCCGAGTCGAGCCCGTCTCACTCCCGTTGGCCACCACGTCAGTGTTCCATCGCATCCGAATTAGGCTGAACAAACCTCCAACATTTTCTCTGTTCGTTCCACTCCGACTGTTGTAGTCCTTGGTGCTTCGGTAGTCGCTCAGCATTTTTCAATTTTACTTCTCTGGACACTGTTTCGCTGTACAGTGACGGCGACCAGGCTGCGAAACCATGAAGGCTTTTCATTGCGTGTCGCTCCGTCCGTCCAGCTCTCTCTTTGAGCTTTTTCTTCGGCCACAGAGAACAGAAACGTCTGTAGTTCTACGTTCGCCCATGGTACAGTTTCATAATTTTTTCAGTTTTTAATACGTGAAACTGTAAAAATCCACACGTGGGGCATTTGAAAAAATGGCGGTTTTGGTCTTTCGTGAGAGACTGCCTTTGGCGTTCGTCAAAACTTTTACCCAATCAGCGCCCTGCACGTTGCCACGTCACCCATACTGTCTCAGCTCTACTCGCTTCGAACCCCAAGGAGGCAGGTACCAAAATCATAACCCCTGGGACCGTGCTGGGGCTCGTGGAAATGCCTGATTACTGACCCATACCGTACCGAGATGTTACCTAGGGCGCCTGTGGGTAAACGCCCTTAGTGTTTGGTCTGTTCTCTGCAGTTAGAGAGCTGGCTGCAGCAAGGACGAGTCAGTGGATGAGTTCACAAGGACGAGGAATCGTGAGTCATCAGTTAGTGAAACTACTCTACACTACACAACGATTCACTCAGGGCTCGTGTAACATCCATCCGTCCATCCATCCATTTTCAGTTCCCACTTTGTCCTGCACTCAGGGTTGCAGGGGTCTGTTGGGTCCCCTCCCAGCTGTCATAGGCGAAAGTAGGGTGACACCCTAGACAAGTCTGCTGGTGAAACATACAAAGGAAAATTAGCACAGGGAGCAAATAATGCCTTAAATCTGTTTTTGATTGGCAGGCAAAGTTAGGAAAAATCATGCAAGGCACGATGCTACATTGCGATGTTTTATTTTCTAGATATCAGATTTTGCAAACGAGCATAATGCTGAGAAATCCTCCCGTTGGCGACACAAGGTTCTATCTCACAACAACAGCTCAATCTGCACTCACTTGCTTTTCTCTCCTGCTCTGTAGAAGTGCATCAACTTTTTCGTCTCAACAAACTCCGAGGTAACCTTCATGACAGAAGCCTTCACTGCTTTTGAGCACCAGGCATAATATTCCTCCTTGCTGTTCACCCACTGATCAGCTGCCAGTCATTTGAGGGCGTGTCAAAGTACTCCGCCATTTATTGATGTCATGGTGTTTTCTGAACACACTGAAGCTGAGTCCTTGTCGCGGCCTCAAAGGTGGCTTGAACGGAGCGGGGAAAAAAACATGTTTCATTGATACGCACGATGACTCAGCTTCTATTTCCTCTGGTAATGGGGCATAGGAAATGCCTTTGCCTCGCAAACGCGGACACTTTGAGCAAACAACGGCGCAGAACCTGCCGCAGCCAAATCCTAATTGGAGTGCACTTGGCCGCCGTGTAAAGCGGGCGCACATGAAAGATTTCGGGAGAGGTGTGTGTTCATCCGCACAGAAATTAGACGTATGCTAGCGCTGGGCATTTAATTGGATTTCAATTTCAGCGACAGTTTTGGCTTCCAGTGATCACAAGCCGGTTAATTAAAGGCAAATGTTATGGCATGCGTGGTGTGTGCGCACGGTAAAGTGAAACACTCACTGGCGGCGTTTTGAGAAGGAATGGGCTGACCGGCCACTTTATTAGGTACAACTTTCACTTAACTGTAAACAGAAATACTAAAAAAAAGAAAAATAGAAAATATATACTGTATATGTGAGGGTATTCCATGTGAACCAAACCATTACAAGTTGTCGCCATGGCAACATATTGTCGTGTGCGCCATCCTGTCATTCTGTTACGCCTCCTGCCTGTCTGTTTTTGCCCACTCTGTCCGGCGGGTGTCCATCTGCTGACTCCCATCTGCCTGAACCCAGATGAAATGAGTGCAGAAAAAAAAGAAAAACACACAACACGTGACACTTGATTTTTGCTTTGTTTGCTTTTTTTTCAATCTTCATTTTCTTTGGAGTCCCTTAAGTGAAGGCTTGTAGGTTTCTGAATCATGCCGGACTGTCCAGTCAATCAGAAACAAACAAAAAAAAATACAAAATACAAAATGATATAAAGATTTTGGTTTCCGTCACTGCGTCTGTGTTTGCAGTCAGTCAACGTGTCATTAAAGGGAAACGTGCAAACCGGCGGGATCGCCACGTTTGTCAGGAGGTGGGAGTCGCTGCGGCGCATAAACACTTTCATTAACCCAATTACCGTCCCAGGCTGCTTTCACAAAGGTGAGCTTTGCTCATCCAGTTGTTTCCAGTGTGTTGTCTTTGCTTCCGGTCTCTCTCCTCCCTCCGTATCTCCCTCTCTCACCCTCCCCACCAGACAAAATGCAGTCTGCCAAAAAAGCCAAGCTGTAGAATTAGCAAAGGTAATAGATGTGATAGGCTTACTAATCCAGCTGGCGCTTGTGCACAGAATTACAAAAAAAAATGGTCTATGAGCACAAGCGGGGTTCTTATATTGTCGTGTGACACGCATTTGCATGTGTGTGCGCCTGTGCTACGGCCGGATGGTCACAGATGTTGGACACATGCGCTCGGTTGCATATGTCTCCCGCAGCTGTGGCCGTGGCACAAACTTCAGCGGTCGAGGCCAAAAGTAAACGTCGGCCTTTGAGACACGCACATCGGGATCTGAACCGTGTTGTGTCGGTGCGTTAGACGAGCTTTTGCAGAGCACTGTAGGATTTATAGTGCATTGCTGCTAACTTCGGCAGGGATGGGATTTCTCTGACGTGTCCTTCCTGCTGATCGCAAAGAGTCAAAGACGCTCTGTCACGCTCAAGTGGGACTTCAAGGTTTGTGAATAAATGGAAACAGGTGTTTTTACGGGGACCTCATTGTGAAAAGAGAAGTCGACTGGCTTGTTTTCACCCACATTCTTTTTCGATGATGTGCCAAGACCGGTGAGCTCGTGACAGGGAGAGGGTGGGTGAGGGAAAATAACACAATTTAAAACGCTGTACCTTTAATGCAGCTCTTGTAACAGCCGCCCCGGAGTCCAGCGTAACGCCGGCGTAGGGCGAGATAAGCTTCTCCTGCTATTTTCAGCCTTGTTCTTTTCACGTAGAAACGCCACCCACATCTGATACGACTGCTCCTGTAGCAGCAGGCGTTATTTACAAGCTTCTTCTTCTCCTTCTGAGATGTTTTGTTTTTTCTTTCAAAGCACTTTAGAGCCACCACTTGTAGCTGCCATATCGTGTCCGTAAAGCAAGCTTAATGGTTTTGAATGCGCTGAAAGCTCCAATTAAAAATACGGCAGAGCCAAAGATTCCTTGTTTGAAATGTGAGTGGCTCAGCTTGATGTGCAAGAATAATTTAGCACACGAAAAAAGTGGCGAGGCTCTAAAGCATGTCTTTATGTTTGGAAAAATGTATTTTTTGCAAGGAAAATCATTCTCAGAGAAAATGCATCTAAGTTCACAAGGAGTCAGAATGTCTCTGTCAAAATGTAAATGTCACTCCTGCTGGCCGCGGTGGCAGCCGTGCGGCTTTGACTGGCACTCCTGGCCAGCGGGGGTGACACCGCCGCTCTCAGCTGTGTATCAAATTTAAGGGTAGATTCTGATCAGCTGAGGGCCTGTACTCAATCTGCATAAAAGGCATTTCAAGCCGTCCCAATGTGACTTTGACTGTGTGTGTGTGTGTGTGTGTGTGTGTGTGTCACTGTTGTTTGAGTGTATGTGTGTCTTCCTGCTTGAGTCCCAAAAAAGATGATTTGCACGCTAGAAGGGAGCAGATTTTCATATATTTAAGGGCAGCCACGTTGCTAAGCCAGGCTGAGGGCACTGATGCATTAGAAAAGCTTGTGTAAACCATAAGCTGACACATACTGAGAACACACACACACACACACACACACACACCTCACAGGCGCATTACTCTTTTCCTCTTGTATTTTCTTCTCCAAATTATATTTAGCTTCCTTCCTTTTGCTATTTTTCCATCTATTGTTCAGTGTTTTTCCAGTGGACATTAAATTGAGGCATATGGCCATGGTATTGAACGCATGTGCTGTGAGGTAAATCGATGAAAGCGACAGAGCAAACCAACAAAGAAGTGTGTGTGTGTGTGTGTTTTAATTCTGCCATCTCATCTTAATTAAATTTTTGCAAGCCCGAACGTAAAATCATAAAAAAAAAAACATTTAAAAAAATCCTTCTTGATAAAGCCGGGGATACCACCACGTCCCCAATTAGTCCAAGTATTTATGATGCAAAAAGAAAGACATTATGGAGGTGGCAAAAGATTAATGCTGTGATTTCACAAAAACTCCTGAATTCTAGATGTTTGCTGTTTTCGCTGGATCCCCTTCCAAACGCGTGGATGTTCCAATAAAGAAACTAAAACTCAAGAGTTTTTCCTCTCCAAAAGTATAAAGAAGGGGCTGAATCTGCTTTTTTATACAGGTCTTTTAGAGTCTTTTAAAGTATATAGAAATGTGAAAATGGGTAAAATATGGGCAGTTTAATTAGGCAAACTGGGTCACCAGCAAATTACATTCTCATACAAAATTCCTCTAACTACATACTGTACTCTTTTTTTCTTTTTTCTGTACTTTTTAATCTCATTTCATGCTGTTCCACAACTACTAGGTCAGGGAATTTTATTGCTTTAAAGTTGACATGAAAAGGGAATGAGAGTGAGAGAGTGCGAGAGATCTGTTTTCCTCTAAGATGGAGAATCACAAGGAATCACCCCGGTGTTCCCGTCCTATTTTCAGTTTGCACTGCCTCTGCCAAGGCAGGGCTGGATAACAAGTATCTCAAGCACTCGCATCATTAGTTGGACCGTGACAGGAAATGCACATTGAGAGAATGTAGAGGTGGCAAAGTGTGGAGGCATAAATAAGTAAGCAGTGGAGAAGAGGTGCAGAATTTGAAATATGCAGAGCGATGAACCTCTGCGGACCCTCGTTGAAGGTGCGACGTGAGACCTGATGATAGTGATGATGATTCTGCTGTTGTTGTTTTAACAGGCGAAGGGAGGCAGCGACGAAGCAGAATGATGAGGTGAGGAGGAGAAAAATGCATGAAAAATGTTTCAGGAGGATACTCGACCTCAGCCACTCCGGAGCTCCGCTGTGTGTTGTTTAGTCGTACATTTACAGTTGCATTAGCAGGCCAAAAAAATAAATAGAAAAATAAATAAATCGCCGCAAGTGCATCAGCATAACCGCTTTACGACGGTTCAGATGACAATGGCAGTCGCACAGAAATCGAATCCATCCAACCGTTCAGCTCCAAAAGCGGCTGAAATCTGCAAACATCTGCAGAGTTTCGCAGAGCTCAAGCGGCTCACATTATATGCATGAGATTCACTTCTGGTATTGAAATATTGACAGATGCAGCTTTTTAAGGCTGGAGGAGATAGCAGCGGGTAGGGTGTTGACTGTCACTGCAGGCGGATGTTATTGGATGCCGACCCATTACATTTCTTTTATGCAAGAATCACAAAACAGGCTGATTTGTCAGTTCGGTCATCAGCTGCTCAACTGTGACGCTCATATCTTGGAGCCCTGTGCTAAGATGCGCTGGCCGATTAGCCATGCTGCCATATGCAAGAAGTTGATTGGAAGAAAAATCATCAGTTCATCACATTTACCCAAAGCCATCTGCTCGTATTTTATCAGCAGTTTGAACAAAGTAGACGCAGCTCGATGCTTCCTCTAAATTCATGTAGCTAGCTAGTAGCGCACAGTTTGATTAAACTCTATAGTACATTAATATTATTATTATTATTAATAATAATAATAATAATAATAATAATAATAATAATAATAATAATAAGTAAAAGTAAAATCTCTTGGAAGATCTTAAGTGCCTTTCTGCTTTTTTCTTAAAACGTTAAGGTTATGTTTGGCCGAAATCTCAGCTACTGCGGCATTCACGCTAATCGGTTTAGCATCGGCTAACGGCTGGCAGGCGCCTTTTTTGTTTCTTCCTTGTCTTCCTTTTCAATGAAATTGAAAAAGGATACCTGCTGTTATTTCCAAACCAGGGAGAGATCTTTGGTACACTGCTGGACAATGACACAGTGCTGGAAATGATCAGTTTGTAATGTGATGTTTTTTAAGTGAAGCAAAAGAAGTGAAGGATGGACTGTTCTTATTCCCGAGGAGTGCACTAACAAGCTAGAGACACAAAATGATTGTCCGCAACGCTGGTGATTTTTTTTGCACACGACGGGACCTTCAAAGTTCCATCTCGGAGGACAATCGGTCACTAGAACCGTGTCTTGCTATTTATATATTTTGTCTGTTTGGACTTTATTTTTGCTGCCTTATTTTCCTCTGTTGGCCCTGTTGTTAGCGTCCGTCCCTCCGTCCTCTCCTCTTTCTGAGCCATCGGGGGGTTGGGGAGGAGACCGGGGCCGACCTGCAGTAGAGTGTAGCAAAGGCCATGAGACCATCCATCTGGAGAGCCCCGCCCCCTCCCATCACCGCCACCACCTTTCTATCCCTAAATGTGTGACAGGGGTCACCTTAGAGCCAGACACTTTGTGGACACGCCACAGAAGATTTAGACATACACACACGCTCACGCACACACATACGCAGTCATCCTGATGTGTCCTTGTCCAACCCTAACCCTTCCTCGCCATGTCCCACAATTCCTCTGCTCTCCTCTCAGACTTTTGTCCACTTTAAGCCGCTGCTTTTTCCATCCTCCTGCCTCTCCTTTCAGGAGAAAAAGTTCTTAGAAGGGCAGGAATATAACTCTTACAAAAGTCTAACTTCTGGTTAATTTTTGTGATTTTTTTTTTTTTTTTACATAATTTAACTCTTCCTTCCTTCAGTAGTGCGGTTTGTAATTAGTCATAGTGTGGCAAGCAAAAAAAAAAAAAAAGAAAAGAAAAGAAATCTTTTCAAAAGGCCTTTTTGAAAGAAAGAAATCCACATTTGTAATGACGCTCGGCCTTCTATCTGGACGCTGCGTCTGTCTGACACAGGAGTCCGGGGAAAGAGACGAGCACTGGAGCAATTAGTTGATTAATTAACCAGCGGAGCGACGGAAAAAAGAAATAATATCCAACAGATCTGAAAAATCAGTTAATTGCTTCAGCCAATTAGCATCAATTGGGGGAAAAAAAAACGAAAGCCGCACCGGCTGCTTCCATCTTCTTGAAATCTATTTCTCAATCCAATATCTGCGTTTCGGACTCCAAGGAAAGAGGCTGTTCGATGACGCTGCTGTCTGTGTAGAAAATTGTGACATTTTACCGAATTTTAACGAGGCCCCATAATCTCCTCATTTTCAGATTTATGAATTTTTATCCTGGACTCGAGTGCAGCAGCTTCCTGCTTTGACTGATGCTTTATTCTACCTATCACACGTTCGACAGGAAAACAAAACCCAAGACCCAGGTGTCTGTGGGTGCCGAGATGAAGCTTGCTTGACTCTACCCCCCCACCCCCCAACCGAGTCAAACTTGCTCTATTACTGCGGTGAAATTGTTTCATTCAACCTTTTGATTAATTGCTGGATTGTTTTGTGGAGAAAGAGACTTGCAAGCACAGCAAGTCTTCAAAGGTCACACCTGCAGCCTGTGCACTCACGCACGTGCGCGCGCTTGCAGCAGACACATACCAGGGTTCTTGCCGAGAAGGACAGATGCCGTTACTCAGCATCAGTTAAGGGGCCGATGTGTAAAGACACTGAGAGCAGCTCATTCAACATCCGCACCAGATCCACAGTTGTTTATCTCCTGCCCTTGATGAAGTGACGGGCCCATTGTCTCCGAGTGAATGCGTGTGGGTGTGTGTTAGTGTGTTTGCACGTGCACGTGCGCCCCGCAAACAGTGGGCCCGAAACGTTTCCCGCAGTCCCAAACGAGATCTCACTGACCTTCTGCCGACATGCGAACAATGAGGAGTGATGGACGAAATGAGACGGAGCGTCAACGCGGCGGAGGCAACAGGAAGGGGGGGGAAGAGCGGGCGCGGCGCTCAGACCGCAGGAGGCACGAGGGAGGGTTCACAGAGCGAGAGAGATGACAGGTAGGGCTGCCCAAAGGCGATAAGCAGGCTGAGCTTCTGCTGCCGCTGCTGGGTCAGAGTCTTACCCAAAGCTCAGCTTAACACTTATGAGTCATCGCATGGCTCTTGTAATATATATATATAGGTAACTATATATACATGTAACTGCATTAAAAAGTGAAATTGTGTTGCAGTCGGTTCAGTCTGCAGTGACGCATATCAGCCCTACTGCACCGCCACCAGGGGGCGTACTCAGATGTCTTGGCGAAACTCGTAATGTCATCCTTCTCGATTTTGCTTGTCAACAATGTGCATGTCTGTGATATTCAAGCTTAAAAATGAATGAAGTTTCCACTTTGGAAAGATCAAAGTCTTGATAGTCGGATATCGACGCTCACGGTACCAGACGTATCCGTTTTAAGATCGATTCTCAAAATGAAGAATTGTCCCAGCAGTCCATGATTCTGGCCGCAATAAATGTGATTGGATTTGAATTTGCGTGGGCTCGATTAATGGCCACCAGAGGGCATCATTTATGTATTAAAAAAAAGTTTGAAAGGAAAGATTTATGGTATTGAAATTAATGAATGGTGCTTTATCTAACGAATATGAAGCGCCGTCATTTAATGGGCCTGACGTCATGCTGTTACCACAGCCTTCAATTTGTCCGGAGTGTTTCATCTTATGTGATGCGTCGCAGGTGCTTTCACTGAAAATCACCTGATTGCTGTTCAGCCAAAACTATAGCAACCGGCAGAGCAGATGGGAAATGGAAGTGAACCTGCAGACTGTGTCATGACAACGCAGCCGTCACATAATTTCGAACGATGTTACGAAAAAGCCCCCCCCCCCCCCCCCAAAAAAAGAGGTCGAACGGCAGTGACGTTGATAAGGTAATGCTTAAAGTAAGAGTGCAGCTATTGACGCACAGCAGGAGGTCCGGAGAAAATTGTTTGCTAAATATATGACGTAGTTCAGAAAGTGGTGATAAATGTAAGCAGCTCAACCGGTGCACAAATGGTGTGTGTGTGTGTGTGTGTGTGTGTGTGTGTGTGTGTGTGTGTGTGTTTATACGAGTGTGGGTACACAAGAAAACAACAGAAGTAGAATTATGTAGGACGCTCACGTGTGTTCGGAACCGAGGGTGGACGTCAGTGAGGTCAGAGGGTCCACAGCAGCACAACAACCACAAACCTCTGAGGACTCCCTCCAACTTCTGGACCAGGGCTTTATCGCTGGTCCAGAAGTCCTTTTTCATTCACACTTGCTTTTTAAATTCCCCTTTTACTTGTGTCACCTACTTTTTTATCCCACTTTTTTTTTTTTTTTCTGTAATTACCTCTTCAACAGAAATATCAGCATCGTTTGTGGTTTTCAGTGTCTCCCTGCAGGCTCAAAGTCCCAATTAATCAATAAAACAATCAAAAACTACTTTAAAAATAAAAGGAGTTAAGATGAGCTGGGCTGCAAGTCTATTTGCTGTTATGCTCCAACTCGCAAGCTCCAAGTGTTAAGTAGTGACTCGACCTGGATGTTGATGAACTCGGTGTTCAGTGCCCTCTGCTCTTCTCGCTGCTCTGCCGAACTCTCCTCCACACTGATCAACAGATGCCTCTGCAAGAAAACAAGCGTGTCATAAACAACTCCGCGTATCGACCAAAGTCTTTGTGCAAAGGCAAACTTGCTGACTGCAAAATTTTAAGTGGCAGACCTGCAAGGCGGGGACTCCGAGGTTAATCCACAGCAGAAAAGTGCAGTGTTTTTTTTATCTTTTTAAAAAAAAAAAAACTCAACTAAAAAAACACACAATTAGAGATTCCATTGTTACCCATTTGTAAGTGAGCAGTTTGCATTAATTATGCTCTGATCCAGCTTGCTGAATTTCTCGGGATTGAGAGCTTTTTATTCATATTAGCAAAGAGATTATTACAATTATTAAAGAGAAATTAAATACTGACTGTGGAATCAGTTTCCGTCTCTTTGTGTATTTTTTTTTTTTTTTTTTTAGATTAAGGATCAATTGTTTCTGTGTCAAGCTCAGGAATCTGATGCAGAAACAATTATAGTTCACTATTGATTCTTAAAAGAACCAAGTAGTCACTGCTCATTGAGCCCTCTGTTTACAGCCTCCTTAAAAACAGAATTAACTTCTTGCTAAAATTCAAAAAGTCAAGCAGGTCCGGTTACCTCCATTAAGCACTCTGGCATTCTGGGAAGTGTTCCGTGTCTCCTCATCAGCAGACTATTGATATTATCTTTTAAAGGGCAGCTTGTCATCCTGCAGTCTATCGCTAATGTTGTTGTAATGTCTCCTGTAGATCATGACATCCATTGTTGCGTTAAAGGACTCAAGCCGCAACCCCAGGAATCACCATTTGCTTATATGTGTATGTGTGGGTGTTTCTTGTCACATTATGTTTCCCCAAAAGAATGACTCTGTCTTTTCTGTCTGTCTTTTGTCTTTTGGAAATATTTTTGATGTGGGCAAACTACCCCAGAACATCCAGTCCTTGTGATTTAACAGACGTATTTGCTGAAGTGACAGTTCACAGCGTGTTCTGTTCAGGACAAACTGTGGCTCTGTTTTGTCTTGTTTTATAAGTTTGGAAACGCTGCAAATGTACCTTTTGAATCCATAGTCAGTAGTGTTCCTACAGCCTGTGTAATCTACATCCCAGTCTCCAATGTACACCACTGTAATGAAAAAATATAGATAAAACTGTGGGAAAGAAAGCAATGGAATTACTCTTGGGGGAAAATGGGTAAAAGTAAGATGTAAAGTATGGCAGAAATATTATTTATATTTGTTTGTTTTCCATCTACTTATGTTGTGTAATAGTCTGTTGCTATGTTAGTTTTTTTTTTTAATATGCACAGTTGAGCAGAAATAATAACCAAAGGATGAAAAGAAAAAGTGAAGATTAGTTTAGAAGAAAGGTTTAATCAAAACAAAAGTAAAAATGGATGTTAACAAAGGGGAAATGTATGCTGAATAAAAAATAGAGCAATAAAAGAGAAACAGATTAGACTGTGAAGAATGAGATTAAGTCCCATAAACCTGAAAGGATTGCGTAAATTAAAGAAAGCAAAAATAAAAAATTGCTTTTAAAAAGTCCTGGTCAAGACTTTTAAGACTTTCCATTCAGAGAGATTCTTCTAGAGCAGGGGTGGGCAAACAGTTTGACTGGTGGGTCACAGTGGGTTAGAACATTTGAAATGGGGACCTATACATATATATGAAAACATATGTAGCTTTTAAATGTCAATTGAAAAAGAACCAAAGCAAAGTTCTAACAAACTCTGGGTCTTTGAAGCCCGACCATATTTAGCTCTTTATTGAAATGACCCTTAAAACACTGAAAAAATGGATAAAATACAATTTTTATATGACTTGCTGACTATTAATATCATTTCTAAAAGTTTTGCATGCCCATGCCTGTTCTGGGTGGTAAAGTGGGTAACCAAGGGGTGAAAATTAATCGTTTCTCACTCACAAGCAAACGTCAACTCTCCATAGATCTATCAAGACGCTGGCATTTTAGCAGTTTTGCAACCTGTCAGAACGATGGCATCACGTTTTCTGTTTGACAGATAAGGTCCCGTGTTTTACATGTGTGAAGAGGAGAGAGACGCTTTTTTTTTTTTCATTTTCAAAGGAAAAAAAAAGGAGATACCTGAACCCATCAGCATCGGGTGACACCGCTGCCATCTTTCATAGTCATAAAGGCACAGCGGGACAGTGTCCAACGTGTACTTCCTTTATATGGACGCTCCGAAAAGCTCGGCTAATCATAAATCACGGACACATCTGGGAGAGATGATTGATTCCATCGCTGTGAGTAAAAGGCAGAGATGGTCCGTTTCCCCGAGCCTGACGCGCTTCCTCCCACTTAGTGCACTATGTTGACGGCGGCTTTGCGTGTGTGTGTGTGTGTGTGTGTGTGTGTGTGTGTGTGTGTGTGTGTGTGTGTGTGTGTGGATAAAGTAATGAAGCAGAGGACGAAGCTGACATGAAGTCCACAAGGTGTTAGTTTAGGTTAATCTTGATGTTGTCTCGTCTATAATCACTGTGCACCACACACACGCACGCATACCCGCACACACACACGTTATGTGTGATACGTCCATAATAACAATTAATAAACTCACAGCCACTCGGCTCCTTCCCATGAACCCAGCTCACTCAATCCACAGCTTTGACGTGAGTTAAATTGAAGAGGCCATTGTCAATTAACACCGTGGTGCTATCTCCCCCACCTCGGAGCAGCTAACCCGTCACTGCTTTCATCATTACACCTGAAGAGAACAAATCCTCCACTAAATTCATTTTATTCCCACCAGGAAACAGGTGACTGCACACTTAGCAAAGCCACTTCCTGCCACGTGCAGTTTTAAAGGTCCCACTTAAAGCCACTTTTAGGTCTGTGGTTTTCATCTCAAGTGGAGAAGCCACTTAATGACCCAACTTGAAAAAAAAAAACTCTTTTGATCTCCATAAAACATAAATTTTACTCCTCTGTTTATTACCTGCCACGAAAGGGACGTAAGCATCAATTTAAAGGTTCCATACAATCCAAAATCACCCTAACTCCTGAACTAACATGTATTCAAGCACTGATGCCTCTTCAAGGTTAGTGACAATGCTAACAGAGCAGAAAACCAGTATATCATTTTTTTCTCTATTTGTTGCAGGAAGATGTAAACAAAGGGCTAACATGCTGATTTCTGGACATCTGGAGTGTTTTTGCCAATTGTTAATGAGGCCTCTGCAGGATGGGATGAAATGTAATGATTGAAAAAATTGTGCAACATATTCTTTTAAACTTGACTGTCACTTTGAAACAACTGGATTTGATCCCCTTTTTATTCTGTGGGCTATGTGAAAAGCATTTTGAGAAAAGATTTTTTTTCCTCCTTTTCTTTCCTCTAAATCTTTTTTTCCTGTCGTGGCCTTTCTTCCTGTATCCTCCTCTCTTCCCTCTGCCCAGCAGCACTTCCGCACGCGGGTCATCCTTTCCCAGCAGCACTTGATGTATATCTGACCTTTGATGTTGTCGCTGCATGTCCCGGAGCCCAAGGCCCAATTAAAACCATCCCGCCACCCATCCCCGTCTCTCCACGGACCCCGTCGTTTTGCCTTTTGCGAAGCTCTTTTGTGCACATCTTCACATTTTTTCCTTCTCATCTCTGCCCTGGTGCCCCCCCTGCAGTTTGTACCTCTCCCCTTTCCTTGCCTTCCTATTACACCAATGTAAACGGACACAAAACCGGTCTCCTCCATGCCCTCTGTCTTGCCTGGGCGCAGCTAGCCCTGCTTTTCTACACAGTTCGCTTTCTACGAAGATAACTTCGCCAAGAGCAGATGTTTCCCGACGAGACATTTGTCCTCATAGTCCCTGAATGCGGTTCATCAGTAAACAAAATTGTAATTTTCAAAAGCTGTGCAGTGGTTTTTGATCACTTTTTTCATGAGGACTGTCAAAGTGAATTAAGTGATTATCCCGGTTTTTTGAAAGAGTTGTGGGCGGAGCTTAGAACACCATATTGGCACCACCAATAGGAATCTGCTTCTTATTTTATACTGAATACTGAAATAGTATGGGATCATAAATAACAAAAAGTACATTTAAAAAAATATTAAAGTTTTACACTGAGCTTTTACTTGACCTTGTACTTCCTGTATTGCTGTGGTGAGGTGTAAGTGTAGTACAAGATTGACTTACCAGTACAGATCTATAAAGTTATTATGGACGTACTGATTTGCCTCCCTTCAGTTCAGAGTTGGAACGAGGCCTTAACGCCAGCGCCACATGTGCAGACCGAACAGTCTAATAAGTTCCAAGGGTGCCTCCCTATATGTCAGAGATCTGATCTACACTTGTGTGCAACATAACAGTTTGCTGGGTGCAGATTGTGCCATTTAAATAATGCAAAGTGAATTGCGGCCCACACTGAGCAAGACACGGAAGTGCAAGAACGAGGAATAGAAGTAGAAGCCGAGCGTGAACGGAGACCTCAGGTTTAAATCTCGAGGACTGTTTTCTCTGCAAACCATCTGTATGTTTGGGTTTAACGCCACTGCGGCGCTGATCAGCATTGCATTGTAGTGCGTTAACAGTTCGCCCACCTCAAGTTAGTTTGAGCATGCTTGGTAAATGTGTGCGTCTGCCACCGGGGGCAACGCAGTGAGCACACCGGAGGAGGTGACGAGAATGAGGCGATGCCTCGCTGCACTCGAGTGCCATGAGAACATCTGTCACGTTGGGAAAAAGCAGCGGGCCTTGACACGTACTGATTGGGATCTTTTCTTCAGACTTGGTGAATCAGACGGAGAAAAAAAAATGAGGTGAAAAAATATTTTCTTGAACTGGCAGCTTGTCCTTATGCTTTTGCTCCTCTCCTCCTCCTCCTCCTCCTCCTCCTCCTCCTCCTCCTCCTCCTCCTCACCACCCTGAGTTCAGGGTAAGCGATGACAGAAAGACAAGCGGATGGAAAGTAGTGTTTACTTTGCATTCTGGCCAGAAGGGGGCAGATAATCTAGTAGTGCGCCAAGCTGCAGGGAGCGCTGGGTTCTCCTGCACCAGGTCGTGACCTGCTGTCCGCCTCTCTGTTAAATAATGCATGCAGACTGGTGACCTCCCCGACTCCTGCTGACAGCCGCGCCGCCCTATCGAGCCATCACTTGTACTTACTAACACACGACACGGAGGGGAGGAAGAGACTCCAAACGCACGTACGCCGTGTAGCTACGATGCACGACGACGTGTTAGGAAAGGACACAGGTGATGGTTGTACATATTAGTCATTTATACATTTATTTGGTCGTTTGTAGAATATGCATTATTTTTTTTTATCATTTTCTATTTTTCAAACTGATGTGTTTTTTGTTTCAAGATGATTTCTTGGCATTGCATTTCTGTTTAAGGTGGGAAAAATAACATTTGAATGGATTTATTGGTATGTTTTTTTTTTAAATCCAGTTAGATAAAGAAATTAAATTGCCATATATTTGTACGATAATACATATAACTGCTATAATTCAACATGGATAGATTTAATCTCCCTTCATACCTGAACAAACTATTTAGCAGCTTTCATTTGTTTTCCATTAAGCAACAAAAGTAACAGATTGGAGGCATAGCAATAAAAAGATGAATGAACTGTGAAACAAAGTCCCATCCGACTTGTTTTTTAGACATTTGACTAAAATTATATTCTTGGCAGAAACCTGTACTTTCATCTGAGAACATTTCTAGGTGGGTTGCTCATCTATACTACCAACCATTCCCACTGCCTTCCCAAATGATACAAGCATGTTGCAGTCACAAATTCTGCCCACGTCGTATGTTCCTGTTAAATTGTATTGTTTCGATGAAAGCAGCTAAACTTTTAACTAATCTTCCATTCTGTTTTGCAGAGAATGCCGTTGTATACCTTAGAACAATTCCATTTTCTTCTTAATGAAAGGGGTGATGTTTAGCATAACGAGGCAGTTAAACCTAATTATAAAATATGGAGAGACAGCAACTGAGTGGATGACAATTAACCTTTTCTCAGTGCTTCACAGCCATTATTGACAATTAAACAGCAGAAGAAAAGCACTACTCATTCAATAAAGTAGCATTGCTCGCGAGGAAAAATCTTTGTCAGTAGGGTGTGCTGTAGCCTACTCAGCATCCCTAACTTCTGTCCCTGTCGGAAGTCTTGTGTGAACACCATGGAAGCCGAGAGGTAGGTAGAAACCCGAGCTGCACAATTGCTCTAATGGTATTTATTTAGTTTATTATTATAATATTATTTATATTATTATAATAATATTCCACTACTGTTTTTCACAAGATCACCTGGCGAAGTGGTGCAGTTAGGAATAACTACACAGGAACAACGATGCGTCTAGCATACGCACAAAGTGAGTGTTAAGGTTAAAAAAAAAAAAATAAAAGTAAATTTGAGGAGCAAAGACTAATCTGTGCGTAAAGACAACAGAAAGTGGGGTGGTGGGAGTGGGGGGTATCAGAATGCCCTGTTAATGGTATCGTCAGCAACCTTGGAGTGTTTCCATCACAGGCTTATTAATCAATCCCAGCTGTACTGTGGCACGGTGCGCTGCACAGTCAGTGGGTTGAGGGTCAGGGGTGATGGATGCCCAAAACTCCGGGGTCTGTCAGCAAAGCGAGGCCACAATCTGGAGTCTGTGGGACTGTCGCACTTTGCCTGCAGGTGTGTTGGCAGGAACTGGGGGAACGTGGCGCGGGGGTGGATGTCGACTTCCCGCTGAAGGGCGTGACGGGGACACGGGCGCCGCCGTGCCGCTGCTTCACCGTGATGTCTCCTCTTCCTCCTCCCCCTCTCCTTCCTCCCCCCGTAAGCATCCTCAGGGAAGAGACGAGGCGCAGCCAGGTCTGTTTAACTTGCGCTATCCTCCCACACAGACAAGGCGGCGTGGACGCAGATAAACACCTGCAAGAACAAGCATTGCCTCAGTGCGCAGACACACACACACACACACAGATTAACACACGCGCGCTTTATAAATCTGTCTTTGTGAGGGCTGCTGCATTGACTTCCATTCATTTTCCATTGCTTTCTACAGCCCCGAGCCTCTTTCTAACCCAGACCTCAATACTTTACGCAATATAACTTCACCATTACGTCATAGTTCTATGCTGCAGCTACACCCAAACAAACAGGTTCTCAGCAGCCTCTGCCATTGGTGGCACTGATCCTCCACCTAACAAACAACCATTGGGTGGAGGTCGATGTAAAAACCTAAAAGTGCAGGCGAGAGGACGTTGCTCATGGTATTTTCCCTTCGCATTTGTTTTCCAGTAAATGACAATCTAAGCTACTGTTTTAGCAAGGCTTTGTTATCGTTAGCATCAAGCTGCGTCCATTCGTTGCTCTTTCTTGTTTGTTGACATGGTGTCGGAAGTGTTTGGCAGGGAGGCTGGTGGTTCCAAAGACGGGGAGGAAGATGAGACTCACATGGGTTAACATAGCCAGTCAACTCAGTGCAGGAGAACAGCACAGATAGGAGGCGCTGTGACCTCATTTTCTGTTTTAGATGTTGTTTCAAAATTAAAAAAAACATGAAAGTCTGTTTTTTTTCTAAGTCCAAGAGACAGAAAACATCACTTGGAGCATCTTTAACCCTAACCTCACCCAAATCATCAAGTTGTGAGAAAGAGCCACAGTTTCCCCTCTTTCAAAAAATATCTGGTGCTTTAAAATGTACACAGTTATAAAATGTGTCTTGTTATAATAACACACACACAATCACACACACACACACACACATGCTGGAGTTAGTTTGCTCTGTGTGACCCCTGATGAACGAGTAGCAGAGGTGATGGCAGTTCTTCATTGACATTCAGGGTTGTGTGTGTTTGTGTGTGTGTGTGTGTGTGTGTCTAAGGGTGAGGCCATCTACCCTCCACATCCACTGGTTGCCAGATTGACTTGTTATTCCTCATGGCACTGCTCCTAAACCACTTACTTACATTAGCAATGCTAATGCAGGGAGGCGCAGGGAGACGGATGCATCATACAGACCAACAGCCGCCTCCCCTTCGAGCTTTCGCTGTCGTCCGCCTCTCTGCCACGCAGGTGGAGGAAAAGTCTGTTATCTGTCCAGTGAGGTAAACAAACGTTTGGAGCACAGGATCGGGAAAGCAAGGTTTAGATCGTTCCAGCTCTGGTTATAAAGTTCAATGAATAAATAACATTTTGGCGCAGAATTGATGCTAAAGGGGGATTTTTTTTTTAATTTCTTCCAAAGACGCCAGAGTCAATTTCCTGGTGAAGTCATCAGTGCGTTGAAGGAGAAAGCAGAGATGTTCGTGGTGCAAAGCAAAAAAAGTACACGTGCCGAGTGTTGGGGATGCGATAGGCAAACTAACCGCCCGTCATTATTGACAATGTTGGAATCACATGGTTTATGTCATATGTGTGTAACACGGTACAAGGTGGTGCACATGAATCCCAAGTCATTATGGACTGAAGTGTCGCATGCAGTTCATGACAGTGTTGGCAAGTTAGTGTTTTTACCTATTTGTATTGAAGTGTTGGATGTGTGAGCAAAATAAATTGCACAGCAAGGACATATAAGACTGCATCTCACTTTCACAAGGTCGTAATGGAGAACTGGCTCTTTTCACTCTGACGAGTTTAAACATTTCCCGAGTCATTTGAATCACTGAGGTCCTGTCCACAGGGGAAGGTTTTTTGGTGGAAAGGGTAAAGTATTTAACCGTTACGGCGTTTCGTCCACACGGCAACAGCGTTTTGGGTCCACCGAAACGGTATTTTTTGAAAACGGGTCGCAGAGTGGGAAAATCTGACAACGCCGTTTCGCCGTTGTCACATTGTTGCCGTCTGGACAGTGACAACGGCTTTTCCTTGTAAAACGATGACGTCAGCGCACCGTCGCTGTCATGTGACCGGAAAAAACACGGCATGCAGCGGCACAAACAACAACGATGGCGGCCAGCGGAGTTGTCTTTGTGTCGCAGGCGCTTCAAGGTTTGTTGGCAATATTACTACACAACCTCACAATACCTCAGACTCACTGTTTACCCGCTACTCACCATTTTTGTTTTCTGTGAGTTTAGTGTGTAGCGGAAACGCCCTCTTTCTAAATCGTGGGTCCGGTGGCTGTGTCAGCGTCTGTGAACAGCGCCACCTTTCGGTGTGGCATACGCATTACATCGTTTTCACCCACCGTTCCGTTTCGGTCTGTCAGCGTGTGGACGCGACTTTGTTCGACCCCGGGAAAGAAAAAAAACGGCAACGTTCCCGTGTGGACAGGTCGACCATCGAGAGAAAGCACAACACACACACACACACACACACACACATCAGCACACAAACAAAGAGAGCAGGCGAGTGATCGGGTCATTCTGTGAGAAACTGATCAGTTTTTTCTCCCACATCTCAGTTCACAGCTGTGAGAAGCCAAGAGCCGTTGCTTTCTTCCACAGGTATAACACGGCCATGAACTTCTTATGCAAATGCAGTTAAAACAGCAGTCGCACAACATTGACAAGTTGCCTGGTATCTTCTTTGCCTCTGGCTGGCTCACCGGACGAATCACTGAGAATGTTCATACAGCTGAGGAACCGCAACTCGCGAGTCAGTGAAGTGATTCTTGAGTTTTGAATGGCCCCTTCAGGGACCCGCATCACTCTCTCCAGCTACGTGTCAGAACAAAGCAGCCAGTCGCGAGTCTTTGAGCTTCCGCTTCCCAAATTTAATTTAATTTATTTTATTTTCCTTTCGTTTTTCCTTCCTCGCAGGGACCACTCGAGTCACACGAAACCTCTCCCGGGGGAAGTGAATCACAGAAAGGAGTGTAAGAACATGACATTTATTTTATGCGCGGCGCGCGGCGAGTCCCACGCAGCGTTCTTATAAAAGAAATATGACAAATGTTTCGCCTTCTCTCTCATGTTCTCCTGCCGCCGCCCAACCCCCCACCTGCCACCCACCACCAGCCCGCCTTCCTCAGCCGTCGCGCTGCAATCATGTAACCGGAATGTCTATCCTCATTTTCAGATCCTTCCCTCTTCTTTTCTTTTCTTTCCCCCCCCCTCCTCCTCCCCGTTCTTCTTCTCCTTCTTCTTCTTCTTCTTCTTCTTCTTCTTCTTCTCCGTTACACTGCTCCATGGCATCTCGCCTCTTTGAAAATCCTGATGGCGGGGGAGGGCAGGGGGGCAGGGGTGAGGTGGAGGGGGGGTAAAAATGAGAGGGGGGCTGGAAAACAGCTTTGATGTTCCGTCGCGAGAGCTTCAAAGTGCGGCGCTGCCGTAATTGACCTTGATGTAATTAGATAGAGAAATGTTGATCCTGACACAGTTTATTCCTTTCGTTTATTTATTTATTTATTTCACCCTCCCCACACTCTCCCTTAATGCACGGGGTCGCGCCGACTCGCAGACGGAGCTCGCAGACGGATTGTGAGGAGAGGCGGAGGAGGGAGGTGGGGGCGGCAAAAGAGACAAATACCCCCCTTTTAATTCGACGCACACGTTGACTGGGAGGCACATATGGGCGCGTATGGAGCGTGTATAGATGCGCACGCGTGCATGTGTGTGCGTGGCACACGCTCGGGAAAGTGCTGCTCCTATTGAAGTGGCCTCGGTGTCACTAATGAACCCGCGGGCGCAGCGGCGGGGGGAATGAGATGCAGTGGTTTCTCACATGATCCCGCACGTGAGAAAGCGCGTGCACGCGCGTCAGATGTGTTTGTATGTGTGTCCGTGCATGCGTCTTTGCACGCGGCCGCGCTATCTGGCGTGGCCATTGAGGGCAGAGGAGGCTGCGAGCGGGCGATAGCGTTGGCCTCTGTTGTGCTCCGGCTGGCTAATCTACTCAAGAGTGAGGCGGGGGAGGGGCGGGAGGAGGGCGGTGTGTCAGGGGGAGGGGTGGGAGGGGTCAAGGAGAGGCCACGTCCTCACGCTGAAGCGTGAACCAGCGATCCTGATTTAAAAAAAAAAAAAATGTTTGGTTTTTCTTCAACCGAAGGGACATGATCCCAGAAATCGGGAAAAAAGAAGTACTTTCTCTTTTTTTTGTTTCCACTATGATTTCTTTGTTTGGGATGCAGTTGTTTCATTGTTTGTGGCTGAGCTGTATTTCCAAAATAACACTCACCTGTGGTTTCTCCTGTCATTGGTCAGACCTTTACAACACTGTCTGCAGCCCTGACCATCAGTAACTTCTCATGCAATGCATCGGATGCGTTATTACTTTCTGATTATAATGATAATCTTAAAGTCATCCAAGAAACTTCCAATAACATATCTGCACATTTTACATCACATTGATGAAAATATTTTCCAGCTCCGCTAGTCTGAATAGTGGTGTTAAAATATCAATCACAAGATTTAGGTGGTCGCAGTCTTCAGCTCCAGTATTTAAAGGTGCTGCTGTCAAATGGTGCTGCAGATAAACCTGAACACCTTTCACAATTCCACTGACGGCAACCAATGAGCCAGGCAGATGAATTAAATAAATAATTATTCACTATTCAATATTATAATGTCTTCAAATAAAATGAAGGAGATAACCAATTGGAAAAATGCTTTGCATGTCAGTCAAGAGCTCGTAGGACTGTAATCAATTAGGAGAATAATAAATAATAACAGTATAAAATTGAAACCCATCTGTACCAATACACTGAAATGTTGACATTCTTAGACTGTTAGACTGCATAGTCTTCTTTCTCCCAGATGGAAATATGTAAACCTGCATTTCCCCGCATCCTGCTGCTAGGCGTCGGCGCCCATGTGCAGATCATTAAGCCAAGGTTGAAATTAGTCAAGAGCCTCTCCTCCGGCCCGCTCCCCACTCTGTCTGCCGCGCCCCGCGGGAGCAGAGTTCAGTGATTAACATGCCCGTAATTACTCCCCACGTGTGAAAACGCCCATGTGCCTCAGTGTGTGTTCGCAGCAGGTGCTGTGCACTGAGTTAAAAGGGGATGTGCACGCTCCGGTGGCGGTGGTGGCGTAGCATCTGTAGCGGTGTGATTAGTGGTCGACCCTGTAGGGGGCGCCTGTGCAAACGCCACCCATGTAAATGCAGAGGATTATTTCCCTCGTGTGGTTGTGTGTGTCGGTGCAAAGGAGACGTGGACTCACTGGCCACTTTATTAGGTACACGCTGCTAGAAACCAAGTACCGAATATAGTGGCCGTTCAGGCTGGCGGCGCTGCAAGCTTAGAGATTCTACTCTGCAAACCTCGTTCATTTGACTTCCTCTTGCCCTCCTCGAGTCTCTGGCCCCTGATATCTACACCTGCATGCCTGGCGCTCACTGCGTATATTCTCTTTCTGGAAGGGTCCTTTGTGAGCGTGAGAGACGGTTGAGATGTGGCGACAATCCTAGTAGATCAGCAGGCTGAGAAACATTAACATCCACCACCTGACGGGCAACAGCAGCAAAGAATTGCTGCCATTTCCACAAATGTATTTATTGCTTATGCTGCCACCCTCACTGCTGAAAAAGAAAAGGAGATGCAGTTCAAAGAAAAGCAGGATTGCAAACATCTTCAGATTTTTGTCTAAAGATTTATCGTCTTCAGATAAATGTAATGCAAATAATATTTATCTAAAGACAGTTTGGATGGAGGATGAATACATTTGTTTCCCCCAGACAGCAGCACATATGTAAATGCATCATCCGCATACACATATATATCGTATTAGACATATTTTTCTTGCCAAGTACAGAGACATTGGAAGAAGCAGGTGCTTCAGAAAATCAAAGGTGAGATGGAGATAATGATTGGCACAGCGATCGTGACGCTCACTGGCAGTGCTGCAATCAAAAGTGAGGTCCGCAGAGAGGAGATTATATGTGTTGACTAAAACGTCTTTAGAGATGGATCAAGTTTTGAAGTGGCCAATGTTTTTTATCTGGAGCGAACCACTGTACCAGGTAGAAGACAGATCCTCATTAGTCCTGACTATAGTAGTGAAGACTAATGTTAGGTTTCGCAGATGAGTGCCACTAGAGTCCCTGTGGGAGAAAGAGCTGGTAGATATGAGCAGGTTGAAGGATGACGACTGCTTTAGGCAAAGGCGGCATCACGTGAATCCTGGGTTTGCAACACTTTTACCCAATTTGAACATTTTCTTCACATGCACGTCTCGTCTTATCAGCAAGTGCAAATTTACACTAGTTGCAGCTTTCAACTGCTACGCGACAGTTTTTTGTACTGAAATAAATCACAAAACGCATGGTGTTTCAAGTTAAAACCATCTTCCAGAAAGAACATCGCTTTGCCCGAACAGTCGCTGTGAATCACCAGCCGAGAGTTCTTCAAATTTCTAAAAAGGGCCTCTTTCCCAGATGGACACTTGAAATAACAGACCCCACGGAATTGTAAAACATTCCATCTGTCGTGTTCCTGAATGAATATTAAAAGGGAGATTAAAATCATGCATTTACCTGCCGGGCTGTCAGTAGTTCCGTCTGCATTTCTGATTTTATATAAATATATAATATAAATAATTTCAGCAGGAATATTCTGTTCAGATCAGGGGAAGGGAATTAAAATTAAAGGATACATCAACTTTACTGGGCTCAGGAGGAGAGACGGAGGCAGGTGATAGTGACAGTGGAGGGGAAGGAGCGCGTGTGCTTGCGCGTGTGCGTACGTGCACACACAACAATACAACCAAAACACTTTCAATATGAAAAAGACAGTAAATGAGCCATGCAGCATCACTCTGCTCCTTGTAACTGCTCCAGCTCACTATACCTCCTCTGGGAGAAGCTGCCATATATATATATACATATATATATATGTGTGTGTGTGTGTGTGTGTGTGTGTGTGTGTTTTAATGGGAAGTCTTCAGACTTTTCCTTTGTGGAAAAATAAAATAGAACAAGAAAAAAAAAACAATACTTGATAAGAAATAGGGCACACACAACGGGGTATCAGACACAACCACTCAGCACATTCCACTTCCTCCACTTCATCACAAGATGAAGAAAATGCGTTGAATTAATGATTGTTTCAGTATTTGATTAGAAGTAATTGGCTTTCCACTGGCGGAAGGACCAAAATCTCCCAAAGAAGAAGAGAAAGTTTGTGCTTCTGTTTGTGTCTACAAACTACATCCCTTTGTATTGCACAAGTCTTTTGTGAGATGTTGAAGTAACTCGGGACCTCATTGTGACTCACCACTCCAGCAGTTCCAGACACATCTGGAAGGAGTGCCGGGATGGATGGATATGGGTGATCGTTCCTGTGCCAGTTGTATTTCCTCTAAATCATGAGGATCATGTTCATGTTGGAAGAACGGTTAACTCCTGACCCGCCTGCTGCCGACTGATTGGGACCCTCCTCCTCTCGATAAACTCATTGCCGCCCCCTGGTTTCTTTTCTCAAACGTTGCCATCAAGATCTTGCCGCCTCTGCGATTACCCCCAAACCCGCTCTTCCTGCCTGGCCTCAGTTTAACCTCATCGCCGCTCCTCTCCGTTCGCCCCTCTCCCACCCGCTCCCCCCCCCCCCCCCCCCCCGTGAGTATCTCGCCCTCATCATTATCACATCCGCACTTGGCACCAGAGCCGAGTGGTGGTGGGGGGGTGGTTTAAACAGTGACCGCCAGCAATTAGAGCCTCCGACCTGCTGAGCCAGGGTGCATCATCCGCCCTTGAGCAGCTGAGAGGCTGGTGCCACAAAACAAATCGGTCTGGTGAAGAGGTGCCAGTCGGAGTTCTCCTTCTTCTTCTTCTCCTTCTTCTCTTTCCTTCAGACTCGCCACGGCCAGAGCTGCGCACGCGTAAATGAACACGTGCGGGGCGATCGGCGCCACCAGCGTGCATTAGCGAGTGGGACAGCGCTCGTTAAAGTTCGCTGCTGATGAAAGGAGCGGGTGGCACAAACAGCCACCTCCTCCACCCGACCGCCCACCCGCCGGCCTCTGGGACAAAATGGAGCGTTCCATTTAGAAGGTGCATAGAGGCCCTCCGGCGGGAGGGAGGCCATTGACGGCATTGACGGTTGCACAGAGTAAACGACCACGCTGTGCCGACGAAGGCTCAGATGTTACAGTGGCGATGTGGTTCAAACCGCCTTAACCGAGACAAAGACACTTCCAAGACTGGAGTTATCGAGACCGAGAGAAGGACGCGACTGGACTAGACTGAAACTCTTGGAACTTGGAATCAACAGGACAAAAGCAGTTGCATTTTATGTAGACCAAAAATAAATAAAAACATCATCTTTGGGTGTGCATGAGCGGTCACTCTGCTCATGAAGAGAAAAGATGGAAAAATAAGGAAAGAGTAGCGGTATATAGCCACACATTGTTATCGAGCTCCGTTTCTTGAGAATAATATGACTCAAGTAAGAGATAAATAATCAATAATTATTTAGCAAGAGCAAAAATGTACTTGCTGAAAAAACTTTTGAGTAGTATCCAATTTATTTGTTAATGCAAGCATTAAATCAAACAAAATCATCTTCAGGTACTTCCAATCAAGAAATACATTTTGGCGTTTTTCATTGAAATAGAACAGAACTCTCTGTGTGCCTAAAATAAATAAATAAATAAATAAATATATATATACTGTATATCACTGAGGAAAGTGATCAGTGATCAAGTACTGAACCTGTTTTATTGATGTGAAATGGACCGTTTGGGCGCGGCACCAACATTTCTTTCTTTCCTATGATGTTTCAGAGCACGTCTCTGTCATGAGGCTGAGCTGTGAATGAACGGATCACTCAGTGGCCACATTCCAAAAAAAATGAGCAAATCGCCTTGTCGTTCTGGGAGTGGGCGGAGCTCAAGTGCTGATATAGATTCCCGCACACCTGCGTGACTCACCCAGTGACTCAGATGACTCAACCCGATTCTCTCTCGGCGAGTGACTCATTTAACCCTAGTGTTCTCCAGCCACTCGGCCTCTCAAGACACATTTTTCTTGCTTCTTTCTACAATCCTTGTAACATCTTTTTCACCGGCTTCTTCCGAAGAACGGGAACTGCTGAGTTGCTCTCGTGCAACACTTGCCTCGTGCCAGGAATCACAGGGGTCCTGGGCAGTGCAGGGAGGCACAGATGGTGCCGCAGGTGCAGCAGTGTGGACGGGGGGTGGACGCAGCATCGAGCGCCGTTGTCAGCCGCATCGAAAACGTCCGTCCGTCCTCCTCCTCGCTCAGGTTGAAACGCATCCGCGTCGGATCAGGTGACTCTCAGCCGGTTTTGAGTTCTCCGTATCACCATGCGCCCTTCTCTCCTTCCCTACATCTGACGAGGGGCCTTTCTGTGAATAATTCAATCCGGAGTTGAGATGCAGCGTCCGCGCTTCCAACACATTAAACATAGATATATATTTTTTTTTGTGAGGGAAGAAATGCATCTTTTATGCTAACATGTGAAAATCCCCGCCATCATTCTGCCACTTCGGGTGGCTGCCTTCTCCTGCTTTCCTTTATCATCGCGTCAGTCATCTTTGCTTTGTTCATTTTGACGAGCGAGCCCCAGCAGAGAGGAGTTAAAACAAATAATCTGTGTAATTGTGAACTGCTGTCCAGATGTAGTGAAACTTTGATGTTAAAAAATGGGAAAGGAAGTATTATCGCGACCACAGGAATGCTAAAGGTCTGGAAAAAACACAGAAAGCAAACCTGCTTTGGAGCTCTGAGCAAATTATTGGAAGGAAATGAACTGATTCAGTGCAACACGGTGGCGCAGTGGTTAGCGCTGCCGCCTCACAGCAAGAAGGTTGTGGGTTCGATTCCGGATCTCGGACCTTTCTGTGTGGAGTTTGCATGTTCTCCCTGTGTCTGCGTGGGTTCTCTCCGGGTTCTCCAGCTTCCTCCCACACTCCAAAAACATGCACGTGTGGTCAATTGAACGCACTAAATTGTCCGTAGGTGTGCATGTGAGTGTGAATGGTTGTTTGTTTCTATGTGGCCCTGCAATGAACTGGCGACTTCGCCCTAAGACAGCTGGGAGAGGCTCCAGCAGACCCCCGTGACCCTGAGCTCGGGACTAAGCGGGTATGGAAGATGAATGAATGAATGAACTGATTCAATCCAAACACGTTATTACACCTGGGACTGCCAGCCCTCACCTCCAGCCACCTAGCTCAACCTCTTCCCCTCAGACTGGGCCCGCCCTATCCCACCCTGCCCTCCCCCTCTGAGCCTTATTGATTCCTTTGATCGCCGCAGGTGATGGCAGACTGTTTGCCATGAGATAATTGTCTCATCATTGGCGCCGTGATGAGCCCCTCCACCACCGCTTATTTATTTATTAATGTGATGTGTCAGCTGCTGCGCAGCGGAGAGCTGAGCAGGTTAAACAACTGCAGAGCCACCCTTCATTGATCGGATTGTTGCATGGTGGGGGGGGTAAGAATCGCGTTGGAATACGGCTGTGGAATCAGTGGAGTGGAAGAGCGATTTAACGAGAGATGATATCAGGATCCTCGCCACACTCGCCGGGTTGCACCCTTGATACAAGAAGGAACTTTTCATTGATGGTCGCACTTTACTTATTTATTTTTTTTAATGGGGAGTCTTTTAACCGACAAAGTCAGAGGATACATCAGACAGATTTCACCACCAACGGCTGTGCGTCTGCATGACCAGCTATGACTTAGCGAGCACAAGCCTTTTTGGCTCCAGTAATGTAATTATTTTCTGGTGATTTGGCTCTAAGCTCACAGCTTGTTGTAGGCAGATAACGCTCCCCGACTGTTGTGTGGTTTCTTGACACGAAAAAGCAACACCGCAGATCCACTTTCTGCCCTTTTTTGCAGTAACAGCCACCAGAACGCCTTAAAGTAGGTCCGAGTGTTGCCACACGGCCATCCACCAGGTGGACAAGAGTTTAATACTGCATAATAACTTATTATCATGTTAGCTGTTGTTGCTAGAGGTGGAGCCGTTTGAAGCATGCTGTTGTGTAGTTCAATATAAAAGTGGATCATATTTTAGAGGGATATCATTTTAGAGAACCTTGACTTTGTGGTCACTGTTCAGTATGTTTTCAGAACAGAGAAAAATAAACATGGAGAAAATGGCTTTGGTTATTGTTATTAAAAGTGCAAACATCTACAACAAGGAATGTGTCGTTTCATTAACGGCAAAAAATAATCAATTTTGCTTTTTGCTTAAGTAAATTTCAGACAGAACCTTTACTTTCTTCATATTTACACGAGTAAAGGAGTTGAACCTTTACCAGAGAAGTATCAGAACTTTGCTGGCTTGCCAGTCAAACATCTGCAGCAGAGCAGAGGAGTATTCATTCCAATCTCCGGTTGTATCTCCCCTCCAATCAGGAAATCCCGAGTGCAACAGTCTTCACACCTCCGCGTGCGTCTCTGACAGGAGGACGAACCGCGATGCCGCTTAACGTGTTTGTATTCTCTTCACTCAGCCAAACAAAGAAGCTCTTTAGCACCTCGCTCGCACCTTCCCCTGCTCGCCTGCTCAGAAAAGTGCTCGCGTGGCAGCTCCTGTCGCCGTCAACCCTTCTCCTGATTAAAACATTAAATATCCCGATACAACGGCCCCCTCTGATGTCCTCCGGCGACGCGTCGTACCTGACAGCTGTGAAGAAGTGACGCCACATCCAGTTGACACTGATTAGAGGACCACTTTCCCGCCATTTGTCAGCTTTACTGTTATAAATAGCCGGCCGAGAAGCGGATCCGGCAACGGCAGGCGATGCCGAGAGCGACTGCTCATCCTGTCGAATCACTGTCATATCGTTAGAAGTTGCGTCTTTTATGCAAAGTGTGTCAATTGCTTTTCAGCATTTTTTTTTTTTTTTGCCTTGATTTAGTATTGATCTGAGATATTCGTGAAATGCCGGATTAAAAAAAAGGGGAAAAAATCCCTTGAAATTTATTTCCCAAGACTGTTCAAGGCAGATCAGCATTTTCACAAGGACGTGATGTTGAATGGAAAACAGGCTTTTCAGGGAGACGGGACAATTTAATCCGTCATTGCACCGGGATTTGATTTGTGACATTTATGCATATTTTTTCACTAAAGTTTAAAAGACGTATATATATATATATACATATATATATATATATATATATATATATATATATATATATATATATATATATATATATATATATATATATATATATATATACATATATATGGCATAATCATATACTCACTGATATAAATATGCATAATCATTGATGCATAATCATTGATATGAATATGTTTAATCCAGTAAATTAACCCATTCATAAAATGGGATGTATGCATAACATGCCTTGAGCCCCAATTCCACTGCCCAAAAAACCTGTTTTTTTTTTTTTTAAATAATCGGCATTTGGTGGCGGTGGAATCTGCTCACCGAGCCGCGCGACAAAACGGGTCAAACGACCCGGCAAACGACCCGAGTCAAAATCGTCTCCGATCGGCTCCGCACTAATCGGCTTGCGATGGAATCTGTGAACCCGGTTCAACACCACCTTTTTTACCTGCCGCACGGGGTGACGTTGAGCGTCATAATATCGCGCCAGTCGCGGCGTATATCAAGCACTGATGCAAAAGTTTTCGATCGCGTTCCATCAGAGCTGGATAATTGTTCATTGTCCTCGCTGTTTCGCCCGCTGCTCGCGCACAAAATGGACCAGACGCCGAAACAATCGCTGCACGGCGGGAAGCGGCGGCGGAGGTGCGCGCCGCTTCAAGTCCGGCGGCAACGACGTCATCGTTCCACTACAGCCAAAGGTGGCCAACAACTAAGAACACTGGCCACCGCCGGACTCTTGAATTCTGTAGAACTTCATCATGCGATCTCAGCGCGATGACGTCAGCAGACACGCAGCGGCGAAAGCGGAGGGGGTGCAGCCTGCCGGCGGCGGGGGTGACACCCCGCTGTGTGTTTGGGGAGGGAGTTCCAGAGGGTGGGGGCGGAGACACTGAAGGCCCGGTCCCCCAGGGTTCGGTGCTTGGTTATGGCAAGGGGTGAGAGAAGGTTAGCATCAGCTGAGCGAAGGGGACAGTTTGGGGTGTGACGGACAATGAGGTCAGACAAGTAGGGAGGGGCCAGGTTGTGGAGTGATTTGAAGGTGAGGAGGAGGATCTTGAATTGGATACAGTGGACAACAGGAAGCCAATGGAGTTGGTGGAGGACGGCGGTGATGTGGTCATAGGGGCGGGAACCGGTGAGAAGTCTGGCGGCGGAGTTCTGGATGTATTGAAGTTTATTGAGGGTGGAGGATGGGAGGCCGTAGAAAAGGCTGTTGCAGTAGTCCAGTCGGGTGGTGATGAAGGCGTGTGTGAGGGTTTCAGCAGCAGAGGGAGTGAGGCAGGGACGGAGTCTGGTGATGTTTTTCAGGTGAAAGAAGGCGGAGCGGGCAAGTTGGGAGATATGGTGGTCGAAGGTGAGGTTGTGGTCGAGGTACATGTGCAGTATATGTGTGAGTCTCTTGAGGCGGGGGAAGTCTGACAGTTTGGCCGTTGCAGTTCGGCAGAGATGTGCATTTTTCCTGCAAATCCAGTGTGTCCGAGGTTGACGTTACGCTACTAAGCAAATGTTCTAACGTTGAATCAAGTTGACAAGCTGGTGGACATAGTATCTGCTACTAGCATCGTCATTGCGACGATGACATGCACTCACAAAACTTGTTGCACCACAGTGCAGATGCACGCTTTTCTGTTTGCACCGCATTCCATTTAGTTGCTCCTTCCCCACGGCTTCCATCACCGCGGCCTTGAGCTTCCCGGGAAGCTGCCTCTGGTACAGAGTGAGAGTGAGAGGGAGTTTCCCACCCCAACTACCCATTTCAGCAGTGAAGAACATAATATTAGAGGCTTCTCTCCCTGTCAAGCGGCTCTTTGATTGGAGCCACTTTCCTCTCAACTGATTGCCGCTGACTGAGCGAGCGAACTCACTCCTCGTCGTCTCGAGCGCTTCTTCCCACCACACACATCATGGCCATAAATGTCTGGAGGATGTCGAGTGAGATGAACACAAGACAAGGGTTGTTTTTTTTTGGTGGCGCTTTTTCCCTCCCACGCAAGACTGAACTATCCATTCTAATTTTTTTTTTTTACCCATTCATGTTTACCACAATCCTCTTCTTCTCCTTCCCTTTTACATAGCTTACATCATGTCTTGTCTTCTATTTATTTATTTTTTTTATGTCTTTAAATCTGGACGTTCAATGCTTCCTGATTCAATGCCACATTTCTTAAAAAAAAACCTTTTGGCAAAATAACAAATTAGATTAAAAAAAAATCCTGACATCTACAGTGGTACCATATGGCCGGCCGCCTGCTAAACTACAAACAGGTGAATTATTATTTTGTCTTAATTTCAATCCAATCCCTTCAAAAGTGAATAGATCTGTGAGGTCAGAGGGCTTGAATGAATGAAATGGTGTAATGAAATGATGAAGCTACAGCCCACACCGAGGTCAAAGGTCAGAGGCTCAGAAATCAATGTCATTGGTTCACCAGTTCCAATTAAGCAGAACACACAGGTGGATCATTGATCATTATGCCCTTCTCATTCACAATGCTCATTTATTTTCTTGTCCTGCTGCTTGTCCTCCTGCAGGGGAAAAAAAACAAAGAAAATCCTGTGAGCTGAAGTATATTAGTCTTGGTAAAAGTAGCTGTAGTTGTATCTTATTTAAATAAGTTCTTAACTTCAGCTTCTTTTTCCATTATAAATCTTCATAAACTCAAGTAAAGAAAAATAAAGCTGAAGTGTTTTTTTGTTTTGTTTTTCCTTTTTTTAGAACAGATTGGCACGAGCAAAAGTAATTTATAGAGAGTTAAAAAAAAAAAAAAAAAACTACAAAACAAGTCAGTATAAATTTAAACTGAACTTCCAAACTTGGCTTTAATCTGTTCTCAGATGTGATTGGGAGAAAGTGTTTGAACATGGCCACCAGGCAGAGTTCCAAGCGTTTGGGGTTGGACTCCAGGATTTTGCTGTGATGCAGGGTCTTGATGTAGAGTCTTGACGCTGATGTGGAAAGCAGTCGTCCGTCCTCCAAGAGGGCAGGAAATGGAAACGCTGACTCTCTGTCCCGTGACTCTGTGCAAATCATAACGCGTATCTTTGCTCAGAAGAATTTGGTTTTCTGATTCCTATCAGCTCTCATCGAATTCCGACTGTCCAATCCAAATGCTCCGCTGGAGCAGTTGTGTAAACGTGTCCTCCCACAGGAAGCTATTTTTGAAAGTAAACAAAAACCAAACGGCATCCCAGACTTCTCATCTTCTCAGTCACTAGTATCACCGGGTTCAGAGAGCAGTCGTGCGTAAAAGACTGCCTGGTTTCGTAGCCGAGGGGAGAGTCAAACCTTTCAAGCGCACAACTGAAAGTATTTTGGGAAAAGGCTGCTGCAAACGAAATAAGTGCACATGGAGTGTTAGGTGATAAACACATGGAGTCTGAGGTATAACACTGCCGCAACCTTGACCAGGTAGTACTTTTATTGTAATTTTCTCTGTGAAGGGGACATCAATATTTCCAGTCAGACTCTTACGCGTCAAAGTTCAATGACGGATGTGACTTTTGACTCATTTGAATTGTTTCTTTCCTTCGCTTACGTGCCTTTGTGTTTGTTCACTCCAAGCCAAGGTATGACCCAAGTCAAATACTTGCCCTTTCTTTCAATGGCAACATTCAAACAGATGGCGAGATGGCATTTTATCACATGTAAGTAAAATAAATGCCTGAATAAAATGCTTTGCCATAGCTAGAAACATGTTAGCTAGCCAGCGAATGCTAATGTTAGTGCTGAGTTCAGCGAGGTAGCTGCATTACATTGGTTGAGCTTCCATAAAGCCTTCTCATGTGCGTTTTAACGAATGTCACGTTAGCAAGTTTTTTAGAACAGCATACTACAAAAAGCTTTCCACTAATTTGCTTGAGGTGTTTTGTTTTGTTTTTTTGTATCCATTGAACAAAATGTTGGAACAGGTTTGACGAATAAACTTTGATCCAGAAAACATTCAGCTCATGTGACAAGTGGAAGATGTCTATTATTATACTGTATATTCCTTTTGGCCAATGTTGGTGATCTATTAGAATATTTCCAAATTCCTAAAATTGTTTACCTCTGTTTTTTCCTGTCGCCACATAGCACCATCCTGTGATGGAACTACGCTTATTTGTGCCAAATTGTTTCTATTTTTTATCTAATACATTTATGGAAACACAACTTTGGAAAGTGTGAACTGTCCGCAGCTCCTGGTGCAATTATTTTGGACCCTTCTGAAAACACATAGGCATACCGTTGAATGTCAACGCATTAATCCACTCAAAACACGACATACACCACTCAGTGGGGATGCGTTTGGGATACACCAATAAAAGGTAATACTGGCTTTGAGTTGGGCTTTTTGACTTTCCTTCATTATGAGGCAGGATGCCTTTTAAAATAGATTCTGTTTACGACTCTTTCTCCCTGGGTGGCCAAATGCTGTTTCTCTTCTCTTATTAGGAAACGCCTGTAAGAAGAAGTCAGCGTATTAACGTGGGGCCTAATGCACCGCTGTTCAAATAAGTATCGAGTAAGTCCGTCAGTAAGTGAAGGCCTCGCTGTAATTTTATTTGCGTAGTCTATTTCATACATCGGAGCCGTTCAAAGTGCTTCTGCCCGGTAATGAAAATCCATCCAAGGTAAAAGGTTTACGGCAGCTCGACCTGCAGGAGCCCTGCGGAGACGCAGATATATTCATGTGAAGGAAAACCGTGAATTTACGTCCATTTTTAAGATAAATTGAAATAAATAGAAGCCTAAAGGTTGAATAGATTGATGCTTTTAGCTTTAATGTAATCTTTCTGAGGCTTTTTCTAATTGGGGGGTGTGAAAACAGCACAGCTATAAAGTTGTGAAGGGGTTGGGTCTTTTTTATTTCCGCCTTGCACAATAACATTTCTTTCCTCATGCATTTACACAGCGTGCAGTTAATTCATATAATCTATAATTGGTATAATTACACTGCAGTTTAAATCCAAAGGAAAAAGCTTCTGCAGCGGTTTGACGAACGTCGGCTTGTTGTTTTCTTTGAACGATTAATTTCCTAACATTTAAGTCAATCATTTCAAATAAGCACTTTTCTCATCTTCGCATCCTGCTTTAAAATCCCATTTTGCAGTCATGTACTCGGAGGTATGCGTTGTAGGATTGATGTTGTAAGGCGGCAGCCTCATAGGTCAACCTGACATTTCACTCTTGGCTTGTACTTACAGAATAATTCGAGGCTCAGTGTCTTTACATGCAGATTGAATTGAATTGAATTGACGCCGATGCCATTTTTCTTATTTTCCTGGTCTCACAGAACTCCAGCCAATTTTTTTATGGCCCGGTTTCGCTAAGACGGCGGATGCGCGGTGCCTTGATCACATGACGGTGGGACGAGGAAGGTTGAAAGCTTCATTTTGCTCCGCCAAGACTCTGCAGCGCTAATAGGAGACAAAGGCCATTAAAATATCATTTGGGCCTCGTGTTCTGCCGCCGCAGTGTGGAGGAGGGTGCAGGCATATCTGCTCTCGTGTGTGTTTGCATGAAATATTGATTCCCAATGCGCTTTCCTTTTCTTTTGGTTGTTTCTTTTGGTGGGGTGGAGAGGAGTGCAGGGGTCACCCTCTACTGGTTGACCTCTGAGTAATTACCTATTAGATGACGGCGAGTGTTATTTAAACTGGCGGCGCTGGAGATCGTGTTCGTTCCCTCCTTTTGAAGTAAATTACAATAAACCAGACCAAACACACACACACACGCACACCGCTGCACATCGTCGTCGCGTCTAATGAAGGACGGCCACCTGTGGCAGAGTCGCCGGATTCGAGTTTGATCAAATGAGAGCCTGAAGCCAGTCATCAGAGCAGGCTGCTTGAAATTGCGCGAGTCAGTGTTTCAATAATTCAGGCCGAACCCCCGCAGCGTTAACACGTGCCATTGGAGCTGATATCTCCTCAGTCCTCAGTCAGTTCTGGCACAGACATCATCAGAGTTCTCAGCTTCTATAGCAACGATGGATTTAGCCCAAACCAGATTCTCGTGAAACTAGTCATTTCCACTCTTTCTCATCACTACAACTTTTGATTTCTTTTTTTTAAATCTTATTTTCACTTATGACTGAACTCAGGACTTCGGTCTCCACTGGCGGAAATGGCATCGATAATCATTTAGTCCATATAAATAGACAAAAAATGAGCTTGACCTCACCTGTGAGGCTCTGAACCAGCGGGAACTTGGGTTGAATGTGGACGAACTGGCCGAACACTCTCCGTCAGATTAATTAAAACAGTTTTTGTGGTAATGGCATAACATAAACAATTTTGGCGGTCTTCCGCTTTCGCTTTTTCTTGTGGTCCATTTATCTATTATTCCGCACCGTAATTGAACGTATAAAATGGAGCCCATCTCAAAAGGAGGGTAAAATGAGCGTGTGACTCAAAGCCGCACCTGCAGACGGCAGTGGCGCCTGACAACAAGAGTGTCTGACCTCAGAGCGGACAGGTCGAGCCACCTCATCAAGCAGCGATGACCTAAGTCGTCTCAGAGGCCCCCCAGTGTGCGTCTCGTCGAACCCCTCCAAGTAATCTGTTCTCTTTCTGCCGCACTTTGATGCTTCTAGAGACGAGGAACGGCGAGCGAAGTAGCCGGCCGATCACGGCGCTCCGTGTCACTGCGACACGCGCCAGGTTGTCGCGTAGCAGCCTGGCAGCGACTCAGAGGTATTGATCAGGCTGAAGTGAGCAGTGGGTGATGTTGCTTTCCGAGGGAAAAAGAAATGTTGAACAGAGTGAAAATGATGCAGCTTGTTCCCTTTGTTCAGTGAACCAACATTCTTGAGGAACTGAAGATTGTCTACTGCTGGTTCCGGTGGTGTGAGTGTCAGAAGGTTGTTGCAGGTTTGAGTCAGACTGAACACTCAAGGTGTTCCGGCTTCCTGCTCTGGTTTAAAGACATCCAGGTCATCAGTAATCAAGTTAGGAATCACCTGTGAGTGTGAGCTGAGTGTGAGGCCCTGCCATAAACGATTGCTGAAAGATTTTGTATTGATTTTGTATTGATCTGATACCAAGCAAATACAGAGCCAGTGTCATTGATACTGATGCTTTTTAATTAAGGTGACATCAGATTTGCTAAATATGAATGTTTTTTTTCCCCCACAAGCTTCAATTGATTTTGATTGATCATTAATTGGTGAAAACCCAAAACAAAATTTGGGCAAAGTTTTTCCCAAAAATGGAAAATACTTTCTGACGTCGGAGCAGGAGTCTGCTGGCAGGTTGCCCTCCAGTCACTTTCTACCTTTGGATTGTCAAACTCATTCTATGAGCTGAGATAAAAATGTTTTTATTCAAAGTTATGGGCAACTCTGTATAAATATAGCCCTCAACGTATACAAATACAATATCGGGACAGACGATAAGTCGCATGCTGCTGAGGGAGAAATGTAACGGGAGCAACAATTGTGAAGGACTGTGTGTTGAACAGAATAAGCCATTGGCAGCTATTGAGGCCGAGGTTTCCGAGGGGAAGAGAAAGAGCCGACAGGTGCCGAAACAGATAAAGTCGAAGTGAGCTGCTGGTAAACATGTGAAACCGTTGGAATGTGACAGTCCTGCCTGCACCTGCACCTGCTGCTGCTGTTGCTGCTGCTCTTGTGGTCACTTCTTTGCAGCCAATCTTTACAGGCTCTCACCGTCCCCTAGAGGACAATAGGCAGGCTGTCAGTCTCACCGCTTTCTCTCTGAAACACACAGAAAAGTTGCCCTGCCAGAGCTGCTTTCCAGTGTAAACTCCTCCACTTCCTGCTTTTTTCTTCCAGAGAAAAACAAGCAATGACTCAGCACGTTTGATCTACACGTGAGGTTTTCATCTCACAGGTCTGATTCCGTTTTTGTTATAATCGTAGTGAAAAGATGAGTGAATCAGTGATAGAAAATATGGGTTTCTATGTATTGACCTGCTTTTGCAGCGCATATTGTCTTTTAAATGAACTGAACTTCAGGTCAGGTTTCATGCAAATGAAGGCAGGTCCCTGTACCAGCAAGTAGCATGTTGGACGAGTTGGCCCCAAGATTCAAAGATCCAAAGATTAAATGCAAACATGTTCGCTGTGTTTCACGTGGCCTGCAGCCTTCAACACCAGCCTTAGCAGTTCGCTGTGTTGCCCTTCAAGGCAATTGAACCACTCGTACAATTTCAAGAGTGGAGAAGGAGGAGGAGGCGGGCCGGAGAAAAAAAAAATCAAAAACCCGAGCAATATTAAAGGTCACGGCAGCTCGTGCTAATGAAACGCTCAGCCGTAGAGTCGTCGTATTAGCCGCTTATTATGTAGAATCCCTGGTTTCGGTCCCCCCGTATTGTTTGATGCTAATTAAGCAGCCGGAACACATGTAGCTGCACGCGGCCGCCATCGTGCGAACTGCCAGTGTTTGGGTTTGCTCGAGGCCACGGCTGCGTACCGCCGGCCGCTTTGATCGTCGGCAGAGAACAAAGAGCCAGAAGGCCTTTCAGCGCAGGCAGACGTGAAACGGAGCCCTCAAAGAGACGTTCGGCTATTGACGCTCGACGTTCCGCTGCGTCTCTCCATGTGGAGCCTCGCACGCTATACGTACACTTCCCGTGAGATCTGGGGAGGTGAGACGTCCTTTTATTTGCGCTGCTCAGCTGATGATGTTGCGCAGGGTTGCGTTCAAGCTCTTCACATCACATCGCTACGACAAAATCTCGCATCATGTTTTCCAGGTTCCACCTGCAGGAATAGAATTCTGACCGACGGGATGTAGCGGCCCTGCTAACGATACCGACACAAAGGGACTGGAGCCGGCGATTCAATGCTGATTTGTTGCTTTTTGAACTTGAAAGTCCTGGAAAAAAGGCTTCAAAGCGTTTGAGCGTTTGATGGAAAAAAACAAAACACGCCTTTCACCCTCATGGTAATCACGCCGTCCCAAAGCGAAGGCAGACTTTCAAATGCATCACCTTTTTGTCCCACAGCTGAGCTCGCTTGGGTATTCCAACTAGAATCAGCAACAAAAAATCAGAGTCACGAAGTCTCGGCGCACGACTCCACCGTACACATCATATCGAGGACTTCTTCCCCGTCGTGCCCGGTTCGTTTGCGTGCGCGCGCCTGCCTGCCTGCCTGGGTAAGAGCTTCACCCGCCCGGTGCTGCCACTTGCGCTCTTCCTTTGATGGATGGTCATTTTCATCGGCTTGCTCATGCTTAATGAACCCTGCACTTCATGCCTTAATTGAACGCATTTTATGGTTTTCGACTTTGGCGCCTCCCACCGTGCTCGGGCCCCCCTCCTCCCACAAGTCGCTCAGGGAAACCACCCACCCACGCCTCCCCACCCGCGTCCCGCTCTTGTGTGCGAGGCGAGCGAATGAAAGGCGCTTTTCACTTTTGCCGGCTCCCCTCACGAGGCCTCGAGGGAGCGCAGACAAACGGCGGCACGCCAGATGTGAACACCTACTCGCGTGCAGCGGAAAGGAAGGGAGAAGCCGGCAGAGTTGCTCTGATTTTTGTTTCATTAATTTTTCCTGCAAAGATATTATTCTGTGTAATCTTGTTGGATTGCCATCGCCAATTCCTGGCTACATGCAGCTGTGTGCACAGTGAGATTATTGCAATGTGAAGCAATGTTGATGGAACATTTTCACTCATTTCTTTTGAGAAAAATGCAGCCAGATGTTATACATTTTTATACATGTCCTTCGGGGTGGTTCTTCCACTGCAATGCTTGAAGTCACATTCCACAACGAGCAAGTTGTGCAGCAGGCGGCACTGCATGCTGAGTGAGCCACCATCGGTACCATCACAGACCAGAAGGATAGTTTGGATGCTGGTGCCCAGCAAAAATACATGAGATAGAATCTGAGATGGGCACTGCGGTGCTATTGGAGATGTCAGTGGAGAAGGTCATGCACAAGTTCTTTTTTTTAACAGCGGTGGCTTCTGCGTCATCACTTTCACGTAGCTTCATCAGAAAATCCAGTGGAGCGTGCTGTTTTGCATTGTGAAGTTGTTTGTGTGGATTTCAGTAAACCTGAGAGTAACTGAGAAATAAATCTGGGAAATAATTCAGACATTTTACTTTTACTTTGATAAAGAGACCTTTGTTACTTAATACAAGCCTTAGCGCGTCAGTGCAGAGACGTTGCTCTGCTGTTGTCGCATTGATTCTCTTTTGTGCATTTCCTTTTATCTTTTGTCTGTCATTCACCCCAGAGGAGGTCAGGCGGAGATGTGAGTCGGCCCGCTCGGAGCGCCACACGGGGAACGCTAAGTCAGAATTTTTCACCTGCTTGCTTTTTTTTTATCTTCTTCTTTTTTTTCTTAAAGACGTCGGACACGGCAGGGAGCGGAAAAAGACATGTCAAGTATCATATTCTCAGCATGTCGCCGTTCATATTTTATGACTCCTGGGACTCGAGTCAGTTCGCTAGTCAGCGCAAAAAAAAACTGGGACCTTCATACCGAGGCTTGCATCCCATCAGTGGTGAGGTTTTTTTTTTTTATATATAAATTTTGAGCAGTTTTACCTCTTTTTTTAACCACAGAACAGAGAGTTTCCCTCTTACAAGCCAACAAATAATAAAATGTAATAATTACAAAACTTTCATTGTATAGACATTGTCACTGAAGATTGTATACGTTATGATCTTATCTAGAATTATCTTGAAAATTGCATCTTTTAACGTTAGTGTTTCTCCAAACTCTGAATGTCACCAAATAGATTTGTTTTTCATTGTCTCGTGAGAAAGCTGAATTGCTGAAATTTGAAATCTGACATTTGAAAGTTACCAATGGGAAGGAATTAGATTGGATGGCCTTGTTTTGAATGTGGGCTTACCCACATTTAAACACCGACTCACTGCGAAGTTGATTGATTTGTTCATTTGTTTGTTCATTCAAATGTTGTGGTTCAGTGAAAATACTTGATTGACTGATTGGATCATTTGAGACGTGGTTGGGGAAGAAAATTTTATCCAATCAGCTTCTGCATTTTTTTCCATCCGTTCATTTTTTTTTCTCTAGGCATTGTCTCGGGGCAGATTCCCAGATGGTCTTTTGAAATGTGTCGCAGGGACATGTGAAGTATTGCAATCAGCGTGTCGGGTCATATGTCTGCCACATTTGTGGAATCCTATTACCTAAATTAATTGAACATGCCAAGCTGATGGGCTGGGAATCAGCTGTCATAGTTAAACGCTTATTCATTGTGTCGATGGGCAAAATGATGAATGCCACGAAAAAAGAAAGTTGTTGTTATTAAGTGCCACGACGCAGAGGTTTTAAATTATTCCTGTCCGTTTCCAGCGTCTCATCAGCAAGTGCTCATGGTCTCCTTCAAACCAGTCAGTCAATTTTTCACGAGTCAAACATGCCACTGAACAAAGGCATTAGCTACAGTCGTTTAAAAAAAAAAAAAAGGTCGGGGTACCATTTATTCAGTGCAGGACTCACATAAATTAGCGCGTAATTGAGGTGATCATTATGTAATATTTATTGCAAACCAAAAGCGAAAATTTGCTAAAGGCTTGTCATGCTCGCGTCGCCATGAGTGCCTCGGTAAATTACACTTGGGAGACGGGGATCCCATTACATCGACGGTTCGCGACGTGCCTGAGTGACAGGCGATCAAAGGTGAAAGATAATTTGGCGACAGCCGCGGGAGCGACTCGTTCAACTGGGGGAACCTGCCGCAGACGTTGGGCTGGTTTTGTTTCGCAGTCCGAAAAAAATAAAATAAAAGGCCATTTGTCAAACTTCGGTTTGGTTAGTAGGAAACTTAATGGATTGTTTTGCCTGTTAACAAGGTACTTACAAGTTAATCTTTCAAAAAGCAATAATCCAGTGCGCGGGCGCGACAGGAAAAAAATACATCTGTTGGCCTGGAAAGGGAGAAAACCGGAGGAAAGGCTGCAGTTATCAGTGTCAGAGAAGACAAGGCTTCATCCCGAGTCGGAGATAGTTTCTTGCAAAGGGGAACGATTTAGACATATCATTCAAACACATAGATAGCGTGATACAGTCGACCCGTGCTCAACATTCTTGCAAAAGTAAAGAGACAATTATCATATAAATTAGAAATAATATGCCATAGATGCTGTCATTCATGCCTACAGATAAATAAATGTTGAATTAAAAATGAAGAATTTTGGGGGCGGGTAACCCCCAGGGTTATGTATTTGGTTGTTTCAGTATTTATTCATTTATTGGATGCCACTAATTTATGAACCCCTTTCCTTTAGTTTTCCCATGTTTTTACAATCCACCCAGTTTGTATCCGTTTTTTTGCATCAGAATGGCCTTTTTATCCTGTCTATCCCGACTCGCTAAGCTGCTTCTTGGCACACTTTCCCTTCATCTGCCGGAACATCTCCCCCTCGACTCCTATGAGTCATGTGCAAACAAACATCTGTTCTGTGGCGTTTTGTTGCATCATTTTTCAAATTTAAGTCACCGCTCATTAAAAAGTGAAGATGAATCTCACCAATCACTTTGCATGTGTTTCACTTTGCAACAATTGATGACGTTCTTAACAGCACATTGGGGCCCAGTTCCTGATCCCATGTCTGCTGCTCTGAAAGCTGCTTCTCCGAGCTCTGTAACATGACTCCAATCCCATTTAGCGCCCACCTCTCTAAATTCCCCCTCTGGCTGCCTTCCTCAATCCCCTCTGGACATTCTTCACTTCTTCGGGCTACTACCGTTTTAGCCCCTAGGTGCTAGCACAAACTGTCTTGCCCCTGTTTTGCTTTCTGTTGGTGCCCTCAAATACTGTAATTAAGATTCCTCTTGATTCGTAAATAACAATTACAACTCAGTTGTAATTCTGTTACTCAAATCTGTTGCACCTGCACCAGTGCCAGCGCCAGCGCGGCCCGAGCCAACACCTGCCACGCTGGCGCAATCCCACAGCCGCGGCCTCTTTGGTATTCAGACACAATCGCGGCCGTAACAAAACTCATATTGCCCAAAATGGAAGACAATTTGTCGGCTGCTTACTCAGAATTTACAGATTTTATTATGGAGATTGGTCGAAGGTGTAATTGTCGTGATGAGGTCAATCAGGAAGTGTCACACATTTGTTCTGCCGGTTAGACTCTCGTTACTCAAGACGCCCGTCGACTTTCCTCTTAAAAAAACTCACCATCTTTTGAAAGTTTTTTTTCCCTCCTCCCACCTTCTTTTCTTTTCAAAGGTCCCGAGCGGGTCGCGTAACCTTCCCTTCTCGACGGGCGGTAATGACGCGTGCGGGACGAAAAGATATGCAAATGAACAGATTGACCATCACAATAGATCATTGTCATTCGCAGGGATGAAGTTGGCTGCCGCGCTAATCGACCGTCAGACGTTATATTTCAGGTGATACCGCCGACGTTGTCGGCCTAAATTTAGTCAAGCTCGGAGGCGGCGAGTTTTACCACATCGAGGCACTCGCCCTCTGCGGAGACATTCTAAATAAAGAACAAAGTTTTCAACTTGACTCAAAAAAAAAAAAAAAAAACGCCTGATCTGATGTTCCACGCGGAAAACGGTGCCTCATAGGGGCTCTTTGTGAGTTTTTTTGAAATGTTTTAATTTTTTTGAAATGTTTGATAAGAGTTATAAAAGTCAAGGGCGAGCGGTGTCCCCGCCGAGCCATTACAGGAATTAAGGAGCCGTTATCGTTCCCACTCGAATGCTGATGATATCGAGCAAAAGTCTCGTTGGAAAGCGACTTGAGGTTGTCGGAGTAAAATGCGGAAGTGTTGCCCAGAGATCACGCGCAGAGCCGCCGTCATGCCGTAAAAACCTACAACTGAACCGTAGGCACGTGAGTAAAATAAACTGTGAGCAGCTCACTGGAGGTTTTTTTTTCTTTTTTTCTCGCTCCCTCTCCCTCCTCATAAATTCCAAGTGTTTACAGAAAAAGAAACCCGCCTGTGGCTTATTATGCCGAGTCGGGACGGATGAATGCAAAACTGAGATAAGGCTGCTTATTGGTGGGGTTGTGTTGTGGCTGTTTTTTTTTATCTCCTCTTTTTGAGTCATGTTGCGAATATTACAGCAGCATAAAAAAAAGTCTTAACAACATTGGAGACATCTTGGAGGTTGAAAATAGAAATGAAAAAAACAAAACAAGTCTATGATAAAGAGGTTTACCGACTCACCGTTCGGAGGAAAGTGAAATCCAAGAGTAGTCGACAATGTCACCTTGCTGTTCGACACGTTGTCACTGAACGTTTGTGATTTAAGCGCACTCACGTTTTTGCTGGATTGTTGTGTTGCCATTTCTGTCGATGCTAGGGAGCGCTAATCGTGTCCCAGACAGTCTTCTTCGATCGAGAGGTAACAGCAGCATTTTCTGTAAATTGCTGTGACAATTATTTACGAGAGCAGGTTTCCAGCGTGTGTTCTCACGGCGACGGTGCCAAAAGTAACATCACTGACTCATCGCGCCGAAGTGATGAGCTTTTTTTTCTTTTAAAACGACCTGAAAAAAAAAGTTTGAGGCAAGTGACAGTTTTAAGCCAACACCCGGCAACCTTTTTCATACTTGACAAAAGGGAAAAAACTTTTTGACATCTGGGTACAAAAGGCGTCATTTCGGTGCTCGGAGTGAAGATTATTAACAGTGCCATTAAAAATACAACACTTCAACTTTGTGGCAGCGGCGGGAAAATTATGCAAGCTCCCTAAAACTATCATGGCTTATTCTTTTTTCCTCCTGTGTCCAACTAAAGATTGACGGCTCAGGAGCAAAAACCTTTAGCTCTGCGTTTATGACTACTGCACCTCCGGTTTGGCTTCCTCATCACCGGAATACCAGTTGACTTGGAGGGGGTGGGGGGGATGAAGCCGCTCGCTCTGATCTGATGAGCTGAAAAAAAAAACAAAAAAAAACACCGTGCCGTCCACGCACCTGCCCCCTGTTTACGTATCGATGGCCTGGCAGCCTAGTTAATCTCTCCCACCCATGGCCTGAATTATTGGTCAATACTCCGGCCACAACCAATCATACGCACATTCGATAAACAAATACGCTCACCCACCCACCCACCCACCCGCCAACCCCCCAAAAAAACAAAAACAAAACGTTTCCGGGAAGTTGGCCCCCACCCACAAGAGACACGAGCGATGTGCAGGAAATATAGAAGCCGAAATTCCCCCTTTAAAAGGGAATATCAAATCATGAGAGTGCTTAATATTTCACTCACTTGATGAAATATGCATTGTAGCCCAGAATGGCAGGGGAGGGCAGGGGGGTTGCGGGGAGGAGAAGAGGGGAGGTGGGACAATGATTTGGATGCATTATGTATGAGGGGGCGTCCGCTGGCGAAAATGAGAGCATTGTTGAATAATCGGCATTTCACCATCAGTGCCGCACAATGAGATTTTGTTATTACGACACTTTGCTCAATTCATTTGGAAAACACGTCCACTTTCCATTTTGCATGTGTGTGTGTGTGTGTGTGTGTGTGTGTGTGTGTGTGTGTGTGTGTGTGTGTGTGTGCGTGCGCGCCCGCCCAGCTGTGCCCTAATGAACCAAAGTGCTGCCTGGCAACGAGTCACTTCCCCTTCACCTGATTTGAGCCTCAGTGTGGATTTAATCACGTCCGAAAACAGCCGAGGCAAAAATCCCCGATGATAAAAGTTAAAGACAAAAAAAAGATTTATTAGGCTTTTCTTTTGACAGGGCAAAAAAAGAAAAAAGAAAAAAAAAAAGACAACAACAGCCTCTGTTCATGTCCAGCGGCGTCTTCTGCAGACACCCGACGGCTTTTGTCTCACTCTGACTTTTGCGTGTCGTCGCTTGTGACTCGCTCGTTGACCTGTCTCTGTGGAAAAAAAGAAAGAAAAATGCGGAGAATTCATTTCTATGACTCGTGATTTTTTTTAAAAAAAACAGATGTAAAAAATTCTCCTTCTTTGCTCATTTGAAGGGATAAGGCACCTTTTATTAACTGGTTGATTGGCTGAATTGAAATCTGGTTTGATTTCCGGGTGACTTATGCGACGGAGGAGTTATGCGTGCCCCTAACAATAGCTTTAAAAATGATCAAGGTCTCCATTTTTAGTCCGTGCAGTCGCGCCCCTTGTGTACTTGCTGCATTACGAAGCGTGAGCCACTTCCTTTATGTTCCTGTGTGTAAGAAAAATTCTGAAGAAAACCACTCTAGTCAGTGGGCTTATATATGCGGCACAAGTCACACGGCTCTCATGCTGCCAAAAGCAAAAAGTGTTACAGTCACTAGATTTAATACCAACACATCACTAAACAACTCCTCTGCGGTTCCCCACTGAGGTACCTGTGACTCCCAACACAGGTACTAGAATGGGAGAAGCCTTTTTGGATTATAGGTGATCTTCAAGTAACCAAGAAAGAGGTCTAGTTCCCCCACCACATTATAGATAATTCTAAATTCACCCTTTATGCTTAATACGCTGTTCAAATCATACTTTGGAGACTGGAGTCAAGCAGAGAGTTCAATAAAATACCCAATGTACACTGGTAATGGTGCAAGAATACAACCTGGGTTGTTAGGTAGTCTCTAAAATGTTCCCTTTAGAATCACGGCATTGTAGTGGGAAACCAGAGAATCGCCGTGAAAAATTAATGGTGAGCCATGTTGCGCTTGTTAATGGTGTCGCTGCAGTCGCACCACCGGTGCAGGGTTTTACACTCAGGCCCAGCGCCGACCTTGTGCCCAACAAGAGTTGACGACTCTGAACACTCGCCGGCATCAATCCATGAATAATAGAGGACGGAGGACAAACAACTCTGAGTATAAAGGCTTCGCAAACTTGTAGGCGGCAGCAATCATTCATTCCGTTCAGTTGACCAGGAATAAAATGAGAAATTGTGGCGAAAGAAATATTTTAATTACTTTGAGAAAAGGACTGGTAAGTACAATGGTCCTAAAATTGTTCATCCATGCCAGTAGGATGACCTATGACCTGTGCAGTTGGTATTACAATGTGCCTGCAACGTAAAGATTTCTTTACTATTACCTTGGAAGTTACATCTCCTCAATAATATTTGTGTGCGTATGACACATGATTGACCCTTGCAGTCATGTTTTGTGCATTTTGAAACCTTGGGACCGAAGCTGTGACGTGGAGATGGATGAAACGCAGTCAGACAATACCGTGGCCTGCATGGGCTAAACCAAGTTAGCGAGGCTGAACTTTGGCCGCGGTGGGTTTGTGGCGGTCAAGGCCAGAAAACACGGGTTTAACGGGATGAATTCTAAACTGTTAGCAGCTCAAATAATCTGCCAAATACTGAACGGCCTTCAGCCTTTGAGCCTTTGTTTACAGTAAATCTAGTTGTGAGGAGAAGGTGGTGGAGGTCACACGCACACACGTGTGACTGGACCATAAACCAACTGCAAGCTAAAGGGATGGATGACTTGGGCTATTGTCCTGACTGGCCTCAATAGAAAGTGAATACACGGCAATTAAGCAAATGAACAGCTAATGTGACAGATTAGCATGTTAATCTGAACAGTTACCTGCAGAGGGCAGCAGCTATATTGAAAGTAAACGTCTCTTAAGTTATCAACCATAAATTCTGCATTAACCATTGATGTGTTCAAGGTCAGTGGATATTTGAAGAGTAAAAAAAGAAGAGTTACACTGTAAAGCCTGTGACTACTGTATGCAGCAGTGCAGTCTTGTGTTATTCCCTTTTCTTTGTCAACAAGTTACTTGAATTTCATCATAGTTCCTCCTCAGGAGCGCCTGGAATCCCAGCCATCTCTCGGAATGGCGGGGCGGCTGTTGCAAATAGATCTTGGCGTACTGTAGTCAACATCCCCCCCGACGCTCCAACACAAATTAGTTCGGGATGTCACACGTGGCGCTCGCACATTAAAGTAGAGCTTCATCCAACGCACCGATGTTCGCACGCAAATGTTTTCAGACAGCAATTTTGAGGAGGGGGAAAAAATGGGGGAAAAAAAATGACATGAAAATAAAAAATGCATCAAAGCGGGGAGGCTGCCTTGCGATGCCCTTGACTTGTACACCCAGCGCGCTGCTTAACTCTGGGTAGTGCAAACAATATAAAGCTCCGAGCCACAAACAAACCATTTTGCCAGGGGAGCGTGTGCAGGGAGGAGTGTAATTTGATGCTACATGTCTATCCTGGGCCTGTCTCTTTGAAGCGACCCGTTTCCTAAAGTGCACTGCTCAATGTTTTACAAGGGTGACTCCCCGCTGCCGAATTTAAACTCTGCCTCTCCTCATAGATGAAAGAGGGGTTGGTGTGAGCTCCTGCAGATATTTGGGAGAGAGGGGGGTTAAAAGTGGTTCTTTCCATTTGATCTCAAATGGAAAGAACCTGCTAGCGTTTCAGATCATATGGTTTGTCACCCGCACGGCGAAAACTCTTGCAGACACGTTCTGGAGCCTCTTTCGGGGACAGCGGAAGGCTCGTTTTCATAGAGGGCTCGTTCACAAGGGGAGCAGAGGCCTTCACATCCCGCAAGTCCTCCGACATGAAGCAGCGCAGCAATGATTTGTCGGCTGAGCCGCACGCTGAATTATTTGAGGGATGAATACTGCATGAGTAATAACGGGCCGCGTTTAAGAAACACGAGAGCTCCATTAAAACGGCACGGCAGATGAAACGTTTCACTAAATTCTTTTTGGATCGTTTCACGTGTCGATCCGGCCAAGAGCCCGCAGAAAGCCTTTAGAAACCTCAGGTGAGGATTTGGTGAACATTCCGTCCCGCAGCCAATCACCTTTGTTACCGCAAGGCCATGAGCAGAAACTAGGCTAGCCAGCTAGCCGCTACGTTCTTGCTGACTGGGGTTGTGGCTGGCGAGATGAGTGAGCAGGATTTTGGAGTTGATATTTAAAGCAATCCAGGGCCAGATCTCACTGAAAGACGACCTTGACAAATGGTTGAACAACCGGCATGTTACTTTTCCCATTACGTCCTCCTGGCTTTGGCCCACATGCGTCAATATCGTTTAGAGTGAGACTCTTCCATGTGTGCACTTTGCCATTGTCTCGCGCCAGCATTTACATTTGTTCTCTTGTAGTTTGGCGAAGTCTGAATTTGTGCATTTTTCATGGCCACTTTAATGGAAAAGAAAAACCGTCCAACACCTGGACGTTTTGTCCTCGAAGAGTTGAACACTAAATGTGTCAGTACGGTACAAACTTGGGGGGGAAAAAAGTTAAATTTGCAGGTCAAATGATAGAGAGAGTAAAGCTCAAAATCTTTTCAGAGATAACACCAGAGGGCGATAGTTCCTTGAGTCGACTGTGTTTCTTTATTGCGATGAATGGAAGCAGCTGTTAAAGTGTGAGCCGCAAAAGAAGCCGACAGAACGGCCTTGTCCTCGACGAGGTCTTTGACAGACAGGCCCTTCGGAGGAGTTGGCTCAGCCTGTCTTATCGTCGGTTGCAGTTTCAAGGAGAAGTGAGACGCCGCTGTGAAAAGGACGCTCCAGAGTGGCTGGCCGCACCCCCCTCCTTGCCTCGAACACTACAGACTTTGCTGTATTTCCTCAAGCGGCAGTCAAACCCTTTTCTCAGTGCCGACTTGAATCAAGCCGTCAAACGTGAAACCCGACTGTATGATAACCGAGATATGAAACTACAAAGGTGCTGCGCTCCACTTGTTGTTTCTGAGATTTCTGCGATCGCTTCTGACGGCATTTCGATGCTTCCTGATGCACAGCCTTGGGTACGTGGGTGCTTCTGCGTGTGTGTGTACAATGAGGCTACCTCGATCTGCCTCGTTAGCATTTGTGTATCCATTCTAAATACAACACAAAGAGGGCAAGAGAAAGCAAGCGTGGACGAGGCAATTAATGATTGATTGCCCACACAGTTTTAGAGGGGCCATTTACAGATTTTGTCAATTTATTTTGGTGGTCAACTGCCAACAATAAACAAGGGTTGTTTGGCAAAAAAACAACAAAAAAACAGAAAAAGTCAGTTTTCGATAATAGGATCCCTTTTAACAGTTGTGTGGGTGATGCATTTGCACTTATGCTTCTGTCGCCACCCACAATTCAAACAGGACAAATAAAAGCAAAACAAAAACATAAGGGCGAAGGGAACAGTTGGACGCCACGCATATGAAAGGAAAAAACGTTCATGTCATGTCTTTAATGGTCACAAACCCACAAACTCGCTCGCCAAAACTCAATTACATAAACTCAACTCAAAAAAGCCTTCACAAAAATACTGAAAACTTCATTGTGACATGGAAGACCGTTACAAATACAATGTCTCACCATCCAAACTCTTGGTTCTGCTGTCTGGCTGGTGCCTATCCCAGATATCTTGCATTGAGGTCGGGATCACCAGTTTATCGGCCATCCACACTCACATTCAGACAGACGGATGATTTTCCTATTAGCCTAATGCATGTTGTTTTTGGACTGTGGAAGAAAGTCGGAGGCAAGAAACCCACACAAGGAGAATATGCAAACTCATTGCACAGACACGTGATGCACAACATCATTTCAAGTGTTAAATGCAAGTGTTGATGCTTGTTTGTCTCTCAGTGTGGCACCATGACAAATGCTTACTTTGTCGTTTACCTCAACTTATCTGGGACAAGTTCCAGCCGTTTGGCCACCGCAAGTGTAGAGGATTAGCCTCCATGTAAACTTACATTAATCAAACTGAGAAGGAAGCTCGGCGGAGGTCAAAACAACCCAAACAGTGTCTCTCAACAGAATCCGTCCATTGATCTGAGCGAGTTGAATCCACTCCGCTGCAAGTTGAGCTTTGACTTCTGCGGCAAAGCTTCCAGTCGGGATCGATTTACGAGCCAAGCTTTACACTGGTGACTCCAAACACAGAGGAAACGTGAATATTTATCGTCAGGCTGCTAATTAGCTAAACGATGCTAACGACCGCACTGACCAGTAGGGCTGCAACCTATCGGATACCACGAGGTGTTATTTAATTTGCAGATCACAAAATACGCCTCTGCTTTATCAAACCTTCTGTGCTGGGCAGAGCAGTAGGTGAGCTCGGATGAGGGTGAAGAGATGTGTTTGGTCGAACTAGCTTGAGCAAAACTAACACACGTTTCAACTGTGATATTCACATTTCATTCGTGATAATGTCCTTGTATGTGAAGCATTACAATGGAGGGTGTTAACTCTGCTGACCTTCTGAATGGAATCATGCTTATCTGTTACCTCTTTAGACGCATATTTTGTTAGCAGCTAGCCACAAGCTTCTGAGACTCAAGGGTAGATTAGAGACAAACTCGATTCTTAATTTCACTCCACTTGATGCAATACCAGGCAAGGACCAGGCTTATTAGACACAGTGACAGAACAATAAGTTTGTAAGTAAACACTGATAGTATTCGTCCTGATTGTTACCTGGAGAGTTTAAACTCATTTAGTTTATTGGCTACAAGTACCAACTTAATTAAGTAATAGATGTTTTTGCGGTGCGATTGCACTGTGATATTTGGAGGAGTATTGTAACTATCTCATGGGGGGTGTTTTTTTTTCAGTTTCTTCTTTCATGAACCATGAAATGCCGCAGCTCTCACCTCGCACCACCTCTTTGTGTCTGACACACATCGGATCACGCCACAGACAGTCGCCCTCGGCGTCAGTTATGATGTTCCAGTCCCTCCTCATCTTCACCAAAGAAACAAACTAAAAAACTCGCTGAATGGAGGTCTAGTAAAAATGGAAGCCTGGGATGGTGAGTGAGCCCGCAGCGGTGCCGAGATAGCGCTAATGAAAAGCCTCGCCAAAATTCAACCCGCGGCTCGGGGAAGAGGTGCGGCCATTTCATTTCCAAGATGTTTCTGTTCCCATCGGGACAATGAGCTTTCGCCCTTGATGACCAAGAACACACTGGATTGTTAAGGTGCCGCCTCCGTCGAGCTCCCTGCTGCTGCCCAGAGCAGAATGCAATATAACTAACCTCACATGAACGCAAACTGAGAGAAATCTGCTTCCTTTTGTACCTGCTTGTCCTTCATTTTTTTTCCTGTATCTATTTTCTTTTAGAAGTGTGTTTTTCTGTTGATTGTGGACTTGGAGTGGTTGAAATGTATCTAGTTATGCTGTGAAGTGCCTGCGTCTGCGCGAGGCTCCTTAAAACAGTGGAGCAGCAATAAATGGTGAGATTGTGTTTGGGAAGCAGAAGGTTTGCAGCAAAAAATGTTTTGCTGGTGCGCAATGGCAAAGCAGATAATTGCTTTCCTCAGACAACCCAACGCAATCTTCTCCTTCAGCCTCCGTTCAGGCTGTGGGCCCCAGATGTGAAATTCACCTTTTTACTGAGAACCCTGCAGCTGTTAAGGTGACACATCCGTCACCCACTTCTCCAGAAATGCACAAATTCAACAACTCCTTTGAATCAGACTCCGAATTCTTTAAAGTGTTTTGACCAAGATGGTAAAAATTTGTTTATCTTGAGTCATGGCACTAAAAGACAAGGCCTTGCTCATTTCTGTAAATGCATAGTTGTATTACGGTGCATCTCGTTTAACTTGACGGCCCATACATAACACTGCAGTTTTATTAAGAGTCTCATTTCCACTGTCCACTAGTCGCTTATCCCCTACTGAAAAACAATAACTCCGCCCATCTTCACATACAGTCGACCGACACACCATTCTGAGCAGGTGCCTTTGCGCTTGGATAGTGGGTTGAAAGCAAAAGGTACGGCATACAGGAGCAATTAGCATTCCGGCCGCGGCTTTGAAGTATGTGTACGTTTGCTTATGTTCGTGAGAAATCAAACAAAACAAATAAAGAGTAAATTAAAAACAGATAACAGCCGAGGCGACGGGCTTTCCCTCCGCCAAACATCTTAAGAATGCAGGTCGCCTTCGGAGCTCTTCAAATGGGTTCCCCTACACCAGAGCAACGGCAACCAAACAGAATTAGGCATCTCTTCATCCTATTCCTTCTTTTCTGCACTTTTCTTCCTCCCTCACTGCTATCTATCTGTCTTTTTCTCTTCCTCTTTGACACCTGAGATTTTCTGAGTGCCACCGTGATCCACACACACACACACACACACACACACACACACACGCACACATATGTATATATTATTTTGTATCCAGTTAACAAAAGGCTTAAACCTCCCACTTCGTCATGACATCGATGGGCTGTGCAGCTGTACTTGCATCAAATGTACTTGTGGAAAATTAATGAGGGCGGCATCATTATTTTAAGATGTATAAGTCTAAGATGGGCCCCGAGTCCGGCCAAACCTCCCTGAGTTTAAAGAAAGAAAAAAAACACTGTCAAAAAGCCAGGCAGTTTGAGATCTCTCTAAAGAACCCCCCCCCCTTTCCCCGGCTTCTTTCTTTTTCGTCTTCTCCTATTTTCCACTCATTTACTTCTCCGTTGTTCATCAGCCTCCCCTTCACTTCAACCGGGGGCCCATGTAATTTTAAAGAGCTTTGTCAAATATTCATAACGGGCTTCATCGGCTCAGTCAAATCTTTGCTCGTTTCGCCTCAACAAGGCGTAATGCGGCCCCGCCAAAGAAGAGGGGAGGGGGAGGGGGAGGGGGCGTGAGAGGCGTGTGATCTCTGAGCAGCTATTAGGCTGATGTGTTTGAAGCTAACGGGGGGGGGTGAAGCAAGCATCTGTTTAGCTGTGTCAGAGCTCCTCTTCAGATTTCTCCCTCTGTTGTTCCGCGCACCTATCAGACGTATGAGGAAAACAACACCCAGCCACTGGTCAGCCTATATCCATCCATCCATCCATCCATCCATCCATCCATCCATCCATCCGCCCTGATCCCTGTCCTAGTCCCAGCTGTTTTAGGGTGAGGGCGGGGTTACACCCAGGACAAGCCTCCGGTTCATCGCAGGGCCACAGGGAGACAAACAGCCATACGCACTCAAGCTCACACCTGCTTACTATTCAGCTTTGGCAATTTGCCCAACACATGAGCAAAGGGAAATCACGCACAACTCCTGAGGCGACGACGCTGACCACAGAGTCGCCTCATTAAGCCTAATAGTGAGTAATTATAGAGCACGGATTCACTTTTCAGGGTGGCGTTAAAAGAAAAATCAGTATGCGGCGGCTTTGAAGGTGACGTGTCAACTCAAAACGCTCATTTTGGGCCAACTGACAGGCTTTTTAAAAACATGCTGATCACAAATATTTTATTATTTTTTTAATTTGATAACGTGGGCGCATCGGTAAAAGCCAGTGTCAATTCAGTTACCTTTGGTAGGAATGGAAAAACAGATTTTTTTAGTTTATTTTATTTCTTTTGAAAATTGAATTGCGTTTTCTTGAATAGTGTTTTTGTCAAAGAGATAAGCTCATAATAGCACAGCCGAGGCAGTGGGGGAGAGTTGGGGGTTATTTCATCCAAGTAGACAAAAGAGGTGAGTCATACTGCGAAAGTGCGGGAGCGTGAGATCAGGGAGAATTTGTGTGAATTGTTCTGGTTTTCAAGCCACTCTGGTGGTTCCATGTAAACCAGTCTTGTATGTTGCATGATGAATGAGCAAATTTGATGGATTAGGAAAATAACTGGTAAATTAAGGTCTGAAAGTACAGATTTAATAATCATCCAGCACCAGAAGAAAAGCAGATAAAACTAGAGCCAAAATGTTGATAATGAGGTCTAACTTTTGTTCTCTTGTTGGGAATCTTTGCAGCTCAGTAGCTAGAGAAAAAAAAAAAAAAAAAAAAAAAAAGTAACCTTGAACTCCGAAAAAACTGTGAAAACTTCATTGTGCCAAAAATATTTATTCAATCAAGTACAGTTTTTGCACAGACAAAATGTGTTCCTTCCAAATCATGTCAGAATTCTGTACACATTCAAATAGTAGCAACACAACAGTGTTTCCATCAGTTTTTAAGGGTGAACGAACATCTTCACAGTCTGCAGACCTGTTGCTGTCATGTTGTTACTGTTAAATGGGACTACGTGAGAAGTTCCCACCTGCCTGCCAGTCAGGTCCATTAACCTCCTGTGTGCTGCCACAGCATGAAAAATGGAAGAGGGGAAATAATCTGGTGTGCACTTTTTTTCAGCCTGTCAATAAAACTTCAAATAACAAACTCAACAAATGATTCATGACATAACAGAGGAAGAGCAGACTTTCCCTGCACTTTCTGCTTTTGGACCAGTGGTGTTACTGGAAGTGACGTACCACTGATTAGCGGTCTGATTCCCCCCCAAGTCCATTCAAATAGAATTCAGAACATTTTACAATAGTTTCATGGGGCAGGAGACAAGCAAAACTGAAATGGACGAAAAGACAATTTCTTTCTCTTTCCTATTCTTAAGTAAGAAGCAATTCTCGCTAACAAACACAGACAAAAATATAGCCAGACTATAAATAAACAGTGCAGCCTTCAGAACAGGAGTGATTCTCGACTTGTCCTCGAGACAAGTAAGTTAAATTCCACTTTGGCATCAACGTCAGCCTGCCTTGAACTTTTGCTTTCGTTCTATAACCAAAAGAATCCCCAGCAACATTTTATTCACTCCTTCCGAGCCTCCGACTCTCTCTTCAGCTGAGTCGTTTACTCCTCTAAATATTGCTTCGACTTTGCAAGCCAAAATAAAGAACCCACTGCCAGAGCCCTGGCAGACTGGTGACAATATCCACTCTCAATGTGACTCTCGATCCAGGAACGGGCAGGTTTGCGATTGGAGGCATGGATCAGAACTAGTTACCGGTGATGGAGCACATCCTGGTTTTCTTGAATTCCTCCGTGTGCTGAGTCAGACTGGACAGCCTTCCATAAAACAGCCCTGATCTCCTTTCACAATCATTGCCAGGACACTCTCCACTACGCCGGGGACATCGAGAATCCAAACAACCAGAGACGCCACCATCCAAAAGATCCTCCGTATTTGGGAGCTCTCGTAGCTCATTAACGAAGACGACACGCGGCAGTGTGGAAACCAGTGTGGCGCCAACGCACAGAAAACGTGGAGAAGGAGGAAGGGGAAGGAAGGAAGGAAGGAAAGAAGTCGCTGCAGGGCTGAGGGTGAATAAAATACGAGTTGGGGGTCGGGGTTGAGGAGGAGTGGGAGAAAAGATGAGGAATGATCCCTGATTGTGCTCGTCTTATGAGAGGCATCAATCAGGAGTGACACGCGGACAAATAAAAGCCTTTTTTAACACACAAATGCACACATGCGTATTGATTTGTGTAATAAATACAAGCCGTGCCAATGCACGCACACACGCCCTCTGTGCCACATGACTGCCGCTTGTCAGCACGACGTGACTCATACTTAACACCGCGCTGGCAAAGATTGTTTAATCCCCGCCGAGGAAGATTTATTGCCGCCCGTTTACGTCGTAACGCGAGCCGACGTTTTTTCGCTCGGCAGAATGCAAATCGACGGCAAACGCAGCGACAGCTGCGGCGCCCACCGCAAAAAAAAAACAGTCCTCCCACGCAAGATCACGGTCGGAAGGTGATTTTATGTTTTCGCGGGCGGGGGAGTAGACGAGATCGTTAGCCGCCTTACCTGTTGGAAAGGGAAACGGGAGCATCGGAATCTTGGCGGGCAGTTGGCTCGACGCGACCGAGCTCCGACGTGCTGCAGGGGGAGAGGAGAAGCACACAGAAGAGTCAGCGAGGAGAGTTTAGACACAGAAAGGACAGCGCTTGAATAAATATGCCCGAGCGTGAGAATGGAGGAGTCGGCGACGCAGGCAAAAGAAAGAGCGGATAAACATTCGGGCCTCGACAAAAGCCGATGAATAAGTGAAGAGATGTGTGAATTTCTCAGCGCGTCGCCGCTGTCTTTTCAGAAACACAAAGCGGCGAGAAACATGCCAAAAAAAAAAAAAGGTATCAGTGTTTTCCCAAAAAACAATTTGAGGCTTTTATACACAAAGGCGAATGAGGTTCTTTAGTGCTGCTTGGTTTGCAACCCTGGAATCTCCCTCAACCACAGAGGAAGAATCTGTTACAAAGCATTATTTATCTGCTTTGAAATACTTGCATTTCGTGATTAACATGCTCACAAGAAGTGCAAGGGAAAAAAAAAAAAAGAAAACAGCTCTGAAAATCCGTGAACGACCACCAGGAAGAAGCAGCAGCAACTGGCTGCTGAAATGATTAGCCTGACGTTGCTACGACAATAACTTTACAAGTTTCCACTTGGAAGGACAAAAAAACGAACTGAAGGCTTTGCTCAGCCAACAGCGTTTGTTTCCGGTGACAGATAGTTCGCCCTTTAAAACTCTTTCTGTTGGCTCTTTGCCCAACGGACGCACAGCATCAATCCAAAGGAATTAGGAAACATTCCATGTCGTTCGCCTGCTTAGAGTATCACATAATGCAGTGCCATTGATTGGTCACTCGGCTCTGGCTGCGCACGGCGGGGAACATGTTTTATTTCCAGTTTTATGACCTCATTTTATTGCCCAGCCAATATAAGTAAGTGGCAAACGCGTCGCGCTGTCAGTCGTTAAAGTAGCGGCACGTGATATTCGGCTTATTAGACTTCAGGAAACAACTCTTCCACGTGCAGAACTGGTAGCGACGGGCCAAATGTTGAGAAGGAAGTAATATCAAACATTTTCTGTTTTACACAAAGAAGCAAAAGAAAACATTTTACTGAACCAGAACGTACAGTTTTTCACATTCTATTCTTAACATGCAAAAGTGAAAACACAGATTGATTGTTAAGATGCTCTCCAATGATATTTGAAGACACATCAGTGGGATATGTGGGGGAATTCTACGTTACTGATGTTTTTTTTTTGTTTTTTTTAAGTGTGCAAAATGGTTTAGCTAAACCCATATCTGTAAAAGATTAATTACTTTCAACTGTTTTATTCTCGGCCAATGACCTGTGGCACTAAATGACAAACTATGAGAAACTGCTGCAGTTTCGAGAGAGAGAGAGAGAAAGAGAGAGAGAGAGAGAGAAAACACTACAGTCACATTAATAAGTCTGTGTTTAATACTGCCAGAACTAATACATTGTAAGCTAGTGCTCGGCGTGGCTGGAAACACACATTTCTTCAGACTCATTAAGCTGCCTAATCCAAAGTTTGTCTTCGTTTCAGTCACAGTGCAATGCTGGGCAGAACAATTTCATAAACCTTAAGCACAACCGTGGTGAAATGGATCACTTATTTCAAAGACTTTATATCTCATTCAAAAAAAGAAAAGTAAAAAAAAGGAAAAATGTGGGACGGTTTTTCGACAGACTTATTAAATAACAGGCACAGCACACAGCCTCGTCCAATATTACGGATGTCCGTCAGAGAAATTGGAAGTTAAGTCACATTCACAGCACAAATACGAGCAAATTGACTAATTAGCGCAGGGTACCAACCCGGTCAGCGACTGCAGAGGAGGAATATTGGCAAGATGCAAAGCGGTGCAGTGCAGAACCATGATAATGATAATAATAATAATATTAATAATAACAGTGATGATGTTCTCTCATTTGCATTTTGACGGGACAGTAAAACGCGCTCTGGTGCCAGACACTCAGTCATTCTGCCACCCATCTATCTGTGCCTGTTCAGAAATGCCAGAAGAGTAGGCGAAGGGGTCGTTCCAGAACAGAATGTAGATTGTTAAAAAAAAAAAAAAAATGCTCCAAAAGGACAAACGTCTCAACACTTGGCAAGCTGTTTTTGAGCCATTTGTTCCGCTCAGTACTCTACAGAATAGTCTGTTTTCTGCTGTGATTTAGGAAGGATATAGAGAAACAAAACAGGATTTAGAGAGCCTCAGCTCACCTTAATTTACTCTGATTTTAGGGTATAAATGTGCTGCTTTTAAGAGGCTCTTCTTCCCTCACAGCGAAGGGTTAAGAAGGGTGCTGGAAGCGAAACAGGAAGCGGAGCAGACTTCCTGATTATGCGCGACCACATGGACGGCAACTATTGTGTCTCCAAATTGAGATGGACCCGTGGGTGTTTCCTGGAAGGCCAGCAGCATCATCCCAAGACCTCCACCTCACACTGTGAAAGGAGTCACAAGTGTAAAGAACACACTTCTGCTCCGATACATTTTTCTTAGATACATTCTGATATTTTTTTTTTTCTAGTGTGAGTGCACTTAATGGGACATTTGTTCCATTTCTTATTTTATTCTGGGGCTTTTCTCTGTGGAGAACAATGTTCTCCCTGTGTGTTGTTGTGGCCTGACAAGTCACATTGTGAGCAAAGATTCAAAAGATATAGACAAAACAAAAATAGTTATCATCCAGATTATTTTCACCAAATGAAGAATCTATCCAGCGTCTTTAAGGCCTCCGTGGCTTTCAGGTGGCAACAAGTTTGCAGTTTGCCTGATACATCTACACTGAGGTACAAACCAGCCTCCTGATAGATCTTTAAGAAAAATGGCAGTGTGCATGAGGAAAGCGAGGAGGATAGAGCAGCGCTGCCGAGCGTGATCGGAATTTCAGAATTGATCGGTGCCGGTGGAGTTGAACATCTGGGCGCCAGGCAGGAGGCGCCACCGTCGTTTGGCCGACGTTGACTTTCCATTGTTTCACATTCCGTCGTCCAATTTGTTGATTTTGGGGAACCTCCATGACGTGCAACGTGTGTGCACGCACACACACACGCACGCACGCACACACACACACAAACGCACTCATGGTAACAGAACGGCGAAAGAAGGGAAGGCCACCTGTCAGAGGGATCATGGCGGACCTGTGTAGCCTAGCAACAGCTGGGAGACTATGAGCTGGAGGAGGAGAGGAGCGTGCAGGAGCGGAAACTTTGCTCTCCGCTGCCGCCTCTCCTGCCAGCTGAGGGGCCACAGGCCACCGTCTCCTCCTCCTCCTCCTCCACACCAAGCCCTCCTGCCCTCACCCGCCCCTTCAAGTGTGTCTTGTTCCTGACAGCCCCACATCAGCGGCAGGCCATCGATCAGTCTGCCGAACCAAACTTCTTGGCTGCTCTCCTCCCCTATCTGCCCAAAGTGGAACATTTTAATTGTTTGCTTCTTGTTTTTTTCCCTCCTCTCTTTTTTACTACTGCTTTGGCCTCCAAATGATGGTTAAGTGCTACTTGTTCATCAAAAAAATAAGAAAATAAAATCTTAATTTCAGTCCCCCTACACACAGGCAAATGTTTGGATGAAGGTCTCGTGTTGAGAAGCAGAATTTACTTTCCCAATGTTAGTACGTGTCTCCAGTGAACTTCCCAGAAATCTCTTTACCTCTTTACCTGCTCCTTGTATCAGTGTGTGTTTGCAACTCTACAAACAGACCCTTTGTGACATCAAAACAAAACAAAACAAGGCATTCCTATATTTCCCAGGCAAGTGGTCCCTCCCCCTTCTGAGGCCTCCTCTCAGCTGCTCGTTCGAAAAACAAAAGTATCGGTTTTAGCGATAAGCGAGAGCCTTCATACGTAGGGATAAATGTGCCATTTTCACCTTTAACATGATCAATAATGCAAAGTCTCAGATGAAAAACAGAGCTCTGATAACTGGTCTAATGTGAGCCACCATGACAGACTTTTTTTTTTTTGAATGTGAGCTCTTGTTCAGCATGTGCTGAACTCTCGCTCCTAACCTTGACGGGATTTCAGGCTTCTCAGCCTCTCTGGATCTATTTCCCTTTCCCTCCCGCTCTCCATCCTCCGCCCTCATGAAAAATCTTTTAAAAGCAGAATATTCAGGTTGTGCCAAGGCCGTCGGGGGGAGCGGGACTGTCTCCATGCATTTTGCAGCACGTCACTGTCGGAAACAGTTCTCATAACCTCTTCACTCCCTATAAACATTTACTTCCGTCCCTGCGTCAGCTGTTTTGCTGCCAAAAAGAAGAAGGAGGGGAAAAAAACAAACTTTCAGACGCCGGTCCCCCCCACAGCCCCTCCCCCACTCGTCCCCCTTCATGCATTTTGCAATCTGCCTCCATCTCTGCCACGCCCGGGCTCGTCACCTCCTTGCATCTCATTTCTCCGCTGACACCCACCGACCCCGGTGTTGCCTCCTCCACTCGGGGGAATGCGCATCGCAGCTCCGGTAATTATCCCGTCGGATTGGAAGTGGCGAGGCCAAAGGGGACGAAACCTCAGAGTGCAGTAAGCCCTCACCGCCATCGCCGCTGCTGCCACCGCCGAGGCCCACAGTGGCAGAGACAGTGAGACACACATTTAAATAGGTCATAGATCAGAGGGGCCAGGAGGCAGGGGGCGCTGGAGAAAGGTTTCGGCAAAGGCGACGCTCTGTTTGTTTCTTCGGCAAGTGTAGGGGAAGATTCTGTTTACCTGCTGCGGCACGGTCCCAGGTGTATTGGAACAAAAGAGGCTTTTAAGGACTGCGGGAGGCTGCAACAGTTCGGGTTCCCTCACACTCCCTGTGACTCCTCTGCTCGCAGCTGGGTGTGCATGACTCCACAAACAGATCAAGTGTTTCCTAAAAGAACAGCAAAGCACCAGGTCCCGCAGTCCCATACCTGACTGGAGCTGCCCCGCATAATGAATTATCCCCCTGTAAATCTCTATATCTTAAATAAAAGTGTGTTTTTTTTTAGCCCTTTGCTTGCAGCCACCTAGAAAAATAACTGTGGATTTTGGCTTTCTGCCTAAATGGATGATGTTGCACCGTCCACGTTTGCAACGGGAGAAAAACGAGACAGCTGAGTGGCAGATGCAGACCTGGAAGAGTGACATCCCATTGTGATATCACAAACTGATATATTCCATACCTTCTTGTCTGAGCATAGGCGCTTCCGACAAAAAAAAAAAAAAATCTCAGCAAACAGAAGAGGCCTTTTCTCACTCCTGTGGAGTTCACTGACAGGCCAGAAAAACAATTAGTTTTGAAATGAACTTTAAATGTTAGACCCTGCTGCTATAGTTGCAACAGAACAAAAAAAAAAAAAAAAACAGAACACCTTTGTCTAAATCACCTTTGATGTCTTCCGGATGACCCAGCACTTTCAGCATTTTCATATTCTTGCCAAGTCTCAGCAGAAAACTGGATCAGCCAAAGAAATTCACTCTTCCTCCTGGAGGCTGGCATTTTAAAATGTTTTCTCCCTTTGTGCATTAGTTTAAGAACTCCATTTCATCAGGTGTTGGGAAGACACGGGGGGCTATCAGTGTCTATTGCGGTTTTCAAAACACACCCTGAAGAATATCAACCTCATCGAGAAAGTGAGCTGAAAGCTTCTGATGTGAGGAGAACCGCTGGATGACCTCAGCGGAATCTGCTGCATGTGTTTAAGTCTCAGGACGAGCAGCTTTTTCTGCCTCAGACTCTCTTTTGTTGAACGATGCAAAGCAGAATTTCCAATCGAGTGGCGGCATTCATTACAGCAAATTTGCATTCTTTGCAAGGCACTCAGCTGTGCCACTGCCAGTTGTACAGTGGATGAATGCGGCTATGTGTAATTACAGGCTGTTTTGAGAGAGAAAGAGAGAATTGGAGTTTTGAAGGTATTTTCACAACACCAGACATTTAGTGTCAAGCGTTGAGCTGCTTCAGGCTTGATTGAGAACTACAATTATGCAAGCGCCACGAGTGGTGGACAGCTGCGTCAACTTGTCAGCATCTCCTGTTTCTACATTATCTTTTTTTTTTTTCCCCCCAGACGGTGATCGTAGTGAGGGGGGAATCAATTCTGAATCTTAAGAATAGTACCGACTGGTTTTACAGTTTTGTAGGTTTTTAGCATATTGGGTGATAATAATACTACAATCTACCATAGTTTGGATCATGAATGCACAGTTTAACAATCCCTTCAGCTAAGGGACAGCAGTGGCAGATTTGTTCTCTGCAGATGAAGTGTTGTGAAGTCCCTGTGTGTTTCTCTAGAAGTTCTCAGAGTTCAGGCAACTTGCAAGAACGAAGAGAATTATTCTCCAAGATGATACCAGTGTCACAAATTAGGATTCCTGGTAAGGAACTTCTAACTCTGCTCCTCTCTCTGTGAGCAGCACTGAGTGGGGGAGGTCTAATTAATTAGTGAACTCCCTTGTTTGAATATGAAGATAAATAATTCTGAGCATCCTTAACAGCTGTATAACATTCTAATGATCACATTTAATTATTGTATTTAATCAAATAAATATGTGGCCTGCCCAAATTTCTGATCAAAACACAACAGGCATACACTAAACATGTGTCCTTGTGGGCATACAAGTCACATACATGTAATAATTTCAGTTCCTCATCAATAAGTGACTGATTAATAGCCTAAAAGTTAAAACAACACTTTTTTCTTGAAAATAAAACACATTTAATAAATGTTGATATTCACAGAATATTGATACAGCTCTCCACTAACAGCCTGTCAGTTCAACAGTGCCCTGCTGTGCTCCGACCTCCTCGCTGAGAGTACCAGAGCTCCGTGGCCTGTTTGACCCAAGTATGTCAAACTTTTCCCACAATATACAAACATTTTCAGACCGTTGTTTTTTTTTTAATTTGAGCGACCTGCAAGCCATAATCATTCAAATTTAAACAGGAGCAGGTTAGACAAAGTTTACTTTGCATGCAATGAATTTAGAGTAGATGAAAGTTTTGCATTTTTTGAATAAATTTGTGGTTTTTCTTTTTTTTTCTTTTTCCCAATACTTGAATTTTTTAACTTGTATTCACAGATTTAAATGTGTGGCAAAAAGGAATGTTTCTGTGCTTCAGGCCATCAGAACAAGAAGAGCTGCAACAGACTGAGGATTTGCAGATTTTCTATAAACCCTGCGCAGGTTCAGATGGTAGCAAAGTGAGCAGTAACACAGGATAAGTATAGTGCTGAAATGATGTGGGTCGGCGCAGAGTTACATCCACTTCAAAGAAAATCCTGCCCCACGACTCTTGATTTTGAGTACTGCTAAAATTGCATTTGATCAGTGAGCCGTTCAAATTTGTCGCAGATTGATGTAGTCATTACCGCCTTTTTGGAGGGATTCATTAAATGAAATTGATGTATAGAAAATGCATGAGGTCGTTACGAGTGGCACGGAAAGTGAGGGATAAGTACGAGGGATTCTGCAGACAGCAGCCGACTGATTTGTGCGAGTATTTGTACAACGTTGTGTGTTCTAACGGTCTTACACACCTGATGGCTGCGGGGGTTGCCAGGTTTGGTAAACCGGGATACGTTCCTCGCCCGCGGACGGTGACTTCCACTTTGCGACATTGGCCTCATGGCTGCAAAAACATAGAAGTTTGGAGGATAAGTAATGATAAGATAACAAATAAATATCCATCAGCTGCAAGTGCGAGCAAAACATTTCATTGGTCTTGATTTTGACTCATTCTCTGAAAACATATACTGGGGAAAGACCAAAAGTGCAGTCATTCCTCTTTATTGTCAGTCAGACCCGGGGGCCTTGTACGCAACTCATCTTCTGCAACTGATAAAGTTAAAAGTCAATGTTTTAACAAATAATAGATCCAATATTGATATTAGTGAGTAAAGCCAGACCTTTGTCTCAATTGAAAAAATGATGTAACAACGAATTAGAGGTGAAACACAGGTCAACGTCTGTGTGGACATGATGTCCGGAACAGTGAGGGAGATGGGCGACAAACCGTCTGAACAGTCAACATTATTTGCATCTCGTGAATAAACCACAACGTCACAATTTGTACCATGTTCCTGTGTGAATATTTAAATTTCCACAGGCCGAGAAAACCTTTTGAAGTCCGGCGTTTGAAGGGACAGAGAGCGAGGACGCGGCCCGGCCGTCGGCTTGTTCAGTTTTGCAAAACATGATACTCCCAACTGTTTCTTCTGTTTTTTATTACAATGAATTCTTCATGCGGCCCACCATGTAAGAGAATACACCACCACTACCACCACCACGTTCACCCTCCTCCCAGCACACGCCGATGTGAAAGGGTATCGGAGATGCGCGGGTGTAGGCTTACCTTTGGCTCTGCTAATGTCATTTATCTGCGGAGAGCTGTGAGGTCTGGCTTTCTCCTCGGGGGCATCTGCCTGCCTCATGCCTGCCTTGGCAACTATCGCCCAGGACCTGGCATTACCGCCCACGCCATCTGCACCTGCAACAGCAATATGCACAGCAGGCAGGGGAGGGATTAGCAGCATACCCATCTCGCGTGCACGCCGGCTTGTCTGACCTGCACTTGTGTCAAGTCGCGCCACAGACGGTGAGGCTCACGAGCGCCTCCCCTTCTAGAAGGTTGAGGTCTGAGTTAAAGGTCCAGTGTGTAAAATGGCTTAATTTATGATTTTTGTGTTGGTAAAAGCTTAAGTTACAGCCCATAAATACATCAATAAATGTGTTTACTCACAGTACAATAAAAGTCATTTGTTTTCCTTTGTTCAGAATGGTTCTTTTATAAGAATATTCAGAGAGCTAGAGTTAGCTGCCATCTTGCACCACCACATTTCTAAGGACGCAAATGTGGACAATCCAGCTTGTTGGACAGCACATTTCCAATAGAGGGTGAATGCTCACTTCCTCAAATAAACCAACGAAGAAGAAGGTGGACGAGGTATCCAGATTTCTGCTCAAAGGCCACCGTAGTTCACTGGCGAGCTTGGGAGAGGGAGGATTCGGAGTCCCTCAGGGGACTTAAGTGAAAGAGTGTCACAATCTAAAATGTAACCACTTCATGTTGCTGTGTCTTCTTAAAAATCTCACAATATTACCCAGTTAATCTTTAAGTTGAGGAATTTCTGTGGGTTTTTTTTGTGCAGCATAGAAAATGGAAAACCTGAGAGTACCATACAGGGTATGGGGCACTATATCTTGGGTGAATCTGGCCTGCCTGCAGAAAATACTTTCAACACATCTTCCTGCTCCCTGCTCCCAGCACATGTGAATTCTCCTGCACTTTTTTTTGTCCACTGCTCTGTTCCGCACCAGCACTGATGGCTCGCTGTGTAATTCACTTTGCCAGTGCACAATAATCCCCTCATTACCAAAACATTTTCCCACTGAGTCATCTATCCGAGGAGGCGCTAACTCCGCTCGGGCTCGAGCTCTTCGCCAGGAGTCGAGCAAACAGATGCCACGTTTGTGTGTATGTTTGTGCGACTATAAAGTTGCTGCCTTTTTTTTTTAACCACTGAGCTATCGACACGACTGTGGATCCAGGATTGACTCGCAAGTTGAGGCAAGTCAATAAAGCGCTAAAGGCAGTTGTAAAGTCACTATGTGTGAGAAAGAGGTTGATCAAAAGATCCTTGAAATTGGCTTTGAGGGGCGAAAAAAAAGCTGCAAATTTCCAGCTTGCAGTTGATTTAGAAAACAACATAAAATAACTTGACTGCATTTCCTGGATGATTTTTTTTTATACCGACTGATGTGGGGGAGAGACCTCGAAATAGTGCAGCTTGACGGAGACAAGCAGCAGATTTATTACCTTCAGGAGGTGGGTGGTTGTTGGCCCTCAGCTCTTCACGGCCGATGCTCCGGGAGTGGAACTGGCCGCTCGAGCCAAATGGTTGAAGGTCCAGTGAGATTTTCTGAACCCCGGCACAGATGGAGGAGACCTCACGGGGCACACTCTGAATCCTCCGCTGATAGGAAGGCTTGTGGTGGTAGTGATTCGGCATGTAAAATATTCCCCGTCTACCGTCTCCTGGCCTGGTTTTGGCGTTCCCATCCCGCATCGCGTTGAGCAGCCTTTCCCTCTTTGGGGGCTTGAGAGCCGGGAAGTCCGCCATGAGGTCGTAGGCCTCGTGCTGCGGCGGGACCGCCGGTGAGGGGCTGGCTCGCGAGTTTGCCCGAGGTGCCTCTTCTTTGCCTTGGACTGGTGACTGCGCATGGGCGGCCATTTCAACTGCCAAAGTGGTGGTGGGGAAGTCATGTGGGTGGACCGAGAGGGAAATCTCCCACTGACCCTGCATCTTCCCCGAGGCTGGACACTCGGTGGGACGCGGCGGTCTGCCAGCCTTGATGCTAGATAGTGTTGGAAAGTACATGTGTGTGCTAGCGGACGGGAAATCCTGCTCCCTGGCACATCCTAAAACATTGGCGTGTAAAAATTTGCTTCTCGTTTCCTCACAGTTCTTGTGGCGACCTGGTTTCTCTCCTCGACTGCTGCTGCTGCTACTGCTGGTGCTGTTGCTGCTGCTGTTACCGTTGCTCCTGCTACTGCTGCTGCTGCTGTTACTGTTGCCGCTGCTGGTCTGGGAGACCGAGATCTTCATTGTGGTGTTTTCCAGACTTCCCAGTACGTCCTGCACATCTTTCTGCTGAAGCAACATTTAAAAAAAAAAAAAACATTAATTTCCTTCAATATTGGATGACTAAAGAGATTAGTATTAGTATAAGTGTTGCTTTTCATTTAAAAAATAGGCTTAATAGATCTTACCAAAATCCTTTCATTGTTTGACTTAGTCTCAACTCCTATCACTGGACTCCTCAACCGTGCACGTAAGGCATTGCTGGGATGTCTGTAGGCTGAAATATAACAATATGGAATGGTGAAGTCACCATGGTACTGCTTCCTGTCCTTCAGATGCTGAAGCCTCAGACTCAAATTGTCGGTCTCCCTCGGCTTCTCCTCAACCCTGGACAGAAAGAGAGTGGCATGGGCGCGCGTGGGAAGTTTTGTACATTAATTTGATTTGATTTGATTTGATTTGATTATTTATTTCAAACATGAAAAGTAATAAGAAAATAAATGGGATAGAAAACCTAAAACATATGAAAGAAAACTTAAAGAAAAACATATAAAAAAATAATAGAATAAGTAATCAAACATCAATGAAATACACATCAAAAAAAATATTGGTCATGCTCGAAAAGGGGATATTATGCAAAAGATGTGCATTTTCTTACAGTTATGTGACCAGTGCTGACTTTACAATTATGTTTGTGTGTGTGTGTGTGTGTGTGTGTGTGTGTGTGTGTGTGTGTGTGTGTAGACATATATATGTATGTATGTGTCATTGTTAGAGTTAATCCTTATACACTTTTTTTTATATATAAATCTTTTACTTATAAACCTGCCCTGCAAAATTCAATGCCTATATCTTGCTTGCCCATCTTGCCAAGCACCATCAACAAAAAACAGTTTAATTTAGTCTGAAATTTCCATGTCTAATCAGCTTCTTTCGAGGTCAAAACAAAAAAAGAAGAAAAATCTCTCTTTCCACCATAGCTGTTACAACTGTTATTTTATCTGTTAAAAGATACTTTCAAATTCAAATGTTGAACCAGCGTTAACAGCAGTTCCCAGGTGTGTCCCTTCAAATCATAACGGGGTGAAATTTGATTATCATTGTCATGCAACATTAAAACAGGCTCTTCACACAGGACAAATGTTGTTTTTTACTTATCTAGGAACATCGTGTAATCACTTTTTATTGCACAATGGGTCGGTCCCTCCTCCCCCTCCCCTCTTAGAACCATGACCTTCTAATGAGGCCCACTCTTCCGTCATCTGCGTGTCGACTGTCGGGCCATGCGCCGCGACAGAAGGCCCATGACGGGGACGAGCGAACACTTTTGAAAGCAGAGTGTCAGTGAAGCTGCGGGCTGGCCAGCGAGCAGATGGCGAATATTAACATTATAGCAGGTCTACCATCACGCTGCATCCCACCTGATTGGCAATGATCTTAACTGCAAGGTTCCACATCTGAAGTTGACCTGAAGGTCTCATCCGCAGCTCTAAAAGCTAATTTCTTTTCTATGGATTGCCAATAAAATAACAATATAAATCATGGGCAAATGGGGAGTGTGTGTGCGCGGGTGTGTCTCTGCGTGCGTGCGTGTGCGTGTTTGTTGGGTGACTTCAAATATCTGCACAGCAAAACTGGGAAATGCCCACTCTAAGTTGCACCTCTGTCAATCCATACCAAGGTTCGGTCCGGTATTTTTGTTCATGTCAGACGGGGTGTTTAGTTCGGACTCGCGCGGCTTGCTCGTCCTTACTTGTAATACGGCCTCCTGTATTGGATGGCGAACTCAGTGTTGTTCTGCTGTTTCCTGGACACGCACAGAGCGCCGTCTAGCTCCACCTCCACCTGCTTGGTTCTTCGCAAGATGTTCTGGCAGACGCGGTCGAAGTCGTCCGCCGGCACCTGCGGGTGAATCCAGGTGGAGCGCGGGAAGGGCACGTACGCGCAGGCGACGCGCACCGGCGCCACGGGCACCCTGCGCTCTTTGGGCAGCATGATTACTATTTTTTTTTTTTTTTTTTTTTTCTCGCGCGCCCCCCTCCCCTGAGCTGTCGTCTCACGTCGCGCGGCGGTTTGTTTTGGACTGGTCACCGCTGATCACGTGGTAAGCGTTTTCTTTTAAAAGGCAACGGAATCTCCCTTTAATCGCGTTCCCTTAGCAACCGAATTCTGGAACGGGGACGTGCAACCAGCGCGTGCGTGGCCGCCCGACTATTTCATCACACGCGGATTTCAAGGCCGGGTGATACAATGTAGAATGAATATGCCGCGTTTAACGGCAAGGTCGAGCGGAACCAGGAACCCGCCCTCCTCCCCACCAGTTCTCCAAACTTTAATTCAATCTCTCGCGGAAGCTGTTTATGATCTGCAGCATATGTGGGGTTGAAGGCCAACGCGGCGCCTATGAAGAAGTGGAAATGACATTCAAGATTTTAAAAGGCGCGAAGTTCCGGCTGTTAAGCATCAATTTCACGTGTAGTGAGCAGGAGGTGGGCAGCCGTGTCAAACCGCTGGCCAATCCGGAGAGTGGTCTTAATAGACGGGACGATGTTGCTGGAGGGACCCCCTAAATGTTAAAGCAACTGAACAACAACAACAACAACTATTATTATTATTATTATTATTATTATTATTATTATTATTATTATTATTATTATTATTTTTGTTATTATTATTATTATTATTATTATTATTATTATTATTATTATTATTATTATTATTATTGACCAGTCATTCGGTTGTGGCTGTCTTCTAATCAACCACTGACCATGGGAATGTGTCAATTGCAGCCATAAAATAAAGGTGGATAAAGCACAGAAAGTGTGTGTGTGCTCGAGAGAAAGAGTGTGTGTGTGTGTGTGTGTGTGTGTGTGTGTGTATGTGTGTGTGTGTGTGTGGGGGGTGGTAGAGAAATGCTGCGAGAGAGAGAGAGAGAGAGAGAGAGAGAGAGAGAGAGAGAGAGAGAGAGAGAGGCGCGCGCGGAGCAGGAGCAGGTCTGCAGTCTGCATCGTGGCGCCGCGCAGAGCCGAGGCGAAGCGCGTTGGACGAACGCTGGGTCTCCTGCATCCACCCCGCCATCCTCTTCCCCTCTGCCGGCTTCACGTCAAGCGTTTGCTCGGCTAACTTCTTCAACCAGAACCCTCCTCTCCTCCCCCTCTCAAAAAATAAAGCCCCCTAAAAACCGAGGAGGAGGATTCTTTCTTTTTTTTTTTTTCTTTTTTTCTTTTTTTTTCATGGATCCGGATAATCTGTGTCCATCCTTCGCCTTTTCTCCGCCTCCTTAATCCGAGTCTCGGTTTTCTCATCTGACCAGTTGGAACGTGGAATACCGGCACGGCAGATTTTTGGGGTCTCAGACCACCAGAAGAAGCGCTGCGGGACAAACCGAGCGGAGGGATCCCTCCTCTCCACCGTTTTCTCCTCGCCTGTGGACGTGTGGCCGATGTTACCTGGAGCCGAGAAGGATTTTCATTTTCTCTCCGTGCTTGACCACTTGAACCGCTCCTCTCCCGCACCCCTTCCTCTCCTCCTTCCCTTCCTCCCTTCTCTTCCTCTCTCCCCCTCTTCCTTTAGGTGTGAAATCTATCTTCTCAGACAGAGACTCGGGACCCCTCGGTGCCCGCATGACATGGTTCAGTCCAGCTGCGAGATCCGAGCCTCCTCCATGCATTGGGATTTCGCTCAGCGCCGACACCGAGTGAATCTCCCCTTTCTGACCGTCTGAGAACTACCGTGCCTTGCCGACACCAGAGGAGGGAGAAACCGCGCGGACAGAGAGAAATTAAAAAAATAAAATAAAATAAAGGAAAAAAAAAAAAAAAACGGGGGGAAAATGACGGCCGCTTCGAACCGGGACAGAGCAGCGGGACTCGCGAGGAGACCGGAATGCGCATGCAGAAAGGGGGACGGAATACGGATTTTTGCTCTGATGAAGGCGGGAGCGCAGGCACACCACTGGAGCCGGGTACTCTTCTTGTACATGGGGCTGCTGGCCGCCTCAGTTAAGGGTAAGTTACCCCCCCCTTCCCCTAAAACACACACACACACACACACACACACACACACACACACACACACACACACACACACACAGCCATCACCTCATCCGTGCAGCTGAACGCATGCAAAATGCAGCAGGCTCATCCCCACTTCCACCGCCCCCCACCCTCCCCCCGTGGGTCCCCGCGGCTTGAATGCAAATCAAGCGTCGCATCATCAGGCGGAGGAGCCACAGAGAGCTTTCAGTTCGGGACTGTCGGCTCCAGCCCCCCAAAAAACTTAGTGAAAGAGTAGATGTGGTTGGTTATATTGGCTGGTGACCGCGGATGCTGCTCGTGTCTGGCTATACACCTCCACCACTACCCCCCCCCCCCCCCCCCCCCCAAAAAAAAAAAAAAAAAAAAACTCCACCTCCACACACTCACCGCCACCCTCCACCTCACCGATTCTTAGCGCTGCTGCTGCTGGATTTTTAAGGGTTGTGCTGGATTCTTGTGTTCTGCAAAGTGTTGTTCTTGTTTGTTTTGTTTTTTTTGCCTCGGTTAAGAAAGAGGAAACGTATCGTGGCGATATCTGCTGCACGGGTTGCCGTTTATATATTTTTTATTCTATTATTATTATTCTCTTCATGATAGATCCAGTTGTGTGCGTGCGTGTGGCTGCGTATATATGTGCTTGTGTGTATTCGAACTCTGTTCTAACTTACTTCCCTTCTCAACAAGTAAACGTCGATGAACAAGACCACCACCTGCGTTCTTACGTAGTGTCTGCGCGTGTGTGAGCGCGCAATCGTGCCGCGAAATTAATTGACCCTTGATTAAGCTGTAGCGCGAGAAGAAATAAAAACCTCCGGCTGGATGGTTGGCATTCAACACATTCAACAGATTCTCACTTTCACGGACTGTTTTTTCTTTGGCTCTTCATAACCCGGCTCGCGATTCTCTTCTCTGCGCGATTCTCCCGGGTGTTCAAAGCTTTGTGGCATTACTTCAAGAGGCCAAGCTTTTGCGGGAAGGAGCCCAGCAGATAAATTCTCCCTCATGCTGAGCAGCTCCTTTTTGGCACAGACAATCCGAGCGTTTTATCATCAGTCTTCTTGGCTCTGCACCACAGCACGGGCACTATTTTTAGCAAGGGAAACTAAAAAGAAAGAAAAAGAAAAAGAAAAACAGTAGCCAACAATATCGCCACGGCCGCGATATAAATGTGACGGTGAGTCACTGCTCATGTGGTCGCCCACTCGCACCTCTGACTTTTTTTTCTTCTTTTTTTTGACACGCTCACGATCCACGGGGTGACTGGAAATTTGGCCGCTCTGTTTTTTCTGCGCGCCAGAGTCACCGCAGGCCGCGTCGCGTCCCGTTAGCTGTACAACAAGAAGGGTCGGAACCTCTCACGTTGACTCTCTCCCGCGACCGGATCGCACCGGAGCAGCTGGTTTCGTTGATACGCTATCCCGCATGACGAATGTTTTCGCACCTCTCCCGGTGGAACATTGCTGAGCTGGTTCGTGGGTGGTTTGTTTTATCCGCGTTCAGGGATTTTTCTTTTTTTTTTTTTATCGCTCCCTTGTCCACTGTAGCTGTTAAGACTCTGCAGGGCTACTCTTGCAGCTGGTAACGCGGCTCCTTACTTATTGCGGTTATGGAGAGGAGCGGGAGAAACTCCCCGGGACTCTCTGGAGCAACGTTCCCTTAAAAGAAGAAGAAGAAGAAGAAGAAGAAGAAGAAGAAGAAGAAGAAGAAGAAGAAGAAAGCGGACGCCGATAAACAAAGTTGAGTGTCTGGCGAGGTGGTCCACCGCGTCCCCTCGGTGCCGCCAGCCATCAGCAATTGCCCCGTCCTCCCGTTGAGCGGCACCAGAGCCCCGCCGCTATCGGCCGCGAGGGCGCTGCGCACAGAGGGGCAGAAAAAAAAGGAGGGGACTCGACGAGCTTCCCAACACGTACCAGAATGTCAAACTTCACCATTGAACGTAAACTAAGCACACGCCCACTCCCCCCCGCCCCCTGCCCCTCCCTTTCACGTGCACCTTCCACCCGGTGTATTGGATAACGCTCCGACGCTGTGTCATCGCTTTTAACAAGAGTCGGACCCCCGTCACTGGCCACTGTGATCACTCCCAGGGGCCGCGCCGACAGAGATGGAGATGTGCGGAAGACAAAGAGCTATTGAAGAGCCGCAGTGAGCCCTCATCTCCACCACCACCCCGCCCCGCCCCTCCTCCCCGGGATCAAAAGCAAGTGTCCCGGTGGACTCGTCCACCAATAAGCGGTAATCAGCTCCTTTTCAGTTAAGCGCCGAGAGGAGAGGAGGGAGGCGGGGATGGAGACGGATAGCTCGGCCGTTGCCTCGGCGGGCGCCCCAAGAGACTCTCGGCAGCCTCGCAACATGTCAATTTACAATGAAGATCACGCGCCATCGCCCTCGATCGGCGCTCTCTGCAAAAAAAAAAGAAAAAAAAGAAAAAACTAAACTAAACAAAAAAAAGAGGTGGGCGTGGGGGCGCAGTGCCGCGCGCTTATGATGCAACTTTCAGTAATGTTATCACAAGTCTGGAGGGCTTAATGTAAACCCCCCACCACCGCCGCTCTTATCTTATTTAACTTGGTGACGTTTATAGTTAAATTCGCATGGTCATGAGATTGTTTGTGTCTGTGACGTGTCCGATTCCTACAAAATAAAAATGAATGAGTGTGAACGACCAACCTGATAATTCTAATCCTGAAGCCGGCGGGCAGACAACAAGGGCCCAGGACTCTAATTGATGCAGTTTTAATTGGAAAACCTATTTGGCAACGCCGCTGTTGATAATTTAGTGATGAATTAAGGCATAGAAGAGAACGAGGGTGGGAATTAAGTAGTTTGATAGAGATATTCTTGCAGGCGTTTCCGCTTGTTGCTTTGTTAGCGTTCCAATAATGGGGAAAAAAATAAATAAAAAAAAAATCCTCGTAACGTATTGACGCACAGTTACAGTAGAGATGGCAGTTTCAGCACCTTGGACAGCGAAAAGCGCAGCTGAGTCCTTCTTGGCGGCCAAGGTTCTCTTCAGCACCGTGGAGAGCTCCTCCCAACTCCCACAGCAGCAGCTGCTCCTCGTTGAAGGCCAGTTGGCGGATACATGAGATATATAACGCTGTGTTGCATTGCGATGCTTTTGCACAAATTTTTCAGAAACGAGGCATGCGGTTGTAGGCTTGTAAAGAAGCTGTATCCCCCCCAAAAAATTAATAATAATAATAATAATAATAATAATAATAATAATAAACAAATTAATTAATTCAATTTAATGACAAACTCACCTTTCCAATCAAACAATTCATGTCATGATCCTACAGCCACACGGCTGTAGGATTCCACAAAGCCTGACGCAGCCCGGCTAATTCATAATCGGATCACTGAGAATTGCTCTGGTTCCCTTGTGCAGCTTTTTCATTTCACGAGGTAACACTAACAGGCGTAGCGTTGCCTGTGCACACATTTGATTAGATTCAGCCTCAAGGTGGTCTGATTGGTTGTGCTGCTGCCGACGCGTGAGTGTTTGCAAATCTCAACGAGCCATTTCCTAAAGCATAAGCTCCCCCAGTGGCTTAAAAAGCAGGTGTGTCTGTCAAGTGAATTGTTTACGGGGTGAACAAAGTGTGAGACTTTGCCAGACTAGATTTCCACAACCAGTCAGCCCCCTTTGAGTTGTGACCAAATTCACAAAGCGAGTGATGGTAGCTGCCCTTAAGTCATAGAAGAGTAGAGAAAAGCTTAAAAAAAGGAAGCACGCCTGCTTCCAAAGACACTAGTCTAAATGTTGCAGTAGCTGTCGTCTGACCAGGAATGGACGGCATTTAAACCAGCAGCAGCTGAATGGTTTTCTTAGTGAACATGACATTTTTCAATTTACTCCCAGCTGGCTTTAGCAAGGATTTAGTTTAACACATTGAACGCAGAAGTTTATCACGGAGGACCGCAGGTGTCAACTGGTCTGCTTTGATTATCGTAGACAGGCTTGCTGCCTTTTTCCCGAAATGCCTTCCGTGGGCTGTTTACCAAATGGATACATGCGATAAAATCCACAGGACTTAGTTAACGGCTCCATCTAGCATGCTGCGCCAATTGAAGTCTTTCTTTCCTGTAGACAATAAAAATAACATAGCTTGTGGATTCTGGTGAAGACCACCTCCAGTGTAGATGCACCGGGTGGCTTCTTTGATAAATGCTGGCCCAGTTTCTGAGGCTGATGCATTAATGGAGCCACTGCGGTATTTACAGCGTGCTATTCTCACACAGTGGGAGGATTCTTACTCTTCGCCTCGGACTGCGTGCTCCGCTGCCTCCTCGTGTCTGCTTCTCACACTGACCGACACAGGACGGGACGGGATGGGAGCGGAGAGGCCGGCGATGTCGTGTACTGCATGCGCATAAAACCAAGAGCAGGAGGAGGTTTTTTTTGTTTTGTTTTTTTTAGCAATATGAAGTCGACATCCGCTGCGACCCGTCGGCTTCTCCTGCTCCTCGAGCTGGGAGAGTGGCCCGGGGAGCCGCAGCCGTGCAGTCAGATATTGATTTATGAAAGGGGAGGTGGGGAGTGTGAGGAGGTGGGCTGTTGAGGTTTACACAAGCACGGCAATAATCTGGGCCTTGTGTTTCGCCGACATTTCTTTCAGCAAACGGTCCATTTGGCTGCTTCATTTTCTAATCAGACACACAGCAGATTTGAAGGAGCGCATGAGAAGGCGTTTGAGCTCAGCATGCGTGCGCGCGTGTGTGTGTGCATGAGTGAATCTGTGCCTGGTCACCCCCATTCACTCCAAGATGATTAGACTGTGTGGACAAGCAGGTCATTAGCGAGCTCAGAAGGGCCACTAAGAAGCAGCCTGTGTGTGTGTGTGTGTGTGTATGTGTGTCCAGTCATGCTTTGGAGCATGTGGGCATTTCAGCAGATGATGCCTCCTAAGAACCCCCCCACCACCCACTCCCCTCCCTCAGTTCCCCCCGCACGCACCTGCTGATGTGTCACCTCGCCTCCCTTTGTTCGTCTCATGACGTCCAGCCCTTCATCCATCCCTCCCCCTTTCCTCTCTTCTCTAACTCTTCCTCCAAAGCCTTCTTCATTTATTCGAGTCGTCAACCATCTCCAGATGGCCAAGGCTTCGTCTCACACACAAACACACACAGACGCACACAGGCTCACAACTGCAGGCGCTGACTCACGAAACACTCAAACTCAAACGAGTCGGGATGGTGAGACCTCGCCGACGTATGGCTGAATGTGTTTTCTCGTGGGTCGCCTTGATTGAGGAACAGTCAGGGAGATGATGGTGATGATGAAGATGATGGGGAATAGGAAGAGTAGGAGGAGAAGGAAGGGCAGTATCTCATTCATTTCTTCAGTCCAATTCAATTGTGTCCCCGGCTATATAATGCATGGAACACTTAAAAAAGTGGCACTTGAGTTTAATGGTTCGGCCGTGGTGAAAATCACTCACCTTTATTAAATGTATATCTCCCTGAGCTCTGTCAACAAGTTCAAACAGACACGAGTGGAATGGAATAAAAAAGAAAAATCTGGCAGGAAACAAATGAGGAATCATCATTTCCTTTAAATATGACTCCCAGCGAGATGTCCCCCGGCGCCGCCGCCTTAAATTAATAAATGTATATTTTGGCTGCCGCCCTTATCGGGTGGAATATGAATCCAGCGGCACTCGACATTATCCTGGCAGTGTTTACGCTTCCGACTCATAAGGTATTCCTGCGAGCACCTCTGACAAACTGCCGCTCTCGCCCGTTAGCATTTCAGCAGCTTGGCGCCATTCAAGACATTGGGGCGCTGTTGGTGGTGGGTGAGTGTGGGAGGTGCCCTTCTTTTCTGAGAGGAGCAGAATAAAGAAATAAATAAAAAATAAAAAAATAGATAAATTGTCTTTTCTTGCTTCTCCAGTAGGAGGCCGCCTCATTTGTATGCGGCGTCTGAGGCGCTCAACAGATGTACAACTGTTGCCAGGCAAAGACGCTTCAGAGGGGAGCTCAGTCAATTTTTTTTCTCCCTCCCCCGCCATCCCGCCCGCCCTCAGCGGCTATAGGGCGAATAAATGAAAGTAGGAGAGAAGGCAGAGCTGACACACGTGAGCCACGTACAGATCGAGGTCCCGGTCTCGGGTGGGATTTCTGCCGGCCCATTATTATCAGACGCGGGACTTTGCTGCAGATGCAGTAAATCCCTGCAAAGTGAGAGACAGATGTAGATATTCTGTCCGTCCGTCTGTCCATCCGTCTGTCTGTCTGTGGACACAAAGCCCAGACGCGGTCTTCCTTACTTCCCTGATTTACAATGTTCTTATCAGATATCAGTGATCCCGCAGATTGGAGATAAGATCCTCGGCCGGAGGTATCTCGTCCTTGTCCTTGTCTTCTTTTTTTTTCTCCCCCTCTTACCCTTCTTTCTTGTACTGCTCCTGCCTTTTGTTCGACGTATAGGTTATCTGTCAGTGGGCTTTTTTCTGGGAAAAAGACACAGTCATCGTGGGGGCGGGTTGGGGGGGGTGGAGGATTTGGCCCTGTGTGCACATGAGAACTCCTGTTTACTCTCATGTTTGTGTTTCATCTTTTAAGGCGCACTTGCAAGTATGCAGTGCATAAAAAATTAGACATACCTGTCGTGAAAAACATAAATAATTAAAAACAAATTTTTCAGCAAACATCTTTTTAAAAGCTAGCAAAAAAAAAATATATATATATATATTTTTTTAATGAACAAAGTGAGACGTCTAAACAATCTGTCAATTTCCCCTTTTTCTGTCTAAATTTAAGTCAGAAATTAATCAAGCATCACAATCGACTACTAAAGTGAATGATTCTGTCCAGGACTGCAAGTAAACATATTTTATAGCAACATACAAAACTGATTTTGCTAATCACCAGTACCGATGGTGTAATAAATGTGTTAAGCACTGTGTATTTTCATAATGTTTCCAAAAGTAGGATCAGGCCACCAGTGTTTCCCGAGCCAAGACAGTTTCACTGTCTCTCTTGTTCCTGGCAATTTTCATTCATTATTTAATTTTTCAAAGTGAGGGACATTAAGGCAAAATTTGTACTTTTTTACTGCACGATTGGGATTGTCGAGTCACTGCCACTTAATCAGATGTGTTTGTGGTGGTACGTGGTGAGATTTCTGCTCCCATCAACGGGCCAACAAGTTCATTTCCAGTGCATCTGGATCAGCCAACCTTTCTGCAGCAGTTTTGCTCCCGTGACTCATGTCACCAGTCTGACTGGCTACGCATCAAATGAATTCCTAATGAGCTGGAGAGAGCGGAAGGAGTGATCTTCCGCTCACGAAGAGGCAGCCAGAAGCTGGCGAACCCGGGATGGTGACTCAGGAACATCAGAGATGAGCGGTGGACTTGAATTCACCACGCTTTTTGGAAGCTGTTGCAGTTGAGGAGCTCCGGCTCGTACTCCGTTCTGTCCAGCTGTGTATTCATTACAGTAGGACATGAATGCCTGCAGTGCACAGCAATGCACACTTTGTTGTCCCCCTTTTGTCGTCCAGCAGACAACAGAGATGTGAATCAGATTTTCTCCTTGAATATTTTCAAAGAAAAAAAAAATCCAACGTATGATTTAAATTCATATTTTCTGTGTTTTATGATTCCGAAAAAAACCCAAAAAAACTCATCACAAATTCATGACCCTCTCGCTCAACCATGCTGACTCTTTTTTCTCTGGTAAAAATATTTCCCTTGAATTTTTAATGCATTGTTACATTCGTACATTAACACAGTGTTTAATACATTTCACTATTCGGACCTTTTAACTTCCGCATCCTGATCACATGGACGGACTCCTCTGTAATTAAAGACGTGGCCTCGCTCTGTCGACCCCGGGCGAGGTGGAAGGGGAAAAGGTGAAAGTGCAGCAGAGTGAGCCGCAGCGAGGCTGATTGATCGCCCGCTGCGATATTAGTGCGGGATCGGCCGGTGATAGATAGGATGGTCCTGCTGGGACGGTCACGCCCTGACCCCTTACATCAGCGCTTCCTCCCCCGTGTTTAGTATGCAGTCCTCGGAGGGGATCCGAAACTCACGAGAGGGACCCTCGCTCACCAATACACACACACACACACACACACACACACACACACACACACACACACATATGGATCAACACGCTTATCCATCTTGCGCGTTTAACACATTCCTAATTGCGTAATGGCACCTCCTGCTGATGCTATTGATTGGACGGGCAGGCCGCAGAATGTTGCTTTCACGGCTTTCCAGTGGGGGGAGGGGAAAAAAACACTTACATATACACACAGAGCAGGAATGGTAGTAAGGGGAGTTTTATCAGAGTGGCACCCAGCTCGGGGATTCCCATCGTTAGATGTGGACGAGATGCTAGCAGCTACAGCGAGGTAGCTCTCCTGTGGCCCTAGCACAACTGGCTAGCATCATTCTGCCTTGCGTCCTGTCCCCTACTCCTCACCCCACTGCCCAGTGGACAGAAGAGCAAGGGAGGAAAATGACCTCACTTGACCCCGAATGACCCTATGTGTATTGTACTCCGAACTCTGTCAGCGACGATTGGAAATGTGTTGACGTGTGAGTGTAACCGGCTGGGGTCTCAAGCTCAGGTCGATGACAAAGTTAGTGTATGAAAGGCTGAGAGGAGGAAACCAATTCATGAAAAAAAATTAAATAATAATATTCTGAAAAAAAATAATGAAACGGCTGTTTGCCATGTCAGCTCCCAGTATTTTGAAAAAAGGCGCAGATTTCAATTCATTCCAAAACCTATCATGACATGTTTAAACAACAAGTGAAAGGATGGAGGCGGCACTCGTGCTGCACCTCGTGTCTGTCACCGCCTCCGAACCCGACTCGACGGAGCTCCGTCACGCGCACGTGTCAACACGCCCGCAGACAAACACAGCTCTCCCTCCACCTCCCCGGCCCCCTCGCCTCAAGGGCATCCGGTCCCTGATTGTGTCCGGTGTGGGAGGGCCCCCGTTTGTGTGAGCGGCTGAATAAACTCCCCCTGGCAAAAAAATAAAAATGCAAAAAGAAAGAAAGAATCCGTGGGTCTCTCTGAAAAAGGAAGAGAGCGCCGACTGGAGCTCTGATCAGCGTCGAGCTGCTGGTGCGTGGGCAGCGAGCGCCCGCAGCGGCGCTAGCTCGGCGCCCGGTGCCCGCTCAGATGTATGCGCCTTCACGTTTCGGGACAGGAAGTGGGAACCGGAGCGCTCGCACAGAGACACAATATCTGTGTTGTTTTGGTTCCCGCAGAGGGTGAAAACGCTCGTTGGAGAAGGTCCGGGATTACGTGGGAGTGTGTGTGTGGGCGGCTTTTATTTTGGCGGGGTGAGCTGCAGGTTCTTTATTGTGTGCGTGTGTGTTTTTTTTTTGCGTGTCTTTTTTGTTGATTTTTTGGTTGGCGTGTTAACGCCGCTGGTTAAATATGACCCAGCTGGAAGGAAACTGCCCACCCCCCCTCGTCTGCTGGGAGAACACTCTCTCCATTGTGCCCCTTTTTTTTCCCTACTCCGCCGTGACAGTCGTGGTCGGTGATGGCACGCACTCAACCCAGCGAGTGTCCTGCATTGCGAACGCCTCCTCAGAGATCTCCTTGGTTTTGGCGCTGCGGTCCTGGGCGGTGGCTTGGCGCTTCCCCATCCCGCCCGTCGTCGCTTCCCCATCGTACAAATCCAAGCTTCCAATACGCGCCACCGCGCTAAAAGCCACGCGGCCCTGAAAACTCGAGAGCTGATTCAGGCCTGCCGGGTATTTTTATGCAGCCCATGAGAGCATGAAAGGTGAACGACCATCTTGAAAAAAGCAAAAAGCATTAAAGGGCACGCTGACCATGAGCTCCATCTCCCACATTTTATTTCGACCCTCCAGTTGACGACATCTGGCATTAGAATTCAGTGTTTTCACATCAGCAAAGTGTTAAACAAGTGATGGTGATATTCCAGGGAAAGCCCCTTGAAAGTAAAAAACTAAAAAGTGTGTGTGTGTGTGTAGGGAATATTTGGGCCAATGTTAATGTAGTAACTTGTGATTGATGATGTTTGTCTCACTAATTGACTTGAAAATTAGTGTTGTTTGTTTCTTTTTCTCATGAATTATTTACGTTTAAATAACAAAGGACTGTGTGCTTCCAAATGTTTTTGCATTGGCGCAACAACATATGCAATGATGGCAACGCAAACAAGTATTAGTAGCAGTAGTGGTAGTAGTAGTAGTTGAAGTTGACTTACAGCTAAAACTTGACTTAACTTATCTTTCCAAGGCAACCATAACACCAGTGTCGCCTTGACTCTGTCCAAATGACTGTGACGCTCCTCCTCTAAGGAACCTTCACTTACTACTCATCCCTGTTGCAAAAAAATCCCCTCTGTGCTGGCGTGCGGACTCGAAACCGGCCAATCACGAGGCGGCCTTCCGCTGCATTTGGCTTGTCTGTAATGGCAGACGGTGTCAAGCCGGCTCGCGCATTAGCCTAATGTATGGAGGCGAGCCGGATCGCTGAGCACGCCCTTTTCCCATCTAATGGCAGCCACCGAGAGGTTAATTCGGATATGATGCGGTCAAGACGTGCATCGGCGCTGACGCGTCCAGAGACAAATAGTGATGGCGAGGTGGGGATCCATGGGGCGGAAGAGTTTATCTCCCCACCAGGGAGGTAGTTACTGTGCTGTGAGCGCACACCACACACGCCCGCGCGCCCGCTTGGGATGGTGGGATATGTGATAGCAAATGGTGTCTTTACTTAATAAACTCAAAGGGAAGCTTGTTTGGTTTGGGACGACTCTGGGGTGCTGGTTGAGTTTGAGTAGAACATCGCAGACGACAACGTTAGAATAAAATCGCCGGACCTGTGTCTCTACTTCAGGTGCAATGTTTCAGTTAACGCGGGTACGATATGACAGACTACCTCCTTTTTATGTGTGAATTTAGCAAGTAGCAGAGCTAATTTCAGCTTCTGTATTCAACATGTTGTTTATGTTTTGCTTTGAAGTGCTTGATTTTCCATTTTCTTGTGATTTCTATACTCATTTATGCCTTCTAAACCGGACTAATTTTGTGCCATAGCTGTACAAGGTCAGCTGGTATGACAACAAAGTTCCTCAGATCTCTGAATTCGAGATGTAGAAACACCACAGAAAGCTTTGGCGTATTTGGAAAATACCCCTTTCAGTCGTCCCCGCCATCGGTCTAACGCTAAAGGTACAATTGCACGAGTCAATGTGAAAAACGTGAAAGTGTTCGCATCTTGAACAGTGGGACTGAGAGAGGAGGGGATAAAGAGATTAGGATCTGGAGAAAAGACTGACTCACTCCTCTTTCGGTACGAATCGATATGCGACATTTACTTTATTAGACATCGGAGAGAAAAAAGCACGGCTGCGTGGAGGTCCGGTGGGGTCCTGACATCCTGAAGTGACGTCACGGCGCCCCCTGCTTGTGTTGTTCTCTCCACTCCCTGTTTACCGCCAGAGGCGGCTGCATGATTATGGTAATGGACGTGAAGCTCTACTTCGCCGACCCCCCTCGACACCCCGTCAGTATAAAATGCAAAGTAAATGCGCAAAAACACAAGATGGGTTGACTGATGTTGGATGCTGTTGCTTTAATCTTTTCAGCAAAATTGGAAAAACTGGATTTTATTTCTAGCCCTCATGAGAACAGATTTTTTGTGATCTCACTGGTTCTATTGTTTTTGCAATTTATTGATTTAATTTCCGACTTGGAGTTATGATTGTCTTCATGGCAGCAGCAGCTAGTGACTACGTATTCAAGACGTCTTACTGGTACACGCTTATGGAGGAGGTTGTTTGTTGTTTTCCTATCACAGTTGCTAAGAATGGGTCATCCAAAGCTCGAAGGCAGACAAAACCAACAACCTTTTGTATTATCCTTTTCCCCATGTGACTTGATGGCGAATTTTGCTCGTTGACAGGACTGAAAAAAAATAATAGAAACACATTTTTATTTCCTTTAGTATTGCTGCACCGTCCTATTTGCCTGTTGGCTCCAAATAAAGATACAATTTAAAGAAAAAAAATCTTTCCACCGAGATCATGTGGGTGACTTTCTGTGGTTTCATTGGCTTTATGTTTCCTTGAACTCCATGGCAGCTTCAATGTCAGCTCTAGAATGTGATGCACAGATAGTCGTCTTCGTTGCTGAACTGTTTCTATTTCTGGCATTGGTGGCATTTCTGCTTCCCCTCGTGCTTTCCATTGGTCAACGTGTCCCCACCTCTGGGGTTTTGGCGTGGCTTGGGTTGGTTTACATCAGGATCAGGGATCAGGGTGCATGTACATTTGGATGGGATTTTTTTTTTCTGGAGGCCCAAAAAAAAAGCATTTTTAAAAATATCAACCTATGTGTGCAAACTACATACACACACACACACACACACACACACACATACACACACACACACACAGGGAGAGACTTACAGCAGCACAGACCTCTAACAGTGCAGATTAAGCACCTTCTCGCTGTGAATGTCACACCAGCTGTGACTTCAGCACAAAATGAGGTGAGGAAAATAAGTAGAAAAAAACACCCAACCTGTTCATTTCCTCCTGCTTGCTGTTGCTTTTTTCTCTTCCATTGACCTGCTGTATACATTATTTTTTTTTCCTTGGATCCTCGCCGTCTTTCCTATTTCTATCCCCCGCCAGTTCCGTCCCTCATCTCACCTTCTCTTGTCTTCCTATTATCCCTCCCTCCAAATCTGTTTTCTCATTTTGCCGCCTCTGCCGGCCGGTCCCCTCAGTCTGCCCGTCATCATCCTCCTCTTCCTCCTCCTCCGTCCCCATCTCCTTCCCTCCGCTCTACCCTTGCCTGCCTGCGCCGCGGCGACCGTCGATTCATCAAGGTGTCACGGCGCGGACCCCTTTGCCCGCCGTGAGGCAACTGCCCTGGCAGAGGCGCGAACAATAACACCTTCGGTCGGCGGAGCGCTGTCCCGACAAGGTCGAGCCGCCACCGCCCCTCCCGCCTTGTCCCCTAATCGGTGACGTGCGATGACCTGCCAAACAGGAGGTGGACAGCGGGGCTGACAGTGGGCGGGACGTCCACAGACATCAGGCAGCCAGCATTAGTAGCAGAAGGGATGGACGCGGCTAACCTCGAGAACCAGTTAGCCATTCTCCTTAATGCTGAACCAGCGTACTCGGGGGCTAATGTATATTCATGAAGCAGAGGTCTAACTTGCAACAACTTGAGGAAAAATAAATAAACATATATATTTATATATCTATGACCTTCCATCTCGGCTGCTTCGGTCCGGCGGGGGGCTGGAAAATTCGCTCGGCCAGCAGCGTGTTTATGGGGTCTTTACGGTGTGTCAACCGGGGGTCAACTGCAGGATGGGCTCTTCCCTGCAGATTTACACTGAGGGACCTCGCACAGGGTCAACTGCTCCCAGCAGCTAATTTCATAATGCACCCTGGGCGAGGCTTAAATAATTCAGCTGGGCCTCAAGTGAAGGGATGTACTTAAACTTAATCAGAAGCAGTCTGTACATATATATGTATATGTATATATATATATATATATATATATATATATATATATATATATATATATATATATGTATATATATGTATATATATATATATATGTGTATATATATATATATATATATATATATATATATATATATATATATATATACATGTATCAGTGGCGGCTGCTGGTCTTTCAAGGAGGGGAAGCTCATTTTCTGCCTACATCATAAAATGCATTTGTTTATTTATACGTAAATTAAACCATCAATTCCTTGCAATAAAAAATGACCTGTGACCCTGTTGTACCAACTAGCCGTCTTTTCCAGGGACTTGACCAGTGTCCTCTCAATTACCAGCAGAGCTAGGCTGCTTCAACTGCCTTGGCTCATTGTGATGCGGGTTCAAGACTTGAGCTGCTTTAAACAGGAGAAGCTCCTCTCTACACCTTCAGATGTAACTCCAATTGTTGCCAATTTGTACAGCTGAGGTATTGCACTGTCCAACTCCATGTCTTCCAGAAACGGCAAGAAATCACACAGCTTTCCTCTGCTGCCCTGCAAGTCCAAGTTTGAATGTAGGGCTTGAAGTTCAGACCTCAGACTCCCAGAATCAAAGCCATAACTTTTTAGGACACTCATATACTCATATTATCTGCCATTATGTGAAACTTGCTGGCAGCGAGCTTGCTAGCTGGAGCTACTGTGCGAGGCTCGTGTGAAGTGTGACTGCCTGCTCCCGCTCTGTCAGAAGTCATAGTCTCCAAAAACAAGCAGCTAAAGTCTACAGAAACACCAGTAATAGATGCTAGAATTGTCGCTAGACGTTTTGAACAAATAAAAAGTTGCTAAGAGGATAAGTCGCTGATTCTGAACAAAAGATGAACGCGTTCTATCGCATATTTGATTGACGAAATGTGCACACAACAGTACATATTTGACCACTTATTGTCTGACATTTTAGGGGAAGCTGAGCTTGCCTTGAAGTCTTAGAGCAATTGCCTCTGATATATGTATATATATTTATATATATATATATATATATATATATATATAAATATATATATATACATATATATCATATATATAGAGAGAGATAGATAGAGATATACAGACATATGTATGTATATGTGTATATATATGTGTGTGTGTGTGTGTGTGTGTTTGTGTACACACACAAATATATATAGACTCTTGCAAGAGTTTATATATATATATATATATATATATATATATATACAGTATATAGACTACTGCACTTTACCTCGACTCGAGTCAACTCGTCCCACTCCCCCAAAAATGAACCTCATTCTTATTTGCCAAATTTAATCCCCGAGCATGTATATTCAGGTGACACTGAAATGTCTCTGGCTGTGACTGAAAACAAACCCTCTCTGCAGAGCCGCTCCCACCGCGCCGCCTTTTCATCCTGGACTGTACGCGCCATTATCGATTTAAGAGTCGGTCACTTGGCACAGGTGTTTAGCGCTCCGCTGAGCTCTGGCAGACTCGCTAGACTTATTCTCGCTCCCTATTCGGCGGTGGCGGCGGGGGAGGGATTGTTTAATTGCGCCCAGTGAAACACGAGACACCTGCCAGGTTTATCCCCCACCGTTCATCATCATTACCAAAAAAAAGCACACTCGGTGCTTGTGCGGCGCCAGCACTTAGTAGATATGAAACACTTTTTTATGAAGGTGGAAAAAACCTGCACCTCTGGCCTCCTCCATCAACAGCTTAGAAGCCGATAAACGATTTCACTCCCTGGAACACGTCTGACGAAAAGCTTTGTCCTTTTACTCTTTGTATGTGGACAATTGTACATCAACTCATCCCACTGCTGTTCCTTCAAGTTGGTTTTATTGACTGTATATCCCAGTCTAATATCTCATAGTCACTCAATTTTCGTTGCCAATACGAGCAATTTCCATCTTTGTTGTTGTCGCTTTTCCAATTTCTACTCTCCTTCAGGCTTCCGGTTGGCCGTTGAAATTCACTCCAGAGGTCCCTTTGCCACCGTTTCCCTTTTTTGTGTTCCTAACTATCCCCCGAATACCTTGTCAGTGTTGCCAGGCGCATGATAATCATCAGATTTGTTCTGTAATTGTACCTTCTGCACAATGTAAAAATCAATGTTTCCGAGAAAGTCCGACGTGAACGGTAATCACGTGGCTTCCGCGCAAACGCCAGGTTGTTTTTTTCTTGTTTTTTTTTTGGGACGTCTCTCGTGCCTTTTTTCCCAGCCAATCGACATACATGGTGGTGAAGCGAGACGTGAATAACAACCAATGTTTTTCCAATGTTCCCTTTATATTTTTCAAAATTAAACCTGCGTCACCGGCTCCAACACGCGCAGCCTGTGATCATGTGTTAGCGCTGCAGATGCTTCTGAAACACGTAAGAATGCAAACCGGGAGCATGCTTATGCAAATTTTTCTTCCCCATGTGTGATCATTTTAATTTTTGTCCGATACTCCAATATTTACCTAACGGACCTCAGGGCTCATTAATAGCATCTCTATCGTCACATCCTCCCCCGTTAGCTGTGATCCAACCCTCCACTGCCGCCGCCCCACTGTCTCGTCCACTCTGACCTCTATCAAGCTCCGCCATCAGGCCGCCGCGCCAGCCATTGATTGGCATTTGTCCGACCGAGGCCTCGCAATAAAGGAGATGATGAGGAGTTTATTGACCGGGCTGTGTTTATGAAAATCAGGTGGAGGAGGTGGACTTAAAGGTTTGGGTTTCTTTTTTTCTTCCTTTTTTGTCCTGGAGATTAGTATTGACCTGATGGTAATTGGTCAGGTGGATGCTCACTTTGCTCGCCCTTTTAAGAGGCTTTAATGAAAAACCAGTGGGTGATAGCTTCGGCTCTGCTCCCTCTGCTGTTGTCGCTCCTCAAAGGTGAAAAAGCTGCTCCCCACCGCGTTTGAGCAACGACACACTTTAAAAGGACGGTTCACCCCAAGAATTGAAATGTCACCCCCGGTGTCGATGGGAGGCTGCGGTGACATTTACTCCTAAATGGAATCTCGCCGGAGTTTCACAGTGCCGAGGAATTCCAGCCGTTGCCTGGACAAAGTCAGCCGGCAACAACAACAACTCGTCTCCGTGCTGCTCACCAGAAGAGACAATGGCAACGCTAACGCTGTGTTTGTTTGGTTTGTTTTTGGCCTGGTGCCCCATTGACCATTTTTTCTCTCTCGAAGCACCGAGTCTAACTTGTTTGGTTAATTGGTTAATATTCCAAATAGTGGAGTATTTGGCCATGGACACCTTTATTAAGTTGGCATTTGGTAAATCTATCTATCTATCTATCTATCTATCTATCTATCTATCTATCCATCTATCTATCTATCTATCTGTCTAACTACCTACCTACCTATCCATCCATCCATCCATCCCTGTGAATCTCCATAATGGCTTTGTGCATTAGAATAATATCACCAGAGCCTCCACCCAATCCAGCACTGAATGACTGAAATTACAATCTTGGGTGAACGATCCCTCTAACCCAGTGGGTTGCAGTGATTCCGCAGTCCCCTTTGAACCGCGGTACCTGGCGAGGGCGATGCGACAGCTGTCCCCTTCTGTTTTTCATTCAAGCCACCATTTCAGCTTTGGCTGAACTGTCCATTTAATGGTTGCCACTTACCTCAATGCACACTTTTCCAGCTTTTGCCAAGAAATGGCACTCCAAAAGAGATTGACACGGTGGGCACATTAGCGTTTTTCCTAAGAGTTCAGGTGCAAGCTAAGGATTGAGGAGTGATGGCTGAGAGAAGCCCTGCTCTGTCGTTGTTGTTGTTTTTTTCTTTTTTATTTAGGTGAGACAGATCCCCAGGGGGGAATCAAGAGGGTAGTGATGGATATACTGTGACTGGAGACACTGTCACACTCCCACTGATACTGCTGCTGCTGCTGCTGCTGCTGCTGGCGGTCAGACAGTCTGGATCTCATGTCTCCCTTCCCTCCTCGTCCCATATGAAGGAGCGTTACTGCTGCGTCGCTCTGGAGCAGGAAGCCAACACTGGGCTTCCTTTTTACTTTTTCTTTTCTCAGAATTCTTGAACACCATGATACTGCGAGCCACCCACCCACCATGGTTTTTCAAAGGTTTTAAAAGGTTTAAGCCCGTCGCCTGCCTTGAAAAACAAACGCAGGGTTCACTCGTCAGGCTAACTACGGATTATTCGTGTCAGTGCCTGCTCTCTTTTTTTGGTCCCCTCTCTTCCTTTTTCTTCTCTGTTTTTTCATGGGGATGAAAAAAACAAAATGCAAAATCTTTGTTGATGTTTAGTTTACAATCTCAGCCGACTAAGTCTGAGAGGAATAAGAATCATCTCATTTCACTTTCAGGTCCCTTCTGCTTTGCGTCTTTTTTTAAAAGAAACCCTCACAAATCCCTGCTGTTTTTTCCCCCCGTCTATCCTGCAGGTTTTTTTTTATCTTTTATTTTTTTGCTTTGTTTTAACCTTTTCAATAAATAAGATCTTATCTCATCTCCCCACGAGGAATCAACCAAGTCGTCCTTCAGACTTACACGTTCCAGCTGCAGCTACAGCTCATTTTTTGGTGGATTTTGTCTTCAGGCGCAATGTTTAATTGCTTATATACACAACTAGCTGATCAGCCAGTCACATGGCAGCACCATACACGCCTCCAAGCATGTAGGCATGGCAGAGACGACTTGCGAGAGTCTGAAGCGAGCATCAGAATGGGGAAGAAAAGGGGATTTAAGTGACTTCAGCGTGAATATACATTAAAAAAATACATTCACCAGCCACTTCATTAGATACCCGCTGTTTGCAGCATGGACATAATATAGCGGCCAGTGTGTTTACACTGCAATTAGCTCTGTGAATGAATGCAAATATACAGTATGTTGTAACTCCACAAAGAAAAGAAAAAACAAAAAAAACTCCTTTGCGTCGCAAAGTGTCGCACAGTCTCCTGCTGCTGAACAGTGTTGCAGTCACTGATAACAGATGCCCTACAATTATAATTTTCCCATTACATTCTAATCAGGCCACATTATGATTCAGGTTTGTGGCTCAAGCAAACAAAGGGAGGCTGCTGATTGTCTGTATAAATAGCATGTATTCCTGCTTGGCATTCTAATTTTGTCCCACAAAGGGAGACATTTTTGAATGCATATGCTTTTTTAAGCCAGCCACAACATTATTTGCACTAAGTTTTGTGCAGTGAATGAAAACGACGTACGGTGTGCAGAGCAGTCACTGATTTAGTCCCCCCACTTTTATTTTTACGCACATTAGAGTCTTGGTTCCTATCAATGTGATGCTGCCCTGGTGGAGAACTCATGGACACACACGGTCAGTTGGAATTAACAGCCCAACACATGAAACTACACAATAAATGCCCCGCATTAGCAATTAATTAGGGCTAAATCCCCAAGATTGATTAAAGACTGGGCTGAGCTCAGGTCGGCCAGAGATAAGTCAGGATTCAAACGCTTGCACACGCACGCACGCACACGCACGCACACACACACACACACACACACACACACACACACACACACACACACACACACACACACACACACACACACATGCGCACACGCACACACACTCACACATGCGCACACGCACACACACACACGTGCGCACACACACACGAATGAGCTCACACTCGACTCAACCACAACAAGCTTGTTGGGGACGGCGTGCAGGAAGTGAGAATGTCTCAAAGCACACGGCAAAGTCTTCACATCTGTGTTTGGATTGAGCAGCTTTAATCATGAAAAAAAACTGAACTCAACAGATGTCCAAGAAAGCACTAATTTAGCCCTCTGCTACCAACTGGCAGCCAAAATTTTCATTTTTGCGCTCTCGCTGCATGTTTGTGAGATTGACTAATGTGGTGCTAATCATTTCCCCGTCTCCCTCTCAGCCATGTGATATGTGACCATCTGAGTCTTTTTACTAATGTGGTGGAAGGCCCAGTGAGCGAACAAGTGTGTGTGTTTGTGTGTGTGTGTGTGCACTGGTGGAGGTGCTTGCAGCAGCAGGAAGGGGCTGGGGCTTGAGCCATTTACTATTGCCTTATTAATGGCTTTTGCTGCGAGCTGGTGCACTTGGTGCAAACTCTCTGGCTGCAGCTCTGCATCTGGATCTTTTTTACATTTCCGTTCTGTGTGTTTCCTACTTGCCTGTTTCTTTTTTGTTTGTTTTTTTTGTTTTTTTTAGCAATCCTTTAATCTTTTGGCCCTTTTTTTTCAAATGTTTTCGAGCTGCTCTAAAACGCCACTTAGCTCTCTAATGTGTCTTTCTTTTTCCCCCCTTTTTTCTCTTTACAGCTCAGAACTGCAGTTACACACTACACAGTCCCAACGGGACGATAGAGAGCCCCGGCTACCCGTACGGCTATCCTAACTATGCCAACTGCACGTGGGTGATTGTGGCAGCGGAGCACAACCGGATACAGCTGGTGTTTCAAGGCTTCGCGCTGGAGGAGGACTTTGATATCTTGTCCGTCTACGACGGGCCGGCGAGTCCTGGAAACCTGCGGACGCGGTAAGGATGGTCTCACCTTGGGTTCTTTAATTTGAATGTGAAGAAAAATATCCACTCACTGGTATAAAATTGGCCGCAACGCTTTGGCCTCAGAGGATTTTTTCCTCAAGAAAGAAGAACATTGTTCAAGTTCACCTTATTGAAAACCATTGAGATTTTTTTTTTCCATATTGTTCAACTCAATCACAGAGACAAAGTTCTGTTGTGCAGTTTAAAAAAGGCAAACAAAACCAGTCAGTTATCAAATGTTTCAAGCTCAGGAAACCCTTTGTGATGTCACAAAGGGGAACTCACGGGTTAGAGTTTGGTGGAGGCTGGAATGAAAAATAAACATCAGAAATAGAACTTTTGCATAACAACAAACTTCTGGGCGACACGGTGGCGCAGTGGTTAGCGCTGCCGCCCTGCCTTCGCCCTATGACAGCTGGGAGAGGCTCCAGTAGATCCCCATGACCCTGAGCTCAGGAATAAGCGGGTATGGTAGATGGATGGACAAACTTCTGCTGCTTGTGTAGTGTGTGTGTGTGTATGTGCGTGTGTGTGTGTTTCAAATCCTGCGGCTGAAAGACTTGTGTGTGAGCGCAGCCCAGACTCAATCAATGACGGGGATCCGACTCTAATTAATGGCCGGTGTGAAGCTCCACATGTCTTGCCCGTGTTCAGATGACCTCACAGCGATAACCTTTGACCTCAGACAACCTTGTGTCCTGGAGCTCTTGTTTACTAGTCGTGGTGACGTCTCTGTTTCCTCCCCACGTTGGGACTTGTAAGGCAAATGTCTTCTTCTTCTGCCGCTTATCCGGGGTCGGGTCGCGGGGGCAGCAGCCTCAGCAGAGATGCCCAGACCTCTCTGGCCCCAGTCACCTCCTCCAGCTCATCCGGTGGGACCCCAAGGCGTTCCCAGGCCAGCCGGGAGACATAGTCCCTCCAGCGTGTCCTGGGTCTTCCCCGAGGCCTCCTCCCGGTGGGACATGCCCGGAACACCTGCCCAGGGAGGCGTCCAGGAGGCATCTGGAACAGATGCCCGAGCCACCTCAGCTGGCCCCTCTCAATGCGGAGGAGCAGCGGCTCTATTCCAAGCTGCTCCCGGGTGGCCGAGCTTCTCACCCTATCCCTCAGGGTACGCCCAGCCACCCTGCGTAGGAAACTCATTTCGTCCGCTTGTATTCGCGATCTTACCCTTTAAGTCACTACCCAAAGCTTGTGACTATAGGTGAGGGGTGAGAACGTAGATCGACCGGTAAATCGAGAGCCTCGCCTTTCGGCTTAGCTCCTTCTTCACCACGACGGACTGGTACAGCGACTGCATCACTGCAGACGCTGCACCGATCCGCCTGTCGATCTCACGCTCCATCCTCCCCTCACTCGTGAACAAGACCTCGAGATACTTGAACTCCTCCACCTGAGGCAGGATCTCCCCACCGACCCGGAGTGGACAAACCACCTTTTTCCGGTCGAGAACCATGGCCGCAGACTTGGAGGCGCTGATCCTCCTCCCAGCCACTTCACACTCGGCTGCAAACCGCCCGAGTGCACATTGGAGGTCCTGGCTCGATGAAGCCAACATGACCACATCATCCGCAAAAAGCAGAGACACAATCATGTGGTTCCCGAACCAGACTCCCTCCAGCCCCTGGCTGTGCCTAGAAATTCTGTCCATGAAAATAATGAACAGAACCGGTGACAAAGGGCAGCCTTGCCGTAGTCCAACACGCACTGGGAACAAGTCTGACTTACTGCCGGCAATGCGAACCAGACTCCTGCTCCGATCATACAGGGACCGCACGACCCTTAACAGAGGGCCCCGGACCCCATACTCCTGGAGCACCCCCCACAAAGGAGTTTCCTGACTGCCTCGGTGACTTCGGCTCGGGTAATGGACAAGTCCTCCCCCGTGTCCCCCGCCTCTGCTTCCTCAGCGGAAGACGTGACGGCAGGATTGAGGAGATCCTCAAAGTATTCCTTCCACTGCCGGACAACATCCCCAGTCGAAGTCAACAGCTCCCCACGGTTTGCCAGAACTTCTTCGAGGCCGACCGAAAGTCCTCCTCCATGGCCTCCCCGAACTCCTCCCAAGCCTGAGTTTTTGCCTCCGTGACCGCCCGAGCTGCAGCACGCTTGGCCTGCCGGTACCCGTCAGCTGCTTGTGGGGTCCCTCGAGCCAACATGGCTCGATAGGACTCCTTCTTCAGCTTGACAGCATCCCTTACTTCCGGTGACCACCACCCGGTCCGGGGGTTACCGCCACGACAGGCACCAGAGACCTTACGACCACAACTGAAAGCAGCTGCGTTAACAATAGAGGCGGAGAACATGGTCCATTCGGACTCTCCAAGCTCCCCCGGGATCTGGGGGTTGAAGACCGCACTGACAGAGGGCTCAACCAGACGTTCCCAACAGACCCTCACAATACGTTTGGGCCTGCCGGGTCTTTCCGGTCTCCTCCCCCGCCGGGAATCAAGGCTCACCACCAGGTAGTGATCAGTTGACAGCTCAGCCCCTCTCTTCACCCGAGTGTCCAAGACACAGGGACCAAGGTCAGACCACACGGTGACAAAGTCGATCATCGAAGGCAACTGTTTAAAGCTAAAATCTGCTGTTGTGGAATCATGGATTTGCAGGCAGTTAAAACCTGATATCTTCCTAATGTCCACCTGTGAATTTGTGGCCTTCCAAATACTGGTAAATAAAAGCTTCTGTGTTGTACGATCCGAACTGTGACGTGTGGAAGATAATCATGGTCATCTCTGCTTCGCCACCACCACCTGTGTGTTTTGTCCACGTCAGAAACTCTCCTTCATCTCCTCCTCCTCCCTGCTCCTCTTCTTCCTCTTGCTGCTCTTCCTCGCCTCGTTTCTGTGCCGGCCGCAGCAGTGGTGGCGGCGGCAGCTCCCTTCTCTTCTGAAAAAAAAAAAAAAAATCCATTATGGATCGGTATGCTGCGCTGTTCTTCGCCTGTTTGGACCTCTGGGCTCCGGTGTAATATTGACGCTCCGGCGTCGAGGCGGTGGGGGGAGGGGAGGTGTTGGGTTAAAGGGTTGTCTCTGTTCAAGTCTGAGCGCTTTGAAAATGAGGGAAGGGCGGAGAGGGAGACGAGAGGGAGCGGGCAAATCTCTCACAAACGCACACGCGCACGCACACACACACACACACACACACACACACACAGAAACAGACACGGAGGGCGAAAAGAGACACAGAGGCGCTGTGAGACATTTTGGGCAATATGACTAAAAATCGGTTTGGACCCTCTTATACGTATCCTATAAAGCACCCTTGTGTAACTCTGTCCTCCGTGAGGGCCTCCATGACTGGTTCCCCCACCTTGCCCACCTGCCCTAATGGAGACACGGGAACGCGGTTGGGAGCGTTTGAGGAAACTCGGGTGCCCTGTAAATCACGCTTGTCCTCCTTTAACTCCGCTTTTCACATGTCATCTTGGTGGAAAAAAAAAAAAAGAGCGTGCATATTCGAGACTCTCCCAACCCTGAACACCCTTCCCCCCTCCACCACCAACCCCCCCATTTCTGCACATTTCCCAGACTGCAAAGATGCATGGCTGATAGTCTGCCGCCTCCCATCTCACACTGCCATCAAATGTAATTTACTTCCCATCTCTCTTCCCCGGTCTTCCTAAAAAAAAAATATATATATATATATATATATATATATATATATATATATATGTATATATATAATCTTCTCACCTTCTCCTCCTCTCCTCATTTCAGCCCTACCTGTTTGTTAAGCTCTTATTTCCTCTCGCTCTCTGTGTTTTCTCTTCCTTTTTCAATATTTATTTCCCAGCCATCTAGTGCCTTCCTGACCCGCCCACACCCACCATCCCTCACCCACCCAAATTGGATCAGGCTGGTTCTGAGAGTCCGCTAAAATCTAGAAATCATGAAAAACACACACTCGGACGACTCCCCTCCTGCTCGGGTGACGCTGCATACGCTCTTTCCTCCGCTTTTACTTGCGAAGCTGCTAATTTATGTGTCGCTGTCGCGGTGATAGCGCTTCTTATTTCGAGAACGTCGGCTTACGTCAGATGAGCCGTGTCTTTAGCCGCTTCCCTGTGTGTGTGTGTGTGTGTGTGTGTGTGTGTGACTTTGCTGCAGCAGTTGCTTTATGACTCACAGTCACCACTTGGGAAGTTCATATATGAGTCAGCCTGTTGCCGCCGGACTCATCCTAAACTGCTGATCTGTTTCAACTTTTTAGGACGAGAAAGGAAAAGAAAAAGAGGGAAAAAAAACATGTCAGCTCCAAACATTTGCATTTCACAGCTTTTTGTCGACGTTCGAGGGCCGTCGACTGACTGTTGGTGAGACTTTGTGAGTCAGTGAGGGTAGGAGGCCTTGTAGAGGTCAGAAGAAGTGAAGTGGTTGGTTCAGCACCTTTCCAACTGGCCAAAAAACCATAATGTAGTCCCGCTATGAATCAGCATTTGGAGAAGCGAGCTGTGTGGAAATGCGTCAAACAACCGGGCAATGGACCCGGGTTGAAATCAGCTCCTATCAGCTTGGCTCTGATTGGCTTGCAGTGGAAAAGGGAGACCCGCAAAGACATCACATCCTTTACCTGCCGCACGGGATGACGTTGAGCGCTAAGTCATAATAAGGCCGTCCACAAGTCTGGCATGATTCTACAGTCAGTCGGTGGGAAAGGGCCAAATGCAGATTGATTGAGAGTCAACCCGCGTTCAGAAAACACAGTGTCAACTCCCTAATTTCAGTGGGAGAGGGGCTTTAGGTTATGTGACTTTTTTTTGCCAGGTGGATTTGAGCTGCAATTTTAAGGTGCAGACATCCAGAAAGGCAGCAGGAACCGAAATCCCTACAGATTACAACCAAAGTCACCAAAGTTGTCAGCACCATTTCCAAATCCTGGTTTGCCTTTTATTGCCTTATTATTGCAACAGTTATCACACTGTGTACTTGTCCTAAAGGTATATTTTTGTGGTCGGATTCGGATAAAACATCCTGTTCCCTGACAATCGCGCAGATTGTCAGGGAACCACTTCTAGCTCATGTACAAAATTCCCAAACTGCAGAGGACGTCCAGTCTGGCTTCTCTTTCTTCTCCTCTGTGAGTCCGTCACCCGGCATGAACTCACTCTGAACCTGAGGCGGCCCGCTCGCCGTCAAAATCGCACGGCAGCAGGGCGATCTCACGTCTCTTTTTTGCGGAAGGACACCTTCTCACCTCGCCGATCTGGGGACACGAGCCGCGTCTCTGCAGAAAAGCTGCTGCCGAGTGCAGAGTCGGTGCATCGCTTCACACGCACCCCTGCTCTCAAGCGATGTGATGATGGATAGGACGGAGTTAGAGGACTTGCACTTTAGGTTTGGGTGGAAGGAGGGAGGGAGGGGGAGGGGGAGAAGGAGGAAGACGAAGGAGAGACGGAGGAGGAGGAGGGCGTGGAAGGGACAGATTTTCAGCCTTTGGGCTCATACAGACCTAAATAAGAAGTACTAGTGCATGGAGCTGGGAGTGGCATTAGCCCTGTGCGCAAGCGTGTGTGTGCTTACAGAGAAAATTTTCGGCGTCTCAGCAGGCTGAGTCAGTGTCAACAAAATCAAGGTTTATTGGACTGCAGATGAAATGAACAGTGCATTTGCAAATACACACACTCACACTCGCACACACACTTTTAAGCAGAGAGTAGATGGCAGCAGGCTAGAAAACTATTTGCTTGGTAATATGTATATATATATATATATATATATATATATATATATATACATTTTTTTTTTTTTTCCCGCAGAGGCACAGATGACTCTACTTGCTGGCAAGCGCTAGTACGATAAATGCAAAGCTAAACCGCTGGAAGGTTCAAGTTTCAATCTTGGTTATCAAAACAGAGCAATAAAGCACACAAAAAAAATGCACTCATTATTTCTTGTGAAAGATTTATTTGATGTCAGAGCTCATCAGTTATCAGCGTTGTCAACAGAAATGTAAAAAAAAATGTTTGAAGCAATGCTCTCATTGTAGTGAATGCATTAAGGATAACATGGTTGAATGCAGTGGTTTGGAAGCTTTTTCGAGTCAGGGCAAAAAACCTGCACTCCTTTTTTTTTGTAAGTTAGTAATTAGTCATTGTTTCTCAACATCAAAGATAGGGTTTTTTCGTATTCTCACGATTTCTGGTCCTTCCGCGATCCTCCTTTGTAGCCAACTGTGGCTCCGGGTTGGAAATAAACGTACATTTAGCATTTGATATTTAAGGAAGTCCTTTCATTTCACGTTCTATGTTCTGTTTTAAAGTCTTGCGTCTACTCTATTTTCTGACACTGTTGCCGCTGCTGGCATTTTCAACTCTTATCGTGCGTGACAAGCACCGTGCGGAGCTCCGACAGCTCGGCCTCTTGCCTCCGTTCGTCTGGCACTTCGTGAGTCCAGTTTTTGTTTTTTTTTCCTCATCCGCCCGATGAATCCGGCACTTCCCCCACCGGCGAAGGCCTCGCCCATCAATCCTTCAGCAGACACAGTCCGGGAAATGAGTCCGGTGGTAGAAAATGTGGTGAGCACATGTTCAATGAGCGCGTTCGTCTCCGTCGCTTCGCATACCGTCGCGCCATCGGACTCCTCCAGAAAACTGTTGGATAAAGCCTGAGAGCGTCCATGGTTGGAGAGTGAGGGGGAGAGAGAGGTCCCACTTCAAGGCTGCCTGGTTTTTATTTGGCTGCGCCGGCCGTGATGGAGCGTCTTGTTGAGCGACATCTATGCAGATTGATTCCTCTTTTTTTCTTAAATACACACCCCCTAATATCTGCAAGTACGAACGTCCCTACACACACACAAACACGCACGCGCATGCACACACACACACGCACTCACACACAAACAGATTGTAGGATTTATGGACCCGCTGAGTCTGGGCTGTTAATGGAGAGACCGCCACTTATCAACGCCAACTTTAACGACAGTCTGCTAAAAACAGGAGGAAGAGTGATAGTTTGTTTTTCATCATCTCCTGCTGCTGTTGCTGCTGCTGCTGCCGTTGGTGCTGCTGGTGGTGGTGGGGGTAGTGAGGAGCGGTGGAGGGGTGGTAAAAAAAAAAAAGTGAAAGCGTGTCAAGATTTATGACAGCAGCTCACCTATGAGGCAGAATTATTAGGCGCTGTAACCTCAGATTAGAGGAATAATCAACTAGATAGCCGTGGATTTATGTCCTGCATGCTGTGCAACCGCCCGCCCGCCGTGGTGTGTGTTTGTGTGTTTGTCGTTATCGACAATCTCCCTTCGCTGGGTCGACAGCTCTTTATTTTATTTTTTCATTTTTTAAAGCACACAACGATGTGGACTTCTTGGAATCTGAACAAGACTCCATCTTCAAAATCCCTGTCGCTCTGATGCATTTTCCAGCTACTCAGATTGTCACAGGACAACCGGGCCAATGAGCCTTCTCCGAGGCTAAAGAGGCGGAGCCAGACAGATCATTTATTTCAGGAATGTATCCAGTTTCTCTTCCTGGGTCTGGGGTTGCAGGATTAAAATCATCCAAGACAAACATGAACAGTGTTTGCAATTTGCTTTCTTACCATAAGAGGGCACCAAATCTGACACAGGGGTCCTTTTAAGAACGCCAGTCTGTGAACACGTGATACGTATATACACATAATCAACCAGTTTTACTGTCTTTTTACTGAACCCAGAGTCCCTGATGTGAAGGAAGTTAGAGGCCTTGAGAAAGTGATTGGTGCTTCATCATCTCTCACCATCATCATCATCATTACTTGTTTGTTATACAGACACATACAGCAGATTTGCATTATGGGAATTCAGGCGTTCGCCGTATTTCATCTCTACAGCTCTGTGAGATTTAACGCGCGAGGCAATTAGCGCCTGACGCGACTTAATAGCATTAGCGGACAATGTGCCTTTTTGTTTGGCGCGCTGCGAACCGTGTGGCATTTTTTTGGAGAACGACGCGGCTGACAGACTTGTGGCGGCTCGTCCAACGACTGTTGTGAGGCAGATGTTCTGCTTTTTCTCAGCCGTGCTGAATTGGTTTTCTGTTCATTTGCATGAGAAGTTATGCAAATCACATCAGTCAACATATTTTCTTTTTTTCCCCTCACAAATCTTAGCACCTACGGGCAGTGAGTTACTCATGAGCAGCCGTTTTTGGGATGTGCAACTCGTCTCGCCTCGACATTGCGGTTAGCAGACTGGAACGTAGGTTTGTCTTTATTTTTGATTTTCTTTTTCTTTTTAGTTGGTTGTTTTTGGGGAGTGCTGGATTATTAAAGAGCGGCAATATCCCACTTAATGAAAACTTGATTTGACAGTGCAGGATTTGGTGGAAGAGAGAAATCTGGCATGATAATAGAAAAGGAAGTTGCAGGGATGAGAAGCTTGTGAATCTAAGAAGAAAATTAAACTAGAATTAAACGGACACGCCTGACGTTGTTTTCCTTTAGTTTTAAATTTTCCCCCTTTTATTAAATCTCACTGCCGCCTGAGTTTTTGAAGAAGTAAAAGACTAAATGATTAATAGCAGCGGCCTCGTTTCTTTGCAAAGTCTCCTGAATCCGGCATTAAACATTGTAGGATTTGGTGTGAAAAGCAAAAGAAAGAAGCAGAGTGAAGAAGATCTGCTAGCAAAAATAACTCTAATTTGAAATAAACACAGTTGCGTCTTCAGCTGTCCTCTGCCGCGTCTCCAGCGTTTTCTCTTGCTTTTCTTGTTTTGACCCATTTCCATGTGTAACCACTATCATCAGGTCACCTTGGGGGTTTGTTTGCTGCGCAGCACCTGACATGCCGGTGCTGTTTATCCATCCCGCCGCGGTAAACATGCACGGCCGAACGCCGTTGCTGTTCCCGCCTGAAATCAGAGAAATCACAGAGCTCTCCCGCAGCTGGCAGCAAAAAAAAACCAAACAAAGAAACTTGTGAGGTGATCGGCGAGGACCCTTTAGCCCGCACTTTCCGCCCCGCTTTCTGCGTTACGGCTCCCTGATTGCCGTGAAATGCTCCGCCGTTTGTCGGTAATGGAAACAATAACAACCTTTTCACCGCTTCGCATGGCTTCTCGTGTACTGCCGCAGCGGTGAGGGGGAAAAAAACAAACAAAAAACTAAACATCCATATTCAACATGTTTTGCCTGCGGACGTAAACACATTTTCAAGCTGAGCGGGCGACACGCCGGTAGACGATGATGGCGCGTCCACCCGCTGTGCAATTTCACTTTGACTTTGAGGGGGGACGGCTGGAGAGCCCGCGGCCCACCCCCTGTTTCAAATCAGATGAAAAATACATGATATGCACCTCCTATAAAACACAGAGATGCTGTAATTTTACTGGCTCTTTTCATTTTATATATTTGAGCACCGGACGTTGTAATTTTGTACCACACGCGCACCAAAACAAGCTGCCATTGCTCGGCGGCTCAATCGTCTTGACTGACTCGACTTTTTTGAGGAGTCGCTCACCAAAGGGAATCAGGTCGTCTCAGTCACTGAGACGGTCACCCCGAGCGTGAAATCCAAACTTCAACGACAGAGGAATGGGTGAGTCGTTCACTTTAGCATTGAGCTGCGGCAGCGGCTGCCAGTGAGCCGCTGAGTGATTTGTTTGTTCGCACCAGTGAGGAAAAATGCAGGTTGAATAAAAATTGCAATGACGCGCAGTCTGATCTTGTGGAAACTTTTTCAGTCATGTGCATGTCACAGCATTCCTACATTTTCTACATTGCTAACGGTCTCTCACGGTCTAAATGAGCATATTATACATTGTTCTATAAGGGAAAATCACTGTTTTGAAAACGTGCCACAATGCTGCTTTTATGCATTTGTTCCCTTATTCTTCCCTTTTAAATGTCTGAACATTGCTGCGTTTCTTTCAAATTGTGTCCTTCAAATTTTTTCGAGCAGATGGCAGAAAGCACACAAAAATTCAACAAAAAAGGCATTTGGAAGCAAAATGCAATGCATTCTTTTTAGTCAACAACAACAACCAAACTTTTAATACTTTTATCAACTACCAAAAACAAACTTTTTTTTTTTTTTAGTCGCCATCCATCCAGGTAAAGTCCTACATTGTCTATAGGACACTGGAGCTCTGTTGGAGTGCTGCTGATGCACTATTTGATCTGTGGCTTAATTTAATCCCCAGCATATTTTTGCATTCTGAGTTGATTCTGCGCTTTTGTTTTCTCCCCCTGGATAATTCCGCACTTGCGTTTTTCTTTCTTGATTTCACCCTTTCCCTTTGTTTTCTTTCCTTCGTCCCTGGGAGACACTGAGCATAGCAGCCTAATTAGTTATCCAAACACCTTGTGAAACATGATAATGGATAAAACTCACAAACACACACAGAGAGAGACTTACACACACACACACACACACACACACACACACACACACTTTCACAAAACAAAGGCACCCCGTGTCAAAAGGATTTTCCTAGCATGTAATGAGACACTTGTTGCTTGTGACCAGTTGCTCTCGTGCTTATTTAGCCATCGGTGTGGAGGGTTAACGCTGCGTAGCCTGCTGAAAACACACTGCCGGGCTCCCAATCAGCCTTTTCACATAGTCTGGTAAAGAGAGGACGAGAGTACAAATGGAAAGAAAAAAGGAAATTATCAATAAAACCTCTTGCAAATGCCAAAGACTGAGAGTTCATCTGATCCTCTGCAAGGTTTATTTAAACTCCAGTTAAAGCGTTTTTATTAATCATCTCTTATCCAAATGAAATTGTGGAATAAATCCAGCAATTTATGGAATCATTCTATCTACCAATCCATGTCTTTATTTAAACAAGTTAAAGAAAAAAACCCTCCCCCCAAAAGAAATGTATTTGAGATTGAAAGCCTTTTTAAGTGTACTGCCCAAAATGTCAAACTGCCCAAACTGTGAAATCAAAGCTATTGTATCAATAGAAAAGTGACAGACCAGGAAAATTACAGCAGCTACAGCGACCAAATGAAGACAAAAAAGAGCAGAGAAGTCTGGTGCTCGACAGCTCCAGTTTGAAGAAACATCTGGAAGGTTGAATGTCCATTGGTCATCGTGTCCCTGTTAGCCTTAGCTAAGCTAATCTGATCCTCTATCCAACCGGAAGTTCTATTGCAGCGAGAGGGCTGAGTTGAAAATCACAGCGAGGTAAAGATGATGATGAGGAAGGATAAAAAGAAACTGTGAGAAAGCCTGTGGCCCAAAAGACGATAAATTGCAAAGACTTGGAGCTGTCTGGGGAGTCCTTGAGAGAGCCGCCGCAGGGCTGGAAGGGGCGACCGCCCAGCGCTCGCTGCCCATGCAAACTTATCTGTTGAGTCAAATATTTGCCCAGTGACCGAAAGCATGTGGGCAGCAGGATATTATACTCATATCCCCGCTGGTGGGCAGAGACCAAGCATGGTCCACATCTGTTACGTTCAGGAAATTAAATCTTTTTTTTTTTTTACATGACATCATCACATTAGTTTGTATCAGAGAAAAATATGGCAAAGTAAAGGTAGAGGGAATGAAAGTTACTTGCACATTGGTACATCGATGAACATTTGTTTGTTTGCATTTGAATCAACCTCTTGTGGTTATTAGACTGCCGAGCCTGAAGTGCCCGTTGAAGAAAACCCCCCCTGATGTTCCTGCGGTCGATGACGACTCCTCCGCAGCTGAGGAGGAACAATCCCAGTGTCTCTGAGCGGCATTGCAGGAATCTGGAGGTGGCGTCTCCTCCTCTTTGACCAGAGGCAGGGAGGTGTGGGCGGCTCTCGATCCCATCTCCTCCGGGAATCGTCACCTTTCCGACCTTTTCCACCCGCAATTTAGAATGTTAAAAGCACCACGGCCGCCCCCCCGCACCCCCTGTTGCAGACGCCCAACCATCTGCTGCCAAGCCTCCAGCTACGACAGGCAGAGCCAAGAGCTGCGGCCAACGGAACTCATGGCTGGACGCAGCCGTACAGGAAGTGGGATTGGGGGAGAGGATGTTGATGGAAGTGTTTGAATGCAGAGCAGAGAAACTGCACACGTGCGCGTGCACGTACGTTGGGGGGTGGGGTTGTGTTAGTTCCGCCTCGAACCCCTCAGTCGCGCCTCTCCGTTCTCGCCGGCGGTGCAGGCGGCGGTCGCAGCTGGTCGACATCGAGGTCGGTGTTGATTCATCAGCTGACGGTCACTGTGTTTGTGTTTGTCTCAGCGCCCGACTGCTGTTTGTATTTGAAGTATGTTGCTGTGTCGTCTGTCTGGCGCCACTCCTGCGACGGAAAATGTTCTCAGCCATCGGCAGTCTTGCACACTCCTGAATGTTCTGTGTTTTTAATGCTATGTTTTACATATTTAGCCCTCTGTTTACAGCCTTCATCAGGGGTGGGCAAGGTTTTTGACTGGTGGGCCACACTGGGTTCTAAAATTTGACATCTAAATATGTATGAGGGATATGTGGAAAACATCATGTAGCTTTAATGTCAATTAATAATGAACAAAAGCAAAGTTAATACAAAATATCGTATTTGAAGCCCCGCGGTACTTAGCTCTTTATTGAAATGACTCTTAACACACTGATAAAAGGATGAAATACAGCTATTTTATGACTTACTTACTATCAATACCATTTCTTCCAGTTCGGAGGGCTGGATTAAAAAACTTAACGGGTTGCATTTGGCCCCCGGGCCGTAGTTTGCCCATACCTGCTCTACATGGTCTGAAAAGGGACAAAACAAGGCGGCCGTGAGTTGATATTGGTGTGGAAGATGTGTGATAGCCCTTCATGACACATTTCAAGAACAGACATTTAATGAGAAGCGGTAGAGGTCGGTAGTGAGACACAGACCGTTGTTTTTTCTTTTTTTTACATAACCTTGCAAAGCTCCCCCGACTGGCTGCAGGCGGAAACGCAAGATCAGGCAACGTACTACTCAGCCAAAAAAGAGAGTTGCGTCATCTGGGACGTTCGGAGCATAATAAATATTTCTTATAAAAAAGGCTGTTTGTCTGTGGGTCCATCGCATGTTTTTCGCCGCGACTCTGCAGGATTTTTTGTCGGTGCTCGTCTGCTGTAGTGTCCTTTCCTTTCCTTGCCTTTGATAATTTGCTCCGCCCGTGTTCCTCATAATTGCTTTGTGTACACACACACACACACACTGGTCGACCTGCGCAGCGAACGGCCAGTAAACACCATTTCTCACGGCCACCACTTCGCTCTGTCACTTTCCCAGCGGCGAGAGCGGCGCGCCGTTGAATTAGTTTTATTCTATTCCCTAATTGTTTTTCCGCCCGGGGATTATTGCCGAGCGATTTGCGCAGAACCGGGGACGGTGGAGAACCGCCGCCGACGTCTCGCCGTCACCTTGTTCCATTTGTCGGCCTTGATTTGTTTGCTGTAAGTGTAATTGACTTTTGTCTCCGCGGAGACGAGAACAAATGAACAAAGAACCCGAGTTACTCTGTTACTTATTTATTTATTTATTTATTTATTTGTTTATGTATTTATTTATTTATTCCCTTCCTAATTCCGTGCCCTGCCCTGCCCCCTCCTCCGCTGTCTCCTCAGCCGTCGCGTTGCTCATTAAGGAATTCTGTGACAGATGTTGCATCCGTAACTTCCGACAAGTTTGTCAGCGCACCGGTTTTTGTGTTTCATAAAGCCGCTCGTCTTGCTGGTCCCTCGTCTCAGATGTTTGCTTCACGTCTTGCATCTGCTGGAGCTGCGTTGTTGAGACACATGCAATAAGGCAGGCAAGTAGCAAATGCTTAAAACCCAAAATGAAACATCACCAGGACGCGTCTTCTCTTTCTCAGCGCCGCTGAATATGATAACGAAGAGCGCTGGTGAAGGGGTGGGGAGGTGGGGAGGAGACAGGAACACTTTAGCATTCTGCCCCTGCGCCTTCAAGTACCATCTCCAGCTCCAAAGTGTTAATTAGATTCAAGAAAGTGATATTACGGAGATGTCGCAGCATTTATCTCCGGGAAAAAAAGCCACTCCAGCGCTCCCTCATCTACTAACACTTGATTTCATTCAGCTGGCAGACTCATTTGCACAGCAGAACTGCTGCCTCCCAAAACACCCCGAACAACACAGAAAAATCCCCACAAGTACCAGAGAGGGTTCCAGCTCTAGCAGCGACTGAGGCTGTTTTGTGTTAGCCCAGCAATACAATAAATCTCATTTTTCTTGCCTGCTCGGAAATCCTTGCTAAATAGTGATTGTGTTTGTACTCAAGCGAGCCTTTCTGGAAGTCGAAAAATTCATCTCTCATTCTCATAGAATTAGAATTCTCTGAGACTCCGCTGTGTATTTTGCCCCTTTGGAAGCAGAAGGTGGAGCTAAAACTGCTAAAACTTTGCAGAAGACTGTGAACAGAGGGCTAAACATGGAAGGCGCGTTTTGTTTTTTTGTTTTTTTTTCCCCAGTGGATCCCATTAATTGTGCAGGGCAGCTGTATTGTAGTATGACCAGCTGTTTACTGGTGTTGTTGCTCTTTATGGCTGTTGTTGACCTCCTTTTAAAGGTACTGGGCCCATAGCAACTGGCAGAGCGACTCCCAATGTAAACCAGCCTCTGGCTGAAATTAGGTACAATCACATTCCTGCAAAATTGGGTGCTGTACACTGTACACTTGAACGTAAATACATTGAAAATGAAATTGAAAATTGGAAAAACTGGCATCACAAGGGTTCCTGGAAAAAAATGTTGCTTGTGACATTTATCTAAATGTCCTAATTTTTGACGCCGTGCTGATCGATCCAAACTTTTCAAAGTCTAAAGTCTCCCAAGGTCCCACTTCCTCTCCTGCCTCTGTCTTTTGCATTCTTCCAATTCCCTCTCACTCACGTTCTCCCTCTTGTCTCAGGGATCCTCCCTCCTCCCACCCAGCACCCTGGTTTGTTTAATGACTTTACTGCGGTTTTTGTACCTCGGCTGTCAGCGACTGCGGTCGGGTCGGGTTTAAACCTCACCATCAGCATTCACACAGCCGCCCGATGCGTCCCCACCCAGAAAAAAGAAAATGAAAAAAAACAAAACTGCTTGCTCATCTCCTACAACCTTGTGATGTCCCAAAGGACTGATATTAGTGAGCACACTTCGCTTGTAACGCCGGAGCTCACGTTTCGTGAAATACTGCGGGGCTGTGGGGTCTGAGATGAACAAATTGCTGTCGCCTCGAGCCAGAAACCAGAGGGACGCACACGCTAAATCCAGGATGCGGCCGCACCAGTGGAAATCTTTCTGATTAAAAGGTTTAATTCTTAATTGAAATTGAGCCCACTGAGGGCCAAGCATAAAATTCTATCAAGACCAGATCGTGCCCTGGGGGATGGGGGTAGAGTGAAGGAGGAGGGGGGTGGTGGGATGCGAAGATGGGGGCGGGGGGGTGAGGCGAGAGGGAGCAGCCTGGTGGAAGGGGGGGGGACGAGGGATGCTTCTGGAAATACAGTGTAATTGCCTGTGAAAGTCTCCCCATTATGGGCGGAATCGAGTCGTCGTGTGGGAACACAGCGACATCTCAACCAAGAATGGGGCTCAGCACACTTTGTGTCTCTCGCCGAATAGGACCGGCGATGAGTCACGCACATATGCTCACAGGCAAACACACAGACACACACAGACACACAACATTCAATCTTTCTGAGGCCCTCTGTTCTTTTTCCGTCTCTCTTTCCAGCTGCAAAAAAGGCCGAACCCTAGCCGAGCCTCGCCTTGCCCCCAGGCCCAGTGCCTTTGTCACAGAGTTGAATGAGGATTGTGGAAAAAGAAAAGTGAGAACTTTTGCTCAAATAATGTCCTCGCTTCCAAGAAAAATCCCCAATTTTTTGGTTTCAAGTGTATCACAGTCCTCACAGTGCTCGCACACTGAGGGTGATTGATCTTTAGGGGGGCTTCTATTGACGTCTATTCATTTTCCATCCCTCTGTACATCCTCATGTTAAGCTTAATGGCAGCCTGCTGAACCCAACAGCAATTCTCGGCCCTGAACTCAAGACTTCACCTTTAAACTCAAGGACAAAGTTGGGGGGATGAAATTAGAAGTAAGTAAAACATCCCAACTTGGAAGGAATGTCGCCATTCTGTTGGATGAAATTGTACTGGGGCCCTCACATGCTGTATTTACGAGATTCTCTCACACACACACGCACGCACACACACACACCAACAGAATGACGCAAACAATGGAATTTCACTTCGAACTGCAACAAAAATTACTTTTCTGCTGAAAAGCGAAAACCACGGAGCCTGCGCGTATGTGTGCGCTTGTGCGTATAAGTGTGCGAGCGCGCGCGTGTGTGTGTGTGTGCGCGTGTATCTATCTCTGCCTGCTGGTGTGGCAGGTAGAGAAGATATAGAGCTGCGGAGCCCAGCGGAAGCATCCGCCCCGGCCTTGGCTACCGACAAGTTATAGCTTCGCCGGGGCCTCGTAGAGAAGTGCACCTCCCCCAAAAATACACACACACACACACACACTCCTCCGCTCTTCACTTCATCTCTTTCTCTCCTCGCCCATCATTTACTGGTTAATGTCTCCCCTCTCCAGCCATCAAAATCCTGCTGCTCTGTCTGTTTTATTTTATTTTTTTTACCTTCACTCCCCCCTCCCTCTCTCCTGCTTCCGGGGAAAATCAGCTGCATCAGCAGTGCGCTCACCTTCCTCACAACACACACACACGCACACGCAAACATGCGTGCGCCCGGACGAGCACACATAAAGCACATAAAAAAAACAAAAAACACTGAGTGAGCGAATAGGATTAAGGGAAGGATGACCTGATTTGGTCTCCGTCTGTTTCTGGCTGTAAACATGCGCACGTTCAGGAGGCGGCAACACTGCGAGACGTTCGAGTGCACGAGAGCGCATCCGTGTTTGCGTGCGTTCCCGACAGTGAATCCCTGTCAGCCTAATGAGCATGACTCATCCTCGCTCGGGTCGTGTTTTTTTTTTTTTTTTTCGCACGTCCCAAAATGCTGATGGCGCCCCCTACTCCTCCTCCTCCTCCTCACCTCCCCTCCTTTTTTTAGCATGTTTTTTTTTTCACCACAGCTCCACGAATTGCGTATTCTTGCTTCCCCCAGACCTCCGTCGCCGCCATCTCCTCATTACAATGCTTCCTCTCTCCTCTCCCCTCTCCTTCTGTCTGCCTCCGCCGCTCCCGTGGGTAGCGGTGGGATAATTGGAAGCAGAGGTTTCCTCATTGAGCAGACGCTGAGACCAGCCAGGTGGAAAGCCCCCTTAATAGACCTCTGCCCCGTCGTCCCTCGACGTGCCCGCGCGTGGGCTTCCGACAGTCAGACACAACACGCCGTGGTGGGCGTGCGTGCGTGCGCACTTTCGCGTGTGTGCTTTCGCGTGCACGGGCGCTTTGTCGCGTAATGCGCTCAGAAGATGACTTTGCTCAAGGTGTAACAGGGCCCCGATACTGTCCCTGATGGCAAAATATTGTGGATGTCATGTCGGATGGCGGGCGACACGGTGGTGCAGTGGTTAGCGCTGCCGCCTGACAGCAAGAAGGTTGTGGGTTCGATTCCGGGCCTGGGACCTTTCTGTGTGGAGTTTGCATGTTCTCCCTGTATCTGCGTGGGTTCTCTCAGGGTTCTCCAGTTTCCTCCCACAGTCCAAAAACATGCATGTGAAGTCAATTGAACACTCTAAATTGTCCATAGGTGTGTATGTGAGTGTGAAGGGTTATGTGTCTCTATGTGGCCCTGCGATGAACTGGCGACTTGTCCAGGGTGCCACCCTACCTTCGCCCTATAACAGCTGGGATAGGCTCCAGCAGATCCCCGTGACCCTGAGCTCAGGAAGATGGAAAATGAAGGAATGAATGTCGGATGGCTATTCGGATGGAATCTACAGGCCAGCAAGACATATCGAAGAATTGTTTTTTTACGTGAAACACTAAGGCGTTCCTGCAGCGGCTCAATAAGCCAGCAATGTTACTTAAGAAAGAAAAATGAATACAAGAGATACAATACTTGTCACTCAACTTAAATTGCATTGGGAAACCATTTCTACGCAATGTCAATGTGATTGACCAGGTTGCCAATTCTGATAGCATACGTTGTGATATTTTCCTGTGCAATCAACAACTTTACGAAAAACATTTATCTTCCTAAGATAGAGATGCTTTTGCAGGAAGTCGTTATTGCTTGGGACCACCTCTTCCCTTACTACTAAGATTCCTTCCCCATTTTACGAACAACGCTAACATGTTGGCTAAGCAGGTGCAACTAGTACGATAGAACTCAGGTTAATGTTTTCTAGACATTTTCTGGACATCTAGACAGATTTTCATGCCAGGTGACACTGACAATGTTACTTATGCTTATATGCTACGTTCCAATACACGACAAAGGAAAATCAATTAATGTGTGGAAAATAAAATACATATGATAAGGAACAAAACAAAATCAACCGATAGTGGCACAAATTTTCTATTACTGGAGAATCTTTCATATCTCCTCCTACGTCCTCGCTTTCTTCTTTCGATTCGCCGCTCGATTGAGACACCTGTGAGGCAAATTCATTATTTTGTATCGCTCTGTTGCAATCGCATCTCGCATCTTCTCGCTCGCTGCCAGCCAATCCCCCATCTGGCTCCCTCACAGAACCAACTGCACGTCTCAGATTGCCACAGCCTGCATCTCATTGGAATATTCCGCCTTGCCACCCATGCGTGATGGCTTTTCTATCTTCTTGGAAAATTAAGCCTCGACTCAGGGGTTATGCCACATGATCACAGCTTGTCAAGGATCCCACGCAGCTCGCAACGCCCCGCCTGCCCCGCCCCCGCTCTCCGCCACGCATGTCGAGGCAAGATGGCTGCCGTCCAACTCAATTTGCGGTCAGCGAAGGGGCCATTTGCACGAACATGTGTTCCATTATTTGGCCGGTGTCCCACAGTAAGGCTATCTCAGAGAGGAGTGAAATCATTCATTCATTCAAGTATTCTCTTTTTTTGTCTAATTAGTTTTTTTTCCCCTCACCCTCGATGGTGTTTGTGCCGCCCGTTTTCCCTCCAATCTCACAGTTGTGTTTAAGGATTAAGAAATGAAACATCATTCTGTAATAGGATACACATGCAAGGTGAGCAACATTTTGAAAACAGGAAATCTGGTTTTACGAGCACACTGTGGCGCCTGTTAATGATGCAATATATATATATATGTATATTTATGAAGTAGTGTGAATTTGTTTTTAGTTTCTGTAATTCGCATGTGGGCGGTGTCGTGAAATTTTAAGCCTCAAAAGAACAACAGGCGCTGTCATCAGGCCAGGAACGGTGGCCCTCGTGTCAACGCGAGATATGAGTAGCGGTATTTAGCGCAGCTTCTGTCCAATCAGCTTTGACCACCTACACCCAAACTGCTTTACTACACAGAACTACTAAAACTCACTCAGAACTAACTAAACATAGATCTACTTCTCTACATCCAGGCCCTCCGCTTTCAACTGAGGAAAACTTTCTTGCAGGCCCACGTCTACCTTTGATTTATCAGCACAACCTGGGAAAGCTGCGGCAGAAAGCCGCTCCCTGCAAGACTCATCGCTTAAAACGTTATTTGTCGGTTTGCAAGACCTTTTCAGTGCACAGCGTATTAGTTCCTCTGAGGTGTGTTTCACCTCAATGCTCATTACCATTTGACTTATTAAACACTTCTAAACATAGCAATTCAATATGCTGCATGTTGGTTAGAGCCTGTGTGGATTACTGTAAAGGGCTGACGGTGAGCACTCTGTTATTTGACTTTGCTTTTCATTTTGAAACAAATATCAGTCCAGAACTCCATCCATCCATCCATTTTGTATCATCTTTTCTCATGGCCTCAGGCTGGCGAGAGGTGTGTGATTGCTAAAGCCTCACCAAAAATAAGGCCAATATTACTTTATTATTGCAGTTTAGATATTAAAAAAAAATCTGGAATTGAAACCAGTGAGGATCAGATGTTACTTGCAGTAAACAAAACAAAGAAAAACTTCAAATGGCACTGAAAACATGACAATTTCCTCAGAACTTTTTAATTGTTTTGCCTGTTGTGTGAGATTAAGCGGCGTCAGGTGGTCTGCACAACACCGATTTAGAAAACATTACCAGTGCATTTGTCACAGGTCTGTGTGCGTTCTGCACACCTGGACAAATTGGCAATGACATCAAAGATCAGGCATGCATACATAACCGCTGTGTGTTTTGTGCTTGAAAGAAAAAATGTGAAGCGGAATAAAGTTTTTTGTTATGTGTTAATTTTCTTTTTGCCCAGTGGGTGTCCTCGCCCAGTGGGTGGTTTGCTGGGCCTGTCTAATTTAGAGAACTGGCACCGGACAAAAACTAGAAACTGACTGAAAAAAGTTTTTCCAACTTCCTTCAGATGTTTCTCGGGTGCCTTTTGCGGATCTTTGAAGCCAAAACTTCGCCTCTGGCGTTCTCTTTACCTCAGTTCCAGCACGTGTCACTGCCGTGCAGTGCAGTGCGGTGCAGTTATTGTCATATGTTCATGAAGTGGGGCCACGCAAGGACATGAAATGTCATACAAGTGGACAGAAAGTAAAACACTTAAGGCAGCACATTTTCACATTCTGTTCCAATGACACGTGAAAGTGTCACGGTCTTTTAAACGTCTTTACTGACTCGTGCAATGCTGTAGTCTTCCACTTTCCATTCCGACGCCTGTGGTACTAATTACCTCGGGATGGAAAACTGCCATGAATCCATTCGCAGCGCAACGCTTGAATCACACTGAAGTTGTCCTGTTGAGATGTCTCTCTTACGTTTCAAAAACTTGTTAAAAGTTTATCCTTGAGCGACCGTGGCAGCAGATGGTTTTACCGAATCTGCCGTCACAGCTGACTCTCAGAGCACCTGCGCTTCTTGATTGGGTTTTTTTTCTCCGTTTGATCCATAATGACGTTGTTGCCTCTTTTTCTCTGGCAGGTTAACGGGGTTCCAGCTGCCTTCGCCCGTCGTGAGCACGGGCTCCTGGCTCACGCTGTGGCTGCTGTCGGACTACGCTGTCAGTGGGCAGGGATTCAAAGCCGCCTACGAAGGTAAATCAACTTCCTGTTTGATCGGCGGAAACTCTCCTACCCCCTCACAATAACCCCACCTCCGATAATCAAGGCAAATCTTCCTAAAGCAGCCTCTGTATCAATCTCTCATTCGAGTAATTTATGTCAGGGTCTCTAAATATGGTGTGATCTTTCGGCTTGCCCACATTAGCGATTCGGAGTTTAATAGGAAAAGGCTTCGGCGCCACGTAGCAGTATCTCTAAACCAGGACCTTTATTAAACTGACACGGAATGCTTTATGACCCATGGCGGAATGATATTAATGATGGCAGTCTTGAATCCCACGCAGGAGGGAAGACGAGCGCAGGGCAGGGAAGGAAATACAAGCGAGTGACTAATTAGGCTAATTACCTGACAGGAGTTTCTTTTTTCTTACCCCCCAATTTTTTTTTTCTTTCCCTTCAATATTGTGATTGCGGGGACGTGGCTCAGTGAAGCAACATGAAGCGACTCTGGAGGCCGGGGACCACATTGCGTGACAAGATAATACCAAAGACAAAAGAGCAGAGAGACTGTTTGTCAACCCCACCGGGAGGCAATTGGGACGCTGCGTCTTTTCCTTCTCGCAAGAGGGAAAACAAAACTGACAGGCCCCGCTTGCTTTTAAGCAAAGGGTGGTGCAATTTTGTCTAAATGCAGATGGTCTTGCGGAAACATACGAAAACAAAAGGCAGGTTATTTTCTGTGTTTTGTTTTGTTTTTCTTGGAAGGCAAGGGCGAACATTTTTGTAACTGGAGGTTCAGCTTCTGCGTGGCAGTTGCACAGATCAGTACCGTCACACAACAGCTGCTGTAGCAGTAGTAATGGAAGTAGTGATAATGTTGTGTTCCCTTATACTTGGATGTTATGTCGAGTCGTGTCATCGAAAACGCCACCTTGAAAGTTATAATTGGAAAGTGGCAACTGGAGACGGCATCACAGTTGTGTCCGTCTTGCTTTTGCAACTTGCAAACTCTCTTCCAAATGCGACACATATAAACATATAAAAAACAATTTGGGTGGCAATGGCTGTGTGGGAAAATTATTTAAGCTAAGTGTAATATAAAGTATGATAACAAAATTCTACTTTTCTTGCATTTGTCTGGAAAGACAAAAAGTATTGACACAACAGCTGGTCTTTTTTTTTTTGGTTGTTGTTTTTACAAAGCGTGAAGCCCCAATAGGTTAACATGGCACGGTTAATTGGAATGCTCAATGCGAGCTCACTGTAACTAAATCAAATGTTGGCTGCCACCACCAGCAGTCTGCCTATCTTCTACCTGATATACTGCGTTATATGTATCCCTGACATTCAGTGAAGCCACACACCTGTTTGTCATACACTCATCCGATCTTTCTTTTAAACCTCTTTGGCAATTTCCTCATGACGCGCGTGCACTGACTTATCTGCGCTGCTGAAATCCCACTTGAGGCGCCCTGGCACAAAGGCCTCTGATAACAAACGTCCACCCCGTGGCTACAGCCGTTTAATTTGGATACTTATTATGATTTACACCGGGCCACAGTATCGACTGCATGGCAAGGGCACCCAGGGTATGCAAGAAGAAAACAGATAGGCCGCTCTTTGTAAATAATATCTGTCACCAATAAAATCAAGAAAGTGCGACGGTGAGCGCTCTCACTTTGATATTTGGAAATGTCTGAAATGTTTAGTCGAGCCATGAATCAAGGTTTAAAGTTTTAATTCAATTTGCGCAATAGATCTTTCCTTTCGGTTATTAAAATTTGGCAGCCTCGTATCTCTCTGTCAGGCCGGGGTTATGCAACGTTTCAAATAACTTTCCTTCTATTGAATGATCCAGGAACCCACGAGACGTGCGGCGAGATATCAAAGAAGCCGGCGCAGTGCATTGTGCTGCTTTTGTATGAAGTCCTTTTGACCAGCAGCCGCTGGGATGAAACCCCTGTTCTCCTCTGATTTGATTTGTTCACAGCCTAGGCCGCCCCTCTGTGGGCAGCAGAACTCAAATGCGGGGACACGCAATAACCGAGGAATGTGACAAATTGGAAGTCTTGCAGTGGAACTTGCATTGGGTGCTAAGAGGAAGGAAATATGGAGCATCTTTAGACTTTTACAGCAAATTCAAGACAGTGGCGCCAATGAAGCAACACAATGATAGTTTTTGAAATCATTTGTAAAGTTAATTGACTTGGGACTGGGGGAATGGCAAGTCCAATATGTCATTGACATACAACCCGCAGCTCAGGATGGTATGAATGATTGCCTGCGGAAGTTTGGCACCGAGTTGCATCCAAACTTCCTGTCTGGTCATAAAAAGCTAGACTAGCTAGCCTGCTAAGCTAATTTACTGCGGGAACCAAAAACCATATATTAGCCAAAGCTGACCAGAAGGAGCAAAGACTTTGTGACTCTCCTCTGCTTCTCATCAAATTTGGCAATGTTTGTCAATTTCTGACAAAACTTTTTTAGTGTGCGTGGATGTGGTTTGCATGTGTCTGTGTGCGCATGTTAACCACACTCAGACCCTGCCCTTTTTCTCCTCAAAACACGCTTTGAATGCCAACGTTGGCACGGCTGAAAAGCAGCCAGATGGAGGGTTTTCAAAACGGATTCTGCAAGAGTTCAGACTTGGAATCTCGGCTGTCCACCTGCCTCGCAGTGTCAACTGCCGCCGCCGCGTCGCTACCGCCGCTTCCGCCGCCACGCTTCAATTAGCCGCTGTTGTGTATGAGTCACCGCATGTCCGACAGGACTGATGATGATGATGATGCGGTTGTGTCCGTGGGTTGTTGTTTTTTCTTTTGTTTTTTTGTCCCCATGCACATCCCAGACTGTGCACTGTTGGCTCGCCTTAGCTGGACCCTCCTCCTTTGCCAGATGGTTTCTTTTTTTTTGGCCTGACTAACTTTTCTTTTCCTTTTGGCGCTGGTCGGCTTTTTGTTTTAAGACTTTACTTAACACAGATTTTTTTTTTCTTTCCTTTTTTGGTAGAATCCCATCTTGCCTTTATTAGATATCTCTTCTGTTTTAGCCACAACGCAATAAGCCTAAGTGCTCCACAGTCCATCTCCCTGACACGCTGCGTAATGGCCGATACCGCTCTCGAATCTATCCCCTCTTTGGTCACCATGGCAACCACCACATTTTTTTCTTTCTTCCATTTTTTTTTTTACCCCTGTCTCATTCCTCTGTTCTTGTCTCTTTGTAAACTCTTTTTTCTCCCCAGCTTAATCTGCGCCTATGGAAGGGGAGGCTAAAGATGGATAAGGAAATTAGGAGCGTTTGAAAAGCTGAAAGCGTTGTTTGGTGCGACAGTCGAGCGCTTTAATGCCGTTTTGTCTCCCCGCGTCTCGTACCTCAGCCTTTTGTCTCCCTTTCTGGAGCCGTCTTCATCGCCTCGGCGCCACCTCAGGTCGCATCTTGCCCGGTTATCGCATTTTGTAGCCCTGCCTCACTTCCTCCCGCACTGGCTCTCTGATATTGCCCACTCGCCTTCTCCCCTTCGAATATTAAAGTGCCGCAATGATTATTCAGTCATGTGTCGCCAAGTTTCTCCTCCGTCTGTGTCTTAGTTGCATATTCAATGCTCTTCCCAACTGGGTCAGCCAAAGAAGAAGAAGAAGGAGGAGGAGGAGTGAGGAGAAAAAAAAAAGAAAGCGGCAGCCTTGCTGCACGACTCAGGCAGTCTGCTGCTTCTTCAGCACAGTCACTGCAGGTGTCTAACAAACAGAAAGAAAAGACACATTCATGAAGTCATTCATTATACATTTTAGGTCAGCGTTGCTTCCCTCTGACGTAGGGAGCTGTGCATTTATTATTTCCTCTGTATATTTAGGCTCCACACCTGAAGTAGATTAAAAATGAAAGGCCTAGTGTGTGCGATTTATGATTGTGTTCTGCGAGAAATGGAGCATAATGTTTGTCGCCTCCGTGACTTGTCACGTATTATCACAAATTAGCATTTTTCTAAAGTTGCTTTTGTGCGTTTCTGCTTGTTTAAAATAAGTAATTCCGTGTGTTTGTTCTGTCGTCCAGAAACAGCACTGCACACTGTTCGCAGACGGACTTTAATGAGATTTAACCTACCACCTAATTCTACTTTCAGTATATCGAAATGGGTAGAAATTCTGGTGGAATGTCCTTAATCCTGTCAATCAAAGGGGTGGCGTGGCTTCAGATGGCAGCAAACTAAATTCCCACTGGGCCTCTAACTCCGTCCGGACTGTTGTGATGATTTTTATCCGTCAAATCCCGACCAATCTGCGACTGTATCTCATCCTTAAGGAAGTTACATTAAAAACATTAATAACACTACTATTTTTTAACCATACAAATTATGCAGCTCCACATCATATGTTTCCAATGCTAATTGCCTCGTTTGTGTCAGTGCCAGTTTAAAGGCCGGATGTGAAAGTCTTGGCTGATACAAACGTGTAAAATTCATCAAAAACAAAAGAACTGCTCTAATGGCCTTTGCCGATAGTCTGCATATTTCCACACACAGCCAGTCGTAGGGAAGCAGCCACATTGGAACATCTGGAGTTAGTGATTTCTAACCAGGCGGTGGGGGAAGGATCTGAGATGGGGTTTGACATTGGAAAATTGCAGGGTTTTCCCAGATGGAAGCAGGTTTCCGGGAAGTAACCTGATGTGACATCACATCGTTTTCAAACCATAGTGGCCTTTAAGGAGATATGTAAGAGGACATGCAACCTAGTGAAGGTGACGCGTGGATCCATAGCATCAATCAAAGTTCGTTTTATCGCCATAAAGTAAAGGAGCACACACAATAACTGGCTGAGGAAAGTTTTAGTTTAGTTTTAGTTGTTTGACATTCCAGGTAGAGATGGTCCAACAGTTTTTCCCTCCTAAAGGGAATTTTGATGAATTACTGGGGTGACTTTCCTCCATCCGCACCACTTCAACTTATTGAGGAAGGTAACTTTGTTTTCCTCATCTCCGATAAAATTACAGGGCAGTGTTCTTGGCTTTTTGTGCCAGGACGCGTGCTAAATATAAATGCCTCCAATGTGCAACTGCGCCCTGGCAAATGTCACCGATGTAGCATAAAGGCCACTGCAGCCACGACGTCGGTCCGGCTCCAAGCCAACCGGGCACCGGGTTTGCTTGCACATATGTACAGTTCTGCTGTATACAAATTGAAGTTAGTGTGAGTGTGTGTGTGTGTGTGTGTGTGTGTGTGTGTGTGTGTGTGTGTGTGTGTGTGTGTGTCCTTCTAGAGTTGATTAAATGTTGTCTATCACAGATGTCTGCCAAACGTGATGCAAGTGCATCGTCCACCGTCTGGGACGCACATGTCATGTGTGCATGCATGCACAAGTGTATGTGTGTATGCACATGTGCACAGCTGTTCCTCCTCAGCTGTGAAAACAAGTGGCTGATGCACAGTTTGTGCATTTTTACTTCTCCGCTTGCCGTTGTTTTTTCTCCGCACAAAGAGAGAAAATTAGGCCCCCTTTTTTCTTCCCTCAGTCACATAATTATTCGCAGGTTTTCAGACCGGGTGGCAATTGCCCTTCAAACTGAATGGACAGGTAGTGTGGGAAAGAAAAATGTGTTCATCAACACAAACAGAGGGAAAACTAGTTCAGAGTTTGGGAAAACTAAATATCAGCTTATTTGTGAGTCGTGTCCGTCTGTGTGAGGAAAAAAAAACAACACTTCTAGTAGAGATGAGAGGCAACGTCTGAGGAGTTCCAATCACATTAAAAGCCACCACTACTAAAGATGAACAGGGCAGCAGCAAATGGCAGAACATCACTGCATGACAGCCATCAAGTCCGACAGTATTCAGGGTTGTTTTTTTTTTCATCTGCTTGGACAGCAGTTTGTGTATTGATATCCACTCCACACTAGCGGTGACTCAGAGCCACGATTACCATAAAATCACGATAAACATACTGCAGCTCTGCCGTGACTAACTGGGTCCACTCAGCGTGCAGTTTGACGTTCTCTCGTAAAATTGCCTGTGAGAATTTCTGCAGCAGGTTTTTTTTTTTTTAAAGCCATGTGAGAAGACATCCATTTCTTTCATTAACATTTTTAAACCTCATCCTTTTGCATCGGCATTGTTTTTTTTGTTTTGTTTGTTTTTTTCTTTTTAAGCCTTCACTTCCTGTTGCTAAGCCTTTACCTCGAAAACAGCCAGCTGGAAATCTTTGGAGCGCATCCAAATAAAAAAAAAAAAAAAAAAACCCAAAGCAAATTTGGAAAAGTAAATTGTGGTTATCACGGTGGGACTGCTAATTACACATTTTGCCCTTGGTGAAGCAGCCTTCTCTTTTCTCAGAGACACTTCAGGTCAAGTGGTACCAATGCGGGTCTGCCCGTCACACACTCCGACGCTTAATTAATGACCAACAGTTTTGTGGAATTTCTCCATCAGCAAGTGCACGCACACGCACGCTAGCATTGACACAAGCATGCACACTTTGGCGGATCACTTTGTTAATACCACAAAAATGTTTTGGCAAGTCTAATATTTTGCAATTTTTTTTTTGACTTCCAATTCGACGTCTTTTTGCTCGAGCAGGTCAACCCGGCGGTTGGCAGGTTGTACATTTGACCCCCATTCAGGCAACAGGTGTTGAGATGCAATGAATTCGCCATGTGACAGCCTCTGAGCAGGAAGGCCTCCCAGGGCCTTTTGATGTTGTTTCCTGTCAAGAATGGTTGTTATATTTTTGTCTTTGATTACTTTTGAAAAAAAAAATATATTCCGTCTCCTCCTCTGTTCAAACATATCGCACCATTTTTACTTGACGTGAACTGGTCACGTGACCTGTACATCATGTCCGGTGACGTGTGTATGCGATCAAAGTGTTTCGATGACACTTTTGCAATATACCTCTATATGGATACGTCTGAAAAACCACCTCATTAGAGCATCAAAACCTTTTCCAGATATTTGAGAGGTTTGAGATACTGAAAGGTTTAGGTGTTTCCATGACCAGTTTTTCATTGCGATATTTAGGTTTTGCACAATTCTAGAGGTAACGGAAGCGCGTCTACTGTGCTCGTCCGTTTAGCGACTCTCTTGATTTTTAATTTTTTTCGTTTGGTTCCCTGGAGTCTTTTCTTCTTCTCCAGTTCTCTCGCTGTCGCTCCTCGCTGGCCACAATTTGTTTTCCGGGTGAACAGGCGAGACGCTGTCTCGGCTGCTCGTCAGAGCAAGTTGGGCTTTTCTTTTTGTTGTTGTTGTTGGATTTTTCTGCTCCACCGGTTCGGGCACGGAGGGAAACAAAGGTTCCTCTCGGCAGCCGATGACACGCAGAGGACACGTAGGCACAGGTCTTTTCAAAATTGGAACGCTGAGCGTGGTACTGCGGCTTTAGAGAGTGTCCGCGCATCTACATCGAGACTGTCTGCGTCCCTAAGCTGCGACGAGCTGCCGAATGCCACGAGATGTTTGAAGTATCATAACTATAATTTTCTCGTTGGTAAAAAAGGATTTTCATTTGAATGCTCGGCAAAACAGGTCAAGGTTCGGCGTTCGGCTTGACGGTATCTCTGCCGTCGCCTCGTCATTAACCGCTGAGTCCGGTTATCAGCAGAAGGCTTGTTCATTTCCCTTGTTCCGGTATCCAGTGGTGTTCCTATTTGTGAGAATGATGAATTTCTTGGATGAGAAGAAAGTACTTTTTTTTTTATTGTTATTTTTTTTCGGACCAATCTGTTGGTATAGACTCGATTCAGGGAGTAGACACTAGATTGAACTTTAATTTGTTCAATAAATAAAACAGATAAAGAACCTCAAATTTATTTTCTGCAAAGTACCAATTTTCTCAGGTCAGAACCACACTGTTGTTAGAAAAGGTCAGTGGACTCATTAAATATAACGTGGAGCTTGGAATTTAGTCGGCCGGCCAATGGGCTGAAATATAACTATGTGCCTTTGACTTTAGAAAATATTTTTCCCTTTTTTCCTTTTTTTTTTTTTTTTTTTGAAAATGGAAAGAACAGGATTTCTGCTTCCCTTATTTATTTTAGATTCTATGTGCAGCCAGAAACACTAAGGTGATTGTTGCGCGTCCCTGCTGTCTTGACTCGGTCACGTGACGGCGGCCTTCTGCGATCCCTGCTGTTTCCCACGCCGACAGCCCGCGAGCTGACCAGACTTGCCCTAGCCGCCGTCGAACAGAGGGAGTAGACAGGGGGGTGGGCGGACAGGGAGACAGAAAAAAGAACCAAAAGAGACGTCAACTCGTGGAAGGGGGAGAGCCGCGGGGGAGATCAGCAGGACAACCGAAGAGGAAGAGTGAAGGAAGGAAAGAAAGAGACTCGCAGGATGGAATTAGGCGGCTGAGGTAGAAGGACGAGGGAGGTGAGGTAACATGTTGAGGGATGAGAGATCTCCTGCTCCATCGCTTCGCTCCCTCCACACCTCAAAAAAAAGAAGAAGAAGAAGCAGGTCAGATGAACACAAGTAACAACCACATTTGCTGCGCCGTTACTCATGCACTGCGCTCCTCGGGCTGCGGCCATGCATTTTTTAAATCGCTGAGCTCATCTCACCCAAAAAGCAGCCGGGAACCCGAAGTGCACCCTGTTCACAAGCCCACCTCCCCAGCCGTGCCGCTCCCTCATTGGTTCCGATGCCTGGAAACGTCATTGGGGAGACACTGCCTGCAACACACCCTCCACACACACACACACACACACACACACACACACACACACTTCCACCTCGCTCCGTGCTCAGCAGCTGCTCCACACTGTGAGCCGAGACCCAGGTGTGTTTCATAACAGTTTTTCCACTCATGTAAAATTCCACCTAATAAAAGGTTTTCTTACCCTTTCCAAAAGAGCACCTCAGAATTTCTTTCTTTCTTTTTTTGGTGGTACTTTGTGCCTCGCACCTCTCAAGTACCATCCTTTCTATTTTCTTCATTTCTTCTTTCTTTCTTTGTCTCTCCCCTCCATTCCCTCCACCCCCCTCCACTCCCTCCACTTTGTGTTGTGTTCAGCGTTGGTCCCGGCACACTGATCTCGCCACTTCGGCAAAGTTTGCAATTAGTCGCATCGGGCCGGCCTCTTGTAAATGTCACCAGCTCGGCTCCCTGCCTCGAAGGCTTCCACATAATTAATACCCGGCTGTTGAGACGGCCCACCACCACCACCACCACCACCACCACCTCCACCTACACCACCATCCCAACCCCTCGTCAGCCATAAATAAAGGTGATCGTTCACCTTTTCCCAAAGCGCCACCAGTTTTACACGAGGTCGTCGCCATGGCACAGATTTGAGTCATGTGGCGAACTCGACCGTTCAGAGGAACAGAGAGTGTTGTTAAATCTACTCCACTGAACTGCACTTCTCCCCTGTCCCCAAGTGTACCGGTCCCCAGTGTGATTGGTTGTGATTTCCTTTCTTCTCCTACTCAGCGATTTTCATCGATCGGGGTTTTTTGAGTCTTTTGAAAACAGTCGAAAACATGTTTTTCAAGGCTTCTTGGTTGATGTAGCATGGAACTTTTAGCTAGCTAATTAGGTAACGCCAGCAGCAGGTAGACATTTCCTTAACCTTCCTATTCTCCTTGTTCCATCCCCTTGTTTTCCTAATATTTTTCACAATTTTGTTTTTAGATTCGCTCCCCTCCCTTGCTCTCCGGCGCTCATTAGGATTAGCCTCCTTTGCTTGTTAGCCTAGCTAACTCTCCTTTTCTTGCCCCGCGCCCACATTTTTTGTTTCCCTCCACAATCCCTGTTTTGTGTAGATTAGCGCTTCATATTGTCCTTGGGATTAGGATGCCTTTTGTCTTTGAGCTGCGATGAGGCGGATGGAGCGTGCGTCTGAGTGCGTGCGCCACCGTGCATGTGAGTGCGGGCGAAGCCGCGTCTCCGTCTTGGAGAAAGGTTCTCTCCTTCTTAAAGAGTTTCGCTTTTGGAAAATCTGTGTTAAAAAAAAACAAAACAACAACACCAAAACTCTACAGTGGAAGCTACTGTGGCGCCCGCCTGAAGGCTCTGTGACTTGCGCGCCCTTTTCCCTGTTTATCTAACTGCCATTTGTCTTGCTCAGTGCAAAGTGCCGATGCACTGCTGTGTGCTCGGTGTCAGCAAAAAAACAAACAAAAAAAAACCGTTGAGGCGGGGCGTAGCGGCGAACTGGGGTCCCTGAGGGGCTGTGAGGGAGGCTTTTTAAGGTCTCGTCTTTAATCATCTAATCACAAAGATTTGGTTCGAGAAAGTCACTTGTTTTGTCCTACGCTCAGACTGGTTAGAGGGATTCAACACTGTAGGCTCACCAACCTTTCTGAACCTGAGAGCTACTCCACGGGTACTGAGTCATACGTAGGGCAGCTAGTTTCCAACACTCATCTAAAATGACACACATTCTCAGTTAGCCTTTAGTTATTTATAATTTCTCATTTAGCCTTTAGTTATATATAATTATACATGATACTGATCTACGTGAAGACACTGGTCATGTTAATGGATTCTCACACTAGTTGTCAACAATGTCTTAACGAGGTCACCAAGCTATTTTTGGAACAGGCCTGAGGGTGACTCATGTGGTCCATGGGGGCGCCCTGGTGCCCGCTGGCACTGTGTTGGTGACCCATGCTTTAAGCGGACACCGGAGGGCGTGATGGAGAGTCACAGCAGACTCCTGATTCCATTTTCATTTGATTGACTTGCTTGTTTGCTTCAGACGGTAAATTGGTTGATTGATTCAGAAACCTGCAGCTGTTGTTGTTTTTGGAGGGGTGTTTTTTTTTGTTTTGTTTTTTTTAATTTTGAGGTGGCATGCGTAAGCTTATAAAAGTGTCACACAATTTTAGGTACCTACACACACACACACACGCACACGCCTCCTGCCAATTAGCTCCCTCCCTGTTAAACAGGTGAAGCTTTATTGACTGAGAACTCCGGCAGCACGCCCACGCTCCTGCTCCTCGTTATGCTGCCGCATAATGTAATACATCAGCCCGGATTGCCTCGCGTGCAACTTAACATTCATGATGAAACGCCCGCCGATGCTCACCAACGCCGGCGCCTTGTGTTTTCTTTCCCGTCGCTTTAATTGTTATCAACCAAGCGGCTCCTCCGCTGAGCGCCGCCGCCGCGTTCAATCATCTTACCGCGCCACCCCCTAATGCGCGGCAATTCATCAGCCCGCCTCGATTCCCAACCCGCCCCCCCCACCGCCCCAACCCCCTCGCCCATCGTATCGATCACCACCGTTGCCAGGTCTCTCCATTTATCCCCCTTTAGACCTCACAGACGGCTGAGCGTGCGCCAGTTTGCCGTCGAAATGCGAAAGGTCAAGTTTAATACCGGCTCTGTTTTCAAATTTAATTGAATTAGCATGACAGATAATAGTCGTGCAGCGCTTGAAGTCTTGATTACTCACTAAACAGAGGATTGTTGATCTACGGTGCCGTGAATAACTCAGTCCGCGGCGCCATAAATCACGGTGCATAATCTTTACGGAAAGTGCGCTCGTGTGCACGCAGCCGAAGCGGCGGAGCAGCTGGTTGACTCAGTCCTGCAGGTTCGTGTTTGCTTTTGGAAAGATGTTTCTTCTTCCTGCTTGCTTGTTGTGCGAGACTCCTTCATGTCTGTTGAAGGAAAAATGAGATCACACACAAATAACCAAATTAGACAAATTGATCTTCAACGCAAGCAAACACGTCATTTTTTTGGGTCCTGCACCTGTTTGTTTTGACTGTCTCTTTCCCATTATTTAAAATCGATCCTTCCGTCTGAGGGTGTTCAGAATCCGGCAATGCGTCTCAGAGTGGGAATCTCAAGCAAGTGCCCACTGTTTTGCCGTCTCCGTGGTTCAGGACTCTGTGGCCCACAACGTCCTGCTCGACATTATTCCTTCTTCTCTCATTCTCTGGGGGAAAAAAGTGACAATCCTCACTTTTCTGAGCAACAGCCCACGCACAACACTCTTCACGTTCACCCCATCCCCCACACACTCCCCCGCATTCCCCCCGAAATAGGATGCTCCCGTGTTTTGATCCGTGCCACGTTTCATCCATTATTTCTTTGTGATCTCTGTCGTCGCTGGAAGAGGAAGAGGCTCGGAGGACGGAGCAAACATTGACTCGATGAGCCGAACGGTGCCTCCCTGGGGAACAATCCTTCCTCCCTCTCCTCCTCATCCTCTCTTTCCTCTCCCCTACCGCAGTAGGTTCTGGTATCAAAAGCAGAGCGTGGCCTCGCCGGGGGAATACAGGCCGGGACAAGATGGAGCGAGAGAGGAAGCGATAGCAGGAAAGGGATCCTTTCACATCAAATCACCCCGGCTCTCCGAGCGCTGCAGGGGACAGATGAAGGAACGCTGCAGAACATGTAGATCTGATGATTGCGTAACATCCATCTTATTGGCATGGGGGTGGTGATGTCTAAAGTGAAGGGAAGTGAAATATCAAATAACAGAGTGATTTGTTGTAGTGGTTCTCACCAGTATAATAGCCACAGTCCAGAAAGTAAAGTAATGCGAAGTGAAATGCTTTCAAAAGACCGGTTAGCTTCAATCGAATCGCTCTGTTGCTGCTGCGCACCTACGACACATGGACATCGAAGGGATGTTGAATGAAACACTGCAAGTTCTTGTCAGAAAAGTTTGCCACCACTGAAAAGGAGCGTCTGAGGTGTTTTTCTGCTATTTCATCCATTGTATGCTTTCCGCAGGCAGCTGACACCTAGTCGTAAATAAATAAACCAATGACACAGAGCCAACTGTCTGCGGGTCTGACAACAGGAAAGGAAGGTGAAGGCGGTGAAGCTGCGCAGCGCACGGACGTGAGTGCAGCGCTGCAAGCTGGTTGGAAGCTGGGGAATAGACGCTGTGAGGAGCAAAGAGGCTTGACGCAAGGAATACATCTGTATTCCATCGAGCAGAAACAGCTTCTCTGACCTTTTCACCACAAAGGCCCTCACAGTCTACTTACACCACAGGAGCTATTTATAGAGCGATGAACACAATTAACTTCAACTTACATCTTTATTCTTTTTCATCAGTTTCTTCTTCCTCTTGTCGATAAAAATAATGAAAATTGGAGAAGAACAATGTTACAGACTTTGTTTTAATACATCAACATGAAAACTTGCCCTGAGATTTTTGTAGCTGAACAGACCAAAACCAACCGTCTCTCTCTGCACACTCCAGTCTTAGTGACCCACCTGACTCAAAATGCTTTGTGGTGAGTGACTCATTAAAGCTCTTCATCACCAGAGGTCATGACACCACTTGTTTTGCAAAAAGCCAAATCTCTTTGTTTTTTTTTGTTCCCTAAGTCTAAGACACTGAACTCTGCATCTCGCTGCTGTAATTTCTATTGTACATTTCTCTTTGCTTGGAGGAGTGAACCAATCCACGAATGCTGGGGCCTTATATATATATATATATATATATAGATATACATATATATATATGTATACATATATATATATATATATATATATATATATATATATATATATATATATATATATATATATATATATATATATACATATATATGTAAGTGTGTGGCAGCTGGCCTTGAATCTCGATAAAGAAAAGGGCTCGCACAAGTTGATTCCATTTTATTTTCTTTTTTCATTGTTTAAAAGAAGCATACCATTGAAAGCAGCGTTTCTGGAGCTGGTTTTCAGTCCGAAACCATGCTATGTGCTTTGAAAGTTCACTTAATCATTCACTGTTATATATCATTATATAAACTACCTAATCCTTGAATTTAGCCTTCGAATAGAGGTTTCGAAGAATCCTTCGACGTGCCGCTGTCGTGCGAAAGAGGAGTGGAGGGGGCAACGCCAAAAGAATGTCAGTCTAATTGGCAAATAACTCAACGACTCGACGTCTGGCAGAGTAGATTATATATGAGGGAGAATACTTCAGGTCTCATATAAATGTCATGAGATTTTTTTTTTTCATTTCTTTTTCTTTTTCCAATGGGACTTTGAACTGGCCAGACGTGCTGACACACGCTGGAAGATGACCTGGATTTCGGAGGAGGAAGAGGAGGAGGATTAAGTGTGCCGAGCGAAAGGAGCGTGCCGCGTGTTTGTCTGCCGACATTATCCGCAAAAACCCCGAGCGTATACACATCAACGCCCTCCCTCTTCCACAAAGTCCTCTCCGGTGGGCCTTAACTGTTTCCAAGGCAACATGTAGAGAGGAGGAGAGCGAGGGAGTGAGAGAGAGAGAGAGAGAGAGAGAGACAGAGAAAGAGAGAGGATTAACTGCGAGAAGGGAAAAGAAAAGATCAAAAAATAAAATAAAACAACGCTGGAAACACGATGGAACGCTTGACCCGTTGCCTCGGTGGAATGGACGTTTATGTCAGTCAGACCTGCTGTGTATCACGCCTCAGTGCTGTTAGCTGCTTTCCTATTTGAGGCAATAAGAGTTGTTTCCCCTCAGTGGATGAATGCTAGCATTTGCACTTTGCTGTTTTTTGTTTTTTTTTTCCAAATATGACCATTTTTGGATATTTGTTTATTTTTAAAAGAATCTTGTTTCCTTGCAACAGAACATGCAGGCTGCCAGCCAGCAGTGATTTACTCAAAACAACAACATAACCAAAAAGGTGGAATAGGAGCCAAAAAGTTATATTGCCAAAAAAAAAACCAATCACAACAGTGATTTATCAGAATGAGTGAAGCGACAATGGAAGTTGGAGCGCATGGATGTGTACAAGTTGATAAAACAGGTTTATTGTCCAGAAGGTAGTGGCCGAGGAGATTAGTCGTGTTAAAGATCTGGCTGGAAAGGTCCAAACTAACACAAGTTGGATTTTTGGTTTGTTGTGCTAATCTTGCAAACAAAGTATGATGCCAAAGAACAACCTAAGAAAAAGTTTTATATGCACGCAACAACAAACTATTTTTTTGTTTTCAGAGTTTTCAGAAACTCTCCACCTTAAAAAAAATAATTCTTAGAAAAGTGCCAGAAGAAATCTGTTAACAAGGAGACAAAATTCCAAATCACAGCTCTGTTTATTTTGTTGTTGTTGTTCTTTTTAAAAACCCTCACACTTGTGGACTTGTGGCTCACTGAAGGCCGCGCTCTTAAAGACAAATTGCGCGCACTTCCGAACAATTACACAAGAAAGGGGTCAGACCGATGGAGCGCGTCTGCAGCGGCCGGCCTGCCAGTCGCTGGCAGTGCGTCAAGATTGTCAGCTGTTTACGTGTTTTTTTCTCTTCTTGCTGGCCCACGAACGTCGTTCTCACATCCAGTGCATCATTTATCTGCCAGTCATAGTGTTCCTCGCCCCGGCTGTCTGCTCCCGCAGGGTCCTGCAGTCGCGTCTGGACCGGACTACGTTCCGGCAACTTCCCGCTTGGCTCTCCAACGGTTTTCACACTTGCACGTTTTCTAAAAGGCATGCTTCGCACGGCGGCTCTGAGACTTGCGAGCAAGGTGCCACTTGTCATTCGCAATCGGCACGTGCAACACTTTGTGTGGGACGCTGCTATTTTGTGCACTTTGCCTGGTAGCTTTTCCCATTTTTATCCGTTAAACAGTTATTCCAAGTGGTTGGCACCAGTGACAGGAAATTCTGTGTTCACTACAAATATTTTGTGAGACTGAAAGTGACTTTGGCTTCTACGCTGGAATTCTTATTGTCCAACAGTCCTAAATAATCTTTAATCAAATTGTACACTTTGGGATTTTGAATGATTTCCAAAATCTGTTGGATTTGTTTTGCGCATCCATCGGGTAGAGAGCCCACAGGAAGTGTTTATACATTGAAGCAAACCAGAAAGATCCCTCTTAAGGATGTTCGTCATCTCAGGCACATCATTCTCTTACCACTGAAGAAGCAGGAAGTAAGAATTGGAGAAGTTCCTTGAATATGTTTAGCTTGCAAAAGGCTTATTGAGTTCTAATAACGAGTTGAACTGCAGATGGATCTTCTAGTCTGCAAGATTCCTGAAGATCTTGTCAACATCCAAGGAACTGATTCTAGGGTGTTCCTACTAAAGTACTCTCAGTCTGATCTCTCATCCAGCTGACTTCTAGATGTTCTTTCAACGTGTTCTCAAGAAACCTTTCAGGGGGAAGTCGCAACATCTTCAACAAACTTCTACAAGTCTGGATGCCTCCCATTTCAGAGCTTCAGACAAAATGCTGAAACTTTTGCCTTTTGAACCTTTGAAACAGGTTACAATAGTTGATCTTTGTATCAAGATGTCAGAAGAACATCCACTCCATTGGCAAAAGCCTCAGTGACAATCATGCAAAAATGTGTTCCAAAAAACTGCAACTGCTGCAACATCTAGCTAATCTTTTTAGCATAGTTAAGCTCACAGTCTTCCTGTTTTGTCCTTTTTGTCTTCTTCTGTGGCTCTAAGGGCAAGCTTATAGCAGCTTCTTCCTGCGTCAACCACAAGGGAAAGGCTGACTTGCAAGGCGTGTTGTTTGCCATGTGTTGAATTGGTTGATCTACTTGGATCATTTTCAGTTGCGTCAGTTTTGTCAATGAACTAACTAGGTGTCTGAACAAGTGTCGCAGTCACCGGATGACTCATCAATGAATTGACTTCTCTTCAGTAAAGCGGCTGAATCAGCACCAACCCGCCATCTACTGAATTCCAGATCAGTGTCTGTGCTCCTGCTACTCACAGGCGCCGGGTCGACCCCTTGTGGATTTTCTTGTGCGCTCTGTTTGAATGAGTAACTCCGGCAGGGAGGAGATAAGTGTGAAAAAGCATCTGGATTTTCATGATTTGAGCCCAGTCGCAGTCAAGGTTACGCGTGGGGACGGCGACGTTGGGAGGTGGGAGGCGGGGAGTGGTGTGTTGATCTCCTCTCCAGGCTCCCTCTTATCTGTCTTTTGGCTTTTCCTTGAGGTCTCAACCGCTCGCCGATACTTCTTAGTTAAGACTCATCTATCGTAAATGGGTGCTGAATGGCGCATTATTCCGTTTTTGCAGCCGTTGTCAGCCACTATCAATTCTGTATGAGCTCTCTTTCACACCCCAGCGCCTCCCACGCAGTCACTGGCCCTTCTTTTTTTTCCCTGTATCTGCCGCTCCGTGAGTGGGAAATGAGGGTGTGATAGAGTCTATTTCAATCCTGGACCACAGTGTATTCATGTGTGTGTATGTGTGTGCATGTTTATCAGTTCAGACATTCATCTCACCTCCTTGTTAAGTTAGTTAGGCTTTTCCCCTCAAATGGATCTCAAACCATAATCAGTATTGTTGATCCCCTCATGTAGCACTGTATTAGACAGTTATTGCAGCTTCATACACCAGACATCCCAATACATCACATGTGTATATTTTTGCTAACATTTAGGACATTTGATTAGACTGTTTTCAGTACTCTCCTGAAATCCATCCATGCAAAAACACACTTTGAGTTTTCTTACACTGAGAAAGTGATGCTGCCGACTAATGTGTGAGGTTGTAAGGCCGTCTCGCTGTCACTGACAGGAAATTGGAAATTAAAGAGTGGAAGCACTTTTCTGCCCTGCTGTTGCTTTGAATGGACCAAGGTGTTGCGGCCCGTTTCGTCATTAGCCTCCGGGCTCGTCAAAAGCTTGGCATCATTCGACGTTCCAACAGCCCTTGGGCCTCGCCGCTTCCTCTCGTCCCCAAAGCCATTTGAGGCTGGCATGTGGTGACTACCGACGCCTTAAAGGCGTCACCACACCTGACCGTTATCCTGTACCCCATATCCAGGATTTTTCAGCCCATCTGGCGGGAGCATCTATTTTTTCGAAAGTGGGATCTCATACGGGGTTACCACCAGGTGCCCGTCAGCCCACGGGACATCCCCAAAACTGCGGTCATAATTCCGTTTGGGCTTTTTGAATTTTTACGGATGCCGTTCGGCCTCAAGAACGCCGCACAGACTTTCCAGCGGTTGATGGATGTAGTGCTATGTGGATTGTCATTTGTTTTTGTTTACCTAGATGACATCCTCATCGCCAGCTCATCCAGGGAAGAACACCTCTCACACCTCCGTCTTCTCTTCGGTCGGCTCCGTGAACACGGTTGATCATCAATCCGGCAAAGTGTTTTTTTTGGACGGGGTTCAATGGATTTTCTCGGCCACCACATTACCTCCGCCGTAGCGATCCCACTGCCGTCCTAGGTGGAGGCCGTCCAGCAGCTCTCACGCCCTACTACGGTCAAGGCTCTACAGGAGTTCCTAGGGATGGTAAATTTTTACCACCGTTTCATTCCTCAGGCTGCACATCTGATGCACCCCCTGTATGAGGCTGTAAGGGAAAGGACACCCAAGCACATCATCTCCTGGTCAGAGGACATGTTGAAGGCTTTTGCGGACACCAAGGTGGCCCTTGCGGGCTCAACCCGTGCCTGGGGCTTCTGTAGCCTTGACAACGGATGCATCGGACTACGCCGTCGGAGCCGTTTTTGAACAACTAATTAATGGCAACTGGCAACCCCTGGCATTCTTCAGGCGACAGCTACGTCCCAATGAGCAAAAGTACAGCACTTTTGACCGTGAACTGCTTCATTTTTCAGTTAAACTGGTCTCTTTTTCACAAATGTGAATAACAATTATAACTATCTATTAGAGACCATTCAACCAGTATGGCCAAAGCTATAGGCACATATTGAGGCATCAGATGGAGGTCAGTCGTCCATATCAACCCTGTTGACGACAGCAGTGATTTGTTGTTCTCGTCTCATTCAAATATCTTTTTTTCTAATATCCTTTCAGCTCCGACATTTCTTTCTGCCGTACTCTGTCCCTCTGAGTTAGGAAGAGCAGAGGCTAAACCAAAAGTAAAATGGACCGTGGTTGTTTATTTTTATGCTGGGAGTGCCCGGATATTCATGTTTCCTGAATCCTGAACCGTCAACAATTTCCACGAATCAATCACTTTTTTTTCTATCCTCTTTTTATTTCTCATCGCCTCTTCCGAGAAAAACACAGTCCGCGCTCACCTGCGCCCGCTCTCGTTCCTGCGTTGTGAGCAGGGGTTGATGTCCGCATACCGCAGGCTCCTTTAACTAGAAAAAATGGGAGTTACCAGCTTCCTGACCAGCGCCACACAAGGCATTGATTGAATTGCTGCTTGACAAAGCAGAAACTGCTTATTGAGCTAATGCACCTACGTGTTGTGATCGATCTCGCAATGTCACTTCCAGACGGGGAGCGGCGGTGGGGGGGTTGCGTGTGTGGGTGGGAGGAGGGTAGTGGGGGTCCTGTGCAGCTGAGAGAGGCAGAGCAGAAGAAAAATAAAGCGGCGGGAAGGTGGCGGGAGAAAATTGGAAAGCAAGATGGAGAGTCGCGATGCGAGATGTACCGAGATTAAGCCCAACGTGGAGGCGAAGGCAAACACTTGGCGCTGTTCGCGCAATCGCGCTCTGCTCCCTGACTTTCACGCTACCAAACTCAAATGTGCAATCGTGCTCCCTGGTATCATTCTTTCTTTACTCGGAAAGTAATTTTCGAGCTGCCGCACCTGCTTGCAGGATGCTGCTGCCTTCCTCTCATGACAGCGCTGCTTTCTCCTCTCAGCGCTTCATATCTCACCTTCCCCTTGCCCTGTTTCTCCCTTTTTTTATTCCAAATTGCAGTTTCCCTTAATACAGAAATTGCGATTATTGAGGGTGTGTTTGTCCATGTGGAGAAAATTTTATTCAGAATGCAAACATAAAAGCAGTCCAATTAAAAAACGCACACAAAAAATGAATTATCCTTTCAATTTGTCAGTGTCTTTGTATTTACGTTGCTCAGCACATCAATGCCCTGCTGGGATGTGAAGGACTTTCTGTTTTTTGTCTCTCAGCTGTCCACACAGCGTCCCTGTCATCAATTTTCCAAAGCTTTCGCAAAGTATTATCATCTGTTTAAGGAATTATGTCCGGGATGTAAACATCCGGTCAGCTTCAAACCCGCTGCTCTGAACATTTCCCTTCTAGAGCGCAAGACGAGGCTCCTCTTTTCTGCGGCCTCCACAGAGTACAGGAGGATGACAAATTGAGCACCGGGTTCGGAGACGGTGTGGAGGGCAGAGCATCATTCTTGCCCGGGGTCAAAGGTCAGCCCACAGGAGACGTCCACCGTCTAATTTTTCCACCAATATGAAAGGAAAAGCAGGGGGAAGGAACACGAGTGTGGATTGTTGGGGTTTGGCGGCGTGATGGATGATGGTGGAGGGGGCTGTGCTCCTCCGCTCTCAGCGCCGTATGTTACATATGTGTACGCTTCCGCTCCGAGCTGCTGAAAGGAGATGCGTTGATGGACGAGGCGCTTCCTCTGCCGCCTCGCCAGTGGAAGTGCTCAAAGCATTCGGGTGGGTCCCGTGGGGGGGAATGGCCGCACCACAGTCCGCCATCCTGGTGACTTATGGACCTGCCACCTGCCCAACACCAGAACAACCAGGGCTCATTCCTCCTGGTCTGAGCTCTGGGGGGAGGCTGCTAGTAATAAAATTGTGATGACTGAAAAATACAGACAAACACCTGGAAGTGATGGCACTTCTCTTTGCCATATAGAAAACCAGTGAAAAGATTCCTTGTGAAAAGCTCCAGTCGCAAATGATAAGATATCCCTTCATTATTGTCCTCGTATTCTTCCAACTGTCTCTTCACTTTTTGGACTTTCCTCCTGAATCTAAACCTTTCTTTTTGCTCCCGTAGAAGGAAAAATGGCAGCGATAAAACTGTGATGCATCACTTTAATTCACAGCTTTCGCAACAAACAATGCATATTTCCAACTAATATTCCTGCAGCTGTCTTCAGCAGCCTTGATCAACTGTGTTTGCGTTCACATGAATATTCCGGGTTTTGATCGCATTTGGGATTTGTGCAAACAGACAAATCCGCAACCTTGCTTCCTTTGCGCAAAATAAATATTAGTATTCTGTGTTTTCATTTGGTCACAGGTGTATTTATTTTTTGCTCAGCACAAAAAAATGCGAAAGTTTCGAAATCCACAAGGGAAAAAAAATAGACTTGCCGAGGTTTGATGTGGGTTAAAAGCCAACGTTTTATTGCAGGTTTGGCTTGTCCACCTCTTTCTTGAGGTGGACCTGTCAGCGGAGCGACAACAGATATTAAACTTTTGTTGCCTCTGATGAGTTGTGGGCTGTCATTGCTGCTGTGTAGCAACATTGAGCCTTGGGTGAAGGCGCGGAGGTCCGGCAGGTGGAGCAGTGTTGTTGGTATCTTGAAAATTAACAATGAAAGCCCCTGTCTTTTTTGGTGTTGTTTTCCACTCACGCTTCACATCTCCTTCGTGCTAGAAAATCTGATGTGTTTCTGTTGTAGTCAGTGTGAAAAATCACTGAAATTAGCACCTGATGTTTCATGCTTTATGTTTCATGCACATTTGCAAGATGAAGGCAACACTGGGAGATTCCCAGGGCAGGTTTCTCAACAAGCATCCACCACTCCAGCACCTCTGAGTGCAGAAAGGCATTGGAACACTAATGAGACTTTTAAGCTAAATTTTCCTGGCCAAACTAATAACCTGGAAGGGAGCGTAATGTGAAAATCTAATACGCGCACACGCACGTGCAGACACATCGAGGCGTAACGGGGCTCACATGTGTCTAAAGTGGTGACAGAGGTTTGTCCCCAATCAGCTCTAATGCAATCAAATCATGTTCATGTCTTCCCCTCCATCTCTGAGTGTCATTTTCCCATGGTTTTATAGCTGCACCCTGGATAGAGCATCTGTCTATCTATCGATCTATCTATCTATCTATCTATCTAAATTCCTAAATTCATCAGTCTCCTCATACAATCTCAGACAGACTGCAAGATCAGGGTCCTATGATAATTTCTGCCATGGCAGAAACTCCCAGAGTCTTTCTTGTTTTTGTATGCTGCTGCATGTTCGGGCTCATTGTGCTGCGACAGAATGGAGTCTTTCCTTTAGCAAGGCTTCACCCCGGCCTCAGACTTGACTGAACATGTACATATGATTTCAGAGTGACCCTCAAGTAATGTATTTCCCCTCCCTCCTCTCTCATTCATGCCACGAAGGCAGGCGTCTCTGGCGCAGGCGGGCTGGAATGGAACCGAGCCGGCATTAATGTTGTTTGCTCAACCTTTGCCTCCCAAGTCAAAAAGGTCGGGCGCGCGAGTCCAACACATTTAATGTGAGACACTGTCACGTCAGCTGAGCCTCACGCGGTCAAAAGGGGCCCGCGCACGAGCCACCGACGGCCTCAGCACGCACAGACACACAGACACACACAGACACACACACACACAGACACACACCCGAAGCACTGCAGCCCGCTTCTCATTACGACATTAGTCACTGAGATTGAGTCCTTGCGTGTATGCTAATGCGGCGCAGTGGAAGCGGCGCTGCTGCTGCAACAACGCGGCCTCGGCCGGTCAAAACAAAGGCTACGGCGCAGCAGAGCGAGAAAGTGACAAGTTGCCCCCTCCTCCTCGTCGGAGGACGAGACGCAGCCAAAAAAGAAAAAAGAGAATTGAGGAGAGCGCACGCCCACAAAGGGCCGTCGCTCTTTTAAAGTGGAATCATCGACTTGTCATTTAGGGGAAGAGTCCTTGATGCGAGAGCAGGTGTTCCCACCAGCGAAAGATGACGCGAACACCTGCTGGGACATTGGCTCATTGGATTTTAACTCCAGCTGCGGCCGCAGCCTTCACCTCGTCCATGAGTAATGTCTGCTCTTGCACTTTACTTTTTTCAAAACAAAGCGTTGGAGGCCTAAACCAATCTGCCCCATTGCAGAGTTTCACAGAGGGCCATGGTTCCACCAAATGGTCGTCTGTCGTGTCCAAATATGACGTGGTCCCATCCAACATCTTCACTGTAGCCTCCCAGACAGGAATATTCTCAAGTCAACATCCACAAGATGGCAGGTAGCTCGAAAGCTAACTTCCAGCTCTTTGTTGTGAATTATCCCTTCAACTCAAAGTGGTTTTTCTAAATAATGTCACTGCTCACAGTCTTGCTTCCCCTCCATTTCTCACAAGCGTCATGTGGATAAGATCCCTCGTTCATCCCATCTTTTATCTCAGTTATGCCTTTGCCATTACCAGCTAAATGCCAAATGCCCGACTTTCCTAAGCACTTTATTGGCGATCACTGGCAAACAGGATAAACAAGAAAAATTGAGGACCGTGACTTTGCTCAGATTAAATGTCAACTACAAATTTAACAGGTATCCTTATTCATCATGTGTTTGCATTTACTTTCATTAAGAAAAAAACCTTCTGGTCCTTTAAGAACAAGTTAATTCCAAGTTCCTGCAGATGTCTTTGCGAGTACTTATCCCGTTTTGTAACCTCAATAATCTTGAAAGGAATCATCATTGCCTCAACGGAATTGGCTGAGCTCCTGCTCAAAGGTCACAAACAGCCTTTGAAACCTTTTAATCTCCTGACGTACACTTTGAAGCTGGGCGGATCTGATATAACATTGGAAAACCAGGCGCCCTCTTTTGTGTATTTAATGGTGAAGGTGCCAGTAAGCCGTGTCGCTGCGTTGGAGCCATTCTGTCCTCACCGGAATCCGGGCCGCCTCCTGTCGAGAGGCTGAGTCCCATCCAAAGTCCAACACATGCTCCGGCCAATTGCCTCAGTGTGGATTAGCGCTGGGGGACGGATGGAATCGGTTGCATGCGCACATTTGTGTGTGCATATGTACAGTATGTGTGTGTGTGTGTGTGCATGTACGTGGAATGCAGCACAATTAAGACCCGCTACGCACCTAACAAGTTAACTGTCGATGTCGACCTGCTGTTGTGTGTCATTAAGTCCTGCGACTATGGTATTTACTCGCAGCCTATAGCAAGAGGTTAAGAAGAAGCAGCTTGATTGAACTTCCTCTGAACCTGCTTAGCATAATAACACACAGTTACACAAGACCTCTGTCTCCGGTAAGCCGGCTCATTTGCATACGAGTACATGCTTCGACGTACCGTGTGTGTTCAGGGCGGCATCAGCGATGAGCATTGGAAGTGGTAGGAGTTGAGCGAGTCCTGAGCAAATCTTTTAAAAACGGCAGTCATTTTGTGGGCCGTCGCATTCTTGCAGTGGACAGTGAGCTCATTTAAAAGAAAGGACTAGGCAACATTCCATCGCAGTCGCTGCATTTCCATTACAGTTTTTCACAAAATAAAAACAAGATTGGCAGATGTTTCCATTGAATGGTGCGAAGCGCATAAGCCGTAATTCTCGTAAAACCTCCTGCGAAATTTACGAGAATTTTGTTTGCTTGTGTTTGTTTACGTTTGTTTGCTGTCAAGAATGGTTGTTATATATTTTCTCTTTGATTAGTTGTAAAAAAATAAATAAATAAAAAAAAAAAATATATATATATACATATATATATATATATATATATATATACATATATATATATATATATTCCGTCTCCTCCTCCGTCCAAACATAATGCACCATTTTCACTTGAAGTGAACTGGTCACAACTGGTCACGTGACCACGTACGTCACATCCAGTGACGCGTAACTGTGAAAAAAGTGTTTCCATGACACTTTTGCGATATACCAGGCAGTGCCTGAACGAATCACTTACTTTATCACACTCTGACCCAGTGACTCAAATGACTTGAAAAACACACTTTTTTGTTATATATAAGATCAAGAGAGTAAAAAGAATCAGGTTTTCTATCACTCAGGGTAGAAATGTACAGTATGTAAGTACCTCTTTACAATGCATCACTATAAGTCTGTTTCAGTGCACTTACAGATTGTGAAAGTGTTAATGTGTGTGTCTGCGTTCACTTGTTTCTTTCCTGGATTGTCCACATCTATGGAAACTTTTTGGCTTTGTTATTTTTGTTGCCTCCGCAAAACCTGTTTTTGATCCACTTCCACTGCGTTTCCTCCTCCTGCCGCCAACCGCTAACAAGCCAGCCAGTCACTTTCGTGGACAAAACGCCTCATTAACCGGCCAACGCTTTTCTCCCCCCTCCCCCCCGTCTCTGCAGCTCTGCCCAGCTACACGTGCGGGAATCCCGGACAGCTGCTCAACGGCCACCAGCAGGGGTCCACGTTCAACATTGGCAACAAGATCCGCTACAGCTGTAACCCGGGCTATGTGCTGGAAGGTCACACGACCCTCTCCTGTCTGGCCACCTCAGCGGGAACCGCTGCCTGGGACTTCCCTCTGCCCTACTGCAGAGGTAAGTTGCTGAAGGACGTGGTTACATGTTTCGGTCGCCGTTTTTTGGAAATTCTAGAACACCACAAACAATAAATCAGACTTGGCTATTGTTTTTCAGTGGGAACACTAGCATTTGTAGAAGCAATCAATAATAGATCAAAACTCATTTGCTTGTGAAGGTCTCATTATGTAACGATTCATTTACTATTGTACTTTTTAACAATAGATAATGAGAATGATAAAATCCTGTCCTTTACTTTGTCTGAACTTCTTTTAAGTGCATGCTTGAAGAAACAGTTCTTGAAATCACCCCCCTACACTACTGACAAAGCATTGGTTTTAACAAGAAGCTAAAAAGTGTGGTAAACAGGCCTGAACATGGCTTTTTTCTAGAGATTCATAGTTTTTCATATATTTTCAAGGTGTCCTCCTCCAGAGTGTGGATGTAAAGGCAAATAAAGGCCTTTAACTGTTAGACTAGATGATCCTAAACAATAAATGTGTTGTATAATAGTTTGTTGAGGTACTAACCTTCCGCTTTATTGTGTTGTGACACCAAAGGATGAACAGTTTAAATGCTTCGCTTTCATTTCCGATTCCCCCTGAGTATTATATATGTTAAAGCAGCTGAGGACACCATTACTACACGCCAGCCAAGACCAGGCAGCCCCATAAAACAAAGATAACGACTTCTCCATTCCGCGGTCCCCGTGACAGCTCGCGGGTCTTTGAATTTAAATGATCATGTAAAGAGCTCGACTGCAGACGCACCGTGCTTTAAAGTTGACTGTATTTTTCTCGTATGCCTGGTAAACAAGCTGCGGCCTCAGTGGGATCACACACGTTGTCTTTGATCCGCTTGACGTGACGCCGCGAACAGAGCAACAGCGTAGCGCGCAGCATTGACGGGGAGCGTCGCTCTCCAACTCAAGGAAACGGCGTCCGTCGCATGCGCCGCCTTTGAAAGTAAACACATACACGGGGTTGACGATGTTTTACACCGCGGAAAACATCGCAAAGGGGCTTGAGTGAGGTGAACCCAGGGATGAGGTGCGGAAAGAAAAAACTGTCAGATTGCTGCAAAGTTTCAACATTGATGTTGAGAATGTTGGCAGAGAAGACTGGTCCATCCTGTGTATTTCTTTGAATCAGAGTGTTTGGTGGAAAAAAGGTCATTTTCCAGTGAAATGACATGTATCAAAATGTGATACTGGCTGATCTTGGTAGTAGCAGTGGTAGTTTTTTGCCATCGTTGGCCACTCTGCTCTTAACGTTTTGTGTCTTTGTCATTTTGTTTGAAAATGAAACTGGGCAAACATCATACCATGTAGCAACTAATGTTGAAACACTGATAAATCATGGATTAAAAAAATAAGAAAAAGTGCAAACACAAAGCATTAAGAAAACTGAGTTTTCAGTTGGTTATGTGGAAGTCATTACAACATCATCTTTTAAAGGCCCATTGTGTGAAATTGAGTAGCACCTACTGGTGAGGAAGTGCATTACAAAATAATGTTAATCCCAGTTTCCTGATATGCCTCCTCATCTCATGTTTCCCACACTAGCTGTGATGCCAGGGTGAAATCATGACCAGATCCAATTTCTGGGCCATTTTAGCTTAGTACAGGGATGCCCAACCCATTGATCGCGATGTACCGGTCGATCGCAAAGGTAGTTGGGGTCGATTGCATGGAGAGAGAGAGGGAGAGACAGAAAGAGAGTGAGAGAGAGAGCGTCGCAAAGAGACTTCTCCTGGGACTTGAGCGCAATCACCCTCCTCCTGACCCCCCAAGGGACTTGTGCGCCTGCGATGTTTACACTGGACTGGTTGGCTACATACAACCAAAAAAGGTTGGACACACCTGGCTTAGTCCCAAGTCGCCTTGCTCTCGGTGTGTATAATCGCTTATTATTAATGAGCGGAAACACAGCATTTTTTTAATGACTACAATAAACCAAAGACGTGTTCAGCAGACCCCGTTAAATGTTCCACTCTGGGCCTTTAAATCTCCGGGCGAAGACGAGCGCCTGGATTCTCTCTCTCTCTTCTTTTCTTTTTTTTTTTTGTCGATTTACACACTCCTCTGCATGACCTGACCTAACAAGGTTTGGTGTGTTGTTACACTGATGTCTTATTTGCCCTGACAGGACCTCATGTGTTCCGGCTCTCGGTCAGGTGTGCCAGTGCCAGTTGTCGTCCCCTTCGCAGTTAGCCAGCGCCCCCGCGGCAGCGACACCTGCCAGTGTGTGTTTTCTCACGCGCCGCGGCGACGCATCCATTGAGAGGATTTCTCTTTTTTTTGTCACATTTATGACAACTGTTTTTCTTCTTTTTTTCATTTTTGGGGTGAATTTTGCAGGCTAGGTGTGCCCGCTGGAAGTTGCTGCGTGCACGTACAGTGCTTGTGCGACCCAAGGTTGTGTGTCAGCGTCCCCCCTCCGCCCACTCCAACCCACCCAAACACACACACACACACACACACACACACACACACACATAGCCAGGCTGAACGTTCAGACGCGGAGCCATCTGCAACCAGGCCGGGAGTCAGGAAGCCCACACAGGACAGCACACATGGCCGCGCTCCGTTCGCCAGCACTGTCCCCACCCACCCAGTCACACGGACACGCACACGCACACACACAGATCCCTCCGTGCATCGTTACATCTGCGTAGCTCTTACGCACGTCGTTTCATAATCCTTCTTGTATCTGCTGCTGTGACAGCAACTCCACTCCCACCACCACCACCACCATTACCCATAATTCACCACAACAATTTGTTGTTCAAACTCGAAAGCGCCTTCATTTTTCCGCCTCCTCCTTGCCAACACAGACAAACAGAGACGCAAACACGGCGGCACAAATAAAAATGCTGTCGAGGGTGTGATTACGCCACCTTTTCAGCAGAAATTACCCCCACCGACAAGGTTTACAAATTCCTCCCCGTCTCCGCCCGCCACCGAGATTAATTGACGGCTTCTCCCAACGTTCGCAGCCACAACACTGAAACCGCGTATGCTTTGTGACGAGCGGCGCCTGGAACGTGGCTTGTGGTAGGTGGGTGGGTGGAGGTTGTTGGATGCCAACCCAGCGGCCCCTTCCGATCGAGCGGTTTCCACCTCGGTGGCGTGGCTTGAAATGATGGGATGTGCATCATGCTTGCAAACAACCAAAGGATTGTGGGAAGTCTGCAGTTGTTCCTCACAACAGTACAGTGTCAATATGTGGCGGTGCTGAGGCAAATGCAGACGTCTGAGGGCCAATAATCAATTAAAAAGAGAAAGGGCATTATCATTTATTTGTTTCCTAACAATAATAATCTTACATGTAGAAGTTGTTCATCCAGTTACGCTTGATGGAATGCTGCTTAAATTCTTTGATTTTTCCCAGGTGGCACTGTTAATAATAATAAGATAATAAGATAATACCTGTAATGTTGGACCCAATCAGTTTGGGCCTCGTTCCTGCACGCTAGCATATTATGCAAACATGTTTATTAGCATCCTCTATCCCGTGAGGGCTGGGCTCTAAGAATCCCCCAACACACACACACACACACACACACACACACCACCACCTTTAATGGCCCATCCAGACATGTCGAAGCTACCTAACCTGGTAAGGACATTAGAGTGTTCATAAAGAGGAGGAGGATCTGTCTGCCTATCACACTCACACTTTGCATTGAAAACAAAAGTTTGCCTCAAATTTGCTCCAGGTTTTATGGAAACTTAGCTACATGATAGAAGCTGGTTGGCCATAGAATACGCAGCAACCTTGGAACAAATTGAGAGTTTCCTGCTGTTGGTCCGTCTCTACTCGACACTTTCCAACATGACTCTATATTTTCACTCCTTGTAATATACGAACAAACGAAAAACAAAGAGGCCTAGACGTCTCCTGAAGCGCACAAAATCTCAGCTCAGCAGTTCGGGAAGCTTCTTCTGTTTGTGCCGTGCCTGTTTTATTGTTTTTTTTCCCCCACTTTCTCCCCTTTTGTCGCCGAGCGCTCGCATCTGCAAGCGAGCGGCGGCGGCGTGTCAGAGCGCCAGTCAAGGTGAGGCGCGCAGTCTGGAATTCAGAGACTTCCCTTCAAGTGTGACGGAAGCGTCCTGCGTGGAATATCAATGCCCTTCCCCATCATGCCTTTTTTTCTCCTCCTCCCTCCTTCCCCTCATCCCCCCCCCCCCTTTCCGTCTGCCTGCCCGTACCCGTCACTCCCGCTGCAACCATCACCCCCTCCCCCGCCCCCTCCCCTCACCTCCCGCTGCTCTTTTCTCTCTCGGCCCATCCCCCGTGTGTCACCTGTCATCCTCGCCCCCTTCTGTCGCGCTCCCCCCCCCCTCCTCCCTCCCCCGCTCTTCCCCCGTTCACAGCTCGCGAGTTTCCGCTCGCCCTCTGCCGGGGTGGCAGAGGAGGGGGAGGGAGAATGGGGTGGGGGTGGGGGGGGGTCTCCTCGGTGACAGGTAGGACGGATCGACGGGTAGACAGGCCTCGACGGCGGTTTCCTCCCCTCCTGATGTTGAGATACCGCGCACGTCTCGGTGGCTGCACACCGAGGAGGAGGTGGAGGAGGAAGAGGAGGAGGAGGAGGAGGAGGAGGACCACGCTGGCGCGGCTCCACTGGCTGCAGCTGAAGTGCATGGTTGTTGTTTTTTTTATGCCTTATGGTTTTGTTCTAAATGCAAACCCTGTGATCATCGGGCAACAGCGGTTCGGACCTCAAACAAGGCGGCGGCCTTTACGCGTGCACTTTTCCCCTCTCATGTTTCCCTCTTGTCGAGGAAGCATGAGACGCTTTGATTAACACCAATCTGATTCCATCGGAGTTTAATGGCGGCGCTCACCCGCTTTGCCGCCTTGCACGACGTTGCGTCACGCGTCTCCCTCGACTGTAAAAAAAAAATAAAAGAAGGAAAAAAGAAAGGCAGAAAAACAGAACCAAGGGTGTTTTTTGAGATCCTAGAAACTGTGTCTTTCTCTCCGGCTCATGGCGCGAAAACACACACAAAAGAAACGATACGCTCTCTGACTCACCGAGTGTCTTTCCAATATTGGAAGAAAAAAAAAAAAGCTCTGAAATTTGGCTCATGGCTAAAAGCATAATGGTAATATGTTCCCACAGCGATTTAGCGCGATAATGCCGGAGCATTAAAACAGCACCTGGCCAATTAGTCATTGCTCCTCGACACTGTTGCTGTGAGGCATGAGCGCAATGTGAAGCCATGGCAAATTCATATGGAAATGATTGGAGTTTCATTTATTAATGAGCTATTTCTGCATTTTCCCCAAACCAGACGATCAAAACAGCTTAGGTCCTGTGTTTCCGGGCTAAGCCTGCCAATTAAAGGGCTAAGTACGGTCGGATTAGGGGTGGGGTGGTGGGCAATGCGTCCTGACATTCTTAATCAATGGTCCGATGGTAGGCCCTCTCACGGTTTTTAACCAACCACTGTCGGTGGAGGGGAAGGTGGTGCCTCAGAAAATTAGAATCTGCAAAATGGGGCCAAGGTCCTTGAAAGAAGTGCTGCATGATGGATCTGCTGCCACTTTACCCTGAGGACAGACATTCCTTTATGTCCTGGGGATGAACAGTCGGCTACAAGTGAAGTCCAACAAGCTGTGATTCTGAATTAGGCAGTATTTTAGGCAAATATTTCTTTACGAAACACAATCAGCTTAAATAATCTATTCATACATCAGGAAGAGAAAAACTTGCAAAAATATTTAATTAAGAACTTCTGTCTTCTTCTAACCTCTTTTGAAGTTTTATCAAATTACAGTAACAATGTTGTATATATAAAGTTTTCCCAACGTATGGCACTACCATTTCATTAGCTGGCTTTAGCATCAACAAATGTTGAGATAACAAACGTCACCCAAGCAGTAGTTCACCGTACGCATAAATGGCTAGAAGTCAATGGCCACCGCTTTGAACGCCTCTTTTAATTGCACAGGCCCAAGGTAACTTGTATTAATCTCGTGATGTCTGAATATATTTGGTATTGGAATATTTATGCAAGTTTCCACACCACTTCCCAACTATGACAGTTCCCAATTGCAATTCCCGCAGCAGCCAGCATTTAGAAAGTTTCGCTTGACTCTTTTGCAACAACATTTACAAGCGGCCCACTTCCTGGTGTGTGATGCAAAAGTTGGACTTAAGCAACGGTGCAGGAAAAAAGAGGAAGAAGGATTTGCTTTGCTTTGCAGCACTTTCGCACATCATGTGTACCACTTGGCCACTGACAGTAAAATCCAGCTGTCTGGCTGAAACTGTCAGTCTTGAGAGCCACTGACTTGCCATTTTTTCCTAACCTTGTCTTTCCTCCCTGCAGCCGTGAGTCCGCTATAACCTTTGTTTGTTTTTTTGTTGTTTGTTTTTTTTTCCCCCACCAAACCTCCCACCGCTCTAAACCTCTTTCCCTCTCTTTGCCACCCGCAGCGGACGATGGCTGCGGCGGGACCCTGCGGGGTCAGAGCGGCGCCATCACGACGCCCAACTACCCGGCCGAGTACAACAACAACGCCGACTGCACCTGGACGGTGCTGGCCGAGCCGGGAGACACCATTGCCCTGGTGTTCTCCGACTTCCAGCTGGAGGACGACTACGACCTGCTGGAGGTCACTGGCACCGAGGGCTCCTCGCAGTGGTGAGTCCTCTGATTCTTAAGCCGAGCACGTAGCGGGGCATAAAACAATGGATCCATAGAGCCGCATCGGGCTTTTTTTTTTCCTGGAAAATTTGAACCAGATATCTGAACATTTGTTTCATTTGAAACCTATCAATTTATCAGCCTTAACTGTCCTTCACTTTCTGGCTCCTCTAATGGCGTTAGCCGTGGGTTGTGCGTCTTGCTTTATCTCCGTTTAGCGAAATTGGCGGCGAAGGAAAATGCCGGCTTTTTCCTGCACATGATTTGTTTTCATTGATGGGGCCTTGGTCTGCATGTCCCTGTGTGTCCATGTGTCGTCCTGGCCGTTTCAAAAGGCAGCGCTAGAAGTGCTTTTTATTATGGTACAATAAATGTTGACGTTATTTCCATATATGTACGGAACTTAAATGCTTTATTTACACCTTCAATTTGAGTCATATTTAAGTCAAATTAAGCAACTTTATCTGCTTTTATTTATAGATCAGAAGGACAAAAAAAGGAAAAAAAACACTGATTGCAATTAAAGTGAACCACTATCAGCAATTAAACAATAAAACAACATTACAATACATAATTAACATATATTCATATCACATTATAATTTATTTTACATCACTGTGTCCATGACTGGATTTTGTTGAAAAGCGGCAAAGGGCACCTCGGTTACCCCCTCTCTTACACACACACACACACACTTCATAGGCACGCGCACACACACAGTCACACGTGCACGGCTCTAATGATGAAGAGGTGGGATATCCTGGTGTCAGTGTGGGTCTCTCACCATCTGCGCCAGCTCCTCCTCTCTCCTGACAACTCTTTCAGCTCGGGAAGTAATTAGTAAGCTCGATTACCACCGCCAGCCGCACAGGGCGGCTTCACTCACTCACCCACGCTCACACACACACACATGCAGGGGCCATCGTAACCAACTGAGCCCATATGGGCGCGGGCTTCACGTGCACATCCGTGCTTTCATCCGCAACTTCCGTTTGCGGATTGGCGCCAGCGCTCTCAGAACCCTCTGCCACCCTGCTGGCACCTGAAACATTCCTGCTACAGCCTTCACCCTGCCGGATCTAATGCGGAAAGAAAAAATTGTCAGTTTGATTGTAGAGCCGATATCTCTGAGGGTGGAGGATGGGCGGAGGAGCCCTGTGAGTGCAGGCGAGTCGGCAGAAAGGGCAGCGGGTCGCTCTTGTGAAGTTATTAGCGCCGAGTACAAAGAGCCGCAGAGGAGGCGGGTTCACAGAGGATCAGGCCCCCCTGGAAACCTGCGACAGGTTTCCGCCTGTCAGTCAAAACTGCTTCCTGGGAGCCTGCTCAACCTGAGGGGGGGAGGAGGTGGGGCTTCATACTGCACACCGTGTCTTTTAGATTGATGGCAAAGAGACGCTTGACCGAGGAGTGGCGGCTTGTCAGACGTAGTGGGGGGCCCAAAAAAAAAAAAATCACCTTGAACGTGCGTCTTGTGCACATTTTCACAAAGTTGTCAACTCTTTGTTTGTCCCCCCAAAAAACTTTTTTGTCTTTTCTCTTTCTTTTTTTTTTGTTTGGCTCTCCGTGTTTGAGCACCAAATCTCTTCTGGGTTTGTCATCGCCTGTGGCGCTGCACCTGCGGCATGCCCGCGCTGTCACAAAGGGGGACGGACGAGAAGAAGATGAATTGGAAAGTCAAGAGAAGAGAAGAGGAAGAAGAGGAAGGGATGGAAAGGCACCTGGCGAGGGACGAGCGGCGTCAGCTCACAGCCGCTGACGCACATTGAGAGGGAAAGGTGGGGACGGGGACGGAGGTCGGCGTGCAGACTTGCCGCCTCGACTCTATTGTTCCACTTTTTGTTTTTTTTGTTTTTTTTGGAAGGGATGTAGTTGTTGTTTACCGCAAACAAATGTTTCCCGTTTTTTTGGCATTTTGGGGATTTTTGAAGCTCGCAGCAGCACTGTGACGTGGACAGAAGGACAAAGAGAGAGAATCCACAAGGGGGGGCGAGTAAGGTGAAGGGGGCGGGACCTTTGGAAGGAGAGGGAGGGAAATGAGTAAGTAGCGAGACGGCCGGTGAGCAGCTGGTGGCCAATTAGACAGGTCAGCCGCCGTCCTCTCGCTGGCAGCACTGATGATTACGCTCCTTCTCGCGCTCCCTACCCGTATAATTGGTCTGCTCTTTTTAATTGAATCACTTTGGTTTTGCTCGGGGATAAGCAAGTTCACATTCTGCCGTCTTTCATTTCCTCTTCTTCTGGCCTGCTATTTATTGGCGATTTGGTTTTGTTTGGGGTTTTTTTTTAGTTATTTTTTGTCTCTTTTGGGAAAAAAAAGAAAGGAAAAACGAATTAGTAACCCAAAATACAATTTAGCTTTTTACATTAACCTGGCACGCCAGACGCAGCCGTTCACAGATGCTGTTGGACTTATCTCTTGTGGGGGAGACAGAGAGAGAGAGACAGATGGAGAGAGAGAGAGAGAGAGAGAGAGAGAGTGAGAGAGAGAGAGAGAGAAAGAGAGAGTGAGAGAGACAGACAGGGAGAGAGAGAGAGAGAGAGAGTGAGAGAGAGAGAGAGAGAGAAAGAGAGAGTGAGAGAGAGAGAGAGTGAGAGAGAGAGAGACAGAGAGAGAGAGAGAGAGAGAGAGTGACAGAGAGAGAGAGAGAGAGAGAGAGAGAGAGAGAGAGAGAGAGAGTGACAGAGAGAGAGAGAGAGAGAGAGGAGGCAAAACTTGGAAGATAATTGGCTGAATAATCAGTCAAATTTTGCACCAAGCAACATCAATTGTGCAAAAGTGATAACAATAAACTTACTTCCCAAAAGTGTGAGATTTTTATGTTACTCTTTTAAGGAAGTAATGTCATTCAGCTCCGTCCTCAGCAGCCTCTGCACTAATCTCTTTAGCAGTGGTCAGCGTTTACGTAGCAGCTTTTTCCTCCCCCCCCGTCTTTTTCTGTGGTGTATCAGAGCAGCTCGCCGCTTCATACATCCTGGCAGTTCTACATATTTCTGTATGTCGTGCTTCCATTCCCTCTGTGTTGCTCTGCTGACTGTCCGGAGCGGAGGTCTGGGTCAGAGCTCATTGGAAGGCAGGTCACATGCTTACGTTTTCTCCCTTTGGCAGGAGCAGAACGTTAATGGGGAAAGTTGCTCTTTGCGTTTGTCTTTCGCTCCTTCAAGCGGCGTTAACCATTTTGATGGCCTCGGAACCTTTTTCCGACACGGTTGGAAGCTGAGATTGAAGGCGACAGTGGGAAAATAAAATAAAAACCGGGCCGCTACTGAGGTGTTGCGCTGACATGATGTATTTTTCTTTTCAGCGTCGCCCCCTCCTTCCACTCCCCCCCCCCCCCCCAGGGGAAGACGCTTTACTCCACGATTACGCTGCTCGCGTCTGCAGTGATTTTCCTCCCCAGCGCCGCAACGTAAATAACGCCCTTGCACTTTGCAAATGCCAGATGCTAGTTGGAGCTGCTCAATGCTAAGTGGAACTCACAGCCGGTTAACTCGTCGCCTTACATACATTTCCACCTGCCGTTTGCCTCGGATGGAGAAAGCAGCTATCGCCCCCTTCTGGATAAAATGGCACGCCACACTGCGGTAATTGCGATCTGCGAGAAAAACTTCTTCTGCCTTTGCTTTGCTAACTTCAGTCTGTCTCCCGATAGGGTTTCCATTCTTTCCATCTCTTTTTCTTCTTTTTTCCCTCCACTGCTGACAAAGCAAGGTTCTCTGAGTAAACACAAGATAAAAACGTTGATCCCATCAGGGTTCCGTCCCCTCAGGTTGCCCCACCTCTTTCAACTTTATTACCCCTAAGACTGGAGACTCTGACATTTGGCGCACATGTGGATTATCCCTGCGGCACTGATCAGTGTCATTGTTCTCCAACAGCTGAGACAAGTGTGTGTGTGTGTGTGTGTGTGTGTGTGTGTGTGTGTGTGTGTGTGTGTGTGTGTGTGAGAGAGAGAGAGAGAGAGAGAGAGAGGGAGAGAGTGGGACGGAAGTAGATAAAGAACTGTCGGAGGGGAGTACAGAACGCCGGGTATGTATTGATTGGCTGTTGGGTCGGCTCACCTGAGAGCGAGTGAGTGATCTCGGAAACAGCGTTTTATGTCTGGAGGCTGTCTTCTCCAGTTTCCGACGGGAGCAGCAACAGCAGCAGCGGGAATGGGAATGTTTTGTGGAGATACATGCTTCAAGTTTTAGTTTTTTTTTATTTATTTATTGGGATATCAAAGAGGTTTGTGATTTGTGTGTGTGTGTGTGTGTGTGTGTGTGTGCACCAGTTGGACTCTTGAGATTTACTCACTCTGTTTTTTTTTAGATGTTGCTTGACATGATCCGTCCCCTGATTCTAGTGCCTGAGCCTGCATGAAATCAAGTCTTTTGTCAACCATTGGACAATTACATTTGGAAAAAAAATGCAATTCTGGACCCATCAACGATCGTTCTTCCACTTTGCTGTGTCCTGGTTCTCATCACACAGACCAGAAGGGTAAAGGAAGCCTTCATCGCTAGTCCCGTCACGTCCCGGAAGGTCTGAGTCTGCTCTTTCTCTGTCTCCTCTCTCTCTGCTGTCTTTCCCTCCACCACTCTCCTTGACCTAATCCATCCCAGTGGACGGTTTATTCTGATGATCAAATATGATATCCGGGTATGTTTAATTACAAACTCAATATTGGTTTAGTGCAATAGATTTCTCATCCTAAAACCTTTAAAGAAAAGCATTCACTCCAAAAGTCGACTGAGGCTGAAATAATTTTTGGCACGATAAAAGTCGGTTCTGAAATACAAATACAAATGAACAAAACCAATAAAACGCACATGCACACGCAAAGTAAAACGATGAGGTTGATAAATGTGTCACAGCCGGTCCATCACATAATACTGGCTCGTTAAAAGAAGGTAAATTGACAACACGGGGGCTCTTCTAATCACATAGTGGTTGATGAAGACCTTTAATAATACTATAATATTGATTGAATAAGCCTCTAGGTTGAGTAGTAGCAGATGTTAGCAACACAGAGTTTAATGCAGATGAGAGAAAAGGACCCTGCAAGTGCATAGTAGTCGATTGGTTGGAGATGATTTCACGACGTCAAGCAGTGGAGACGGAATTGTAGCGCGGCTCAAAATGTGAAGCTGCAGCTTGTCGATCGGTCTGTCAGCCGTGTCAACTGCAGCCCTCGGCTGAGAACTCAATCTGCAACGCTCCATTGATCAAAACCACCACCACTGCCACTGCCGGCGCCATGAACTTTGCACCATCCTCCAAACCGCAATGCTTCCACTGAAACTTCGGGTGCCGCACCTGGTGCTGCTTTGGAGACTGGCCCGCTTCCGAAATCCTCAAATTCTTCGTCCTAAGAGCTGGAATGTCGAGGGGATTTGAAGTGCAGAGGAGCAAAGTGACTGGAAAAATCGGCCCCGAGCTCAACCGCTCGTTGCCAGACTCCCGCGTCAGTGCATGTGTGTGTTTTTTGTGTGGCGATCTAGAGCACGATCCGGTTCTCATTCATGCTTTGTCATCATCATCACCATTATCATCATTGCTGATCACCGGTGTGGTATTCATGAACAGCAGGTGCAAAAATTTACAGGGCCAAGGAGTGCAGCCGAGGCAAGCTGAAAAGCAGCTGAGGCAAGCAGCCTGAACGTAGCAGTGTGTCTGCGTAAGCACGTCCACCTTTGCTCCGTCCCATTCAGACCCCCGGAACATGCGGGGGGGGGTAACGGTCCCGATCATGGCAACCTGATGGAGGGGTGGCATCTCCTCACTTGTGTTTACTAAGCGCTGCAGCACCGCTGGGAGCCAAGCTGTCAGCTTTAGCGCAGCCACGTGCCAGTGATGGCTTGTGATCGGTACATGGGGAACGTTCTTGAATTGACGAGTATGAGCGCAACGGGACCACTGAATGATTTCAGTTTTTTTCCCACCTGCAATTGACTATATGTTTACGTGAATCTTTTGAAGTCTCGTCCTTGCAGTGTTTCCTGTAGAACTGAGGCAGTGCCAAAAAATATATAAAACTTCTTTGGCAGCAAGATCAGTATTGGTTCCGATGTTGATATGGATGTGTGATATGAATGTGGATATCAATGAATATCAATGGATATTGGAGAGTTAGTAAAGATCCCCTCTTTGGCCCACATGTCAGTCTGCAGCATTGTAACTTGGTTAGCATGAGCTGACGGTATAATGGTAGTTTAACAGCTATAGCTAGCTCGCTATTTTCTAAGGTTAGGAGTTGATATACTTTCAGAGCAGTTTTCCAATGCTTTGATCTTCCTTTTAAGAGGTTTTGGATGCATCCATCCATCCATCCATCCATCCATCCATCCATCCATTCATCTTTTATTCGTGCTTCTCGTCGTTAGTGTCACAGAAGCCTGTCCCACGTACCTGTAGTCTTGGTTGCGCTCTGACCAAATTGCCAGTTCATCACATGGCAACACAGACATACAAGCCATCAAACCCACTCAAACTCTTGCCTATTGACAATTTTGAGTTGCCACTTGCCAACTGTGCGTGAAGCTGGAGTACCAGGGGAGAACATGCAAACTACACACAGACTCATTCTTGTTCATTCCTTCCGTGTTTGTGTCAGGAGTGTTTTAACCATCAAATTAAGTTAATCTCTTTTTTTTTCAACAGTGATGCCTTGCTGTTTTTACTCCACTGAAGCCTCGTCCCACAGCTCGCTTTGATCCCTTTAATTCACTTTCTGGGTCAAGGGCTGCTAACCTAAGTAAACCCTTTTTTCAGAGGCTTTCTGCTGTGGTCTGATCAAAAGTGAATCTCAGCTGTTTGGAAATTGCGTCTGCGTCTGCGTCTGCGTCTCACTCTCTCTCTCTCTCTCTCTCTCTCTCTCTCTCTCTCTCTCTCTCTCTGTCTGTCTCTCTTTTTTGGAGCGGGTCTGTATTCCTTCAACCTTGACCTCCCTCAGTCTCTCTTCAAGAGCGCAACGGGCGCAAGGCGGCGAGTCCTCGGGGGACGGCGGGAGATGGCACAGGCGGTCAATTAATCAATCACAGTAATTAAGCAAGATAGAGCGAAGGGGAGGAGGTGGAGAGGCTTAGCGAGAGGGGGAGACGCGCGCAATCAATCGGCCGAAAGCGCTCAGCGGACTCCCGTAGAGGACACCGCTTACGTCAACTAGATTGTAAAAACAGACCGACTGTTCTCACGTCGCCTCGCAATGCTGAGTCATCTGCGTGCATCCCGTCTTTTCTGTATCCCTGTTGCAGGTTGACAAGGTTCGGCTGCTGCGGAAATGCACTTAAAGAGCTTTGAATCCACCTGGTATCTCGCCAGAGGCAGCAGTTAGGCGACCCTGAAGTCGAATAAATAGAGCGACGCAAAAACCAGAATCAGCTCGCCGGCAGCGTGGGCAACATTCTGACCGCATTTCAACTTCTGCATTTTTAGTTCAACCACTGACCGTCTCATGAACTACATCAGTCAAAGCGGATCGCAGAGTTTGATCTCTGCCTGTGTGGAATGTGGTCAAAATTCGCAAGCGGAAGACAAAACCATCCGACACATCCCAACGGAGGACGGCAATGCCTGTCTGATCGCAGCCACAACAGAACCTCCCCTCCTTCCTGTAAATAACTCCCACAGCCCCTCCTCCAGCTCAGCGACCTACATAGTTGACAGTTGTCTTTTCCCCCTCTGCAGCTCGGAGAGCTTCAGGCAGTACATCCAAACCCCCCTTTAGATGTGAGAGCACCTCAAAAAGCTCTGATCGCGAATCCAATCAAAATGGATGAACTTGATGGGATAGATGTATATATATATACATATGCACATGTATGTATCACATGGCAACATTTCATATATACAGTACATTAACGGTGGGCATACTTGATTCCAGCTAGCTTGTCAATAGCGGCTGTTGAGTACTGTGGTATAGCAATGGTACTATGTTGATAAAACAAAGAAACAAACACAAAATACAGAATGATATCATTCAGTATTGTAAATGTTGTCATTTAGCGAATGAGCCCCTTCACATTCAGTACAACTGTCTGTTACGGATGATAATCACAAATTAGCCATCTGTAATACTAATATACCAGTTTACAAACACTGCTAAGTGTTAGCAAAACCAAAGGAACCCTTAGAGACAGAATAAGTCATGGACTGAATTGCTGGGTTGGAATGTAACATGTTTTCTTTATGACAGTAGGCTGCGTGTGTGTGTGTGTGTGTGTGTGTGTGTGTGTGTGTGTCACTGTTGTGCGGTGTATTGCGGGTGAAATAGCCCTCCTCTTTCCATTTATCAGACAGAGGCTGTCTTCTTTTGTATGAAGTGACAGGAGGCCAGACGGAATATATTTACAGAGGAACCTTTATGAACTTAGGTGAACGTGCCATGACCGGCAATTACAGGCAACACAACAGTGTGGCTCCATAAATACCGTCCTCTACTGCCTCCATAAATGTTTGCAAGGCAAAGGGTGAGAGGCAATGTTGGCCCTTATCGTGAAAAGCCTTTGCTCAGATATGTCGATGCAAAACTTTTTAGGCTTCAAAAGCAGCAGACATTCGTCTAAAAAAAGATGTCGTTTTGGTTTAACTGCCAGACTGGAAACCCTGTGTGTGTTTAAAATTGGCATTTATTTCCGGCAAAGCGATCCATGACTTAAAGTGACATAAAATGATTGTAAAAGCCTCGTAGAACAATACAGACAGCAGCTTGAAATAGTTTGCATGTAAGAACACATTTACATACACACACTTGACAACACAAGCATTTCAACTTACAAAAGTAGTGTAGCAATGGATGACAATGACCGCATAACATATTTTGGTAATTAGTAGTACTTGTTAGCAAGTAGCCTTCAATAGTAGCTTTCAAGGGTCTGTGATAATTTAGTAATGTTAGCTAGCTCATGTTCCAAGCTATGGCAGTACATTTTATACAGGTGTCAATGTGTTGGTATTTATGTCTTTAAGGTAAAAGATTCTTCAGTATTAGATTGTTAGACATAGTAGTTAGCTAGTAGTACAAGTATTTGATGAATGTTTGTGCTGTGCAGCAGCTAGTGTTAGCCCCGTGAGCGCAAAGTGGCAGTGGTTTGCGATTTCGAGACAAACACTCGGTCCGGAATACACTGGCCGCACACTATTTATTATTCATTTATTTTTTAACTTTCCTCGAGGCTTAAGCGAAAAGCCATAGTGATGCGCTGCTTATTTGATCCATTAGACCCTCTCTGTAAATGGGCTTTTGCTTGTGAGAGATTTTTTGGAGTGTGTCAGCGCCATATTGATCACACGGAGCCGCAGTCTTTCCTAATAGCACTTTCTCCGCCGACAGAGTGGCCACGGAAGCGAGAACGGACAGACAGATGGACGGACGGCAGCGAGGAAAGGTTGATCTGGATAAAGCTGCAGTACAATATCGTTCCCTACGCACAGGAAGAGAGAGCCTTTCAAACCCGAGCTCACCTGTAGCAAGTGGCTCCTATCAGTGCGGAAACCCTTGTGACGTTAGATTGCGTATTTGGATGCTAATGAATTAGCCTAAGCTATTATCCTGTGGCACAGTGCTGTTGACATGGCAACCTTACATCTACATGAATACTGCAGTTCCATTCTTGCCATTGTCCATGTTTTTAATTGGATGCACTCTTTGGAGAAGAGTGACCACAGACTTGGTGGTGCACTATGGGGGGAAGAAAAGAGTTAATTAATATGGGGCTAATCTGGATTCGGCCTCATACAGACAGAATAACATAAGCACCAAAGCCTCAGCTCTATCACCCAACATCAGTGTGGCTAATATCGCTGCATGATTAGCTTCACTATCCTTCCCAGCTTGTGTGTGATGACGGAGATTGCAGAAGGTGCCGTGACCAGCGAAGAGGCAGGTGAGCGAGGCGAGATCGGCCGCCGTTTGGCTAACTAGCTAGCGGTGCGGAACCATTGAGCATTGGAGTCGAGAGGAGGAGTTCAGGCATGAAGGAGCTTTTGAGGCAAAAATACAGATGATAATTACAGTAGTGCCGATAGATTCAAGTCGGAAAATAAAGAGTTGTTTTTTTTAGCTGGTAGTGTATTGTACAAAACAGCCTTGCAAATATTATTTTCCCTTCACTTTGGACAGCTGTGGCGCTAGCTTATCATCTCCGTCTGTTGAATCTGCATTTAACAATAAAATTACACTACTTGTCTCAATGAATCAGAATTGCTGGAGTGAAGTAGACGTTCCCCTTCTGGATCAGTTGACTTGAAGATTTTTTATTTGTGTGCGTTTTTAGTCCATCACCCCTGCATTAGTTCAGTGCATTTTCACCATTCTAATGGTCTTTCTTTCTTCTTTTTCCCTCGTGCCATATCCTTGGTTCCAAGCCTTGGCCTGCTTAGGGCTCAGGAAGCCCCACAGCAGATTATCACAGGCTTTAGCTGTGGTCTTGACATCAAAGGTGCGAGCAGAGAGTGAGGGGAATAGCAGCGCAGCAGAGACACAGGACAGCAAACACTGGCACCAATATGTTCAGGGTGAGAGCAGGACATGGCACCAGGCTGTGCAAACAGCGTTGAGCTGAAGTGGATTTAGAAAAAAAAAAAAAAAAGCCACCAAATGAAGAGGTTGTGAAGGGAAGAGTTGGAGGACTGCCAAATGAGTTTCAGGGAAGTGAGAGGCATTTAAAGAAAGAGGAGAGGACGGATCAGTCCAGGTGCGTTCAAACTGAAGGCTGAATCACATCTCTTGTTTTTGTTTGTTTGTTTGTTTACATTAGCTGTGTTCCAGACTGTGTATTATCATACTTGCAATTTATGTGTATTGCGATGCACTATTATCAATGATGTTAGCGTTATTTCAAATTGCGCACACCACAGCATCTACCGCCATATTGAAATAGGCTGCTGTAGCAAGAGCATGTTAGCTAATGATATGTCCAGTCTGTCATTGGAAGCAAATAGTGCAGTGTTTTCTAAACTTTTCAATGCACTTTCACCAAAGTATTGGAATTGGAATTCACTTGGCCTGTTAGATTTAGCTTCCTGATCAAAATGATATGGAATTAATTATATTGTTTACTTTTGATCACAATGAAATCTTACCGTAGCTCAAACATAAATAAATAAATAAAAGAGCCAATGAAATATCCCTGCCTGCCTGGAAACTGGGCTGTTGTGGCCTGCACAGTATGCAGTTGATTTCAGGATAACAATCCTGCAACACATATTGCCTGGTCTGTTAACTTGATGCCTCTTTTCGTAGCACTTGACTTGGCTGCACACAGAGTTAACTTGCCCCCGGCTACAGTTCACGCTGAGCTCCGTTTGTGGCTTTAGCATTTTCAGCAACCACCTCCACATGTGCCGGCATCGCATGGTTGCGTAAACATCAGATCTTCTTTTTTGTTTTCTTTTTTTAATCAGATGCAGACGTGTCTGATTTTTTTTTTTTCCTGACAAATCCAATACAAACTCTAGACACACACCTGTACACATGTACACACTCAATCTGGAGGCTGGTAGAAGATTTTTATTTTAAATTTGAATCATGCATACCGGGCAGTAGTTAAAGTTAAGGAAATTGTTTGTCCTGATTGGCTTTCCGTTGAAAACTTCATCAGCTCGTCAAGCGGAATTCAGGAAGTGGGCGTTCATTCTCGCGCTCACATTTCCCACAGGTGCTTCCAAGCACCAATGCAATCTCACAAGTGGCGACTTCGAGGCTAATCAAGAAAACACTACGGCTCGGGGAGCCGTGTGCGACGTCCCGAGACGGAGAAATCGTGAACATAAAATTGTGCACACGCACACGCCCACGTGCACTCGCTGCTATAAACACCTACACACCAGAGATGTATTTTTAGAGGGGAGCGACTCGGCTGCTCATGGGCAAGACTTTAAAGTTACACCATTTATTAGCTGTGGCTAATTGAGTCCAGTGGGATCCTTTGTTGTCGCTGAGTCAAAGGTATATACTAGAGCAATCAAACTGGCACCATATACTGTAACTCCATACAGCGCACCCTCTGACTCATCGCACTGGAGTTTTTCCTTTGCATTAAAGTCCGTCAAAACAAAGCAGTTTTATTTGTCCCTGAGTGACAGGCATCATGTGGCAAACTCGCAAACAAACAAATCCTATAAAGTCTTCAGCAAACTTTAGAATGACATTTTTATTTTTAACACCGCACTTATGTGGTTGTTGACATATGGCTTCTGTCAGGAGCAAATAATGATCTCCATTGGGTTTTATGTCTGGGGCCTCATATTCATTTTTTTGGAAGTGAAACAGTTGTCACTGTCAGACTGCAGACGCTCAGGCTTCCACTTTTCTTTTTTTTTTCCTTTCCTGTAACTGGTAGAAATCCATTTTGATTTCTCTTTTCAAACAAGCAGCCGGGTCTTATTATACCGCACGCCTGTAAACAGTGTTTGCACACTAATATCGGCTTTGAGCTACATCGTCCTAATGTCACACAGCAAATAAAGCACAAAGGAAAGCCGACGAGGAAAGATGGTGGAACACGCTGAGTGAGAAGCCGGAGCTTCTGTGGGAATCAACAACACATTCTCCCCAGGATCCACAATAGTTTTCATTGTCAAACTCAATTACTGTAACAGGCATGGTTGTGTAGTTTGCTGTCCTTGCATTTGTTGCCTAAACCATTCAGTGAGCCATGAACAGTTTAGAGCTCAAGAGTCATTTTTACACATTAATAAGTCATGATTCCTCATCTCAATTAACGTGTTGGCTCACCAGTCTGCACCACTACTAGCTAGCTAAGTGCAGACAAGTGATAACATTGAGATGTGAGAAGATGATAACATAAAATTATATTTCATTTCATAATTTATACATCTGCAGTTACAAGTGTCGCACAATAGTAGCATGTTGTCTGGTCCCTTCTTAGCAGTTAGCTAGCTAGCATTAGCAGGGACAAGTCAGCAAATTAGTTGATAGAGACGAGAAAAGGTCATTGGTCAGTAAAGTGTGTTTTGAACAATTCATCGAGGACTTATGATGCAGCCAGAGCGACATACTGACCTTGGATAGCCCCAAAGCCTCCCGCTCTGAACCCAAAGATACATGGCTGCAACTGGCCGGGACGGAACGAAAACGAGATCTCCATAGCACTCTTGTCTTTGTTAATTATCCTCCATGGGCTTTGACCTTTATTGCCACAGAGCTGCAGCGGCATGTGCAGCTCCACCTCCAGGTCCTGTCCCTCTCGCTCAGGACGCCGACATGCGGCAGTTTACCCCATGTGACCGCCATCACTTGCGGGCTGAGTCTGTCAGGGCGACGCTGATGATGATTGACAGCCAGCAGAAGATCTCCGTCACGGCGGCTGTATTCACATTCACAGCGGCTACGGCGAGACACCACAGGAACCCTCGTGGCTTTGACGGTATCGGGCACATGGAAGTTGTTGTGTTTTTGTTTACAACTTTTCAGTTTTCGATCTCGAGAAGTTAAGGTACGTGCTGTGCCAGCTGTCTCATAAATGTTACGAAGGGCTGGGAAGGAGAATGTTGTTTGTTGGGTGTTCTTTGTTTGTTAGATTGATTTTCAAGTCCTTGGATGTTGCGATGCGAGTGAAACCTTCTCCGTATAACATGGTTGGCCTGATGCAAGCACCCATCCACTCCAGGTTTAGGACCAAAAGGTCTCTCTCAACTCTTTGATCGCCAAATCTGAATACAACAATCAGATGTCTTTACTGCCATTCCAGTAAATTAGGTGCTGCACACAGTTTCTAATAACTGCAAGGGGGGGGGGAGGGGGGGAATAACTTTACTTATCAGTTAGAAACTTAAAGGGGACCTATGATGCTTTTCCACTTTTCTGAGCTTTAAAAACTGTTACAATGTTGAACTCTATCGTCAAACGATCTCGATATCGTCAAATAATGACGTTCATGCGTTTGGACGTGAGCCCTGCAAATTGTTGGGCATGGTTCTAAACGCTCAGTTCACGGAGATTTTTTCAACACTGGGCACGGCGTGGATGAAGTTCGGAACCTTGAGGAAGAAGGAAGAAGAGCTAAATCCGTCGAGCTCGCAACTCAAGGTGCCTGGACAAGGTGGAACCTTCTCAAGAGGACCATCACGTGGAGTGAACAGCAGTGATCTGGCCAATCACGGCTGACCCGCCAACCGGAGAGTGTAGTGGTTAAGGGTCGAAACACTCGATGAACGTTGGAGACCACCTGATGACCTCTCATCCAGGCCAAGGCTTTATCCATTAGAAATGGATTATCACAGCATCTTTGATGTATTTACAAACTGATCAAATAAAAATTTAAGTCCCAACATTCATCATATGATGAATAGATTATTGCCAATGATGAGAAGACCCATTTAACAGCACAAGTACAAAAAATAAAGTAAATTAACTATTAGGTAATTGTCTACTGCGTTGGCTCAATTTCACAAAAAAAAAATCAATGCATAAAAATAAAAGAAATCAATGCAGTTGTTGCTGGATGTTTAGAGTAGGATACCGGGCACCAAAGCTTGTGGCCGTGATCTCATTGGCTGTATGAAGTAGTGACAAATCAGTCGTTCCAACTGGGCTGTCTTGGCTGGGAAAGTCGAAACACTCGTATAATGTTTACAACAAAACATTAAAGCTCTTGCTTTTGTCTTTAAAGAGCAAATGTTGGCCCGTCCTCCCAAAAGCTGCCGCCACTAATTGGTTGATTAAAGTACAGACAACACAAATCGGCAGCGTGCACACCTTTTCTGAGCGTTAGACGCTCGACGGGCCTCAATTCCCTCCACGAGTGGAGCCAGAAGGCAGACAGACGCTGCCGTAGAACCGGACTCAGCGTGAGCCGTCTGAAGCTCAGATTTGCTAAGCTGCTCTCGTTGCTTGATCCAGCCCGAGTGGCATTAACTTTGTGTTGATTATCCGCTAGAAGAAAGGCGGCAGAGAAAAGCACAACTTTTTCATTCCCTTGGCCACGCTCTCCTGTCTTTGCCCAGTTTGGGCCTTTGCTGGCTTTAAAGGGACGGTTGCGCTGATTAATGTGCTCATAATGGCCGTGGAGAAGGAGGGGAAGAGGTGATTAATACTGGTCATTTAAATAGTTAAAGGCTCCGCCGAGAGTGTTTTTGCCTCGCCAGGACCGGGCGTCGCTCTTCCCTCGCCCTCCTGGCCCACACTCTACCTCTCTCTCCCTCTCTCTCTCTCTCTCTCTCTCTCTCCCCCTCTGTGTGTGTTTTGCATATTGCACAAGGGGTGATTTATGCGTTTCCCCTCTGACTCGAACTCTGAAGCAGCTGCCGTTGCGAAGTGGATGCATGTTTTCATCTTCCCGAGTCGTCTCGTGAGGGACCCAATGGCATTGCGGTTGAAGAGGATAGTTGTTGTTTGCTGAAGACTCCACTGAGCTGAGCAAATGCTTTGGATCACAATATTGTAAAGCGTGACAAATATAGACTGACCTTAGTGCTGGTGGCACTATGATGGCATTATAGAAGTGTTATAGAAGAAGAAGGCCTTATTAATCCCACAGTGGGGAAATTAGCAAATTATAGGAATGTATTGTCTGTTATAGCAATAGTCACTTGTTTAAAATGGGAAATGCTATTCACAGCTTCAAAATATAAAGTCAGTAATGTAACAAATTCTGAACTTTTAACAAAAGGAATTGTTAATATTAGGATCCATAATGTAGAAGATTATCTTTACCCATTTTTGTAACAAAAATATATAAAACCATCTTTTATCATTTGACTTTGTTCATTTCTCAGGATGTGTCTTTGCTAATGCTAACACTTCTGGAAATCAGCCACTTGTGATGTCATAAAGGAGACTGATGCTGCCAGGTTTGTGACTCCACCCACAGCCAGGTGTTTAATCTTCGAGGCCACCTTCTGTTTTTCATACCATTTTTGAAAAAAACTTCAAATTTAGCAGGAGGCTGAAACCCAGGGCAAACACACGGTCAAGAGTGCTGCTGTTTTACTTTTTCTCAGCATTTGTTTGAATAAATGTTGGTTTTCAGGCCTCTCCACTGGAGGATAGAATTTGGGAAAATGGCAGAAAATCCAAACGGGGTTAAAAAAAGAAAAAAAAGAAAACAAAAGTACAATGTAGGCCGTCTGAAGCGCATTAACAAGCACGTGGATCCCTCAGGTGTGGCCTTGAAAAAGGAGCGCGGGCGTTTTCCATGCGTGGAAAAGCCTTCCGCTGAACGGTTTGAGCTGCGACACGACCGCGCCGTCTCAACTGGCGCCGCGTTCGCCTCTGTAAACAACTGTAAACACGGCTGTCAGATGGCACAAACTCTGTAATGACACCCGTCTGGCAGCCGAGCTCTCCTCTCTTTCCGCAGCCCCCCCCCACCCCTTCTTCCGCCCATGGACCGGGAAACTGAAACGGATGCGCCTGCAAAACAATAATCAAATGAAGCAAAATAACTTTTATTTGGCCGACTAATCCGAATGAGAGAGGGGGAAAAAAAGAAAACCAAAGCACCTGCATGTTCTCAGCGCTCTGGCGTCATCGCTCTCTGTCTGCCACGCCGGCGTCCATACGCCAACCCTCAGCGTATTAATATGGAAGGATCTCTGGGGCCTTTGAAGCCTTGTCAGCGGCCCACCCAGCCTAATGGCCGAGGCTATTAAGGCTTCATTAATCTACCCGGCGCGGGTAATAAGGGACGAGGCGCGTTGTGTTTGCCTCCATCCTGCGAAAACCTCTGCGGCTGTAGACGGAGGGGAGCAAAAAAAGGTCTTATTTAGTCACTGGTGGGGTTGCTGGAGGTGGAAGCTGGGCACGGTGGAGGCAGCAACGAGTAGGGGCGCTAATCATTAGCACTATCACCGTTAGCATCTTTTTTACGTCACACTGAACGACTGAAGTCGGAAGACGGCTCGGGCTAAAAATAGTGACGTCGTCAGTGCTATCTTGTGCTTTATGGTTTTTTTCAGCTTGGTCAGAGTGGCTGCTACTTTGCATATAGGCTCTCAGACGTATTCATGTCGCTGTCCCTCGCACTGAAGCTCATTCGTAACATCCTGCCTTGATCGCCTGCCGCTGCCAGGCGAAATTGCGTCCAACCCCCTATCGGCTTCGCTATCGTTTTCAATTTCAATTTATAGACGACGGCCTATTTTTTTCTGTTTTTTTATACGTATATATATATATTTTTTTTTTGCATCACATTGACGCCACAATTTGCCATGGCTCCATCATTTCCTCATGCCGCATTCCGGACTGACCTGGCGGTGGCGGTGGGTAGCTGGGGTTTGGAATTTATGGTGCTGCCGCTCAGGGCAGATAGCCCCTCCGATCAATAAATCTTCTTTAAGAGACTAAGAGCCATAGACTTTCTGACAAGATTTTATGGTACCTAACTACAACATGCCCTTTGCCGTAATAAACAATTATCTTTACATTATTTTCTTGTCTCTCCTGATAGAAATAGAGGTCCCGGTCGCTCCGGCAGCGTGCCGCAGCAGTCATTGCGTCTGATTTATTCGTAAGCCGTGGCTGTTTACTCTTCAAAACAAATCCACTTTACTGATAATCTGGTAGGATTAGATTTATCTCAGGTTTCCATCAGGGAAATATCTCCTTGTGTAATATCCTATACAAGAAGAGACCAAACTTTAAGCCAATCAGTTCCAAGCAGAATAGTCAGGTTTGTTTAGTAAGTTGGAAACTTCCCAAGAACGGTGTTATCCACCTATTAAAAGACCTTTCATGCTGTTTTTATGCTGTTGTTTTAGTGTGAGATTTGTTGTGTAATTCTGATAAAACTGCTGCAATAATGTTCTTGGTTGCTTTTTTTTTTTATCCTGGTCTTCTTCTGTGGTTTTCAGAGTCAGTACTTCTCACCCTCGAGGCCGTTTCTTTCTTCTTCTTTTTTCCCATAGCTTTAGCAGAAGTATTAGCATTAGCAGCATTTTTAGATTTTTAGAATTGATTGAAGTGCTCTGTGTTAGAGGTTTTCAAAATATGCGTATTCAGAGTTTGGACTTGAATTCTAAATGACACAACGCAGTAAAGTGGAGCCTTGAGAAAGTTGGACTGATGAGTGTGTTTATCGTTAATATGTATTCATATATCTGTCTTGTTCTCATGTAAGCGTGAGCCGACTACGACTGCACATGTGGACATCTTTACATTCCAGGGAGTTATGGGTCACATAAGATGAACTCAGTGAGTTAATGGACACTTTATGTGGTTTTTGTTGTACAGCGCAGCTGCAGTAGGTACCACAGGAAAAGGTGTCGTAGAGGGTTTAAGGTTGGTGCTGACTCAGCAGGGAAGCAGATGGGGAGACCTTCTTCAAACCGAAAGGGCTTTTTTTTATGACAAATGGGTCTTTGTCACTGGTGATGGATAAAACCGCAGTTTGATAAAAGGAAATAATACATGAAAAAAAGGCTCACAAAGACATAAATACCTTTTTTAAAATGTGGATAAGGCGTCCCTAAAAGACCCCTGAGTGCTCGCTATCTGCCGTGAAATGGCTCTCGGCCGGCAGACTAATAAAGGCCAACGGAAAGAGAGATCAGGCGTTATCAGGCGCGGCGAGTGTGTCTGCTGTATACAAATGAAGAGAAATCAGGCTGCTTCCACCCTGCCCTGATAACTTAGAGGTTTAATACCAGCTGGTCTGAAGTTTAATTTAGTGTGTGGACATGGGGTCAAGGGTCGCTTCAGATGGAGTTGAGATGATTTTTTTTGTTTGTTTGTTTTGTTTTGTTTTTTGAATTATGTGATAAAAGAAAATGTACAGTTAAATTGTGTGATAATTGTTTATATTGGACATATCTCTTTAAACATATCCATAGATGTATGCAGTTTATGTTTCTAAAGGACAACAGAACAAAATCTTTTTTGTAGCCGCCACTTCATGTTCCTTGTCTCTGTTGCTTTTTGTCGTCTTTAATCACCATTGCTCTCTTCACCGTACATCTTGATTTGCCATTTGCTGTCATCCTGACTGTCTGTTGAGGCTTCAACTGTTCTGCCTTATTGCACTCTTCGTGCTGAAATCCCCTATTTACATTCACAACTGTTTCTCACCGTTTCACCACTCTGCTTTGGTCTGATTTTTAGTCTTTGAGGAACAGAAAGACAGAGCAGATAATGCTAAATGTGGCACCCAATTGCGCGACACATTGTCCCCTCAAAACAAAAAAAAAGAGCCAGAGAAAGAGGCGTGAGCATGACAGTGGAAAGGGATTACTGGGTGTGACTGTAAAAGACAGAGAACAATTCTAATCTATACCAAAAACAGCAACAATTGTGAGAGCCAGACAAAGGGCCTGCAAACGCAGCAGTGAAACAAAAAAAGCTCTTTCATGTTTCTTCCTTTTTTTCTTTTTCTTTTTTTTTAGCTGGTGCATTAGCAGGAAACTTTAAACGGGGCGTGAAATAAAAATGGCTTCGTCAGCGACCCCCGGACTAATTAAAAGAAAGCAAATACACGGAGCTCCTGGGGGAGAGAAAAAAAATCAGTGGGTGGACAGCAGGAGGGACACTTGGGAAGCCGAGGGAACCAAAAATAAATGTTTTGGTTCTGTGTTATGGCAGCTCTTGGCTTCCAGGATGACTCATTCCCTGCGTGGAAGATAGGAGCGTCTCATCCTGCGCCCGTTCCCTCCCCCCTTCCTCCCACCATCGTTTCTTTTTCCTTTTTTTTCCCCCCTGCACAACTTGGGGATCTCGGAACGATTGCCACAGATTAGAATCGCTGATCAGAAGAGGGACTGAAGATACACATGGGGGCACATGAAAATATGTAGCTGGAGGCTGGAGAAACGTCTGGAAAGGATGGAAGACGGGAACAACTGGGATGCCAGATGTCCGCTCTGGAGTCCGTCGACTGATTTTCACAGCCGATGCTCCACAGAGCTAAACATGTGGCTCAAAAAAGTATAATTGGATAAATCAGTTGAGACAGTCAACATGTTCAGCTCAAGTTTGAGGTTAACATCAGAAGATTATGCAGAAAAGGGATGGAGGTGGAGGGGGGGTGGGGGGGGGGGGTTGCGGGTGCTGGAAATTAGAAGCAGATTACAGGAGGTTAATTAAATCCGCTAAGAGACTTTTGATATCTTTGAGATCTAGAGTGACTGATGATAGATCGTCTCATCTGAAGGACCATCAAAATGAAGCTTTGTTTCTCTTTGCCGAAGGACCGGAAAAGTACACAATACCCAACTCACAATGAGTTACCAATGAGTATAGAAGGCTAAGAGTTTTTATTAACACTTGAAATAGGCTTTTTGTGAAAAAAAAAAACCTTCTATGATGAGGTTGTTCAAAAAATGTATACTAATACTGTAAATATTTGGCCTTGTGCATTTTAAATGCAACTTTTCTCGATAGCAACAGTGGCTGAAGGGCAGACTATTAAAATAGCTCAAGTTTTAACCTTTTCACAATATATTTTCAGCATGCTTAGAACATCAACTTTGTGCTGCGTCATTGTTGTTGAACCATTTTTTTTCCCACTTCTGCCACCATTTCCGCTTTTATTCAGACCTCTGATGGGCCAATGCGTAATGATACTAGGACGTTGTATCAACACCTCTTGGTTCAGACTACACCTGACAACCGCCAACTGCCTGCGTGCAAGGTTGCACCTTGCCAGGATTATTTGAAATTTCCCATTGGTTTATCTCATCGGTGTACATGCCCCACAAATTTGCTGCTCCCTGCAGGTTGTTGTCGGGAAACGGATATCTGCAACAGTTGAGCGCCATCGGTAACCAGTTTTAAAGAGACATATCTGTCATATAAAATATTACCATTGCAGCCTGTTCCAAAGCAGGAACAAGACCAGGATGGATGGATCACCTCAAAATCCAATTGTTCTCTGCCGTGGTTTAAAACCTCTTCGTAATAAGGGTGTAGAGGCTGACTCCCCTGTCAGCACGGCACTATTCATCCCCGCGAACACAGAACTGAAAAGCATAAAGATGTGACAGAACTTGCAGGGCCATTCTTCCAGTGTTTGGAAGAACGGCCTCGTTTTCTTTAGGAAAATGAGGCTTGTTTTACAATGAAAAAAACAAAATATTGAAATCCACCCCTGTACGGTAATAAAAGGCCACTGTATTTTCATAAGGTAGAAGTAAAAGGACTGCTATGTTGAGTGATTTTTTCGGATGCTTTTGTTAGCACTATGCGACAGGGTTTGGTGATTAAAAAAATAAAATATGTCTTTATAACACACACATGACGCACACCAAGGTTATCAAAATAAGCGTGTTTTGCTACTCCTGAAAAAGTGACCTTGTGTTTTTCTCCGCGCTGAACAACGTCTGTGTGGCTTCATTGGCTTGATATCGTGATTGCACCTGCTCCGCGTAGGTGGCAACGTGAGCGCTTTCTTTTTTTTATTTATTTTCTCCTTTATGAAGAAAAAAAAAGTTCAAAGCTGCAATGCACCACCTCATCTGCATAATCCCAACCTCGCTTCCTCCAATTCATCCACTTTGATGATGAGTTATTTTCTCTCTCTTTCTCCCTCTCTCAATCTCTCCCGTCCTCTGTCGTAAAACATTAGCTAATGGCAGTAAGCACCGGGGGGTAGTCGCTTGTCTCGTGTCTGTCTTTCTGCTCATTGTTCCATCAATGTTGGAACAATCGGTGTGGGATTCGTTCGGGAATCACAGATATCTGGTGTCACTGAAGGAGATTTGAGAGCCAAAGAGGTGTGGTTTGGGGATGTATCTGTGATTCTAGCAGATTGATCCAGAAATGATGCCAGAAATAGACTTTTCACAAGCAGTCCGCCATGGTGGGGGCTTTCTTTTTTTTTCCCCTCCCCTGTTGTGAACCCCCGCCAGTTCATTTTCTCAATCTATTACCGATTTTGCAAGTTGCGAAACGGTTCCCCCTCGCAAAGTTAGTCTGCATCCACTTTAACGCTCGTTTATATACCTCATGTTGACCTTTATGTACCATACCGGGCCCCTTATTGCACAGAAGCTTGGGGCGTTATTGTTTTAAAAGGGAAAGCTCTGACTGTGCACTCTGGAGCGCCTTCATTATAAAAAGTGCAGAGGGGCAGAATATTTTTTATCAACGTGGATTTATGCTGTTTAGCTTTAATGAATGCCAGGAAGTTGCTGTTACTGATGGGCTCCCACTAAAGAAGCTCGCTCTAAATTAAAAAAAATAAATAAAAATAATACAATTGACTGAATTCATGTGTCTATAAGAGGTTACAATCCAGCAGTAATCTCAGGAGACCAGGTGATATGTTTACAGTTTGACACAGCAAAAAGTTTGGTGAATCAATTATGATTTCTTGTACTTTTTGATTTGTGGGCCAAATTGCTGCTGACATGCATTTGGTCCTTACCAGCCTTGGATATACCAACCTGGATGTATGAAACAATAGATCAGATCGCGCAAACGCCGATTTCCCCCTCTCCTAATGATGCAGATCTTTTCAGCGGTGCCACCAGGGGGATACATCGTGTCAACCATGTTTGCAGGGTTTGACTGCGCTGCCAGGTTCAATATCATTAGTGCAGTTTTACCTGTCTGCTCACACAACGGAAAAAACCAACAGCTCGCGTACGCAAACCACAAGAGGGGAGGGTGGAAGGGAGACGGATACGCAGAGAGACGGGAGGCGGGTCGAGCTGCCTGGCAAAGCATCGACGTCTATCCCTGGATGGGAACTCGCTGGAATCTTTGCAAGTAAAGGTGCGGCAAGTTGCGGATTCTTCAAGTTGTCCTCGCAACCACCCGAAGAGCCCCAGAGGATCGCCGGATGTTTCTCTGCAATAGCAGAGGCTGGAGACGAGGGGATTCTCAGGTTGTCTCCGTAATGTCCCTGCGTTGTGAACACAGCCTCTCAAGGGGGGGAGACAGTGTCAGAAAACCCTCTCCGCCTCCTCTTTCCAGTACAGCATGTCTGATATTCAGAGGTTGCAGTTCCCTTTTCAGCCAAGGATGGACCGACCGCTAGTTTATTGATCGGGTCGTGTCATCAAACCCTCAGAGGCATACCTAAAGGAATCAAAAAGAGAGGGCCCCGAAAAACAGCCAGAGTGAGTCATCAAATAAACCCGTTGACTATTTATATCCCCAGCTGACGTTTAAAACAGTGATAGTAATCTGACTTGAAGCAACAACAAAGCGGATATAAATGTTTTCATGGCCTGGCATCCCATGGTTGCTGATTCCCAACGTAACACACCCAATTTCAGATTTATTGTTGCTGTGCTTACCTGCGGGATTCTAGTGGAGGATCCTTGTGTAATGACCTCACAAGGAGCTGCCTCACTATTGGCAAGAAAATTAAAAAGGTTTAAAGCACCATGGACTGGCAACACACCCACATTTCCTGAATGTCGCCCTCCCCTCCCACATCAGTCCTCCTCCTCTTCCTCACCGTGCTGATGAATGCCGTCCTTGGGATTGGCCCTGGGATGTTATTGCCGTTTGTTTATTGTCCTGTTTGATGGGACGGCTCAATTATCGCCGCTGCCCTTAAGGTTGACCTTGGAAACTCATTTGTTTTTGCCCCGTTAAGCGCAGATCCAATAGCGGCCGCAGACTGCCGCACCTGTTTGGATGCGCACGCATTGTCTTGAACCTTGTTGATTTGTATGCAAGTGTGCCGTGTACAATGCGCCCAGAAGGGCTCCATGGTAAAGACGATCTGGCGTCACACAACGTTGACGATAATGATGATGAAGGAAGGAGACAATTGAGTTGAGACGCTTCCATTTTGCTGCACTGTTTGTTGCTCATTTTGTCGCTGGGCCAAGATAATCTGAGCCATTAGCCTCCGCAGGGTTCTCCGTCCACTTAATGCCGGTTTATTCCTAATGTTCCCGCTCACTGTGACTTTGACGCCGTCCACCTTGGGTTCTTTTAAACAGGTGTAATAAATCAAAAAGTGAGCTGCAGTTGAACAAGCAAAGAAATAAATTCTTCACTTCCATAAATAGAGCTGCCTGAGTTTTATAATTTTGTCCTGCTTCTGCGCCTACTTCAAACTTGGCAGTATGCCTTTGGGCTGTTTTTCTTTAATTTCACATAGCGCAACTGGAAAGGTCACGGTGCACGTAAAAAAAAAAAAAAAAAGTATATATAGTGAACAAATAAAAGCAGCCAAGTATCAAGTAAGTCCTCTGTCAGACCTAAGTGTTTAATGTTTTTTAGCTCCTCTCTAATTGGAGACTCGGCCTTTGATGCAGCACCAAATGCGACGACTCAGACGAAAACCCCTCTGTTAATTTGCCCGGCGGGACTCGAAACTTGTGTGTGGCCTCATGGTTTCGTACTAAGAAGTTTTGGCGTACTTTTACACTTAAAGGCGGTTTCTAATTACTCCACTGTCTCTCCTCAGCCGATCCCCCTTTTTGCTCCGCGGCACTTTTCGCACTGATTTTGACACAGTTCTTCTTGTAACACTGAACTGGAGTACGCCGCTATAACACTATATCACAGACTCGTGACAGTGTTTGATGTGAGGCCTTTGCAGGGAGGAAAAGAGAGAAAATTTTCACACATGCGCTGCTGCTGCTACGCTACATTTCTCTTTTTGCAACGGCATGAAACACCGCGGTACGGTCCCCAATCAACTTGGTTTTAATTTGCCCCGGTATTGGATTTGGAAGGGCACATCCTCCATCACTGCCCTATATTATCAAACTGTTTACCTGAGGGAGAACTAAACTTCTGAGCCACGATTCCGACGAGAGCCTTATGTTTGAGTTTGCTGATGATGTTTAATCATAGAGCCGTGACGTGCAGCTCCAGACAATACGCATTGACACAATACACAAAGACTTGGCGTGCTGTTCATCCAAAAAGAAAACTTCCCTCAATCATTGTCCATATGATGTGCGCAGCAAGGGTTGAAAATGAGCTGCGGGGAGTGGAATGAAAGAACTCCTCAGAAGATTTAACAAGTCTTTCTGATGGGGCCAAAGGTCCGGCCATGAATAACACATGAGCGCAGGGAAGAGAAACAGACGTTTTGGCTTTTATCAGACCGGAGCGTCTGCCGGAAATGTTGGGCACGTTGGCGCTGATGGGCCTGCAGTCCTGCGTCTGAGGCCAGTGGAGGGGTTAACCTCCACTTCAACTCCTTGCTTTGTATTTCGTCTGGGAAGACACAAATGATCCTGAGATCTGTATCAGTACTTTGGCCTTAACTTAAAGCATAGAGGTTGATAGTTTTCTCCTCTTTTTTTGGTTGGGTTGCAGTTTGAAGAAATAAGTGAAAAAGGGTTCAGGGTCATGGGTTTGTTGTTTGGAGTGGGCGGCTCTGCCCAGCCATTCAAAACCCTCCAGTGTGCCTCTGCTCTTGGTCAAATCTGAAGGTCACGACTGCAGCTCTACCACCGTTACTCCACAGTTGAGGGTCTTCACCACCGGTTTTCATCTCCCTGCTTTTGTGTAGATTTTGCAGTTTGCTGAACACCAGTTGGGGACGATAGAGTGCACCTGAAACCAGACTGCTATCAGAATGTTGAATTCAGAAAATCCCCATCACTATATGTTTGCATGCCTTGTGTTCAGTAAGGTATGCTGTTTAATACCAATCGGACATCATTATTTTGCAATTACACGTTCTGACTAATTAGTTTTACCAGCAAAGGGCGTGTGTATCTTTTAAAAATGACAAAGCAAAGGGCGAGTATGGTGAGAGCTGTATGCGTGTACACTCTGGAACAACACTCTGGTCTCATTTGAATGCTGAAAGTTTAGGTTTTTAAAAGTCACAGTGACCTCCGGTCTGCTGTAAAGACCAGGACCTGCATACTAAGCAGTGTGCTGATTGATCTGCCTAAGTAGCCGCAATCAACAGGAATGTCCCTCCAGAAAGTGCCGCGTCCCGCCTGCCTGCACATGTGCCCACACATGAATGCATAGGCTGCGTTTCAACCGAGCGGCCCCTCTTAAGATCCTTTGATCTTTCCGTGGCCCTGGATCCCCTTTGACACTGAATCTCCACCCATCGCTGATTATGCATAGAATGAGGTGACACCTTGAACCCTTGAACAGAAAACAGTGACATGGGATGATGAATATGAAGCAGATTAAAGTTTTTTTTTTTTTTTTTTTGGCGACAAAGAGGTGCTGAACTGCATGGTGATGATGACCGCCCTTCAATAAAACCTGACCTTGCACCCAATCTCTCCTTTTAGAATCCTTTGACTTTATTCCATATTCATCCAACTGGGTGGAGGGTACAGGTGATGACTTGCTACAGATTGTTAAACCAGGTAACAGCTCCTGGCCTCCTGCGTGCTGTGTTTTGTGACTCTTTTAATCTGGAAAAGGCATCCAGCTCTGATAAAGCTGTATAACAGCTGCTGGCTCACAGTCACTGCCTGAACTTTTTCTTTCTTCTTGAAATGATTTTTAAAAGTGGCTAGCAACATTTCTGCCCTTGTTGAAACTTTAATTTCCAGTTTATGAAACATTGTTTTTTTTTAAGCCTCGTAGTGGAGGTTGGCAAGATGGATGAGATTGATCTTAAAATGGAAATCAGGTTCCCATGATCTTCTTTTATGGTTTTTCAGGGCAACACTTGCTTTCTACACTGCTTAATTTCTCTTGTACCTCCCAACATTTTATCCATTATGGCAGCTGATTGGCAGAGGCCAATTTGGAAATGCTTTTGGCTGGGAATGATAATAATAGATAATCAAGATCCCAGAGTTAAAAATCTGATGATCAGCTGCAGTGCAAGGAGTAGATGAAGCCTGAACGTGAAGGAGTTGCACTGTCATCATTATAGAAAGCTTCTCTGAGCAGGAACACATGAAGGGCCTTCATATTCTTAATCAAGTCTTCATCACAGCATGTGAGGACTGTCAGAAAGCTCTCTGAGTCATTCACAGCTCAGCTCCCCTCAGCTCCCCTCAGTCAGTAACGCTAGTATTTGCCCCCATCACCTGGCCTTGCCCAAAAATACACTGCTTGGACAATTGCCAGATGTCTGAGTCAGACCGAGGAGACTTTGGGACCCAGTACTGGAACCTGATTTAGCTCCGCACTCTCAAGACAATTCAGCATAAAGTGTAATATGTTCAGCCAGAGAGCACGGAGAAGTGTGAGGCAAACAGGAACTATACAGCAACACCCATAACATCCTTCAGCAGACCTTCATCAGACAGCTTAGGACTTATATAGGTCCCTATGGTCACTTTCACTTCAAAACTTGAAGCAGAGGTGACATTGGACCGAACTCAGAATCCCAAGTCCTTTTTTGGCTCAGTTTTGCATGTTATTAATTAGGAAATAATGTCTATTGATGTCCTGAAATTCAAACATTAGCTCTTATTTGTACCTTCTGTGATGAATCGTTGCAAATTCTCATGAGAGGGTGCTTGGCAGGCAGCCCAAATTATATGGTGTTGCTTTAGATATGAAAATATCTCACTACAGTAAAATGTGCGTTTGTGTGTGAGCGCATGTGTGTGTGTGTAGGTTGAGGTAAATTACGCAGTGTTACTCATTTGTCTCAGAACCAGCGGCGGCCCTGGAGCCTGAGGTCATTCTGGCACTTTCCACTCGGCCTCATATTTCCCCCTTCCCCCGCTGAAATGATAAAGCTTCACCCGAGGCGGCTGACTGCCGTTATCAGTCTCACGCTCAGCGTTGTAAGTCAGGACCAGTGTCGTGCAACATGGCTGCTTCATGTTCATCTTACCATGTAGCCTCCAGGCCACTGCGAGAGTCCTGGAAAATAATGCAGCCAGATAAAGGATAAATAACCAAGCTCATGTCTGAAAATATATTAAGTAAAAACAAAGTGGTTTGCTATCGGGGTTGTGGTGTTTTCTTGAATTGTTTTGTTTAGAAAACTTATTTTTTATTCATGTATGAGGAACTGAGTCCAAAGCTCGTGACACTGCTATCAGACTAGAGGGGAAAGGTTAACCTCATCATATTTTTGAGTTATTAAACTTGGGTACAATTTGTATTTTACCACGTACGTCCATCATCTGCTGTGAAGTTTAAACTTAAAAAAAAATAAAAAAAACACAGACACACACATTTAAAACTTTCCTGATTCATGTTTTAAATTGTGTTTGCCCTCTGCTCATTATTAAAAGTTTATTTTCCAAACTCTGTATATCTTCCGCTGGCCCCCTTCAGGTGAAATGATGTTCATGAACTTCTGCATTGCGCTTCAGTGAGGCCGTGGCCCCATTGCAGCAGGGGCTCACTCTATAAACAGAAGATGCCCCGGTATGAAAGCGTTTTCTGTGTGAAAAACCTGTGTGCAACTAATTGATCCGGGGGGAACGCTACAGTGAAGTCAGTGTTGTATCTTCGCTAAACACTACAGCTATGTATAATATGCTTTTATATCTTGAATCTGAGTTCTCTTTTTTTCCATCTTTTGTTTTTCCCTCTCTGGCATCAGCACAGAAAGGACATTTCTATTTGTTGCATCTAAATAAAAAAAAGCTTGCAAAGGATGTCTGTTTAGCATCCTTTTCAAAGGTTTCCCCATATTTTTGCTTTTAGCACAAGTTTTACCTTTACTTTTGCTGCCTCTTTCATCTTTGCTAACTGACTGGACTTACTGGGATTTGGGTCACACTCATTTTCCTGTGGGTCCCATCACTGCATGACACAATACCAACACAGTATCGATCAATTGATATAATGTGCCTCAGAGCTTCTTGAGGCCTCATCTACCCATCACTAGTTGTTTTCATTTTGAAATTCTCAGTCCAAATTGACAGCCCCTATTGGTAAACCAAGAAGTTTAATTTGCATATATTTTACTGTTTTGTTTTGTTTTTCCTGGGGCACTGTTTGGTTTAAACTTGTTAACATCACAGTTGTCTGCTCTTAAATAGATGCTAAAGGTGAAGCATTTCGACGCCCCAGAATCACGGCCACATAATTGCCGAGTCATTAGTATAATTACCATAAACAAACAAGACGATCGAAGGATAAGACGGGCAAGTCCCGCCAGCCTCTATAATCATGTGCTGTCTGCAGTTGCCTTTATTTGAAATCTGATGGATTTCATAATGGCTTTATGGGACAAAGGAGAAGTACAAAGAGAACAATCCATTGTTGCAGGGGGCGGCATAAAAGTGGAGTGGAGGATAGCGGAGAAATTGCTTTCTATTCTCAGAGAACCATCAAAACTGAGAAACATGACATTCACGTCTACAAGGTTAAAGCGTGTGCGATGCAGCTTCTTCATGGATTCATATGCACTCTGGTGCTCTTGCTAATTCGTTCATGGGTGAGACTTGTAGAATAAGGCATTTCTGCTCAGTGCATTGGTAAGCTCAAGTGTGTGGCTAACCGAAGGCACTCTTCCTCTTCTTCTGTGACTTTCCTATCAGGTTCACTGGCCCCAACCTGCCCTCGCCCATCATCAGCAGCAAAAATTGGCTCCGACTGCATTTCACCTCAGATGGCAACCACAAGTTGAGAGGCTTCAGCGCCCAGTACCAAGGTCAGAATTGTTCATAACTTGCCATGTATATTTGCCTTTAAAAGTCAATGTTTGCTAGATTTTCCAGCAAATTTATGGTGCAACCACGCTAGTTCAAAAGCTGAACGCAGACTTAGAAAAAGGACTCAGGGCACACTGAAATTCCAGCAGGAGCTGAAGTAAAGAGTACAACTTTATTTGACCGACGTGATTCCAATTGCGACCCTCCTTCTGGGTCCTCAAGTAGCATATTATGAAACAGGCATTAAACTAGCATGAGGTAACCTACCGAGCTCCTCTTTAGTGCTGAAACCAGAAGTTTCCAATAAAAACATGAGCCATAAAATTAAACACATTGGAACTGCACAGCAAATGACTTCCGCACACTTGAACACCCTTGTCTTCCCTGCTTTCCTCCTGGAAATTTAAGTATGTCTCATAACGTGAGTGGAAGATTGCCATGAAAATGTATGAGTGCAGTTATGCTCGGCAGAAAGTGGGTGTTGCTAATCCCATAGAGAGCTCAGAGCTGTTTAATTTTATTGGAGAAAAAAAAATCCACCAAAAATAATTTTGTGAGACTTGGTTCTTGTCTTAACTGTCAACTCTTGCATATTTTGTCTCTTGAATTCACTACTTTAGGGTGGAGGGTGAAGGGTGAAGCAAAGGGTGAAGCAAAGTATTAGTGATTGAGAACATTGATTCTTTTGACTCACTTGAGGGATTCTCGCTGAAGAGTCATAAAGTCACAGAATCCGGTTTTTGAATCATTTAAATCACTCAGCCAGTCACCCATAGTGTACAAAAGTCCATATGCACACAATAGCTCTGCATTATTTGCATAGCTAATCCACTAATTTGAAGCAGCAAAATGCAATTGTGATCTATTTTCATTTCAGAATGAATAACTTAATGTCAAGTAGGAACCACGACTCACAAGTCAGTGGAATGACTCTTGAGTTTTGGACTTGCACGTTACTGCACACTATAGCTTACACACTCTAAATCTTCTCACCCCTGCACATCCACTGCCGTATTATTCTTACGGGGTCAGAGGTCAGCTTTGAGAGGGAATAATGAGGCCTGCATTACTCACGTTGACCTCCAAGTATCTCGGTCTTGGCTGTCAGTTTGAAACTACTGAGACAATCGAAGCAGGCAAAGAAAGGAAGCTTCTCGGAGAGAAAGAGGGATTGCTGATGCTGTGAAGAAAAGGTGGGGAAGGTCAGTTTAGGTTGTCTTTAAAGGTTTAGAGGGAAGATATGGGACTGGCACAAAGTACAGATACACAAAATACCAATTTTCAATTCCGGTGTATAAATGACTATCTAGTCGGCACTGAAAGTTCCAGTTGTGCAAAACAAACTTCATTGCCATAAACACTAACTGAACCCTGTGATACTAAGCACAAAGTGCACAGATAATCCTAAAAGTTTTTGCTGTTATTTCTGAACAAAAGGTGCAATGATATTAACCTCTCATCTTTGCTCTGATGGCTTCGTCCTTTGACGTTATCCCCAACTTGTTTGGTCTTTAAGTCTTCAAATCTGATTCATGTCTACAAATAAGTTGTTTTCACAAAACAAACTTCTGATTTTTCCGATAAATCCATGATGATGTTATTACCTGCAGTCTTTTGTCTTTGCAAATATTGGAATATATCGGGTGTTATTAGAAGGTGTTTTAAAAGATCACTTTTTGCTGCCCTTTGTGGCGAACTGTGTGTGCCACTTTCTCCCACAGTGAAGAAGATGACTGAGCTGAAGTCCCGAGGTGTGAAGATGCTACCGAGCAAAGACAACCAGCATAAGATATCAGTGTGTAAGTCACTCATTCCTGCTGCATTTCATATACCTTCAGAAAAGAAAACAAGAGTCCTTTTCCATTTTTCTTACCTCAAAATATTTGACTAGAAATACAACTAATTATTTTTATAATTGCTTTCCTTACAATCGCAGTGAGTGGTTGTTTGCTCAAACTATGACTCATATTCACACTCAGTGCAATATTGACTGACCCAGTTGGCCATTGAGGTGTCCACAGTTGTGTTAAGGAGTCAATACCTTTGTTAAAGGGCCTGCTGGAAACTACCCGCAGTCACAGTGGACACAGTAAATACTGTAGTTATATGAACTGGTCTGGATTGGAAAACTCAATTCTTTTTATTGACTTGAGTCTGTATGAGTCACTCATCAAAAGGATTTAGAGTCATTTGAGCCATTGGATCGGTCATCCCATAGTGTGTCTGGAAATCCTTCTGCACACACAACAAGCCCCGCCCACTCCCGGAGCAGTTCTTTCATCCACAGCTCAGCCTCCTAGCGGGGTAGTAAAAGGGTTGGGGAAGCTTACATTCCAAAATACCTTGTTCAAATACCTTCTCATGTGCTGTATAAACCCTGAGAGACAACCTGGCCGCTTTCTGTCCACCTGCTGTCGAAACAACGCGCTTGTGTACTTTGCAAACAGCGCCGGCTGCATTGTGTGCTCTTCTGCAGACGTGAGTAAACACTGGCAGAGAGTGCCAGTGTTTGGGAGTTAGCCGCCACTGGCTAGCGAGCCTCTGCCATCCGCCGGGTCAGAAAAATGGCCATTGGTGCTTCCACTCACAAGTAACAGAAAAAAAAAATGGGGGAAAAAAAGGAAGCACCTAAAGCGGCGAAGGGGCGAGATCAAACACATGGTCGGTTGCAAAAATAAAACGTGCAGGACGGAGTTGGTGGAGGCTCGACGCTGCACGATCCACTGAGTGAAGAGGAACCAGGCAAACTCATTTCATCGAAAGACTATCGTTAGCAGTGCTGGCGGGCACTGTTGTCCACTTGCAGCCTGAACTCTTTTTTCTGTTCTTTTCTCCCGCACCACTCCAGCCAGGCGATATAGCGGTTATTATGGTCCTGCTCTGCAGTGCTGTACAGCTCGGCTTCCGAGATAAGGAGCAGGCATTCAGACGTCAACTTACTGTTGTATGGCGCCGAAGCCCTTAAAGAAGCCAATGAAGTGTTGCACCAAAAAGAATCACGCACAACCCTGATACTGTGAATGGACCTGTGAAATCCATCACTTATACAATGGGCTGCACTGTTGTGTTCAGAGCATTTTGATGCTAGTTATACTCAGCTCGCCGGTCACTTTATAAGGGAGGCCGCGCAACACCAAGCATTGTCTCCAACCAGCCAATTCTCCTCTGACTCGTTGGTCTTTGCAGGCTAAATTCTGATTGCCATGATGGCTTATGGCTCCACACCAGTTATTTCAACAAATGGACCACAGTTATTGCATCCTTTTCTATTTACTTTACACTAGTCTTAGTTGAACTTGTACTCTATCACTCTATGTTCATCTCATCAACTCATTCGGTTTTACTTTTGAGCTTCCACTTCAAAGAAAAAATAAATAGTTGGGCGGCCGAGACTCTCGCTACCAGGTGAGGCACAGAGACAGATGTCAGAAGGTTTACAACAACATGAATGTTCCAATCATGAAAATGCTATTTAAACTTTCTCCTAGCACTCAGAGATGTGCTGCTTTGTGTTTTTCTCCGTTGGTTTGACTTTATTACACAATATTTTATTTATATCTAAAAATCAAAAAAGAAATGGATGTTATGGAAAAGTAGGAACTGTATGTATTTTTCCACTTTGCTGTGTGTAATAAAAACAAGCGGTTCCCTCTAGGACTGAATTACAGCAATGAATCTCTTTCAGCAGCACATCAATGTTTACTGCTTTAATCAAATATTTATAGCATCTATACTGAACACTTTATTTTAATAATGGAATCAGAAAACAAGGTCCCCGCAACAGACCTTAATCTTAATCATAGCACCTCTGCACATATGCCTCTTTTTAAACTTAGTTTAGTGTTCTTCTCAATTTAGATTTGTAAGCTGGTGCGACCCCATCCGACCTTTGAACTTCTTATTTTTCCTAATTTTCTTACTCATTTTAACTTCCTTTATTGAACAAGACTCAGGGGCATATACTTGAACTGGGCTTTGTAGCAGTGAAATATGTTGAGCTGCATGCCAAATGAGTTTGTGTACCGAGCTGGATCACTACAAATATCAAGCAGCTGAAAAAAAAGAAGAAAAAAAAGAAGAAGAAAAGCATAAGCTTAGAGCAGCTGTTACCATCTATTGAATTCCATTCATCAGAACCTTTTGCCGTGTGGAAATCTGTTCCAGAATTTACTGCCAGGACGTGACAATTGACCACCTGAGGACAGGAAATGAAAGAGCAAATCCATAATAATATAAATTAAAGTCTTACTTATTTGGTATATGGGGAGATGCTTTGCAATACATCACAACGGATGAATATTGAGTTTAATATGATAAGAATAGAGATGCTTGCACTTTAAAAATATGTTTTACTCTTCATCTTTTTTTTTCTGACCTTCCTTTCTTCTCAGTGTCTCAGATGGGTGTCGCGCAAGGACACAACATATGTCCAGATCCAGGGATCCCAGATCGAGGAAAAAGAAAAGGCTCAGACTTCAGGTAAAAAGTCATGAATAACGACATCACTTTGGCTAAAACATGAGTCAAAGTAATACTGACCCATACATTTTGCAAGAATAACATTAAATGTAAAATGAGTGTAAAATACCAATTGGATCACTTTTTTACAACCACATTTTTTATAATCTCATCAGAATTTATTAAACTGGAAACACATGGCATATTATATTTTCAATTAAGTCAGCTTTTGTGTTAGATCATCCCCTATTTTACCTTTCCTTAGATCTTGATTTTTCATCCCAGGCTCGAGCTGAGCAGCTTCAAACCACTTATTATGCAAAAACCTCTTTAGATCCCCAGAGAGCAACATATTTAACCTTCTGCGTACCGCCTCCTGCATAAACACTTGCTTTAAGTGTCCTGTTAAAACTGATGATGTAGGTCCTTCCATATGTCTGGAAGGGGACAAAAACAGCCTGGCAGGGAATGTTGTGACTGAAGGTGCATTCCATTTGCTTCGAAAGTCACAATTTGACGTCACATCGACACATTGACAATTTATGTGCCGGCACAAGCGAACACTATCTTGCTAACAGTTGTTATTATGCAGATTCACATTGTTATATTGGCAGGGCACTTTAATCAAGCCAACTTGACGTCTGTTGTGTCAAAATTTTACAGGTATGTCTACTTTTTTTTTAAAAAAAGAGCGGGTATGGAAGATGAATGGATAAATGAATATTTAGATCTCATTTACTGCAACATGTCAGATGCTCTGAAAAGGTCATCCTCTGCCACACCTGGGACTGTGGCATCCTTCGCCTCGCATCCCAGCATCCAAACCACTCGGCTGCAGACTAAAAAACATCCAAAGATAGCAAAAGTATGGACTTAGGAAGCTGTCACAGCTTTGAAGACAGACTGGGGAGTTTTTGCTGAGAGTTCGAACCTGGAGGGATATATAACAACTGTCCTCTGATGCCTAAACTTTTGTTGTGTCTGTATGTCTGAAACAGAAATTGACAAGGTGTTGCCAGAAACCAGAAATTGTGTCTCCACAGCAGGATGCAGGCTTTGCTTAAGACATGTGACTCTGTCTAAATCTGGGGAACTGCGGATCTATAAAGGCAAGGATCATTTTAAAAAGTGACTTCAAGGAAGCCAAGCACAGATAGAAGCAGCACACAAAGGAATAGTGTGACGGTGACAACTCCATATGCATTTGTCAAGGAATACAGACTTTTACTGGCTGTAGGTCCAGCTACAAAGAAAACAAAAGTCAACAGACATCAGCACATTGCAGGAGGATACGAGCCATTTATAAACTCACTTCAGCCGACTGGGCTGGTTTGTCATACCTACATCTACACCAAGCCCATGAAAACCCAATAATGAAAGGGAAGCAGTTGGTTGAATCCACAGAAACTATACAAACCAAAATAATTTCTTGCTACAGCAGTACCACCAACCTGTCCAAAAACAGATACATTTGAACATAGGCAGTTTACTGAGCTTTTGCTTATTGGACTTCTTAAATAAACAACCTTTAAAAGGTATTCTTCTTCTTCTTCTTCTTCTTCTTTATATGTCAGGCTATAACATCAGTCATCAGCCGCTCTCATTGGAAAGACTAGCACTCCACAGGGGTCTGTTCTCCGCCCTCTACTTCTTCCTCACACACATCAATTCCCCTCTATTACCCCCAAAAACAGCATCATTATATATGCTGATGATACCACAGTAGTAGGACCGATGAGGGCCAACAAGACAACTTGCAGGAAGAAGGCAAAATAAAAAGGTGTAGTTACTATAACTTGGATGTAAATACCATAAAAAGACCAAGGAAATGCTAATGGACTGAGGAGTACTGTGCCCTCTGTATACACGGTGAGTGGTTGACCTCACCTGCAACGCAAAAAACAACTCCCATTAGGTGAGGCGGGTCCAACAGAAGCTTTGTCTCTTGTGGAAGTGGGCGCAAGGTTACCTCCCCCGTCACCTGCTTTTTAATTTCCATCGGTCAGCAACAGAGAGCCCCGCTGACCCACCACTGAGCCGCGTGGCCCTTAAGCTGCACAACAGAGCAAAGGAAAGACCCTCAGCGTGTGGTGAGAGCAGCGGAGCACATCGTCAACACATCACTACCTCCCCTCGGAGACATTTACGCTGGCAGACTACACAAGAAGGCCGCTTGTGTTATGAAGAGCCCACTCGACCTGGACATCACCTGTTCGCATTGCTGCCCTCCGGGAGGAAACACGGACTCATCAAAACTGGAGCAAATAGACAAATAAATAGCGTCTACCCTTTAAAGCAGCCAGGTTCATGACCTTTTCTCTCCTGCCTCATCTCCCCAGGTCTGAGGCACAACAACCCGACTCCCTCAGAAAGAAAAAAAAAAAGAAGCAACAACTGTCTCCTGCAAAATGCCCCCAAGATTTATATGAGTGTACTGTATTGTATGTGCGCTTGCACTGTCACCTATATGGCACTGTGTGCACTGGCACCCCAAAGAAGCACTACCTCATTCAGTGTGTGTGTGCGTTTTAGTTTCTTTTTGTGCATTTAGCCCTTCCAAAGCCAAAAGCTGCCAAAATTGTGCTATTTTGTGTTGCTGTTTTTTATTACAATGACAGTAAAATTCTATACCATCCAATTATTTAATAGGCACATCTGAAAAGGAATTTACCACAATCTTGAACCTTTAGACCACTGTTAGACGACATGCAATAAATTTCAGGATAATACGCATGAGATGCGAATCTCCGTGTGACTATGACATAATGGTCTTATTTTTTTTTTTTTTTGCCTCACATGTAGACATTTAATTAGCTCTGCATCGCCTGTGCACCCACTGCTAAATTGTTCCTTTTTCCGCTGGAGCTTTGTGACACCAACATGTTTTTTTTTGCTTCTTCTCTCTTCTCTCTCCCCATCCCGAATGCAATCTAACTGCAGGCGAGGCGCCACAGTGCATTTCTCCTGTGACGAAGGTTATGAACTGCAGGGCTCGAAGAGCATCAGCTGTCTCCGGGTGACGGACAGCTATGTGGGCTGGAGCGACGACCGGCCCATCTGCAGGGGTAAGGACCGGCGGCGGTGCATGTGTGCATCATCTCTGAAGTTGGTCCCCGCTTGACCTCCAGTTATATTTTCATACCCCAGCGCGCTGATAGCCATGCGGTCGTTTCCCACTGTCGTCGGGCGTCCGGCTCAGTCCATCGTCAGTCCCTCCTTTGTGCTATTGAATCGTTTTTCACCGCTCCGTAGTGACTGGCCTGACATTGACCGTTTGGCTGGCATTCTTTTACTTCCTGCTATTTGGTCATGCCGGCGTAGAGCCGCCCATCAGTCACGTCTCACTCACTTTGACCATTTTTGTGACAGGCAGGTAAGCTGCTCAGGCCCCCCTGTACCGTGCGCTGTACCTCGAGTGTTCTTTACTCTTGCTTTTCTGCCTCAGTGACCTGAATTATTCAAAGTAAATTTGATTCTACACTTTTTTTCTCTCTCCGTTGGTAATATAATTGCTTTAATTGATGGGTATCTCATATGCCTATTCAACTGGAGTTTGACATATTAATTCTTATTCTTTGCTGGTCGGTAGGATTCTTTAAGAGTTGAGAGACACTTTGCAGAACTTCTAATTATTAAGATAAGTCCAGCGTAATGGTCCTTTTCTGCAAAGCTGTAGCTAGCATTTGCTCCAGATTGACCCTTAGGAGTACAAAGTCATAAAAACAAGGGAAACAGTTATGCTGCACAAATTCTGCTGCGTTTACGCAGTTGACATCTTCATAAATCACTAAATGAGACTGTGCATGAATAGAGCAGCTGGTCTGAGTCATCTGTCGCCGAGGTTAGTTTGTCTTTGGGAGGGCAAGAGTTGCCGGACCCGAATCAAACCTAAATTGTTTTTGATTTTCATTTGAAAATATGATTAACCTACAGGTCCTTGTTACGCCACTCCAATTTATGAGTAACCAGAGTATTTTCATAGGTGCTGCTCTTCTTCAAGGCCTGATCCAATTGTGCCAAAATGAAATTAGGATGCTAAAGAGAGGGAGACACCATCTCACAAGGATTAATGGGTTGGCGGGTTGACGGAGGGAAAGGAATTGCAGAGACAAATAGAGGCATAATAGTATTGCTGGTTCAGCAGTGTCCTGACAACAGGAGTATCTCAGTGTTTCCGTGATTGCTTGCTTGTGCTTATATACAGTAAAAGCAGACAGACAAAAGTGGGGGAGCCAAGTGACATGTTTTTAAATCACAGAAGCTTCAACAAGTTTGGAGTCTTAAGTGTGGAAGTATTTTGGTTTCCCTGTGTATGCATGGGTTCTCTGCAGGCACTCCGATCTCCTCCCACAACCAAAAGTCGCACTGTGTCACACTGTGTTAAAATAACAACTTGTCCAGGGTGTAACCCACCCTCACAAACTAATTTCTGAGGTATATTTGTACCACAAGGTTTTGAAATTCCCAAGAAAATTGTGATTTTGCTGAAGTTTTTGTTCTCAAAGTGCTAGAGCCCTTGAAGCAGCAGCAGTTCCTTCTTCTATTCAAACCAGCAGAAGAAAGGATGATGCATTACTCAATAAAAGCAAACAAGAAATTTTGAAGTGCCGATCAAAGAGTCACATCTGATTGGATTAGTGTTCGATCAAATGCAAGCAAACACAATAACAACCACAATGTTATCAGCAGAACAGTTTTTTTTTGTTCAAAATATCTCATTCCACTGTCCCGTAACCTTTCAGCGCCGTCTTTTGTTCCTCCTGGGTTGAGATTAAACATTTTGCCCAGAAATAATTGCAGATCCGTATCCAGAATTAGCATTAGTCATTATTTAATTGAACAGCGCTATCATTAGCACAAGGAGAAAGCCTCATCCCAGCTGCAAATTTATTCTCCTGCAACTGAATTCACACTTCCTTTTATCCTCACACGGAGACCCTCTCCTGGACTTTTGATGACCTGTTGCATGTTCATGTCTCAGACTGTAGACCCAGAGTGGCTTGCATTAAGCAACAGGGATCCCTTTGATTATATTTCTATTAAATAGATAGAAAAATAAATAAGAAAATAGTTGGAAGGCATGAAATACTTCTTCACTACTAAATTATTTTCGTTAAGGTCACCCTCTCTGTCAGCAGGACTACTTTATTCCACCCCTAAACTTCCACAAAGTTCTCTCTCTTTCTCTCTAAAATACTCTCTGTGTATTTATTTATTTAATATTATAATAGTGTTTTTTTTGTTTGTTTTTTTGTGGTGGAGGGATGCACGAAATCAGAGTGGGGCTCCAACACCCAAAGGACCTCGCCAAGGCAGAACTCATTAAAATCTGGGCAGTTCGCTGGAGCCCTTTCAGATACTTCTATTATGCCTCACATATGTAGACATACACTTTTCTAAAACACTCATTATTAATTCTGCTTCAGTTTAAAGGGCTTTTCAACAGCACTGGCATGGTCTGGCAAGTCACATTTTCCTTTAGAGCTTGGTTTGCTGACCACCCAACTCCCACATCCAAGAAGTGATTGGGCCATAGTTTTTCCTTATTATATCATAATTAAAGTTTATACTGAAAGCTGTTATCTGCCATTGGCTGCCACTGTTGCAAGTAATTATATCCAATGTTATGATTGTTCTCTTGTACTATTAAATTAGCTTTGAGGATGTCAGATGAAATTGATTCATTAAATTAATATTTTATTACTTATCCTACTGATGCCACAAATATTGTTTACATTGAGTGTGTGAGTGGTGAAATTTGTTTGGATTGCTCCCTTGTTTGTAGTTTGACAGGTTTGTACAAAGTTGTAAATACCCACTGAAAAGGCAACACGTTTGAGCTGTCTTTATCTCAGGGTTTGCCAACAGGATCCTTATGACAGTGACAGGTGATCTGAGGAAAGCTTTTGGACAAAATGCACAAAGAGGAATTAAAACTTCCGGTAAACAACGTTAACAAAACTGAAAATTAGGGCTGCAACGATTCGTCGACGTTTTCGACAAAAATCGATAATGAAAATAGTCGAGGACGAATTCCATCGTCGACAATTGTCGCCAGACGTGTTTCTCCAGTGGAGTGAGTCATGTCACATCATTACAATCTCTGCCGAAAGTCGCACGTGTGCAATAGCGTCTCTACAGAGCGGTAGGGGATATATGGCGTCGTCCCAGACAGCAGCGACGCGTGCAAAACTTAACATTTCAGAGCATTTTAGCTAGAAAATACGTGGGACAGTTGATCGAAACTGTGTCGGTGTCGTAGTCTGACTCGCCTCAGTAAAATATTAGCTTCTAAGCTAACAAGCAGACCGAGACATCACTCAATAAATCATATTGGTTTGAATCTACATTTTATAAGCGTACTTTGTATTTGACACTGAAATTGTGTGTCCCGTTTTGAATCGATACGGGGCGGGGGCTTGTCCCGTATTTCTGACTTGTCTTGAATGTGGACTTTCGATACAAACTCGCGTTCGTTTCCAAAGAGTTTGCGTTCAAAACGGTAATCTACGTAGCTGCAAGCATTGGGCAACCCTTTCACAATAACTGCGCACTTGCTGCGAGTAGAAGGCTATGAATTGGGATTGCTTCTTCTTTTCTTGCTTTATTTATCGAACTCCTTTGTGGAAGCCATACATCCTGTGCTTTATTGATTGTTGTGTAAAAAAAAATACAGTTTGTTCAGTATATATATTTCAATACAATTTAAACATTATTTCTAATGTCTATTCGTAATAAAGCAGTTCAAACTATGTGAACCATATCCCTTTTATAAAGGATACGGACAACAATTATTAATTTAACTTATTTATGGATTTATGTCTAAACCGATTGAACACTGTAGATGTCAATATAAGAATTTTGATTTACTTTTTGTATGAACCAGCCTATTAGGAGCAAAGTTGAATAAAATATGTATTTTTTATTTAAGTACCCTTAAAATTCTATCTTTCTTGTGTTTATTATAATTACTCAGATAATTAAAGCGACCTAATGCTAAATTTAAGAAAAAAATGATGATTATCCGATTAGTCGACTAATTGTTTCAATTGTCGGTGACTAGTCGACTATTAAAATAGTCGTTAGTCGCAGCCCTACTGAGAATCTGAGGTATAATGACTGTTAAAGATGTGTTCATTGGATATTCAGTCCTGGTGAGAGTTCGGTATAAACTTCAAACCTTTCAGGCTTTTCCCTCTAGCAGTCCCACTGTTGACTCGATCTAATTGTGTCTCTCCTTGCAGCGCCAATGTGCGGAGGTCAACTGCGAGGACCGAGCGGCGCCATCACGTCTCCAAACTACCCCGTCCAGTATGACAACAACGCTAACTGCACTTGGGTCATCACAGCCACAGACATGTCAAAGGTAAGAAAGAAAAAAAAACACATATACAGTTAAATTTCTTGTCCAGTATGTCTTCTGTGAGGTTCTTGCAAAATGGGAATGGAAAGCCCCTTAACACATCTCGCCATAACCTAGAAACCACATTTCTATGACAGTAGTAATGCAATAAAAACTTCAAAGAGAAAGAAACTTTGTCTGTTAGGGAGAAGACGCTTTGGAAGTTTCAGCTAAATTTAGCCTTGTGCACATCAGCATCATTTGTTTTCCTTGATCCAAACTCAACAACTGAACAAGCGTTAACATGACATCAGATAAACCGGACCACCCCTGAATGTGAACTAGGGCAAAGCGACTAAACATCTCTGGTGGAAACGTGTCCTGAAAGTCCCCTCCTTCCACGGCGCACGTGTAGAGCGAGGGAACTCAAGTCGAAGAAGATGACTCATCTTGTACCTTTTTGATAAGTGCAATGGGACATTTGTAGGACCGCTGAGCGCTCTCCGTGTGACAGAATCTCTCTCAGCCCAGAACAAGAGAGATAAGGGGAATGGAAGGGAGCAGAGAGGACACTGGAGCTGAGCCAACAGAAGGCGAAGAGCGACATTAGGAACACCTGTGGTGATGGACAAAAGGGGGCGACAAAGATGAAACTCGTACAGTTGAGTAATGGGGCGGTTTTTAAGAGGGAACCCAGAGGGTATCGCAGTAGTGTCAAAGCCACTCTATTCCCATTGTTGACTTTGGAGTTGCGTTAAAGGCCGCCTAGACGCCTCCCTGCCAAATGTGCCCCGCCTAAACTCAAACAATGCTTCTACAAACCTCGCACTACAAATCATCGCGCCGTGTGAGTGATGGAGAGGCTACACGAGGTAAGAGGCAGGAGCAGTTGCACAGGACTTTGAGTGTCGTCAGCATCAGACTGCATAAGCAGACGGGAACACTTTGGGCTGTTTCTCGTCCACTGCCCGGTCCAAATGAAGACAGACTGTGTCCGTTCTATCAGTTTGGAGGAATAACGGCCGTCTATTCCTGCCTCGTCTGCAGCCCTGAGCCAGAGGACAGCTTAGGTCAGGCAGGAGGCCGAGAAGCGGGAATAAAGGGAGGCATGTTGGAAGTGACACAGCTCCTTTTGAGGCAGATTGCGACTCCGTGGTGCAATGACTGATCCTGGTTTTTACCAAGCGTTTGCTGTCTCATCGTCTTCCTGAGGGAACCGAATTCAGCTGTTTTTAGGTGACGGTCTGTCAGATTGCGTATCCATCAGGGACTGTGCACGATGCTCTGATAGCTGAGATAGCAAACAATGTAAACAAGTGAATGGCTTTGGCTTTACAGGCCTCTGCCTATATCGCCCCACGCCCTCCACTTCTAGCCGGCACACGGGAGATGGGTTTGCGGCATGAAATTCTATTTATCGAGTGATCTGACCTATTTTGCCTGACACGCCATCCATCTCCTCTCTCCACCTTGGCAATTTTCATTAGGCTGTGGGTTTAACATAGAACAGAATGCAATTTGCATTTATATAAGCTTTTTCATCAGGCCAGGCCCTCTCGGCCCCCTGAAAACTCTCGGATTTTGGCCCAAATCATTTACTGCCGTTTCAAAATAGTCGCCACTTCCTTCTTTAAGTTTAAATATTTAGATTTTGCTCTCTTACACATTTAGCACCCTTCCATGGCTGACTTTATTTTTTTTGTGTGGTCTTCCCTAACTTGCTAACTTTATATGATGTCTACTTCCACATGGTCCACCACCATGCCCTCCACTGACTTGAAACTTTTGTATGACTTTGACAATGGGTCATCTTGCCTCATGCATGACATTGGGCACTCTGCACCGTCTCGCGAACTGTGTAAACTCACTCACTCTTATTATGTTTGGCTTATAAGCCAAGCAGTGGAAGAGTTAATTTCTAGTCATTAAAACTTATCCCACTGTCTTTGCATCAAGCCATTTTACTGCTGTTTAACTAAACCTTAAAAGGTATGATCAACCCCAACCGTAATCTAATTTTGGGAAATTAATATTTTTCGACCTGTTACATAAACTACAAATTGTATATTTGTCCTTGTGTGTCTTGTGTGTTCAGTTGCTATGATGGCTTTAACTGTTGCCTCATGAGGACCAATAAGGTCTTCCTACCTACCAATCGAACCATTGGATGTGGTGGCGTATTACTCTTTGATTAATTGAAGCAATTATGTGACACAAATTGTCTCTTTATTTACAAAAATAGTAGCAAATTAGCTAACATTATGATAGGTAAATAAGGCAATAAAGGCCTGACGTCGTGCAAGACGTACTCGGGGGGGATTGAAAGACGTCAGAGGGATTCGGGGCCGCAGATGTGGAGGGGTCTCTCCTCTGCACCTGGTGTCACAAGTGTTCAGGGATGTGCCTATGACGGTCGTCTTGGCGATGTCCCCGCTGTCGTCTAGGTAATCAAGCTGACATTTGAGGACTTTGACCTGGAGCGCGGCTATGACACCCTGACGGTCGGGGACGGCGAGGTGGTTGGGGACCAGAAGACCATCTTCCACGTGTGAGTGACTCCTTCAGCCTCGATTATCACGCCTTTAATCTCTACCCCCTTCTCCGACTACTCTCTTTCCTCCCCGGTTCCCCACGTTATCTCCAGCAGTCACTTGACATTTTGGCGACTCGTGTTCCTTGTAATTACGCCTTGTTTTTTCCACTCTTTTCCTCAGCGCCGTCCTCCCTTTGGCACACTTGCCTCTTTTCCTCCGCCTCCGCTTCCCACCCCGCACCCGCCGGCGCCCTTCTCCCTCTTCCTTTCACCCCCCGAGTCTTTTTTTTGTCTTTCTTGTTCCATTTCTCTATCATTTCATCATCATCATCCGCCGCAGCAATCCATGAAAAATAGATGCCACACTACGTTGTCAGTCATCTGCAGTTTCAATGCTAAAAGCAAGATCACAGTGAGACTGTGTGCTGCCGTGGCAACCTGCATTTTGATGCCCCCTATTGGAGTTTGCACTAGCAAATGCTTTTCTCTAACTGTTGTTATTAATTGTGCCAAAATTTACCACCTTAATAAAAGTTTTTATGGAACAGCACCTTTTTTTTTTTTTCTTCTTCCGTTCTGCTTAGCCAGAACGGGGGCTGGGCGGGGCTGGGTAATAAATGAGAGGAGAGCTTTGTGCGTGAAGGTCTTTCTCACCGTAATATTTTTTCCCCCCTGCACTTACTTGCTATCCTAAACAGTGAAAATTGTTCAATTAAGCACCCCACATTGCCCTCTTGGACTTTTTAACAATAAGAAAGGGAGCCAATCTGTCATTTGATATTCAACGATCCCAGATGAACTAGAACCATTTAGGAACCAGTGAATATACTGCGGCCATCAGCACGGTTTAAGGCAAGACTATATATTTTATGAATCATTGGTGCAAGCAGGGATGTGGAGGGAGACCTTTTCTTTCGCTGCTCTTAAGGTCAGAGTTGCGCACCTCTGCAGTGCCGTCGTAAATAGGAAATTTCCTTTCCTTTGAAAGAGATTTTGCACTAACAGCTCAGTGATGAAGGTGAGGTACTTCTTTTTGTTGACCAAAGAAGCTGAACATGACCGTATCACACAGGATTCACTTTACATTTACAATTCAAAAAAATAATTAATTAGTTGATTGCCTTTTTTTTTGGGGTGGGTGTGCAAATGCATTGAGTTATTAATTTGCTTTTTTGTTTGGCATAAATTGGGGAAAAAATACAGAATCCTGTAGTGTTTAGAGCTATTCGAATAGAGGTTGTTCAATCAGCTTTTACAGTCTACGAGTCTAGACTTTTAAACCTCTTCTAGCTGGTAAAGTAAAATAGTTTTTGCAAGAAATCATCAATAACAAAAAATATGTTAAATTAATCGTAGAGTAGCAGAACTGCGCTGCTCGGTCATGCAACATGTTAGGAGTTTCCAAGCTTGTCATTTTAGTATTCTGGCTGTGTCACATCTGGCTTGTGCTCCTTTGCAGCAAAATTGCATATTTCCTCCTTCATGGACAACAAGTTCCCAGGGAAATTGCTGCACACACAGTCGAAGAAAAGGACCAAGGGGAAAAATAAAAAAATAAAAAAATAAAAAAAAACAGAACAGCAACATAGGACCCAATTTATCTTGACTTTTCTCCCATACCACTCCTTCTAAGTCTTCCATGTGCCTTCACTAAAATTAAAATCCTTAATCACATAGCCTGTTGCTGCATACCTTCCAATTAGAGTTGGCTGGAATTACTGTTTAAATGGGATTAGATTACTTATTTTGCACCGACTGATTTCTCCACCATTTGTCACTACTATAATAAACTCTTTTTTTACTTTTGGGCAAAAAAGTTAAAGGTATGGAAGTGAAAAGCAAAACTATTCAGCTTCTCTTCGTAAAAATGCCTGCAACAGTTTAGGAACAATTTTCTTTGATGAGAAAAGTTACAACAGTTTATTATTATAGAACTCCCGGTGTTGCTGGTTGCATTCAAGTCGTTTCGTTATGATAAAGAAGAACCTCTGGCTATTTTTGCGACGCCACTCTCTCTGCCGTTAGTACAAACACTCTTTACAAAGAAAGTCACCGATACCAGCAACCTGACAAGCCTTAAAGCCATCCCATACACACAAAAAAGCATATTTAGACATTATATGGATGTATATATATTTTTTTAAAGATGTTTCTCCGTCTCCCTTCCATAGCCTGTCTGGCACAAGCACGCCCGACCTTGTGGTTAGCACGAGCCACCAGATGTGGCTCAACTTCAAAACAGACGACACCAGCGGCTCCTTGGGATTCAAGGTGTCCTACGAAGGTAAGAAAGCTTTTCGTTGTCAGTCATTGGGATGCACCATGCTGGCTCTTTCACTGCTTTTGAATAGAAGCTGTCCTTTCTCCGTACCGCAGATTGAATTAATTGCCTTCTTAGTCATTTGCCCTTGTGCTTCGAGACTCATTGCTCAGCGCTGCCGTCACGCGCCCTGGCAGAATGCATTTGGATTCTGTATACGCAATCATATTTGTCCTTTGCAGCACTCATCACTCTGAATTTCAGTTGAAAAAGGCGCTGGGCTCAGAGTGGCCGCCTGCTGCAACATGTGTAATGAACCTTTTGGGGATTGTCTGAAAAGCCTTTAAAGTTTGAAAGGGACAATTTGGACCCCCCAGCCTCACACCCTGCCAAAAAGAACAGTAGCTGTTGCTGTTGTTGTTTGTCCATCTTGTGTCTTGATTGCATTGATGCTATTGATGCTATTTCCAGATGTTGCTGTGGAGAAGAGAATAGATGCACTTATCTTGTTTACCTCAAAGTTGTTTGCAGCAGCTAGCAAATGTAGCTGCGGCAGATATCTGCACAACTGAAAGGCTCAGTGTAAAGGCTCAGCGCACTGTTTCAAAGGGATCTATTAGCATGGAATGAAACAACAATTCAATATCTATATTTTTAGGGCCGTAATGTCACTAAAAATAACTGCTTTATTGTTTTAGTGGGTTGGAGTGGCTTCACTGGTAAGAAGGCAGCGTTATTTTGTCTCCATGTGTCTGTGGTATTCCAGAACGCTTATTTTTTCAGTTTTCTTTTTTTTATGATTTCAGCACTGGTACCCAAAAGATGCAATGGCAAGTGGGACATCGGAAAATAGTGATTAACCTTGACATTGTTTGTGATATGACCAAAAAAAAAATCTGTGCTGTAGATTACTTGACCAATTGTCCTTTCGATAACACACACATACACACACACACACACACACACACACACACACACACACACACACACACACACACACACACACACACACACACACACACACACACACAGACTGGACTAAGATTAGACATTTCAAAATCTTTTCTGAACAATTATACTCGTGTGTCATATTGAATAGCATATGCATTGAACAAATGGGCAGTTAGCCAAAAAAAAAAAGAAGCTGATATCCTCTGTTCTGTATGGATGGTCAGTCGTGGTGTGCGTCTCAAACAGATGCCCCCTCCCCATTGAAAATTGTAATTTTTACGTTGGTGGCACTTGCACATGTGCAACTATAAGGAAGATGAAAACATTGGAGTCCGCCTGGGTGCGTGAATCCGCATCCCCGTGTTCCGTTAGCGCGCATGCCAGGAGAGCGCACACGAGGGCGGGGAGTTTGCCACCGTTCGTCTTGCAAATGAGGCTGCCGTTTGAGCCGCTCAGAAGCACAGCAAGTCCTCTCCCTCTGCACGCAGATGCTTTTTTTTCCCCAGTAAAAATAACAGAGAAAGTGGAGCATCACGCTGAACCAAAGTGTAATTAAAACAATGAGTTCGACTTAATGAAGGGGAAGCAACGCTTTGAACCACTTCACCCCACCCAGATTGGAGCATCCAAAATCTAATTTGCATTCTCAATTACTTGTGTTTTAAGCTTGATCATCAGGCGTAATTGCAAACACGGTGACGCCGATACACAAGCACACATACGTACACACACAGACATACACACACATACACTCTCTCTGCCGTTCCTTTCAGTATGTGTTGCAAGTGCGTGCACCTCACAATGGCCTCTATCTTTCAACTAGAAACACTGGAGTTGTCAGTGATGAAGCACATCTGGTGGTCTGTAATCTTTACACTGCTACTACTTTGCATACACAGTACTTTTTCTTTGCACTCGTGCAAATGCAAATTATTTTTGGCACTATAAGCATTTCACGCAGTCTGTTGAAACTACCGAGTGATGGAAATTGAGACGTTAGCATTATGTACATAATTGCGGGAAAATTATCACTGCAGTCGGTGCTCACATGAAGCTTTAAACGGATAACTTGCTAAAAATTGCAAATCTGCCACTGTGTCGATGGAGGTTCTGCCGATATTTTTTAATCAACGTGACAAACAAAACTGACCATATTTGTGAGAGCTTCATGAATGTTGCTGCTGGCGAGTATAGGCCACTGTGGATATTTACATTTAAGATAAATAAAAACAGATGAATAAAACATGGTTTTACTCTAATTGAACAGCCAAGCTTGCCAGACACTCAGGCAGAAGACGCCACACGTACCATATTTTATTTATGTTGGACTCCATGGCATCCATTTGCTGAAAGGAAGGTTTAGAAAATATCATTCAGGCCTCCACTAAAGTGGGTTGTGTAGAAAATAGATCAAATTCCAATATTTCGAAGCGTACACTTATTTTGGCAGAAAAAAAACACATGTTAGGCCAGTAAAGCCCATTGATGAGCTGTTTGCTATCCACCGTCACTGCAATTAGGTTGACTGACCACCGTCAATTTGTTGTTTAAGACCTTGGGTAGATCGGGGTGCAGTTGTTAACTGTAACGTGAGCCTGAGTCCCATTACAATGCCTGGATTACTGGGGAATGCCAAACAGACAGGGACAGCAAATATGACATTACATATTCTTCCTTATTCATGAGACTGAAATGGTGTTCGTTCAGCCCTGCCTCCTCTTTGCTTTGCGGAGAAACGCACACGTTTAACAAACACGGGTATTGCAATGGGCGTATATACATGGAAACACAGACGTGCGCGCACACACTTCAAAGGGTTTTTATTTATTGCATCCATTTTCCCGAAAGGTCTAATTGTGCGCGCCCATGAAGAAGACGGGGCTTACTTGGGAAAGCACTGCAGGGAATTTTAGGGCTTCAGTGAGTCTTTCAGAGTGACAAATAAATGATCGCATTCCGCCGTCTGCGTGTTTATGGATTTGCATAAGTCTGTATGCATTTTATGTCACACCCACAGCAGGGAGATCTTCCAAGTGCTGTTTTCTTTGGCTTCCAGTGCATTTCCCTTACGACTCACAGCCACAAGCCTCCAATTGCAGAATGGGATGTTTCCAAAATAATTTCAGATGTATCTTATATAGCCATTGTGAAACGGTCCCATAGAATTTGCTTGCAGAGTTTTTCCTTGCCAAAAACAGGATGATTGTGGCAGTTAAAAACTTGGAAAAGCCAAGCTTTAAGAGAAATGAGCACAATGGCCGACCAAAAAGTAGAGCCGGTTCTAATTCCTGTCGCAATTTTGGATGTAGGAAGCAGCAGGGACGCAGCGGGTCTAATTGAAGTCGAAAAGAAAACAACAAGGTCCTGCCACAGTGTCTCTGATAGCCCCCATCCAAAATGACTCTCCTCTGTCTTCAATTTGTTTTTTCCTCCTACAAAAGTGGTATGTAGAAAGAAAAGGAAAAAAAAAAATCACAAAAAGACTTGCTGGGTGGTTGAATAAACCTTCTTTCTTTCCTGTTCAAGTGGACCAATATAGTTTTCATTTGACATGGATTGCTATAAGCTGCAGGTCGCTACCTAACCTGCCGCAGTTGCATCTTGGCTTTATGATTGATTGTCATCACTTTATGATGCCACTGAGCCCTCTGCTGGCTCTATTTAACATTTTATTCTCTGTTGGGAGAACATGCCTGCCCGTTTGGTGTCCTTGCCCTGACGAACATACATCAACTAGCGCCTGACGAGCTTCTGACTGCCAGGCATGAGGCGCTGATGTCCATATTGCTGTAAAGTGATCAATGATCTTGCAGGAGGGTTCCCGGCATCCAACTGTAGTTATGTATTTCAATAGAAGACCAGTCAGGCCGGCTGTGTCAGTGGCAAGTCATTGAAGGACTGAAAATTAAGTGATCCAGCTTCCATGGAAGGTTATCACTGTTGAGCTGTTGGACTCCCCCCCGACTCCTGTTTAGAGGTGACTTCCACTGGAGATCAATGGGTTGTTCAGTGAATGAGGCTGCCTCGGGACAGCCATACATCCAAACAGCAGTGGGCCCTAAATATGTGTTCTAAATGATGATCATCATTAGCGATGAGTATGGATTTATACTGAGCCTCTTCCCTGGTGCGGTTTAAAATCATATTAGGCCCTGCCATCATTTCCTGGATGGATGAGCTTATTTGCTCTGTGTGTTGCTCCATCCGGATGCCTCTGGGGGATGCCTCAGCATTCCCATCTGCACTCTGCAACCTCAGAAAACTGGAGGGATAAAAGGTAGGAGAGTACGCAAAAAAAGGGGGAGAGCCGCAAAATTCGATAATGAAATTGGCCGACAGAGTTTTAAGGAAGAGGGGTCGTCACGAAGGTGCGCGCACGCATCTAAATGTGCTCGCATCAGCCCTCTGCAAGCAGCGGCATTTGTCACGCAGTAAGGGGAGGGGGAAGCAGGGGGTACATTGTGGGAGAGGGGAGGATGAGTGGGGAGAGCAAGTTTGCAGAATTGCTGAGGGTGAAGAGACAGCGGAGACTACTTAATGTCAACAGGAAATTATACCTAAAATAAATGCATAACAAGGAAAGTCTGGCTGATTTTAATACCACGAGATGGAGAAGCTAGTCCGTCTCGTCAGCCCAAACGGAGCTCCTCGCTGAGTCATCCATTAGCCAGCGTCTGCCTGCCTGTATCAATCCGGTCTTCAGGGAAAAACGTCTTTGATGCTTAGTTTCAACAAAAGCTAGACGCACTACAGCTGGATATGCTATGCCAGGCAAGCTAGACAAGCGTTGATGGATTTTTTACTTATTTTGGGGGAGGTTGTCAAGGTGCATTTGCAGAATGTTTATCACCATGTGAAAACCCTCAGGGCACTGTCGAGGTATCCAATATTCAATTAATCAAAGAATCTTTTTTTATATACAATTGCATGTGCGACAATGATAATGGCACTATTCTCCCTGTAACTCTGTGGTCTCAAGGCAGGATTAGCTATTTGTATGTCTTTTGTAGGAGAAAAAGCACTGATTGTTGACACTAGGTCTAGTAAAGTCCAAGGTTGTTAATGTGGCACATCCTTTTAACAGCTATCAGCCTTTGTGTGTATTTTTATGCATTATTTTGCAGACACAATTCTGAATGCATACATTTATTTTTATCTTAAATTATGTGACAATATGTAAAAAGCAAAATGAACCACATTTTATGTGTTCTTTGAACCTCGGTTTAGACACAGATGTGTGCGTGTTTCCAGTTTGTCTCAGTTTATTGTTACAGATAAGTGTTATTATTGAGATGGACCTTTGTGTATATGAAAAAAACAACAATAACAACAACAACCAAACTCTGCCTTGACATCACTCATTATCTGCTGCCTGAGGCTACAGGCATTTCTAAACTGCAATGTTTTTAGAAGTGGAAACCCAGAAGTGCTTTAGTGCAGTCTACCGGTGTGTCAGGTGGTAAACTTTGTTTTTTTTTTTTTTTACTTATTCCCTTTTCCTCTTTAAATGATTAAAGAGAGCACATTGATTGACTGATTGATTAACACATTGATTGGTCTCGCCTCTGTTGATGTTATACGTTTCTTTATTTTATTTCATTTTTTTCCTTCCGCCACAGAGATCGAGCAGGGCAGCTGCGGAGATCCCGGAATTCCCGCCTACGGGAAGCGGGAAGGCGCGGGCTTCCGCCACGGCGACAGACTCTACTTCGAGTGCCTGCCCGCCTTCGAGCTGGTGGGCAAGAAGAACATCACCTGCCAGAAAAACAACCAGTGGTCCGCGAAGAAGCCCAGCTGCGTCTGTAGGTCCTCCCGTCCTCCGCCGCCTTTCATATTCATGCGCGCCACACGTGCGCCTATAAATATGGATGCTTGGCGCCAACGAGCGGCGCGAGGAAGCGTGATGCATAATGAATGGTCCGATTATCCGCCACAGTTTGCCTGACGAAGCTCTGGATAGTTTTTTTTTTTTTTTTTTTTTTCGAAACAATGGGAGCACTTATTAGTTAATTAGCGCCATGAAAGACAAACAGCGGGAGTAGGGGTGAGGAACTGACCGCGCAGATAGTGCCGGCCGTTGTGTCACTGACAGATAATGGGATGGAAAAAAAAAAGAAAAAAAGGAAAAAAATAAAAAAGCTGCAGTCCAGATAACATCGCCGGCTGAATGACAAAGAGGTTGCTTGCACACAAAAAGTCAATTTGGCAACATAACATGCAGATAAACTGTTTATTTAGTTAAACCCTTTCAGCCAAGTGCACACAGCACACAGCACACTGTGCTTTGTCATTGTCACCGATTAGGAACGTAATTATTTCCCTGTCCGGCTTCACAGAAGGTCTAAATTATTATTTTAGTTTTGTCAAACTTGGTGATTTACTTTGACCTGTAGCTGCTTCCAGCAAAGCCATCATTCCCCCTCCCTCTTATTTTCCTTCTCTCGTCCTTTTTTGTCTTTCTATCACTGCTACAGTTTCCTGTTTCTTCAACTTCACCACTCCGTCCGGGGTGCTGCTCACCCCAAACTATCCCCAGGAATACGGCAACAACATGCACTGCGTGTGGCTGATCATCGCCAACCCCGAGAGCCGCATCAATCTGGCCTTCAACGACCTCAGCATGGAGAAGCAGTTCGACTTCCTTTCAATCAAGGACGGAGGGAAGGTAAAGACCCTCAAATGGAACTTTTGGAACTCGATCAATCGACCTGCCCCTCATATTGGAAGAAGGGGACAAAGCAGCAACAGTGTTTGTATGGAAACTGAAGGAGCTTGTTTCCATGTTATCAGGCTGAATCTCCCATCCTGGGCACCTTCTCTGGAGACGTCCTACCTCCTTCCATCACAACCAGCGCTCACGTGGCACGGCTGGAGTTCCTGACCGACCACACTTACACTGACAGAGGTTTTAACATCACCTTCACAAGTAAGAAGCGAAGTCGGCCCGTTGTTTTTGCATTCTGTATCACGTGCACATTTGACAGGCTTTGTTTGTGTGTGTGCATGCATCCAGTGAGCCTCATGAATCATCTGCCATATCTCTGTGCTCCATGTCACACAAGACACACACAAAAAAAACCTCCCTCTCTGTATTGTCTAAAGAGAGACTTGACGTCTAAATAAAACCCAAGCTGTGTCTTTACCTGGCAGATACATTGCAGCGCTGCTCATTATGTTCTATTCCAGGGTAGCTGCTGACTTCTGAGGAAATTCCAGATCGACTGTGCGTGACGCAGTGCACACCGCTAAACCGGTTTCACGGATGCACTGTACTGTTTTGGCTTAGGATTTTTTTTTTACATTCTTTGCATAAACACTATCGTGTAATGAGCCTGATCTTTGCTTTCTTCTACACCTAAAAAAAAAAAACACTGTTGCTCATAATGGGAACCTCACCCAGCAAGCCTTGGAGCTCTTGTGCTGCTGCTGTGAGGTTTCTCTATGTGAGGCTTTTGCTGCAGTCACTGAGCTACTGCATCAGTTTGTCTATACATATATGTAAGTTTAGTCAGGTGAATTTACATTTATCACAGTAACTTATCACATTGCAGCTCGGACGATGAAATGATCTTTATAGAGGTGGACCAGAAAATAGCCTGCTGCACGCGTGCATCATGTGTGAAAGTGGCAGTACGGGAGTTAGTCTGGTAATAGTTAACATTTATATTCACCTTATTGTCTTTCCATTGGTAAAATACACTATTGGATAAATTTTGGGTTTTCAGAAAAAGAGAGCAAGGCCTCTTCTTCTGCCCAAGTTAGCTGGTGGCTTATGAGCATGAAGCATGTCAATTACACTGCTGCACTCATGCAAAACACGTGAAGGTTTGTTGTGCACATCAGAAACCAGTGTATTTGTTTGTTTGTTTTTCCTTGTTTCCTACACCAGCTATCAGGGTAAACTCATGACACACAGAGCAGATCCACACCCTGGCCCACTGCAGATACTTAATACGGCCCACTCCTTATAAGTGGACCCATTCTTAATGTGATTATAAATTTTCATTATTAGCAAATGAAAACACAGCAGTTGTTTCTTTTTTAGTGGCAAGCAGCCGTGCAAACAGCAATCAGCCTCTTCAAAGGCTACTTAGCCTTTAATGGCTGATATTACATCACAATATTCTGACCAAAGACCTTGCAAGCCATTATTCATAACAGCACATCATTTATAAATGTTCTACCACCCATGGCTTGATTGGTTTTGCTTTGACATCATCTTCAACTGCCGCCTGGGCCTAGCACACAACCTTTGCTGAGACAACCCAAACGCACTGCTCATGGTTTCAAAATTTCATCATGTTCACTGCAAACGAGTGCCCTAGTTGTAAAATGTAGTTTTGTGCGTAAGCAGTTCTGTGACGCAAGACGGCAGAATGTCACTCACTGCGTAAATGCTTTGCTATTTTTACTATGTTCAATTGCGTGATCATTTGATCCAATGCACTGTGCAGAATTGTGTGTGTAAAATGATGGTGCACGCACAACATTAATCCCAATTCCATCTCTGATTCTTCAACCAATTTTCCTCCCCAAAACAAATTAACATTCTGTGCAAAGTCTTTACCCACAATGCAACTGGGACTCCGGCTCCGGCTCATTTTGCAGACACACCGTCAGACCCGACGCAGGTGGAAGTGCGATGCCACAATGTGGACAACACATGGCGACTAATGCATTAATTAGCGAGTTGGACGCATAAATAAATAACCAATGCAGCGTGGTGAATGAGTGTCAGCAGCAGTTAATTAAAGATGACGGCCAGTTCCCGAAAACACAGCCATCGGACTGCAGGACCGTTTGTGGGTGGGGGTGGGGGGTGCAGCGTGGACAACTTCCCATCATTCTTGTTAATTAAGGACGTGCCAAACTGTATTGGGGAGATTTTTTGGCACCTTGATAAATAGGATGATCATGATGGATGAGCTGATGGCGACGCTCTGTTTGGGTCCAAGTGATACAGAAGAGAGACTCATCAATATCTACACGAGCGGCCTACCTGCCTGTGGTGTGAGGGGAGATGCGGAAGTGATGTATTTGTTGACACATATTTCCAAGGCTTTTTGTCTCCTCTGTTTTCCCTGCTTTTTATGTCTGAGTATAGATTACGAGAATAAATGGATAGAGTGTGCATATCCATCAACTGTGTCATCTTGATGGTGTGCACATGGCTCCCCACTTCCTGTAATTTGTGCATGTGAGCAAATCAATTGAATGAGCAGGAGCTTGAATGCAGCTTTTGCTTAATAGGGTAGTATTGGCAAAAAGTGATGATTGATGTGACTTGTGTAATGTATTACATCTGAAAGACACCAACCGGAGAACATAATACATTTTCTTTCTAAATCAGAGGCTCCTGAATCTATAACCCCAGAGGCACTTCCTGTCTACAGCCCCACAACGTTGAAACACCTGGGACTCTCTTAACTTATGCAACATAAATACACTTAACTTATAACAAAGAACTAGGGTGCAAAAAAGTACAAAATCAATGAATGGGAAACTTAATTCTAAAGTCATGGTTTTAAGCTAGTAAAAGTGAATGGCACAACAGGTTTTCTCAGTGTTTAAACATTTTTTTGTTGAACTAAAATACTAACTTTTAATGTGACAGAACAAGATTTTGTCTCATAAACGTTTTTTGAGGCCTTCCTTTCCTGCTGTGGCCTTGGACTGTTTCATTACTTGTGAGTCAGGTTTGAAGCTTCTCATTAGAAAAATCCTTTTTTTAATGAAAGGTCAAATTTCTTCTTTAAATACCTTTGTCTGAGTCCAGCTGCCTTCAATAAATAATCTTTACAAACCTCTACTTCCCTCCGGTCATTGGTAACCCATTTTTGCTTTTCATCCTTTCCGCTCTGCTGTGCCACTGTGCTTGGTTTACCTCTTCAACCTTTTTCTTTCTTTTTCCCCGCAGCCTTCCGTCACAACGAGTGCCCGGACCCAGGTGTGCCAGTGAATGGGAAGCGTTTCGGTGAGAACCTTCAGCTGGGCAGTTCCATCTCCTTCCTGTGTGAGGAGGGATTCGTCAAGACCCATGGCTCGCAAACCATCTCGTGCATCCTCAAGGACGGCAACGTGGTGTGGGACAACGCTGTGCCGCGCTGCGAAGGTGAGCTGAGGAATGATAACCTCCTCGTGATGAGCAGCCAGGCTTTATCATTCAACTTTGGGAAATCAGATTTTGAGATGCGTGCACCAAGTAGAGGCTTCAGGGTATGTGGGTGCATTCATTTTTATACGGCACTAAAGATCTGGGTTGTAGTCACACTTTTTATTTGGTATCACACACACCGTGAAGTTGTGTGAGGGCAGGCTGAGTTAGCTCTGTGACTAAAATTTGGATATTGCCAGCTTAAATAGGCAGAGGATTTGAGTCATTCAGGGAGGGAGGCGGATTTGCATATCTTTTTTTTTTTTTTTCTAATAGCATTTTGCTTCATGGTCATTTCGTGACCCATATACAGCTGTTTAGCGCCAATGAAATGGGGGATACGATTCTTTTTCATGGACGGCCTGGATGGTGATGCGGCATCACTAAAAGCGACAGATTAGACCAGAGCTGATAAAAGTGGAAGGAGCAGATGCAGATTTCTCCCGCTCGGGGTTGAATTTCTACAGTTTAATTTAAAAGTGATGCAAGATACAATTATCTCATGGAATTAATCATAACTTTGCTTCTAAGGACCACTTGGAGCTTATTCAAGCTCAACCTTGTCAGTCGGAGAAGAGTCTGACACATTAAAAAGAAATAAGTCATGGCAGAGAAAGTATGAAATAGCGTAAACGGCACGTGCTGGGTTTGAAGTCGCTCCTTTGGCGTTTTGAGTCATTCCCGAACACGTCTATTTCTGTCTGGCCTCACCTCAGGAAAACTTTTCGCGAGAACATCAGGAGCTGGCAAAGATGAGACTAAGCTGGTTCCAGTGTTAACCAGCTTAAGTTCTTAGACACCACCAGAGTAGCACATCAAACACAGAGTCGGACGGACCTCTAAGGAGCCCTAATCAGTTACACTATTCATGATACGCAAAAAGGAGAAGCCATTATTAAAACATGTCACTCCCACCCCCAAAACTAGCGACGTGGCTGCTTTGCCCCCCCACCACCACCACTCCCCCCCGGGACCATCTATCATACCTCGGAGCCAGTAGCCTAAGCCTTTTATAGATGTCCTTCACTATGCTGAGTTGGCTGATTAAATCATTCCACTTCAAAGTGAGCGTGGCACCGGCACTGTAACTAAGCCCTCCGCTGTGCCTTTGTGCTCTGGTTAAGGATAGCCAGAAGTTAAAGAGACGCGCCACATAGTGAGGATTCACCGAGACGGCAGAAGGAAATGAAAAAAAAGGAACGAGAGGAGGTCTTTTCGGCTCGAGTGTCTTTTGTGGTGGCGATCAAAGTCGGTCCGTTTCCGCCGTTTGATGGGGAAGACAGCAGCGCCGTGGATGGGTGGGGTCTCATGACAGATGTAGGGGGAGGAAACACACACACACACACACACACACACGGGAGGCCCAGCGTAGCACCCTATACATAAATGTGCCTTCCTGGGAGTAATGGTTAACCTTGAAGCGAGCCGTCTCCAATTTACATGAGATAGACCCTGGCAGTTAAAGGAATGGGATAAGCCTGGGCTGATGCATGAGATCATCTATGGATATTGTCGTACATCAGCTGGGAAAGACATGCATAATGCAGTCTCTACCTGCCCCCTCTGTCCATCGCCCCCACCCCCTCTACTCGCCTTCCCGCTTTAGCTCCGTGCGGTGGGGATCTGAAGGCTCCCAGCGGGATCATCCTCTCCCCGGGCTGGCCAGAACTCTACAAGGAGGCCCTTAACTGCGAATGGATCATTGAGGCTCCTCCGGGCTATCCCATCAAGATCATCTTTGACAAGTGAGCTACTGTATTTGAACCTTTTTTTTTCCTTCTTCAACAAACTTGTCCTATTGTAAGTTGTTTATTTTTTTTGTCATGCTGTAATCTTAGCATGTTTACATTTGTCTTCTTAATTATTTTATTACTTGCCGTTAGTGATGGGCATTCCGGCTCTTTTTAGAGAACCGGCTCTTTTGGCTCGGCTCACTAAAAAGAGACGGCTCTTTCGGCTCCCAAACGGCTCTTCAAATTTTTTGGTACTTAAAATAATTTATTACCAACAGTAATAAAAGATTATGCGTAATATGAATTACTAATGTAAAAAAAGAAACATGGACTATATCCAATGTTTATAATATAAACACACCTTTATTTATACACTCTAGAGTGATAAAAACTAAGATAGTAAGTGCAAAAAAACAAATGTTAAACTATTTACAAATGAACTTAAATAACTATTAACAATTTTAAGCTTTTAGTTGTTTTTTTTTTACTACTAAACAAATTTAAAGTCAAACAACATAAGCTTACGGAAAACCACACAACAAAAAATATGAATGAAAATGTGTAAAACAAAAAGAAAAAAAAAATCAGCATTCAGATAACAGCTTTGTCCTTTAGTGAAGATTGACATTGAGAAAAACCAAGTGCCTCAGCTTTGAGGGGCTGATCCTGTTTCTTCTCTCTGTAAATATCTGCCCTGTTTTGGAGAAGATTGAAGCCTGCAGTTTCGTGGTGGTGGAATGTGCTCACCGAGCCGCGCTGTTGCGCAACAAAACGGGTCAAACAACTCGGCAAGCGACCCGGGTGATAATCGACTCCGATCGGCTCCGCATCGATCGGCTTACGATAGAATTGGGGCACTCGGGACAACACCACCTTTTTTACCTGCCGCACAGAATGACGTTGAGCATAACGTGCACTAAATCATAATATCGCGCCATTTGTGGCAATCAAATCAAATGCGGCATGGAGAGAGAGAGAGAGAGAGAGAGAGAGAGAGAGAGAGAGAGAGAGAGAGAGAGAACGCCAAATCCAAATCCTGTATGTTGTATGCTTAAAGTATGTTGTATGCTTAAATGGTACTTTTTGCATAGCGATGGCAGCACAGGCGCTGTCAGATGTCAGCTGTAAATTGCATTCCAATAAATCTAAACCCCTTTGTTAAAATGTGCCTATTTAGTTAGGTGCATGTTAGATTGGTAGCGGATACTCACATTATTCATTAGTATGTCAATGATGTTATTGCTGCGGTAATCGTTTAGGATGTGAAGCGTCCCTTGAATTTTTTTATTTACTTGTTAGTGCCAATAACAGACGGTACTTAAGTTTCTTATAGATGCCAACCTAGCCTTTGCCGCACTGATGCGCGCACACATGAAAAAAAGGCACCTTAAAGTTTGTACATGTATGAGTGCGAGCGGAGATGCTCTGTCGAGGGGAAGCGGAGCGACGGCAGAGAAGGTAATTTGTCCTGATGTTGGAGGGAGACAGAGAGACAGAGAGAGAGAGAGAGAGAGAGAGAGAGAGGGAGAGACAGAGAGAGAGAAAGAGAGACAGTGAGAGAGACAGAGAGAGAGAGAGGGAGACAGAGAGACAGAGAGAGAGAGCTAAATTCAGTCATAGGATCAAACGCTACATTAGCGGCTCATCCTTTAGAGCCCGTCTCGACCGGGTCCCTGCCTCAACGGCACGCCATGCAAAATGAATACAACATAAATATTTGTCGCCGTTTAATTTTTTCTCTTTTTTTAATCATTAATAATGTATCAAAGACCGCATGACAGAACTGTGAACCAATTTTATGCACGGCTTTGAAGATGAAGCGACTGCACCTACTCACACACACACACACACACACACACACACACAAATACACACACAAACTACAGTACATCAAATGTCCTCTGAGTCGTTAAACTGATCGCACGCAAACTGTTAATGGCGAGGATACATAAATTTAGCATCAGCCCTTTAGCACTTTTCTCTATTTAAGACTTAAATAGAGGCTCAATATCATGATTGAACTGAAGCAAACAAACAGAAGAAATAGTCACTAGGCAATTCATAGCAGTTGGTCAAACATCACCATGGCTACGGCTTAAAATAGAGATCCTACTGCATGTTTGTAAAAAACAGAAATCACTGTGTGAGGTATTTTTATTTCCTGACATCAGTTTTGACCTCCGTTTGCAGTTTGTTAGATTTTTTATCCAGACAGATGAAACCATGGAAGCTGAACTAAACTGGCCCTTCTGTTGGCAGGTTTGGCACGGAGGTCAACTACGACGTCTTGGAGGTGCGCGACGGACGTTTCCCCTCCTCGTCTCTAATAGGCAGTTACCAGGGCACCCAGGTTCCTCAGTTTCTTATCAGCACCTCCAACTTCATCTACCTGCTCTTCTCGACGGACAAGAGCAACTCCGACATCGGCTTCCGAATACGTTACGAAAGTAAGGACGCAAAAAAACTCTTTCCGGCTGCATCATCTAAATCGGTCGCCAGTCAGTCTTTATTGGGTTGTCAGTTGGGCAGGGTGGAATCCTCACCAAATGCATACCTTTCCTAACTTCTGAGGAAAATATAAAACTTTTTTGTTTTTATGAGTAAATAAAATATCACGTAAATGTTTTATTAATGCTATTTTAGGTGCTGAGAAAGCTTCACGCACTTGCGTGCTTTACACACTTGGCCTCATAACTGGCTCAGGGTCTCATTCTGAAGACGTTTTCTGCTCCACAGGCCTAAAAATCTGCAACGAGCTGACGGTTTTGCTCTCCAGTCAAGGAAAAGTGTTAATTAGACGTGGCTGTGGAGGCAATCTGTGCAGGCTTTCCTTTTTCCACCGCCGTAATGAAAACACTGATGATTGGAAATCAAATGAGCTACGGCTTTCCGTCGGATACCTCGGCCTTGATGCGCTCACCCCGGCCGTGTGCGTCGACACGCGGCTCCCTTACACCGAGCCCTCAACTCATGCTGTAAATCTAACCTCTCTGGCAAAGCCTCACCTGCTTTCTGCTTGTGTGGTGACCGCCGCTCACCTTTTGCACTTCCGTGCTGGTAAAATCCCAGTTTCAATAATTCAGGGAAGGCTCCACTTAAGCAGAAACTATAGAAGGTGCAGGAAGCTGAGGCCTCTCATTGGTTTACCTCTGCTGGAAAAAAAAAAAGGTTGGGGTGCGGGGGGTTGGTGTTTTCGTGAATAATTTATCCAGTGCTTTTTGGAGAGCAAAGTGCTCTTTTAACATTTCCTCACTTCTGCGTGACCCCTTTCTTTTTTTCGGAGCGCAGGAAGCCGGTGTTGATTGCATGGTTGGATGTTGAGTGTTTGATGTGTTTCTCAAGCCCTGCAGCTGCAGTCGGATCACTGCGTGGATCCCGGCATTCCCGTCAACGGCCAGCGGCAGGGCAACGACTTCTACGTGGGCGCCCTGGTGACGTTCAGCTGCGAGGCGGGCTACACGCTCAGCGACGCCGAGCCCCTGGAGTGCGAGCCCAACTTCCAGTGGAGTCGCCCCCTCCCGAGCTGCGATGGTACGCTCCAAAGTATTGACCTAGAAAACCAGCGGCCTCCCGCCAGGTTTCCCCATACGCTGTTCATAATTGGGATTAGAGCCGCATCCGTTTGTTTGCGTCTCGCTCCCCGGGAAGCGACAACATGAGAAATGGTTTTGAGCACTTTTGCCTCATGTTGCGTCACGTTTCGACTCGCTACATATATCGCTGAGTTATTGCAAAATCCATACTGGATGATAGCAATCCTCTCAACGACTCTCATTTTTAAACTCTGAAAGTTTCAGGCCCCCGTTTCGTCATAAATGTTTTATATGTACGGGAAGCAGTGAGCTCACCCTTTGATGTCTCCCTTCTCCCTCATCTGTAAATGTTTTCGTACTTTAGGACGCTATCGATTTTTGCCCCATTCTCTAATGATATTGATGATGCAGCTCTTTGCTTTTTATCCTCCCTTGAAGGACGTTGCTTGAAAATACGTTTTACCAAAACGTAGGATTTTACATCTGCCGTCGTTAAAATCACTGTCCCCCCTCCTCTCCTCCTCACGTGCTCCCAATGTCTGCCACTGGACCTGCGCCCACAGCCTTGTGCGGCGGTTACATCCAGGGAAGCACTGGCACCATCCTTTCGCCCGGGTTCCCGGATTTCTACCCACACAACCTGAACTGCACGTGGATAATCGAGACGTCCCATGGCAAAGGTGAGCGGAGGAATCCATTGTCAACGCGATGCGAGGCGATGCCGTCAAATTCAATTTCCCTGACAACGTTACCCCGCCCCCCCCCCCAGCGGTTGGCCTTTGTGTTTTTTTGTCGAGCGTGGCGTCTCTGTAAGACTAGAGCGCAGAGAGTGTGACCCTGGGCTATGGCACCGAGAACGACTCTGCGCTTCCTTTGCTGGAGCCCTGGTATCCATTTGATGCGGCCTTTTCACTTTATCCAAGCACTTAATTCTCTCTGCAAAACATCGGATATCGACCTGTCATGTTGATGGTTGTTGCTGTCACAGAGTAGTGTGGATGTAGCAGTTTGGAATGTAACCAGATACAAATCCAAGGGCTATATATAGACACTTTTTTTGTGTACATACAGTCCGCTCCAAAAGTATTGGAACGGCAAGGTCAATTCCTTTGTTTTTGTTGTATACTGAAGACATGTGGGTTTCAGATCAAAAGATGAATACAAGACGAAAGTTCAGAATTCCAGCTTTCATTTCATGGTATTTACATCGAGATGCGTTAAACAACTCAGGACAGAGCACCTTTTCTTTGAACCCACCCACTTTTCAAGTAAGCAAAAGTATTGGAACAGATTGGTGCCATAACCCTTCCTTACAATAACTGCATCGAGCCTGCGACCCATTGACTTCACCAGGCTGTTGCGTTCTTCATTTGAAATGCTGTTCCAGGCCTTTACTGCAGCCAGGGGGGTTTCTCCCTTCAGTCTCCTCTTCTGGAGGTAAAATGCATGCTCTATTGGGTCAAGGTCCGATGGTTGACTTGGCCAGTCCAAGACCTTCCACTTTTTCCCCTTGATGAAGTCCTTTGTTGTGTTGTCAGTGTGTTTTGGGTCATTGTCTTATTGCATGATGAAGCCTCTTCGATTAGTTTGGATGCATTTTTCTGTAAATTGCCAGACAAAATGGTTTTGTAGACTTCAGAATTTATTCTTATTGTAAGGAAGGGTTATGGCACCAAATATCAAATCTTATTCACTTCAAGTTAATTAAATAATGTCTGTTCCAATAATTTTGCTCACTTGAAAAATGGGTATGTTCAAAGAAAAGGTGCTCTGTCCTGAGGAATTGACCTTGCCGTTCCAATACTTTTGGAGGGGACTGTACATACACGTGGCCAGCTTATTGGATACAATCTTCAATTTTCTTGTTAACACAAATAATCTATACCATATAGATGCTGAACGTGGTGACCAAGGATTGTTGCTCCCAGGCAGGATGGTCTGACTACTTGGATTACCACAACATCGCAACAATCTCTGGGGTTTAGAGAAAATATCCATTGAGCGCCAGTCACTTGGTGGTAAATGCCTTGTTGATATTGCTGCCAACTGCTGAGTAAAACCAAGATATGTGGAATATCGTTGCTGAATGAGATGGTGTTGCATCTCAGCAATACGTCCAACCTTTAAGCAGTGTATACACTCACCAGAGACTTAATGAGGTGAGGGTATGTTCTACTGACTTGTCCCGGCCATCTATGAAACAGCCCAGAGAAAGCATTTTAACAGACATTAAAGGTTGGAAGATGATTTGCTAATAAGTTTTAGTCTGTTTCTTTTGTAACCAGTGGATCCAGTTGGCAGATCGAACTCTTCAGCTAACATCCCCTCTTTCAACCAAATCCTTCTGTGCTCCTCTTTGTTCTTCTCATGCACAAATGTCTGATGAATGAAAAGCAAATGCAGTATCAGTGCTAATCTCTTCTGTGACCACCATTGTTTACACGCTTGTGGTGGCTTCCTGCTTTTGTCATAATAAAGCTCCGGTCCCAGAGAATGCCATCTTCTTCCCCAAAAGCCTATGTTGCATGGTGAAATTCCATCTGGTTGAAAGGAAAGTTGATTGTAGGCTTTTGAAAACTTCAGAATTCTACTGGTTTGCAAAGATATGCCGTGTTTTGGATTGAAGTTATGACAGAAATGTACTTTGGGCATTTCCTCATCCTTCTGTCTGCTGTGCAGGTGTCCAGTTCACCTTCCACACCTTCCACCTGGAGAGCCCCCACGATCATCTGCTGGTGACGGAGAACGGCAGCTTCTCCCAGGCCCTCTGGAGGCTGACAGGCTCCACGCTGCCTCCGCCCCTCAGCGCCGGCCTGTTTGGAAATTACACGGCTCAGATCCGCTTCCTGTCTGACTTCTCCGTCTCCTACGAGGGATTCAACATCACTTTCTCAGGTGGGAACAGTCACTGTTGCCCCAGCTGTTTGATAGGTTAGGGATAAAAGTAGCGAGGCGGCGATGCTTTCATCACTGTACACATGGAGCCATTCGGAAAGGACAGAGAGTGAGAGGTTGCAACACGGGGCACTGAAGGTTTGTGTGAGGAGGGAATCTGAACCTTGCTAATTGGATCAGAGACTGGCCTTGACCTTTTAATAATGAGTGTCTATTCCAGAAAGGTTATCGACACCATTATGAGTCCACATGGCCAGTGTTTGGCAGCCAGGCGGGAAAGGAAATGGAAAAGACCGCTTCTGCTTTGAGTTTTAGAAGTAGAAGGGAAACAGCTGCATCAACTCGACACAACTTGTCGAGGTTTGAAAGAAGTCACAGAGATGTTCTACATTCATTTTCCACATTTCCAATATTTAACTTAGAGGCTCTGGGTGCTTATAAATGCAAAATGTTTGAGTTTCTGGACTCCTGTTCATCATGGATGCATGTTCTAATTTTAAAGGGGAACTATGTGTTATGATTGTACAGCTATACTCTTTGATTTTGTTCTGCATTCATAACCCAACGAACCGGCTAAATGAACGTCCACTGAGAGGACAAGGCTGTAACAGTTCATGTCAGTGATGAAGTCAAAACACAATATTGTTAGTGAGAGGATGTAACACTTGATATGTATTATTTATTGTCTTGTTTTCCTATAAATTCCAATCCTGGTCAATGTTCATAGCAGGCAAGGCTATGGTTAGCACTTTTTTACTCCCAATGTAATGACGCTGCTAGTTTTATATTTTTGTAGCATTCTCTCCTTTTATTCTGTGGTATGATAAGATGAATATTTTTCATTCAGATCTTTTTGTAACTGTGTAAATGTATTTGTGTTTTACTTCCTCCCTGTTCTTTTTCTAGAATATGACCTGGAGCCATGCGAGGACCCTGGAATCCCTGCCTACAGCACCAGGAAAGGCCTGCAGTACGGCGTGGGCGACTCCCTCATCTTCTCCTGCTTCCCTGGGTACCGGCTGGAGGGTCCTGCGAGGGTGGTCTGCCTCGGAGGCAGGAGGCGGGTGTGGAGCTCCCCTCTGCCAAGGTGTGTTGGTAGGTGGTCACATGTTTTTTATTTTTTTGCTTTCGTCACCCGCCCACAACCCCTCCCTTTCCTCCGATCCGGCTGGGCTTGCTCATGCTGCCAAAGTAAAACCGCCTCAACTCAACTACCACCACTGCTGCATGCCCACTCATCCTGAGATTGTCCACGGCTGTCCGTCCAGTGAAAGAAAAATCATTCCCCACGTCACTGAAATCCCATTGCCACCCCTCCCCCAGCACCACCCACGTCACGGGTGAACAGGAAATAAAATGCTGAAAAAAATAAAATAATACATGTCACTTCCAGTCCTGTCACCAAGTAAGGCCTCCAAAGCGCCCTTTACTGGACGGCTTCCCGGGAACAGCCTTTTTTGAATTTGTCTAAATTAAAGGGCTATAATGAGGGTGACATCATGTGTTCATTATTGATGCTGCTCGGGGCGAAGACCTGCGGAACAGCTACAAACCATGGCCAGGGGGCTTTCATTGTACAACGTGGCCAGCATCTGAATATGTTAAATAGCATGTTAACATAGAAAAATATCGTGGTCTTTTATATACTGTACTACTACTGTATACACGCAAAATGACTCGGACCTGCTGGAATCACCGTGTTTTTCTTTTAAACACAGAAAGATGTTTATAGAAAAGCTCTTAATGCAACTTGGTGCAAGTGAGTCTCACCTCACCACACAACTAATGCCTTCAATAATTATCAATGCTTGTTGCAAGCATGAAGACACACAATTCTCTTATACAGTGGTCCAAACAAAACACAAAGTCCTTCTCATTTCGTTTATTATTTCTACATTTTAAGATGCTCTCCCACACTTAAGTGACCATATTCAGTCCTTTTTTAAAAATTCAAAGTTAGGCTGTGAACTGTTTTCCAACCCAGATGGCCCCATTCTACCCCACAGCATTCATGAATTTGAAATTGTGGATACATTTACGGTCGTCTAAATTCCGGCAGATTTATTTTTAACCCCCCTTTCAGCAGCCTCCCACCTTTCCCTCCTTTTCTTTTTCCCTCTTCCTCCGCCATGAGTTAGGGCGGAAAATCGCTTAAGTTACTGCTAATCAAATTCAGATTGTGATGATTTGCAGCTCGGCATTGGAGCCGAGGCCGAGGCCACGCCCATTCCCACAACTCCCCCTGTGCACGACGGCATGAATTAAAATCCCCGGCCCGGCTTCCGAGCGCATCGCCATCCAAATGTCCTCCGCTCTCCTCAACACCACTGCTCTCTTCTGTATCCCTTCCCCTCCTCCTCCTCCTCCTCCTTTCTCTCTCTCTCTCTCTCTCTCTCTCCCTCTCTCTCTCTCCACCCGTCCCTCTGCTCCCTCTCGTTTCCTCTAGCTGAATGCGGCTCGTCCGTGACTGGCATGCAAGGGGTGCTGCTCTCGCCCAACTACCCCGGTTACTACGGCAACAACCACGAGTGCATCTACTCCATCCAGACGCAGCCTGGCAAAGGCATCCAGCTGCGGGCGCGCGACTTCAGGCTGGCCGATGACGACCTGCTCAAAGTGAGGAGGAGGAGGTGGAGGAGGAGGAGGAGGAGGAGGAGGGATTTTGGGGGGTGGAGGTTTGCGCACCTTATCGCAAACCTCCTCCTAACGTCCCTTTTTTTTTCTTTTTTCTTTTTTTTTTTGCCCCTGGCAGGTGTTTGACGGCAGCAGCAACAAGGCGCGGCTGCTGGGGGTGTTCACCGGCAACGAGCTGCTTGACGCCACCCTCAACTCCACCTCCAGCTCCATGTGGCTGGAGTTCATCAGCAACGCCGACAACACCAGCAAAGGCTTTGAGCTGCACTTCATTAGTGAGTGGCGCACACAGCATGTACCGAAGAGGATTAGGGCCACAAGAAGAGAAAAAAATTATGATAGAATTTTTTTTTTCAAAGTTTCCAATTCAAGAATAAAGTTGAAATAATGACGTAAAAAGGAGAACATTTTGTGAATTATACCGAAATTTTGCAATTAATGTCATCGTGAAGTAAGTCATAATGTCGAGAATAAAGTCGAGAGGCTCTGTGCACAAGTCTAGTGGAGTCATTCGGTTTTCCCCAGTTTCCTGATGACTGTGGGTGAACCTTGTGGGATACACCTGTTTTCACCAGGATACTTTTAAAAGTGGGTAACTGGGTTAATCCACCATCCATCCAGTCTACTCGCCAATTTCCACTTTTTTTTCAACTTTATTTACAAAATATCGTCTTTTTTACTTTGACTTTTTTCCAGGTAACTTTGACTTATTCATGAAATTTCATCTTAAAACTTGAAATGTAAACTTAAATAAAAATCTAATTCTGTAATATTTGTATCTCTTCTTGCAGCCATAATCCTGTTTTGTATGCATGACTTTGCGTACACAGGTGCACAAAGTCATGCGCAGTCCTGTGTTTGATTACCTGACTTCTGTCGTCACCTCTGCCACACACACGCGCACGCCTGCACATTTTTTTTTTTCTTTCTTTCTTTCTTTTTTTTTCCTGATGGGCTGCGTCTCCTTTTTGCAAGGTTTTGAGCTGGTGAAATGCGAGGATCCGGGCGTCCCCCAGTTTGGCTACAAGCGGGAGGACAAGGGTCACTTTGCCGGCAGCACGGTGTCGTACAGCTGTGACCCGGGCTACACCCTGAAAGGTCCCGAGGTTCTCACCTGCCTGCGGGGGGAGAGAAGGACGTGGGACAGCCCCCTCCCTCTCTGCTTTGGTGAGTTGGGTTTGGGCTGTTTGTCTGTGAGACATAACGTGTCTGTGCCAACTTCTTCATCCAGTTGCAGCTTTGTTTTCTAAGCAGGGCTGCTCTTGCGTCAGCAGCATCAAAGCATTTAGAAATAAATGAGAATCAAAATAGCAAAGGCAGCCGAGTGCAGGATGCGAAGTAAAGTTGTATCTATCAGTGAGTCTGTCTCAAACCTGAGGGAGGACTATGCACCCTTTGTGACGTCACAAAGGGCCAGTTTTCATAAACTGCTTGTTTTAGCACACATTGAGTTTACTAGCTGGGGAGGAAAAATAAGTAAAAGATGTGTTTTTCTCTTCTTCTTTGGAGCAATTCATTGGTAGGCCGCAGGCACATATACAGTTCATTGTTTTGTTTGTAGCTCCTGAGTTTTGGTCAGGCCAAAGATTAACGAAAGATGCTTCCCTTCTATTATTTCCACCCCTGGGGTAACTCGTGTGAAATCGCACAGAAAGCGTCGTGCTTACAGACCAGCTTGCTTGTGAATGGCACTGTCTTGCAATGGCGCCAATAATACAATATTCGCTGTTTATTGCTTCAGTGTTTGGCGCGCCGCTAAATCTGCACCAATTGTTTGTTTTTTTGTTTTTTTTTCCAGCCGAGCAACAATGTCTGACCCAGTTCCCTTTTCGCATTGGGTGTGTGATGGCTGCCGGTGCAGCTTTAGAAAAAAAACTGATTTAGTGCAGCTATTTCAAGCCACCCATTTGGTGTCTCACTTAGCACCCCATTGAGTGCATTCTCTCACTGTAAATGACTGAAATGATTGTAACTATTACATCACTCTTGCACAGAACCTATTTTCTCTTTTTTTATTTATTGGAAAAATAAATTCCTCCCTAAATTTAGTCGCTTTTCTGCTTGAGAAATTGTTTCCTCAATTTCATTGCTGTTTTCCTTTTCTTTGTGCGTCCAAGTCTGCAGAAGTGACTGTTTTCAGTTACTCGAGTTTATGAGTTACCAAAATGTACCAGGTCTTCAGAGTCATTTGAGTCACAAGTTTGACTGATTCGTTTAGGGCTTGCACATAACTGGTTCTGCAAGTAATATCGCTTCACACTAGCAGTTTTCCTCATATTCAAAAAGGAAAAAAAAATGCAATTTTTGCTCATGCCGCTCCAGCTCTGCCTCTTTAAATGAGATTTTCAGTGTGTGCGGAGCAACTCTCACGTTCAACAATGATCTGGGAAAAATGCCCTCCGTGTGTTCACATGCATCATTTTGCACAGCGACACACATAGACTTAAGTGTCGGAAAAAGTGCCGAACCCCGCCGGACTGGAGGGATGCTTTGGAAATTAAATTTACTCTTCATCAACACACACCGAGCACATTTAGCACTCCGCCGTGGGATGGTTTATCAACCAATTGCCTGAAATGCCTGAACTGAGTTCACTGATTGTTCACTCAAAACTTGCCGGCATCTTCCACGCACAAACTTACACAACTGTCCGTAGATTTTCAGGACAAAAATAGCCAAAGAAACTTCTTGGATGGCGCACGTGGCATCGTTCTGTGTCACCAGATAAAATCCAGGAGCTCAGTAAAGTAAAGCAGGCTTTGACATCAGCCGAGGTGATTAGCATACTATTTCGGTGCTCCTATTTCAACCCCAAGCTGACAGGTAATTTCATATCTGGCTACCAGCAGCAGTAGTCACAATACTGTATATCTCTGAACACATTTGTCCTCCATATGTCCCTTCCTTGGCTGGTAATGGCACAACTGCCTGAGTAAATTTAGCAGCAGATGCAGGACCAGTTCAGTATGGATCGACGAGACAGTTAGGTAGCGTTGAGCGGACAGTAAAGACGGATAAGAGGCGAGGACAACGATTGATTTATACCAACAGTAAAGGTCAGTTTGGAAAAAAACAAACAATCTGGTCTCAGTTCTACACAAGATGCACGTACTCGTAAAACATGCGGCTACTAGCTGTAGCGGTTGTCTCTTTAAGTTGGTGCAAAACATGTAGAAGGAGTTCTGTTGTGAACATAACCGCATCCACGTAAACTGATGGAGGATAAATAATAATACATTCTCAGAATATATTAAGGGAGTGCGAGGAGTCTATGATGGAGACAAAAGAAGAGAGAAAACGGTGCGTTTTGGTCTGAGACACTGCGTGCGACGATGTCATTCATTATATGTGCGCCGCACTTCACTATTTAGTTCCTCGGCTCATCTGTAATTCCCTCCTGTCAGTACGTCTTCGCCCATCAGCCATCATCACCTCCTTGCAGCGCGGGCTCAGTCTCCAACAGATGGATTTCCCGATCATCACAATCACCATCCTCGTCAGTGTGATTCCTCTCTTTTTCCACGCGTCTGAAGGATCTATTTTCCTCCGGAGAAGAACACTTAAACCATCGCCTTCTCAGATGAGATGGCCTCGAACGCTCGAGCAAAATCACCTGAAGTATGAAAAAAAAATATATTTCTGCTACTTTTTTTGCACGAGGGTAGAAGGTCGCAGGGTGCACACGTTTTTATCATTCACATTTTCCATGGTGGACTTTTTTTTGTCTAATTAATGACGTGTTTGAGTTTGTAAAACTTACACAGATTGTTATACAGGTGTGTTGCAATAAGAGAAAACCCAAAGTCCACACTGCAGTAATGCATCAGAAACGGTTCAACAACTCTTCTAATCAAAAAAGACAGAAGAAGAAAACACGAAGTCACTTCAGCAAAGAAACGACTCTACTCACTCCAAAGTGCTATTGCATGTATTTGTCTCTGTGGTACTGCAACATAGATGATAATGTTACATCCCTGTTGTTGAAGTGTGATACCAAAAAAAAAAAAACATTTTCAATCTATATTTGACATTCTTCCTCCTGCTTAATATTGCAGTACTCTTCAGTATTCATCCCTCGTCTGTCAGAGTACCTCAAAAGTGTCTCAACTTTAGATTGAAGGATCTGTCAACAAGGCCGCCAACTTTTTTTTTGCAGCTGTATCTAATATGTTTAAACACACAGCATATTGGATCAGCTTCCCCTTTTCCTTTCAAGTAACAGCAAACAAGATGATGAAGCGCGTCGTGTCTGAGCGTGTGAATACCGTCTCAATAATTCAGAATAATTGTCTCAGGGAACAGATGTGATGCACCTTTCTGGGCACCCCACCTTTCTGCTTTGTCGATTTAGTTTTCTGAGCAAGCTTGTGTTGTCGTTTTTTTTCTCTTTTATTTTCAAATTTACCAATATTTATTGCTGTCGTTCCCAGCCGAGTGCGGTGGAACCATCAAGGAAGAGCCCTCTGGCCGAATCCTGTCTCCTGGCTATCCTTCTCCATATGAGCACAACCTGCACTGTGTGTGGACCATCGAGGCAGCCCCTGGAAGCACCATCAGGTCTGAACAGCACTCTCCATTCCCCTTATGTTGCAGCTTATTACATTTCGGATCACATAGTTTATTCCTGGGCACTTTTTATTTTTCCAATCCACAAGGCCTTGGCATTTCTTTTTTCCTTTTTTTGCAGTGGTATTCATCACTTGTACAGGTTGCTGTGTAATCAGTCCCAACCGAGGCTGCTATTGGCCGACGGCTGAGTTGCCGCTGGCTGAGTGGAAATACCCCTCAAAGCCTGCAGGTTTAAGGCGACATCAAAGTACCTTCCAGTTAACTCGGTCTTTGATATGTATGTATTTCCCTCTGCTTCCATTTTTGGAATTTGACCCAGCGAGGCACTCTGTATTTCGGTCATGTGCCGGCTGTCCGTTCAGGTTGTTCTCCAACGACCACTTACGAGACAGCATATCAAGAAAGAAAGAAAGTATTTTTCGCCATCCATCTGTCTTAGTCTGCAGTTGTGAAGCAGCTCATCAGGGTCAGGGTCAAAGTGGCAGGAGCAGTATGGCATGTCCTACAACCCGTATCTAAGGAGCCTGCCTGCATATTTCTTTTTTATTATTATTATTTAATGTGTGGTGTGAACTTTAAATCACACAAAGAAGGACCTTGGACCTGCAAACAAATGAAGAAAAAGGCTTTTCTTTGTACCAGAAAGCTTTCTTGCTTCAACATGTCTGCCATCAATGACACAACAATTTAAAAAACTAAAAAGAATAAACTTAAAGCCTTGCTTAAAATGAAGATTTTCAAACCCACAAAACCTGTGCACTTTGTCGATTGTAAAATTCACAGTTTATTGTGAAATGTTCATCTTTGTGGTCAAACATGTAAAGACATCCTTTAATTTTGTTTCCGGAAATTACTTAAAACGTTTTCTCAATTAACATGGACATGCACCTCATAGCTGCTACCTTAGCACAGGGATGCCTACATGTACAGGTTTCGAACCACCTACACTCATCTGCATGCACATTTATTAGCACATTTCCCTCTACATTAACACACAGATGTATGCGCATATTAATGAACCATTAAGAATTTATGCTAATAGGCAGGTACAGTACATGCAGCACATATGGTCGTATGCCTTCATTCATTGAATGAGTGGTATGTAAGTGTTGTGCGGTACTTAAGTATCAATACCTAAGATACTAGTAGTGTCCCATCTAGGATTGATTCTATTAATAAAGTATCAGTACCGTCCCCATGACTTATTGAACAAAAATACAATTTTAACGCTGATAAAGCCTTTAGTTTTGAGTGTAGTTGTGTTATTACAATGTTATTACACTCCATCCATTTTGCCAGTTTTGCCTGGTATAGAAAATGAAAACTTACTTGAAGTTAGAGTTAAAAAAACAAAACAAAATGTGCCAACAGAGAGGTCTATTGTTTGACCTTTTGAAAATATATATAGTACACTAGGTTTAATCTTACAGTAATTCTGCATATTACTACATATTTGACAAATATTATGGTTTTAAACCACCTTAAGAGTAAATTGTGTTAACCATGCACAATCACTTTCACAGTGTATCAGTGCAACTAACACAGTAATCTTGTAAGGCTAGATCCATGACAGAAGAGTGTTCCTCACGGAGAACACCCTGAAATCCCACCAGCACATGTGTAGACGAAGGATCATACAGAAAGAGCCAGATCACACAATGGGTGGTTTGGATAGGAGGGACTCTAATCTGTTCTCTTCTCACAAATTGGATTAACTCCTTCACTGAGATCGCTCGCTCATTGTAAATGGGAACTACTTCTCAATTGACCTACCTGGTTAAATAAAGGTTAAATACTCAGTAGGCACATGCTTTGCACTGCACACATATACCTTGGAATCAGGACGTAGTGTTGGATAAGAAGCATGATGTAGCCATTGGATTTAACAAGACACATGGCAAAGAGCACCATTCCAAAGTTGTTGTTTTTTTTAAGAGCCTGTAGAAGATCTTTAGAAAAGATGAGGTAAAACTTGGAATCTAATTGTTTGAACTTTCTTGTCACATTCAGATTTGTCATTCAGCGATGTTGGCTGCTTTGCACCGTGGTGTTTAATGAAGCTCTTTCAAATACAGAGAAAAGGAAAAGCTATTCTACAGTACACACAGAAGTATCTGCATTGCAGTGCATTTCTTCTTTCAATGTGATTAGAAGCATTGTGCACAGGTCCAGGTTGAGGGTCACAGGTGCAGTGCCAGTCAGAAAGCAGGAACGGAGTCATACTAGACATACCAGCACTCATTAAAAGCAAAGCAATGTATGCCTTGTGTAGGAACCAGGCAAAACACAGGACACAGTTTACGCTGTTTTTATTTTTGGCATTTTCCTTTAATCCAAAAATAGTATCCGGTCATGATAAAAATGCCTACTGCAGCATCCATGCCAATCTTCTTTAGCAGCAGTCATTTTTTTTATAATTCATCGTCACTCTCCCTTCTTCTCTGCATTCCTCCGAACACTTATCTCTAAGGGAAGCTGATTGGTTGTGCAATCCATGGACATTTCAAAGCTATCAACTTTTAAGAGCAGCTTTCAATTAAAAATTGTTCCTTTGGGAAGTTGACAAGGTGGATGATCTATATTTCAGTGATGAGTGATCCGACTGCTACGCACAGTTGCAATCATGTAAAAGTAAACTGGAATATCGAGAGAAATGTCCAAAAAGAACACCACCATAGTGTTGTCTTTGCCCGCGAAGAGCTGCGCGGCCGTCTGCACCGATCTCATTTGCGAGTACTTGCTGTCCCACAGCCTGCACATCTGGCATTCCTCGCTCCCTCGCGATTACTAGCTTAGGTTCATTAGCGCCTGTGCTACCTCTGGGTCCCTGACATTTCTCTGGAAGGTATGCTCCACATCCATGCCTTTGATCCTACCCGCGCAATTCATTATTAAGAGGAATTTGCAATGCATCAGCCCTGGGATTCCTTGTATTTGAAATTGTGTGACTGGAGGTAGCCCTGTTTGCGAGAGAGGCCGGGAAGCGCGCCGAGTGAGAGCCCAAGTCTAGAAAAGCCAGGAGGCCGCTTCTTGGAAAGATATCGACGGACAGACAGTTAAGGGTGGCATCCAGAGATTGGAGCATCAGCTTAGAGAGATAATAAGAATGTAGTAACAAAGGGAACAGAGAGATGTACAGCAGGCATTGAGCTTTTCCATCGACCAAACGTTAAGAGGTTATTGCCATAGAGATTGTTGTGCGGTTGATTTAAATTCCGTGGCGATGGAAGTCTTGTTGGACAGCTCTGACGCTGTGTTGCCATGCACTTGGCTGGGGTTAACACAGTGTTTTGCACATTGCATTTTGTACTGCATTTTTGCATAATATGCATTTTGGTTGTCTCTAGTGCAATTATACTTGAACAGCCCGTGGGCCCATATTATAGAGATTCTTTTGTCTTTTCATCCTAGACTCCAGTGGATCAGCCTCACAAGATGTACTAAGAAAACAGAGGGCATTTGACATTGAATTTAGCCCTCTGTTTACAGTCTTCCTGTAAAATGAAAGTAACCTAATATTGTTGGACCTTCCGCATTCTTGTAGGGGAACAAAATCAATGTGGCCCTGAGCTAGAGGGTTAAATGAGCATGAGGGAGATGTCCCGTTTTGACATGCTAAAGTGTGTTTTATTACTCACAACTTCACGTAGCAACACAAATGTAGAAAACCTCAGCCTGTTAGTAAAGTGAAAGAACTGACTCATAGATTTTGGGCTCCAATGAGTTCATGTGCAGGTCAGAGAAACCCACTTGTGCATAATATGTGGATTTTTAATCTCTACAATTCTTGTACCGATTTCACGCTTCTTTCTGCCATATGTTCATTTTTAAGTGGATATAATCTCCCCAATTCCGTCTTAATTCACCATGTGCCTCGCAGCGCTCGTATTGAACACAGCTTGACGTGACACGGCTGGCGAGACGACCCCTCGCACCGCTTCAAAAGAAACCGGTGGTCAGTGATGACAGTGTTGGCCGGACCATCACACCCTCTCCATGTCTTCTGGAGGCCCCTCGGCGTGGATGTGTCTCCTCCGTGAAAGGCTGATCCCGGTGGGACGTTCGCACGGTGGCCACGTTCACACATATTGATGAGCGGGGTTCTCAGCGACATGTCGCCTTGTACGCACAATCTCAATTAGCCGCGAGATGCGCCGACAGCACATGTTTTCTCTGCGTCCCTGCGCCTCACCCATTACACCCCCCACCCACCCTCCGCACTCACTTACTTACTTATTTATTGCCCTCGCGCGCACACACACGCGTTCAGGCACACACTCACACACACACTCCAAGACTCCCCACAGGACCCGTGATTGCAGTAAGACTACTTTGTATTCATACGAGGAAGCCTCGGCTCTCTCTGTCTGTGTCTCTCATATGAATACAAAATAATTAAGGCTGGGGAAAATAAAAAGACAAACTCCCCGATAAGTCTTTCCCATCACATGTCCTCCCGGCGATTCCTCTCTTGCTTGAGCTGTTTTATCTCGTTAATAAGGGGACAAGTTTAAAAGGCAGCCCTTAGCTGTGAAATTTCAAAACATGCCTTTCAATGATTTCTTAAACTGTTCATCGCTCACAGAGACCAAATGCTGACCCCTCCTCCCACACACCGCTACTCCTCCACCCATCCCTTTTTCCCCCCCTTCGGTTGGATGTTGTTTTTTCTCGGACTGCAGGCAAACCATTTTAGTCTCCTTAAATCAGGTCCGTCCGCGCTTGTGTTTGCAAGTGGGCACGCCGATGTCGGCTTTGGTAACTAGCGGGAGCAGCTGGGAGTCTGAGTAATGGAGGCCCATCATCTCACCCGCCGCACAATCATGCTGTCAAGTCGAACTTCCGCTCCGATGCACTTCTGTCACTCCACGTTTGACGTCTCCATTCACCCGACATACCTCCTGCGTTCCATCCGCGTCAAATCTGCCAGCGTGATGTCACTCACTGTCTGCGGGCCCGCAGCAACATGTGAGGCAGGGCACAGCCGCCTCAGCCGGGATTGACGCGACGGCATGTTTGGCGTGTTGCCGTTGTTCATGCGAAACTGCGGCCTCACTCCTAACAATTTGTCGGTGAGCGTTGTCCAGATACTCACCCTACAGCAACATTCCCGCTCTGCTTCGGGTCCAAGAGAAACTGCTCTGTTGTTGTGTTCTGGCAAGTCAAGAGCTCAATGATGGCCTGGGACTCCATTGAGTCACAGGTATGGTGCCCGTTGCATCCTTTGTTCCTTTATTTAGTGAGTCTCAGCAGTATGCCTTTGTTGGGGTTATATCACTTATTCTGATGTTCTCTCCAAAATATGAGGGAAGCATGCCGTGGTAACACAAGAGGATGAGTGGGACATGTGATATTTTAGTTTAGGTTATTAACTCATGTCTCCCAGGCCAGTCTGGAATGAAGAAATAACCCCGTTTGCAAGTCAGTGTTTCCTTTGTATGGACTCTGCATAGCAGAAGACACTTCAGGATTAGTTTACAGCAATAATGGTACCACTAACAAAACCATCTTAAAATGTAGCTTCCTAAAAACAGGTGTTGAAACTAAAGGCAAATGTCCAAATGTCAAATTTCTCCTGAATTTGATATAAACAAACACAAACTGAAATGAAAAGGAAATTTGTGTTTGGTACATTATTTCTTTGTTGTAACAATGCTTTTTGGAAATAAATTGGATATTGTTGAAAAGACCTTTCCCTTTTAAATGGTGCCACACTTGTAAGGAGCATGCATCTTTTATGGGGTGAGCAGCAAAACTAAGTATCTGGGTTGTGCCCGTGGGAAATGTGACAAATCTCTGCCGAGTCAAACAGCTTTTGCTGCCATTGACTCTTGTTTGGTGGATTGGATGATTGAGATTTGAAGAAACAAAACATATAGTCAATTTATCAATTTATTCATCTAACAAACAGGAGCCTCAGTAGTGAGTGGAAGAACCATACACAGCCACAGCTGCCTGGCATCTCAAACGCTGGCTGAAGAATGGGATGTCATCCCACATCAGTGTGGGACCAGGCTGGTAACCAGCATGAGGAGGAGATAGAAGATTTATTTCCAAGAAGCATTGTTACAACAAAGAAATAATCTACCAAACACAAATTTCCTTAATTTTTGTGTTCTGTTTGTATTTATTTTTTTTCATTTAATCAGTGTCTGGTAGCTGTGGGTATGCAAGAAGCACTTTGTTTCCAAGCGCAAACAACGTGCACCCAAACCTCCGTTCCTCCCTCCGCCCCCTCAGTTCAGCCGGCGGTGTGGTTCGTGCAGAGTAGCAGTATAAATAGTTAAATCCTACGACCATGCGCGCAGGTCCATGAAAAGACGAGGGTGGCCCGGATGCCCTACATGTGTTATGCTAAGCGGGAGAGAGTTCTCCTTTCACACACAGGGATTAGCGTCTTGTTTTTTTCTCTTCACGTTCTTCACGTCGCTCTCATCCGCCCCAGTCCGCTGACGTGACGTGCAACGATTATTCCGATCCCATAGAAAAGGAACCAATTATACCGATGTTCGGCCCACGTTCATCCCCCACCAGCAACTCCTCCTCCAGCGCTCCCTTGTACCCCCCCCCGACAAACAGACAGTGATTAATGTCGGCCCCTGTTGTCTCCCTGCCTTCACCTCCTGCTTCCTCTCGTCATGGCTCTCGTGTTCTCCCACCTTCGCCACCATCTTGCCTCCCTGACGCATAAATCAGAGCGATCGGGACGCGATGCCATTCCGTGTCTGACAGTACTGAAGGTTGCGTAAGAACACGAGATGAGACACCAGCGCACCCGCTCTTGATCCGACACGTGACGGGCGCTCGTCGCTAGCCTCGGTACAAATCCCCCGAACAGGCTCGCTCACATCTTGCGCGCCTCCTTCAAACACACGCTGCGCCGTATTTGTGCTGATTGCAAGAAGGCACATGTGCCTGTGTTTGAAATCTCCTTTTTGTCTTTGGTCATGTAGGCAAATCCAGTAAAAAAAAAAAAAGATCTCTCTCTCTCTCTCTCTCTCTCTCTCTCTCTCTTTCTCTCTCTCTCTCTCTCTCTCTCTCTCTCTCTCGTTCTCTCTCTCTCTCTCTCTCTCTCTCTCTCTCTCACACACACACACACACACACTTTTGAGCCTCCCCCTGCTCAAGGAACACTAAAGTGGTGTGCTGGTAACAGGATCATACAGCCGGGGGAAAGTCGTAGCAGCATTTGCATAACAAGATTGGACTGCCGGAGGAGCTTACGCGACAGAGACTGGAGGGGTCTTTCAGCGTAATGCTTGACCCCTGAAAGCGAAGATTCAAACAGGGGCGCTCGCCAGAGATTTAGGTTGTCAAGGCTACAGACGTCAGCTGAATGCAGTCCTGCAATTTTTACAATTAGTTAATTAGTTAAACACTGCATCACCACCCCTACCTCCCACATTTTTTCATGTGAACTTTTTTTCTTTTTCAACAATAACTGAATTTCAGATGTTCTCAAACCGTGAATATCACACTGCCTAAAAAAACCAAAACAAATCCTTTTATTGTGTGGCTCAAAGTCAAATTTTCACCCGGACGCTCGAATTCGCAATTCAACAAATGACCCAGTCAAAATGCTTTTGCAGAATGGACGGTCACATCTGTCTCACCAAGACAAACGAGACCATCATCTGACTGTCAGCACCAAGAGCTGTTGGAGCGTGGAGACCCAATGCAAACATTAGTTTTGAGGACTAGAGTTTTTTTAGTCGATTCAACTTGGCCAGTTTATATTTGCCGTAGGTTGAGCTGGGACATTTTTTTTAATCTATTTTAGAGTTTAAAGTAACATATCAGATTTTTCATCCCTGGAGAAAAAAAAATGCAGCAGAACAGCGAGGGCGCTCTAACACCCGCTGCGCTTTGCAGGTGTTTGCCTTTTTCGCACATGCTTCCAGGCTATGATGCACGGCCTCCAAACCAGCCGGGTGGTGTTCCGGCTTGGTGAGTGTGCACCAGCGCTGCTTGTCCGTATCTGTTTCCTTGACGGCCGCCTCTCTCGCAGTTCTTGTCAAGTAGGTTACGTACAGTATATCCACGCGTTTACACATGGCCCGTTGTCGAGTCGCCGCTGGCTGCCGCTCGCACATCAGACGGCTCGGGAATCACAGTCTGACACCAATTATGCAGAAGGGGTGGGGATCTATTGGCAAACACGACACTTCGCTGGCTCGCTGCTCCTCTGTCTCCTCTGTAGCTTGAGGCCGTGAGCCGCTGCTTGCGTTTCTGTCTGCGCGTGCAAATGGATTAGAATTGGAGGGATGCGTAAAGAGCCATGCTTTTCTCCGCATGATAAGGGCAGATATTACAGTTCCGCTACTTCTGAATTATCTTTCAGTACAATGCTGCTGCCAGTTGTTGTTTTAAGCCTGTGAATGGAACAAAAATAGTGAGGGCGGTTCCAACGACCAAGATTGCTGCACCTCAAAATAGGTTCCAAGACAACTGAATTCAATAATTAAGTCGAGGGTAAGTCGAAGGAACTCCCTTTGACTTTGTCTCAGTCAACACGATGCACATCCCTCAAAACGGGCACTTGGAGGAAAGTTGTTTATCTCGAGACTCTTTTCTCACCACTTCCAGCCCGTTTAGACTCGACGAGGCTGCTGTAAACACACCTACAGTTGCTCCAGCCTTCAAGAGACGTATCATCTTGAATTTGCTCGAAAGGTTGCCCCACTCCTTCCCCCCACTCGTGCACAATCGCGCGCGGCCTCAGTGCATTTCACATCCATCGGACCACCAGCGAGCGGGCTGACAGCTGCCTGTGGTAAAGTGAAGGGGGGGATATTTTGACAGCATCATCTTTCTGATGTCTAGACTGGAACTAATAAATGTCTCAGCAGAGGCATCCGCTTGACTGACATTGCGTAACATCAATTGAACGTTCCCGAGCCTTTTGACGGCTGTGATTCACTTTAAATGCTATTTGTTCCCCTCCTTTTGTACTTTGCCTAAGGCTGTCTTTTGTGGAACTGTATTTTTATTTCTCCCTTCAACTGAACTTTGAGTCTTTTAACTACTATTAGTACCTTATTGATTTCTTGTTCTTCTGTCTTGATTGTTTTTGTTGTAGTTGTTCTTATTACATTCCTAAGTGTTTTGTATTACTGTGCTAAATGTCCCTAATACCTTTCTGCTTAATATATATATATGTTTTAATTAGTCCACATGTAGCGCAAGCAAACAAGCAAATTCTAACAATTTAAATGACAGAATAATAACACATTTTTAAGAATTTCATAACAGAAGGCCGTGGTTTGGAAACGGAGCGCGTGAGGTTGTTTTCTGAAGGTCCAGACATGCGCGAGAATATCACTCCTCATCTAATGGGGCTTCGTGTGTCTTTGACAGTCTGCACTTCCTGGTTTTCCACACGGAGGAGGTCCACGATGTGCTCCGCATCTGGGATGGACCCCAGGACGGCGGCGTCCTACTGAGAGAGCTGAGTGGCTCTGCGGTGCCCCAGGACGCCCACAGCACCTTCAACACCGTCAGCATGCAGTTCACCACGGACTTCTTCACCAGCAAGCAGGGCTTCGCTCTGCAGTTCTCCGGTGAGCCGGTGGGATAGCTGAAAAGAGGTGGTAATAGTCTTTAATGGCTTAGCTGCATTCATCTGGCTGAGAAAACAAGACAAAAAAAACATTTTGGGGATTGCAGAACTGCAGTCATCAAACCTTCCAAACGGTCCTGTCGATGGAACGTGTTAGAATAGAGATTGTCCCATCCTGCTCTACACAAGGGGGACGTTTGCATAAAACACCATTTCAAGTTGCAGGAATACAGTTTTAGTTTAACAAGAACAAAATGTCTATTATCATTATGCCATTTGTGAGGTACTGTATAAATACTCCATGCCAAATACCAAACAACGTCCCTCTTGTTAGTCGTCTGATTTCATCATGAATGTATTGAAACTTCACCCATTTCCTTCTCACCACTATTCCAATGAAACCATTTCTCACTTCACTGGTGCTTTATGATCCACAAAACTGCTTTGGGGTTTCACAGCGGCAGGTCTTGGCACGGCCGTTTCAAGTCGTACTGCCCTTCTGGCTTTTCCAGAGACTCAGGGGGCCAGAGGGAACCCTGCATGAGCAGCAGCGTTGTGTTTTTGTTCTTTGAATCCATGGCCATGTTTCGTATGTCTCCCTTTCAATTGAATCAGCATAAGTAGAAAATGGGTGAAATTTGAGTTCTCTTCCCCGAAATAGATGAATATTATAAAGAAAAAATGGTTCCTATCACGAACAAGTCGGGTCTTTTATGTCACCATGGTAAAATGTCATAATGACCACTTGCAATTAAAAACCCTTCAGTCACCATAAGAGCGTGGATGAGTAATTCATCATTCTGCCTCATCTCGCTCCTGCAGTCTCGACAGCCACCTCCTGCAATGACCCCGGCATGCCCACCAACGGGACCCGCAGCGGGGACAGCAGAGAGCCGGGCGATCATGTGGTGTTCCAGTGCGATCCGGGTTACATCCTGCAGGGAGCGCAGAGAATCATTTGCACCGAGATCAATGGCCGCTTCTTCTGGCAGCCAGACCCACCTACGTGCACAGGTAGTCCATTAAACGCAGCGTGTCGCCAGCGCTCACTGCTGCCCGGACTTGGATCGGAAATGAAAGTCATGCCAGGCTATTAATCTATTAGATTTCTTTTTTTTATTCTCCATTCAGTGAAATAACAATGATTATCTAAGCATGTAAGATTTACTTTGGTCATGGCTGGGACTCTTAAATGTTTATTTTTGTTAAATCAGCTGAGAAGACTGTCAGAAAATACTCTTAATTAACCAAATGTTTTTTACCGCTTGTCAGTGTGACTTTTGTAAAACAAGTAGACAACACAGTTTTCTGATGTGGTTAACTAGGCGGTATGTGTCCTGGAAATATCCTACAATCACCGTCGTAGACAGAAGGATCACACTGCAACCTTGTTAAAACCACAGTAACAACACGTCTAATACTAGTAATGTATTTTATGAAGGCTGTGACTTAATACCAGCAATCAGCATGTGATAATTAGCTGGCTGGTTTATTTATCGCTGAAGTGATTAATGTGAACCTTTTATTGGAGAGTGTGAGTAAGGTGAGTCACTCCCTCGACAGCTTTCAGCAAGTTCACGGAAAAGGAGAATTAGGGATCAAAAGCTTGTGCTCGGCGTCTTACTTTCCCATGGAACAGCTGCTCAGCACAAATTGAACTGACTCGCCGTGCATCTTCCGTTTAGTTCTAAATCTTGGCCTTTTGAAAATGTCAGCACACTTTGAATCACGGTGCTCTTCTGTCTTTTGCAATGGCTTAGATGTTTTTTTGATCTTTTTAGACCTTTTTATGCTCCTTTTATTTACTAAATTTTAAAGTTTAAAACAGTTAAACTGAAAGGACGACGACTTATGTTGGTTCTCTACACTCTGATAGAACAGGGACTGAGAAAAGAATAAGCTGACAAACAGCATCGTCCTGACATCTCCTCATTGGTTGTAGCTCCGTGCGGTGGGAACCTGACGGGTCCCAGTGGGCTGATCCTGTCACCAGACTATCCTGCACCGTATCCACATGGGAAGGAGTGCGACTGGACGGTGACTGTCACGCAGGACTACGTCATTGCTCTCAACTTCAACTAGTATGGCATCTGGCATCACTATTTTTCCTCAGACATACAGCACAATGATGGATTTTGCTTTTTAATGTATTTTACTGTTCTGCAACCAGCTTCAGCCTGGAGCCTAGTTATGATTTCCTGCACATCTATGACGGGCCAGACTCCCTCAGCCCCCTGCTGGGAAGTTTCTACGGCTCGGACGTTCCGGATCGCATTGAAAGCAGCTCCAACACTCTCTTCTTGGCGTTCCGCAGCGACGCCTCCCTCAGCAGCAACGGGTTCGTGCTTCAGTACACAGGTAGGCTAATTGGACGAAAGCTTTGACCTCGTTAAAAACCTGCCTCATTTGTTTCTATGGCCGCGTGACTTTTCCAATCACACTTTTCTCTCTCTCTCTCTCTCTCTCTCTCTCTCTCTCTCTCTCTCTCTCTCTTCTTTAAACTTTAACGTCACACCTCTCACCGTTCCCAGCCAAACGCTCGGCCACTTGGTTCCCGGGGCCCGAACAATTCAATTTTAAACACTCCCTTTGCGGGAGAATGGATTTATCCTCGACCGCTTATTGACCTTGCAGATGGTTTCTTCTTAAATTTCTCATGTGTCTTGTCCACTAAGTGGGATTATTTCGGCGAAAATGGGGAGAAAGAATTGGTAGGGGTATCTTAGCTGAAAAAACAACCCCCTCCTAGCAGTATTGATCTCAGATAGTATCTCCCCAAGCTGCTGACTCACACCAAGAAATATGAGAATAAAAAAAAAACAGACATTGTCTGTGTGTGTGTCTGTGTGGGTGTGAGTGCTTAAGCTTGTTTTGATCGGCGCTCCACCGGCTACACAGAGGGCTCCTCATGAATCAGCCCAGGCTGTTTTTTCTTCCGCCTTATCATTATTATTGTTTAAGAGCTCAGCTCACCACACCTCGCTGTTTGTGTGGTCCCAAATCTATTTGCCTACAAGTGCTACAGGGCACAGGTTGCAGATTGATTTTCAGCTTGAGACAGAGAGAAGAGTGTTTACGCCACATGCACACTTTGGTTTTCAGACTATTTCTCTACAGGCAATGACGAGTTGCCTGCATGCTAAAGTCTTTCGCTGCCAAAAGGTAAATATGAGTGCTTTCAAGCAGGTGATCTGCTACAGCAGCTCCTGCAACTTCCCTAAATCTCCCAGCCTCTATTAGAGCTGTTTATGGTACCAGACGTTACATCATCTGAGGATTAAACGTTTGCTCAGCGTTTCTTGTTTGGAAGTAAAGAGTAAATTCGATAATGGGACCCGTTAACGCCGCACAGCGCCGCCTTTCATGCACATATTTTGCGGTTGTTTTTTTTGTTTTTTTTTGCCATGGAAGGCGTCACGGACCGTTCCCCTTAATTCACTCCCCGCTATATTTACCGCAGCGTGTGATATCGTATGGCCAATCTGGAGGAGCAGATGGACTCAGTGTGAGGTTCAAGAAAAAAACAAAAAAACCCCTCTCCCCACTTCCAATTCTCCACACTAATGAACCATAACCAAATAATACATAAATTACCTCCTCGGTTTCAGACAAACAGAACGGCGGGAGGGGGTGTGAGCGTGTTTTGGCTGCGACTTCGGGCCCATTTGGTGAAGAAGCAGCGAGCGGACGAGCTGGCGCGACCCGCATTATGGTCGGCCTGCCTGCCTGCCTGCCTGCCTGCCTGCCTACCGCTGGAAATTGCATTAGGAAAAATTTGCCCAGGGCGCTTTGCTGAGCCGTCGTTGCGTCTCTCTGTTTTGGCCGTGTTGTCTGGCCGCGTCTGATTAGGCACTCCGGGGAAATATGTGTTGGTGTGGCGGACGGCTCCGAGCCCGGACGCAGATAGATGTGGATGTGTCCGTATAAGGCGCGGAGAGAAACGCCCGCCATACATACATTCACCAGTCTGGTCGAATACCTTCACCAATGCCTGTCCACGTCGCTTCACTTTAACACCTTTGAGGGTTTTTTTTCTAATTCATATGATTCCGCCCGCCCGCTCGCCCACTCCCTCTCGTGCCTTAAAAACGTCCCACGGCGAGTCTTGTTCAATCAGCCGTGCTGGCTGACCGTCACGAACTCCGACACCGATCACACATCCCCCGCCTCCCCCGCCGCCCCTGCCCTCGCCATGTGCAGCCGCCTAATGCTAAGAGGCGACGGAGGGGAAGTCCAGGTTTTTAAATCAGCCCAGTGAGCTCAACCCAGTTAGAAATGAAGTGCTCAGGGTGGCAGACGGACCTGACAGACAGAGGGGACAGGCCTCGTGCCTGGTCCGCGAGTTCTGTTCAGCCGTGAAGGACGGCTTCCTGTCTGGTGAACTGCGCCCTGGGTTCAGATCAAACGGAGGCTGGGGAGTTTGACCTGCTGTCTTGATGGCAGTTCTAAGAGTTTGGCCCAGTTTAATAAAAAAGAAAGTTTTTTTCACAAGACAATGGTTTGATATTGATGACCAGTGCTGTTCAACTGAATTGTCTCTCTAGTACTGCTGAAGCTTAACACTGTCTCGTCAGAAAGGTTGAGAAAGTTTATGAAAATTTAGAAACGTAATCAAAATGTAATGAAATGTAATCGGTTACATTAATTTGATGAAGTCATTGAAATAATAACACTGATATTACATTTTCAATAGGGTAACTTGCAACAGAATATCTGTGTTTACAATGTGTATTCCTATAGAGACATATGAAGACTGGATTCTTTCATGTCCAAAGATTGGACTTGCATTATTTGTTGACCAGGCGCTATCAAGACGTCCCGAATAAAAGGTGTAATAAGTAAAGCAGAGAACACTCACATCATGACCAGGCCTTGGAAATGGCTGTTCAAGCAGAAATGGTGCACATCTTACAGGGTAGAAATTTAAAAAATGGAAAACAGCGCCAGCAAGAGGGAAAAGGACAGGAAAGTTATGATAAGTCAAGTAACAACAACCCACAAAAGCAGCTCCATTTCTTTCTAATCCACAACAACCCTTCAGCTGCTTGAGATTGTCACGCTCATTTTCATTTTTGAGAGTTTGAGAAGTAAACGGAAGCTTGTCTGACTAAACAGATCATTTCCACTCCTCTTTCCGTGCGCATCAACTTCAAACTCTGATGTTTTCTCACGCCGTCGGCAACTGAACTCAACAGCCCCAAGTGTCTCCCCCGTGTTTGTTTTAACCGTGAAGGTGCCAAAGTGTGCCACATTGACAGGCCAATTGAGCGAGACGTCTTCCGACCTCGGTGATTGATATGCGGTCGCAACACTGGGACGGCTCGCGTATGCGCGTCGTCCCCGGTCGGCTGCACAGTGAAGCGGCGCGCGAGGGCCGGTTGTGTGCAGTCAGCAGACCTTGGGCCAGAGCGCTGCCATTCTCAATCAGCCTTCCGTCCGTCTTCATAGCCGTACTGCACTTCCAGCAACGCGCGGAGAGTTACATGGGCGCGGCGAAGGGCCCGGGAGGAGAAAAGCTGCAGTTAGTGAGATGAATTTACCCGAAAAAACGGAATGAATGAGTGTCGGAGCTGAGAGAAGAGACGAGAATACCAGAGAAACTTGGCGGGGGAGAGAGAGAGAGAGAGAAAAAAATCTTGTAGCATTGTGATATGATGCAAGAAAAAAAAAATACTCCCGTTGAATAGCAACGCACGCTCCTGTCTGCCGCTGATTTTTCCACCACGTTGCCTTTCTCTCCCTCCCCCGCAGAGAACCCCAGGGAGTCGTGCTTCGAGCCGGGTCTGGTGCGCAATGGGACCCGGGCGGGCGCCGAGCTCAAGCTGGGCTCCACCGTCACCTACCGCTGCGACAGCGGCTACACGCTGGAGGGAGACCCGGCCCTCACCTGCATCATGGGGGGAGACGGCAAGCCGAGCTGGAACAAGCCCAAGCCCGTCTGCATCGGTGAGCGCCGGCATCTGGAGGCGGCTGTCAGGAAGGCAGATCTGCACGAGCTGCATCGCACCTTGATCCACATGTATAGGCGCTGGGTCCTGCAGTCACAATGCTACGATCCTCCCTCGCAACCTGCGCCCGCACCTCTTGGTGCAAGGGCTCACTTTAACAGGAGACGCAGGCCTGTAAACGAGGGAGAGGAGAACCAAGCAAAGCTGAGCTGAGCTAGGACCAATCAGATCAGAGAAGTAATTTTATGTGTTACGGCAAAGAAAGGATGAAAATCACTGTCTTCTCACTGCTGTCTCTCGAGTCTCGTCCTCTTGACTTATTTCCAGGCCCCCAGACTCCAAGATGGCGGCCCATTCATTTCAGTGAAGTTCCTCACCCAGTGCATGCGGCAAAAAAGTTTTTAACTTTCACATTAATGAGCCCATAGAGCATGTGCGGTAGTGTCACTTCCCATCATGCCTCTGTAACTCACATGATCTATTTGGCCAATCAGAACGATCCTGGAAAGCTTCACTTACAGACACGTCAGGACGCAGCCAATCAGAAGGAGCTGAGACACAGCAGAATGTACGACGTCCTGACGGCATGCTGGGAATAAACTCTTTTCTGCTGATTTTCTGGCCTTCATCATTTTTTTGATGACTAAAAAACTAAAAATCTATATTAGAAAGATTTGAAATGAATCGCGTTTCAGGTCACAGTCGTCCTGTTGATGATTTTGGGGCCCATGGGATTTTTTTTGCTACAGTCCCTCAAGTGGCCTCTGGAAAAAAAATGGCACTCCACCATATTGCCAGTCCGGTATCCAGCTCTTATAATACATCCATGCTTATTTTATTTCCCTCCTCAGCACCGTGTGGTGGGCAGTACTCCGGACTGGAAGGGGTGGTCTTGTCTCCCGGTTACCCTGGAAACTACAGCCGGGCACGGACCTGCCTGTACTCCGTGGTGGTTCCCAAGGACTATGGTAACTTGGGGAGGAGCATTGCGTTTCGTGGGTTGGAAAAAAAGCTTGTTTTTTTCTTCCTTCTTCTTCTTCCTCTTCTTCTTCTTCTTCTTCTGGCTTGGTTTTGATTTTGTGTTTATTGTTCATTATTTTTTTTTTTAATCATTTATTTTAAGTTAGGAAAAGGTGCATCATTTTTTAGTCTGTACTTTGTAAATAAATGTGATTGTAAAAATCAAAAAAAATCTTTTAAAAGAAGAAAATCTTCTTTTAATACTATTTCCCCCTTCTTTAATCTGACTATGCCTACACGGCTAATTCTGTTGTTATTGTTGCGTTATCCGCGAGTGTGTGCGGTTGCTTTATCTGTGATTAAGCAGTGTTGAACAAAACGCTGCCCCTCTTCAGCTCTGTTTTTTTTTTCTCGCTGAATATAACAAGTATGAGGAAAATGATTGCGTTATTTTCCTTACACCTGTGATCTCTTCTGTGGCGGATGTGTAAGAGAGAAAAAAAAAACGGTTTCGCTGAGCACATTCCTCCTTCGCCGACACACTCGTCATCTAAACTTGCAATTACATCAACTGTTTTCCACCGTACTTTGTGTTTTAAGGCAGATTGAAATGGCAGCGCCACTGCCTGCTTTTTTCAACGTTTTTGTTTTTGAGTTGATTTTTTTTTTAAGGGAGGAGAAGCTTGGCAACGGTCGTGCACATCAATCTGCACAATGTGTCACGAGTCAGACGCGTGCAAAAATATAATTGGTGTCTGGGAGATACACAGCTCCTGAATTTTTCTCTGTGTTTTGCCATTTCCATCTTAAAGGTCACAGCTGGCTTCCAGTATGTATCCAGGATACTGGAGGAGTGGCAAATTATTCAGGCAGCACAACAATGCAGGGACACAACGTGACTGAAAGATGCAAATACCGATGCCGACGTTGCTCACTGCCTTTTCCTCCTCATCCTACTTCTTCTCACTCTTCCTCCTCCTCCTCCTCTTCCTCCTCATCCTACTTCTTCTCACTCTTCCTCCTCCTCCTCCTCTTCCTCCTCATTCCTCCACCTCATCCTCCTTCCTCCTCATGTCTATGGCCCTCAAATAACGCATTATCTTGTTTAAAGCCTTCATCCAAGCAAAACCATGACAGACTGACTGACGTATCCAGTTCCTGTTTTCACTGACGCTCTAAACTTTCTTTTGCAGTGGTCTTCAGCCAGTTCGCCTTCTTCCAGACCGCCCTGAACGACATCGTGGAGGTCTACGACGGGCCGACACAGCACTCTCGCGTTCTCAGCTCCCTCTCCGGAGCACACACAGGTATTCCAACAAAACTCATCTAAACTAAACTGGACATATTTAAATGTGTAAATGTGTTCTGAATTGGAAGTAGGAGGGATGTACGATCAACGCAAATCACATGCGCTCATTTGGGATTTCTCCTCACATCCGGCACCGGCGCTACTCTGAGGAGTGGCATTATTCTTTGACACGAGAAGGGATTTAATGAAATCGTTGTCTTATGCCTTTCACGGCGATCCGTTTAAAGCCACGGATAAATCGCTGACGCCGGCACAGCCGCCGGTGGCTGCAGGTGAGCTCCAGTGAGCTGTAGAAACACTTGAGCGGCGAACAACAACAACGACTTAGAAGAGAGAAGCCGCAGGGACCGGCGCATCAGGAGCCTCCGGGCACACGTGCATGTTGTTAATAAAGCTGAACTGGCGCGACGCAATTGCACGTGGAGTCTGAGATTGTTTACACGCCCAGCCGCATCTGCGAGTGTGGGCGCGTAAACACACATGCACTTGCTCCCTGTGGTGCGAAAAAAGGCAAATACATATTACGAGTGAAAACATTCAAATGAATATTGCATTGCTTGTGTGTTCAGCAGTTAGCAATTGCGAGTCCCGATGTGAAGCGAGGCAGCGATTTGCAGTCAATATCCTTGCAAAGACGGCAATAGACCAACAGATGTACTAATTAGTGAGAAAAAAAAATCCTTGGACAATTTAGGCCGTGCATTATCTTCCTTATGATAGAAATGACAAAGAAAACATCAGTTTATGAAATCAATAATAACTTGTGGGAAGTCTGTTTAATCTCAAAGAGAAAAAAAAAAACTTCACTCTTTTCCGACATCTTTCCACATAATTCTGCCCCTGATGGTCAAATGACAGACCTTTTTTTTTTTAGCTCTAACTCTTACTTTCCTAACCTAGGGCATTTTCTTTTTTGTTTATGTTTAACCTTTCCCAAAACATAAACCTCGTCATGGTGTCATCATTCACATTTCTTCTTCAAAATACTTCACTAGGCATCTGCAGATTTACAAAAAACACAGAAAAGTGGAGGAGGTTCGGCAGAATGAAAGAAAATGAAAACATTCACAGCGTGAAATTGCCGCGCGGGTCAGGGGTGACTGTGAATGTGTCATTTGTGCTGGAGCCGCATCATCAAATTGTCAATGCAGGGGCGTGAAAAATGGTACAGCCGCGTTGATGGGCTATAAAAGAGACGGCTTGAATAAGGGAGATGCGACCTTTCAGAAGAGGCTGGTTGGAGAAGGTGTGCGAGTTTTAAGGCATCGCTTCATCTCGGCCAACCCCCCCCCCCAGCCTCGGTGGCCTGACAAAAGGAAAATGATTGCTTTGGTTTGAGTCCAGGGCAGCCTCGGGAACAAAAAAGAAAAGAAAAAAAAATGGGGCCACAGCTCAATAAACAGGACTCTATATTAACAGCAGACTTCTGGCGGCAGGTTCACAGCACTCTAACCAGGCATGGCAGAGCAGAGCTGACAGACTTTGGCAAGGGAAGACAGACTTTTTGTAGCTGACACAATCTGCACCGGCGAGGAAATAGCATGGATTGGGCAGCGCCAGGACTCGCGCACCTGCATCTCCATGGCCGGCACACCGAAAGTAGACTTGATTGGAGTGGTCAAACACACGTCTGCAAACGTATAAAAGGGACGCGCAGAGGCTATTATTGCGCGCAGTAAATATATATTGAGGTGTAAGCAGTGTGTTGTGTGTTGTTGGCGCCGTGTCATTTGTCAAACGTGGCCAATCACGGTTGTCAAAGCACCTGCGCTGATCTCGAACAGCCGGTTTGCTTCGACACGGCCGCCATTGTGCACTTTGGCGCCTCTTGAAATGATAGCTCGTCACCGGCAGCGGTGGCAGGGAGGTTAAAAGAAGGGGGAGAGGGATTAAAATTGAGACGCAGAGCAGCAGCGCCGTCTGAAGGTCCCTCTGCTTACCAGGGCGTCAGCGACGGCAAACTCAATTATTTTCGCCGACTCGCGTTTGTGTGTTGTTCTCACCAAGTTGAATCAGGTTTTGGAGTCATTGCAGTCATTCGGTCCGTCATGGAGAGCGTGCACTCATCTAGATTGCCACGCAAGTTCCACTCCACCCACTCCACTGTCTCACAATGTTGTCATGTTGTTATCTAGCAAGTGATAGCAAGGTTGAGTCAGCGAACGAGTTAATAGAGAGTAAGAATGGACTCAGAGCGTTTGGTTTGTACCTTTTGTCGCTCAGTCTCTTGAGCAGACTCTGCCGTAACGTCTATGTTGCAAAGGATGATGGCCTGCATTGTCCGTTGACAACTGTACCTCTCACTTTCCTCTGCAGCTAAAAAGAGACATTTTTATAGTTTTCTTTAGCCTGGAATAACCGTGGTTCCCTCAGGATTTCACGGTCAGTGAAACGTTTTTGTGTGCTCTCAATCACACTGAGACACTTTAGTCGCAGTTACACAGCAAATTGAACTGTGTGGTTACATGCCTGGTCATATAAATGCTCGTTAGCCGCAACTGAAATTTAAATTCCCCAACATGCTTCCTCTGGGGTTTTTTTCCGTAAAACCCGATGGAGTTGTAATCCAACAGCTGAAGTTGTCGCCCCTTTTTCTCCTTCTCCCGTACTCGCTGTATGAAAAACCATCGCTCAGCAACCAACCAACCAACCGCACACACCCGACGATTCTCTCCGTCGGACGGAACTGGGATTGGATTAAGTCCGGTAGCGGCCCGGAAGCTGGAGGGCGTCCAAAGATTTGATGAGTCGCACGCTGACACGTTTGATCTGGCTCGGATGAGTCGCTGCCCTGCGCAGCAAAAAATGAAACACCGTCACCGGCCGCGGCGCTGGGCGAGAGCTAACTTCCAATAACCCGGCCAGCGTGTCGGGAGAAACCCCGCAGCGGGATTCGCACAATCAAAGTGTTGATGCGGTGCGGTTGTAGCTTGTCTCAGGAAGCCGTCACCCAGAAATAGGCATCACAAGTCCGCTCGCACATACTGTATATGTGGGAGGCAAAAAAAAATATATATGTATATATATATTTATATATGTGTGTGTGTGTGTGTGTGTGTGTGTGTGCTTTCCATACATCCACTGCCATTCACACTCTCTCACACACACACTAGCAGATGTTGCCCCAGGGGTAAAGGCGCGTCTGCCTCCACACGGCAGCGTGACAGCAAAGCAGACACAGAGTAATGAGATCCACTGCAGAGAGCCAGTCAGCGGCACACTGGGAGGGGGACGGAGGGCCGGAGACAGACTCCCTCACACTTTGTATCATGTTCCACGCCAGTCAACAAATACTTTTCCGCCACAGTGGCTGCGGCGCCGGCGTGGGGAGGGCGGGGGTTCCCCTCGACCGAGGAGGCGGCAGGGCCACCGTAGACCAAATGTCCCGTCTGTGATGAATTTCATCCGCTGCAGCGCACAGCAGTCCGATTTCTTCTCTGTTCTTTTTTTTTTTTTTTTTTTTTTTTTTGCTTCCGCCCCACTCCCAAGTAATAATTACTGCAAACTCATTTCCATTTGAAACACTACACGTGCTACATGTTCTCCTTTATAATTAATTTCCCCATGAAAAAGCCGAATGAATGATTAATGGTGAGCCCCCGTCTATGCTAATGGCTTTCGGGTGCAGTCAGGACAGTACCTGACCGACCAAATGTGCTCTTCCAAAAGTCTTCCAAATTTTTTCGGGGTGCGATGCCGCCAAGGCGTCGCTGACTGGTTTGGCAGGAGATCCCAGGTCGGGAACCTCCTTGTGAAGTTCAACACTAAAGCTCGATATCTCATGGGAATGTCTCATTTTGTTTTGAAACAGCTGAAAGAGTAAGACACTTTTTTTCTGTTTCAATTATAATGATAATCTTGTATATTTAGAGATTGCGTAAGTCTATGTGGGTTTTTCTTGATGTTTCAAATCGCCAAAGACATTAAGCCACTTTATTCGACGATGGGAATTGCTTGCAATTCTGATAAGCGTGTCTGATAAGCAGGGAGGCAAGTATATCTTTGCAATCACGGGGCATTTGCATTTTAATGATACGTCTATTGAAGTCTTTTGTGAGATTTATTTTGTTGGAGTTGATATTTTTGCATAAGTCTTGCAAATTGGACCATGTTAGAACAAATGACCAATTCCTCACTCTTTGGATAAACCATGTACTGAGATCATCGGCTGCCTCTGGACTGCCTGCGCTATATAAGCCTGTTTCCAGAATCTCTATAATGAAGCGGTGTGCCGACACATTGCTGATTATTCAACCCTCTTTGTTCTTTTTTTTGTCCTCTCATTACAGGCGAGTCTTTACCGCTTGCAACCTCCAACCAAATCCTGATCCGTTTCACCTCCAAAGGTCAGTCCAGCTCGAGAGGATTCCACCTGGTCTATCAGGGTAAGTGGGACACACACACACACACACACACGCAGACTATCTCTTCAAACGGTTACAGTTTTACTTTGCTATCGAGTGATTCTGGGAGGATTCTTCTTCGGCTGCCGTGTGCTCTGGTGGGTCTCAGTCGGCAGAATTGTGCTCACTGGAGCGTCAACGGTGTAAAAAACATCAGTCTGTAGAAAGGCTTTTTGCTTAAACTCTCCCATTGCCCCACTCCCTTAAGGGAAAACAATGTTCCTTGAATTGTTCTCTCACTGAAACCATGCACTGTGCTTGGAACCATATTTTCTTCAGATATCCAAATGCAAATTGCCGCATTCCGGACAGTTTCACCAATAAATTAGGAGAAAAAGACCACCACATGTTGCAGTCAAGTTAGACTTTTAATTTTAAAAAAAGTTTTTTTTCATTCGAAGGACCTTCTAACTTGCTCCGAATTGCTGGAGGCTAGCAACAGATGACACAAACATGCACAGGCAGAAACTGTATGTACCAATCTAATCCACTAACCAACCACCCTCTCTTTGTCTACCCAAAGCTGTTCCCCAGACGAGCGCCACTCAGTGCAGCTCCGTCCCGGAACCGCGGAACGGCCGGCGCATGGGCAACAACTTTGCCGTGGGCGCTGTGATCCGCTTCGAGTGCAGTCCGGGTTACGTGCTGGAGGGATCGAGCGCCATCGAGTGTCTGACAGTCCCCAACGCGCTGGCGCAGTGGAACAGCTCCATCCCCAGCTGCATAGGTACTGTCCCCGACCCCGACTGCTCCGTTCAGCCTCCCGCCGACCCAACACACTGCTTTGGTCCATTCAGCTTGTCGTCTTATTCATCCCTCCCCTCTCGTCCTCGCGTGCTGCTCTTCCCACTTCCTGCACAAATTCCGGCGAAATCCGACAGATGCCTGCTGCCAACCTGTCGCCCGCGGCCGTACAGTGAGATTCAGCCACGTGGCGCACGGGTCGCACTGAGCGTCGACAAATAGACAGCCGCGCCTGCGCATATGGAGACATGCACTTGACGCGCAAAACACACGCACATGCAGCCGCAGCAGATGTTGGGCCGCTCGTCGGCAGCTGCGCGATGCAGAGACGCCCCTGTGAAGACAGTGTTGATGGACTGTAAAACTGTTACTCTACAGTCACTGTTGCATAATGCAAGTGCGGTTACGGCTGGCAGTTTGATCTGTGGCCCCAGAAACCAAGCAATTTAAGTCGGTTAGGTGTTTTATGCTACAAGGTTAGCTAGGTTGGAAGACACTTTATTCATCCCCTCGGGAAATTCTATGTATCCCATAGCTCACAGTACACACTATACATACACCATAAAAAGACAGATAATACACCCAACCACAATAAGAAAGCCATTCAATCAATCAAAGAATCACAATGTGAGCCTGATGCATAGTATTAATAAACAGAAGTCATGAATAAAAGAGCTGTGCTCCCTGTCCACCACTCAACCGTTGAACGGCCTGATGGCCGTAGGGACCAACGACCTCCTGCGGCGCTCAGTCCTCCAGCGCAGCACAGTCAGCCTCCCTCTGTGGCTACTGCTCTGCTCCATCACAGTGTGGTGAAGGGGGTGGATGCTATTTTCCATGATGTCAGACAGCTTGGTCCGCATCCTCCTCTCCACCACCCTCAGTGAGTCCAGGCACCTTCCCAGCACTGAGCCGGCTTTCCAGAACCGCTTATCAAGCCTCCTGGTGTCCCTCTCTGTCACACTGCCTCCTATATATATGAAAGATGGTACTTGCCACCACTGACTGGTAGAACAGTTGGTGGTGGCCCCGACAAAACCGTGGTGTGTAGCTATTTTTTTCTCCAGAAATAACAACTGTCCTTGTTCTAATTGTTAGTATGTTTCTTTTATCATAGACACACAGCTACACTCGTCAGTCACATGTATTAAATGAAGACACATTGAATCCCATTCAGTTATTAAAGGACCTTTTTCCGTTTGAGAAAGTGTGTGTGTACACATGGTTCTCGTTTTCATTCATTTGATTGCTGTTTCGACTCACGACTAAGCTTTATTTGAAACATATTGCTTAATAGATAATGGGAAATCTTGTTTATTACTGGTACATCAGGCCCTGCTGGTACAAGGCTGCAGATCAGGTTTTCGTGCCACACTTTGTCTCCTCATCCTGTTTTCAATTTTGACATTTGCCTGCAGGAAATTCTTTAATCCTTTCGGCAGAATTGCACATTTGTTTGTAGTAAACAGATTACGAAGGAAGATTAATATTAACATATTTTTTTCTTTTTTTATGCTCGTAATGTGTGGAAATTTATTTGAGCTTGTTTTGACCTGCCTAATCTTCTCCTTAATCCATCTTGGTACATCTAGTCTGTTACAGTTCGGATTTTGGTACAGCTGTGCTTTCATAATGACCTCGTCTCGTTTGTTTGTTTGTTTTGCGCTGCAGTTCCCTGTGGAGGCAATCTGACACATCGGACCGGCACCATCCTGTCGCCCGGCTTCCCTGAGCCTTACCTCAACAGCCTCAACTGTGTGTGGAAGATCACCGTGCCTGAGGGATCAGGGATCCAGGTCTGTAGACCAGACATTTCAGTGGGAGTCGAGAAGTCTTCCCAAATCTAAGATCAAAATCGGCTTAAAGGGCAGTAATCAACATTTTTAAACTGCCCTGATTCGTACTGCGATCACTGTCCAGAAATCGGTTGTTGACATTAGCTTAAAAAACAAACAAACAGTGAAGCACACGTCTTATTAAATGGTGTGCTCAGACTTTCTAATGAGTCCATACTATACATTATTTACCTTTAGCCTCTAGCTGAATGAATGAATTAATGAATGACAGCTTGCTCCTGGTCCGGTGACAGGTTTATAGCTCAAAACCTAATTAACGGATTTACTTTTTTTCACTGTGTAGTGTTAATGATTCTTTCTGAGTGCCGGAGGTTAGATAACGATTGCAGAGTCTAACGCGACGCAATGTATGTTCTCTACTTTAAAACTAAGGTTTAAAAATTATTTCTAAGATTATTATTACAAAGGAAAATGGAACCGCTGTTACTAACAGAATAGGATGATACACTCTACCTTAAGATTGTCACATCCTGTCCAGTCCTTGCCTGCCTGCTCCCTCATCCTCTCTTGTGATACCATGTTCTTTGTCCTAGTTGCTAACTAGCTTGTCGTAGCTGACTAGCTTGTTGTTGCCTCATCAGAGATGTTTATGTTGATGTCTGTTGGTTGGTAGGGGCTCCATCCTCCCTCTCATAAATCTAATTAGCCCTGAACATATAAATATAAAAGAAAGGAACAACATAGCACCGCTTTAATTTGCTAGGTCATTCTAGCAGAAACTTTGGATTGCACAACTTTCAAGAAAAAAATAAAAAATAAATAAAAAATGGCCTCTTCAATTGGTTGACTTTCATTCTTGGCAATTAATTCACTTTGCATATTCGGATTCCTTGATGCGTGCGCTGGTAGAACTCCCGCCAGGAAACCTGGGCACGGTCCCCGCGCACCCGGGTGATGGAAAGTTTTCAGGCTTTATGCTTGAGCCTCTGCGGCTAATGACCTCGGTGCCGTCCCTCAGCTATTAGCTCGTCTACCTCAGCCGACTGTCCTTGCAGGTCAAACACACCAAGTTGGCCCACAGGCTCACTTTGGGGAGGCGGGAGCCGAGTGTGGTGCACACCGTCTGAAAGGCAAACAGGCTGAGTCGGGAATGGTAGAATTCCTGACAGGCAGAGATTCCTTTGGTATGTTCTCTATTACTGTCTTATCTTCCAAGCTCCCCCCCCAACCCCCACGCAGAATCAACACACCTCTTCAGTGAAAATAGGTCACCGCTCGCGCTCATCTGCTAGACGCGACGACGCTCACCATCGTTCCTCTTTAAACCCGTCCTCCTCCCCTGTCTATTTGATTTATTTTCTTTTCTTCTGCTTCCCCTGGCTGCTTTCCCTCTCAGAGCGAGCAGAACCGCGCGAGATGAAAGCGTCACAATCCAAAAGGGTACTCGGAGGAGCGAGGTTCCTCAGCGGCACTTTCGCCACGGACCCCAGCTAATGAAAGATCAATCTGTGATCTGCGGCGTCTGCACGGGGGGCATCAGAACTTCTCCCGCCCCTTTAATTGGCCGGTATCCAATCTATACGCATCAGAGGGGGACGAGCTGGCCGAGGACGCGCCGCATAGCGACACTGGGAGAAAGTCAAATAACCTGAAGCCAGCTTGAATGAAGAACAGATGGATTTTCTGGGTGGTCTAAGAGGAGGAACAGTGTTTACAGCCAGAGGATCAGCAAGGCTCATTCACCAGCAGCGCATTGCAAAAGGATTCCAAGCTCAGTCTGAGTGAAATTTTGAATCGTCGGTCAAATGTGCATACGGCATTCGTAAACACATCAGTGCGTGATAATTGCATTCAGGGATGCCTTGCACTCACCACATAGGGTCGCAACACGTTCCTCTGGAAACCGTGTGAATTAATTAATGCAAATTAACTGCATCGATCAATCATCAATCAGGTCCAAAGAAACTGAATATTTAGCCCTCTGTTTGCAGCCAGCTACTGAGACTTTGCCTTTAGCTTCCTGCTAAAGCTGCTTCTTTAGATCTTCCACAAGGAGACAATACAAATGTCAGATGGAAACAACAAACACCCAGCTGAGTGTGTTGGAACAAACCCAGGATAGTCATCAGTTAGTTCCTGGTGCCCTTTGTGACATCACAGAGATTTTTTTTTTTAGCACATGCTAAAAACTGAATGTTTTTAGCATGTGCTTATTTCTCTCATTCATTTCATTAGCAAGATACAGACTCACACTAGTATTAGAAGTTTGCAAACTGCAGGACTTTTAATATGCCGTATTTTGATGGTCAATTCATCTTGATGTAATTCCCGAAGCGTCTGCTGTTGAACGCCATCCGCCAGTCGTGTTTTCGCCGGCGATAAATCGCTCCACCTTTCCATGCTATAAAAAGAATCTCAATCTCTGCACTGAAAGCCGAGTGAATTTGGTGCAGGCATATTTACCCCTTCGACTGATCCGTCTTCAACCCTTCAGCCTCACTTTTAATGCTCTGCGCCGCGGTGCACCCTTGACCCCACTGCCACCGCTCTGCTCAATCCAATCTGTTTTTTCCTTCTTTTTTTTTTTTTTCTCCCTCTCTCTCCCTCTCCCTCCGCTGTCTCAGATCCAGGTAATCAGCTTTGTCACGGAGCAGAACTGGGACTCGCTGGAGGTTTTCGATGGAGGAGACAACACCGACACCATGCTTGGCAGCTTTTCAGGTACAGCCAGATGCGTGTCCCCCCCGTGTCTTTAATCATCTCTCTGTGCCAGCTCAGCACACACATTTCATAAGTCACTTGCCTGTTTAATACGTTCGCACTATGCACGCACACACACACACACACACACACACACACACACACACACACACACACACACACACACACACACACACACACACACACACACACACAAATGGCATTTACAGACATGGTTGAGGCATTGTAGAACCCTGATGAGCTTGATTTTGTACAACATTTGGCATCCTTCTCTTCCACTCACTGGTGCGGAGGTTACCCTTCCCCGATTCGGTGTCACCGCGAGCATCTTTCAAAGTTTCTGTGTTGTTCCAACTCACAGTGACAACACCACAACAGGGAATTCTCCCAGGTTTGTCCTTGGAACCCAGAACAACAGCAAAACAAACAAAGACAAATATTGGATTTACGCAAAAATATAGAGACGCAGTATAAATAAACAGAGATGAGCTACAAACATGTTTGAGTTATTAAATATGCACTTGTACTGTAGGTCACACAGCGCTCGGGACCTGCTGTTGTGCTCTGGCTCTCCAGTCGGAAGGCGCGTTTTAAATTGAGCTTGTTACATGCCCACACGTTGGCAGCAAATGTGCTTTTGTTCTCCTGGTTTTGTTAAAAGGCAAATCGGGTTAGCCTCCTCATCTGCCTCCTCATCTGCCTCATCACTAAATCCTGTTGCCTCTATGAAAGATGCACGTCATGCACGCATGCAGACGCTGGTGCATATAAGCGTAACGGCAGCAACATTTAAAAACAATTTTGTGCTTGCTATCGGCACAAGCAACGTACACTTTGTGTATTTTGTTCTGATCAATAGCGAAGGTCAGCATTTTGCTGCTTGAACGCAGCTTAAAGAAGTGATAATGGCCACTTGTTCAGGATAACATTTCTTCAACGCCAACTGTTAATCCTCTCCCCAAGGCACCACCGTCCCTGCACTCCTCAACAGCACCTCCAACCAGCTCTACCTCCACTTCTTCTCCGATATCAGCGTCTCTGCAGCTGGATTCAGGCTGGAATACAAAAGTAGGTGCACAGCTTAAAAAAACAAAACTATTTCTTCTGGGAAATGTCATGTTTCTATACTAATACTGATCTTTGGCTTTTGTTCCAGCTGTATCTCTAACCAACTGCCCAGAGCCTATCGTTCCAATGAATGGCATCAAAGTTGGGGAGCGTCTCCAGATGAATAACGTGGTGTCTTTCCAGTGCGAACCTGGCTACACTCTGCAGGTAACACTAACTCCACTGCATCGGCCCAGAAGGCCCCAAGTCCCCAGATCCCAAAATTGATTTAAAAGCCCAGTGTGTAATAGTTAGCGGCATCAAAGACCAATAGTAACAGCCAGTCCGCTGTTCTATTCACTAATCGTGATGTCTTGGCTGCCTTCTTAGAAGTGGTCCTGCCCCTCATGTACATTGAAATGCTCATTATTACCACATGAAAATGCAAGTTATTCTTAGTGACTTTATCTAGTCCGAAAAGAAAATATATATTCTTCTCCAGATTTCATTTCCTGCCGAGAGAAAATATGTATATGCATGTGATTGTGGAGGTCAATGAGTTCAGCTCTTGCACCAGCAACATCATGCATGCTGCGTTCACCTGCTCTGATCGAATCACGCGTGCAGCCGGCTCAGTATTGTTTTGCCAATAAATGCAATGTAAGGATTGATCTCCGTTACCTAACCCCGATCCCATGCCGCTTTCTGTCCCGCAAACACAAAACGACTCCAACTATGTGTCGCCCGGCAGCAAGACAGACATCAGGGCCGGTTTCTTCCATCTGCCGGTGATAATTTAACTGATGTGGTGCTTAAAACCTCATGAAGTCTAAAATAGCCTCCAAGTTTTGACTGCGTTTGGGCTCGTCCTCCAATGTTGCCGCCGTAGTCGCGGGGGTTTTGGGCGACAGATGGTGACATCTGTGGAAAACACCAGATGCAGTAGTTCAAACTAAATTTGTTTGAAAGTTCCTTCTTCTGTGAACACGACGCTGGTCTTAGAGTCTCTGCTGTTCTTCCCTTATCAAGTTGTTCTACTTACCCAGCATTTTTCTGTGGTGATGGGAAACTTGATTCTTTTTACTGAATTGATAGTGTACAAGTCATTCGCTGAAGAGAATTAGATTTGTTTTGACTCATTGTTGAATCTCTCATAGAGTGTGGAAATCCATATGAACACACAAGCTCCACCCACTCCTAGACCAACAGAGGGATTTGTTCATTTTGTAAATGGGGTGGTGCTAATGTGAGCAGTTAAGGGATTTGTTTCAAAAACTGGTTGCTTTAACTATAGGCCTAATAAAGCCATTAACTTGATATCTGTAGTCAAAATAGTTAGAATAGGAGTTGCACCTGTTTCTTCTTTGCAGTTAGGTAGCTTGCAAGTACAAGTCACATGTGTTAACAGAGATGGGAGGTCTTGACTCTCAAAGCCTTAAAATATGTTTTCAGGACTTCGACATGAGTTTAAAACAATTACTCTCAAAGTTATACGGTCAGCTTTGTTGTCAACATCATTTTGAAAAATTAAAAAGTTCCATCTTTATTTCCTAGTTGAAATCTGTTTGGCTTGTAACTCTGAATTTGTCCATTGTGTGGGCTGGAGTCTGCAAACGTTCGTCATCGTCTAAATTTATCATGAGATTCTGACAGCAATTTTAAAAGACATCTCCAGCGCAGCAGCTCAATTGTACGTGAAGCTATTTCTGACATAATACACATATTCAGAACCAATCAGCGAGATCTTTGCGACTTGCAGGGAATCATTTTTTAAAGAAAACAATTTGAAAAGCCAGCGGCTTTAGTAGCAGGAGGAATAGTTTGAGCGACAGCTGAGAGAACAGATTTTTTATTTCCCTGTGCTTTTCTTTCTTTCTCTTTGTCTTGTGTGTGTGTGTGTGTGTGTGTGTGTGTGTGTGTGTGTGTGTGTGTGTGTGTGTGCACATGTGTATTTGGATTTGTTTCTCACAGGGGAATTCACATATCACCTGTATGCCTGGAACTGTCAGACGATGGAACTACCCACCCCCTCTGTGCATTGGTAAAAATACTTTCCCTTTCATCGTCTACCTCCAGGTCCTTTGCGTCTTTATATATATCTATATATTTATTTATTTATTTTTGGCAAACAACATCACATTCTGAGTCTTAGGCTCAGTTAGTAATTGAATAAGCCTGAGGTGTAAATAAACACAGTATATTATTTTTCACTACAATTTGTGGTCCACCATAAGCGAGAAAAATTCACTGCATCACTAGTGTGATTTTTTGAGGATCGTCAGTTTCCATCCAGATTGTTAAAGCTCATGAAGAAGAATAGCACAATGTAACATTTTTAAACACAGTGAAAAATGGAGTTTGGATGAATAAGCCCAGACATCACACCATGGGCGCCATATTATCGCTACAGTCTGCAAGGCCCGAGTGTTCAGTCTGTGACTGGTTAAAGTGGAGGGAAGATTCATGCTGTTCACGGTGCATCAGCACTTTGCTGATTACCTCAGGCACTTTTTACTGCTACGGGGTAACATTTAACCCTGTTACGTATCCCTCAGTGAATCAAAACGCTCCACTGCAGCCAGAGTTCCTGTGTGGCGCCGGCTGATTGTCCCACTTATTCTTAAATCTTTCTTTTTTTTTCCTTTGCTTTCGCTCAGAAACTTTTTTCTTCACCATTGGCCCTGTTTTTTTCCGAGGAAGTTAATTCCTTTACTATCAAATTTTGTTCCCCTTTTTTTTTTTTTATATGGCATCAGGATCTCTCACTCTTCTTCTCTCATCTTTCTTGATCACTGCTTTTACTCACCATTTCACAAGTATTTCTACCCACCCTCCCCCTGTCCAAATTTCACCTTTCTGCCTGATCTTTTTGGCAAAAGTCCAGGATTTAAGTCAACACATTCAGAACATTTATCCGTCAGTGGTTCAGGATGAAAGGGGGTTGAAGTATGCTAAGAGATAAGGCACTTGGTGTTTGAAGTGGGGAGACGTGAGGTCCAGAGTCTCTTCAGTTTGGGATTACGCTTCCTTTTTGGAAGGGATGGTGATCAAATTTGGTCATTTTATACAGTCAGCTCAGTTTCCTTTCATATTGGCGCAGCCGCCCCTTTCTGACTGAACTTAGAACCATACTCATTCAATTGAAATTGATTTGACTGCCTTTTATGGCATTTTCTTTTTTCATTTGTTCTCATTGCAGCGCCTTAATCTGCAGTTAAAATCATCCTCGCTGTACCTTTAAACAAGACTTTTCAATTCCTATCATCTTTGTGAACTTGTGTGCCAATCTTTCAATTGAAAAACAAACAAACAAAAAAAGAATAACCAACACAACAAAACAAAAAAAAAAGCCAACTATATTGTGTAATCTAGCTGAAACACCTGAGTGACTGTTTGTCGATGCTAATTAAATGCCTCATGTGCTTCACTCTGCCAGCTCAATGTGGCGGAATCGGAGAGGAGATGGAGGGCATGATACTGAGCCCCGGATTCCCTGGAAACTATCCCAGCAACAGCGACTGCACCTGGAGAATCTACCTGCCAGTGGGTTACGGTGAGCATCGAGATGAGCCTTCGAAAACGTAGCCGCCTCCCGCGCCCACCAGCTTTAATAATGCAACGTCTGGGAGTTGAGGAGCAGTGCGGCTGCGGCAGCAGCAGTTGTAATCCCTGATAAGTGAATTCTTTCTCTCTGTTTTTTTTTCTTATCTCAGGAGCCCACATTCAGTTCCTCAACTTCTCCACCGAGGCCAACCACGACTTCCTGGAGATACGCAATGGGCCCCTGGACACCAGCGCCGTGATTGGCCGTTTCAGCGGCGAGGATGCGCCCGCCTCCCTCCTCACTACCTCCCACGAGACCACGGTGTACTTCCACAGCGACCATTCGCAGAACAAACCGGGGTTCCGGTTTGAGTACCAGGGTAAGGGAGCGGCATGGCCCCGCGTCTGTGGGGGTGGTGGTGGAGTGCACTTAAGAAGCCACTAATTAAAGATGAGGCAAGATTGGAGCAGGAAATAATGATCAGCCTCGGGAGTGTCTCGCACAAAAATAGTCTTATAAATTTGTAATGATGAGCGCAGTCACCGGGACTAAATTCCGTTAATTGCCAAGTTGAGCCTGCATCTGTATTATTACCATTTCTCCTCAGCATAACTCTCTTCAGGTGCTAATTATTGGCTGGAGCTTTTGACTGCTGCAAAGCGCCCACTTCCTGCTGCCAGAATGCAGCCAAAATGGCGAGTAAAATGAATATTTGAGCTGTTTTAATATCTGGCTCTGAGCAGTTTTAAAACCAGAACAACTGAAAATCTGAAAATGGTGATCGCAAGAGATTGCTCTTTGCATGGCTCCACGGCCGCCAGCAGGAAAATGCCCTATAGTTTAAAAAAATGCAACAGGTGTGCAAAGTTTGTATTTAGCGATGCAATGAACGTGCTGGCAAACCAGAAAGGTGTCGTTGTTCATTTACATAATGATGTGTATATTAGCATATAAATCAAGCATTGTGTTTGCAAATAACTCCCCCCTCTCCCTTTTGCAGCATTTGCATGAGTTATCTCTAACAAAGGGGAGTCTGTGATCCATAGAAATCAATTTCTTTAGTCGTATTTATATCCTGGCTCTTGATTCTGGCTCACTGGTTGCACGCCTTTGTATCCACCGACTGTGTGTGTCTGTGTCACCAACTGTGTGTGTGTGTGTGTGTGTGTGTGTGTGTGTGTGTGTGTGTGTGTGTGTGTGTGTGTGTCAGAGCGAGGGAGAGAGAGCGAGGTAATTCTGATTCTGATTTTCCTCACACTCCTGATGACTGCATCATACTGCTCTGTCAAAGCCGCCCCTGGCATTCTTCTTTGAAAGCCCCTTTGCTTTTCTGAGGAGGTGAAGAAGAAGGAAGTGGCAGTTTCATCAAAAGTGTGGAAGAACAACAGAGAGACGACGGGTGGGAATAGTGGGCTAATAGTACTACAAACAAAGATCGTCCAGGGGCGGAATCAAAGGTGTTGGTGACAATGAAATGTGGTCAAAAACCTGAGATTAGTACAGGTTGAAATCGGCGGGCTGCACATTTAACCTGAAAGTCTATCAGACCACAAAAAACCACAATGGGTTGTAAAATATGACAGAGGGACGCAGAGCAGGAACAGATGGATGGAGTGTTTTGGTGAGCCACCTGATAGGAGAGAAAAAATATATCATGAGATATGTAGAAAACCTGTCTTTTAATGTAAATTGAAAATGAACCAAAACCAGTTACGACAAAAGATGTGTCTTTGAAGCCCCACGGTATTGAAATGACTCATAAAACACTGAAAAAATGGATGAAATTATATGACTTACTATTAATATCATTTCTTCAAGTTCTGTGGGCCGTATTAAAAAGCTTAACGGGCCATAGTTTTCCCATGCCTGGACTCATGCATGGTGTCGTCCTCGCCCTTTAGCCTACGAGCTGCAGGAGTGCCCTGACCCTGAGCCTTTCCGCTACGGCGTGGTGGTGGGTGCCGGCTTCAACGTGGGCCAGTCCATCTCGTTCGAGTGTCTGCCTGGATACCAGCTGATGGGTCATTCCATCCTCACCTGTGAGCACGGCACCATACGCAACTGGGACCATCCCGTCCCTCGCTGCGAAGGTATGGAGGACTTTTCAATATCATTAAAAACAACAACAACAACAACGCAGCGTAACCCTTGTAAAGTCCATGACGCTTCTTTTTCTTTTGACTCCAGGGGCGAGAAAAAAAGACACGCATGCTAAGTGACGTATAGTGCTGTTACATCATAAGTGCAAAGTGAGGCTGCGGGGATAATGATTATCAATTACAACTAATGCAATTAAACTGAATTATCATTCCCTTATTGACAAAGCCAAGCATTTCCCCATGAAAATCAATAGGGAGCTAAAAGGTGCGGGAGACAAAAGCGGAACGAGAGAGCGGCCGGAGTGAAAAAGGAGGGAGGGAAGGAAGGAAGTAATGGCCGCTCTTCCTGTTGCCTCGTCCTTGACCCATATTCTCACGCTCCAGCTGTCGATTATTCAATGAGGCATGTAAAATTACAGAGCAAGGTGATGGCCGTGACACGGGAACTTTGAATGGGTGCGCCAGGGAGATAGATGTGAGCGGGAAGGAAGGAGGAATGGGGAGAAAAGGGCCGGAAAGAAGGCGAGGCACTTTGTCCTCTGGCGGCTATTTTCTTTTCAAAAGCCCCTTTTCAATTTCCAAGGTAGACTATTATCCCTGGAAATTAGAAGTCAATGGAGTTAACACGCAAATGTGCACGGTATATCAGTTAGCGCCACGTTTACATCAATCATATTCCAATAAAGTGTCCCATGATACCGATGCCGCCTCAGAACACAATGAATAAAACACACATGCCAGTGCAGCCATGAGTGGTTTTTCCACTTCTATGTGATCTTTGACATGCTGTACTACACAATGAATCCCTTTTTCCCCCTTCTTATTTTCTTCTGCATGGAATGTGAGCATCAGTTTGGATGTGTTTGGGTGGAAGCGTGTAGGCTGGACCAGTGTGCATGTGAGCTTCTGCAGCAGTGATAAGAGGGAGGCAGCCCTGACGCCTCTCTCAGTGAGTGGGCTTCAAGGCTGTGACCTGGTGCAAGGAAATGATATGGATGTAGATGAAATGATAAAAGATAACGTGGCGCTGTTATAAATAAACATGGATTTGCACGCAGACATGCACGCACGCATACAGCGCTGCCTCACTCGCTGGCTTCTTGCCGTATTTCGATACAAACAAACAAATCAAAATGCTTTTGTTTTTTTTCTCAGCCTCGCTGTCTCGATTAGAGAGCGAGTGCTGAAAGGCTCTTCCTTTTTTTTTCTTTTTTGCTCTTTCCATTTGTCAGCTGTTTTTTCCCCTCTCGATCAAGATTGTGTTTTTCATTCTTGCTGAATTTACCAGAATCAAGACAATGTTTTTCGTGTGTTTGTTTGACTGTGTGAGAGGAGCTTGCAAATATTGCAAAACTCCATTTTGTAAAAACACAAAAAACCTGGTTACCTAAGTACAACGGGCCCATGAGATTTGTGTGTGTGTGTGTGTGTGTGTGTGTGTGTGTGTGTTAATTTTCCTCATAAATTCCCCCAAAAAGATTGTCAATTCCAATTTTTATTGGTCTAACTTTTAGCAGCGTATAAAGTTGTATTTGTTTCTTAGTAGCACTCGGAAACTTTGAATGAGTTTTTTGCAAGGCATGAGGAATTGAGGTTTAGGCCCTTGGGAAAGATCCAATAAATTCTAAGTAAAGCTTTCAGTCTTTCTTCATTGAGGTTCACACCCTCAGTTCCTTTTCATTTTATATCCCACACTGAGCTTTCCTGCCTTTATTGTTGTAAAGGCAACCCAGTGTAGCAGTTTCTCAATGTCTTTTTTTTTTTAGGTTTCTGTTTTCTATCAGGGACCCCACAGTGCCCCCAGCTGGCCAGGTATAGGAGAGCATGTACTGTTCTTGCAAGAGGACACGTACACTTTTGTTACGTTATCAGTTATAGAAGCATCAGGTCTGCGTCAGGAGGCAGTAAAGTCAAAAAGAAGTCATACAACTCTTTATCAAGCCAGCTGGGGGCGCTCTGACAAGATACTGAGTGGTTTTGTCATTTCAGCGTGGACAAGGCATCGAGTGTTTAGCAAAGTAACACCCTCTTCACACTGAAGCCTGCTAATGGGAATGAGACGAGCCTCAGGTGCAAATCCCAGTCGCCGCGAGTTAATCAATCAGCTCGCTCGATAATTCACTCAACAGGCGAGCCGATGGCAGAGCTGCCGCTCACCGAGATACTTTTGCGTACGAGAGCTGCCATGCAGCCGGATGGAGAACAGCACCAGCGGGTCACCGGGACCCTTGACTCTGACCTCAGGCTGATTCCACGTCAACTCTGCTCCGCTTTGACATTTCCTCCCATTAAAACGGCCCGCAGGAAAAAAAAATAAAAGAAACTCGGCTTGACGAGGGACTCGACTAAATGGGCCAAAAACAAACAGATGCGTTCGATTTCCCCTCGCTGGCGATCATAAAAACCCCTGCGCTGGTGCCCGAGTGCTTGTCGTTAAACTGAATACTTGAGACGGCTGCGCTGCGGCAATTGCCGCTCCTTTCTGATCCAACACCCCTCAGCCCCACCAACCCACACCCCCCACTCCCCACCGCGCTCTACCACAGTGAAAGTGCCGCCACTGGGGATGTTGAGCCTCTAATCATTAACTGGGTTAGAACTTACTGAGTTCCCGAGGTATGTTTGAAATACAGTTAAAAAAAAAAGAAGAGAATAAAAAAGAAAAGTGTCCTGGATGAAGGCTTCCCTGCAGGCCTGTTTACACGTGTGTGTGTGTGTGTGTGTGTGTGTGTGTGTGTGTGTGTGTGTGGCAAGGGAATTTAGTCTAATTTAGCACTACTGTAAATCTCAAGAAGCCGCTGCCGTACGGACGACTGCATCTTGACAAGCTGCCACCATATTGCACGACCACCAGTGCACAGTGGTCCATTTATTTATTTATTTTTTGAGGGACGTTTTTACACTTTTATCTTTTTTGAGGCTAATACAGAGATGAGAGACAAACGTCTTTTCGGTTCTCCCGGATGTCCCGGATATACAGAGAAAATTGACAATAAAAATCTCTCATTTTCAAACAGCCCGCATGCTCTTTTAACCTCAGTCACTTTATTACGCACACGCACGCACACAAACATGCGCACATACTGTACGCACGCACACACACACACATGCACACACATAGAGAGACCTCAAAAGCCCAGTCCGCACCAGCCCCTTGCCTCATCTCCACATTCCCCCTCCTCACCCCCAGTGGGAGAGGGTTGAGGCCTTATCTCGGTGAAACACTCCATCCGAGCCCCCACTTGCTAACAGGCTTTGCCGGCTAATCTTTAGGCCAGACAAGCGCCTGGGCACTAGACGAAAAGCGAAGAAGAGAGGGGGAGAGACACCGAGAAGGGGGAGAGAAGACCACAGGGATAAAAAAAGAAAAAAAAATCCTCCACTCTTTTTTTGCCCGATGATTGCGGCTGAATAATGGATCTGTCTGCCTGTGTCGGCGGCCCTCTGATGTATAAATATACTGTGCCTCTCCTCCCCTTCCTCCTCCATCAGTGCCATGTGGCGGCAACATCACCTCGGACAACGGCACCGTCTTCTCGCCAGGCTACCCGGAGGAGTACCCCAACTCGGCCGACTGCTCCTGGCTGATCACCGTGGCTCCGGGCTTCGGCATCAAGCTCAACTTCACCTTGCTGCAAGTTCATGGGCCGCACGACTTCATCACCGTCTGGTAAGACACAAACTCATTTTATTCTGCCGCGCTGCGCCTAAAAACTAACTGTTCGTTGGGGAAAATATCCAATCAAGTCTTTATTACGTCTCCATGACTCGACGTCCTCATGCATTTGTATTTGCCCAACACTGCAACTTTTGTAATTCTCTGCTTGTCAGTGTGCCGCTCAGCCTGCTGTGGTATTGTACAGGAATTATTAAGTAGATCTCACAAAATTCCATCAGGTTCACTTTAAAATGGTACGTGGTAAATGGACTGCACTTATATAGCGCTTTCCAGCACCTTCACGGTACCCCAAAGCACTTTACAATGGCCTCTCATTTACCCATTCACTTACACACTCATCCACCAATGGGTGGCTACTGCCATGCAAGGCACTGCCAGGCCTGTTGGGAACAATTTAGGGTTAAGTGTCTTGCCCAAGGACACAACGACAGACTGGGATGGAGCGGGTTTTAAACCGCCAACCTTTATTTCAATGGACAACCCGCTCTACCTCCAGAGCCACAGTGGGTTTGTTGCTTGAGCCGGAGGCTTTTCCATGTAGAGTTTTCATCTTCTCCCTGTGCCTGCTGGGCTTCTCTCCAGGCACTCTGACTTCCTCTCACCGTCCAAAGACCTTCACATTGGGCAAACTGGCAACTCTAAATTGTCTCTATGTGTGAGAGTTGGCGTGGATGGTTGTTTGTTTTCTTTATTTGGTGATGGACTCCATGGATGGATGGATGGATGGATGGATGGATGGATGGATTCAGTCACCATACCTAAATGCCCCAGCACTGAGGTCCAGAAAATCTTTCTAAAGCCGACAGACTCGCTACTCACGTCCACCCATACCTCCATAAAACAAGGCTTGTTTTACTCTCCCTTCCTCCCCTTGACTTTTCTCTGTATGATCAAGCGCTCAGATGTCTATCCAAGCATGTGGGCTATATGAGCGATGAAAGCCTCCATTAATTTTTTGTTCTGTGTTAGACAAAAATGAGCAAGGCAGAAGGGGAGATACTGGCTGCCGGGGCATGTGTGCACGCGCGCCATGTGTTCTTTTCTGCCAGTGAATATATGTGGTAGGTGTATATATTTTCGCCTGAAGAAGTATCAAGGGGTAAAGCTTCCTTTCATCCCCTCCATACTGCGCTCTGGCTCTGCCATATGTTGCATCCAAATACAGGATTTTGCATGCGCGGTGGTTGCCAGTCCTAGTTGATCCCCTCCTCTGTGAGATAAGCTCCAAAGGTCCCGGCTCTCCGTGGGACGGAAGACCCGACTGCCAGCCGCCCTGGCAAGTTTGAAGACCACGGCGGCAAAATGCGCACTCGGCGAGGGGCCCACGTCAACCTTGGGAGGGGAGCGAGAGATTGTGTCGTCGTTCGTCTAGGTTAAATTAAGTACAAATTGTCCTCGCCCCTTTTTGGTGCGCAGATTGTTGCATTTCCTATTATTCCCCGGTGGATTCCCGCTGAGCCAAGGTCGGGGACTGTCCCGCGTCCCGCGTCCCCCTCCCCCGACTACCCCTTCAGCTTCCTGTTACCACCACTGTGTGTCTGTCCACTGAACTGCTGAGCCAAGAAAATGGGCCCCCGTAATGGCGGGTTGGCCAGAGCGCTGTCAGGCAGCGGTCCCCAGTCAGCCGTTTCCAGAGCTGTTTGTAATCTCCCATGCCCAGTCTGACAGCCAAAGACAGATGGTTTTTAAGCTGAATGGTTGTGGCAGGGAAACTGGGAGGCCGGCTTAATCGGCCGTGGCAACGCCAAGGGACTGCCAAAGCTGGGCCACATCTTCCGGAGAGCGTCCACCGTTAGGTGGCAGTTAGCAGGAACAGCACAATCCAGACCTGTCGTTCCACGTTTAGGCCATTTAAAAAGAAAAAAAAAAAAAAAAAAAATCAAATATTACCTTTTTTCAACATAATCACTCAGAGCAGCCCGGTGTAATTGCTCCGGGCACGAGAAACGCCAGACGTCTGCCTTGCGTTCTACATCTGGAAGACGCATGACAGCAATCTGACATGCATTTTTTTTTTTATTTACTCTCTTGTCTCCCAGTATGTGTCGCCTAGCCTCTCAGGTGCTTCACGATTTTCAAAGACGGAGTGTGGAATCGTGGCCGAGAATGGCGACTAAAATTCCCACGCTTAAACGCATCCCGTAAACCCTGTTTTCTCCCTCTTTAGGGACGGCCCGCAGGAGACGGCCAGGAAACTGGGAATATTCACCGATGGGGAGCCCAACGAGCCGCCGAGCAGCACGTCCAATCAGGTGCTGATACGTTTCCGTAGCAACAACGAGAAGGGCGGGCTCTTCCACATCCACTATCAAGGTGAGTTGATAATCCCATGTAGGTCCATTTCTGCCTGACGACATCTTGATGTTTGTTTGACTGCCTTCCGTGTCTCCATCTCTCCCCACACAGCGTACAGACTGCAGTTCTGCCTGCCGCCGCCCATCATCCCTAATGCCGAGATCCTCATGGCGAGCAAAGAGTTCAAAATTGGTAGGTTGGAAGCGCCGACGCTACACACATGAATGCATCGCTCACAAAATGAGAGAGACATTGGACTTTGGAGAAAAACTGCAAAATGCATCTAAAATAACCTTGAATTTCATTTGAGTGAAACCTTTGAATGCACATTTCCAGCTGTTCAATATTTCAGTACTTAATGCAGAACATGCTGTTCTATAACAAAGTCATTAACTGCAAGTGGAAAACAGGAACTAATAATAACACTGTTATATATTGTATTGCCTTCTTTCCATTAGATAGAGGTGGTTTTCTCTGATTCCTCATTATAGAAGCACACACAGATTGTACATGGAGTGTTCTTGTATGGGAAGTGTGATGATTGGCCTCTGATTGACGCCGCACCCCTGTCCTGTTTCCCCTCAGGTGACATTGTCCGCTACAGATGCCTTCCAGGCTACCAGTTAAACGGTAACAGCATCTTGACCTGCCGGCTTGGGACACACTTGGAGTTTGAGGGGCCTCCGCCCTCTTGCGACGGTAGGGCGATGAATTTTTAAATTGAGCAACCTCCTTGTAACATTAATTTTACATGGTTCAAAAATTTAAAAATGACATCTTCATATATTCACACAAAATTTAAAATGCAGAAGCTCCAAAGTGTGCGGAGGCGGTTGATAACTGTCTCTGGAACATTTTAAATTGCTCTTAAAGTAAAGTAGTTTCCTCTCCTCCTGTAGCAGGAATGATTTAGAGGAAACGTGTGGTCTCTGCGATTATTGTCCACAGATTTTAAGTAGCTAAAAGTCCTTTTCATGCTGATCAGAGACTCTCTGTTAGTTGGAATTTTTTTCTTCTTCTTTTTTTTTATTATTTTTTTTTTACTTTATTTCTGGATCTCATGGAGACAGATTCCGCCTGCAGCCAGGGAGTTGCAGCTACGTATCAATTTGGAAGCACTTTCAATCTCTCTGGATAATGCTTGGCTCCCATGAGGCAGAGAGTGGCTCTTTACACACGTAGGAGTCTTCCTCCCAAAGGAATCGATGAACGTAGCGCTCAACGGCCGACTGCGTCATCGTCATTATCACGACGCTGAGCGTTGTGCATGGCGTCTCCTCCAGGCAGAGAGACTGGCTGCATATAGCTGCTCTGTTTCCCCTCTAGTTTAAAATCCATCCTTCATTTCTCGTCACTTTCCCTCCGTCTCCATCAGCTGTTGCTGCTGCGCTGCTTTTTATGGTTGATTTGGGAGAAGTAAAATTTGATGAATGCAATCAATTTGGAGGGCTGAATAAAAATGAAAAAATAACAATGGTAAAATGATGTCAGCATGAGTCGAAAAGAAAATTCTAAGAGGTTTGGGTGTCAAAAGGGGGCAGTGCAAGAGGTTTGCCAAAATTAGAAAAAAACTGCACCGCAATACCGTTTTCCTTTTTTTTCAATGCGCGACATCCAATCTACTGAAGCATTTTTCTCTTTGAGCTTTTTATGTCAATCGACATCTTTTGAATACATTCCCCTGCTGTCTGCGGTGCTTTTTAGCGGCGACCCCTCTGTTGCTGTTACATGTGTCCTTCAGCGGGAATGTGCGCTTTCATCACAAAGCCCTTTACCGCGCGCGCGTCGCAATTTTCACCTGCGCGGCCTCAAAAAGCGGAGCGATGGAGGCGGGAGTCGAAGATTACAGAAGATTAAGGATTCAAGGGTACGAAAGTTAAAAATAGCCAGAAAGTTCGGGGAATGAAGTGACAGGCGGAAGACGAGCAGGGCACGTCTTTATCTCTAGGAGCGAGCAGCAGGAGCGCCGCCGTAATGATTCGCACTGATAGCTACAGCGCTGTTGAAAATCTACGGTTGCTTCTAAAATTTACCTCAGCAACATTTTCCAACAGCCTCTCGCCTTTATTGTGAACTCCCCGAAAATGTCCATCATTAATTGCCTTTGCTTGGCCCACTTTTCTAAAAGTGAGTTTGTTAGCTCATTGCAGGAATTCTGCCTTCCAAATACGTTTAAGGGTCCCACACAGCACTTTTTCATTATTGATGTTTTCATTTAACAAGAAAAACCGAGTGAAAGGACGCTGTGTTCTGATGATCTGTCAGTGTGTAGAGAGTCATCAGTCCTGTTCAGCTGCTCCACTGGAATTTGGATGACGAACAAAGATGGAAAGATGAATGTGCAAGAAAGATATACTGTATAAGAAATGAAGATGTACGAAAGAGGGTATAAGATGAGACATTTGAGGTTCTTTGATTGGTGTCGTATTCTGCAAAAAAAAACAAAACAAAACAAAAAAAAAAACGGGGGGCTGCTTAGTAAGAGGTGCGAGGCGGAGGATGGAGGCCGGAGTGGGAGACGAGGAGTGAGGTGAGACAGAGAGACGCAGTTAGAGGGCAGCAAGGCGGCGGCGGCCGAGTGCAAAAACCCTCATTGGCATGCGGTGAGCGCGCCGGCTGCAGCTGCACCTATCAAATCACCACTTCGAGCTCTGACAGGCACATCCTCCCCGCAACACCGAGCTGTCCCAGCCTCGCCAACGCGCGCGCATGTGCGCGCACGCACACACGCACGGACAAACAAGCCCAGTGGCGCGGGCGGGTGTCGTCGTTGTGGGAGTCCTCCTCATCCTCCTCCTCCTCCTCCTCTTCATCCTCCTCCTCCTCCTCCTCCTCCCCCTCCTTCTCTGCCCGGCCCCTTCGGCGCCGCCGTCTCCTCTCATCCTCTGCCTTCCCTCCCTGTCGGTGTCCCCCCACCCCACCCCACCCCACCATCTCCTCCCCACCCCCGACTCACCAGCATCAAACTCCCGTCCTTATGTAACACCCCAACCCCTCCCCTCCCCTGCCCGCCCACCCCTCCCCTCTCTTCTGTATCTCCTCCCAGGCTGCCTCAAAAAGTTTTGCCTTGTGGTCGATGCTTTTCTTGTTTTTTCATTTTTTCATTTTCGTTCAATGTTCTTTTTTGTATGTGTTTTTTTATTTGTTGCCTTTCTCACTTGAGGCACAACAGACACACTCACATTAAAAAGCAGGAGACAGTCAGCCAGCGTCGGAGCATTTCTCTCTCCCCCCCCCCCCCTTCCCTTTTCACTTTGCTATTTTTTCGCAGTTTGCCCGAACGTGTCTTATCATCACGTTTGAGCACGAGTTCTATCATCATAGTCATTCACTCATTTCTTTATTTATTGCTCGTTAGATACTTGTTTTCGACCGCGGGGGCCTACCGGCTGCAAGTGAAGTCCATAACGACAGCGCAGGCGGCTGTGATGGTTCAAAAATCCCAGTTCGCCCCGCCCCTCCTCGCTTCAACACCTCACGTTTCTGCTGAGGAAAACCTGCTCAATCACCGCTCGCCATCGTTTCGCTCGCCGTCATTTTCCTCCACACTTGTGTTTTTCCTTGGACCTTACATTTTTTTGTCTCTTCCCCGATCTCCACTACCCGACTTACAGTTTTGCAGAATGGATTACAACTGCACCCCTCTCAGTTCACATCTTCATTGTCATCTGCGAGTGGCTGGGTCCTGATCCATGCTAATGCCCGTGTTGTGGCCCATCCCCTTCAATCAGCTCGTTATCTCTCCCCCGGCTTATGCTAATTAAATACCAACACGAGGCGAAGGCGTCTTGATGGCGCTGCGGCTTTTCACCGCAGCCGACGGATGCCGACGTGCCCGCCGCCGCTCAAGTCTTCCGGCCGGGTGATTTTTCAATTGGCCACGAGAGCGCGTGGCATGAGGAACTCTCACACGCACACAACACACACAACACACACAACACACACTCACGCACACACATGCACGCACGCAAACTGAGGGGAAAGACATCCCTGCCGCCACTTTATTCCACTCCCGCTCTCATTAAAGTGAAATTTCTTCTGGAGCACTATCGCAGCTCATCTCACCCTCTCTCTCTCCCCCTCTCCCCCTCTCTGTCCCTCACTCTCTCCCTCTCCCTCTATCTCTCCCTCACTCTCTCACCCCTCTCTCTCTCTCTCCCTCTATCTCTCCCTCACTCGCTCCCCCTCTCTCCCTCTCTCTCTCTCCTTCTCCCTCTCTCTTTCCCTTCCTCCTTTGCCAGAGCTGTCAGATTTGTCCCCTAACACCCCTTTTTTTGTTTACAGCCAAACAGAGTGACGCTTCATTTCAAAGTGGATTAGTTTAATAAGTGGCAGGCCTATAGATAAGAGGCCTCCCTTTCCTGTCTCATTCCATCAGCGCCAGATTAGCTGGGCCCAGGAAAAAAACATTGGCGCTTTTTTCCCAAAGGTCACCGACGACATTCAAAGAAAAGAGAGGAGCGACTGTTTTTTAATGAACTTCATTCTCTGATTTCAATTCCAGGTGCGCTCGCCTTCACTATCAGTGATGGATTTGAAACTTTTGTCACTCTGGCATTCAATTGGCTGCTGGAGGTTATATAAGATTTTTATTGAGAAAAAAAATGCCTGTCCCTGTAGGATAACAACATTCCTTTTCAGATTCTTCTTAACACATTTGAAATAACACACTAGAAATGTTGCTTTTCAACAGCAATTGAATGCCAAAACCTGCATCATTTTTTTTAGCATTATTTAGCTATGTACCTATATGTATATATATATATATATATATATATATATATATATATATATATACCCAAGTTGCGATAGAAATGATTATTTTTGCAGAGTTAAGTTCATATGAGTCACTCAAGAAAGAGAATTGGGTTTTTGAGTCAAATGAGTCACCTGAGCTAAGCCAACAGATGCAAATCCAATTAGCATAGCAATCGCACAACATCAGCGTGTTGTATGGCCTCCACTTTGCGTTTTGACAGCTAGTGGAAGCGGTGATGAGTCAGCGTGCAATGGTTTACCAAAGTTTATTCAAGACACTGCAGCTCAGCTGACTGACAGGACGGAGAAAACTAAACAAAAAGGGATGAAATCTCAGGAGTGGAGAATAAAAAAAAATGGCAAAGGTGATTGTTCCCTCGGATTTAATCATCTCTTCCTCCACATAAACAACAACAGAAAACACACACACATACACGCACACACCACCCAGCGCTTCCATGTGTTTCTCTCACGTCGCTTCATGAAGGTTCTGGACTGGCAGCATGTAAATCAGGCTCTTCAGTATTTCACTGCTGTAATGAAGGACCTGCGAGTGCCAAGGGCTGTCTCGCCCTGAGGCGGAACAAGCTCCGCTGTTCATGTACAACTGGGCCATTTCCAATGGCAGCAGAGAGGGCGAGCGAGCGAGCGAGACAGAGAGAGAGGAGAAACCTTGTTGCAATGTTGCGTCGTTGCCGTTTTATTGTCATTTTATGTTGCAGTCAGTTTTTTTGGGGGGGGTTGCGCTATGCGTGCGTCTGCTAGATAAATGGGCCGTCCTCGCAGCCCAGGCAGGAACGCCGTAGAGATCCTGACACTGCAGGCTCGGCAGCGCAGTAAAAAATGTGGAGGGGACTTTGCAGAGACTCTGCTCCCCGCTGTCACCTGTAGACAAGAGTGGGCGCTCATGTCGAGTCGGCGAGGCTAATAAACAGCTTCCTGGACAGAGTCGCGGCAGCGCACAGAGCAGAATGACAATCAGCCCGGCCACGCTTTTGGTCACATTGAATTGCCCTCCATCTCAAACCAATCCAATTTGGCTGTCGAGGCAAATTGAATGAACTGAAAAATAATGGACTGCTTATAGTTGTTTGTAATTGTAAAAAAAAAAAAAAGAAAAAGAAAAAGAAAAAAAGAACCTCCGAAGTGGGTAAACTCAAACCATCATTTATTTTTCTTCTTTGTTCTCTCTCCACAGTGACCTGCCCTATGAACGAGATCCTCACCGCCTCCACTGGTGTCATCATGAGCCAGTCACCGGGCAGCGGCTTCCCCCACTTCGAGTCGTGCTCCTGGGTGGTCAAGGTGGAACCGGGCTACAACATCACCTTCACCATCGAGCACTTCCAGACCAGCCGCCAGTTTGACGAGCTGGAGATCTTTGACGGTGAGTTTGCGGCGACCCAAGGAACCTCAGATGAACTCGGTTTCAGTTGGTTGTCGAGGAGTTTGCTGACGTTGCGCAAATTGAAGTCAGTTTTTGTTGACGATGAAGAAAAAAATTTACCAAAACGGTAACCTTAAAGACGGCACTCGGCAAAGTTCCATTGATGATTCTTCCCAGTCAGGTAGTGGTTGCTCCTGCTTTCCAGATGATGGAAAAACGCTAAGAGCACTGGCTGCCCTAGTTGGTCAAAACCTCTAGAATACAGAGTTGGTATTTCGTAAATGCACTCAGCAGTCAGTTCACCCACTGCAATCCCACTTTGGCTCCCCAGCGCTGCTTTTCCAACACTGTTTCCCCAGCGCCTAATTATCGGTGGCCATTGAAAAGTATCACCAAGGTTCTGTTTTAATGGTTGAAAAGAACCCCTTTTTGCCCGTAGTTGTCATGCGGGAAGACTCCGCAAACCTGCCGATACCTGGCTGGGGAAACAGCTGCCGAACTCACCAGTGTTCCTGATTTTTTTCTTCTTTTTATCTGCGGCTGAATAAAGAGGGTGCAGCCGCTCGCTATGCTGCTGGGCTGCCAAGCCAATTACGGTTGTTTTGTTGTTTGTTTTCAGCTTCTCTGAAAAGTCCCAGCTTGGCAGATTTTAATTTGTCGCAAAACAAAAAGGGCGTGACTTGCGCAGGGTTTAAAAACTGAGCATTTCCATTAATTAAATACGGCGCTGTGTCAATTTCCAATTATGGGGGAAGCGCGTTCAGCGGTTTGCTGGTCGTGCTGGCGTCGCGCAACAGGCAGCCACGCCTGTGAAGACTCGCTGATAGAGGCGTCTGCATCTTTCTCTTTTTCTCATAATTGCCATGAAAGGACGGATTCTGTTTGTTGGGGTTTTTTTTTCCTTTCATGGGTGCGTTTCCTCTGTTCTCCACTGCAGGTCTGTCCAGGCAGAGCCCCCTGCTCATCACCCTCAGCGGCAACTACTCCAGCCCGCTGAGCATCACCAGCTCCAGCAACAAGGTCTACCTGCACTGGTCCTTCGACCACACCACCAGCCACAAGGGTTTCCGCATACGCTACTCAGGTGAGACCGAGTTGAAGAATCCTCCAGTTCGTAGCTTCTGTTGTTTTGTTGTTTATTGTTGGTTTATTTTAAGATTTCAACAATTTTTTCATTTGTCACGTCACATTACATGACAGCCAAATGTTGGTGTGATGGAGCCTCACGTTAATTGTGCATTCCAAAGAATAGAGAAAGTGGCAAAAGTGGCAAATGGCAAGTTCAATATAAGTTTCCAAAAATACAAAAGATTAAAAAGTGGCAAGTGCATTGAAGTGTTTTACAATCCAATATAATATGATATAATATAATATGATTAGTAGCAAAATATGAAACTACTACTACAATTAGAATACAATTACAAAATAATGCTAGTAATAAATAATTATAGTTATAATAGTGATAACATCAGTAAAATAGTAGTAATAATAATAATGATAGTGCAGTATAATGATTGTAAATGGCGGTTGGTTTGGAATGTGTTCACCGTCAGATTCGCAGGATCAGACTCTGTCACGGCGAAGGTGCTTTTCGGCTCTCTGCATAAACAAGGGCGAGATCTTGGCTTCCTGAAGCGGCTACACAATATCTGTAAAAATAGATAAATAGATAGAATAATAAATAAAAAATGAAATGACCCATCTCCATGACAACATAATGGGGGCGGCTGGCAGGCAGCATCTGCAGCGCTGCTCGCTGTGCAGCACAGGCTGAGAAATTAGCAAACCCTGTTTTCCTTCCATCCCTCGACGTCCCTCTGCTCGGTTCTGCCTCCATGGAGGATCTGTCGGCGTTTGACACCTGCGTAACTCGCCGTGAATGATGAGTGTGTAAATATTAAAAAAAAAAAAAAAGCTTTCATCCCTCTCTGTCTCCACCACTCGGGCCAGGTTGACAAATGGCTTCTTTGTCAGTCGGCAGGGTTCTCCTTCTCCTCCCGACTGAGTTTGTTGTCACTTGTTTTTTGAGCCTCTTTAACTTCTCATTTTTCCCGAGCTGAGTCGGATTTCGCAGCGGGGCAGCCTGAAGTGAGCGAGGGGCTCAGTGAAAGACAAGATAGAGGCCGAGAAAGGATTAGGGCCACAGGTAGAGAATTAAAAAAAATAATTACAGGAAGGATACTTTTTCATTTTCCATCTCGAGATTAAAGTCGAAACGTCAAGAATGAAGTTGAAATTCCATGAATAAACTCAAAATTTGGAGAATAAAGTTAAAAATTAATGAGTAAAGTCTCAATTTCGTGATTAAAATTTTGACACGGAATTTTGAGTATTTTGTTTTTTTCGTGACAAGAATTTCCTTTGTGTTGATTGGAGTCAGTACGGGTTTGTCTTCGGCGGAGAGGAGAAACAGATGGAACTTGCGTCCACTCTACTCCCCCCGGTGCTGCCTAGCGGACGTCCCCTCTGCCACCTTAGTCCTCGTCCGCATCCAGCCGTCGGCTCCATCCTGACGCCTCGCCGTTTTTTGCTTTCCTGCGTTCCTCTCTTTTGTCTGCCTCTCCCGGCCGTCTCCGTGATCCAGTCCAGTCCTGTCTGCTGCCAACGTGGGTTTTGATTTCTCTGAGCTGCAGGGCTCGCCGCCGTTAGACGAGCTCCGCGCTATGATATGCAGAAAATGGAGAGGGAGCGAGAAGGACAAGAAGAAGAAGAAAAAAATAGGTGCAGCGAGACATGAATTATACACAGATGGAAATCGTGAATAGGAGCCGCCAGTCGCAGTCGCAGACAAAAAGCTCTCTGGCTGGGCGTGCACGCTTTTGGATTAAATATGCAGTTGTCTGATTTTGTATCTGGACGCATTCCTTGAAAAAAACTAAAGAAAACAAAGCAAGAGAAAGATGACGACGAGGGCAAACGGAGGACGGCGTCGCACTTCTTAAGCCACCGCAGCCTGGATTACACCTTGTTCGACTCAACTGGGTGGACCTCGCTCACAAGACGCGTTTTCATCTCCCCGCCGCCTGCAAAATGTTCTGTCAGCTCCCCAGAGAAAAGTCCGCCACAACGCTGCCGCCACCGCCACCACCTGTCTCGCCAGAACAGTCGGCGCTGACATAGCATAGAGTTTTATTTTATTTTATTTTATTTTAATTTTTTTGTTGAGTTCTGTTTTTTTGTGAGGCAGCTTTATCTGATTGCACGGCGCTGATATATCCCCATGCACCTGAAAACAGAGGCCAGTGGCGTCACCACGTGTGAACGGTTCATGTCGGAATTTGCATTTTTATGGGGCTGTAAAGTGGTCACAGTGATTAAACGTAATGGATAATACGCTTGTTTTTTGGGTTACTTTTATGTGTGTGTGTGTGTGTGTGTGTGTGTGTGTGTGTGTGTGTGTGTGTGTGTCCATGGTCCACTTCTATCCTAAATGCTTACCTACAACCACCACTACTTCTGTGTGAATATACGCATTTTGTCGCATCAACGCGTTTATTTTTTAACCCGTGGGTTTTATCGGTTCTCGCCGTTCTCGCCACCAGCCGACTTGTTGTCTGCCAAAATTCTGGCCCACGAACCCGACTAAATCCTCCAATCACCGCGCATCCCTCACTTTTGCTTTCCTCTTTTTTCTTGGTTTGTTGTTTACTTTGTTTTGTTTTTTTCTTCTCTTCTCCCCCCGATGTGCATCTGTTTCCCCTATAATCAGCTTTGCTCTCCTGCCATTTACCTTTAGAAGCGATAGCATTGTCGCGCCCGTAATAATGTGCAGCATCCTTTACCAAGACATGGACGACAGATGCAAATGAGAATCTGGCGCTTCTGCGCTTTCTAAAACACCTTCATCCCTCAACCCTTTCTGAAACCATTTGCATCATTATTAGTTGTTTTTTTTCTCGTTGCTGTCGCTGTTTCTTTCTCTTTGCTCGCTACCCTCCAGACTCTCCCTCTGCAAACACTCGCACTCTCCAACCTATTTGTTCCATGCTCTCACCAGCGGCCTACTGCAGCCCCCCTAACAACCCTGAGAATGGCACCGTGCACAGTCTGACTGGGACCAAGCTGGGTAGCACCCTGCGTTTCAGCTGTGACCAGGGCTTCCGGCTCATTGGCCAGAGCAGCGCCACGTGCACGAGGACGGCACAGGGGATCCACCAGTGGAACGCACCGGTGCCGCTCTGCCAAGGTGAGAGAACAGCAACAGCAGTTCATTATTGGGATCACGTCAGGTGGTTTAGTGGACTAGACTTTTTAATTTAGTCGAGACAAATTTGCTCTGCTCATAAAAAAAAAAAGAAAAAAAGGCTGGAGCAGGTTAATGTCACCCTGCTAGCTTGTAACAGAGGAGCTTGTGCTTTGTTTGCAGTCTGTGACATTGCCTGGGTGTGAAATGCAGATGGAAAGCAGGAGCTCGTCTTAACAAACTCTCATTATGCTGCTGTTTTGCATTGTTTACTGCCGCCGCAGCCGCTCCGACAACAACAAAAGACAATTTCAGTTTCTCATCAAGTGGCCAAGATTGTGGCACAGAGAGGGAGGTGGGACAGAAAGACAAACTAAAATAATGCTTGTCTGAAGCGGAAAATGTACCTTTTTTAGAACATGCATGCGGTGCTTTTCTTTTTTTTTTCCCTTTTTTTTGTTTACTCCAGAGGGTTAAAGTAAATAATCAGACAGGCTCAGAAGTGTGATTGGTGCCGACAGCGCGCCGTCATCGAGGTCTCCACCGCCTCGGGTGTCTGAAGGAACCTCTCGCTCTCTCACTCCCGAGAGCGGCTGCGATAACACTGCAGCAGGTTAATGATTGCTCTGGCTGAGCTGAATTGTTTGATGTGTCAGTCTTCCCGGTTAATGTCTCAGTTATCTGTCCGTCACTCTGCTCAGCTCCCATCTATGATTAGAAACAAACCCCAGCAGCAATCAGCACCACCTTCAGCACAGACACATTGACACGTTTTTGATGGTCAGGGAGAATCTTACGTGACGGAACAAAAACACTGTAGATTTTTATTCTACGTGGCTGCATTGTTTCTTATCGATTTCCAGTCATGGTAAATATTCTGCTCTCCCCCCCTCAACGTTTCTTATGTGTTCATCACAACACATGGCATTGTTTTATTAAAGGAACAGAGCCCTCAAAATTGGAATTCCAACCGTTTGAAACTCGCCAGGTTCTCGTGAGATGCCCTGGTGACATTTTCTAATACTAGTGACCTTTCTAGAGTTTCACAGAGGTGAGGAACTGAGACCGACCATCTACCCAACCGTCCTCCTACATTCTCTGAAGCCAAGTGTTTCACCTCCATATCACTCAAATTTGTAATTTAAGTCTTTGATTTGTCTCAAAATGATCCTGTTAACACCATGTCTTTAGCCCAGGGGTGTCAAACTCATTTTGGTTGACGGGCCACATCGAGGAAAATCTCTTCCCAAGCGGGCCAGACCGGTAAAATCATGGTATGGTAATAATAACGTAAAAAAAACCCAACAACTTCCAGTTGTTTTCTTTGTTTTATTTTGTCTGTGTTCTTTGAGGACTCTGCAAACTGCATCAGTGTTGCCAACTCCTCAGTAAGGAAAGTCGCTATTGGCTGTCCTGAAAGTCGCCAAATGACGTCATTGTCTTATTTGCATAATTGACAATTTGCACTTGATCGCAACGTAACAACACCAGGAAAAGTCGCTAGATTTGTCGCTCGTCGCTTTTGACAACAAAAAAAAAAGTCGCTATGGTGAGAATAGCGACTTTTTGGGGGGAGAAAGTCGCCAAGATGGCAACACTGCTCTGCATCAGCTTTGTCTGTTTCGACAGAGACATTTTGGGGCAATGAGGGCAGCCAATAGGAGAGGTTCTGAGGCAATGACGGTAGCCAATAGGAGACGTTCTGGGGCAATGAGGGTAGCCAATAGGAGACGTTCTGGGGCAATGAGGGTAGCCAATAGGAGACATTCTGGGGCAATGAGGGTAGCCAATAGGAGACGTGATTGGATGTACTTGTGCCGATTTGCTCAGCCCCAGTATTGAGTTTGTTTGCCAAGCAGAAACAATATTGCGACACCAAGTGGACACATTTAGAACGGCACTTTCTTTCACTGATAAATTGCAGTTTTTATATTTTGCAAAATCATCTCGCGGGCCAGAAGAAAACAGCTTGCGGGCCTGATCCGGCCCACGGGCCGTATGTTTGACACCCCTGCTTTAGCCCAAACATCTGCTGCTCTATCCAGGAGAATCTGTGTGTCATTTGTTTTTCAAAATAAAAACAAATCCAAAAAACAAAAACAAATGACGACTTTTCGGCAACCAAGATGAAAAAACGGACAACAAATTGTCGTTTCCGATTCCTGTGTGCTCAATTGGAAAATTGACAAAACAGATAACGGTTGATTGTCCACGTTTGGTATTTCAATTTCAGGCGAGGCGTTTGACCCGGAGGGTTTCTGCCACATCCATGCAACATTTTTTTTTTTTTTTTATTATTGCATGTGAGATGCAGGCAGGTATCACAAAAGTTAAAAAAAAAATAAAAACGAGTCCAAAATCAGGAATTGGAAAAATGATTTATCACTTGTTTTTCATTTTGTTTGATGATGAGTCATTATTTGTTTTTTTGGGGTTTTTTTTGGCTTTCATTGTATTTTGAAAAATGAATGAACAGTTGATACATGGATTCAGAAACCACCTTCATGTCCGTCTCACCTGGATGGCAAGTACTAGTAGTTTGCACAACAGAAAGCTGCTGCGGCTTCTCTCTCAGAGGCTGCAGTGGATTTTTTTATTTTTATTTCTTTATTTTTTATCACGTTGCTCAGGGACAAATTGCATCTTGCGCCATTCCAAACACACCTGGATGTCACCTCACAACCAGCACAGCGACATCTCATTCTTTTTAATTTAATGTTGTTGTTTTTCTTTTTCCACACCCACACGAACTGCGTTACGCTTCCAACGGCCGGAATTCATTACCGCCGGGAAACTGAAGAAGCGCCTCTTCAAAGCTCTTTTTCTTTTTTTGTTACTGAACAGCAGCAGCAAGAGGTGTGTAAAGCCAAGAGAGAGCGAGGCAGCCATTCAATGCCTGGGCCAGGTGTTGCTTCCACGTGAACTGCGTGCGCTCTCTCTAGACTTGATTGTTAGCACTTGTGCAAATGGCGGCCCGAGCCACGGTTTACTGCGCATCAATCCTGCCGCTGGGAGTTTGTTCTCTCCCATTGCGAGCAAAGCGCCCTGAATACAAAGATGCTTATTAAAATAGGCCTCGCGCAGACGCAGGACTTTCTCCCTTCAGCCCGTCTTCTGCTCCCTGCCGTCTAGTCATGTCCTGCGGAATGCCGCTGCCTCCCGTCAACGGCAGCATCCTGGGCCAGGACTTCTCCCTGGGAGCGCGGGCCACCTACCAGTGCAACCCCGGCTTCCGACTGGCCGGCCCAGTCACCACCTCGGTGATGTGTCAGGAATCTGGGAGGTGGAGCCCCATCGAGGCTCCGCCCAGATGCATCCGTGAGTGCTTTTCTCCCACCGTCATTGGATTGATTTCCGCCTTGCTGTTAATTTGCATTTAAAATATATGATGTCTCGCTGCTTTCGAGGCCCTTACAGAAAAAGAGTGTTCTGAACGTCGAAGCAATCCACAGTTTGAAGTGTGTTCAACGACCCTCTTTGCCTTGTAGCCGTGACCTGCCCTGACATCGGCCACTCCGCCGTGGAACACGGGAGGTGGAGGCTAATTTATGGAACTCAAAACCAATACGACGCCATAATGATGCTCATATGCGACCCGGGATATTACTACAAGGGCCAGAGAGTCATTCGGTGCCAGGCAAACAGCACTTGGAACTACCCAGACCCGCGGCCTGTCTGTGACAGTAAGTGACAACTGAAGTGCAGTTTCCAATTATTATTTTTTTGTTTTTCAAAGCTCTGTATATAATTTGCACCCGAGCATGTCTCGTCTGACTATAAGTGAAAGAAAAAACAATTTCAGGAGGAGACAGAGAGTGTGCTGTTGAGTTTCTGCACCATTCAGGTGGAGATTTGTTATTCAGCAGTGATTTGATTTATTCTACTTTCAGTCATTTCCTGTGGCGACCTTGGAACTCCGCCGAACGGCAACAAGATCGGCACGCTGACTGTGTACGGAGCCACCGCCATCTTCTCCTGCAACACCGGTTACACGCTGGTGGGCTCCAGGGTGCGCGAGTGTATGTCCAACGGGCTCTGGAGCGGAACGCAGGTCCAGTGTCTTGGTACGAGCGTCGCTATTTTGCTTCATTGCAGCATCCACAGAAAGAAGAGACGATGGGACTTTAACTACTCTCCTCTCTCATTGGCAGCCGGGCACTGCGGCACCCCAGACCCCATCGTGAACGGCCAGATCATCGGCGAGAATTACAACTACAGAGGCAGCGTCGTCTATCAGTGTAACCCGGGGTTTCGTCTCATTGGGGTTTCGGTGCGAATCTGTGAGCAGGATCACCGCTGGTCGGGACGCACTCCCGTCTGCGTCCGTAAGTGTCCACAAAGAGACGTCCAGAATCTCTCACCAAACACTTTTATGTCTTTTTTTTTTATCATTGTGATTATTATGATTATAATTGGTAGTTAGCAATATACAGCAATACCATTTTGCAGCCGCCGATTAAGTGCTGACTCAAGCCACCCCAGGGTTGAAGTGTTTGGAGATTCCCACCAATTTATCCTTGTAAGACTCGAGCCCTCTGGTTATGATCTTTATTACAGCACGTAATAAAACATTTTTTTTTTACGGCCAGTGTCTCCACAACCACTTAAAACACACTGTTTTTTTTTTTTTTTGAAAAGCAATTTGAAGAACAGAAGCAGCTCATTATACAGGATTAATTGAAACTAAGCAAACAGACAGACAGTGTAGCCGCACATGACCTCTGGCTTTCGGAGTGCACCGTCATCTCCAGACAGAATCCACTCTTCTGTCTCCACTGATCATCTGTTCTCATTTTTAGATCGTAACCTTGATTGTCTTTCTCTTTTTCAGCCATCACATGCGGCCACCCAGGCAACCCGAACTTTGGCCTAACCCAAGGGACCCAGTTCAACCTCAACGACCATGTGCGCTTTGCCTGCAATACCGGATATGTCCTGCGCGGTGTTTTAAAGTCCACATGTCAGTCCAACGGGCAGTGGAGCAACGCTCTCCCAAAATGCATAAGTGAGTCTCGTCAACTAGTCGGTATTTACGCTCAGTTTCCAACACTGTGCCCTTTCTCACAGCTTTCAATTTTCCTCTCTGGACTCCTGCAGGGATTCTGATATTTAGCCCTCGCCAAGTTAGCATACTGTGGCGAATAGAGGAAGCGCTCAGTGATGGAACAAACACCTGGCTGGGGGTGTGGTCACTGGTCACTCATTGAGGCATTAGTGACCTTTTGTCACAACACAAAAGGTCCTCATGAAAAAAAAAAAACAGTAAAAGGGTTAGGGTTAGTTTCTCAAGGTTGCATTAGCAGGCAGGACACAAATATATATATATATTTTTTTGTTGTTTTTTTTTGCTGTCATGTTGAACAAGGCCACATGACCTTTGGCAAGCGACGACCACAGTAAACGGAGGGAGAGCTGTGCGCACTTGAAGTACAAGCAAACCATATTTAGGGGGACAGGAATAGAATAAAGAGGAGGGAGAAGGAAGTTTAGATTGTTTCATTGCGATGCGCCGCACGTAACCTTTGGAGACGCCGCCGCCGCCACAACCTCTCAGCTCACCTGGCTGTCAGCAGCACACAGCTGGTTCATAACCACGCAGAGACAACCAGAAAAAACTATCAGGCGGTCCTTGACTTTTTTTGTTTTTTTATAGAAGAAAAGTGCCTTTAGAGACTCTTAGGTTTTTGCTCGGAATAAAAACTGTCCGCTTCTCTTGCAATTGGCAAGGTAACGAGATTTAATCTGGCAAGTCCCCTTTCTTTGTTTGTAAGTTTTTTTTCCTTAGCAACGAGTCTCTGCACACGCTTTCTTCTCTAAGTCCCGACTAATGGAGGAGGGTTTGTTGTGACAGCCGCGGCGTGGGTACTTACAAGGTCGAGCCCAGAGTGTGACAGATGGATGGATTGACTCGCGAATTTGTTTTAAGTGATAGAAAATATCTGGCTTTTTTTTTTTTTGACATCCACATGAAGAGGTTGTGAGCCTCTCGGGAACGCTTCCCTCTGATTGTTAAAACTGGGAGACGAGCGCACGGCTGCTGCTGCTGCTGCTGCTGCTGCTGCTGCTGCTGCATGCATAAGCAGGCCGAGATTTTCTCCCAGACTCGCTCCTTAATTCTCCAAGCTCTCCTAGCGCACACCGTATTAGCATTGGCCTTCGACGGTCGCCGAGATGTATTTAGCGGAGGCCGAGTGGTCCTCTGGGCGTTTTTGTTTTGGGTAGAACATTATCCTCAGTGTGGACGTAAAGACGTAAAGTAGCTCAAGGGTCTTTTTTGTCAATCAGATTTATCGCCTTAATTTGGGGAGGGGGGTGTTTTCGTTAGGTTTGCTTCGCTCCATCAATTTGGCGACACTGCGCTTCGTACATTTCATCTCAGCCCGGCTAAGCCCAACAATAAGCTTTCGCCGCTCGGTGGATGATACAGATGGCGGGAATTAAAAGGGAGAGCGGGAGCGAGGAGTTAGACAAAGGTAACGATTTTTCAGGGTTCAAGATTTTTTTTTTTTTTTTTAAACTTCAAGGGTGCGCAGGCGGGATCAATAGTGCGGTCCCGTCGGCCAGGCCGCTCTCTGACTCATCTCTAATCATCAGCACTTTGAATCACAGCTAAAGAGCCCCGTGCAAGTTCTCCCAAAGAAGCCGCCCCACGCGTCCCTTTGTCCTGCGCACAATAAAGACAAGGAGCAAAAAGAAGGAGGGGAAAAAAAGTGTATTCTGACACGGCGGCAATTGGCAGGCGGCCTGGAGGAGAATGAGTTTGACCCCGTTCTCGGCTTTTATGTCCAGCGCAGGGGATTTACCTCGTCTTTTTCTTTTCCTATCCGCCTTTAGTTTTTTCCTTCCACTCTCGCGGGTCTGCACGAACAGGTTGGCCATATTGAGATGACCCGTTCACATCTTCTGAGACCGCAGCACCCGTGATGCATTTCCAGAGTTGAAGGTTTTCATGCCTTCCTGCTCGGAAATGCAACTTCTGTTGTCTTACTCCAGATTTCTGAACGCTTGAACCACAAGGTCACGTGAGAGCTTCCAAGTCGTACGTTCATCAGCCGCTGTTAAAAAAGTCTGAGTGAGACAGAAACAATGATTGAATCCACAGAAGTGGAATTAAATTCAATTCAATCAATTATTTATTTGTCATTGTCAAAATAACACAGTTATAAATAACAGCGAGATGTCCTTTGTGAGCAACCAATACAACAGAAGTGCAGTCAGGGCAAAATGTGCTTGGTGGCATCAATGTCTTGAGAAGCTCAGCATAGTAGTCAGTAATTGGTATATGCAGACAAGAACTCAGGATCTCTCCATGAGTTGTTACACCTTCAATGGGAACGCTGAACACTAAAAACCTCCATATTTTACCAGAATTTAGAATGTTTAATGCCTTGGAACCCAAAGTTGAAGTAAATGTTTAAAAGATCGACTAAGTATCTATGCAACAGGATGTGACGTGATTTTAAGAACATTTTCACAGTTCAGACTTTGCGCGTTTAATTTCCCGTTTGCTGCAATTCGATCTCTGCAACCGATACAAAAAATGGTAGCGGAGCCGCAAAGTCCCGTTGCGCCTCGGGGACGCTTCATTCTGCGCTGTGGAAATGCAACTCACTGACGAGAATGGAAGCGATTTGCTCCGCGGTGCGCCACGCTGAGCGGCGCGGCGCAGACGGAGGATGTGGAAAAATGGGGGTTATTATTCCCTCCACTGTAGATGAAGGCACCGCAAGTTCAACAGCTCTCCTCAAAATGAATCACAATAAGTGTTGAGGGGGTGATTGAGGTGTTCTCCGCAGCCGAGGAACCTAAGAAAATTGACTTTTTTTTTTTTAGCACATTAGCATACAATGGGCTCATTTTGGCTGCGGCGTGGCGAGACGATGATGGCGTGGTAAACTGGTGCACAATGACTGAGTGGGCACTCTGAGACAGTGTTATAGGAGCCATTAGAGTTTTGGCATGGTGAAGCCCCATTCAGTGGTGACTCACAGTAGGAACTAGCCGGCAACTGTTAATCATTGTGCTCCGACATTGTGGAGGCAGTGTCGCGAGCGTGGTTTTTCGTTTTGTGTTACGAATCCAAGGCACTCAAGAGATGAATTATTGCTCATAGAACTTTTATTCTGGCGGACCTTCGCCTGTGTTTATTTTTATTATTATTTTTTTTTTTATGCAAACTCAATCCTCACTGCTTCCCCTCTTCCTCCACCTCCCACAACCCCCCCCGACACAAACACACACTCGCTGTCCCTCACTCCTCCGTCATCTCTCATTCTCCTCTCCGCTAACACCCTCCATCTGGTGCTAAACTGACATGGCGCCTCTTCTCCCGTGAGCTCGCCATCCATCACCGTCGCCGCGCGGTGGCGGCGGCCAGCGGGAGACTGGATCTAATGAAGCAAATGTTTATTTCCGGAGCCTGCCACCCACCTCATTTGGAATGTGGCAGACGGATGGATGGATGCCGGATAAATGGAAGTTGCAGATGAGGGCAGGCGTGGAAAAAATGGATCGGAGTCGAGGGCGAGACGAGAGGGAAAAAAGTGTCCGTTTGCCGGAAGCGCCACTTCCTGAGGGACTGACAATAATGAATCAAAAATACAGTTTGGGTTGTAAAGTCCAGTTTAAAAAAAAAACCACACAACTTAACATGATCTATCATCTTTTCCAGGTCAAACTATTATCCGTATTGATCCTTCTTTATCTCTGTCTCTTTCGTCTCCTACTCCCTCCTCCTGCACCATTTTCCTCTAGTTGTGAACTGCACAGAGCCGGGTCATGTCGATAACAGCGTCAGGCAGGTACTGCCCAGTGGGCCACATCGCTACAGCTTCCAGACCAGCGTTTCGTACCGCTGTAACCCCGGCTATTACCTGCTTGGCACCAGCTCCATCTCCTGCCACGGGGACGGCACCTGGGATCGGTCGCTGCCCAAGTGCCTGTGTAAGTACCGCTGGGCTTGGCGGTGAATATTTCGACGCAGCTTCCTGTTTTTCATGCCAAAAAAAATAAGACAGGACGCCTGTACAACACAAACCTCACATTTCTTGGAAGGAAGAGTTTGTCCCATTGCTAATTTATCTCTTTGTTTGGACAGTGGTGCTGTGCGACCGACCCAGCGTGCCCCCCTACGCCCAGATATCTGGTGACCGCCGGACGGTGGGCTCGGTCATCCGCTACAGCTGCATTGGCAAGCGCAGCATCATCGGCAACACCACACGGATGTGCCAGCTGGACGGCCAGTGGAGCGGCTCCCCGCCTCACTGCTCAGGTACGGAGACCCGCAGCCAGCGATGCTCCAGGACGATGCGTGCCATTATAAAAGAAAGAAAAATCAAACTGCTGAGACGAGACTTAACTCTTCAGGTTTTAAGTGGCTCGTTGCCGCGGTCTCAGTGATGAAGCTGTCTTGACAGCAGATTGAACCTGTTCAGTCTCCAGCGACACCCCGCCTCAGGTACAACCAATCAGCTACAACCCTCGTGCTTGTACAAGCGCGGGCACTTACGAATCTGTGTCGGGCAGAGTTATCAGCTGCTTTGACTGAGGAAATTCATTTGGAAACAGTCAAGTCGCATTACACGAGGCCGGTTGTGCCCTTTCACTCTAATTCCCTGCACAGATTTGCATAAGCACCCTGGGTCTGGCACCGCTCCATCCACGCTTGGCGTCTTTGCCTTGTCGTATTAACTAGTGCGTCTGCTAGCAATGCTGGAGCCACAACAGAACCGCTGCTGCAGTCCACAGACAAAGCAAAAAAACGCAACGCAAATTAAAGGTAATGCATTGTATTGCATGGTCAAGAGGAGTTCATTACGGGCACCATAGTGAATCAACTCTGAAAGTGCTCTGTATTATAAAGTAAACACAACATTTTACTGATTTGTGGCGACTTCATGTGTATAAAACCTTTTAAAACCTGAAATGAAAACCTGAAAACCTTTAAAATCTGTGTGTAAAAGTTATTGGTGACACCCAGTCCTGTTAAACCTCCTGTTTCTCTTTATATGCCCATAGATACCATAGAGCTGAAGTTAACCTAGAATGACCATCCTACCAGGCTTAGGAACTGGGATGTCCCTACTTCATTTGGCTTATTAATCAAAAAAGAAACAAAAACAAAACATAAACACATCAACCTCCATTTGCTCCCCTTGCAGGTGTTTGCCATTGCAAATTCCAGAGCACCAAACACACAAGGAAGTCCCCCGAGGGGCGGGGCATCCAGTCATGCAAATAAAAAAAATAAAAAAAAAACAAACAAACAAATAAGCTGTGACAAAAACAGACACAGATATTGAGAGCGACAGAAGTACAGGCGGTGAGGCAGGCGCCCACAGACCCACAGGCCAGCAATAAATAGCACGCTGACAGTTTAATGTCAGAATTCATGGCATTCATATATACCTCCCGGGCGTGTTGGTGTTCACTCAGCAGGCTGTAAACACAACCTTTTTTATAAAGGTTTGACCGACTTTCGCAGACATGAGCTGCTGAACTCATGCTGACCAGCTCCTCGCGAGATTAAAGGAGGCACAGCAGCAGTTTTGTAATTCCCCTTTAACAGAACTTTGGTCTTTGAAATTGTGAATTGATCTGTAAAAGTATTGCCTACCTCACCAAATTTAGAAACTTTGAATTTTGAGGAAGTATGACCACCGGCTGACCTGAGCTGTTTGGTCTTTTTGCAGGTGACTCCGCCGGCCTGTGCGGAGACCCGGGCATTCCCGTGCACGGGATCCGCCTGGGGGAGGAGTTCACCGTGGGCAGTGTCGTGCGCTTCAGCTGCGAGCCGGGCTACACGCTGAAGGGCTCGCCGGAGAGAACCTGCCTGAACAACGGGACCTGGCTCGGGACTCAGCCGGAGTGCCACGGTGAGACGTACCTTCGTGCATGCACATGCTTCCCTTTCACCTTCACCGTGAACCTTGGAGGTGACGACCGCACGATGGTCACTAAGTCAAATTGCAGGCGGACTATTTTAGTTTTGTAGATGGAGGATGAAATGGATTTCCTTGGATTTTTTCTTAAAATATTGCCTAAAAGCTTTTACTGTGTGTACTGGAACTAAATGCATAATGAGACTGTCTAAAAAAAAACTCCCACAAGTCTGTTGGGTTTCAGTTGGAGAAGAAGAGAAGTTTTTGTACGTTGTTCACTTGGTGCAACCAATTAGCCATGGCCACAGTGAATTTGTAGTCCTTGTTCTTCAGTAGACTTGTTTGAATTTGGCTTCAAATCTGGCTGTTTCTCCCTTTTTTGGTTTGTATGCAACACGAGTATAATTGCCAAATAAAGGGCAATGAGCAAAAAAATACAGCATAAATGTATATTTCCATATAGTGCCCATCTGTACTAGTAATAGTAAATAGTTTTAGAGCGTTTATGTTTCCCTGATTACATACTTTTCTGCAGTCATTGAAGAATTGTGCAGTTGTTACTCGCAAAGAATGTAGATATGATGGTTCAGCCTCTGCTGGGTTGGAGGTCACGTCTGCCCAGAAGTTGGAGTTGTGAGCTGAGAATTCCAGCTTTCACCTGTAGTTATGAGACTTGGGTGCTGACCAAAAAAAAAAAAAAAAGATTAAAAAACTCTGAAGGAAACGGTGTTTGCATTTGGAGGAGGACTTTGAAGTGGAACAGCTGTTGCTTTAATGAAGAGCAGCCAGTTGTCGGCTGTTCAGGAATCGTACTTCCCCTGCTACATGCTGAGGTGTGCTCACTGCGCTGGACACGTCCAGCTGGAAACCTCAGAGCAGACCCTGAAGACGACCGAGCTACTAAATATACCATCTGGCCTGCTGATTCTATAGGAGGACGCTGGAGGTCATCACCAGAAAAATTATGTGCGCCATATTTATTCTGTTGCAGCCGCAGCAGCCCCAGAGCTGGACAGCCGGCGAAATGAGAACGGCTGCATGAACCTCCACAGTAATGGATTAACACGGCAGAAATTCAATTAGTGGAAAAGGGAAATAGACGCAGGCAGGAGAGTTATGATGTCTACATATGTCACCGCATTCCACTTTCGGCTTTTGGGTGTGCAACCTTTTGTCCCACGGCTTCACCATACAGTCGTCAGAGGGCTGCGTAATTACGACAGCATTACCATACGTCACCATTTCGGGGATAATAGACACCCGGTGATTTTGCTCAGTTTGACTAATGGTAGCGTTTCACGGTCTTAAAGAACGCGGTTACTTTGCTAATACGTATTTAATAATATTCCATCATCCTCGCACTTGGACGGCTTTTTCAAAGCTGGCAGAGCTCAACCAAATCCCACAAATGAAACGGGAATTTTAGGCTTCGGGCTTTAACATAGTAAGACTCATATTAAAATAATTTGGCAAAAAAAGAAAAAGAATGAAAGAAAAGAAGAAGTGTGTGTGTGTGTGCGTTTGGGAAATTGAAAGAATGATGGCTGAAGAGATAATGGGGCGCAGAGCAGAGGATGCCCCCTGTCTGTTGATTAAATTCCTTGTCCTTGTGCAACATAACCTTTATTTAGGGCGAGTGAAAACGTCGATCCTCCGAATGTGTTTCGTTTGTGCGAGTCCGATCGATCCTCGTCTTGAGGTGTTTCTCATTTACCAGGCCTCAACACCAGGACAAAGGCATTACAAGCAAATAAAAAAACATGGTTCATTTGCCATATACAAGGAGAGACGATGTCAAAAGTGAATCTTGTTTAAAAAAGAAATAGAAAAACTTTCAAAGCCCAGTGTGCACTATGTACAGGCAGCTGGAAGTATATTGGTTTTAGTTGTATAAAGCTACAAAAAATAAACAACTTTGGTGGTTTACTTACTAAGTGAACATCTTCTTGGGCTCGAGGGTTGACTTGGTAGGAGATGGCCCTATGGTGCCTCTTTCTAGGGCAGCCCCGACACAGGAACAGAAACAGGAAGTAACATCAGAGTGTCTTTCCCCGGGTGGAATTTCCTGGTGAAGTCACATAAGTCATAAAGCATTATTGCATTAAGCCTCCCAGTCTGATAGTGATTCATTGTTTGGTCGCTGAAGCTAATGGCCCATCAAGATTGAGGGCTCAAGGCTATATCACATTTATTTGTTTGCGATTCATTATATTTTTTTGCCACTAGATATGGCTAAATCTGTACACACTGAGGGTTTGTAAACTTGGATTATAGAACATAACTTCTGATTTTTGTAAGCCACCAGAGAAACTGGGGTTTCTGTTTAAAAAAAGACACCTTAATGAGGTTACAAATCATTCAAATATAAAGATCTATTGTTGCACGATTAAGAAGGATGTTGTGGCAAAGGATTATAAACCAGATCTAGAAAGTCAAAATAATTAAATACCTTCAAGTTTGCACTCTTCCTGCATGGCTTCATCCTATTCATCAGCCTGCGTGGCGTTATCATATTTATTTTCTAACAGCACTTTCCTGACTCTGTGAACGCAGCCCCTTTCTTGTCTCTCCCTTCCACTGTGCTGCAGAAGACTCATCCCATTTCCCAGGGCTATTTTAACTTTGTATTCTCAACATCTCCTACACATACACACACACACACACACACACACACACACACACACACACACACGCCACTGCTGCATCTTTTTCCCAGCTTTATTTCTGTCTCATTCCCATCCCTGGTGTGCGGTATGCCCACTGGCTGAGGTTGCCCACCTGTTCTCTGTTGGCACAGACTTCAAGGGCCAAGCCACATCTGGTCATTATAGGAGGGCAAAGCCCACAGGACTCCAAGGGCCTGGGGCAAGATGGAGACTGTAATGAACAGAGTCGTGGCTGGCGGCTGGACAGACACCAAGGGACTTACTGAGTAAAGGATCTGTCCATCAAAAGTACTTAAGAAGTTGGACCAAGGGGTGGATGATAATAGGTGTGGGTAGATGGAGGGATGGATGGATGGATGGAAAATTGCAAAGAAAAATAAAAGGCAAAGCAAGTCATGGCTAAAGAACAGCAAAACCATATTGTCCAACCAGAATAAAGCCTTTTGTGCTCTGTCTCTGTTTCTTTTCACCTGAAGAATTGCAGATTTAGCAGCAGCCTTTGTTTATAGTAGCCGTTTGTGTGTTTCACAGAGCAGTTCTGCACAGTCACGTTTTGCCCTTGTACTTTCCGCCTCTTTATCTGCTCATAGAATGCGCTAGAAATATAAACTCCGGTGAAAACACCGTCTAGTAGAGGCTGCCAAGATGGATGAGATAGAATTTGGATAAGAGACTGACCAATCAAGCCCGACGCATGCAAGAGTTTGTCCTGTGGCCTTTCGGGAGACGTCCCAAAGTCTTTCAGCGACATTAATCTGCTTGTTTTCGTTCTTCCTTTGCCCTTTCTGAATCTCATTTTTAGTGATATCCTGTGGAAACCCGGGAACGCCGCGAAACGCCCAGATCCGAAACCACGATGGCCTCACATTCTCCAGATCCATCACGTATTCCTGCAGAGAGGGCTACTACTCTACCGGCCTGCTCACCCGGCACTGCACGGTGAACGGGACCTGGACTGGCAACATGCCAGAGTGCTCAGGTAATGAACAACTCTCGTTAACTCTTAACAAGCACCTCAGGAGATTAAAAAATCTCGGGTCAATAGAGAAAGAAAACTAAAAGAGGGAATCTACCATGGCAGAATAAGTGAATGCTCGCTTGTGATATGTACGTGTAATTTATTCACTTACGTATAACCTTTCAACATTTCAGGATTTGACCGTCATCACGAAAATACTCCATGCATACAAATTATACTTGGCCATTTTTTTCCTTTATGAAGGTCTAGCCGAGAAACTTTGCGGATGGAAAGTTACGACTGTGCAGGAGATTATATATAACTTTGAGCCGTGCCCTTCCCTCTCCTACGCACATGCCTGAAGAAACAGAAGTGCAAGCAAAGTGTTTGTCTTTCATCCCGTCAGATTTAAAGGGTGAGCGGTCCAGATCGCTTTGACGAACCACGTCTGTAATCAAAACCCACAAATTCAGACCCTCAACCACTTGGACTCAGCAGACCTTTGTCGTCTCTGCTGCGGTCTAGACGACGTAGATGCAAACAAGGTGGACACGCAATGCAAAGCCATGCAGCTGTCGCGCAAGAATAAAGCCCAGAGTCCTGCACCCGACTCTTGTCCGGTCTGTATCCATGCACGTGCCCGGCTGAGTCGGTGGAGACGAGCGAGAAGCCCTCAGTCCCCCCTGACTCCTGACTGACAGCCCCTCTGTCGGCACACCTCACAAACAGGCGTGCGCTTGCTGCCGAGCTGAGGGGGACCCTGGCAAATAGAGGTCACCCAGGGAAGCAGCTCCCTCTGACAAGACGGGACGGACTCTAAGGGGCGTCATTACGGTTGCTTGGTCTCAGCACGCCACTTTAAGTGAAAGGGTGCAGTGCTGACGCAGCTGGGCCAAACACCTTTTGACACTCTTCCCCAGTCAACGTCTTCCTCCTGAGCTAAGTGGACAGTGGATAGCAGGAGGTGATTCACGGGACACAAGCGGGCTGGGTGGTGGTTCCCCTGCTCTGCTTTTGAAGCTGCTGGTAAAACTGGAATAAAAGTTACGTGTGATGATTACTCCCATTTTGAGAGTTTAGTCTTTCAGCCAGGAATCTCTACCAGTCTCTGGAAAGCATCCAGTTTAGCCCTCTGTTTCCAGCCTCCCTACAAAAAGCTTTCAATTTTTCCATCCGACTATGACTGGTGCTGTGGGTACACCTTCCATGTGTTTGGAAGAGGACATGTTTTTAAATGGGGCAGCCATAAACAGGCTGAGCCAACATTTGGTGAAGTTGGCACAGATCTGGGAGAGGTGTCACTGAGGCAGCGGTGCCCCTTTATGACATCACCAAGTGCTTATCGCCACACTGCTTGTTATATCACTGTCCATTGACAGGCTACAGACAGATATTAGAGCTGTTACAGAAAATGGCTAAAGGAAAATAAACATAATATGGGATCAAACAGGACTGTTGAGGGAAATGTTTGTCACTGTGTCGCCGCCTTTGCACTGTCTTTTGTAGCTCTGTGACGGCTGGTGGCGACCAGCTCTTACCGGCCCAGTAGTGGAGCATCGCTGCTCGACTTTGCCCCGCTGGGAATTTTAGTTTGAATACCAGTCATATGACTTTGGCAATGTCCCCGCATCCCAAAGAAACCCCTCCCACTCTCCCCCAGGTGCCCTGAATTTTCCCCACATCAGACGCGAGGCGCCGGAGCCGAGCGACAATGCTGCTGATTCAGACGGCGGCCAAATTCTCACTGTTGTTACTCGATCACACTGTTGTTCCCCGCGGGGAGTAAAAGTATAATCAAGAAGAAATGTGGTCCATTTGTGTTGCTGCGCCGTGAGGGGAGGAGTGTGTGTGTGTGTGTGTGTGTGTGTGTGTGTAACACACACACACACACACACACACACACACACAGAAGGGGTGTGGGGGGGCACGTCTGTAAGATTCATCTGCCGATTGAGCCCCTTCAGTGCTGGAAAGCTCCAAACTGGAGACGGTTAACGTGCTGAGGGCAGATTTTCTCCCTGATAACACACGCCCACCGCCAGGCTTTTCAGCAGCAGGGACGGAGGAACACCGTTAGAGGAAATAAATGCTCGTTCATCCCTCATAAGTGGCTTTTTTTTAAGGAGTCGTGTTGATTCTCCTTGAGACAAATTAATGCCGTGGGCCTTTTGTTTTTTTTGTTTTTTTTGCACTGTTGTTGTTCTCTTTGTGAGGTGAGCTGCTCGGGTCAAGTGCATATAACAGTTCATTAAGTCCAAAGCCCCAGCTGAGGTTCCAAATTAACTTGTTTACTTGCCTCTGTGTCATATCGATCCCCCGCCCCACAGATGGCAAACAAATATAAAAGAGATCATGTCCTTAACACAGAAACATGAAAAGGGTGCAGAGTGACCCGAGTTGCCCTGATTTTCTCTCTCCGAGCCAATCAAACACCCTCTTCTTTGTTCCCGGACTCCAGTGGCTGTGTAGGTTCTGCAAACTGCACGACCTGTTTTAATTTATTCACACCTCTTGACTTTCTCTGGCTCTTCACAGTAATCAACTGTGGCGACCCCGGAGTGCCGGCCAATGGCGTGAGGTTGGGGAGTGATTTCACCTACAACCACACAGTCACTTTCCAGTGTTCGCCTGGTTTCACCATGGACGCCAGCCGGGCCTCCTCTCTCATCTGCACAAAGGACCGGACCTGGAATGGCACCAAACCTCTCTGTAAAGGTAAAGAAGTGGAGGATTAGCAATTCACTGATGACATCACTGTGGAAAAGACTCATTCATTTCAAGTTAGCTAAGTTAAAAGTTGCTGTCCTGCATTCTGATTGGGCAATGAGTGCTGACCGTGGGTATTACAACACTTGACATGACTTCATGTAGTGATGGGAAACTCAATTGTTTTTACTGGCTGGAGTTTATATAAGTCACAGACCAACTGTAATCAGTTGTTTAAGCCAGAAACAGAAGTGTTGGTTTTCTAAACGGTTTAATTCAGCCATCACCTCGATATCTCTCCGTAGAATGCTGTTTTTTTCTGTCTGTGGTGCACGTGTGCATGTTGGCTCTCACACTAACTTTGACTTTCCCGTGAAAAGGCAGGTTCCAAAGCCTTGTCGCTTAAATTAGCGTTGTATTGCTTTCCAGCTACCAGGAGGCTCAATTTGCAGCCACAGCTTGAATTGGACGACGATTTTGACGCTTCAAAAAATCAGCTGCTGTCGTCATGCCATATTGCATGACGCCCTATTGAAAATAACAGAAAACACCACCTTTTTGTTGCAACTCTGGATTAGTTGTTGGCTCACGACCGGTCCATCCCACTCACATAACCTTTTGGGTTAACAGAGGCAAATAATGGAACAAATAAAGAAATATATAAATTTTATGACCCACAATGAGATCTATAACTGCACAGTGAACAAACAACAGACACCAGTCTGTCTTCACGTGTGGCATACGTCGCTAACCAATGCCCCTCCGCCTTCCTGCAGCGATCGTGTGTGGCCAGCCCCCCACCATCCCCAACGGGCAGGTCGTCGGCACGGACTTCACCTGGGGCTCTAGCGTCAGCTACTCCTGCAACCAGGGCTACCAGCTGTCCCTGCCCACTGTGCTAACGTGCCAGGGCAGCGGCAACTGGAGCGGAGAGCGACCCCAGTGCTTCCGTAAGTTGGCACCATGCTGCGTTGCCTGGTTGCTTGATACATTCCAAGCATTTCATTTCATTAGGTTATGGTCCATCCTTCCCCAGATATGCAGAGTAAACACCCATTTAGAGGGACAATCATCACGGAATGTCTGTCAAACGCAGCATGTCTGGGTGACTGTCCTGCATTTCCCTTGCTTCTGTATCTTTGCAGCCGTGTTCTGCGGGGATCCGGGGATACCGGGCCAGGGCAGGAGGGAGGACCGAGGTTTCACCTTCCTGTCCTCTGTCTCCTTCTCCTGCTACCCTCCTCTCGTTCTGGTCGGCTCGGTGAGGAGATATTGTCAGTACGACGGCACCTGGAGCGGAACACAGCCCTCCTGCATCGGTAAGCTGCAGCGTGCATCCTCGAAAAATATCCTCTGTCAACGAACACATCAGGCTTGTTGCACTGTTCTCCACTCCTGCATTTACTCCAGAGTAAAGTCTATTTGTTATAGCACTGTTCCAGTCCCACCTATCGCCAGCCATATGTGTACTATAGTAGTATATTTGCTCTTTGTGCTGAATGACAAGCATTTGTGCACCTTTGTGTGTGTGTCAATCATCACTGGTACCGTAATTTATGGCGATCTCTCCCCAACTCCATACTGCATATTCCACTTCAAGCAGCAGCGCTAATAAGAGCATTGCTCGTGTTCCCGACTCCTCAGATCCGAGTCACACCACGTGCGCTGACCCCGGCGTTCCGCTCTTTGGCAATCAGAACAACTCTCAAGGATACCAGGTGTGTGAGCGTGCAGCCGCATGAGAAAAATTGAATTCAAGCAAGAACTTGTTATGTTACAACTTTTTAGACTGTCTCCAAAACTCATATATGAATGTGTCTCAGCTAGCATGTGGTATTGACCAAGGCAGTTCAGCATCACTGACCTCAGATAACTCATGTATGTCAGTGTTGTGTGAATTGGTAATTCAGTATTGATATTTACGATACTAGACGTGTCCCTTTTGGGATCAGTTTGCATAGTAAAGTATCCATGGTATTTAAATTTGAAACTTCCAGTTTTTAATTAAATTCTTTCAACACATTAAGCCAGCCCTAACAATGTGTTGGTATTGGTATCGGCGATACCACCTTTGAATTTACTTGGTATCTGCTTAAATTGCAAATGCTGGTATTTCACATCACATCACTATGACAGAAGGCTAATCATGAGCTACACATCTGGCAGAAATAAAAGGAAATAAAGGAAAACCAAAGTGTTCTTAGCACTGTTTTGCATATGAATTAACAGCCTTGCTTTTGAAATATTGTTATAACTCCCCTTTTAAATTGGAGGCAGATAATACTTTCACTGATAATTACAAATACAGATTTCCTCCTTTTATTATGTTTTTGCATAAAATAAATTATTTTTCACTTTGCAGAAAAACTCTTCAATCCTATAATATTAGGACAATTAGGAATATAAATTAACAATGAACGTTCAACAAAGGTGCTGTAATATTTTTTTAAATGTGGATCACTTTTACAAATGCCCCTTTTAATCTCAGTGATTCAGTGAAATTAAGTGATGTTGAGTAATAGACGGACGCTAATTGACCACATCTTGACATCACCCACTCGTCTACATCCCCCCCAAACAGATCAGCAGCAGCGTGTTCTTCAGCTGCAGGAAGGGCTACTTGCTGCAGGGCTCCATTTCTCGCACGTGTCTGCCCAACCTCACATGGAGTGGTTTCCAACCCGAGTGCATCGGTGAGTTCCACAGCATTGGGAAAACCGCGACAGCAGGGCCGGAGAGTTAATAGGACTCCCAGCGTGGATAGCGATCTTTGGCTCTCTAGGGATAATTATGTCAAGATTGTTGTTGTGACGAGTGTCGTGTTGCGTAGGAATGTCTGCATTCCGGAACAACTGAGATGTTTTCCACTGCCCGACTATAAAGACTGGTTGCGTTTTAATATAACGGTATGGAAGAGTAGAAGAAATACTGACCCACTGATCAGTTTTCAATGATTTGATTTCTGTGCTGACACCAGGCCAAGGGACACTGATTCTGATTAAATACTCAATTGTACAAAACAAAAATCACCCAGAGCCACCATTGCCTTCTTCATCATTTGAGACTTTTACTAGAAGCACTTTTCGGTTCAATCATATTTGGGGTTCAGCCACTTTTCTCTGAAAATAGACATTTTCAAATTAGTCCGGAGTATTATTTTTCCATCATCGCCCAGACCCAAGTTTACAGCAGAAGTTCCAACTCCATTTCCAAAGTTTGCGTTATGAAACATTCCTGTGTGTCGCTACCGCCAGTCTTTCCCTCTATTTGCTTCTTCACTCTTGTTCTGCCCCACCTCCCTCCCCCCTTCTCATCTTTTGCTCCCTCTCCACCTCCCCCAACACCTTCCCTCTCTACCCACTCTTCCCTTCTTCTGGCTCTTTTAATCTTCCTTTCCCGCAGCCCACCACTGCAGCCAGCCAGAGCTGCCGGCCCAGTCTGATGTCAGGGCCATTGAACTGCCGTCCCTGGGCTACACGCTCATCTATACGTGTCAGGCCGGCTTCTATTTGGCCGGAGGATCAGAGCACAGGACCTGCAGGTCCGACGGGAGCTGGACGGGGAAGCCTCCTCTGTGCGCAGGTAACAACATTCTTACCCTCTGATCGCGGGCGTGCCTCTTCTAGATTAATCAGGCGACTGTAGTGAAAACCAGAAGCAGACTTATAAATATGGTGGCGCAGGTAAGCTAATTAGCGACTAAGCTAATGTTGATGAATAGGTCTGTTAACTGTTGATTCTTCTCGCTCACATGCCAGAACGGACCATCCATCACACAATTACTCTGCAAGGAAGCGCACCTGAGACACAGACTCTCTCTCTCTCTCTTTCTCCCTCTCACACACACACACACGCTTTCAAACATTAACAAGGGTGCAGAACCTGATTAGGCCAATGCATCCCATTGATTAGGTAAGAGGAAGTGCCCGTTACAAATGGCGCGGCGGCATTAACGGGGGTCCAGCAGACAAATAGGCCGCCATTAGGACACCCCTAATCATCGTCCCTAAATACATGTAAGGGAATAATCACCGTGGCCGCACAATTATCCGAAATGGATGAGCGCTAATGGGTTAAAGACGAAGAGTTACTCGCGGGGGAGGCTGAGGTGAATTCCGAGTGATGAATCCCGGAGAGGAGATAGAGGGGGGGTTGCAGACGGGAAGAGAACTGGCCCCGTTCACACACAGAATTTTAACAGCACCTGTGGGTGCGAGTGATGGAGGAGCGGCTCCGACCTCTGGCAGCTAATAAAGCACGAGGCTCCGCGAGTGTGTGCGTGCGCGCGCACATTCACCCAGTTTGAGCTCATAAACTACCATCCGTATAGTTGTCTTTGCTTTGCGGCGTCGCGTAAAGCTCTCCCCGTCTCTGTTTGGCCCCCACGTGGGCGTTTGTTTACTAGCCTTGGCAACGTCCCACGGCCCGGCGCGAGCAGTAAAGCGTTATAAAAGTCTTCTGACCGTCTCGGCCGGTTCAGACACGACGGAGACGATAGTCGGTCCGCCTTCTGGTATTAGCGTGAAGCTGCTTGAATATTTCAGCCCTCGCTTCTTTAAAAATTGTACCGACATTCTTATGTTTGTTTTGTGTTTTTCCCTCTCTGTCAGCTGATGATCGGCCAATCGGAAAGAGCCCAGTGGGAACGGTGCAGGAGCCGCCCTCCAAACTACCCGGTAAGACATCTGGTATCTCCGCCTCCAGGATCAGTACCGACCGGCCTCTCGTTTCCTTCCAAAGATGACTTTCACGTATGACGCTCCAATAAGTGGACAGTTACGAGTTTATCTTCTATCGTAGTGAACGGTTGGCCACCAAAATTGAAAACAGGCAAACTGCTGAAGAATCCCTCGATTGTAGGAGAAAATTAAAAGTTCATTCATTTAGACCAAGTCAGCTCTAATAAATAATATAGTTATCATATAAAACAGTAAGGGTCAGTCGAATCAGTACTTAAACCATGTGACCAAATTATTCAACGTCGCTTTCCAGTGTCTTGATTCATTGATTTCTTGTAGCTTCTTGAATGAACCAAGTGAAGAACCTTCCCTTTTTTTAAACAAGCACCTCTTTTATTATATTTATTTTTCAAGTCCCTGCTGGAGTGTTTGCCAAAAACTCCCTGTGGAGGGGATCCTACGAGTACCTGGGGAAGAAGCAGCCGGCTATGCTCAGCATCACTGCCTTCGAGCCCTTCAACAACAGGGTGAACGGGACGCTCATAGACCACAGCGGCGTGGAGCTCAAACTGGCCGGTGGGTGCAGCTGCGACAGAAACACAGCTTCATTACGTCTGAGTGGCAAAGCTGTTTGGTATATTCGAGTGAGGAAGGACAAGGTAGTATTTTTTTTTCTTTTTAAGCAAAAGCTGCAGCAATTTGGGCCAAAAAATGTAGTACACTTGTCACCTCTTTTCAACAGTGTTATACTCCAATTAATCCTACCTGAGAGTGAAACTGCTGTATCGGGCTTACGGGTGATGTTGCGGTGGCGGTGCACATTGTGTTGCCTCCACAAGTAGCAGCTGATAATAAAAAGTCATCATCTCTATTTACAGATATGAAACACACTGATGCATCAAGATATTCTGCACCCTGCTAGATGAAAAACCTCTCTCAGATTTTTTTCCTTCACCCAAGTGGATTGATTCAGACTGCGAAGGAAATCAAGCCTATTTTTGCCCGCTCTACAAATGATACAGGAGTTGTGAATAAGTTGAATGAGCAGCGGGTTGTTATTAATTGGCTCTGTGGCTTTCTGCATCACCTCTTTACTCACCCTGGTGGGCCAACATGTAAAAATGAAAGCTTTGTTAGGGCTTTTTGTCAAAAAACGGCTCACAGTGTCAAATGTCAGGCTCGTGCAGAGCTTTTCAATTACTTGCAACTAGACGGAAAACTGACTTGAGAAAATTACCAGCATTTCGATTTCAGTGCCGTAAAGCCCCCCCGCCCTCCCCAGCGTTGACTCTTTCAAATTATAAACGTGTCCAAATCCTTTTTAGTCAATGAGAGACCACTTTCACACCATGACATACGGAGTCTATTTTAACAGCAACAATGGTTTCCACCGTTATTGATGTACAAAAGAGGGTTTCAAATCTATCTCAGTCTGCACATGCATATACAACCACTCCAGACCACTAGGAGGCGATATGTCGGATGACACTGGAAAAAAACAACAACATTAAAGCATATTTAGAGAGTTGGTTTTCCTTTGGCAACATAGAACTGATTGGTGGAAATTAAAAAGAAAAAACAAAGATAAAGAAAAAAAGGCCAGACAGTTGGTGCGAAACATACACAATGTCATACACGTTACGCAGAGACATCATCAAATCTTTATTTGAACGATCACTTCTTGAAATTCTTATGTCACAATCCTTCTATTTTATCCCATTATCTTTTGGAAAAGTAAGAAGAAAGAAAGTGAAGGGTGAACACTCCTCATTCCCCGAGAGTTAAAGTCACATATTATTGCTAGAGCACACTGGCAGAGAGACTTCAAAAAAATGAAATGCCATGTTGACAAAAGGCTCCTTTTTTCTTTTTCTTTTTTTGTCTAATGTCTCCGTCTATGTGGACAATGTTGTTGTCTGTTTGTCTTGGCTGGTCCCAGACAAAGGCAGTGATATTCTTCTTCTTTTTTTTTTCTTCATGCCGCAGGCACGTACAAAAGGGAGGAAGCTCAGCTGCTGTTACAGGTCCACCAGATCAGAGGCCCCGTTGAGATCTTTGTCAACAAGTTCAAAATAGACAACTGGGCTCTCGACGGACATGTAAGTGTGCGGCTGGGGGGGTCGGGTTCGGCGGTGGCAAACACTAAGCGCAGCCCAGTGTGTTTGTATAATATGCACACACACACACACACACACACAGATGCACGCACACACTAACCTTGTCACTCCGGGGAGATGGAGGGCCTACCAAGAGTTTTCTCTTTAATTAAAATGTCAGTTAAATCATTGCCTGGTAATCAGGAGCTTGACAGCCCCGGCAGCCCCTGCACGCCTGTTACCCTCCAACCGGAGAGCACGCACTATCCAGAAGATTAAAAAAGCGCGGCAGGTCACGGCTTATTTGTGTATTTGGCGAGTCTGCCACCTTACCGCCTGCCGTGGCGGAGCAGAGCGCCTCCGCCCGACTGTCAGCGTGTCTGCGCTCTTGAGCGAGGGAGAGAGAGAGAGAAGGGAGAGTAAAAAAAGAAACAACCCAACATATTAAATGTCATCGGCGAAGGCGCCTCTCCGCCTCCCGTGTCACCCTCCCTTCCACCTCCACCACCCCCCCCACGCCCCCGCTCAGCCTACCTCCACCGGCGACACTTTGATGACGCCCGCCTTTGAGGAGCCGAGGATGTGTCACCCTAAAGTGTCGGTCCCCCCCCTCCCTCCTCTGTCTCCCCAGGTGTCCTACATCTCTTCATCCAACTCCTTTGTGTACCAGGGCTTCGTCAGAGGGAAGGGCTTCGGCCAGTTCGGGCTCCAGCGGCTGGGTGAGTAGCGCTGACCTGCCCCTCCCACCCCGCCCTCTCATGGGAGAGAGTGTCTGTGTGGTGCCTCCAACCTGTGAGAGTCCCCCCACAGTCTTGCACTAAAAATGAAAGCCATGTTTCTAAAATTTCAAATTTCAACATATTTGAGAGGTTTTAGGAAGTTTCCATTACCAGTTTTTCATTGCGATACTTATTCATGACATATGTCCAGTATGTGTGTGATGTTTGACAATAAAGTTGAGTTGAGTTGAGTAGGTTTTGCGCAATTCTATGGGTCATGGAAGCACGGCTAGTGACAACATTTCATCCACATCTATGCAGGTAGCTGCGTCTCTCTTTTGCTGGTTAGTTTTGGCATGCCGCTGGATGGAGCTTTGACTTTGACAACAGCTCAGCTACTGTTGGCTTCCATGGCATTGGAAACTCTTTTCCCTTCAGTGAAAAGCCCATGACGCTCAGGAGGGCTAGAAAAGTGTCTCCAGAGCATCCGTTGACGTTGTGGCGAAGTGGGTTCACGTTCAGTTTTCATTTCACAATATGATACGTGAAACACCTCTGGCAAGCAGACTAGACTGCAGCACAAAGAAGAAAGTGAAGGTGCAAAAGGCATCTTTTTTATTTTTTGAGCAGGCAGCACGTGCACACACTAAACTCACCGCTCGACCCAAGTCTTTCCTCCGGGATGTTTGCCGCCGTTGTGTTGACGCCTGCGGAGTTGCGATACAGTAAATAGCTCCCATTCTTTGCCGCGTGTCATTCTTGTCCTCCCTTTGTGAATTGGGCTGCGCTTTCATAGGTGCAAAACATTGCATTGTTCTTTTTCTCCTTCCTCCCACCTAACCAACTCGGCAGCCGCCATCCGCATATTCTGCCTCACGCTTGTGACCTAGAAATCACAGCCATGTGATCCTCCTGGCTGGGAATTTTATTTGTATTTATTTATTTCTTTTCCTTTTCCTTTTCTCCCTCTCTCCAATTTGCATACATCCTGAGATGGCTGCTGCAGTTGTGGTGTGTGTGTGTGTGTGTGTGTGTGTGTGTGTGTGTGTGTGTGTGTGTGTGTGTGAGCGCTCGCTCCCATGATATTTTCCCTTTCACGCCATTTTATTCAAGGCTGGTGTATTTTGCCACCGCAAGACCTCTCTGTGAACCGAATAAAACAGGCTTGAGGACGGAGAGTTAACTGTAAAATTTTCCAAGCTTCATGTGCTGATGGGTGTCCAAAGTGAAAGTGAGCCCCCCCCCCAACACACTCCCTCTCTTAATATCAGACCAACTGTGATGAAGTCAGAGGGTTCAAGTCTTCTCAGAATATTAGGCTATAATTATCCATCTGGTGAAGAATTTGCAGAAAAATGAGTTGCGCTGTTGGGAAAGTCAGTGTTAGGTTGGGGTGTCCGGCTTTCAAAGCCAGTCGTCTCCTGACAAGGTCGTTATTGCAAGCTGAATGGCTGATTTTCTTTTCCCTATGGGAACTTGTATCAGCTGGAATGTTGAATTCCATCATAAGCAAAGGTGGTAAAGGTATTCACACTGTACTTAAGTAAAAATATGGATACTTGTTTAAAAATACTCCGGCAAATGTAAAAGTACTACTCAACTCTTTTACTCAAGTAAAAGTTAAAAAGTACAGGTTCTGAAATATAATATAAAAATATATATATTTAGTACAACGTTAAAATTGTTTTTGTTTTGCCCTCAATGAAACAAGACATTTACTGATAATTTTTCAAAAATTTGTTACGTAATAATTAACATAGTGGCACTGTCAGTACTGGTTTCTTTTTCAACTGCAGCACAACCAAAAAATAATTTCTTCATTTTTATTGTTCTCTGTACTCTAAAATATGTTTTGTATTCAACTACACAGCAGCATTGGTCAAACTATGATAATAGGTGTATTACTTTAAAAGCAATTTGTATCTTTTAAAAACTGTCTAACACAAAGGTAGCAAGTGTGTGTCTCCAATTTCAGAAGTACATAGTACAGATGTTGGTTAGCAAATGTAGGGAGTGACAGTAAAAAGTCATAAATACACATGTAAAGTTCAGGTACCTGAAAAAACTATTTGTACTTCTTACTTGAACTTACCACCTCTGCGAATAAGCCATAATAAACCTTAAAATTCCATCAAAAGCCTTTTCAGCAGGAAAGGTCAAAATGTTTTGAAGCTCAGGCTTTTGTGAACTTTTGAACAGTTGTAGCTAAGAAAAGAAAAATCCCCCTCAACCACGTTTACGCAAATGCAAGATGTGGATTCGTGAAGCCCTCCCTCCGACCGGTCTCATTGTCTGCAACCAGATGGGGACTTCTTCATCTTGATTGATGGAGCTCTGTTTAGTGAGCGAACCCGAGTGATTCATTATGTGTTTAGTCATCCAAACATCAATAACAGCAGATACGCTGCGACCAGAGAGACACTAGAAGCAGCAGGTGTGCGAGCCGCTGCTCCTGGTCCCACTAGACGGCCAGCTCCGCCGGCGGCACCACACCACTCTACAAACAGCTGTTGTTTCTCTCTCTCTCTCTCTCTCTCTCTCTTCGTGCCACCTTCCTTCACGTTTGTGTGTTTAGGCGTGAGTCAGGAAAAGCAGGTGTGAGCGGCGCCAGCGCCCTCCTCGTCCTTCTCATCCTCTGCTGCCGTCGCTGTTTGTTTTTCTGTCTGAACTTGGCGGCGACGTAATTGCTCAGTGTGCATAGCCGCATGTGGCGGGGGAGAGAGGAGTGTTGATGGGCAAACGGAACAGAAACCTCAGATTTAATTTGTTGTTTGTCAGCTGTCCTTTATTGGAGGGTTTTTTGTTGTTTTGTTTTGTTTTGTTTTGGTCCTCTTTGTACAGCAAAAAGGTGGGCTGTCACTTTCGCGACGGCTGAGGCCCCACCGCCACAAATAGCCGAGTCAATACAAAGTGACTTAATAGCTGTCAGACTTTGCTGTCCGTAATTAAGAGCCATTGTTGGTGTAATGGAATTTAACGTCCCTCCGGAGAGACAAATGAAAATGAAGCGCCCAGCTAAACTTAAGAAAGTGTCAAGTGTATACAGTCAATAAAGCCTTTCAGTCCACTTTGCACACCTGGTTCATTCATTAATATATATGTATATATATATATATATATATATATATATATATATATATATACATATATATATATATACATATATATATATATATATATATATGTATATATATATATATATATATATATATATATATATATACATATATACGTGGAGGCAGTAATAATCAGATGAGGGTTTTACGAGTGTTTCGTGTGTTGAATTTGTTCAGTGACTGGTGCGAAATGCCTGTGCTCCTGAAATTGGCATTAGGCGTTTGTGAATGAGGTAAACACACATTCTATGTGTTTACCTCATTCATAGGGAGAACATGGTGTGGGCGAGGGGTGTGGGGGGTAAGTGCTCTGTCAAAGAGTGTTGGGTGACATAAAGAACTCCTGTTTTCATCCATCAAACGGCTCAGGAGGAACCTGCTTTGAAAAAAAAGGCAGATTAGCACCTGCCTTTCAGACCTTTTCAATAAAGAGCCGTCCTTTGAAAGTTGCGGTGGATGTGCTGAATTCACGTATTTGCATCCGCTTCTCCCTATATTGCGAATTGCGTGTGAAAAAGGGCACTTTGCACCTCTCGAAGGCACACTCTTCGCCGCAGGCGGCTGCTTAGTCCATCAGGTTCGACACGTCTTGGTTCACGATCACCTTTTCACACAAACAAACCTTTAAAGTAAAGTAAATCAGGTCCTTTGTGGGTAAAGAAAAAAAAAAGTATTTTTATTCCATTTACTGCTCAAATGCCTCCTCTTGAATTTATGTATTATTGCACCGATTCCAAAGCTGGGATTAAATGTCTTATCTCTTTTGCCCCTCCAGAGAGTTCAGATCCCATCAACAACAATCCGGGGTACAACTTTGCATCCAACAGCAGCTCAGTGGCAGCAGCCATCCTAGTGCCTTTTATAGCTATGATCATCGCAGGCTTCGCTCTGTACCTCTACAAACACAGGTAAGGTTCACACCAGCAGCTCTTCAACATTACAATAACACTGCATCTCTCTCCAAGGCATTTTCTCTCTGCTCTCAAATAATGAGTTGGATTGACTTGTCTCAAAAGCTAAATTAGTAAAACAATATCTGCCTCGGGCAACTGGTGTTTTTCCTTCGGCGGGCCTCCCCCTGTGCTCCTTCCAGCAACTTCCAAATCACATAGTAATGATTTGCGATGTTAAAAAACAGCTCATGAACAGTCGAACCAGAGAAAAACTTTTCTTTCTTTTTTTCTGGCTGAACTTGCACTGGTCATGCTGCAATGTGTGAACGACTGTTCCAACAATTTACTCCCATCGATGGATTTTTCAACTCCGAATCATCTCAGCTCTCTTCCTAGTGTTGGCTCAAAACATTTTTAATTCATATGTTGTTTGCTTCTATTTCAATCATTCTGATGTAGAATGATACCATAATTATAAAGTAGAGCTGTACAGATATGTCTAATATATATATGGTGAAGAAAACTTGTCTTACTTCAACTCTAATGTGACTTGAACTGATCGTCTTAAAAAAATGAATACTGAAAATGAAGAAAGCCTTGTGTAATTGTGATGGCAGTGCTTGGTGAACTCTCTTGGTAAGCAGTGTGATTTTCCTCATCGCAGAAGAAGACCCAAAGTCCCCTTTAATGGCTACGTGGGCCACGAGAACACCAACGGACGTGCAACGTTTGAGAACCCAATGTACGACCGGAACATCCAGCCCACCGACATCATGGCCAACGAGACGGAGTTCACAGTCAGCACAGTGTGCACGGCCGTATAGCAGACGCCCCCTCCACAGGTAAGACGCCGGGCGAAGCACGAGTCCTCAGTGAATCGATCAAAACACGAGCCATTTCACCGACTCGTGAGCCCTCCAGTGACCCGCTGACTCCTCCCTGCGACCGCTAGCTAACGAACTGCGAAGAAGAGACCCTTTCCGATGCAGGGAGCCCAGCAGCAGCACAACAAACCCAATCCTGCAGAACCAGAGCCATAGAGAAAAAAACATGTTAGTTGTTGAAATAGCGATCGCTGGTGAGGAGAGGAAGATGAGAAGATGGAGTGGCTTCAAATAGGGCGCTGTAAAGTGGCTAACCCATGGGGAGGTGAGGGGAAGTGATGTCAGTCTACGGCTGATAGGGGTCGCAGCTGGCAGGGGAAACTAAGCGTGACGTCGTGCGCTGTCGGAACTAACGCTACGCTCGATATGTACAAATGCTCAAGTCGACTGACTCACTCTTGACAATTGACTCAGTGACTCAAACGTCGCTTTGAAGAAATGGCTGCACGGAGGCTTGAAAGCCGGGGAGGTCGGGGAGGATTTCATCCTTGGATCCGGCACTTGTGCGAGAGTGAATGAAGTTATCAGGCTGTGCTGTGGCTGCCGCTGAGCCAGCCACGCGTGCCGGGCGTCTGCCGGAGCCAGCGAGACAGACAGTCGGCGTGCGGCTTCAGAGACAAAGCTTCTCTGCAGAAACTCTTCTGAGGACACGACCTCCCGCCCAATGTTTTCCTGCCCTTTAATTTGATCCCTATCTCACTTTTAATGAATTTTCTTTTGTTTGTTTGCAATCTATAAAAACACAATGTATTTTGTTTTATATTTGAACACTGCGCTGGGAATATTAATCCGTCTCTCATCTCTCTTTCCTACCGCCATGATGTGCGTCTTCATTTTCTCTGTTTATTCGCCTTTTTGTTTGCTTCCCCCCCTGTTTTTTTTTAACATATATAAATCCCTCATTTCCACGTCCTTCTGCTTCCCGTCCTTCATGCCTCTCACACCTGTCATCCTCCCCCCCTTCCAATCCATCCTTTCATCCTTGATTCAATTAGAAAAGGAGGGGAGGAGGAGGCGGAGGACGAGGAGGGAAAGGAGCGCTCCACACGTGGGTCTGCCTGCCTGCCGGGAGAGGACATCAGTAGTCTTCTTGAGCTGAGAGCAAGAAAAAGAAAAAAAAATTCCATTGGCTCAGTCATATCCAGGCAGCATCTCCGGCCGGAAGCTCTGAACCTGCGGGACACAAGGAGCGACCATGCAAAGGAGACTGTAACAAAATGCCACCGACCACATGCTCTCACAGGGGGCTTTCCTTGATGAATATCTTTTTTTCCTTCTCACGTTTGAGATGAGGATTCCCCCCGTGAAACTGCAGGAGCCATGCTGGAAGTACAACAACAACGAAAAAAAAACAACAAAACAAAAAAAAAAAGCTGTGATGACTTTTTCACTCGTCACCCTTTCGACTGAATCCAAAGGGGGGATTTCACCACGGTCAACTGTAGCCGACACACATCTCCGTGCATGTGAACTGTGTGGTGGACAGCCGCTCGTTGGCCTGTGTGAGTCAGAGAGACAGTCCCGACCGTTTCGATCCACACAACTCTCTGTTGTTGTTATTTTGTTTTACATTTTTTTTTTTGCTGTTGGAAACGGGGATTCTTCTCCTTCTCCTTCTTCATCTGAAAGAAACTGCTCGCTGAGGCAGCTGTTTCCGGTGCAATGGGTTAAAAAAGTGGCAAGGACAAGGAGGGCAGCAGGAGACAAAAAAGAGCACTTAGTCAGAGAAAGATTGAAGGTGCAAGTTGTGAGTCAGAGAGCCTGCGTGCATGAATGTGTGTGCAAAACAAGATTTCACCTCAACGTTTTTTTGGCCCCAAAGAGTCCATCAAACACAGCAGATTGAGAGGATTTTTTTTTCTCAATTTTTATTTTTGTTTACATGCACACAAACTTTCCAGTTTTTGCCATTACTTTGACAAAAACAAGGCTCTAATTAAGCCACGGTGTAATCAAAATGAAAGCCTCACCACTATCCCCAATTAAAATGTATGGATGAGTCTCCCTTTCCTTCTCTGCAGAACTGCAGTTGTGTTGCTCCCGCTGTGTTGCATCTCTTACCCACAACTACAACAGCAGCAGTGGCCCTGACTTGCTTTTTTTCTCGCGGCTGTGCGTGGGAAGTGAGAACCGTTGCACTATTGTTGCCACAAACCACAAGAAGATTCTGGGTGACGGTGAGCAGCTGGAGCTGATGGGAGCACATAACCCTGAAAGAGCTCAACAGTGGACAGCAGAGAGGAATCTTTTTAATGTTCCATAGGTCTTAAAAAAATGATAGTAGTAGTAGTAGTAGTATTATAGCGGTCAGAATTTGGGAATAATAGTGTATTGTTTGGAAATGACTATTGGGAGATTGTCATTTTGGTAAAAATAGTTGAATTCTGTGTGCATGTAAACCAACAAACTGTGTCCAATCCAAAGGCAGGATGAGTATCTGACCTTGAAATCCATCAGTTTCTTTGTTTTGACTGATTTGTGTGACACGACTCTGCATTCATGTTTGAATCAGAGGCTGTACAGGAGCACAAAAGGCAGGACTGTGACGAGATGGGATGGGATAGGTTAAAGTTATAAAAACAAATAACAATTCTTAGTGAATAACACTCCTGTCCATGTTTGATTGACACAGTGCTAAAAAAAAAAAAATATCCCCAAAGACTTCACCATTTGGAGACTTACAATTCTTCCTCTTTGTTCTTATGAATCCACCCCGCTGTTTCTCCTCTCGTGCACCTGAAGGGCGGCGACCCGCTGCGTTCCACCTGAAAGCAAATACAAGAAACGTTTGATCACGTTGGAAAACCCTTAAAGTGGACTGAAAAACAGATAAATTGGGTGGTGTTGGTGATGGTGTTGGGTGGGGGTGGGAGGTGGGGGTGGATCTGGTCCCACTGGATTCCACTCGGGCCTGTTTTCCCGATGGCTCCATCCTTCTTTGGGCCGCATCACAGCCTTGACAGCGGGGAAGTGGGACGTGGGTGGCTGGCGCGCTTGTTGCTCCCTTGCATTAATTGAGCAATCAGAAACATGTTATGTTCAAGTGCTTATGCCAGTTTGGATTCCAACTTGGGGAGCGATGTGGTGGTCAAATTGTAGTTTTTCAAGAGGAGCATTCGTCAGAGATAACAGCGGGGTGATTTTTTTCGCTGGCAAAATTCAAAATGAATACCTTTTTTGACCCTTGCGTGTGTGTGTGTGTGTGTGTGTGTGTGTGTGTGTGTGTGTGTGTGTGTGTGTGTGTGTGTGTGTGTGTGTGTGCGTCAAAAGCATTACAACTGCTGTTTAGCACTGCACCTCTCCAACCAGCGGACAAGTGGCAAGCGGGGCGAGCACTACTTGAATTTTCCCCTCTGTAAATTGAGCCATTATGTGCAATTTGCTTTAATTCCGCTAGCTTGGCTGTCGCGCCCCTCTAACGAATCCATCCTTCCACCGCCACTAACGGGCCCAATCGTCCACCGTGTCACATTTGATTGACTCATTGGCACATTTGTGAAGAAAAAAAAAAACAAGAAAAAAAATAGCCGCAATCGTGCATAAATCTGCAATTTACCGCCCCCTGCTGGCAAACTTTCTTCATGTATTTTCAAGTCGAGATCGACACTCGGACGAAGGTCCAAGCGAAGTCTTTAAAATGACCTACGTTGCGTCGCTTCCCTTTGAAACCGCTCACAGCATTGTTCCTCCTGTCAGTTTTCGCCCTCGGTCGGTAATTGCTTTCACAATTTTTATTTATTTTTAAAGCTCGCACTTATCTCGACAGCACAGATAGAATATTGCCCCCTTTGCCCGCTCCGGTCGTGAATTGATGGGGGAAGGAAACGATTGAATTACCCGGGAGATTTCACAGGAAGACGAGCCTTTGCGCCAACATTATCTGCCAGACGCTTGTGCTCTGCTCTCGCAGGTTCTTCCTGGCGGTCCGCCGCGTTGTGCTTTTTTCATTAACTTCTTTGTGTTCGTCGACGGGAGGAGACGTTTCAGTGCAGTCGATCCGGTTGTTTGGGTCACTTTGAAGTGTTTTTCTTTTCCCTTTTTTGTCATTTCTGTTCCATCTTGAAAAATGTGCAACAGGCACCGAGCATCCGTTCAGGTAGCGAGTCTAGCAAACAAACATGATTAGCTTGCCAAATAGGACTCGATTCTCTCCGCATGCTGGGAAGAATCGAGTCCACTCGAGGAAATTGCGGCCGTCAGAGGGCAGAGGCAGACGCGGATATGATTGTTTTCATTAACAAGGGCTCAGTTACAAAAGGAAAAATGGATTTTTAAAAATCGGGCTCATGCCGATTCCATCTCGTGTTTTATTAGCTATTTGTTGACCTCATCCTGTCTCCAACAAGCACTTTACATTCATCATAGTGCCTTGGTACGACATCAATACACAATGAATCACCATCTGTGGTTCCAGTTTTTATGTCCAACAAACCCAAAAAAAAGGGGTTTCTGATTCCTGCTTCTTTCCCACAAGCTCCGGTTTTTCTTGGTTCTGTCCACGCAGTGACACGCAAACTAACTAAAGACGATGGCTCACAGCATTTGTGTTCAGGATCATGTACGACTGCCCCAGATGCCCCCAAAAAAGGAGGAACTCATCCATTCTTTATTGCAGACTGCAAGGACTTTTTTTTTTTCTGCCCATGCTTATTTTTGACCAAAGAAAAATCATTTTTACATCCAGTTAAAAGGGGGTAAGACAACGATACATGACCAGGCAGGATTGGTTCTCTGCGTTTTGTTCAGTATGGTTGCTTTCACACCTGGATTGGAGATGTTGGTTCTGTACATGGGGGCATGTCCCTTTTGGTTCAATGTGTCAGTACATACAACAATTACACTCCAATTCGGTTTTGATGGAAAAGAGTCAGAATATATGAATTGGTCCTGTACTTTTGATATTTTTCTACTGTCCTGGCCAGCTTTGTCTAGCAGGACATTGGTAGCCTCATTAGTTCTCTCTTGAATTGTTTTGGAAATTCCTTAGTTTTCGTCCATATGGACACTCAATCTTCTGCCTAAACACCAGTGTTGCATTTCACCCCTTGTTGGACCAAACTGACCCAAATCTCTTTGTCGTTGTTGTTGTTGTTGTTGTTTCTAGCGTTGTCATGACGATGTCCCACTCTGTGAAACATTTGCAAAAGTGGTGGCTTAAGCAAGTCCACAAGGGACGCTCTGCCCGGCCTACATCAAAGTACGGCACGGTGAACACAGAGTGACCCAGGAGACGCGTGGAAAATGAATTGGGACGAATCATCGTTTTCCGAATAAAGCGAATCAGTCCAGGTGTGGACGCACCCACCCAGTTCCACAGCTTGGGAGAAGTTCTGAAACGGCGTTTGCAGAAGTGGCCATTTCAACTTAATGGGGAACAGATGCACATGAGTAGGATTGTGTCTCCTTAACCTTGGGCTCGTTCAGAAAGTTCTCCCAGAGTAAGTGCAGCGCAGAATGGTGATCAGTGAGTTCTGGACGTGGCTGCATTTAAAGAGTTTGAAGTGAGACTTTCCCGATAGCAGCACAGCTCCTCCCAGCCCTCCTCCTCCTCCTCTTCCTCTCGCTCCATATTTTTTTAAATGTATTTATTTATTCATTTATTTTGGCGTACTTCAAGACAGAGAACTCGTTCATCCAGGATGGATTTTTTTTTTTTTTTTTCGTTATCAGCCAGACCCAGCGCCAAGTCCTCTGGTGCACGCCATCTCCTATATAAAGTAGCGCACCGCGGCTGTGTTCATTGAGATCCTTTTCAGTTCGCTCTATATTCCCACTGTTAGGGACCAGACCAAAAAAATCATTCCTTTCCTTTTTCTTTTTTTCCCCCCATAGCCCACTGTGAGTGTATTTGGGGAATTAATCTAAAAAAAAAAAAAAGAAAAGCAATCAATCCATCAGTCATTCCGCTTGACCTCTCTTACATCAACTGTAATTTGTCATTTTCATTGTCGCCGCGTATTGACTTCTGCGCCATGCGCTGAGCTGCGGCTTTTCTTTTCTTTTTTCAGCCTCATTCCATGCAGTTTGCCTTCACTACCGAGAGCATTTTCAGTGTGTCCGTCGGACTTGCGTATTCAGAGAGGGGAACGACTGGGATGCGCGGGTTTCATTCTTTCAAACGGAGATAAGGATGAACCGCTGGTTTCCAAACTTGAGGATTAGATCATGCGAGCGCTGCCGACCGAACAAACTACTGAATGTATTTCATTTCACAGAGTGCATCAGAATTTAAATACGCTGTGCTTCAATATCTGTAACCCAACAACCGGTTGTCTGTGTCTGTGTTCCGTAATGGAAAAATGTCAATTTGCCCCGAGTATTACTGCAAAATATTTGCAGAGACCCGCTTTGTGTTGCCACGGTCGGTTTACTATGGCAACAGCAGACTCATTATTTATTTTATTTGTTGCACTCCTCCTCGATCATTAGTTTATACCAGCCCAGTAGGTTTTCTGAACTAGCCCCCAAACCAGACAGAGATCATGACTTTGCAGCGCCAGAGCACGATCAGCACGGCCACCTCCCAGTGAAAACACCTCGGCGGGGAGGAAAAGAACAAACAAACAAACAAACAAAAAAGGCATAAGTGAAAAAGACAAAAGATACAATGTCCATATCTTGCTTTGCACCAAAAGGGTTACGTGTAAAGGAAAACGAACAAAGACAATGGACTCGAGCAAACGTGCGCGTAACTTGGACGAGTGATGACGAGGAGGACGCGTCTCTGAGAATAGACAACATGTTAATGAATTGAAAAAAAAAATCTTTTGTACAGAGATATATTTTTATGAAAATACATTTGTAATATAAAAAAGAAAAAATGGATTAACATATATGTAAATGTTTTTCTTTTTCATTATTGTAGTACAAATGCTAGTGGGGAGTATATGAAAAATCTATATATATATATATAAATATAAATATACATAAATAAATATATACAAAGAAAAATAGAAACACAGCTTTTTGTATGTGTAAAAAAGATTGTAAATAAAAGTTTACATACATAATGTACATATGTAAGACCCACCATGGCTTGTCTGCAATATATAAAATGTATTTTATCCGTCTGTATATGATGCTTTGCATTGTGTCTAAGCTTATTCTACTTTCTTGAACTTGAAACTTATTTTGAAGGTTTTTTGGAATAAAATATGAAAACTATTTTATTTTTGGGTGCATTTTTGTGTATTGATTGCCTTGCGCTCTACTAGCTAATCATTAACTCTTCCTCCAAGGCTAATCGCTATCCTCGTATCTGCACTGGGCATATCTGTTCCCACTCTTTGCCAAAGTTACATGTTTTGTTTGAAGAGCACATGAAGTGCTGCCTCTGCACGCTGCCACTGAAAGCACAAAGAAACCCCAGTACTGCATTTATATTTAGCAGAGTATGTCCAATGCTGTTTCTAAGTAATTTTCCAGAAAACAGCACTTTTAGCCCTCCGTTTACAGCCTCCCACTTGGGCTTTTGTCAATAGCTGTCTGCTGAAGTTCATGCTTTTTTGGACCCTGAACTTGTTTGGAAGGTGATAACAACTTAACGGCCTCCGAACAGGACAGGCTTGGGTTGTTGTCACATACCTGGGAGGAATATTGCTAACGTATAAGTATGTGGGTCCTCAGCTGCTTGCACATAAAAGTAAAAGGCAAACTTATTTATGTAAGAGGTAATTTACAAAAAAGCGTCACCGTACGTTCTTCAGTCAGCAAAATAAAAAATGTTCTGTTCTGTGATCGCAGATTAAACTGATAAGAGTACCACACTAATTACAAAATGATGGAAACCTATTAATACTCTATAAGATCCCAATGACAAATACCTAGTTCTAACATTCTAAATACACCAGTGAATTTAAACGCCCCCCTTCTGCACCTGGGCGAGCTGCTCGGACCTGTTGCTTCCCTTACTGATTAATGAGTGTTTTTGCAGCGCGGCTTCCAGTAGAACAGCCATATTAATGTTATTACTGTCTCCCAGATTCGTCTTTTCTATTTTTTCTTTTGTATTCGACGAGGGAGCGTGAGGAGGCCAGATGGGGGTCCCGAATCTCCGCCTTCTACATATTTAATAATGCGTTGTTGTTCTGAAAGCGACAGCCATTAAACTGTCCGGGCTTCCCCTGCTCTCCGTCATTTAATGTGTTTTATATTGTGACAGTGCAGGCATAAAAGCACGCCCCCAGTGTTGCATTAAGTTCTCATTTTCAGCGCGGCAAAGTTGGTAATGGCAAAGTCTTACTTCTAATGGCCTCCGGGGGGAAAAGCGTCCTAATCTTTTATACAGATATAGAGATGTATAACGCCAACAAAATCTGCAATCCCCCAAGTGATTCGCTCATTATTCTTTTCCACCGCAGATGTTCTCTGGCTTCTGACGCTCAGTACGAGTATTTGCTTCAGTGAGGTTGTTTCCTGGCCTTTCCTTTTTTAAAATTTTGACCACAATCTCATCAGTTTTAAGAACAAATTCATCCGTGCATGTTGTTTTTTCCCCTTAAGTAGTCGTCGTCCTTACCATCATTGTATTGATCACGAGTAAGCCGGAGCCTCCCTGATGTCCCACCACAAATATCAGACATGTTTGATGTTTCTTGGTTCCACGCCAGGCTGCCTCCGACACAAGTTGCCAGTGAGAATATATGATCCCACAGTTTGTACGACAGTTATAGTACTTATTGTTTGGACTGAATCTTCTGGGACGGTCGTCATAAACGCATCTTTAATTGATTTTATGTATTACTCGCACCATATATTTTTTCTTTTCTTTTTTTTTTCTTTTCCACGCAGGTGAACCAAGTCAGAACGTCCCAGTAGATGCACATGCGACTTGAATCCTACGGCTCGACGATTCGTCTTAGGGCTGGACATGTTTGCTGATTTTACAGAGTCTGGTTAGCCTACCTGGTCACAGTCTCATAAGACTACACAGGAAGTTCAAAAGGTTTACAGGCTTAACCTGTAAAGAGTCCTAATCATTTTACCTAAACTTCTCCACTGTTGATATGTCCACATCTCCAGTTCCTTCAAGTATAAAATCATTGCTCATGTTTTCTTCTTGAGGCAGCTTGAAGGAACTCCTCCTCCCCACCCCACCCCTCCCATCACCACCATGGTAATCTGTCACTCAGCCTCTAGTGGAACGCACTGTCGGCTCTTCACACTCTCGAAATTGCACAAAATAGTTCCAGCGGTCGGTTCATACCGCTGATTGTGCGTCTTGAGTTTGTGGCTGCGTTTCACTCCAGGGCGCTGGCAAGGTTGGAGCGTTTTCTTTTCTTTTTTTTCCTTTTTCTTTTTTCTTGATTGATTAAATCAACAGCCATACACGGGTCATTAGTCACTCCTGTTCTCCACCAGGTTTCCCGTGGCGATTAATCAAACCTTGTCAACTCGCCCTGACCTGCGAGAGTGTTTCCGTCGCAGCAGCCAGTTAGCACCACGTCCCCAAGAGTGGACTTTAACAAATGTTCATGACCTCAGTGTTTGCGTCCCCGCTCGCCGCTTCACGTTATTAACCCGTCTGCCGCTGCGCTCCGTCAGCCGCCCCGCGCGGCCGATCAAAACGACGCCATTGATTTCATTTCCGACGTGGACGAATCGAGCGGGCTCTCACGAGCCCAGGACACACTCGTCAGCTTAAAACCAAGTTCTTTTCCGAAATTCCCATCTGCACCTAAAGGTGACTTGTGAGATTGTGTGCAGAATTGGTTGACTGGTGTGTTTCCCATTCCTTGAAATTGCTTGCGTATCCGCAAACAAATCTTTCCCTGAATGTGAAGATCACTGCTGATCCCCGCTCGACTTCTTCCCCATCCCTCTCATCAGCCCTCCCAAAAACCGTGCTGACTTCCTCCGACTGAATCCTTCCTCGCCCGTATTGTACCAGACAGCATTCAGCATCCAGCCAGCAGGACGTCAACATCACTTTCTCTGCTCTTCTCTCGCTGCGCCACGCAAGCGTCTCCCCCGGGCCTTTAAATATCAAGGAGGCAAAGTCGTGAGGCGGGAAAGAGAGAAAGGAAGAAGGATGGGGGGTGGGGGGGGTCTTTTTGTTCTTCTTCTTCTTCTTCCTCTTCTTCTTCTGCTTCTTCTGAGGTCTCTGGAGCTTTTCCGAGTGCGGAGATGCGAAACGACAATTAGCTCCGTCACTTTTATTGCGGCGCCGAGCTTGACACGTTCCACTGACAGCAGTACACTCCGACGTCTTCGCTTGAGACGACGGCAGCTTCCCCCAATTACCCAGGTGTCCGGCAACCATGTTCCCATTGTTCCCTCTTTTTAATGAGAGGAGCTTAATATGCACTGCAGGGATATATACAAACACTCACATATACATATATGTACGTATATATATTTTTAAAGAAAAAGCCTTGACTTCAGAATTCATCGGGAACATTATTTAGGATGAGGTGACTTTCTATTCCCATTTAGCAAATTTATATGTCGACTGTTAACTCTATTTTTGCTCAGTAAAATCACCTCGTTTAGGCCTCGTCGCGACGGCTCATGTGTTAATCACCTCGTAGATGTGTTGTTGCTATGGGTCATTTGCTGTGCGTGATCCTTCTATTTGTGGAGAGACCATTAGAAGGGAGTCAATGACCACGGCATTGAAAATCAACATCACCACAATGTTTTTTTACCCACCTTTAATAATGTGGTTCTTTAGTTGTTGACGGCAAGGTGAGATGGGCTATCGTCCTCTGATCAGTCCGCTCAGTTTCCTGCCAGCAATTTCCCCTTTTGCATTAAGCCTGGATGTTCAAGGAGTAATTCACTCTGGCGGTTTACCCTCAGCGATCCATCCTCTCTGTGCTGCATGTGCCTCGGCTAATATCGGGGGGGGAATCCACCCTCAGCTGTCCTAAAAGACAGTGAGTGGATCGGGGATGAAGGGATTGATTGATGAGAGGAAGTATGAATTTTCTTTGTTGGCAAAACGTGTCAGCAGGGGGCTCTCTCACTCACCGCAGCTAGAGAGCTCGTTTTGAAATTCAACTAAACAAATAACTTTGGGGGAGAGGGGGGAAATCAGTAACAAATGGTGAGGGTTTGGCAGGGGAAAGTACAGTGCAGTTCTGTGAGGAGGGGAAAAACAAAGGAAGGAAACAAACCAATAATGTGCTTCTGAGTCGTACAGTTAGAGGGGGAAATAAAGGCTCATTATCCCAGATAATAAATGAGTGAGAAGAATATTAGAGCCATTGATAACAACCAACAGTGAGTCTCAAATTACCATCATCCATAGATCATAACAATGGGACAGTAACTAATAGGGAACTGTCAGGCCTGTGATATGATGGGATAATAATAACAACCACGGCTGGTCGGGAAGAAGAGCTGCGCAGTCATGTGAGCACGCTGGCCCTAAACCCGTCCTGCCTCCCAACTTCCTCCTCCCCTCACTCTCAATCCTTGTCAGTCAAAAACGACTTGGCTTTGGCCTTATGCACGCTGCGAAATTGACTCGTCATCACATTTGTGTAATTATTGCGCTCGTTAGTGGAAATCAGTTTTAAAAAGATCTATTCATGAGACAGCTTAGCGAGATGTTATTATTAGCATTCATCCATTGATGTGGTCCTCTGTGCACTGAGATGCTGACACTTATTTAGCTACTCTGCATTATCCCTTAGCATGTTTTGAGAAGAGGTGGCAGACAGCTAATTGAATCTGCTTGTTACGCCAGGCATTTATAAACTGTGGGAGATATTTGGAATCATTAACTGGTGCTCATTAGTGTGTTGGATAAATGTTTGGAGTAATTAGCTTAAACAAGTCATAACATCGTGATTTTATCCAAGAATCCCCAAAATAACTGACAGGCAAAATCATTATGACAACAAGACGTCAACCGCTTCCCACCTTTTGCAGCAAGTTAGTTGTACCCGTCTTCTTTTTTTTTTTTTTTGAACAGTGAACTGTAATCTCAAAAAATATCACAGATACCAGGAATAATTGGGTCAGATGCAGCAAAATTTCTGGTCCAATTTAATTTCAGCCGTCCCACTGGTATCTTAACTTTTTCTTATATTAACAAGATGTTTTAAATAACCCCCAAGAACGCTGCGGTGCCCACTAAGCTCACTGATGATCTCTGTATTGCATTAAGCGGCTAAAGAGCCAGTTATCGCCCTCTGGAGAGCAATAGGAGAGTGTGAATGTACTTACATTTTCCTGCTGATCGACTCGGTGTGAGGGAAAATGTCCAAATGTTCAATAAGGCTAAGCACGCCTTGTCAACAAAATGGCGAATGATTCTAAATTTTTTTTTTGTAGGTTCCAGAATATGAATTGATTTCAGTCTGGTTGTCAAACATTATCGTATTAAAAGATTAGAGTGCAAATGATGGAATCTTGACACCTACACAATGCCTTTGTCGTTGAAAACATCAATTTGACTTTTTTAGCTAATCTGTCACTCTGAGATCTCGCTCATTCGTCTGGCCAACGTCTGGTGGAAAGAGTTTTTAGCATGTCCTGTTTTTGCAGGGTTCTTTAACCAGTCCTCCTCTTTTTTTTCCAATGAGGTAAGAGGTAAAAAAAAAAAAAAAGAGAAACTGGCCAAACCTCAGAGGGTGAGCAAGAAGATGAAGATTGTAAGAGATGAGATTGGCATGGACACTAGCGAAAACAGCAGTTCTAGGTGGGTAGTAGGGTTGCCACCCGTCCTCTTTTTTCCCAGAATTGTTCTCTGTTTTTCACCACCTGTCCCGGGAAAAATAAAATCTCTCCCGGGACACAATTTGTCCCGTTTTTTTAGGGAAAATGACAAAACCTCATTTGATTTCAGTCTGTGGTCTAGATAGGGTTGCCAACCCTCCCGTAAAATACGCGATCGTCACATATTTGGCAACTAAAAAACCTGTCCAGTAATGAACTGATACGGGACGCACTTCACTTTGTCACTTTGCCCCCCCCTCCCATCGTCGTCAACAGACTTAAGAGATCCCCCCCGAGATGTCCCGGATTCGAAACTCTAGGAGGTGGCAACCCTAGTGGGTAGCTCGACTTGGCTCCTTGCTGGTTTTTGCAAGAGCATGTTAAGTGTCCCCCACAGTAAAAAAAAAACACCTTGAACGCATAAAGACTAAACAGGACATTGTGCGAAACTGGCTTTTTTTTTTTCTTTCACATTATCACCTTCTAGATTTGCCGCAGAGTCTCTCTCTTCTCAGACAGATATATGAGGTTTTCATTTATCAAATTCCTAAGTACACACCAGCCCCCCCCACTGGCTGCAAAGAACTCGCCACTGAAATGAATGGAAAAAAAAAAGAAAAAAGGCCAGCACGATTGTAAGGCTCGGTCCTGTCAAGCTGCCCTGCCCAAGCCTTCCATCAAAGAGATGCATTGGGCCCAGACATCAAAAGAAAGTTGTCTCATAGTGAAGAATCAAGACATCAAAAGGCAAAGTCACTGACACACTGATCATATGAAGGCAGAAGAGGGCCTCAACAAAAGTATGAAATCACTCCCATCTCTGGTCATATCATGATCCGGAGCCAACCAGCCACATAAAGAATTATATGGTGTGCTGCAAGGGCCTGGACAAGAGATGTGAGTGGACATCTATTTCAATCAGACATGAAATGATCCTGCAATATTTCCCTCAGCCTTAAGTGTGTCTTAAATCCTCTGGCTGACTTTCAGAGTTTTATATCAGGGGAGGATGAAGAATTTAGCGCCGTCACCATAATGCAGAAAGAGCGATTTCCAGCTCTGCTGCAACACAGCTGCACTTTAACACCGACAAAGTCTTTTTTTTTTAACACCTGTTTATTGTCAAATAAAAAACGGCGCACTCAGAAGGTAATCCCAGTGAAGATACCACAAATGAACTGCTCTCAGGCAGGCAGGAATTGCTTCTGACAGCCAGAAAGAAAAATGATGTTGCCAGCAAATAAATGAACCGGCGCTTGATTAATTGATTGCTTGATCCGCAGAAAATTAATAGCCAGCCAATGTAATAATTGGAGAATAGTTTGAGTCATTTTTCATGCGAAAATCAAAAATACTTGGGAAAAAAAACACAAGAGTTTTCCTCTCTTTTATATGGAAAGCTTGATTGCCTTGGCCTGGCCTCCCGCCGTTACACCCAGAATTCCTTCAAAGAGCGAATTCAAATTTGGATCTGTCATTTCACTCATCGCTGATGTGTTGTGCTGGGTAGGTGATGACTCATTGCCGATAAACTCAACCAATCAGAGCTCATTCATACTGTCAAATTGTGTGCTGCGTGCAGTTGGCGACGCTCCTGCAATGAACGGGTGATCCGTCCAGGGTGTATCCCTGCCTTCACCCCAGAGACTGCTGGGATTGGCTCCTGCAACCCTGCAACCTGTGTGCAGAATCGGCAGCGTTGGAAAATGGAAGATTTGGATGGATTCATACCTGTTGCGCCCTGACAGTCCGACGTGTACGTCGGTGAGATGTCACGAAGCGTTTCCGACTCTGTTCTTGCACTCCAGAGCTAACAGCCGTGGAATCCATCTGTAATTACAGGCCCTAAGAGGTGCGATAATGGGGATGCGCCTGCCGCCGGCGGGCAAGTTATGCAGGGGGTTCATGGCAGTCGCCAGGGTGGCTCCCTACCCGCGCAGGCTCTGCTCCTCGAGACATCCCCGACATGGCGAGGGCTTGTTCATTCAGTCAGGTAATAAGCTCTCGACAGGGAGGCGCCACTACAAAACCACAGCGCCCCACTTCACTGACGGATTGAAAAATAGCTCGACAAACAAAACTGTTCCCCCGGCGCCGCGTTGCCGCGGCAACCTCCCGCTCTCTCATTTCCGCCGGGCGGATCTCAAGTCCGCGGATTTGACGGCACCTCTTGCATAAGGAGAGTGTGTCCCTCTCCGAACCTGTGACGGCCAGAGAGGGATGACGTGCTGAAGGTCTTTTGGCTGGTCACAGTTTCTGTTAGGCAGACACAAAGTGCTTTCACAGCCACAAAGAAACGAAGCGGAAAGATTTAAAAGTTCAAGTACAATTGTGTAAGTGCTAATATGTCAATTCCTGGCACCAGTACAGGTAGATGTTGAGGTACTATAAGTGCAATCAGCCGTTAACTGACTCAATACTCAAAAGCTTGGTCAAGATTCTGCATATTTCTCATCTAATCTGCATGACAAATTTGTCTGCTCGGGGGAAAAAAATGCACTTGCCCAATAGTGACCTGTAGCCCATGAACTAAATAGTGCCGTTGTCAGCTGTGACAAATTCACATTTCATTCCATTAACGCTGTAAACAATTGATTTTTTCGTAATGTAACCTCGGCATATTTCTCACAAGCCTTTTAAAGTGAAGCAAAGTGCGGGGATTAAAATTCAATGAGGGACCCACTCGCCTTAACGTCAAGTCAGCCCCGGCTCTTTGCCTCCATGGCCACTCTGAGCTTGATCCTGGGAGAGACGTGTCCACAGAAGATGCTAATATGTTTGTGGACGACCAGGAATCAGACCGAAAAACAATGTTTCTCACCTGCGAGTGAAGTCGCTTCAGCCTCTTTTGAGTTACACGTTTGCTTTCCATTAAATGATGACAATGTAATTTAATCTTAGGCTGTCATTGGTGTAGGAATGCTGTAGAATTCTCGGTCAACCCCCTTCTAAGCAAAACAAGAACCTCAGTCACATACCAGTCTGTCTCCAACTGGAAATGTTTTCAAATCATTATTACAGTTGGCCGCACCGCAGCAGTTGCTTGTAACATTACAGCCTATTGTGAAGTGATGGAAATTGACCATGAGGACTATAGATCGCTCTAGTGTTAGAGCATAGGCGGTTGGTGGAGCCAGTATGGATGACCTTTGCCCCTTAAAACCTTTCCAGTTATTGATTCGGGCAAAGGTTGACCCGCTCAGGCCACATCAAGTGGCCACAGATCAGCAGGTCCCATGTGGTTCCATCTGAATCTGAATTTCTTGTGACAGGGTCCCATGTCTCTAAGGGCGCACATCTAAACTTTGCAAAGGGAAACAGGGTTAATGTGCAATTATTTATGGGAAAACTCAGAAGCGGTGGGCGTTGAACCGTACAAATAAAAGGTCTTTTATTATTCATTATTATTAAAATGTGAGATGTTCAGATGCAACATCTGTGCGTAAAGGTGTGATTATCTTCAGACTTGTGCATGCAGGTGTAACCCAGGTTGAGAAACTACTAATCTTCTTAAATTTACTTTATTATTATTATTATTATTATTATTATTATTATTATTATTATTATTATTATTATTATTATTATTATCATCATTATTATTAATACTTTGTAGGCACTCGTACGTGATCACGTGATCACGTGACCACGTCACCTACGGACGTCATGACCATTACGTCTGACGAGCGGGATCATGTGACGGAGCGCGCCTGCTCCAGGTGTTTTAAATAAGTGCAATCAGTCGCTGCCAGAAATTACTGGATGGCGTGTGATGAGCAGGTTGCTGCCAGAGTTGTCGCAGGAGCTAACTAAAGGAGGTGCAGCAGGAGCTAACTAAAGGAGTTGCCGCAGGAGCTAACTAAAGGAGTTTCCGCAGGAGCTAACTAAAGGAGTTGCCGCAGGAGCGGAGCTAACTAAAGGAGTTGCCGCAGGAGTTATCTAAAGGAGTTGCCGCAGGAGCTAACTAAAGGAGTTGCCGCAGGAGCTAACTAAAGGAGTTGCCGCAGGAGTTATCTAAAGGAGTTGCCGCAGGAGCGGAGCTAACTAAAGGAGTTGCCGCAGGAGCTAACTAAAGGAGTTGCCGCAGGAGTTATCTAAAGGAGTTGCCGCAGGAGCTAACTAAAGGAGTTGCCGCAGGAGCTAACTAAAGGAGTTGCAGCAACAGCTAACTAAAGGAGTTGCTGCAGGAGCTAACTAAAGGAGTTGCAGCAACAGCTAACTAAAGGAGTTGACGCAGGAGCTAACTAAAGGAGTTTCCGCAGGAGTTATCTAAAGGAGTTGCCGCAGGAGCTAACTAAAGGAGTTGCCGCAGGAGCTAACTAAAGGAGTTGCAGCAACAGCTAACTAAAGGAGTTTCCGCAGGAGTTATCTAAAGGAGTTGCAGCAGGAGCTAACTAAAGGAGTTTCTGCAGGCGCTAACTAAAGGAGTTACCGCAGGAGCTAACTAAAGGAGTTGCCGCAGGCGTTAACTAAAGGAGTTGCCGCAGGCGCTAACTAAAGGAGTTGCCGCAGGAGCTAACTAAAGGAGGTGCAGCAGGAGCTAACTAAAGGAGTTGCCGCAGGAGCTAACTAAAGGAGTTGCAGCAACAGCTAACTAAAGGAGTTGCCGCAGGAGCTAACTAAAGGAGTTGCAGCAACAGCTAACTAAAGCAGTTGCCGCAGGAGCTAACTAAAGAGCGTATTCACACCAGGAAAGTCCTCAAAATGTTTTTTTTTTTTCTCACACAAACAGAAGTGTTTGCGGGAAATTTGGAGCATCAGAGGCTTTTGATGCAATGTCGATTTTATGAGGAGATGTTTACCATTTTGCAACAACGAAGACGTTTTGCAAGAACCGTCTCCTCATTGCTCCACGTTGAACCACGACTTGTGTTAGCCTGACGGTCCGACGACGTGCTACTAAACTTTCTACTATGCTAAACAAAACATAATTTCCCATAATGCCTGTGGCTACGGAAGCCTGTGACTTGTAAAAAAGTGTGTGATTTCAGTGGTTTGAGCCACGGTGCGGTTGCTTTCACACATCAACTGAACCGCACCATGGTTCGTTTGGAAGCGAACCGAGACCACCTCTCCAGCGAGGTCTTGGACCGGCTGCTTGCTCCGCACCAGAGTTCGCTGGTTTGTATCCACAACAGCCCAAAAGGTCCGCACCAGGGACTTTTTTGGTTTAGTCCGAACCAAACAGGGCAGGTGTGAATACGCCCTAAAGGAGTTGCCACAGGAGTTGCCACAGGAGCTAACAGCAGAGCTGTTCGCGCTAGCGCTTAGAGCTTCGTGCCCCTCTTTTAGCGTGGAATTGGCCATGTTGGCGAGCCAGGAACCTGACAACACAGGAGCTGCAACGGGGCAACCTCCTCTGCTTCGGTTGGGCTGGTAGGAAGCTGCGGACGCAGCTGCCTCTCTTTACCTCCTGGTTGCTTTGTTCGACTCTGATTTGCACCAGCCACTCATACATACACTTGCATACCCACACACACACACACCCACACACACACATATGCACACCCATATATTGGACTTTTTCCCCTGCTGGGTACACTGAACTGTGTGCGAACTTATTTTACATCATCAACTTTGTTGTCGGGAAGACATGGAAAAGAAAAGGGATGTTGTAAAAAATTGTCGATGCTTACCCTAATGATCGATTTTCGTTTCTATGTGTTTTGTTGTTTTTCCCATGCATGGACTTTTTGTTAGAAGGTGTCTTTGTTGTCTGTATTTTTTTTTTCCATCCCCCGCCACCCCCCTATAATATATGGTACCATTAATGCAAAACAAGAATTGTGTGCCGTCTCTCCACTCCAGTAGCCGTATCCTAGATTTCTGATCCTAAGAAAATATTGAGAAAACCTTAATGAGAATGATGTACATGCTACACATGCAGTTTTCTGGAACATTAAGGACGACTTTGCTTAAATCCAGCAGACTGAGGCGTGTGGCCTGAAACCCTGCAGCTTAATTCAGTCACTGCAAACACAATTCTACGTTTGTTTTTGCTTTTGCATTTGCACGGTAAGAAACAAAGCAGCAGGGCAGAGCAACAGCAAAGTGGAAGCAGACTGTGCAGGAGAAATGAAAACCCCTGGAGAGAAGCTCGCCTTGAAATTGATTGCAAAAACAAATAACAGAAATGAGCGCAGGTACACATTTGATCAGCAGAGTGTAACTAACAAGGGAGCGAAGGCGCGCCGACTTGGAGGTAATCCCGTTTGCATGTATGCATTGTCTGCCGTACATATTGTGGCCTTGGTCGTCTGTTTGTTTGTTGTTGTTTTGTTTTTTTTCAAGGAATCGCTGATAATAAATCTATTCTATTTCTTTTCATTCCTCCACAGGCTCCGTCACTCTCTTTGCTCTCTCGTCTCTCTCGTGCTAAAGTAACTATTGAATAAGTCCATTCAAATCATCCTCCGCACATCTTCAGATCCTGCATCAGCACGACACCCCTGCTTTGTTTACCCCTCTCGCTCTTGCATCCTTCTGTGTTTGTGTTTGCATTTTTCATGGAAGTTTTTTTTTTCTTTTTTTTGCCAGCAGTGCAAACACATAGAGGGGTCATGCATAATTGCGTTAAAGCTAACAATCGCCGCGGGCAGCCTTTTAAGTGCATGTCAGTCCACATTACAGAGCGATTAAGGAGTGGCCCGGCTGTTTGCCTATAGGATCTACGCATTGAACTTCACACATGGTAAAGCAGAAAGGACAGCCAGTGTCTGTGCGCGAGCGCCTTAATTAGTCATTGCACCTTCTCAAGTGGCGTCTTCCAAACTGATGTCTTAATATGTTTACGCTTATCTTACACAAACCCACTCAAGTGTTTGTATTCTTTGCTTTCTCCTCAAATTATAGTCGCCGTCTCTGCGAGGAAATCTAAAGGCCGTCGTCAGAAGAAGCGCAGTCCAGACACCACTCCGGGATGCTAATTTTGTATTACGATCGCGTGTCAAGCAGGTGGAAGCGGCTGTTTGGACCCATGCACTTGTTTTGTGGTGAAAATGCTAATGATGAACTCTCTGATGGATTTGTCGCAAGGGTGTCAGTGGGTTTTTATGTCAAAAAACAATATTTTTTTGGGGAGGTTTTTTTCTGTGACTTTCTTGGCCTGCAGTTGTTTAAGTGTGTCTCGGTGGCAGTGAAGAACACTTTTGGTTATTTTTTCTTTTTTTTGTTTAATTTTTCTTGGTAAATAAGCTGTCTTTTTTTAGTTTCTGACCATATTTTAGGGTAAATTACACATTTGATGTGGCAGGTTATAGTAACAAACAAAGCATGTTCTACAGCGCGAGGAGTCGGTGCTTCACCGCTTCAGCCACGAGTAAACAAACAAACTGGCTTTGATTTGTTTGGGAAGCTGAAAGTTTTTTCTCTTCTTTTTTTTCACCCAAAATTTGCTGCCTGTTGCTGCGCTTTGTGAAGACTATAAGCTGATGAAAGTGGCTCAATTTAAGGCACTTGAGAAAAAAGTGTTGGAGAAAACGCAATCAGCTCCACTCTCCGTAATGAAAAAGCTCCCGGCCAGCTGCTTCTGTGGACACCGGTCAAATGAACATTGCAGGGGGAAAATCCAGGAGGGTTGACCGCCTGCTGGATACCGGCGCAGTATTTGGCTGCTTGGATTTTGTTCATTTATTGATTTTTTTGATCAAAACAAACCAAACACTGCTTTCACTTGGCAGCACAGCAGATTGAACACATTTAAATCGAGCTGGGGAGAAAAGGCAAAAGCCTTCACCTTTTAGGTAACGAAAGGCTTCCTTGTCGTTTGTAGGAATTCAAGATTTTCTACAAGTGGATTCACAACAGTTTAGCAGCTGAGGCTGCATTAGTTTTAAAACAAGAACATCTTCAAAGCAGCTTCCTTCATTGGGAGTCATTATCTCCTCCAGCATTATCGAGTGTCTACAACCTGTTGACGACGTGCACAGTACAACGGGAACGTCGCTCCAGCGAGTCCCTCGCCGTCCCTCCCCCCTTCTTGCCATTTTCTTTTCTAATTAAGAAATATTTTTTATCGTCTCACATGAAATCTCAGGAAACACACCACCTCCGAGAAACTAATGACCTTGTGGGAAGCCGCGCAACTTTGTAATAGTCGCAATTTATTTGAGGCGGGAAATTAATCCCCTTGTCGTTTTTTATGCGCCCCTGCGAAAGAACTGCAAATTGCAGCACATAAAGAAGCCGAGGAGCCAAAAAGCTTCTCTATCCAGAGAGTTTATTGATCCGGTGGGGGCCGAATTATTTTGGCTGCGTGATAATCTGGCGGCATTCTGACACCTGTCAGTGATGCTGTAATTAAAGCTAGTGGCCAATAGCAGCATGTTAACGTGCTTTAAATGAGCAGGCTAACAGGGTGTGTGTGTGTGTGTGTGTGTGTGTGTGTGTGTGTGTGTGTGTGTGTGTGTGTGTGTGTGTGTGTGTGTGTTTGTGTGGGAGAGGGGGTAAGTAGAGAGAAAAAAGTTTTGAGATGCAGCAGCTTCATCCTATAAAAAAAATACTCTGAGGAGTTACAATCAGCTGCCCCGATCGAAGGTTCATTACCGGGGGGCAGGTGGGAGTGGAGGCGGTGGTCTACCATGGCGGTTGGTTCGTTTACGGCCTGGGCCACTCAAAGAGTTTATATGATGTATCAAAGGGAGCGAGGGGGGAAAAAGTTTATAATGCCGTCCCTTAAGTTAAGGCGTCTTTGTAAAAAAAAAAAAAAAGAAGAAAAAACTACAAATGAAGCCAGTGCTCTGTGATACAATCGATAGATGAATTGCCGGCCGCCCACACACGCTTCCCACTCCGGCAATTTCTCCACCTTGTTAGCGAGGCGTAAGACCGAGCAAGCGCTGCGGACCAAATTAGAAATCCACTGAAGCTGGATGCACCTTAACGCCAGAGACAGCGTTAAGCATCTGAACGCAGCTTGGAGTAAAGATTTTTCCTTTTTTTTTCCTTTCTCTTTTTCTTTCTTCTTCTTCTTTTTGATCCTCCCACTCTGAGATTCCACGTGTAAGCGCCGTGAAAACACCCTTCTTTCCCTCCACCCCCAGACCCCCCCCCCCCCCCCCCCCCCAGACCCGACCTCGTCAGCTGACTGCTACCTCGGATTACACGCCCGTTCCCTTCGCCCTACGCCGGTGCTAAAAACCCTGCTGGCCACCTGCTATGTCTCCGCCCACCAGCTCACCTGTTTCCTCATCGACCCGCCACATTTTCATCTCAGTCGTGCTCTGCCTTGCCACCGTGAGAGAGCTAGTTTTCTACACAAAAACTACTAGATGGAGTTTTTGTTCCTTGCGGTTTTTCATTGACATGCTTCCTGGTTTCAGCAGGAACATTAACTTTGTAGCCTAACAAGTCACACCACAACCAATAAAAAAAAATGAATTCATGAATTTGCACCTTGCTTAAAGATGCCTAACCATCAACAAATAGCACACATCAACTAAATATGCAGGCTAAAAATAATTCCACACGTACACACCAGAGTGTATGGAGCATTGTTTACACTTTCACACAGACACACATACACACACACACACACACACACACACACACACACACACACACACACAGAGCGCTCGTGTCAACATGTGGGACGTGCCATTTTTTCCCGGCATCTCTATCTGTAGGCTATTTGTGGATGTAGCCGCATGCATGTCCCCAGAAACAGAACCTTAAGACGCCAGCTGTCAAAACACAAGAAAAACAGAGGGAGAGGGAGAGAGAGAGAAATGATAATCAGTCGTTTCTCTGCCTGTCTCCCTGCCTCCTCCGCTCTCCTCTCCTGTAGCTCCAGACTCGGTTGAAACCGCACGTTTGTCCAGGGCCTGGTGTTCGACTCCCGTCTCCGGCCTTGTGTCCGTGTGTTTCCTGTCAGATGCAACCCCTACGACAAAGGTCTGGCGGGAGAATATCACAGTGACCGGCTGGTCGTCGGCCCAACAGGCCACCACAGCAGCGCTAAAATACGACCCGAGCGGGGCGATGAAGGCAAGGGACTGTTTCTTTGCTTCACTGCGACTGTAGTTTCTTTTTTCCCCTCCTCAGGGCTGTAAACCAGGCCTGAATTATACACCCTGGCTTAGGTTTGGGGGATTTGCTGAGTGACTGATGTTGCCGTTCTACCACGCGAACGATCCTCCACGTTGGCGGCACTGCTGCTGAGGTGTCGTAATGAGTGAGCCTGCTTAACGTGTCTTAATGTGTCTATTTAGAGCACAAAGGCCATTCTGGTCATTGTGAGCTTTGGACCAACGCTTGAATGGGAAACGATCATCATGACATGTCACATTAACCTGGCAGTGTTAGCATCTCACTGGACTGGAGAAGAAAGTTTAATTGTCACCTCTATTTTACATTCTTCATTTCCAAGTTTTTTTTCGTATAGCTTCCAATTTCCAACTGTTGGCAGACTCCTACCAGATGAACAGGTCATGCACATATCAGATTGATTTGTGAAAGCAGTTTTCAATTTAGACCAATCAGGCTAATTTGACAAACTCTAACTATATAACTTTCATTCACCTTGAACCTATTGCATCAACATTTCCCTTCAGTATTTAATATGTCTACATCCATCAAACTCACTCAAACATGTAGTTTATTCAGCCTAAGGACTTAAAACAAGGTACCACATGAATAAAGTGTTGCCGTCCAATTAAAATCTGCTCAGTCCACTCATCTCTTTCCAAAAGTGAAGCGTGAAACTAAGTTTTTTGAGACACAATCTCACTCCTCAGACTCAACCAAAGGGCGCTGAGATAGTTTCAAAGACACCTTCCAGATCAACAACAAGCATGTGATTATCTTAGTTTGACGTCTTGGTATTTACAAGCCTTTTAATGTCATTTACTAAGACTGTTACATGCTCCTGTGGAGCCTAAACAAGTCATAAAGCAACAACAGAGAATAAAAAAGCGAAAAATACAAAAATCAGTAAATGTAACTTCAGTGTCGTGGCTTTATTTTGAGGACCATTTAAAAAGGGGCTTGAAACGTGTCCGTCTCCTCCTCCTCTCTGCCCCGTGGTTCTGCTGCGGCCCGAGGCTGGAGATTTGCTCCTGGTCTCTGATGCGTGGAGCAGCGTGGAGCACCGGGGCTCACTGCGGTTCTGCCGTCGCATTCGGCAGATGCTTGTTTATGTCGACGCTCCCCGGCACCTCGTCTCCTTCCGCTTCCCCCCTTTTTCTCATCTCCTCGCCTCCATACCGATGCATTGCAGAAGCCCTTTGTATCTCCCCTCCGACCCCCCCAGTTCCAATCTCAATCTCAGACTGCCGCTGTTTTTTTTTCCTCCAGTTCTTCATTTTTTTTCCATCTTCTGTCCCGGAGCCGCAAAATGTCTGTCACTTTTCCTCTCGCTCCTTCTCCTTCCTCTCCTCTCCGCTCAACATCCCGTGTCGGTTTGGTCTCATCTATGGCCCTTTCTTTTATTTTCTTATTCTTTTTTCAGAGAGATGCCACCACCACCTTATCATCTCTGGCCTTTTCGATTACATTTTGTGCCCATGGCTTTGGCGAGGATGCCACGGGGGAGCGTTTCGATTAATCCTCAATCTCCAGCTCTCACACACACACTCACGCATACACAGATAAATATAGCACATGGATATTGCATGCAGACGTCCTGTGTCAGATATAAACACGTCATTCATGTATCACTATCAAGCCTCGGGTCAAACAGTAAGACATGCTTTGATGCTGCTCATCGAAAGACACACACACACACGCACACCCATCTCGATTTCCTCCTCCTCACTTCCTCTTTCTCGCAATAACGAGGAACACAAGGGCGTCTCACGCGGATTAGAATCCGTCATTATGACGAAACCCTGTTGCAAGACGTCGACCCGTGTGGCCATTGTCGCTCAACAAAGGCAACAAAAATGAGCTTTTGTTCATCCTTTTATCTGCCTTGTTCCATAACTAATTTTATCTCGAGTCGTTGGCCAAAGAAATAGGAAAGATGAGACGAGACTGCGGGAAGGGGGCGGGGCTGGAGCTTGGGCGAGGGGTCTTCTCCAAAAACTCTGGGTGAACTCAACTGGATGAACTCAACACAACTTTGAAACATGCTGAGGGAGGAGAAGCAATTGTCATTCCGGGGGCGTTGCTGGGTGTCAAGTTGGCCGAGGATGAGTTTGATCCGTCTCCATGTGAGGAAAACGCCTCATTTCACAGTAAGTATTCATTTTGGCGCCGCGCGTGAGTCCATCCCCCAGCTGTCGAAGGAAGGAGCCACGTCGGTCTCTCAGGTGATAGATTGGAAATCAAAGTTTTAATCATACACCGTGGGCCGTTGCCTGGCAACAAGGCCTCCCCTCCCCCGAACTCCTGGGCTGGTTTTAAAGAGGCGAGGAGGAGACGGCGAAGCCGAGCGAGCGGCATGTCGAAACTAAGTGTGCCTCCATCAAATATTTAGGGAGTCGGGGCCGGGAGGGGGCGGAGCTAAATAGTTTTCAATTAAAGACGAACAGGAAGTGAAACTTAGAAAGAAAGAAAAATTCTGCGGAGTCACTTTGGCTGTGTGTGTCTCTGCCTTAATTTTGCCTCTTGGTTACAGAAGGACGGTTTTGCTTCCAGTTTTTGAGCAGAGCAGGCAACCACAAAAAAATGAATAAATAAATAAATAAATATCTCCTCACCCAAACAACAAACAGTGCTTTAAACTGCCCCCTGGAAAAAGTAGCACATACATAAGCACTCCGGCATTAATATGCATAATGCTGCCAACACACTTTTGTGCGCATTTCCCCTTCCGTTTAACTTATTATGTGATTAGCTGACGGTGCACCCGCAATGGGCTGTGAGCACGCTTAAACGATCCGTCTCCCCCTGCAAACGCAAAAAGCCCATTTGTTTTAAAAGACATTCCTGAGCTTTTTTTTTCTTTTGCATGCGCCCATTTAACTTTACAGGCCCCCTGGTGGAAGCAGAAGTTGGCACGGTCGCCTCGAGCTGCGGAGATCTGCGGCTTTGCGTGCTCGAGGTGCACTCGGAGATACACAGGGATGTTTTCACGTGATGTTTGGAGAGCGCCTGGAAATACTGGACAGCAGGCCTTCCCTTCTGCCGTGTTAACGAGAATCCAATCTGCCCGAGAAATCTGCATCCTTAATTCCCTCATTTTCCCAGGGCGCACCGGGACACCTGCTGACAGAGCGTTAGCCACCGATCAATCCGCATTAATGGACACCTGCTGACTTCAATGAACTTGGTCGTTTAATGGTAGCGCGCTCCCCCTGCTGCGTTAGCTCAGGCCCGTCAGGTCGGGCTAAATGCCTGTCAGAGTGTCAGAGCAACCCGATGGCCCACCCCACCAAACATCTGACAACGTCACGGACGGCGTTTAGAAAAGAATTAGCCTCCAGCTAATTTTTTTTATCGCGTGCTAGCAGCATTACTGCTGCCTCTCGCCGCTGAAGGCAAGGCTATTGTGTTCGCTGCATGCCACAGCTGAATTGCCAGCTGCGTAATGCTGAATCATGTCCCATGGGTATTTACTTTCTATAATGTATTTACGTTACATCGAAACATTGGGATGATCCCTCCTTATGTTCACTGCTAAACCTCATACTGAGTTGTTGTGGGAGGTTTTATTTGTTATATACCTTTCCTGTTTTGTGGCCCTTTTTTAGTGCCTTCACTGTTCCCAGTTTTGAAGCCCACGTGAAAAGAATGTGAATGAGCTGAACTAAATATGCTGTGTGAAGCGCTTTTATTGGTCAATAGACTGGAAAAGTGCAATATACTGTAAGTGCAGACCATTTGTTCCTTTTTTGTCGGAGATGTGCCGCTACGTAGGGCTTAATTGCAACAGATGGCTAATTAAAGTGCAGCTATTTTACTGAAATGACCGGTTCTAAAATCAGTTTCCTAAAGGGTTTTGTGTGGACACTGGACGAGCATATAAATATCGCTGCGGTCCACATGGGTCTTCAATTCAGAGTCAAAATGCGGAGCGGATACGGTGTGATGTCACAACTTCTCGAAGACTCCGAGGCTAAGCACATCAAACATAATGAATAGTTGCTGAGCATAAGAGTAAATATTGCAGGTCTGCCGCAGGCGCAGTGTGTTAATGTGTTTTTTGTGAAGACTCCATTTACTTTCCTCACACAAAGTAAGAATATAAAGGTATAAAAATGAATAAAACAACACTGTTTTAATATTACTTTGAATGCATTAAAAACTTTGTCCTGCAAAAAAACATTTTGTTGGTTGTAAAACTAATGTTTGATGCAGGCTTTTATAGTTCATGTCAAAAAAAGGACTCTCTCTGGACTCACTGACTGGTATTACACCTGTGTGAACTAGCCATGTTGTGGTCCACTGCCTACTCTGTCATACATTAGCCATAATTAACTCATGACGTGATTTAATTAACGTCAGTAGTGAAGATTATGACAAAGTGATACCAGTAAATCATTTTAATTGCAAACACACTGTGTTTAGATTAGATGTGGTGTAATCTTTAATCTCACAAACCTAATTCTCCAAACTCATTATTGCTTAGGTTTACAGCGGAGTGACGCCCGATACGCATTCATTCATAACTGAACATTAGATCATTGTTAACTAGACATAGAAAAACTCACTTGGATTCATTACCTCCTACACTCAGGGTTATGGGGGCTATGTAGCCTACCCCAGCCTGTCCTGCTCCCTGAGACTAGTCAAACTGTTGTCAAGAGACTAGAATCTCCAAACCGCTAAACCTCAATCATCCAAATTAATCTCATGTCTCCATCCATGAAAGAGTCTCTGGAGACGCTTTGGAAAGGGGGGAACCTTGGACAAATCTGCTATCAACCAAGTTCTTACTGCTAGTGAAGTGATGCCCCAACAGCGCATGGCCCTCAAAGCTCCTTCAGCTAGTGAAGAGGCCGTGCACTACGCTGCTTAACGAAACTCCGCAGAGAAAAGCCCCCAGTGCTGTCCTTTGTCCGCCTGTGTATGAGAAAATGCCATCCGCTTGCGATAAAAGTGTCGCCGCTGCAGCACAAGTGAATCTCTTTAGCGACCGTTGCCTCTTCTTTTCCTTCCCTAATCTGTTTCCGAAGCTTTATAGGGTGTCTAGCAGCAGTTACTTCCCGATATTGTCAGAGCTCCGAAGGAGTGGGGGAGTGGTGGAAAAACCACCGCAGGGGGCGACCAGTAGAAAGCGCTTGTCTTTTGGAGGTTAGGCATGATGGACTGGCGAGACCCTGGAGTTTTAACCTGAGGTCTCAGAACAAAAGCCAACACTGCCAAATGCAGCGGATGCATCACGATATGAGAGTGATACGTATGTCACGCCGCTTAAGCCGACAACTTGTTTGGCTCTCTCTTGCCATGGTGGGGCAATGTTCTCAGGGGGACGTCTGCCGCACCATGAAGTGCATCTAACCCCATTCTCCCACTAGTAGTGGCTAAGCCGTAAACAATCCACTCACCCATGGGGATGCTCGGTGATAACGCCGCCGTGGCCTACAGTGACAGCATTATCGCTACAGTGCACACACTCTCCTCCCCATCGCGGTTGCGAAGCCCAGTCAGTGGAGAAGCAGCTCAAATGAAGCTGTCACTTTATTCCCTTCACGCTCCGAGGGGGCCAAAAGTTTCATTCATGTAAATGCACATTGCGTTGTATTGGATTTGCAGTGCAGTTAAATGGTTTTCTTCCTCTTCTTTCATGATGTATACAGTAATGTTCAAAAGTTTGGGGTCACTGACCCATTTCAGCATTGAACTCAATTAGAACCAGTTTTATGAAATAATGATCTTGAATGCTCCACAATCATTACGAGTGCACAAAAAGCATTCAAGATGTGCTTAAACAAGTATGAGACATTTTAGTGTTTAATGAAAACCATCTCCAATGTCTAATTAAAAGTGATAAAAGTGAGAGAATTCCAACTGTGCAAAATTCTGAGTGAGCACACTAAAAGTAATCTGTTTTAAAGAGCCTGGAATATGAACCATGATGCTTTGTTTCCTCTTTTAAGGTTTAGTACACACAACTAAGTGTGATTATACAACACAGCTTTGTTTTAGAAATGTTTACAAGTAATTTGAAAGCATTCAACTTCTGTTATGATGACTGCATAATGCACATTTGACATTCATCCTCTGTCATAACATACAATTTGACATTCAAGGCAACAACTGTCAAAGTCATGTGTCATCCTTACTGATCTCTATGCACTAATGTGATTCTTAGAGCATTCCAGTAGACTGTTTCATGAAGCTGGTTTTAAAGGAGTTGAATGAAGACATGAGTCGATGACCCCAAACTTTTGGATGACAGTGTAGTAATCTGCACGTTAGCAGTGTCGCTTTGGTGTTTTATGTTGACATAAATATGTTCGACACCTTATGACTAATACATGGGCTAATTGCGAAGCACTTTTTGACTTTCAACCTGATGTCAAGGTGCGCGGCTGCGGGGAAACGATGCCTCATGACTCAGGCTTGATAAGTGAGACCCGTCGTTGGCGTCCTGTTTGTACCCACATCCCTCACATTGTCAGGGGGGAAAAAATGACGGCTTGGGAAAAGGGCACGGGATGAAAGTGCAGACGCAGCAGTCAGAGTTGACGTTCTCATTTCTTTCGCCCGGGCCTGTTTCGTAACGGCCAAGCTTGGATCTTGTTAATTGTATTCAAGATCACCGCATCTGCCTTTGATGTTGCCTGGAATGTGGGGAAACAGAGGGAGAATCAATCACGGGCCATGTGTGGCTTGCTCGCTTGCTCTGTTTTACAAAAAAACAAGCATCCAGTGGTGGAAATAATATATTCTTGTTTTACATATATGTTTACCCCTTCCTTTTTTGCTGAGATACATTTGATAGGGAGCAGACACATGATCCTACAGCCCATGCTATTAACCTTTACATGTCAGTGGGGCATGCAGGTTGATTGTATCCCAGTTGTCTTTTCTTTTTGTGTTCTCAAAGAAACAAAACCCCAGCCAGCACAGTAATGCAGCTGGGTGCAGTTGCCAATTCAATTACCGCCGGTGGGTTTCGTGAAATAACGCAGCCAGGTAATGTTAAGAAGTATGTTTGTCTTCCCCGTGCGGTATAGTTCCGCTTACAGAGGCCGTAAATCGCTGCCGGCACCATTTATCAGTGTAATTAACATCTGGTGTACGACCCTGCTGATACTGGCATGGCTGGCTGCCTTGTGACAGGGTATCCAGCAGCCTTTCATCCACTTTTTTTTTTTTTTCACGAAAGAGGTTTGCACTTGTCACTGTGTTCACCTAGTCTGTTTGATGGCTTGCACCTCTAGGAAAGATTCTTCACCCATCGTTTCAGCCATGCGGGCTTTTGCTGATGCTGGGGCAGCTCGCTTTTGTGTTCAGGATTCAAACCTCTGGGTCAAAAGAATTGGCATCAGTGAAAAAAAAGGAGCAGGAGGCCTTGGAAACATGCGAGATCCCACCGGAGGAGACATGTTCACCATGGAGACCTCGATACCCAATTGGTGAACAGCTTGAGTTGCGCCCGTGATCACGAGTACGCCGTGATGAAAGACAACCCACTGTTCCATGACTCAAAAGCGTGTTTATTTGGAAATTCCCCATCGTGATCCGTGCCCGATGCCGTGAGACACGTAGATGGCAGTCAAGAGGGATGGAAATGGGGGATTAGAGTGGCGAGGCGTCGCAACAAAGGAGTGATTCTCCCCCCCTCTATCTTTCCACAAAGGCCTCTTTATGGGGTTGCGAAATGACACAGCATGCTCTCATTCATCCATTTCCACCCACGTCCTCATCCCGCACTGATCCGGCCTGCTAAGTAGGAGCCTGTTAATTGGCCTTGGCTGAAGAGGTTACCTTCCTCACAGCTCTCTGCGGGGAGGAAAAAGGTGGTTCGTTGACGCCAAGTCGCACATCCAGTCAGTGGGAAAACCAAGTCTATTAGAGAGAGAGGGGTTCATTTGTCAACGCTTCTAATGGTGTGGCTGTAATGGCCAGGTATGAGGGTGATGAATGGCTCGACCTTTAGTCCCTCCCCGTCTACGTAATCAAGTCTTTCTGGAGGATTCTCCGTGCTCAATTTGCGGAGGTCCTCGATTTGGTGCAGTCCGGAAGTGCCTGTTGTTGACGAGATCTGTCCTTTTTGCGCAGGCTCCGGGCTCTGTTGTTTGGCCATATTAATTCCTGCTTTTTGTGAGCTGAATTTTCCAACAGTAACAAATCCCAGCGGGAGTGTGCTTTTCTCTCTGTGTGGTAAGTGAAGCTCAATTCCCAGAAGATATGGCGGGGGGGCTTGTTGTTGACTTAAAATCAGGGGTTGATTTCAAAAGTTCTATTTTAGTTCTTCTACACACAAAACACATTCACTCAAAAGTGCCTCATTTATGACGCAAAGGGGCCATTGCCGTTTGAATGAGCAGGATATTTTTGCTTTCAGTGTTTAGCTCCCGCTCATGGACATTTAGCCTTTTAAACCCTTGATATCCTGATTTTCACCAACATTTTAAAACCAGATATTTTTAAAACAGCCATGAAACCCCAAGGGCGCAAACATCTTGGAAATGAACCAGAACAATTATGGGCAAACTACGGCCCGGGGCCCATATGAGGCCATTCAGTTTTTTTTCATCCAGCCTGCTGAATTTAAGAAATTAGATTAATAGGAAGTAAGTCATACAATAGCTGTATTCCATCCATTTTTCAGAAGAGTTATTCCAATAAAGAGCTAAATACTGTGAGGCTGCAAAGAGACATTAAAGCACATATTTCCTACATATGCCATGATTTATATTTTTTTCTCCCATGAGGTGGTTCACCTAAATACTCCATTTATCTGCTTCTGCTCCAGACCCTCTGTCACATTTTACAACCCGCTGTGGCCTACTGGTCAAAAGGTTTGCCCACCCCTGGACTAGAATATCCATGTACAATATTTATTATAAATACAATTATTATTATAACTATGCTTCCAGTCATAAGAAGGTCAGAGTCCCTGCTTTTTCAGATATTCAAACTGTAATAATGTTTTTTTTAACCCAATTTTTGTTTGATGTCAAATATTACAGCTGATTGTGGCTGTTAATAAAAATGTTAATACCCGCAAAACATTAAAATCTATTTTAGAAGAGGCAGAAATGCCACATATAAAAACACACACACACAAAACACAGAGGTACTATGCGGAGTAACAAGTGCCTACTGTTCTGCCCCGCAGGCACTGCGCTGTGTCATGTTCCCCTGTAATTCTGTCATTCCAGATGACTGAGCCGGGAGCGAAAACACACAGAGGATTATGTCCTGTGTTCGATCGTGAACGGGCAGAAAACCAAGGAATCAGCATGTGTACAGGGCTGACTGGCAAGTTCGTATTCACCCTGGGAACGGGGACGCAAAAAAACAAATGTTATCGAAGACATGCATAAGCACACAGTATCTGTGTGCGCGATAAGGGGCCGCTGCGGAGGGTGGGGGAAATCAGAGAGAGGCGCTCCTTCTCTCTGCCTTTAAATACGCACAATCTCTGGTCCACGTGACACCATGCTGAGGTCCACGTCCTATCGCACCGGCTCCTGTTCATTGTCTTCGTTCGGTGGTTTGATTCATCTTGAACGTATAGGGCACGGCGCTGCGCCGGCAGAGACGTACACACCTCGGCTGGTGGGGCCGAGTAGAGTGGTGGGGAAATAATGCTGACAGGCTCCGGTATGATGGGGCTGGAGGAAAAGGTGGAGAACTAGAAATTGAAAAGACAAAAATAGGACAATGGGAGGTGTGCACAAAAGCTTAAAGTCTCTTTCTATCATCGAGACGGAAAAGAAAGAGCTGACTCAAAATGTGTTTTTCAGATGTTTCCCCACACGGAGGGGAAAGAGAGGGGGGAGGGAGGGATTCTTCATTTGCATTTCATTTCAATATCTTGAAAGCCTTCCCTGTGCTAAGTTATGACTCGGTGCTCATAAATAATTAAATCATTATACTAATGACTTCAAATACTTCAAATAGATCCGTCTTCTCTGTGCTCCCTTTTAGAATTGTCGGAATGGATTCTAAATGTTTTGATGTGATTTTCTTCCTCTGAAGGGCCGGTATTTGGGGTGGTTATAACCAGACTTCAAAACAGGCGAATCGACAACAGACCTGCGCCAGCTACACAAGAAGCTCATTACTGGGAATAGGCAGCCAAGAGACAATATGACTCCTGAAACGCGCTTTTCAGACGCCATTTATTTCAGGTCTGCAGGGGGCTGTGATGCGAGTGGCTAAATGCCACGGCCATTATCAGTCGTGATGCTTCGCTGCCATCAACCGACTCATTCAAACACACATTTTTAAAGGAGAGATGCCTTTAAAACATCCTAGTATTTGCCTTCTTTAGATTGAAATTGTCGTTGCATGGCTCAACAGCTTGCTGATGGAGGGAAACAGCATATGCTGATGCTGTTCGATGCCAGAGAATTGAATTGAATGTCAGCACTAAATAATTGGATGCAAGTTTCCAAAATGTGGGAACTAAATTGAACGAGTCAGTAGTGGCGGAAAGAAAGAAAATAGATACCGTAGCTCCACATACCTTAGCCAAGGTAAACATACTGTTTTACTTTCCATCTTTCTTTTGGAGCTTTACTGATTTAACATTTTTGCAACTTTAGCCACACACTGCCAGAGCATATTGTCCCCATGGTAGTCTTTGTTCGCCTGAAACTGCACTTTCCACAGCGAACCCAGCTGCCATTGTGAGCTCTGCTCTCAATTGTCCAACTGCCCCGCGCAAAACATGTATTATTGTTTAAGGCCAATTTTCAGTAGAAACTAATTCTATGTGCTAAAAATAACTTGTTGGCACGATGCCTAATGCTAACCGTACAGGGTAACCCTTGCCCGGGCAGCGTCGACTGTCATGCCAAGTCTTGGAACCTCGGACAGAAAGCCCTGAAGGGGACGGCGAGGGACTTGCTCTCTAACATTGGTACCCTGGCAAGCCGGCACTGGCACAGGCAGAGAGGGGAGGGCCGAAGGGCCTGGAGAGCCACGGCCCCTGCCATTTTGCCCATCTGCTGTTTCAAGGCCTATAATAGCAGCGCAGCATATAAATGTGTGTCCATTGTGGTTCCCATTCAGCCGATTGCCTGTTTGTAATTCAGACACAGCTTGAAGTGCAGTGCAAGGCCGTAAATCGGTTGTACATTCACGGCCGAAAATGGTCACACTCAATTATGCATTTTGCAATTTCTTCTCTGTGAATATAAACAATGACATTTAGTGTGAGGCATAGTTTGATTTACATGTTCTTTCCCCCGCCAAACAAACGTTTGTTCATAGAGTAGCATGATATTCCGTCACATCAATATGAAATAGTTTCAGCAGTCGGTCAGCCATTTGGTGGGTTGGTCAATATCTAGTCACACCATCATCGCAAATAGCCCTCTAATTAGTAAGTCATTTTGAGTGATTGGGGTATGGAAACAAATCCTGCAATAAGTCTGCATTTGCTCGCATGTGCATTAAACAGTGGTGTCTGTCTGTCTGTCTGTGTGCGCTTGTGTGTGTGCAGAGCATCTGGACACCCACCAGTGAGTCCCTAGATCTGTTGCAGTACTTGGGCAAAATAATGGACTGAGATGAGGAGGAAATTTGCATTACATGAGTTGTTCATTAAATATTTATACGGGGATGTTTTATGGGACCGTAGCACGGCTGCTGTAGAGAGGACTTGTTGAGGGGGTTAGACGGCGGGAAGGGAACTGGGCTTACAAGGCTTTGCATCCACTTCCCCTCTTCAAGCTAATGCATTCTCTCAAAAACCTATTATGGTGTCTTGTTATGGCCGAAAAGGTACATTTGGCCCATAAATGAACAGTAAAATACAGAGAGCCCAGGTTCAGTCGTCCCTATCCCATTGGCCGGGAGTTGTTTTTCAATAGTAATTCTCACACACAGACACACACACGCTTTTGCATGGTGCTCAGTGAAGCAAATGCTCCCATTAAAGTAAATCATATCATGTAAGAGAACCTCTAAAGCGATGAATCAATGGTCTTTCAAACAGCCGTTAACCTGCGGACACGCTGTAAAATGTGGCGGCGGTGGACGTCCCTTAGCCTTTCGAGGCAGCCAGAGGGAACATCGCGGTGCACCATAAACCTGCAAGATAACTTGCCGAGACATTAGATCATCTATTAGTAGCTAATTAATGTGCTGTAATGCCACCGTTGGGGAGGGTATAGGTGGCCGCAGTGGGGATTACAATTCAACTAATAACAAATCATAGTGTAACACAAGTATGACGAGGCAAACGGGAGTGGTGAGTAAATGGCCAATCATAGCGAAGAAAAGGCTGGCAAAAGATTTAGATTTCTTAAATTCCTTTTACTACTCGCTTTCATAGCTCAAGCCACAAAGAAATTATCGCCACCTCCTGTGTGTCTTTTGTCTTATTAAAGGAAAGGTCACAAGATGAGACATTTAAGTTGGCCCCTACCAAATCTAGAGAGCGATACCTATTGGATGTTGGATTGTTATGGAGGGGAAAAGTTAGATCCTTACAGCAAGATGTGTATCACCAAACATCTTGCTACTTTCTACCCAGCAACAAAGTCTACCATTTCAAATAATTTCACTATGAGGGAGGGCAGCCCGAAGTTGAGGTCATTGTATGAAAGACCGTGTGCAAGGGCACATTTGTAACATTGAGCAAAAATGGTCAATTTCACAGTAAAGTGGGTACAAAATTGTTTTTAAACTGTTGGAACTTTGTTGGCTGCTGCAGTAAAGCAACTTCTTTTACCATCAGCTCCTGCATTCCCATCATCCTTTGCGCCTCATTGGCTTTCAAGGATCCCATAGGACAGCACAAGTGGCGGATTCTGCAAATGGCAAAGTTTGTGAATTTGCCAAGTCAGTGTTTGGTGTGAAGGGTAGGTGGGTAAATGATAAATAAGGAAAGATGACAGACCCCCCATCAAAACAATTTTCAGACACAGAAGGACATATTACATGACCATATACAAGAAACCTATATGAACACATAGGAAGGAACTATCGAGTAAAGTTATCATTAATGCCTTCAGCACAAAACTAAAATAAACACTCAGAAAACTTGTGTTCAGTATTTAATCTAGAAACATTTTAATTGCAGTTCAACAGAACTTTGCTGCATCAGTGTGTTCTCACACTTCAAACTACTTGCTTTTAGTACAGCTGCACTTGTTTCCAGTGTGAATTACTCAATTTGGAGGAAATTAAGTGATATAATGGATTAAAAGTCATTAACTTCCAAGGAACTGGTTAGCACAATTACACAATACAGAGCAGAAAATGTTTGAGCCCTGTATTAGAGAGCTTAGAAAAGAAAAAGGAAAAAAAAAATACAACTTTAATACGGCCAACATTTCCTTCTGCAATAATTATCTTTTCTGCACAGCCTCCAATATGTTATTTTCACCCGCGTGAGTGAGTGTGTGTGGCGCTGTGGCCTTCAGTAGCAGGTGCATTTTAACAAGCTAATCAACGTGCGTCCACCTGTTTTTAATTCGAGTGAGACTCTTTTTATTTTTTCCCCTGCTGTTTCGCAAGAGCTTGTGGGCAGCTGCTAAAGCCCGAGGATTACGCTTAGCAACTGAAAAACACATGCACTGCAGCGGCAAACCGCCTCGCACGTTAGAGCACGCACGCACGCACAAACAAATTATTTTGTTCTGCGTTTTGCCACAATCCAGCATGTCGAGGCGAAATTAGTTGAGCTGGGACTTCTGGGAAATGCTTTAATAGCTTTCTGTCAATAACTTCTACCTTGGTTGCTGAACACACACACACACACACACACACACACACACACACACATAGGATGTTTAGTAAAGTCAAAGAGTGTTTAGAAAAATAGTTTTCACTTTGATAAGATGTCATGCGTTATTATGTTTATCGTCGTTTTAACAGTGGACTGTCGCATTATGCATTTTTCCACATGAATTTAAATAGCCTAAATGAATACAGTGACAGCTATTGACATGAAGCTTTAATGGTATATAGGTGCATTTTGGAAAAATTCCAGGATTCACTACAGAAATCCTGGGGGGAAAAAAACCTAATGGAATGGATGGGTGGATGGATGGATGGATGATATCATACCATTCCACTTTAATGTCATCACATCGCGAGTGTGAGTGTTTAGCCGTGGGGCCGGTGCTCCGCACCTAAAGGACACCAAGAAGACCCTCCTGAGGAATTAATCCCGCCCCCTCCGCCGCGCCGTCCCTTCCTCTCGCCCGCGCTATTGATTCATTCATTACTTTTTCATTTGTCCCTCCACTCTGGCCGCAGTCCTCCTCTGCCCGTCCCGTTTGTATTATCTTAATGATGACAGACTTATGCATTGGCCGGGCACATGTAAAGTAATTACAAGGAAATGAACCTGCGGGGATGCACGGGCCATTGACCGCCATATTGACTTTGAATGCCACCGCCAGCAATTAAAGTTTAGCTGCCCGGCGTCCATACGGATCCTGGTATTTCTTTATCGCCCCAACACGCAAACAGACAGATTAGATGCAAAGTCATGAGCGAACAATGATTTAGCAGGATTTTCCCGACTAATGTAATTGCGCTCTCTAGGATTCAAAACACGGCGTCGTCCCCGGCGAGGCTCCACTTTGTTTTCAGTGGCTGAGCATGCGGCCCCTGTGCGCTTCTCAGAGTCGCAGAGCTCAACAGCTGTTTTGACATGCCTGCTTCAAACACTTCCGCCCCGCGGCCGGCAGCGAGACGCTGCCATCAGGGATATAATCCGTCTGTCGAGCCGTCTTCCAGTCACCGAGTGCTTGTCCGCTGGGGCGTTTCAGCGCCGAGGACGGCCAGTCCGCCGGCATGCCTGCTCTCCTCCTATCAGTTCCGGGTGGTATTGTTGATATTGACCCAGGACCGGAGGGAACAAATGTTCTGAAATGCAGGTCAAAAAAGGAGGAGCACCACACTTTTCTTTAAAAAAAAAAAACTCTGACTCAATGGAGAACCATTCATTGTTTCCGACTAGAAAAAAACAAGTTTGTAGCTTTGCGCAGCGGCTGCATTGCTCAGATTTGAAACTAATTTGTTGTGAATCCGTTTCCCCCAATTTGGCGTGGTGTGCACTGTGGAGCAAATAGCTTCTGTTCTAGCCGATCTGTGCAGTTCCACTTGCACGCACTGCCGCGTGTCTTGAGGGCAGCCGCCCAAAAAATGTTGTGCCATGATGTCCCACTGTGGTCCAGACACTCACCAGGATCTACTTGCATGCGCCTTTGCTTCCAATTTGCATCGACTCACCTTGGCTCAGGAAATTAATCAATGATACGACACAATTCATGAGCTATTGATTGTGAGAGATATTGTCTCCATTTGTTTTGATCTGTGAATTAATGAGACTTAATGCTAACTTTACCAGCTATTATTCATTTTTAAAGAGGACAGGATTAAACAGTAAACTTAATGAGGATGGAACATTTCACTGCTGCCACCTGCTGTTCACTGTTTACTAGCCGCAAACAGTAACAAAACAATTTGCTTTATGTGGAAATTAAGGGCAGCCAGTCATTTTTATGTTGTTTTTTTTAATGTACAAAAAAGGCAGAAAGTTTGACGGCTAAACAGATAACCGTGGATACTGCAGTAGCAACAGTTTAACAAAGCAATTTAAGCATTGAAAAACATGAAAACCGGACTGATGGCTTTTCTTAGCGGGCAGCGTGGTTTTTCTTTCTCCTGCTGTGGTATGAGCACCCTTAAACAAAGCAGTGCAGAGCTGCCAGTCACAAAGCGGAAGGTTCGTCCAATCACCTTCCAACTTTTGCCCACCTTTCTCTGACACTTCCTCGGATTTCCTCCCCTGTAAAGAAAGCTCCATCTGGCATATCGCGTTTGATATTGTAGTTGATGGCTAAAATTTGGAAGCATCTGTCACCCCCGAGAGCGCTGGATAGTGTAACCTTCAAAAAGTCATTTTAAGACATGCATGAAAAGGTTAGCAGTCAAACATTCAAGAGAAATTTATGCGCGGACAGTTTTTGTGACAGAATGAAATATGACAATGTTTGATCCTTTAGCCATTGTTGTAATCTTGACGAGCTAAAGATAAATAAATAACAGTAGGTTCTGAGCTGAAAACTCAGTAAAAATGTCAGGTTTTAAGTTCTGGGGTTTTACTCATGCTGTTTAATTCCTTGCTGCTAACAGCGTGACACTGAGAATCTGAGCTTTTGTTCCTCTTGCTTCACTTTTGGTTCTCTCTCTCTCTCTCTCTCTCGCTCTCTCTCGTCGTCTCTTCTCCTCCGCTACCTGCTGCTTGCCGCTGCTGCTCAGCCACTTCCACCTCATAATCTCTCTCACCTGCTCGACCCTCGGCTGCAAACTCATCTGCAATCAAGCCACTCGCTCCCTGCCAGATTGTTCTGGTTAGACTTTCAGACTGATGGTGACCCCGCCCCCCTCCCCTGACTGAGACGTTGCTTCGTTCCTTCGCCAAACAAGCTTCAGTCTCTGGCTTCCGGTCCTGAACACATCCAACTACTGGTTTCTGTCTGCCTCTGCCAGAAACATTACGGAGAGAGTTTTTCAAGCCTTGTTACCTACTGCAATATGCGCATCAATTTGATTCCCGAGTCTTAGCCCCAGAACTCCTACTAGTGCCTAATGTGCTGTAAAACAGTTTGATCTGGAAAATATTAAAGCACTCAAACTCAGGACGGGTGACAGGTTTACAGTTTTGTTCTTGGCAAAACCACTAATTTAAATCAGCTTGTATCCACCAATCCACCAAGATGTGGAATCTTTAGTATCAAAATATGGAAATTTAGTGTAAACCAACATGGGAGACAATAAGCAGGCAGAAATGTTTCTTCAGTCAACTCGCTACCTGTTTGGTTGTTGCTCTGTTCCTGGGAGCAGGATTCGGGGGAGGCAGTGACTCATAAGGTATAGCAGGTCACCCAGTAACTGAAGGGTTAACTGTTCGAACCCTGCTCCATCCATCCATCCCAGTCATCGCTGTTATTGCGTCCTTGGGCAAGACACTTTAACCGCATCGTCTTGTTTGAATGTGAGTGAATGTTCGGCGGTGGTCGGAGGACCTGCAGATTGGCAGCCACGCTTCCGTCATTCTGCCTGTGGCTACACATGTAGTTTACCACCACCAGTATGAATAAATAATGGTTACAATGTGAGCACTTTGAGTGAAAAACAGCAATATAAATCCAAACCATTTTTAGGAGTTTACAATGCAAATACGGAGCGTGTTCAACATTTACTATTTTTAATCCAGGGCCCCAGATTCTGAGACTCTGATATACCAGAAAGTTTCTTATCACACTTCACCCAAACTGAAAATCTGAAAAGTAATCTTAAATAAATAGTCTTTGGAACCTTTTTCTGTTGGCAGTGTTGGTGACGGTGGAATCCAGTACGTAGTATTTGGACTGATTATCAAGAGGCGCTCACATCTTCAAAGCCTTTTAAGGCACTGCGGGTAAACAATGTGCAACCTTTCCTCACAAGATCTTGACGCATTCCTGAAATATTTAAGTGTGAGGAAGTCATTGTAGGTCTGTAACCATATATGCAAACCTACCAAAAATAAATAAATACATCAATAAATAAAGTGGCTCTGCGCACCCGAGGACCATTTGTCACAAAGGCACTGACCTTGTTTGTTCTTCATTTGGACACCCACATCGTCTCGTCGTGTCCTTACGTGCCCAGATGATAAATGCTGCCTGCTGAACTTGCATTGCAGTTTTTTAACAGAGGAAAGCACCTGGTCGTAACATAGTTTATGTGCTTGTTGTTATAAAGAAGTGGCAGATGCCTTATAAAACTGTTCAAGACCGAAGCTCCTACTGTGTTTTTTTTCCTCCTCCGTTTGTGTCCCAGTCCTGCGTGGCGACAGGACATGACGTCTATTATCTACACAACACTGTTTTGTGCCGATCTCCCTTTTTGCAAGTGTGTCTCCGTGTGTCTCGGTGAGGTGTCGCGTTACACAAAGTCTCGCCGGGACTTCAAGCGAATGCTAAAAAGCATATTTTTCACAAGTACCCCCTCCAGCCTTTTCCATCCCTCTCATCTTGTGAGATTGATTCAGAGCAGTGGATTAGCGCCGGCTTGAATGTCAAACAAACAGGCTCATCGCTGCGGTGGCTGTAACAGGCCTCCCCAGTGTCCTGTGGAATCTGAGCACATATTGACTGAACACCTTTGTTGATGGGATTTTATGCCTTTACGACAACAGATCAGCTGTTATTTAACAACATGTCGCTCAACAATGATGTCACACATTCGGCTTTGCTAATGCTACATAATCAGTACCTCGCCTCAAGTGCGTTTGACTCCAAAATTCCAGGTTGTTGGATCAGTGTGAGTATTCTTCACCATCCTCAGCCACGGTACTCTTTCTGAGTGCGAACACCATCGAAAGAGGCGCAATGTGGGTGTCACCGATAGCCAACACAACTGCTCCTTGTCAGTTGAATGACGGGTCACCAATGATATAGTAATTGCTGCAACGCGGAGTTAATGTGGAATTATCTGTCACCAATGTTAACAGGATATTAATGTGGACATCATGTCGAGCTCACGCCAGAGTTTCATTAGTGTTGCAGATTTCCAATCATTCATAACGCTGTTAGGTTTGCACACTTTTGCCTCTGCAGGACGTAAATGTCAAAATCAATATTTGTAATTGTGGACTGTGGTGATGGAATCTGCCTGAGGGAAAAAAAAGAAGCTTTTTTCTTCTTTTTTTTTCCATTCCATTCAGGTTCACAGTGGAGAAAATTTCAAGCTCAATATTCTGACTAAACCATTCTCATTTGCCAGAGTCTTTGTATGATCCTGAGAGAATAAACTTGGATTATTATTATTATTTGTTCAACTCTGGATGAATTAACTCAAATTTCTTACAGTTTAAAAGCAAAGCTTTAGTTTACCAAATAAAGTGTTGTAAGTAACACGCCTACGGAGTGATCAAAGTGCCACTTACACACACACACACACAAACACACACACACACGAGTCTTACAGGGACTGTTGTTTGGTAAGTGATATGTCCCATGTCACAGTAGCTGGAATATTCATCGCATGTATCCATCACACTAATGTCTTTGACAGCACTGCTTCCTCTCCCTGGTCTTCCTCTGTGTCAACCAGGAGTTGTCACTTGTTCGCTTCCTGCCTCTGTCCCTGCAAAAGAACCTTTGTATTTATCGATTCCACATAATTATTTAGGACAAATTGTAGATGCAATCTTTCAGAGGTTGGTGAGATGGATGAGCAAGATTTTAAAATTCAAATATTAGCAGCTACCATGCATTGTTAGGTTTTTTCACTAATGACTCTAGTTCAGTGAACCTGAAAATCTCACATTTGGAGTGATTAAAGTGGAGATCTGGACTACAAATCATAACTATAAATTCTCACTGAAATGGGTCAAACGCTCCTCCAACATGACTTCCATTAGTCCTTTTCCTCCACTATTTATATTCTCTTGCTGTTATGCAGCCGAGATGTATTCGCTGAAATCGCCCTGCGCCGCACTGTACTTAACTCCTACATCCCCCATCCACTTATTATCCCATCCGTCCCCTTGATTACGAGGAGCGTGGTTTGCAGCATCAACCCTCTTTCTTTCGTCCTTCCCTCATATACTCCTCTGATGAAATATGGGAGCAAGCTTCTTTCATGTCTGAGGCACAAGCCAACCTGTACTTCACTGTTCTGCGTCTGTTCATTCAGTTCCATAGATGTATCGGATAACATTTTTGCTCCTAATCAGAACAGAAATACAGAAAAGGGACCTTTGCAATAAATGTCAACAGGCCCTGCAGGCACATGTTTCTAATTTGCCCTCAGTAGCATTTTTGGGGAGAATTTCTTTCCCTCTTTTCCTATCCCGCCACCCCCAATACCTTGCACTGTTACCGTTGTGAATTCCCCATTCATCATAATAACCACTGTTGAGTGTCCATTTATCAAATCCCAGATCCCAGTGCCTATACCATGGCAAGTTGAGCCATGGGGATTTACTCTCTAATGACTGTTATAAAGCCTTGTCGTGATGAGAAAAATTAGACAGCAAAAGCTGGAGAGGACAACTCGATGGCCAGCAAGCCCACACCTCTGTCACCGCTGCGGGAATTTCATAAAGCTCTCATAAACAGCTTTCCTAACTAGCAAGGCACAGCTTCTTGCCCCTTGATTGCAATTCACGCTCCAGTATCCAGTCAGTGGAGGAGGAAAAGAGTGTGAAAAACTGAACAAATCAGCATTTGTTCATATCCCTGCCGTCCATTTATTGTATGTCGAATTGGCCTCGCTTCTCAATATAGAATTCATAGATCTTTCCATGATATTCTAAGTTCATCATTTGTACTTGCAGTCGTCTCATTTATCCCTCCCGCTCCCGACTTCAGGCCGTGCGACTGTAATACATTAATCCACCGAGTCTCAGAAGTGTGTTTCGCCAAAACGTCCTCCCTGTTTGAGCTTTGCGCAACGTGAATTTGCCCCAAATTGTGATTAATTCAGCATCGTGGCCCAGTGGGGATATGGTTTTGATGAATTAACAAATCAGGTATGAATGTCTTCCACTTAATCACGCTGAGGGGTGAGATACTGGAGCGGCAGGGGCAGGCTGGGTGGCTGGATTAACAGTAATCTTTCTCCAAGGTGAAGAACCTTCGCAGGCAGATCCGTATAGAGTTTCCCAGGGAGAAGAAGTGGAAGAGGAATGCAAGATGAAAAGGTTTCGGTAATGAATTTTATTATAATTGCAAAGCACACATTTGCAGTGATGGGTGGCTTTAAGTGACGATGTAACGTTAGAAGTAAACCACAGGGCAAGGGAAACTTGTGCCAAGGAGGAGAAAGAGAATGATTTAGTGAAAGAGGATGAGAATAATGGCGTCAATACACAAAAAAGACTGAGTTTCTACAAGTCACAAGATGCTGGATTTACAAGGACGACGACAAATTAGTAATTTATTGAAAAAAGGCCAGCTGTTAGTCAGTGGCACTATAAATCAACACTAAGAAATGACTAATACTTCAGGCCGTTGTTTCCTAGAGTAGCTACCACAGCTTGTCTAGCAAATCAAACATAACTCAAGCCATATTTTCCCTTGGACTCCATTCCTTTGTGACAACTTGATCCTTGAATAAAGGAATTTTTTATCTGCTGATACCGCATTTAGTGCTGAGGACAAAACATCGATGTGGTGGACGGAGTCTCTCGTGTTTAAGTATGTCACTGTGTCCCCCCAATGTAAAAAGACCCCTTCCATCAGCCCTCCATTTCTTGCTCTTGTGATTGTCCATCTGTCCTTTGCCACAGAAAACACTTAAGCAGGCAATAGTGGATGGCGGAAGGTGGAGGGACACAGATGGGGAGCAGAATGACGAGCACTTGTTCAAAGTGCAAGCATTCTTGATCTGCCTCCTCCACACTCGCAGCTCTCCGCCGAGCTCCATGTGACTTGGGGCTGTGCGTGCACGGTGGCTGCGGACCCCGGTGTTAGCACGGCAACAGAAACTCTGATTACTCTGGGAGTGTGTGCACTCTCAGCTGGACCTGTGGCGCTGTGCATGCATCAATAAAACCCAGCTTTTGCAAATAGACTCGCCATACCGCCTGTCACCCTCGTGTGATTAACGGGCACATATATCCCCGACTGGATCCAGATCACATATTTGTTTATAATAATAATAATTATTTTTTTATTTTTTTATCATGCTGTTGGTTTAAGCTGCAAAATGAAGCTTGCACAGCTGCAGGGCCACTAAGATGTGCACACTGGCATCTAGTGTTTCCGTCATGCCAACCAGGAATAAAAAGACACTCCAACAATCTGTGAAACAATGGCTATCGCTGAAGGATTAGCCTGAATGCTGCCCTAGAATGGCAATTGAGTGACAACTCCTTGACATTTTTACATTTAAAGCAACAAAAAAAGAACATAAAAATTTCACTGGATGCTTTTCGTAAGTGGTCAGAATGGTTTACCTTGACTCCCCACTGGCTTTGGCAAGAGTCCAGGGCAGTGATTTACGGCTAGCGTCAATCTTCGTACCGTATGTCAAGCTGGTTCAACTATCGAACCCATGTGGTCCAATTGAATGTGAAAGACAGCTTTGATGTCTAATCACCAAGTTTCTACCCTGTGCTTTCCAGATGCTTTTTCTGGGTTCTTTACCAGTCGATGATATAAGATGGATCTAATAGATTTAGCAAAAGTACTATCTAAATATGAATGTATTTAATATGTATTACTCGTGTACATCTGCCGGTGTGGCCAGGCTTTGAGCTGACTTAATGTGTAATCATTCTGGTTGTGATGATTTAAAACTGTCGTGACAAATTAATGTCAAGCCTGAGACCAGTGTTTGGATTTACATTGACTTTATTTCTGCAGGAAAACCTGCAATAGCATGTTGAAATAATCTAATTGTGCCTGGTCTTGAAACTAACCTAATGTCCTCTGAAGTCTTTTGTTATTTGCTCAGCTTGTGTATATCTGACACATTCCCCATGTTTTATTTAACTGCTTGATACTTGATACGCCCTGGTGTCATTCACCAATATGCTTCCTTGTCTAATACAGATTTTCAGAGCAAGATTAAAATCCAGAAGAAATCCACAGAGAGCTGTTTCACTGAATTCTTTCAATCTGATTCTGTATTAAGTGGTATCAGGAGATGGGCCTGCTGGATTTGGCTTTCTTTCTTCCCGCTGTCTTCGGTCAGAATGAAAGTCGGGTGTGCTTTGCTGGCTGCTTGCCGTAGATACCTTTACTAATGCCTTCCTATCTCCCCTCACACAGTGGGTAGCTTATACTAGCCGTTATCTCTTTAAGAAACATGAGGTGCGCTGCGCAGGCTTAAAATACATACCGTGGATGCTCTCACGTTCGACACTTCAGGCACCTTATTTGGCGAAGTCCTCCCTAACCCACATACGACACGAGCTGTGAAAGGGAGCCAAGAGGTGAACACATAACTTTAATTTGGAAAATTTGCAAATGGACATACAGTTCCGGCACAAACTTTCTCCCTCCATAGCTTTCAGAGGACGCCTTGTAAAAGCATGTTTTCCTCTCCAAGAGATAGAGATATATGTAATATATGTAAAACCTTGACAGTTTCAAGATCAATCAGTCAATACTGTTCAGTGTGAAAAGGGAAGTAATGGTCCCCAGTGAGCAAAGGAACCCCTCCTGCGGCTTCATGCCATCACGCATGCTGTGAAGATAAAGCGCAGAAAAATCTCCCTATTAAAAAGATGCTGGTGGGACACACAGTGCATGTGAGGCAAATATATCAGTGAGGATGCAGCTGAGTTTCACAAACTCCAGTATCCATAAACTAACAGTGAAGCCTTTCAAGAGTTAACCATTCACTCGCTTTTTCTGTCGTTTCCTGTCCTGACCTTTTGCAACTGCCACTGTTTGGCTATCTTTTTCACAGCAAGGTAATAAATGTGGTATTAATTTAGTTAGTCTGTTGGAAGGAATGCATGCAAGAGGACTTATTATCCGGGGTCAAAGCATTTTATATCACAATCTGGAGCTTTACCAAAGTGTAAACATTACTTCTTTTTGGGAGGGTATTTCACAGTATCAGCTCAAAACCTGACGGGATCAGCGTTCTCTGAGCCACTCCATCTCTACACCGCGAGTTCGCAAATGAGGTGGCAAGCATGACCTCCTGCTGATTCTTGCTTGGCAGGATGGGGGATGTGGCTGAGAAGGAGCTAACCTCAGGGCAAAGTGAGACAAGCTGGAAGGAGGAGGTCTGCTGACCTGGAAGTGCTTGGCTGTCCCCCAGAGGACCTTGTGAGGACTCCACTGAGCAGAAACACGTTTTTGTTTGCCCCGTTACCTCTGCAGCTCAAGGCTAACAACGTAGGTACATAAGGGATTGTTGGGAAGTTGGTTAACTTTCCTGCTGTTGCCGAATCACACAGTTCGGTGGTTGAGGGCAAGTAACTCTCATAAATAAGATCATCACATGTATTAAGTCAGATCGTAGGTCAGATTTTCAGACGTCATGCTCAATGAAAACAAGCCATGAAGACACTTTAAAGTCAACAGTGAACGACAGAGCCCTGATGCTTGTTAGAAGACTTGTTAGAATTGTTTTTGCTGTGACTGAGACTGAGACTATTTTGTAATATATGTAAAATTGTGAATGCCAGCATGACTGACTTATTGTATTACAAATGTTACAATGGAAAAAAAGTGTGAAGATTATTTAAATGCAAAGGCCAAAAGAGGAGAAACTACTGCCCAGAATAAAGAGGAAATCTGTGCTTGTGATGATCTGAGTTTTTAATGCCAAAACTGATGTGAGAAGTTGGATTTTCTATTGTGAAAGCTCATAATTTAGGGTTTTAAAAAGACAACTGTAGAAACACTAAAGAAACACGTTATTTTATTTTATTTTTTTTTAGCGTTAGTTTCCTTTTTGTTTCAGTACTTTGAATAATGACTTGGTGTGCTTTGTATTTTTGTATGGTCCTATCACTCTTTGTTCAATATCACATAAGCCTGGCCATGGTTAATATCAGTTTGATGAGCTAATGCTAGCAATGCTAAAACCTATGCTGCATTTAATTAGTTATAATCAACCTAACTTATGTGATCCCTTAAACTGTACTTGCACGGTTGATTCTTTCAGACTTCGAGATTTGACCGCAGATGTAAAGTGCGTTATAAAATGAAATGAACTAAAATCTATTATTATTATTATTATTATTATTATTATTATCATTATTATTATTACGTCTTGATTTATTGATAATGATTCAAGTTAAAAATGTTAGCATTTTTGTGATTTACCACAAAGGTGTGAAACCTTCTTCCTGTGTAAATCAAGCCAGGGCATCTCATTTTCATAGCCATGTATCAAGCCCGATAGTGATCTTCAGTAGCTGTTCACGGCCAACGGACAAAACTTTGACGAGCGTGCTAAAACAATAGAGAGCACAATGCCTCTGTGCACAATAAGTCAGTTGGCAGTTTGTAGGGTGCCTGGGATCGACATTAGGCCTGCAACAAAAGGGCAGGAAGTCCAGCAGTGCAGCAGCTTAACAGCTCCACAAAGACCTGAACATTTTGGGCGAGGAGGCAGAAGATCAATGGCGTAAAATAGGAGAGAATTAACAATGGCCCCCAGCACAAGAGAAGGACAGTCCGCTTTGACCTGGTGTATGTTGAGACGACAAGCTTCACCCGAACTGCCTGATAATGGTTCCAGTGCAGTGAGGCAGGGGCCAAACTAGCGAGGCTGTGTAGTAACTGCTCCCGCGGCGAGGAGTAAAGCCATTGTGGACAAAAAATGTGGTTTTTCGTGTAGGGGAGATTCTTAGCAAGTTAAAACAATGTTATTACTGATTTATGATTCATGATTTTGTGATGAAGGATTTTTTTTCTCCAATATTTCAAAAAATGAAAACCACAAACTTAATCACTCGTCCCTGATCCCTCACGCATCCCTTTCTCTGACTTTTTCTACCTTTGCTCTATCCTTTATTTATTTTTTTACCTCCTTCATTAGATTAACATTGATATTCATTAACACCTGATCTAGCCTGTGTGCTTGTGCATCGAACTTGGCGCTGTGCCCTCATTGGAAATCAATGGTATTTTCCCTCATCCTAGCAGGGAGGGCCCGCATCCATTTGCCTTTGCTCACAGAGGTAGCAGGAGTCATTAACGGGCCAGTAAAGGGAGTGTATGAACAGCAATGCCTGAGTAAATGCTGTGACCGTGGATCTTAAAGACGCCTCAAACATCGGCGTCACACGATGAGTGAGTTGAAAGATGAGGAATTTGTGGAATGGGGAAGAAGAAGAAGTGGTGGGGTGACTGAGAGAGAACGAGAGAGAAAGAAAGAGAGAGAGAGACATCAACATCTATCACCTCTCCTCTTTTCCATTACTGATCCAAGAGTGAAGGATGATGACGAGTTGGCCAATTTCCCCAAACTCCCAGTGGATGCCCTTGAAAGTGACAAATTGTCAGGTTAATTGTGTTGGGGTCACGGCCATTCCGAGGGAATGAGCCACTTTATTTGGAGCAAAAATCCATAAAGCCACTTCATTTCCACTCGGCGCTGTCCTCTGTTCCAATCCAGTGAGGGATGGTGCCCGGTCCTCATGGGAAGCATTCTCAAGCATTCCGAACGCCTACAGTACGTACAGTATTTGTTGTGGTGGCGAGCCAAGCCATCATGTTAATTCTTTGCATTGTGGAGCCATGATGAGAACATTTTCATAACATGGCGTGAACAGAGAACCCTACGAAGGGCCGTCACCCTGACATGTGTCCTGTTTGAAGCATCCAGCAATTTTTGACAAGACAAATAAACCCACATCTCAACAAGTATGTGCAGAGCGGAGCTGGGCCAGAAACATGGCACGCCTGGCCGAAAGTGCCATCCCGTTTTGGACCTGTCGCGACTGTTGATATGATCCACAGGCGAACGGAGATACTTTATTTTGAAGGCAGAGGCAGTCGGACAGCGGTCTGTGTATCTGACGCAGAGCCAGCCTCAGCATCCCTGCAATACTGAGATTAGGGGAGAGAGAGGAGGCCTTTACATAACTGGCTCTCCCTGTGGCACAACTGTGAAGGGCCCTGAGGAAATGCAAGCGGGATAGGGTTCTGGCCCAGTACACGGATGAGGATGGCAGGGAATTTCCTGACATAACCTGGTGCAGAGGAGGAAAAAGGGAGAGTGAGCTCCCATTGTGTCTCCAACCAAAAGAGAGATTTGTATGAGGAGGTGCACCATCCGCAAGGAGTCTTTAATAGGCTGTTGAGCACCAACAGGCCTCGTCTCTTCGCTATGCATGTGTACCCCCACCCACCACCACCACCCCAGCCTGTTCTCCCTGCTCTCTCCCCTTTCTTTTGATTTATCTAGCTCAGTTTCTCTGGGAGCAGCAAGGCGGGAGGAGCGTCAGAGTCAGTGCGAAGTCGGAACTGGAGCCAGGTGTTCAGGTGGGACGCGGCAGGGCCCCGGGGTTAGGCTGAGAGGTGATGGGAAGCACACTAGAGTGTGTGACAAAAGGATGAGCTTCACTGCTAATGACTCCCGCAGGGGGGACCAGCTGCCGGCTTTGCAACGGCTCACTCATGTACCCGCTATACCCGGTAGGATTGACTCAACAGGGAAAAAAAAAGAAAATAAGAAAGTACAGTAAGTACAATCAACTCAGGAATTTGATGCCAGGAGAAAGAAAAAAAAACACCCAAACGCACTGACTCAGCAAAACATTATTGGTCTTCGTACCGTTTAGTGCAGCTGCCTTTGTTGGAACGTTGCATCGACCCAAACTTCAGAACCACCCACTGCCTTGACATGATGTTAGCTTAGCCTTGCTCTTCTACTTCTGCGAAATTAAGTCAAAATGTTTTTTTTTTTCTTTTTCTTTTTTTTTTTTACATTTCACACTCACTTATTTGGGCAGAGAATTATATCCTTGATATTGACACAGCTTGCCCGGCTGGTCTGTTTCTTCCTTTTCACCGCCTCTGACGACACCTAATGTGGACTCTGGGCTCCTCTGCCACTATTGCAAATATATGCAGACTGCCGGACCAGCCAGCTTCTCACAGCCAGGCAACTGGTGTTAATGGTAGCATGTCAAGCTGGCAATCATTGTTACATGGTTCTGTTACTGTCCGCCATGCTGTGTCAATTGCAGGGGTGCCAGTCTCAGTGAATCAAGAAATTATTATACAGAGACAGAAAAATCTGTAGTTGCCCTGCGTTAGGATTACAGGATTATCATACATCCAGCTTGTCGGGTCTGTCTACTACCAGAAAGGCCCCAGATATGTAAAAGAATACCTTGAGCCACACTAATGCATCAAAAGCAGTTATCTCTCTTTAAAGATCGCTTGAATCTTTCGCCTGGCCCAACACTGTCCTCAATTTGCTGACTAGTGTCCTGAGACATAAAGGAGAGATGATTATGAATATGAATGAACACAACCAAGTGTCACAGTTTTTTTGTTTTTTTTGCTGTTGTATCCTTTCTCATTTTGGCTATTGCAATTAAAGGGAGATTTCAGCACAGTAAAACAGAATCAATAATACATTGGACAGTCATTTGCGTGGTGGCGAGGGACTTTGAACAACTCCCCCCGATGCTTGAAGAAAGAGAAGCTTTACTCTCTGGTAATGCGTGTGAGCCCTCTAGTGTTAAGCCGCCTACTTTCATGTGTTTGAAGAGGAACTAAACGTAGGGCCTCAGTGATTAAAGCTTTGTCTGTGTTCTGCATTACACCGGGTGACAGGCTTAGTGCTCTGCACATTTTAGCTGAACGGCTGAACTACCTTTAACTGAAATATCTGTTCTTAAAATAGAATTTTCCCTGACTCTAAAACAGTACATTGGACACCAAGGTGGGTGTTCGGACAGGGAAAGTCTGTGGGTGCTTTGAACGCACGTCAAAGAAAAAGCCTCCTCGCGTTTTATTTTACGTTCAAATAAATCCATCCAAAAAAAAAACTTGACTTCCAAGTCATGGTTGTCTCCATAAAATAACAAAAATTTTAATACACTCAACAAAAAAGGTGCCTTAAGTTGCGTGGTCAAAACGCTTTGTTTCCCACACCTGTCCAACATTACCCTGACTGTCGCTCCGCCCCCAGTGCTATACTTAAATAGACACACCGATGTAAAGAAGCTCTATAACCAAGTTAGCAAATAAATAAAAATAAAATAAGCAAAATGATATAATATGACTTGTGTGCATTAAGAAAAATGTAAATTTAAATACTTAAATGGCTACAACAGTGGGAAACAGGACATTTAATAATAGCGTGACATCCATGGTATTCAACATACAAATTGCCTTTTAAGGTGACGTTTGCCCACCAGCCCAAGTCCACTGGAGGCAGGATTTCCTCCTCCTTAGATGCCGTGAAAAGCTTTGAAGGCCTGGACTTTATCTGGTGACTAATGTGACAATAAGTAGATGTGACATTTTAAAAGAGGCCTTGAATTCCCGGCATTGATCAAATGCAGGCTGACAAGCATCATAGCTCGGTTAATGGCTTTCTCAATAGGACCTTCCAGTGGCTGACACAAAGACCGTCCGTACGTCACGACGGTCGCCATGGATTTCACTGCATATTCACTTGCATCTGCAATAAATGGCCTTAATTTCTATTTGCTGCAGTGTCAGCTTGAGGTAAGCATACTTGAACTCAGCCTCCACACAGAGTAATCTGTTCAATTTGTTTCATTTTAAGGGTTTGACTGTTCAGGTCTTTCGATCTGTACGTTCCAACCCTGTGGAATGTGTTACATTTCTGGGTGCATCTGAAATGAATTGTGTTTCCTGTATTTCTTGAGCCACGGTGTCAACGTGGCTCAAGGAACGTGGCTCAGGAACTAGGAAGCCACGGTGTCAACGACACCGTGGCTTCCTAGTTCCTGGGGTGCATGGAGATCAAGTGTTGAGATTCAAGACTGCTGTAGTCAGGGTGTCACTGTCACCTTTGGCAGACGCCTAGTATTGAAGGTATCAGGACTGATCCTGAAGGTAGCCTGAAGCAAGTGAGTGGAACTTCTACCCGAGGAGGTTTTCTCCTGACTGCTGAAACCAAAGAAACGTGAAAATAAGCAGGTTTACTCTTCATTTTGCAGCATCAGTTAGTTTTTATTAGCCGTCGGTGCCTCGGGAGCTGTGGATATATAGATACATAGGTGGACATGTCGGCATTCAGAGAAACAGATCACCATCTGTGCTTGCAGACATGCGTCCTTTTCCATTTCTTTGTAGATGCATTCAGTGTTCCAGTATCTGTTTTGTGTATCAGTTGACATATATGCACACACATTTACAGTAAGCGGATATAAACTTGTGCGAGAGTACGTGCGCAAGGGATACAATGGGGTATAGACTCCACCTGGCATCAGTGTTTGCGCGAGTTTCATTCCCGCATAAGTTTTAAGAACATCAAGGTAATTGATGTCCTGGACAAAAGGTTGGACCGAAGGGCAGGCTGGGAAGGCGCGGCAAAAGGGATGGTCTCACCTCTGAATGTCTCCACTGCTGACACGCATATCAATCACTGTGACTAAAGAGCACGTTTGACTGATTTAGTCGCCTTCTTTGAAGTGGACTTTTTATTACAGCAGGAGAGGCTCGATGTGCAGATCCTGTGATTTATGAAATTACCGTAAAACATAATTCTCTTCCCAGCAAAGAAGAAAGAAAAAAAACTAGCAGAGACTACGTTTATGTTTATTGGGCGCTAACATGACAACAGAGCCACAGGGTTTTCTGATATCTGGGCGAGGGCATTTGCTCCGTGCACGCTCTCGCTCCGCCCCTGAGTGTGTCTAGTTTTTAAAAAGTACTGTGGCTGCCGATGTAGCTTCCTTCCTGTTTTTTCTTTCTTTCTGTCACGACTCAACCCTGCCAGGAGAGACCACCACTTTCTCCTGAAAAGGACACTGGTTAGACCAGTCGTGGTTCTTACAAGGTCGCTCAAGTGTTATTTTGGTTAGTCCTGCTTTTTTTTTCTGAGTTTCTCTTGTGGCGCTAAAATCCGGTGCCGTTTGGACTGAACTGAGGAATCTGCCACCCGACCACATGCAGTGCGGCGCCCGAGGCTCCTTCTCGGATAAGTCCAGAGACAAACAAGACATTATGCGTGCGCCGCATAAAGACAAAAAGTACAGTGGGAAAAAGAAAAGAAAACAGATGGTGCGTGGAAGTGTCGAAGCACCAAAATGACCCCCTTACTGTTTACAAGAGCCAGATTCTCCGATGCTCCGCGATGCACCCGAGTGCGAAGAGTCTCACGTGGGCTTTCGGACATTGAGTGAGCTGCTTCCGTCGAGCCGAGCGAGTTTCGTCTACGTTTTGTCAGGCCAGACCGCCGGCCTGTGAAAGTGCTGTCCTTGGAGTCGGTTGGTTTATGCTGCCCACGCTGTTCCCTGGCGAGACCGGCGCTCCTCTCTGCTTCGCTGGGCCACCGCTGGCAGCAGGACTGTTTCTTGCACTCTCGGGATGCAGGGTGGGACATCACAGTCTTCGACTCCCAACTCCCGCGAGGAAAGTCACTCCAGGATTAATGAGAGCTGTGAGGTCTGCCGGCTACTTGCTCGGTCCTCCGAAACTGGGACCACTTCAAGAAGTGAAGTTGCTCTCTGAGGTTTTTGATTAAGACTTAAAAAGAATGAAAGCTTAAAAAAAAAATAAGAGCCTGTTGCCTTGTTTATTTTTGATAAATATGCAGCTTTGTAGATTCAGGTCATGCAAGAACCACCATGAAAAAATTAGTTGGACCTTTGACTTTCATGAAAATTGTCTTTTTTAACCAACTAGAGGCGCATTTAGTCTTGTCTGGACGCTGACATCCAAGTCTGTGGTCAGAAATGGAATAAATATAAATGGAATGGCAGGAGGAAGTGCAAGTTGACATTTACTGTGATTACCTTTTTTTGTTGTGGCAAATGCATTTCTGTCATCCTGCTGTTCCACCGTCTTTGACTCATCCTTCTATGCAGCCTCCTAAATGTCCCCACTGCATACAGATGACCTTGACCTTTAGCGTCTCTGCATTAAATACGACAACTAGGAAGCAAAACAAAGAAGGGGATTTACTGAAGAACTTAGTTGCAGTAAAATATATATATTAGAACCCTGTGGATATGAATGTGGCTGTTGGTGCCATTAAATCGTAAATGTGTTTCATCACAATATTGTTTGTGCATATTCTGCTTTCAAGCATGATTAAAAATATTTAGTCTGTTCTCCATCTAAATGCCAAATCAGTCAAACAAAAGCACACCTGGCATTTCTTATTTGTAAACAGATTTCCTATTTTGGAAATTTTGATGGATCAAATATTGCACATTGTATCAGCAGACTTCTCGATCATCCAATGGATGATTTGCTGCATGGAAGAACCTGCTCAGCAGTGCAACTGAAATAAAGGATGATTGTCACAAATAGAACACAAAACCTTGGTTTGAATCAAATGTTCTTGTTTTTCTAAAACAAATAAAAAATAATTGGTCTTGTGTGAGGATCATTCCAGCAAAAGTGCACATAGAGTGCTACACAGAAACCCACAACTCACAAAACCTTTGGGATATTTGACATGACGTAGCTGGAGGCAATACTACGTGTCAAACTGCTGTTGTACAATCGTACAAATATCTTGGGTTTTTGTTGACGGAGGTGAACTGTGAGGTCATGTCCGGATGTGTCGGCAACATTTTCTCTTAGGACATTGGCCAAGCCACGTTGTCACCATTCTATTGTGCTTTTATTGGAGGCTAGAGTTTATGGTCTGGTTAACTGATCCCTTTTATAGCAAGTTTTGATGGTCTGTCTTTACGGGAAAGACACAAACTGTAAGAGGTTCCAGTTAGCAGATTGGTGATTCGCAGCTGAGCCTGAAGTCCTTGTACAATAATAGCAGTGGCTTGTGTGAGTTTCCAATTGAAAACATCTATGAAGAAGTGAAATGGCTTTAATATTGGTCATTTCAAATGCCCACAATGGGAAACTGATTTCTGACCTGTCCAGATATGGCTTTGCTGTCATCTGAACCCCTCGTCGTCAGGCATGTGGATCAATGGGTGCGATTAATATAGAATAAATATTAATGAAATTGTTATCCATTAGTCAATGTCTTTACCATTGAGCTTGTGTACTCATGAGTACCAATACGCAGCTTTGTGAGTGATTTAAAAGTGTGTTTTTTTTCAGCTGTACTGTGTGTGTGTGTCAGTTGTGAGGCACCACTGCAGCCAGTCTTGGTCCGCTCTGGACACATTCAGAGTTCCCCTCCATCAAGGGCATAATGGTGCGATCCGTCTGCCGGTAATGCCGGTGTGATCTGCAGGTCGGGCAGCCTGGCGCCAGAGCAGAGCAGCCTCTCTCATGGCCCATTACGGTCGACTTAATGACCGCGGTGACGACCCAAACTCGTGGGCCGGGCTGCCCTTACTTTGCCTGTTTTTTAAATAACATGACAGCACTTCAGCACTGCCCAATATCATGTCTGGGCTGGAACATGGTAGTGTTGGTTCAGACTATCATCCTAGAAGGAATTATGATATTTTACTTACGAGTTCTTTTATATATAAAGATATTGTTGTGATCTTCTGACTTGTTTTGACATTGAGTAAAACATCTACATTATGCACAGCAATATGAAGAAAAATACCAAACCTCGACATGTTGTTCTGTGTTATATTTATTAATATATCATTCATTCATCTTCTATACCCGCTTATTCCTATTCAGGGTCACGGGGGTCTGCTGGAGCCTCTCCCAGCTGTCTTAGGGTGAAGGCAGGGTGACACCCTGGACAAATCGCTAGTTCATCGCAGGGCTTATTAATATATATATATATATAATTGCTAAATTCACTTGATATTTGTTTTGATATTATTATCTTTCTCAGTAAACTCTAGAGAATCTGGGTGATTGTTCCATTTTTCACAGTGTGTGCTAAAACACGCACGTTTGTGATGTCAACAAGACGGTACTGACATATCACAGATGCCTGAAATGATGAAAAAAAATGTTATTTCCAGACTTGCAGTGTCACTTCTTCTCTGCACATGGCCACTATCACATGCTTAAACAGTGTCACTGCCATCGCTGCTCCCTGTTATGATGCCCCAGTTATCTGTGTGTGCGTGTGTGTGGACGCACGCACATTGTCTGTTATCGATTTCTGTGAATGCTCATTGCCCAGGCACTTTTTGTGCCAAAAGCGATGCGATATCCAGCAATTATATCGCGCTCAAAGAGACACGGCTGTTGTAGAGATGACTGGTTTTTTTCTTGTATAAACAACATCCACCATTGAATCAAATGCTATGTTGCATTTCAAGCCAAATTTAGATGCTGCGCATCATTAAACAGGCACAAAACGCCATCCAGAGATGAAAATCAAACACCCCGATCCACTGGAATAACTGATTCGCTCAATATTTAATTGGAATTATGATAACATCTTCCTGCACGCTGACGGACATGAGCTACTTGTTAATGAAATCTGGCTTTTCTGTTTAGCCACTTCCTTTGCAAATTGTGTTTTCGGAGTGGGCAGCGGCAGCAAAGGAATCCTAAAATATGCCTTTTTTTTGGCTCTTTCTTGCCCAGGACCAATTTCCTTCCCTCTTTATCTCCCTGCCCCGCTTCTCCTCTGATTCACGGGCTGTTAGGATGTGTGGCCGTGCTGAAACGGTGACGGCGAATGACTGATGATCTTTCTGAATGAGTAATACAATCAGAGCCACGGGGCAGAGCAGGGGAGGGAGAGATGGAGTGATTTGCCGGAGATATGAGGGCTGAATCTGGGCGTCTTAATTTAGAAGGGGCCATAATTAAAAATCTGTTTGCCAGTTTCTACCCCCCTCTCCCTTCTTGGCAGTCCCGCCTCCCCTTGACAATTAAAGATTTAATCACCATCTGCAAAAAAAAAGAGGATGGGATGAGGGAAATGAAAGTATGTCACAGCTGATACTCTGAATGGAAGATGATTCTGCAGAGGGACATCAGTCAGAAGACTCTGACTCTGTTTATCAGCTGTCCACTCACATCCAAAGGCAAATTACTTTTACTGCCGTCGGTCTTGTGCTCATCAATACCGACGTATCGATACGAATGATATCAGACGTGTCCAATATCAGATTATCATAATAACGGACAGCACTTTATTAGGAAGACTGATTCAGATGTGTGTCACTGAGCAGGCTACTTGTTCCTAGAGGATATTCATGCATTTTATACATATTATTACTGGTTCACCTCCAATAGCTGGGAAAATATTTGGAAAAAAAATCATTGATTTACTGCTGTTGTGTAGCTATAGTTTGAAAAAAACATAAAAAAAAAAAACGTTCTCTTAACATATTTTGCGTTTGCAAAAATTATTTGTGTGTATACAGTATATTAGTGGTGATTGGAATGAGAAAAAAAATCCCTTCCCAACATAATAAAGTTATATTAGCCAGCAGGGGACTTTGGTGACATTTTTCCTCTAAAGAAATCCTGCAGCAGCACGTTGTGTCAGTCCGACCAACTAATCTGCACCCGAGCTCAGACGACTTGCGCGGACAGGCGGAATAACAAATCTGCCTCTGTAGATTCTCTCTGGGAACGCGGCGTTCTACATCCGGCGCCAAGTTTGTTTGTTTTATGCATTCGCTGTCTCCGCATCTAGACGCCAGCAGACCGCACAACTTTTTGAGCGTTGTATCTCACCGACGCAGCGTCTCGTGTCTTTTGTTTCTTTCCTTTTTTTCAGTTCCCTGTGTGCTCCCCACAAACAGAATTATCATACCAGACAAAAATAGCAGCGAAAAGAGGAAAAGAGTGTCTTTTGGCCATGTAACAGGATGAAAAATTTAGAGTGTATTTTTCTGAATCTCTCTTGTATTATGTGTATTTATGTCTATTTGTTTGCGTGATATTCTTGCACATACTGGGTATTGTGTGTGAATTTTGTCTGCATTCATATCAGGGACCATGTTGAGATGCCTTTTTAGATTTCACATGGACTTTTGCCCATCTGTGTGCTTGCCGTATGTATTCTGTCCTCATAGCCTGCATTGGGTGTCATGTATTGACATTTTGATTTGATTTTGTGCCTTGTGCAGTGCACAACACATGGTGTTTTATTACACATGTATTGGCTCAGTACAGACTGATTGCTCCAGATACATGTGCGCGGTTCCTATTTTTATGCCTCCTGTTTGCGCACACATTTCTAACATCACTGTGACTGACGACAGTTGGTGTCATGCGATTGCATCATGCAACAGCATCATGTGACTGGCATGTAAGGTGGCGTTTGGCTTCGTGTTTGTTGCCCGAAAGGGCGTGTTCGAAAGACAGTGGTATGTTTCGGTAGCGTAGTGCAGAAGACCCCTCATTGGTCTGTTTACCTGAATTTCAGCACTGAACAATACTCTGGACAGAGAGCGTTTTAGTGAAATTCAAGCATTTAGAAGGCAAAGGGACTAAATTTGCCATCATCACACTGAAATTAGGCCTTATTCATTGGTCATATTCTTTTTTTTATGAAGATATGTACATCAGAAATCTAACACCTTGTAGTCCCTTACACATATTAAGTTACACACATTTGGGGGGGGAAAAAAAGGTACAAGAGTGTGGTGGCAGGGCTCCAATGCACTGATCATTTTCATCCTCTGCACAGAAACATTTACTAATTAGAGCCCAGTCTTGGTTCAGGGTGACTCTGCAGGAAAATAAGTCAAATTCTGTTATCAGGCAACTGGAATGAAGCTATTAGAATCAGAGAGGAGATATTGGATAAAATCGATGATGTGATGCTTTCAGATTTTTTTTTTTCCAAATTCCAGTCTAGCCAAAGTCACTGTACAAGTATGACTTTGCGTCTCAGACCTACCATGGCATGTAATTAAGTCACAAAGTGAAACTGTCTGGAGTTATCTAACGAGGTAGCCATGAGACAGCCACATATCGCGAATTACAGCTCAATCTGTTTCCTTGCCAAGTCTTATCGGGCACAGGGACCTGCTCTAAAGGAGAGGGAGCTTTAGTTTCCACATCAGGCCAGTCCTTAATGGAATTGATGGCTCTGGATCAGGCCAGGCCCAACAGAGGAGGGGGAGGTGCTGATGGTCTGGAGCTGCGTCGACTCAGAGGAGCTGTGGCAGAAAAAGTCGCTGGAAATGTCCTCAACCACTTTTGCTGGGGTCGGTTGCATCAGTTTCAGAGCGGAGTACCGCTAAATTATACCGGCCACTTTATTGGGTAAAATGTTCAATTGCTTATTAGCTAATCAGCCAATAACATGGCAGCAACCCAATGCATTTAGTCATACAGACATGCTGCAGATGACTTGCTGAAGGTCAAAGTCAGCATCAGAATGGGGAAGAAAGTAAACATGGTTGTTGGTGCCAGATGGGCCTGCGCCTCTGAGTGCTTCACAAACTACTGGGATTTTTAGATTAGAGATTATCTGTTCTGGCCCCCATTGAAAAAAGTTTGGACACCCCGCCTCTCTTACTCAGAAGGGTCCCCAAAAAGAGAAAATATCCATTTAGCGACAGTTATGTGGAGGAAAACGCCTTGTCGTTGATTGGGGTCAGAGGTCAACTATGGACAACATAGAGCTGCAACAGGAAGTAAAATTACCACTGGTTTCAGAGCAGAATAGCATCTCTGAACTCACAGCACATTTGTCAGGCACTTTATTAGGTAGGTAGGTAGGTAGGTAGATACTTTATTCATCCCCTCAGGGAAATTCTATGTACCCCATAGCTCAAAAGTACACACAATACAAACACCATAAAAAGACTGATAATACATACCACCATAAAAAAAACAACAGCAGCCATTCAATCAATAAAAAGCTGGTAACAGTGTGAGCCAGATGATGTGTAAAGTGCATAATGTTTATACATAATAGTCCGTACTAAGACATGAATAAAAAAGGGCTAAAAAGAGTCAGTCGTTGGCCACAGGAAAAGGAAAACTGCAAGAAGGACAGGGGAGGGGGGGACAGTGGGAGTGAGGGGAAAAGGTAAGGGACAAGCACCATAGCCCAGGTCAGCGGCCCCTGTCCACCCCTGAACTGTTTAACAGTCTGATAGCCGAAGGGACCAAGGACCACCTGTGGCGCTCAGTCCTCGAGTGCAGCACAGCTAGCCACCTGCTGTGACTCCTTCTCTGCTCCATCAGGGTGTGGTGGAGGGGGTGGTTGGGATTGTCCAAGATGTCAGCGGGCTTGGCCCACATCCGCCTCTCCACCACCCTCAGTGAGTCCAAGCACCTTCACAGCACTGAGCTGGCTTTCTGGATCCGCTTATCAAGCCTCCTGGTGTCCCTCTCTGTCACACTGCCTCCTCAGCAGTCGGCAACAAAAGATGGTACTCGCCACCACCGACTGGTAGAACATGTGCAGCATCTCCCCAGAGACATTGAAGGACCTGGGCCTCCTCAAGAAGAAGAGCCTGCTCTGTCCCTTCCTGTAAACTGCATCACTGTTCACAGACCAGTCAAGCTCGCATAGGTTCCTGGTACAGGCGAGAGGTATCTAATAAAGTGGACAGTGAGTGAACGTGGCTTGTCAATCTTAATTTTAATGGTTCATAGATTGTTTTGTTTCATGCTGGCCCAGTCAAGCAAAAAAAAATTTGCAGTGGCTCAAAGGAATAGTTCTTCCCTGACTGTATTATTTGTCACATGCAAATTTCTGAAACACCTCTGTATTATTTCACATTCAGCAACGTTGGTTACGACTAGGCAGGAAGTTATCTTGCCCTTGTGCAACCATTCACTTTTTAAAATTATCCCCATGTATTTTGCTTATTCGAAGGAGACGGCTACAGTGCCCGCTCCTCTTTCATGCCTCAAAAATGCTTCTTGGGTGAACAAATTTCACCCCCGCTTGGCGTTGACTTCCAGTCAGTGATTACATAAACCCTGTTATATGTGCGCTTACACCTTGGGTTCCAATATCCCAGTAATCTGCTGCAGCATAATCCATTGCTGCAGTTGCTCACCTCCTCTGAAGTAGAAAACCAATTTGCTTAAATGAATCACTAGCGGTGAGCCGGCACTGGAAAAAAAGAAAGAAAAAAAAAAACAGTTTCCAAAACGCAATCTTACTGCAACTCAACATGGCAACTGCATGTATAGATGAGTAATTTAAGGTTGACTGATGGAAACATAATACTTCCTGCATGTGCAACAATATTCACCATTTGGAAAGAAAAGAGGGTAGTTGTTAACATCTGAAGTACAGTAAATCAAATCAAACTTTATTTATACATCAGTTTTTAAACATATAGCTTTAAAGAAACATGCCCCTCCCACCTTCCATATGAATGTCCCTTTTTGTTTTAGTTTGCTGTGTCGTCACCACCCAAGTCTGACTGTCCACTGGGATGCGAGCGTCACGGTTTGTTTGTGCACGTGAGTGGGGTGACTCTCCTGGGTTTCCGTCCCCATCCAACCTGCTCCTGCTAGATGTAGATGGCCTCAGCCCTGAACATCATCATGTGAGTGTGGTGTTGTCAGCCCTCCCTGCTTTTGTTTTGACCAGTCTCTTCCCCTTGTTTGAATCGTTGGCCCCTTTTATTTTGAAGATCCTTTCCCCTTTTTGAGTTTGAGAATTGGATTTGCCCATTTGTTTTGATATTTGTTCCTTTTTCCTTAATTTTCCCCCCTTGTTAGTAAGTTGTTTTTGTTGTTTGTTGTTTTTTTTAACTGCGCTTCCTCTCCTGTTTCTTTGTATTGGTAGTTTACTTATACATTTCCTTGTTTTCTTTTTGGGTTTAGTTAATTCTAATCCGTAATTGTCTGGGATTTTCCTTTTTAGGTGCTGTCAGGCTGGGACTCGAGGCAGGACTCAGACACAGAGGGTAGTGAGAGGCAAAGATTTTTATTGTACCCGACACGCGATACACCTCTAGACCAAGTGATCAAAATAACCAGGCTGTGAAACTCCAAGAGTACCTAATCTATGAAACAAAAAGGGCAAGATATAAGTTGCTCAGGGGATAAAGGGCCGAGGATGGGGAAAAACAAGGGATAAACTAAAAATCACTCCATAGGAGGAAAACGGGGCAAGCTACATATAACTAAAGGATAAACCTAGACTAAAACAGATCAAAACCAAAAGCGCTCACTGGGAGGAATACAAAAGGGCTAATAAAGTAGAAACGAAAAATCACTCTCTCAGAGGGGCTAAATAACAGAATCTCAGAAACAAATAACTAAACTTTGATTAAGAACAAAAAATTATCAAGAACAAAAAAATCACTCGTCTTTGAGAATGAACCGGCTTACTGTGCGTTTTTCTTGGGCTGTGGCAGGGAGCTAGACGTGACGACACAAGACACTCTGGCACAAGACAAGGGAGACACAGACGATTTAAACACATGAGGTGATGAGGTACAGGTGGAGACAATGGGTAATTGGTTCAGACGCACAGGTGGCACATGAGGAAGGGCAAGTGATCTGAAACGAGAGGAAGGTTAGTAACGATGTCAAAATAAAACAGGAAATGACGAGAAGACACCAAGACAAGACGCAACCTCACTACAGTGTGACAGGTGCACTTTCTTTAACCTATAATAAAGCCTTCTTGTCTTTTTGTGAACCACGTCTCAGCTCATTTGTAAACAAAACCTGTGTGCCTTCCACTTTTTGATTCCTCAAAAACAATTTGAGGTGGCGTTGTCGTTCCATATTCCCACTCCTTAAACAATAACCCTCCTTACATTCTGTAATTTCTTCAACATTACCCCCCAAAACCATTATCCTAGAGCCTGATGTGACCATTGACTAAGTTCTATGTTTTTTTTGGAAAAAGACAGACTGTCCGTCTGTCAGCCATAGTGACCAGTTGGCTCCTCTGACGGTGCGCTAAACTAACAAGCTGCCACCATTTTGAGCCCAGCACACAGAGCGGGAGAGAGGAGCTCAGTCTGGATAAGAACGATGGCAAATTATCCCCCCTAGTCCAACCGCAGCCAGGGGTCCGTCTGATGCCTTGCATAAAAACGCTCATAAATGTTTGATTTTGTTTACCGGGAGACACAGTGTGATAAACAAGTCTCATCAAACAGGAAGCCCTGCCGCTGCGGAGAGCTGGAGCATAGGCTTGGAGTGGCGAAAAAGAAGAATGAGGAGCAGGAGGGAAGCACAGTGGAGGAAGTGGCGGCATAGTCTTTGCTAAGCTCTATGACTTTTTAATTCATTTTTTCACTTAACATACAGAAGAACAGTAATAGAATGCCAAAATACACAAATAAGAATTTATCTTGTAGCATTTTCTTTTTCATTTCTATATTTTCCATAACTTATTTTCCAATTGAATGTTAATAAAATACCTTTAATTCTGTAAGTTGAAAAGCTGTGACTGTGGGGCAAAAAAAACAACCTGCCTGACATTGATAATAAGAGTTTGTGACTAGTCTTGAAAATATTTGGACCGCCTAGTATTTGAATCAAGGGCCTCCTACTGTGAAACTCAGGAGTTTTTGCAAGGCAAAAAGTGAGAGGGACATCAATTATACATAAGAGATTAAATATTTCTCTCCATCTGAGACATTTTTCCCCCATTCTACATCTGACAGTTAAGAGGAAAATCTGACTTGATGTGATTTACTGCAACCAAACTCTGTAAAAACAAAAACACAAGACACATACAACTTACAATGACAAACTTTTAATGACTTGAAATATATGTATACGTATATAGATTTTTTTATTTTTACAGGTGAAAGATACATCTTGCAGATGCGCTGGGACACATCATCAGTGATGTTGTATCCCGGGATCATCGGGGGTTTCGGGTCTTTCAACATCAGACCCCCTCAGCCCAGGCGACCCGGCCGGGATGATCAATCCCCGGCCTGCGTCCCAGCAGCACTTGCCCACGTTTCTGCCCTCTTTATCCAAAGCCATCTTGTGGCTTTCTCTGCGGCTTCAGTTGTGGATCTGGTTGCCTTCCGCTTCGCCTCCCCGACGAGTCCTAGCCGTGTGAACACTCTGCAGAGTGAACGCCCTGCGAAACCCCGGCAGCCCACCTCCAGAGGCTCACAGATTGTTTTCCAGCCTTTCCTCCTGCGCTCTTCCACCAGCTCCTGGTACTTGGCACGCTTCCTCTCATTGGCCTCATCCATGCGTTCTTCCCATGGCACAGTGAGCTCCAGAATGATCAGCTGCTTGGTGATATCGGAGACAATGATCATATCTGGGCGAAGCCTGGTTGATGTTATCCTGGGAGGGAACTTCAGCTGGTCCACTTCCAGTTGCCAGTCGTTAGCGGAGGTGAGGAGGCCAGACTTTGTCTGTGGTGGTCTGTTGGGCTTCTCTCCAGCTCTGTGGAATGTTATGGCTTGTGGTCTGTGTTGGCCTTTGCTGGTTTTGATGGCGGAGGCGATGCTGTCAGCAACTGCCCGAAGCACCTGGTCGTGGCGCCAGCGATAGCGCCCGTCTCCAAGGGCTTTTGGGCAGCTGCTGAGTAGGTGTTCCAGGGAGCCCCGTCCTGAACAGCGGGGACAAGATGGTGTCTCCATTTTGCCCCAGACGTGGAGGTTTGCTGGGCTTGGAAGGACATCATAAACAGCCTGGACTAAAAACCTGGTGCGATGGAAGTCTGCTTTCCAGATGTTGGACCAGGTGATTTTCCGTTGCAGAACATTCTCCCATTTAGTCCATGCTCCTTGTTGCCCCATTCCCACCATCCAGCTGGCTCGTCCTTCCTCCACGCCTGCCCGCACTTCCTCCTGGATCAGATGTTGGCGCTCCTTGCCTTGGGCCTTATCAACCCTGGTCGACGGGAAGTAGCCAATGCCTGCACGCCCTGTCGCAATGGACCCCACCAGTTCTTTCTGCCTCAGTCGAGACTCAGCCACGACCAGGGCTTTGCCTGCACTCCATTTCCTGCCTGTTCACACCTGGATACCAGCTGATGCCACCTTTGGATTTCTGGATTCTCTGTACTGCAATGCTTCCCGTGTTCTGGACACCATGAACTCTTCAGTGAGGCCACTGATTGGGAGCTGCAGGATGTTGCTGGTGCCATACAGAGCAGAGCTGCTTAGGCTGCGTGGTAGACCGAGCCATCTTCGCAGGTAGCTGCTGATCTTTCTCTCCATGCCCTCGACTGTTGATATAGGTACTGTGTACACTAGCAGGGGCCACAGGATCCGGGGCAGGATAGAATGCTGGTAAGTCCAGGCCTTGAACCTCCCTGGCAGACCACTTTTATCAACCCGGCTAAGCCAGTCCTCAAGTTCATTGCTGGTTCTCTGGATGGAGGCAGAGTCTTTGAGGCTACAGTCAAAGTACTTCCCGAGGCTCTTAACTGGCTTCTCTGTGATGGAAGGGATGGTGGCTCCGGCCAGTGAGAAGCGGAACCTGTCCACTACTCTCCCTCTCTTCAGCACTAGAGACCTTGATTTTGCTGGCTTAAAACTCATCCTTGCCCAGGCGGTGAGTTTCTCTAGGCCTTGGAGAATCCACCTGCTGCCTGGTACGGATGTAGTGGTGACAGTCAGGTCATCCATGAAGGCTCTTATTGGGGGCTGGCATACTCCTGATGTTGTCAAGGGGCCCCTACATTCTACCTCAGCTGACTTGACGATCATGTTCATGGCGAGGGCGAAAAGGATGACTGAGATAGTGCAGCCAGTTATAATGCCTTTCTCAAGCCGATGCCAATCTGATGTACCTGATCCAGTGGTGACTCTCAGTCTGAATTCCAAATTAATTAAGATGAAATCTACAGTTGTGTCTGCATCAACTTGGTATTCTTGGCAATATAAATGGTTGATGTCCAGAGTGGGCGAATATCTTCATCGTTTCAGAAAGTTATCTATTCATATTAAAGGAGGCAGTCAGTCAGCCAAGGATCTTTTCCTGCTATATAGCCATGAAAACACCGGCGTGCACTTAAGACTACAACAAGATATGATGAAGGTGCATTATGGTATTTAAGTTAATTTAATTAACCTAAATAACAACGTAGAATATATTATCTACAAGTCATATCTGTTATATTTATCAACCAAGCAAGATTTCAGTGTTGTTTTTTTGTTTTGTAGTCATACTGTCTGGTTGGAGGATGTGTTTTTGCTTTTCTAATGTCCCTCTCGGTGGTGGGTGAGTTTTTTGTTCCTTTATGGTCTCTGTTTTAGCTCTCATTAAAAGAAAGTCACGTTATGGAGGAAACAAGTGGACTACCAAGAAGTCCTTGACCAAGGTGCTCGTGCCCCAGGTTATACAAAAATGAACCAGTTGTGTTTTCGCGCACCGGTTCGGTAGAGTTGAGTGGGCAGAAGCAGCACATTTTGTGCTTTTCTCATTCCTGTGGAGTTCATTGACAGACTAGAGACATTATTGCATTATTTGTTAGAAAACTTTGATAACAAGATTGCTGCTCAAGATTGGACCTTTAATACACTCCAAAGTCCTTTGTCAATTTTGGGCATCAGGAAAATTGATTTCCATTTGCTTTTACTTAAGGCTAATACTTTTTGAGGATATAACTATTGACCTTGATGTATCATCTTAAAAAAAAAAAAGCTTTCATTTTGGTCAGACCTCCGTTCTAAGTGTTTCAGCAACCCTCTGGAGCTACTACATCAGCACCAACAAACCCATCCAAGAAAAAAGCTTGTCCTTGTCTGCAGTACACTAGAGAATATATAATTAGATGATTTATATTATATTGTATTTAGATCATACTATTCATGCAATTGTTAATTTATTTCAATTTCATTATGCTTGTGCAATGACAATAAAGGTGTATTTTTTTTCTGCTTTCTGCTTTTTTATTGACTCCTTCACAACAAATAGATGCCAAGACTTGACTAAGCTGTGCAGCCCACGGCTATGAGACAGGTCAGGTGGCTGCGGTAGAGATACCGTGTGATCTGAATCTTATCGCTGAGTCTCTTCTCATTGTGTCAGTTTCTGCCCACTCGTGTATTTCTCTGTGACCCTAAATAAGGAGAAATCATCCATGATGCAGCAGCTGCCTACATTCACTTTCATCTCCCTTCGAGTCATTTGCCTTCCTGAAAAACTGAACTTTAAAACGGCGCAGTCTACACTTGTAGGAATAATGCAAAGTAGAAAGTTATCAAATTTTCACGACGGGCTTTGCAGAGATTTGTAGCTGCCCCAGTATGCGTCAGTTTAACCAGCTGCCTTTGGTGAGGCGGAGACCAGTCCAGAAAATATATTTATTTTTTATCTCTTTCTCACAAAGTTTTTGCAAAGAGTTTTAAACTGTGGGTAATAAAAAATGAAAAACCAATATGCTCAGGCAGGGCCAAGTGAGGGCATTCGCAGTGGGCAGCAGATATGAAATAATTCACTTGACATGACAATGCTCCAACTAGCGCCTAAAACTGTGAACAAGCTACATGGAGGTCATGGTTTTCAATAATCGGAACACATTTCAAGCTAAAACAAAATCAAAAAGACAAAAACAAACTTGAGCAGTCAAGTTTTATTAAAGCTTTTTTTTTTTCCATGTTCTTTTTTCATTTCACGGGGTGAGACAGATTGTCCGGACAATCAGCAGTGGCACCGGATGAGCACCGAGAGATTCAGATTGTCAAGCCTCCCCTCGTATCTCACGGAAGTCCGAGTGAAAGCGATGACCATGCAGTATGGAGGTAGTGCAGTCCAACGGATAACTTTTCAAATGGACAAGCTGGGCCCGGAGGCACGCTGGCTCTGTCTCGGCTGAGTATGTCAAACTCCAACCCCACTGGAACCCAGATTTGGATGTGAAGCGAAGTGCACTCAGACAACACACACACACGGGTCGAGCCACAGCCCAGTGCTGCTGCAGAGGACCCAGGCTTGGCTGCTTTGAATGTAGCATCGCATATGCTTTTTTTTTTTTTTTCCATTCCAGCCTCCAGTGGAACATCCCAATAGAATTAACGATCCATAAAACCTCCATAAATTCCTCTAGAAAACAGCAACGCCATTAGCCCTCTGTTTGCAGCTTCCCCCAAGAACACCTGGTTTTAACTACCCGCTTTAACTTGTTGCTTTTTTGGACATTCCACTTGTTTAGAATGTTTGGACAAAAAAAGATGCAATTGGAAGTTTGCCGTTAACCTGGGAGAGGTAACACTACCATTTGTGACATCACTGCCTTTTAATAATAAAAAGAAAATGACAGACCCTATCTCAGTTTGCAACCAAGCAAGTGACTGATCAAGTGAATTGTACTTAATATTGGTACTTAAGATCAGGCAGTGGCTGTTTTTACATGGTCCTAAATATTCTGATAGAATTGCTTTATATAAACCCCTCAGCTGACCATATCTGATATTAATTCACACTTTCAGCATCAAAGGATGGATCGTGCCAAGTGTTCGACAGCCGGCAAGAGGCTGAACTGCTGGATTATTGCACACTGGTCAAACAGCGATGATCAGCTGCTGTGCTATCCTTTGTTGGTCCCGTGCCAGTAGACCAGCTGTTTGTCGCACTCTGCAAATTAATTTTTAAAGTACCAGATCACAGTATTAATTACTTTTGCGTAATTACTGGCGGATGGTTTATGTGCATAGATTTTGTTAACTTCAGGTTGGTCAAAATTAGCTACTGAGTGGATTTTAAAGAGTTATTTGTGTCAGTTAGCTTGTAATTTGACAATGGTGAAGTCCTAAATAGATTGGTCTCCTTTTGGTTTGAATTGTGCTTTAAATTCTGTATGAAATTAGTTTTTTCTATTGTTTTGCTTTACTGTAATTCCTCTGTGCAGATACCTAGTTCAGTGACTTTGTTTTAAAAGGCCACAATGTAAAACAGCCGAACCAGTTTATTATTATTTTTTTTAATCAGATTCCCAGGCACCATCACTCAGGCTTCCTGCAGTCTCGTCTCGAACACATTTCTTTTTTCTCTTGTGGTAAGTAGTCACATCCAAAAAACAACACAAAAAACAAAACAGGCATGACAAGTGTGTTTGTGTGTGTAGAAATGTGATGAGCAAGCGGCAGAGGAAAGCTACACCCAGTTTGCATGCTTCTTTTCTGTCAGCTGGGCTGGCTGTCTCTCTCCCCTGTGTCCAGCACTTCCCAAACGCTTCAGGAAACAGCCGAAGCTGAAAGAGGCGGACGTCCTGTGACACAACACAACTGGGCAAGAGGGTCTGACGGCCTTCAGTGCCAAAGACCCAGCTGCACATCAGATGGTTAGTGCTACGACGAGTCGAGAGGGGTGTTAGCAGATTTCCTTGTGCCAGGTTTTATTTTTTCTAAACTTTTTTTGCTTTGAACAGAACGAGATAAGAGCGCATACTATCTGTCACAGTCACTGAGAGGGAAAGTTAAAAGGTTGCATAGAGACTTGTTGGTACGACTTGCGTGTCTGCGGGAGGCAAAGCATGTGATGAGTTGAGACTCTGAGCCGTCTCTGAGCCTGACAGGAAAACGGAAAATGCAAGACAAAGGCGGCAGAGGCAGATCACAATCAGCCCGGCCTGCGATGATGTGCTGCCTCCCGTTGGGCTTTCATTTCATGGTTAAAAGTGGAGTCAATAGCTGATGCCACATGGTGCAGGAGTCTCTCTCTACATCATCCTCAGACAAGTGTGCATGTGGCAGAGTGTGCATGTGGCATCAAACAACAAGCAAATGAAACTATGAGTGAAGTAGATTTTAAAAAGTGATTAACATTTGCAGATGACACTGTGATCTAGTGGACGGAAATCAAAGGAGGTGGAGGTATGGAGGCCCTGCAAAGGAGAGGAATGAAGGTTAGATGCAATGGCAAGGTGGAGGATTTCAGGTACTTGTGGTCAACGGTCCTGGGTAACGGAGGGCCAGGGTCTCTTTAAAAGAGTTAAAGAGACCTGTGCAAGGATGGTTGGAGAATAGTGTGTGGTGCCATATGAGAAAATCAGCAGGAATGAAAAAAAAATATTGAAAACAGACTGACATTGTCTGATTTCGAGGCAGTGGCACTGAGGATAAGACAAGAAGCAGAGCCTGGGGCAGCAGAGGTTAAAATGTTGAGCTTCTTTTTGACCAGGATTGACGGGATCAGGAATGAGGACATCATAGGGATGGAGTCTGTTAGATGTTTTGGAGAAACTGAAACTGGCAGGCAGGAGGTCTGGAGGAAGAACTAAGAGGAGATGTATGGATGTAGTGAAAGAGGACAATTAGGTAGCTGGTGTGATAGCAGAGGATGGAGGTTGATGATTCTGTCCACCACTGAAGGAAATAGGAATAGGAAAAATAATTTTCAAAAAGAACAAAATACAATGGTGTTGTGGTGCGCTTGGGACAATTATTTATTAAAACACCAGTGAAAGATTTCAAAAATCCATGACATCTTAAAGGTGGACAAAAGGAGTAACTAGGAAGTAACTGAGCAGAGTGTTGCCTCCTACTTTCACAGTGTCCACTTTGTCAGCATGGAGGCTGTCATCTGCTGCTGATTTATTTCCTACGGTAGAAAGAAACTTATTTCAAGATTTCAAACAATAAGAAATCTTGACTAAAGTTTATGCTGAAAGTTGAACATAAAAATAAAAAAAAACTTCATCACTATACTTCAGGAACAGAATTTTCAAATGCTCTGAACTTTGTAGTTTTTTGTCTTTGTTTAAGTATTTCAAGCACAAAAAGAGACTGACTTCAAACTGGTCTGACGTATTTTTCTTTTTCTTTGAAGAAGAACCTTCAGTCAGTGTGTAAAGGCTACAGAAACTGGAAAATGATAATTTTCGAATTGTTGTTTTATCTCTGTTGATTTAAAGACTAATTCCTGAAATAGTTATCTGTTAAAAAAATGCTTTTGAAAATGAAATGGTTCATATATTCTGAAAAGACTTGATGAAGGTTCTGTTCTGTGATTTTGTTCAAATGACTGTCAGCTGTTTATTGCAGCTTATCAATAACTGTTACAGATATTGATTGTTTTGGTCCATCCTTTGCTATTATCATAGCTGTTTCAATAAATTATCTTTAATCACTAAATTATGTAAGTTCTTACCCTTTAAACATCTTGCGAATGCTTTCTGAATAACTTTCAACTTTTTTAACTTCTGCTTTTTAATGCAAACAGACCAGTTGGATGAGTCACAACAGCTCTTGCCTTTGTGATCTTCAAAATCCTGAACTTTTAAAATATTTTTGAAAGTGTGATCATTTGGTTGTTGTTTTTCTCCTCTGTGTTGCCCTTCATGTTCCAGAAAGGTTGAGCATGAAATGGACTGACGGGTGGTTTATTAATGAGGCTCTGCATGTTACCTTGTTTATAGTTGAATGCATTTTTTTTTCTTCTTTTTTTTCACTGCCACATATCGTGTCAAGAGTGTGGGCTTGTTTGCTGCTTGCGTTTATTCAGTTTTGCTCTTTGTTGGTGGACAAATACAAGCAAGACAGAGCATCAGTTCAAACCAATGCTGTGTGTAACTTACTGATGTGCATTGTTAGCCGCAGTCAAACATGACTCGCTGATGGGGGTTTCAGGCAACTACGTGGTCAAATTACAGGGTGGGAAGCTGGGAGTCGGTTTGGTAAGTTTTTCCTCAACATTTGTAAAACTTGCATTAATGCATTCAGTCTATTTCCCTCATACTTCCCTTACATCTAACAGAGGACAAGGAAATACTAAGTAAGCGCAGAAAACTCCCTGCTGTGACTCCTCTAATCACTCAGGCCCTACTTTGCTTCCCACCTACAGTATTTCTGCTTTATAAATAAATCACCTAAAAGATGTATCCCAGTACTTTGATACAAGAAAGACAGAGTTTTATAAGAGCTTTAAGATAATTGTCAAATGAGTAGAAATAGTTTAGTGCGTTCAGGTGTTGATGCTGTGCCCTGCTGGTATCAGGTGTCTTTATAAAAGCAGGACCGTTTGGTAGCGATGGAAAAAATAGGAAAACAAGAAAGTGAAAAACTTGTAATTTCACTGGACAAATCAAATTACATGTTGTAGAACATTCGGAATCAATTACAATGTCATTCATTCATCCTTTCATTCATCCATCTTCCATACCCGCTTATTCCTGAGCTCAGGGTCACAGGGGTCTACTGGAGCCTATCCCAGCAGTCTTAGGCAAAGGCAGGGTGGCACCCTGGACAAGTTGCCAGTTCATTGCAGGGCCACATAGAAACAGACAACCATTCACACTCACATGCACACGTACGGACAATTTAGAGTGTTCAATTGGCCTCACATGCATGTTTTTGGACTGTGGGAGGAAACTGGAGAACCCGGAGAGAACCCACGCAGACACAGAGAGAACATGCAAACTCCACACAGAAAGGTCCCAGGTCCGGACCCCGGAATCAAACCCACAACCTTCTTGCTGTGAGGCGGCAGCGCTAACCACTGCGCCACAATGTCATGCCTGCAATATGCATAAGCAAGACAGGGGGCTGAAAATTCAGTGAAGAATGCAGTGCATGGACTGAGGCAGCAGAAAAACGCCAAAGGCAATGTGAAAAAAAAAAAATATGGCAAATAATTGGAGAGAAATTGAATCAGTGATGGATGTGAAGACTGGAGCTTGGATTAAAGTTGAAGCTAGACAGCGTAAATTGTTTGCCAGATGCCCAGCTCTGGATGTAAAGGGACAGAATGTGGGTTGTTTTTCATGGGTACCCTGGCATCTGAAGCTCCCAGAGATTCCAGCTCCCTCCTAAAAGGAGGACAGCTGTCCAGTATGAGTGGGGGAGCGGATGATGAATAAGGCATGGGGAATTAATAATTGACAATGGACAAAACACAACAGCTGCACACACACACTCACATCTGGGTTTGGTAGTTTAAAGGAGCCTCAGCTTAAAAGGTCAACAGAGAGTTGAGGTGTTCTCCTCATCAGTTACTTTTGTCCAAATTAAATATTGAGTTTTCTCGGTGGCAGAAGGAGAAGCTCAATGTTTAGCAGGGTACGTTGGGAAAAGGAATTGGCTGCTCAAGAGGAGGTGGCGTTAATGTTGGGAAGGCGTCTGTCTCCGTGATGACAAATGAACATTTGAACATTTGAAAATGCCAATGAGCTGCTACGGCAGGCTGAAAATAAAATCAGCGCCCGGAAAAAAGGTCAAACGTTTTTGAAACGTTGCCCTCCTGTGTTTGACAAACGCTACTCCCGAGGCCCCTCAGGTTTATCCATCAAAGACGTCATAAATCAAGAGCACGTTGGGGACCAAGATGTGATTTAGCTGGTCACAGTTTACCCAGGCTGTGCACCTCATAAGTTGCCTTGAAGAGCTTGAAATCCAGCGGGAGAGAAGCTCCTGTCTCTCATCCGGCAGGAGGCGTGTGACTGATTGTGCGGACTTGATCAACTACTTTGCATGACGTACAATCGGATAAAATGGCCATCACTTGGGCTCTATCGAGCCATAAATCACAGCTGAGTTATGGCGGAATATGTATCCTCTTTGGCCATAAATCACGGTTATCCCTCATCTAAGAGTCAATTATCTAATGTGCAACAAATGGCTTGGCAGTAACCTTGAAGACTGGGCCGGCCTGCAGGGGGGGCCGGCCTGGTCTGACTTGTGATCACCGTGATGCTGCGTTGGTTGTTCATTGTTCAATTCCTATGCAGCAACACACCAGATGCAACATTTTAAACTAAATACCTTGTCCCACACATTCATCTAAGCTTAAAGAGGGGAGGTTTAATTTGAAAGGCTGTTTGAATGATTTTATATGATGCGGCCCAATCACATCCTGTTATTGTTGTTTTCTTTTTGTTTTTTGGAGCTGATTCTGATAGCGGTATTGATAGAGATGCTGCTACTGCAATGTTGGTAAATCAGCAAACCTATTTGTTACAGTTTTGGTTTTTCCTGTTGGTGCTTGAGGCGTCACCAGCTTCATGTGCTGATAAAACGACCCCCGACTGTAACGATAGCGACGGCTCAAAAATGAAAACTATTTTTTTTTGTTCTTCCTTCACCTCTGCTGCTTTTCAAGGGCAACTGAAAGGAGTGACTTTATGTTTTGCACTAAACTAAAAGCAATTCAATCCAGAGTTGGTCTCTGCATTTGGGCTGGACTGAATGAAAACAATTTCTATTGGACGGTAAAAACGGATAAGTGAAACTTTAGAGTGGGAACTTAAGCCATACAGCTGAAGTTCAAGCTTAAAGTGTTAAAGTTTTGACTTTTAAACTACCATCGTGATCTAGCTGTTTCTTTTTTTTATGCATTTTGATGATAAAAAAAATATATATACTTTTTCACCCATAATCTCTTGCAATGATGGCACAGCATATTCTTTCTCTATCTCTCTCTCCCTCATCTTAAGAACAACTTGTGCTGCATAAATTCCAGCGTTGATCCAAACTGCCCCTTGGACATTTCTTCTGCAGGTTATTACTTCAAAAACAAACACATTTGATTTGTCTGTAATTCCACCTCATCTCTTGCTTGAGCGGTGCAGAAACCAACATCAACAAGAAAGCGATATCACAGTGTATGTTCTCCTCCTCGGTCTTGGTGATCCTGATAATTGCAAACATATGAGGGGAGTCCCAGGAAAACAGATCTGTCGGATGTCTTTGTTTTTCTACACCACATTTGTTTCCTTTCAACATCACAGCGTATGCACGTTACGAATGTGTTTGACAGTCTCTGCAATAATTGGGTGCTTTAGACTGAGGGACTTCACATGGGCAGAGACCCAACATTCTCCCGCCTTTGATGGAGAAAAAAAGGAGATCAAGTCAACCAAGATAAAGTAGCAGGAGTTGTTGCCCCCACACAACAATTACTGTACTCAAGCCATAAATATTTAGTTCCCTGGTGGCTTCAGTGGAAGCGAAAGCTTTTCTAATCTCTCTTTATTTATGTCAGTTTATTTGATATTACACTTGAAAAGAGCCGGATTTGCACTCGTGCACTGGGTGAGCTATTTCTATGAGTTGCAGTACCATCCGACAAAAAATGACTAAAAGAAAACTGAGATTAAAAGCTTGAGGACACCAAAGTACCAGAAAGTTGTCATGACTTGAGCCAAAAAACCTTTTTCTTTTTCTTTTTTTTTTTTTTAGTTTACACTTTCTTCCAAGTTAAAGATCCAAACTTTGCAGCACAACTTTGAGCTTGTTACTCTAACATGCTGGATGCATTTTTAGAACGATTAATGGGAAAAATGGTCACATGACTGCTCCAAAAACAATGCGCCAAACACAAAATAAAATCGAAATATGAGGACATGAAAGGACAAAAAAAAAAAAAAAAAAATTATATAATATGTATACATTCACTGTCTAGTGCCTGAAGAGGATTTGTTTTAACTTCTTTAATTTTCCATTGGCTCTCGCCAAGAATCCCATAATGAAGAAAATAAAAAGAGATTTGCAAAGGAAAGCCAGTTTACTCACTAAGCTAATTAAAGCAGCCTCCAAGAGAATAAGAACAGAGAAAAGACATAATGTTACAGAATAAACATTAGATGGAAAATGAAATTGCTGCCGGAGTGAGAAATTACCAGCGACAACAACAAACCTGGCAGGTTTTGCACCAGTGTGATTAAATGCGGTGAGACGGTTGGTTGGTTTTGCATGCCAGTTGCAGTGACCTTTGTCTCCTTCACGTTCTCCCACTAATCTGCAAGAACAGGTTAGTGCGTCTGTTTGTTAATTAGAATTGCCAATAGGTTTCTCTTTGTAGTTACATAATGCTGCTCAACTCCATTAATAATGTGGTGCCGCATGGTAAGGTTTTGACTGTGGATTCCAGAGGCAGATTGGAGGGAAGAGGATAAAGTTGCTGTGTTTTTGTTTGTTTGTTTGTTTTGTTTTCTTCTCAACACCATCGTTTTGAGGCTCAAAACATCTACAAAACACAGACATGTGAAGAATTTAATTAAAGCAATGTTTGACTACTTTTTTTCCAGTGTTGTGACATGAACATGGATATCGTGACTTGAAAACAACAAGAATGTCCTCTCTTGAGCCCATTTACTCTGCATGTGAAATTCAAAATTTTAACCACTTTGAAAAAATATGAAATCATTTCACGGGTCAGGGAAGGGCGTCAGCGCGAAAGCCTCATTTGATGTCTGCTGAAAGTGTCGACTTGAAAACATCAGATCTGTTGCTCGCTGTCGGCAAGATGCTTATCTGCCGACAGCGACCTTTTCTTTTTCCTCTTCATTAATTTTGCTTTTACTCGGGAAAGGGGAGCTTTGTTACGCTTCTAACCGTTCATTGGTGAGCCGCACTGATTGTTCTTTTTTTATTTCTTCAACAGCTGCGGTTTAAAGGGCCGATGGGAAATAACCTGAGCGGAGAGAAGTGTTGACTGTTTGGGGAGGATCTGGTGCATTGTGGATAAAGAGAAGCGTTTTTGGACAGAAGCCTGCGAACTGAAAAAAATTACCTTACCGACTGTTGCACAATCTCGCCCTCGCATGGTTGGTTGGAAGAGCTTTAACGGGAACGTAGAACTTCATCCAATTTTCCAATTTTAGTTAGTTTTATTTTTTCATTGCAATATTACATGAAAATCAGTCTTTTTTGGGGGGAAAAAGGCAAGGGTTTTATGATGTGGACGGTTATGTTTGTTGTTGTTATCTTCCTGCCACCAACAACCAGTTGGGAATCCCACATGTACAATGGAAGGCTTTTTGGCAGTAATGTCAAGGGTACAGGGGTTTGTATTTTCCTCTTGTGAATTATACATGCCCAGTCTCAACTAATAGACGTTACAATGGAGCAGCGGATTTGTTTACCACCTCTTTCAGCTTCCCAACAGTTCCCTATTCATTTTTAAACAACTGGCATTTCTCATTGTGTTTTTTTTTATGTTGAATAAACCTTGAAACACTGTTTTCTCTACTTGGTTTAAAAAAAAAATATTTCCACTACAGGGAGAATATAAATACATGAAGAGGAAAAACAATTGTGAAGCCTTCAGTGAAAATAATGAAGCTTGAGTTAGCGACTAGAATTATATCAAGAACATAGTATCGGCAAAGACAGTGTCACAGGTTTATTGCTGGTAGAGGATTCAAAAATCACAGTATTCGAGTTCCTAAGATGCCACTTCAGTGTGTACAAAAAAAGCATGATTAAAAAAACACTTGGTTTTGCCAAAAATGTGGATGTCAAAATCATCTTTTGAATAAATTTCACAGTGACATGGTGGCTACAAGAAGGCGAGTTGCAGTGTAAAAACATCAAACCTAAAGCTGCCAAGACCAAAGCTCCCATGATTCACTTACTTGAAGGGCTAGAGGCTGATAAAAAAAAAAACCCAAAAAAAACAGTCCAGCAGAGTGCAATGGAACTAAACTGAGTCATGTTCCTGCAGCCAGCGGCAAACTGCCAATTAATAACAGTGACGCCTCCAGATGGTCAGCACAGCGCTGATTGAGAGGGAATACACGGGTGTGGGGAACTAATACACCGGCCGATTTTGTGGAAAAACAAAAGTGGGCATGTGGTGGACTGCTGTGTGAGTTACAGATGAAGGCTGGCCAGCTTGAGGACACTTGGTGGAGAAGGTGGGGGGCGGGGGGGGGGGAGACGGAGCTGGAGCTTTAGCTCGCTGTGGAGCCGAGTGACCTGGGGAGGATTTACAAGAGCCGCCCAGATGGCGGGATGAAATCTTCACCTTCATCCAGCTCCAACTCCATCACTTTCACTCGTCCAGGCACCGGCGACGCCCCTGTGTTTTGTATCATATCCACGTATGCTATCTCTGGCAATGTGAGAGTGATGAATTTAAGGATGGAGCAAACTTGCAAAGTAGGAAGTGGCTTTTTGAAGGCGGCAACGATGACGGCACCAAGTCAGAATTGGGAAAGGAAAAACTCACACGGCTGTCAGTATAAGATTTTCAGTTTGAATGGAAGCAAATATTCATTTGAATAAGACATCAGTGTTTCAAACAAGAACCCCCATGTTTGTTCCTTCATTATTAAATACCACACCAGCTGTGCAGATTATTTGCACATAAAACAAAAAAGATTTTTTTTTAAATTAACATTGTAATTCTTCTAAGAGAAGTCAGTCTTTCCAACTCACACTGATGACAGATACATCAAGTATATGCAATGTCCCATCCAGCACCAAATGCAGTTATATAAAGGGGGTTTGTGAATATGGATAAACAGCTGCCCTTTGTAACTTTCTTTTATTTGTTGCTAATGTGCCACCTGATTATTTATTTATTTATTGTTATTATTTATTTCTATTCATATTTTTTCTGTCATGTAACTCTGCCATTTAATTGTGCCACTCCACACAATTTAGTGACAGTAACTTAAGTGCCTCTGCCTCAGCTGGACATGTACTGCTATCTCTACCGTGCTTTTGTTTTCCTTTTGCTTAAATTAATTGCCCCATGGGGACAAAAAAAGTTGTTTGAATTGAATTGAATTGGGGCTTAAACTTTTTTCAAAAGTCTACCAACAAACCTTGGAAAAACAGCTGTGACTCTAAAGTCTGAACCCATCAATGTAAATGCTCTGTCCCTACCTTTTAAGGAAAGGTTAAACACTAAATTGTCTACTTAAATCAAGTTTGAAGAGTTTTACACTAAACATGTCACATTTTTTAAATACTTTTTGTGGTTGACAGGCAGGGATTGGGGAACTCTATTTGATCCAGTCAACCCACTCAAATGAGTTTTGAAGGTGGCAAAGTTTCCCTCATACCCCTAAAAATTGAATCCATGACAGGAAATTGTTTAGCGATGACGTAAAAATACAGCATATTTTTGGTGACTTAGAAATCTGCTTTGTCATACACTTGCAGGCACTTCACAAGTCTGCCTCCTTACATTGAGTCAATTGCAACCTGCGCCTTGCTTGCCTGGCGGTCAACCCCTAGTTTCTCTTTGGCTGCAATCCACATTTAAAGTTGGCAACAAATGCGCGTGCTGGGAATTCCCCAGCTTTTGCGCTCAGTAGTTGTCAAGTATTGTGATTTGTGACTGTTGAGGTTTGTGCAGAAGGCCTGGTCGTAGTTTTTATTCACGCTCCGAATACATTTTTTACTGTATGACAGGCTTTGAAGTGCTTTACTTGGTGTTTATCTAATCTTTACCACCTAGTGTTCCAATAATGGCTTGCATTCTTCGCACCCCACAATTAAGGCACTGAACTGCACATGTAATTGCATGTCAATTAAGTTCCTAGGTATTTATTATACTCCTCTACTGAAAAAACATGCACATTGAATGAGGGTTTAATTATGGACAGGTGCAATCTCTCTCGCCCCGTGCATGGATGCTTAAAGGCTTAAAGACAAGACATGATTGAACTAAACATGATACCTCATAAATCAGCAGTTGTATCAGTGATAGAAACACATCAAAGCTGCTACTGGGAAGTGTTAATGTGCTACCAGATGGTTCTAGTCAAACTCAGTGGCCTGTTTTGATGTGATTAAGAGGTTTACAGCGAAATCACCTTTCAAGTGTTGCCTTCTTTTCAAACTTTGTCTTTGCAATGTTTTCTTAGATAGACATGTAAAATATTATTATGGAAATGTGAAAGATGCACAATAGTGGCCCTTCATATGTATTATACTGCTGTTTTATTAAAGGCTTGTTCACACATGTAAAATTAGAGTTAAATTATGAACATTCGCTTATGTACTCTCTTCAGGGCATACTATTCAATAGGAGAAATATTGTTCTTTTCCAACGTGGCCCCATGTGTATTGAAAAATTATAATTGGCCTGTTTTGATATGAATGAAGGAGAGGAACTTCAGCCAATCCGCTTTCCACTTTTGTGTCTTTCAAGTTTTGTACCGCTTCCCAAACATGGTATTTGCCATGTTTCCCAGATGACCATGTCCAATATATCTCATGGTCATGGAGATGTGAAAGAAATACCATCTGGCATGTAAAGGTCAGTGAAATGATAGTTTGGAGGAGTACTTTCACCGACAGAACTGCAGATTTTGCAGCTAACAGTGCCAAAACTGCCTCATAAAAATGCTCTTCTCATCCATCCAAACTGTAACGCAGCCGCTCGCTCGGCTCTTTATTTACAGTCTATCTAATGTAGAGGAAGCTGCGGATTGTCCCACCTCTCTCTGCCTCCCTTCCCCAGGAGAACAGATGTGTGGGCTGCACTAAAGCAGTGGCTGATTGTGTCTGTGATGTTTATCGCTCCCTAGCTGTTAAAGATTTGCAGTAAGTATATCATTTTTTTCCCGTATTATTATTATTTTTTACTGCTCACAAAGGGCTCTGCATTCACGGCGGTGCAACAGCTTCCCTCCCATAGCCTTTTTTTTCCACCCACGGTCAACACAGACCGCGTATGCGTTGGCCTTTCTCATAGTGTATGTGGAAGACAGTTTGCAATTTGCATATCTTCCCCGCTCAGGGCTCAAACACAGACACGGAAGGAAAATGCTAAACATTTGTGAAGTGTGGCAAAAGAGTTTTGACAGGACACTTTGATGTGTTTGGATACACACGTTAAGATGCCAGTGCCTTGTCTGATAAGGCTAAACACCATATAACCAACCGGCCCAACTGATCGTCAACCCTTGCACCATATGCTGCCTTCAAGATTGTTGCATCAACTTGCATGATGTTGATGCTGATGTTAAATGAAAACAGATGAATGGGATCTTGCTAAACTTATCGAGGGTGTTGACATGAGACATGAGCTGTGTTTCCGTTACCCCCAGAATTGCGCAAAACGTAAATATTGCAATTTAAAACTGGTAATGAAAACACCTAAACTTCATAAAGACCTCTCAAATATGGCTAAAAGTTTTTTGTTTTGTTTTTTTGCTCTTGTGACGTGTCGATATAGAAGTATATCGCAAAAGTGTCATGGAAACACTTTTTTCGTATTTACTGTGCACGTCACCAGATGTGACGTACGGGGTCATGTGACCAGTTCACTTTAAATGAAAATAGCGTGTTATGTTTGGACAGAGGAGGAGATGGAATATTTTTACAAGTAATCAAAGAGAAAAATATAAGAACCATTCTTGACAGCAAACAAACGTAAACAAACAAAAGCAAACGTGATTCTCGTAAATCTCGCGGGACGAGATCTGATGAGAATCACGGCTTATGCGCTTCGCACCATTCAATGGAAACACCTGCAAATCGCAATTGCACTTTGTCAAAATTTTTGAAATATTGTTCTTGTTTTGCGAAAAACTGTAATGGAAATGTAGCTATGGATGGGTTAGACGTCAGGATGGATTGGCTCCAGCACCCAGTGACCCTGAGTCTAGGAAAGCGGTGATAGGAGAGGGATGTGGCTTTGAGTCTGTGCATAGTCTGGTTTCACCTGGATCAACCCGCATTCATAAATTATCCAACACCAAGCACCTGGGACAACGATTATTCTCCTGAACATTAAACCTGCACTGCCTTGACATTCACTCTGCTTACCTGGTTCCTATAAGCTTTATTGCTGCTTTGAATTACAAGGAACGGCGCAACCTTTCCAGGTGGAATTTTTATATTGTGTCGCCCCGGTTGTAGTTTTGTTTTCTTTTGGCTGCGCTTTTAATCATTAGGGCAGCTGGTATTCTGGGAATGTTTCCACGCTTGAGGCTGCAATAAAGCCGCTGAATATTAAGCAGCAAGAAAACAAACAAACAAAAAAATCTGAACTTGTGAACTTGACAGGACTGAGAGAACTGAAAGGAGAGAACAAATTTAGTAATTAAGCTTTGAAGGACATTTGGAATTTTCCACCACATTTCCCTCACATGATTGCACAGCATTTACCTTCCTGCAGATTTCAATTTTGGCAACATCTGAGTTCGCTGTGCAACTGTGAACTGAGATTGTGAAGAGGTTCTTTTTTGTTGTGTGGAAAATAAGAAACCAGTGTGTGAAAGCCCAAAAAGACATTGTCTAAACCCATGTCCTCATGCCATATGTTCACCTGTGTTGCATCCCAAGCAATGACCTGCCCAACCCGTCAGTTAGAAGAATAGCTGGTCCTCAGACCGGCCTTCCAACGAAGTCTCCAGCCATCCCGGTCTTCCATGCATCTTGCAAGTTCTCCAGTATTTTCCGCACCCACATCTTTCTTTAAAATGTCCACGTATGTTGGTGTAGGACACCGGGTGTAGCATGCCTCGTGCCAAGTGCAGGTGCTGGATGAGTTTGGCGCTCCTGCTCCTATTACGGCACACAAAGTTCTAAACCAATTGGTTCCCGGGCTGTTAAGGCGAGTGGAACCGGAATTCTTTTCTTCTTTTTTTTGCCAAAGGGGGCGAGAGGACGTCAGGTGATGGAGAGGTGATGGAGGGATGAAGCGATAAAAGAACGCAAGGTGGATGAAGGTGGACGTGATGGAACGGCCGCCGCCTCCTGGAGTTCGGGTCAAGCGCTGAACTCTGAAAGCACCCCGTTGATCATGACATGTCAAGGATGTGAGTAGAGTGAGGAGGAAGCCTGGCTGAGAGATGGCACAACAGGAAAGCCAGATTGCTCATCGTTTGGCACCGGACTGAGCGATCGGCTCTGGGGGCACTGGTGTACTCACGCACACACGCATGTATGTACACACACACACGTGCGCGTGCACCTATAGATATGTGTGCGTATTACCTTCATTTCATGCACTGCCTCGCACCCATCACTCCTGCTGTGTGGTATACGGTGTATTGCTCAGCCCGGGGATTTGACGGACGGCACATCACTGAGCCGCATCGATCTGAGAGGTTTGGCGTGAGCCGGCGGGGTTGGGGGATGGGCGGTGGAGGCGGGGGGGGTTAGGATGGTGGCCGTGGGGGAGTGGGAGTTTGGTTGTCACAGACGGGGAGATGGAGGACGGTATCAGGCATGCAATCTCACAGCCAGGGACCCCAGCGTTGGAAGGGGTAGGTCGGGGCCATTCATCTCTCCACATTACTCTTAGCCACAAGGACATTAAGCCGGAGGGATAAGGGTCTGTCGGGGGGTGTTTAGAGCTACGCCTGGTTATCTCTCAGAGGGGACAGCGAGGCGAGGGGCCGCACTTCCATCCAGGCAGATGGGCAGTTTCTCCGTTCCGAACTCTGTCAAAGTGTCAGAGGCTTTTCCGAGTTTCTGCGGCCTCTTGTAAAGCCGCCCACTTTCTACCCAGAAATGCGGCTGTGCATAAGCCAGACGTATCTCTCGGTGTTTGGAGAGGCTCCTGTTGACATTGTGTCCAGCTCAGCGCTGGGTTCGAGTCGACCCTGAGCCAGATTCTGTCAAGGGGGCCTCATACCTACTAAATAAACAATTTGAAATTAACAGGCAGCTGTCAGTTAATATCAATTTGCATTGGTCTGACCTAACTAAACCTTAGCTTAGGGGCTAGGCTATCATTATGTCTTATTGTCCTCTTGGGTGTGAGCACAAAAATTCTTCAGCAGTCTTCAATATTCTTACAACCTTTATTTGGAGAACATATTAAGGATTCATATTACTTTTGATGGTGTTGTCCCACAGTTCAGTGCATTAAGTTGAGAACATGTGTCCTGTCCATCGCTGGGTCTCAGCAGAGGCCGTAGGACTGCTGTATGTACTGCTGTAGGGCTTCTATCCAGCCATGTGTTGTTGCAAATACACAGACTAAGAGACATACATTTGGCTTTACGACTACGACTCTGCTGGCAAGCATGGCAACACATCTTTGATCCTCCGCTGCACATGCACACGCACCAACTTGCGAGGTCAAAATGTGGACCAGTCTCCCATTTTTACGAATGGCTGTGAAGTCAACGTGCCTTCAAGCTTGTAATTCCCCCACGTACGTTTGTTTTGTGTGCGTGTGTGTCGAAAAACGACGCAATCAGGCGAGATTTCAACGCAATCTCCCGTGAACGAGTTCCCTTCTGTGCACTCACTGTATGTGACTTGCAGAGAGGCAGAGAGAAACAGCGGGTTTAAAAACTCGCACTCGATTTATCATCTAGTGCTTCTTAGTTGAATACAGAAAGGGTTAATACAGAGGGCTAATGTAGAAAAAAACCTCCTCATACGTGAAGTTCTCCAGGTAATTTCTGGCTTTCTCCACAACACATTTCACTCCTTCCGCTCGCAGTCCGTTACCTCTTCTCTAAAGCTTTTCTCACTGCATCTGTCGGCATCCTGCTTTTTCTGATCACGTCGATGACACACAGTCACGCACGCCCACACACATGGACGACGGTGATGCTCTCCTTGGCCACCGCAAGACCAGAATACCGTAAAGACTTCGCCCTAAACGAGCGAGTAGGTCGGGGTAGACTAAGATCGGTGGAGATGCAAGAGGAGGAAAGCGACTTCCGAGCTTTGCGTGGCTTCTACGGGCTAATAATGTTGACATCGCAGTGCGGTGCCGCCGTGTGCGTCCACCTACACACACGCCCACACGCTGACAAAGACTCAACTGATGCCTTGTAAATTGATGTGTGCTGTTGGCTGTATCGCTGCACACTGGGTGACATGTTTCCACATATTCTTTTTTTTTTCTCTCTGCCTCCACATAGGTGAAGTTATGGAATTCACTGCACAGCTCCTTCAGCTACCAAGAGCTGCTGAAGAGACCTGAAGATGATGCTAAAGTACGGTCGGGACGAGCCTAGAACAGACTTCAATGGTGTCTGAGTCTCCACAAAAACGCCAGAGATTGAAAACCCCAGTGCCGCTTTTCCATGAAGTGATGTGAATTCACAAGTTTGTGTAAAGCGTAGTTAGGCCTTAGCACAGCGCTGCGGGTCTACCAGAGGAAGCAGGGGTAAATAAACGAAAGCAGCAGAGCAGCTGACGGAGGATTTGAGGAAATGCTGCTCATTATGTGGCAGGAAAACGAGCGAGGCGCGAGCGTCTGTTTTCAGACACCGTATCTCGTGTTCAGGGCAATTACGACTAAATTCGAAGCAACTCCTGTTGTCTGTCTTGTCTCTGAACACTGTCAACTTTTTTAATTTTTAATTTATTAATTTTATTTTTTTTGCCAAAAAAACAACTGGATGAGTCAAATGCTGTGTGATATGAGATACGGGAAAATATTTGTGTGGATGTTAAAAGGTCTGTTTATTTAGTTGAAATAAGGGAGAAGTGTTTTCAGTCACCAAACTGCGATTGCAGGGTACAGGTTTTTAAAGTATATGCATGTGCAAGTAATTTAGGTTGCAAGAAATGAACTATCTTCCTGCACGGCATGTTATATTAATGGTTTAGAGCCTTTCTGGGTAACCTGGGCTGACGCCTGTGGTGGAGAAGTTCTGCTCTGCAGATGAGACAAGAAGAGTAAGAGGGTGAAATTGGCCAGTTCCCGCCCATCGGCTGGGAGTCTTAGATATGTTCCATCTCTTTAAATATTAATGTATGGCTGGGACACGCAGTTTGGGGCTGTACGTGCAGAAATATGAAGGGCAAGAAAAAAGAAAAGACCCAGTCTGCTTCAAATGTGCGTGCTTGAGGTTGGATATGGGGCATCAGGAGCTGTTAGGTGTTTAAGATGAATCGCAGTGAGATGATAAGTTAAGCTGCAGCTTTTGAAATAATGAAGAAGGGCCTCTCTCTTTGATTGCACACCGTGAGTAGCCCGCACGACGAAGTGAAACCTTGACTTGAGTACCGCGCTGCAACCGCCGCCGCACTCCACGCAATGGAATGTCCTCAATGGGTCCGTTGGGGTGAATAAACCTAAATGTATCCAAGTGATTTGCTTTTCTATATACGTGCGTGTGTGCGTACGGGCGTGCCTGTCTGTGTTAGAATATTTGCATATATGTGCACATTGTGCAGTATATAATGTGTATGTATGTACAGTATGTATGTATGTATGTATGTATGTATGTATGTATGTATGTATGTACGATGTATACTATGTGCAGTATATTATTATTATTATTATTATTATTATTATTATTATTATTATTATTATTATTATTATTATCTCATTCATTCAGATTCATTGAATGGCCATACATCAGATGTGTTCTGCTGAGGTCCAGGGTGAAAAAGATCTGGAACATGAGACCTGACCTTTTCCCCTTTTTGTTTTTTTTCCCCCACCACAAACCTCTAAATTATCTGCAGTCACTGAGGCAGCAGGTCCAGGGGAAATCACATTGTGTTGATTGGTTTCAAATCTCAACCGCTCTCCGGTTGATGAAAATGACTATAAGAAAGTTGCAGGGGGGAAACAGTTACCAAGGTGACTATATCCACTGCGTTAAAACAGAACAGTCATCAACTCGGCAGTGGCCAATGTTCAGATATACTCTCAGACCTTTTGAGATTTGTTGAAAGAGTCAAAGTTAAAGATGCCTTGAGGCGCAGTGTTATGTGCAGGCTAGTTTGACAGTATTTAGGATTTTGCTCACAACTTCTTTTTTTTAACGTCTGTTGGACTTTGGCAGCAGTGAAACTGTATCTAGTTCCCTCTCCTTTCCTCATACTACAAGCGAAAGATTAGGCGGGGCCCTGGAATTCCCAAAACGCCATGCACATCCAGAAGTGATAAGTGGGGTTCGGGATGGAAGTGCAGGGAAGAAAAAAAAAACAAGCCTGGTTCTAAGAAGCTGTCCTTTAGGGTTTATCAGGAGATTTATCACTGATGGATTTGATGGTAAAACTGCAGACAGAATGAACTTTGACCTCTCTAGATTAGAATCTGCCTCTACTGCTCGTCAAGGACATGGACTAGGGAAGAGTCCTCAGGTAACCTTGAGACTAATACTGTATGTATTGGTACTCAATAGGTTTATGCAACGCCAACATTTCCCCATAAAGACCTGATTAGAGATCAGCAGTTTTGTGGTGAGTTGCTTTTGAAAATGTAACTCATGGAAAATCACGAGTTCTTGGTCTCAAATCTCAGATTTTGCAACATTGCACTGGAGCAGGTGTTTTTTTGCTCCACAGTGGTGCCGAAAAATAGTTTGAACATTTTACAAATTATGTAACATTCCCAAGTGTAACATATATTACAAACCTGCAAATGTTCTCTGCAGAGACTCTCTCAGGCAGCAGGTAAACCTGGAGCTCCTTCAGATGGACCCTAATGCTTCTGCATCAAGCTTCACTCACAGAATGCAAAATTCTATCCGCAAATCTCTAATTGAGGCATTGCAGGAAAGGAAAGAGGCGGACCTCTTTCCACATCATTTTTTTTTCCCAGAGAATTTTTCCAAGCACTCACTTTTATTTAAGTGGCTGCGTGTGGCGCCCATAACAAGCTTTAATGCCATGAGTGGCCCTCCCCGCTCGAGCAAATGCTGCTCCCACCACGTGGGTTCAGGCCCAAAGTTTATCTCCCCCCCTTCAACGTGTTAACGTCACCTTCGGTGAGCGTTCATGTTCATATTCTAATTCCATAATGGCTCAAATGGTATCGCGGTGCGGAGTCACATTGGACAGTAATTGCCTCTATGATGCTCCCCCTTTGTTCAATTCTCTTCCAGATGCTCTTAGCCAAGGCGTTTCGTCTTTGGGCGCTGATGGCTTCATTTTCACTTTACTTTCATTCGCAAGAAATTTAGCTGGGAGCGACGCCAACTTTGTAGTTCAACTCCCTCCCACCTGTCCTCCCTCCCCCTGAGAACATGTGCAATGGTTCACGTTTCCGTTAAAACCACATAGAACGTTGCCTCGGTGCTGTCATTATACTGCCCTTAGTCTTTCTCAGTCCCAACACACACGTGAGTGACTCGGGGACATCCTCAGAAACGGTTCAACAGTTTCACATTGTGCAGCTGTCATGCAGATCAGGGGTTAAATGTATAAGTGAAACGTGGCTACTTCTATTCAATTTGAATAGCTGCCATCACAGCACTTTAGTGGAAATTTCAAAGTGTTCCCAAAGATTGCCACTCGTAAAAAAAAAAAAAAAAAAAAAGTACAGACAATTTCAAGTAAGCCAATTATGTCAAACTATAGCAACCTATTTCTGCTTTTTAATGGCGACTGCTGTCTGCGTTGTGAAAAAAAACAACTAATTCCCTCGACGCAGGTGACAATATGGAAGTGTGTCAACTCCTCCTATATTTCCTATCTTTCACTCAAAGCCATGCACTGCATCTTTTTCTAGGTTCTCTCTGCCTGCACCTCTTTGTTGTCAGATCCGCCTGAGAGTACAGCCTCATTTCTGTGAATGTGTCCTGTCGCCGCTACAGTGCAATGATGCGCTTTACCTGAGAATGCGACAAGCGGAGCCGTGCAACTCCGCGGCTGCAGAGGCTGATCACAATCAAAAACCTGCGTGAAGGGCAGAAGGCTTTGTCATGGTGCAGTGAGAGAAGCAAGAACACATGACTAACCCTGTTTTTACAGACCAGCTTTTTCAAAAATTAAAGATTGAATTCCTATATTGATTACAACAGGCCTTTTTTCATTGGTGCATATTAAGGTAGGCCTACTAGCTTTTGGTTTTGATGCAGATATGCTGACGTTAGATACAGGACAATACATTTGAAAACTAGCATGAGCAAAACTAGCGTGTCCAGGATCCATTCTCTTTAGTTTTAAAGGGACTTCATTGATTAGAATTAGCTTCTGATTTTATTCAGTATTGTTTGGAGTGTACAGTCTAAATAAAATTATTTCTCTTGTTACATGTTGGAATTACTCTGCAAGTTTCAATCAAACTCATATCAGACTCTTGAAGGGTGCACTCACATCAGGTCTGTTTAATCAATCTCTAGTTGACTTTGGGGAGGTCTGAAAGCTTAGTCAAATCCGTTCCTCAGAAGGCTTCATCTGACAAAGTGCAGTGTGAATGCAACATCCGGATCGGCACAAAGGCAGATCATTAGGTGTGAAAAGATGTGAGAAACACTGAAATATGAAATGAAAAAATAGTACTTGTAGAAGTGATAGTACTAGTCGTGGTAGTGGGAATAGTACTGGATTCTGTAGGTTTTTATAATTTCCCTTATTGTTGTCTTTAATATTGCATTCACTGCTGTTTAAACCAGGGCAGAGCAAAGTTAAAATGCGACTCCCTACAAAGGTAAATCCGCCAAAAGGGTTTTTAGGCACAAGTGCGGGAGAGGGAAAAGCGAGCCACCCTAATTTTTGCAGAGCGGCAACGGAGACGCCGCTCTCGCATTGTTTGATCCCCGGCAATTTTCTTTGCTCTCGACCGCGTTTGATGTGCAACCTCGATCTGAGAGTCGTTTTGTTAATAAAAGAGGAAGCTCAGTGTCTGCACGGGCCTTTGATACGAGCTGAAGGCGGCTCCCTCTCCTGTGCGAGCCATTAATAATATAAAGGCAGATCCAAGTCGGGAAGGAGCAAATGTGTCGCTGTTTAAGAATTGAGCAGATCTGCGGTGATACCACCCACTGCAAGACTGCATCGGCGCTTACTGTACCCGCCGTCGCTGAGCGAGCACCCGACCCCTGGCGCTCGCTATTGGAAACTGTTTAGTCATTTTAGATGTTTCTTCGATGCTTTACCTGCATTTTTTTTTTTTTTTTTTTTTTGGTGCGATTTCTGAAGCGCAAGTATATTTCATCCATTGCCTTTCTAGGTTAGACCCATTATTTTCTGTTTTGATTGCCGAGCATCTGATACGTTTCCAAGCTTAAAACCAGTGTTCCAAAGACTTAAAAAAATAAATAAAAATAATAAGTGTTCCAAACAGTGTGACAGGCTGTCGAACAGCAGGTTTGGCACGTTTCATAAACTCCCAGTAAAAGTAGGGATTTTGGGCCAAGCTGCAGAAAAAAAAGAAAAAAGAAAAATAAATGAAAAAAAAAAGATAGGTGCCAGTGCAGCCCTGAAATTTGGATTTCATTGTGCAGCATGTGGTCCTGTTTTGCCTGCATAAACCCATCTGCAGCCCGCTAACCGCAGTCTGCGGTGCTGAAGTCAAAGAAAAACATGCAAGGCTTTTAAATGACTTCATGTCATATCTAATTTAATCAAGTCCATTTTTTGTCACAAGGATTCTCATTTAACTTGTTGGAAATAAGATTAAAAAAAAGAACTTTTATTGTTTCAACTAGTTGCTAAAGTGTTTTAGTTGTTATAAAGTATCTGTTTCCTTTATCTTTATTTATTTGCAGTCAGACCATCTATATTTAAAAGACTTCTGAAGTTGTTTCCCCTATAAGCTGTTTGAGTCATCAGTAAATATTTCTATTCTAATTTAGATTTCCTGCGTGCAGATGTAATGGATGCAAATCTCAGAGATTTGTTTTGCCGCTCAAGATGCGAAAGTAGCAACAGTAGACGCGGAATTATGGGATGGATGACTCCAGTTTCTGCAAAAACTAGAAAACTGGGACTATGTCAGACCAAAAAGCTGTTCACGTTTCTCATCTGCGCGAGCGGGCGTGCAAAATCTTAGCTTGCACACACTTTGACTCGCTCGATTCCAAATCACAGCGCCAGCGCGACTTCAGATGCCGTGGCGGCATAGGCCCCTTCTGATATGCCAGTCATGGATGAGATGGTTAGAGACTTCAAAGTGGCCGAAAGTAGCTCAGAGTCGGCCTCGGTGTTTAGGCAGCCAGGTTCAGGTTTACCTGACAAGCCTCTTAAAACATTTAATCCTGTTAATTCACAATGTAAGTCTGTTTGCTGCACAGTTCTCATCCACATCTGGGAGCTCAGCCCCTGCTGAGTTTGTCTGAGACGAGTTAAGCTGGACAGTCTTCGCATGGAACATTATCTGTGTGAGTGTGCGCGAGTGAGAAAACAACTGCTCACAAGGGTTTTTTTTTCTGCTTCCTCACTGGAGTAAATTTAATGTGGCTGTTTCTTTGCATTTTTAATGGATTTTCAGATGGACTGAGTGACTGACTCAGGATAAATTATTCTAAACTGAACTTTTGCCCGCCAAAGTAAGACAGAGTTGAAAGTTAAATTTTGCTGATGTCGATGGAAAATTTGTGTTTTTTTTTAGATGTTTTGTTTGTGTGTGTGTGTCAGTGTGTGTGTGTTTTAGCTTACTCGCAAGAACAATGTTTACTGTCGGTTTAGCAAGCACTTGTTTTCAGTGGTATAGTAATGTCAGATCAATGCTGAACAGGTCTTCTGCCCAACACTGCACTTTGCTCAAGTCCACACTGGAGATGGTCAAAAAGAATCCGAGCTGATAGGCTAGTACTGACTGAATTGACTCAGTGGACTCATGCGATTTGAATCTGTTGGTAAATTCATAATCAGTTTAGTGAGCGGGACTTCTCACTCCTGTTAAATTCACATCTAATCTCACACAAAAAACCTTTTTCACCTGTTTTCCACCGTCTCTCGATAAAACATAACAAATTGCGTCCATCATTGTTCCCGTTCTTCTATCACGTACGAAGTAATTGGTTCGGTAGAAGCACCGGAAATGGAGGTGTCATTGTGTTTGTTTTATATTTACCTCCCGATATGTTTCCTTTACTTAGTTCCGCCCAGGGTGCCTGCGCCAAGGATATTTCTCAACTGTATCACGGCCGCCACCGCCATGAGTTATGGCGCTGCCGGATTCATTGAGCGGTTCTGATGAGGTTATGAGCGAGCCAAGGACAAAGTTATCTCTCCTCTGCCCAACAGAGACACAGCGTTTATTAGCCCCTCTACGCAGCAGACCCCCTCCTCCTTTAATCTAATCCTTCGGCTCCGCCTATTCGTATTGCTATTTCATACACAACATGCATCGGCTGGCACGCCATGAAGAAAGTTGGGGAGAGGGTGGTGGCCGCATGAAGGAAAAGATCCATTACACCGCTGCCCACAATCAGAGAGCCTGTGTGTAATTCATCCCAGAGCTTGTTCAGCTCCCAATGGCTTTATTTACAGAGTTCCATTACAGCAATGAGAAAGAGGGTAGGAGCTGTGTGTGTATTTGTGATAAACAAAAATCGCTCAGGCCATGTGATTACATTTTGCACTTTTCTATCCTATCTAGATGCCACAATTTTATATATGTGGTATTGTTTTTGTGTGTTTTGGTTTGGTTAGATTTGTCTTGAGATGGATTTGGGTAGAACACAAACCAAAATAAGCATGTTTAGAAAGATGGGTTATTATCTTCCAGCAAAGTGAAGTGGATTTTGCATTTTATTTTTTTCAGGGCTTTAGATCTTCGGCAGATCAGAACAGATGAAGAAGACTGATGACTTATGACTTTGCAATCTCAGGGAATTTCCAAACGGTCTGCACTTTTTCATTTGAGAGAGAGAACATCAAATGGAAAAAAAAATGGGGGGGAGAGTGTTAGAATTAATAAGTGGGGGTATGGAAGTGGACTTTGTGGTCGTGTTTGATCTCCGGCCAGGTAACACCAAAAATGTCTCCTTGAGTGTTCTCTTTACATCACTCCCCCAGCTCAGGTGGTTGGAATGGTTGTGCAAGAACGATGCTAAACTAAATCAATTGACTCCAACGACCCCTGCTAGGACAGCTAAAAACGATCTGCTTGCATGCAAAAAATCTCACTTCACATCTCAGGGATGTAGCTGCACTGCTATAGTAGCGCCGCTTCGTAATCTATAGGTGACTTACAGGTTACCAACTGCAGGTGCTAGTACTTTTTTTTCTTCACCAGTTTTGCTCAAAATTCATCAAACTCGAACTTTGTGTCGCCTGCGCCTGACGCTGCCTTGTTGTTTTAGATACTAGCGTCACTCCCCCTCCCCCTCCCTGATGAAATCCCCCGCGTGTGATCGTCTTTGTCAGCCTCTGTCTGGAGGCTCTCACGCAGTCATCACACATTAAGCGGTCTCAGCGGAGTCGCATCTGGCAGCTTGATATATTTTTGACTCTGCAGCCGCAGCCGCAGCCAGTGGAGGCTGATTTCATCAAAGGGATTCGCTCAGACTTGCGCGCGTCATTTACACCATATTCTCTCCAACGTCTCACTCGCATGCACGCACACACACAAAAGGGTTCGCCTATGGAACCCCGCCCTCCTCCGTGTGTTTATGAACTCATCCGTTTGCTGCCGACAGGCTGGAAATGAGAACATCAACAACGTGTTGCTGCGCGGTCACATATTGGACGGCTTGTTTATGCGAGGGCAGACTCGCGTCGAGTGCGTCTGCGTGTTGTCTTGCTATTGTTTTTCCTTGTCCGCATGGTCCGCTTTGGCCACAGGAGCCCTCTCACTCGTCACCCCCGATGGCAGTCCGGGATCAATAATGCATCAGCGGCCGGATGGGCGACTGTCTCTTCTATCATTCGTCGCCTCTCCTCATCAGTTCCCTTCCGCCAAAGTTCAGCAGGAAAAACAAAGGTGAGAAAAGGAGGTGGGCAGAGACGGAGAGGACTCGATGGCAGGGGACAAAAGTATAACAGGAGGTGGAGAGACTTTTTCAAGTTCTCTGAGGCTTAAAAACAAAAACAACTTAAACTGTGAGCAGTAATGCAGGTCTCTCTAAGAAACCACATGAGGCATGTGTGATGCCTGTGAGAAGCAAATGGTAAAAATACACATTTGTCTAAAGTTCAAATCAAATGAAAAAAGCACCAAATCACACAGTACGTTTGCATGCAGAGCTAATTCGAACGAAGCTCATTCAGTTTGCTCGTCTAGGACTTCCCTCCTCGTCCCAGTTTACATGCAGCTGAGCAAATCGAATTACTGACGGGAACTCGTCCTCCTCCATTACACTAGGGGGCGATATGAGTCCTTTCAGCGTGTTAACTCCCGGTTAACCTATTTCGTCGCCCGATAACAAAACAACTAGAGCGTGATACAACACCGGTGTAATGTCGGTACTGGTCTTCAATTTAACAAGTTTCCTCACCAAACAGCTACAAATGTGTCACAGTCTCGCCTGTGATCTTCATAGCCAACAATCTGCCCCTATTATCTTGATAGCCAACAATCTTCGCCATTGATCTCCACTGCCTTTATTAACCAGTCTCCCGTGTTTCCCTGTTGGCAGATTATCTGTTTTGCATTGCACCATAATCCAGCGCCTGTCTCCTTGTTGTACTCCTTCGTTCCCCGGTTGACAACAGCCCGTCTCCGACCCTGCCTCCGCCTCGTCCTCGGACCGATTCCCCGGTAACGACTCTGCTCGGCTCTGACTACGTTCCTCGTCTGCCCCGTCTGGATCCTCTTGCTGCTATCAACCTCCGCCCGTCCCTGACGCCGATCTCGCCTGCCTCTCCAACCACTTGCACTGGTTCTCGACCCTGGACTGCCCGACCTCTCCGCTTCAATAAACACCTTAAACTGCATCAGTGGTTGTCGTGCATTTGAGTCCACCAACACCTTACAAAATGTGCTGCGCGACCGTCAGCGGATTGGTCAGAAATTCCAAAACATACACCACATATTACTGGCGATTTTACCGTCGAAGCCCACATCTACCACGGCGAATATACTCTTGTAAGTGAGCGCTATCCATAAGCTGTCATGGACGGAACTGGACATGAGCACACACATTGTCCAGTTAAACTCTGCCAAAGGCGTATACATGACGGAGAAATTTGAATTCCAATCGCATTATCTGGGTGTCTCAATCGGAGTTCTCCGATTCCAATCTGACTTCTCAAACTCCGATTTAAGTCAGACTTAACGAGTTTACATGTACTTCAGGTGTCCGATCATAATCGGACTAAGTATGTGGGATTTAGTGGCACCTAGTGGCACATTTGTCTAGTTAGTGTATGGGTTTGCGTCAGGATGAGATGTAAACAAGACCTGCAGCCTGCGCACACGCCTGTCACATGTTGACAGGAGTACAAAAACCTGCGCCCACATTAGTCCACATGAAGGTACCGTCATGGATTTCCTTGCTTTCGTTGAGCCGACTGGTCTTTTCGCGTCATGGTTTGTTTTTAGATGTGTACGGTTGGTGAGACTGAGAAAAAAAAATGCTCTCTGGGATTTATAAAGTCTTGATTTTGATATTTTTGCCTACATTCCTCATCCAACTTTATTGCCTCCAACTTTTTCCCTCTTTCATTTGCAGTTTCCAGAAAGCGTGTGCGGCTCAGATGCTGTTGCTGCTGCTGCTGCCAGTTGGTGAGCGTGACGGCTTTAACATATCAAAGGTGCCTCACAGGAAGAAAGCACCTCATTATTTAAAGTGCCAACATCAGACAACAGCACATCTCTAAATAGCCAGGGTCGACGATGGCGTGTGGAGTCGTCACACTCATCGCCTATGATAAGTGAGCCAGAGCCGCGGCTTCATTACGGCTGCTTTTTTTTTGTATCCACCTGTTATCTCCATGCGACACACGGACTCGTTAGACAGTTCTGGCGCAACCTTTGCATTCACATTTCTGACTATCCTCTCCTTGCTTGTCTCTCCTCTTTCATGTTTTCGCCCTCCTCTCCGCCAACTACTTGAAATTCTGTGTTTTTCCGTGACTTTTCTTCCCTGCCCCGCTGCCTTTGTGCTGCCTCTGTGTGTGTGCTGATTCATTAAATGGCGCTCGGTTTAAAGGTCTGTGACATTCTTTTTTTTCCATCCTCAGTCCTAGAAAGCTGTGGGGAAAATATCTATAATTTGAAGCAACGCTGGACTGTCAGGGTCGCATAAATGCACCAAAAGTGGGCGCAAACTGCTCTCCCTGCTCCCCCCAGTGCTGATTATTTTAACCCTCACGGAGTCTCTTATTTGGTGATTGCATCTAATTGACTTCCTTCAAGCTAATGGAATCGTATCTGTGCTCGAGGCCATACTGGTCACTTCACACCGAATGGGATATTTGCCTAGTGTGGGTTCGGGCATGTGTCAGGATGAGATGTAAATAAGACCTGCACCCTGCACAGATAAACCTGCCCACTGTTTCCCTCAGGCCGCGTCACATGTTGACAGAAGTTAAAGAAAGAAATACCACGGAACAAACAGCTAAAGTGCGGTAACGCGCCTGGAAGCCAATTAGATGGCCTCGTTTTGCATTTGCGCCCTTCCTTCTTTAGCTGTCAACTGTTCAAAAGAAACAAATCTGAGCAGGAAAACACAGAAAAGGAAGAAAAAAACACCAGGATGGAAGGACGCCGGTAGCTCGAACAGTCGGCAGAGGACAAGTGCCTGGATTAAATTTAGCTGTTTATCATATAAATGAAAGGTTGTGTTCAACTGAGCCAGGGGATAACAATCAATCACGAGCCATGCAGATGCGTCTCCATTCCAGGCCACTTCCAGCCGTCCTCATCATTCCACAACGTGTCACATCCTGGCCTGTTTTGCTTCTACCTGTACTGATAATGTTCCATGTTGTCTTTCATGGCATCTGTCATGCTCAGGAAAGGAAACTGTTACCTGGTCTGTTATTAATTTCTTTGAAAGTATCTGAACCTTTGTGGGTTTGTTGATTGACTACAATTTCTGGGCATCACCCACTGGGCCAGGCCGGTGTTTTATCTGTTACAATGACTGTTCTATGTTGGAGTCATGTGACTAGCAAAGTATTTCTGCAACTCACTGGTCTTGTCACTGACTGAATTGTTTTCTTGAAGTCCGGACTGTGTGTCTTGGTATCAATCACAGTGGAAAGGCAAAAAAAAAAAAGTTTGAAGTTTGGCTATGCTACGCTGGCTGTTCCCTTCACTCAGTGATTGACAGCTGTCAGTCAAAATGTCTTAATAAAATGGTTTAGACCTCAAAGACGCAGTTTCTGTATTAGATATTAAAGGTTTTAAATATTTATTTGGTTTCACTTGGAGTTCTGTGGACGTTTTAATAGGCACAAAGTCTGATACTAGGTATCATGCATGTATCCCCCCCGTTTTGAAGCCAAGTTGCCAGAGGCTTTTAAAATGACTAATGCAACCATTTCATTGCTTGGCAGAAGAAAGTTAAGATGGCTGAGAAGACAAGTGTCATTGTTAAAAGTGTGGACAAAGACCTCTAGTGTCTCTAAGAGTTGCATCATCCAAATCTCTAATAGAATAAAGTGTCTGCGAGTTAAACATTCTAGCGCGTGGAAGCAGCTCCAGTTTCCATCCTGTAATCTGGCAAAGGAGAGTTTCTGCTTCGCTTTTTGCCGTTGCACTCTTTGCAAGCAAGCAGCATCTCCCCTGCTGCTTATCCTGGTCTTTAGTCCCTTTTATCTGCCTTGACGGTCCTTTCATACAAAACTGCCCCATTGCGCCATATGTCTTCAGAGACCCAACAATTGCAATTTGTTTCAGCGTCCTATAAAGCGGATTTATTGAAGACAAGTTTGAATAGTGAGTAGCAAGAGTTTCCCAAGACAAGTGTTAGGGAGGCCCTTCCGTTTATATGTGTGATATGTCAGTGCTTGATTATTGGGAAGATTTTAAGAAAGCTGCTAATTTACATAAGTTTACAGCATTCCGAGGAATTACTCTCACAGCATGTGTTTTAATAAAGGAGTTTGAGCTGTGCAACTAAAACAGACTTTTTTTTTTTCAAAATACATCGTAAAGGGCTAGTTCTCTCCTAATTTTTGTTTACTACCCGTTGACTACTCATTTGGATGCAGTCGGAGGCTTTATAATCATTCTCACTCCTGAGTTTGATAGAGGTTCCATCGAAAGCAGCCTTTTGTATCCACGTACAATTAAAATGAAGCAAAACCACCAAATGTTTGGGTTGAAACATAGAATATAGATTTTTGTTTTGACAAAAATGAATCACATGACCAGTCTGGCAGTATGTCATGTTTGCCTTTGTCCCCCTTGGCCACAATAGGTCTATTGTTGTTTTTGTTTTGTTTTTTTGTCTTTGTGAAATTCCAGAATACTTACTAAATAAAAAAAGGGGGGGCCAGATCATCATGACATTAGATTTTGGGTGACCCACAGTCAATGCTCTCTTCCATTTTTGAACATGTTGAGATTTTGCATTTGTTTAATCTATTTTTTTTTCCAACGCTATCATGGAACAGTCTACACTTCCTTAGAACAGTCCTCCCAGTAAATTTTAGGCAAATTGGTATTGTTAACTGCATGATCAGAGTTTTCTTCCATTTGTGGCCATGTTTTAATCGTCTCTAATCATGTTGTATTAATTAAGGTGGGTAAATTCTTTATTCATGAGTGATTCATCTACCAACTACATTATCTCTGGGAAAGTAGAATTGTACGAAATTCAGGTAGCCTAACGCATGAAAGAGATAGGGTCAACATTTTGGTCAAAATGAAAAAAGAAAAAAAAAAAATGAAAATCCAATTTGCCTGAAACTCATTGGGATCATTGTTCTGAGATAGAATAGACGGTCTCGTAATAGCATAGTTTGAAATACAGTGAAATAAGGCAGTATCTTGACACGGCCAAACATTGAAAAAAATCAGTGACAGCACATTTTGATCAACAACAACAACAACAACAACAACAACAAAAACAGAACAAGAAGTACTGGGCTGATGAATTGGTCCACTCCAAAAAAGAGTTAAGAGGCTGCACGGTGCTACCCATTGCTGCACAGGTTGAATGACTGTCAATAAATGGTATCCTCTCCGGTGCCTAATTATCGGAACAAAAGACAGTTGTCCAATTTAACTGCTTAGTCAGGCTATAAGCCAAGCTCGACTTAATTGTGCATGTAAGCAAGTGAAACTGGCTTGCTGACTGGTTTCTGGTCCCTTCCTCTGTCACTGTCATTAGCCTGCAGGCTCATGTGCGTCACTGGGTGCCAAACCAGTTCCCACCATGTCATGATACACAGCAGGCTGTCCCGGCCACAAAATTTGCAGGAAGTCTTGCAAAAGACGCCACAAAGACAGCGGCGAAAAATTACAGCCTGCCTGGCAGGACGTCAAGTGCGAAGGCAGTCTGAACTCACACCCCGCCGCGCCGTATTTTCCTCGTGCCTGTGCTGTTGTGGGGAAGTTATTGATGTAATTGAGCAGCGCGAGGACAAGGGGAAAAAAAAGCTATAGCCGGGCCGGGTTTTCTTTTTCTCCAAAATGGAGGCATCAGCGAAGGCGGCCAAGTTCCACTCATGTGTTGTAGGTCAGTGTATTGATTGTAAGTTAACAGTAATTGAACAAGAGCGCGCTCTGCTGTTAAGAAGAGTCATGGCCCTCAGGTCTGCAGCTCCCACCCTGTCCTGCAGGTAGTCCTGCACGGCTGCTTTATGGCCGTCACAGCTACAATAATGAGAACTTGAGTCTGTCCAGAGCTCACCTCACACCCCCTTCCCTTTAATGATTGGGATTTTAGCCTTGCATCATCACTTTCCTCCTCCTCGTTCTGATCTCGAGCACCTCCATTTGAAGTCTTTAGCTCTGCCTAAGTCAAGCTGCCCGACCTTCAGAAAAAAAACAAGTTTTCTTGGCAGACAAGCCCTGATTAGCGACGTTTTCAGCATTCACCACTGCATCTGACTAAAAGTGTGACTGTTTGTTGCCCAGGAAAAGGGAAGCATATAAATTTGTATTGAGGATCCAAGGAGCCCCTGAACTTTCCATCAATGTCTTTTATCTGTAAAGATTTGCATAAGTTTGCATCCGTAAAATAGTGTAACCTTCAGAAGTCATTAAGCTAATGCAAAACAAAAACTTTGCTATCTTCCATCTACTGAGGCACTTACCCTACTTACAGTAAGGGAAGACAGAAGCAGGCAAACTTTCCTCTGTCTAAAATGTCTTATAACCTTTCTTGTCTCTATTGTTGAAAGTTAAATAAATAAAGAAATTAAACTTAGTGTATGGATAAAAACAGATATTGCTGTTGCTCTGTTTGACCTTTGCCTGAGGTTTCCTGTAAACAAGGGAAACGAGAGTTAAAATACTTTGTTTTCTTAGTTCCCAGAGTCTGCCAAAAATTTGACAGGCCGAACCTGTAACTGCATACACTACATACAATCACCTTTGACCTACAGCAGAAATAAATAATTAAATAAATAAAGTGTTGTGTAGCCTAGGTGGAGTCCTTTCACTGTTACTTGGGTTGTCTCCCTCTAACTGTACAACTAAGTGACCAGACTTTAGCTTAAGACAATGTCCATGACTGGCTTTGGTTTTCCATTTGGAAGGCATTCAGCTTCCCGAAGCCTGCCTGCACCTTCAAGGCTGAACTGCATGCAGGACGAGGCTTCCACCATTTCCCGTGTCAGATCGATCAACACATGTCAGATCCAGTGCTTGTTAACCTGCCTCCGTCCATGTTACCTCCATCAAACCCTTCGGGCAACAGGTGCAAGCTACCATGATGTACTTGTTGGTAAAATATGATGGGAGCTACAGGAGTGGAAAGGAGATACAGCCACAACAACAGGGCGTAGGATAGTATTTACACAGATGTGACAGTGAGGAGGTTCAACATTTGGTTTTGTTTTGTTTTATATAAGAATAGAGGATGTGCAGCCTAGTGTGTACAGCAAAGGCATACAGCCCAATGTGGTGCAGGTTTCATACATTTTTATCTCTAAACTGTCCACCTGTTAGCTGGCTGGTTTGTCTGAGCACACTGCCTCATACGTCACCACTGTAAAGAACTTGGAGGCTGTCCAAGCGTTTCTCTTAATTAGCCTTGGTTGGGCTCCAGCCTCGATGGATGGATGGAAGTGTGAAAGGATGAAAAGTTGTCTCTTTTTTCTGTCTCTGTCTCTATTTTCATTGTGTTTCAGGTGGGCCAATGCAGCAGAAAAAATGTGCGAGGAAGCACACAAATCTAAAAATAGAAACCTATTAATGGGAACCCCTGGGTTTGTTTTTTTTGTTTTTCCAATATCACACTCTCATACTGTATCATGTATTCCCAAATGCAACAAGAGTGTTGCATTTGAGTCCTGCTCATGCTCATCGCAAGGTTTAAAAGCATCTCTGATGTTTTTCACCTTGAATTGGTCGTTGCAAAACAACGGCAAAGCTGCCGTTGTTTTGGACTTGTAATTTGCTGTAGATATACAGCAAATTACAAGTCCCGGCCGCTCTGGATTATCAGCATTTGCAAAGCGCTAAGAATTTTACCACTCTTTGATCAGACCCGGCTGCCACACAGTCAAATTACCAGCTGAATCATGATAGGATATGGCTTTATTTTGAAAACTTATATATAAAAAAAAGAAGGAAGCTTCGTTTGGAACCCAATCCCTCTGTCAAAAGTAATTCCTGTTGTCACTTCATCCCAGAATTTGGAAACAGGATGACTCACCATCATCTCTCTGCCAAGTGAAATCTACTCACATTTTAATACATGCACACTCAGACGCACCCAATTTCGCAGAGACACCTTTCTACAACTTTCGGTTTACTCTGGTTTATCAGAGGCTCATTTCTCCGTTTGATTACCAGATGCCGTGCAACCTGACTTTTCCTGTCCTCAGTGTGGTTGTGGGCTAGGAGGAGGAGGAGAGGTGACGTGTCTGCTTTGGTCACCCTGACAGTGTCTGGAGTCATAACCAAATCCAGATAGTAGAATTGTATAATGGATGATTTGGGGTTCTTTCTCTACAGTGAAGATGTAGTATCAGCCTTAGCTCACTTCAGTGGCCAAAATCAAACTCAAGTAGGGGGGGGAATGAAATTTGCAGCGTGCTTGCAAGACTACTTTTGACTCAGAGTCTTTTGAGTTTGCTCTAAATAAATCTTTGATGTGTGCTTCCAGTTTCCTGACTTTAGATCTGTTAGTTAAATCTCATGCCTTGGCTGTGTTGTCAGTGTGGGTATGAAGAAAATAGTTACCCTGTGTCCTTGGGTATAAGTGTCTATTCACTCCTAAGCATCTTTTCAGAATATAGGGTATATTTGGGTGTCACTCAAATGTTTATGCATAGACAGTGTGAAGATCTCTACTTCCCTCTTTTATGAAGTCAGTGAGCTTGCAATGCACCCTTCAAGTTACCCAAAGTCAGCAAACAAACATACACAAAAAGAAAGAACAGAGTCAGCCTGTGATTTGTAGTATAGGATATCCTTCTGTTGGAACGACTTGATAAAGTTGAGAGTATGACTCTTGACAGAACAAGTTCATTTCTTGTTCCCAGGGACACTGGGACAAGTTTTTCATGGCCCATTGGCCTGATCTAATTTGTTGGAGGAAAACATTCTACGTCTAAATTTGTCACTGTGGCTACCAAGGTTGGAACCGCGGGACGGATCACTGAGCAGTCCCCCCACATCCCCCTTTCCCATATCAATTTCAGATAGAACTCTAAAAATACACCCAATTTCATGTCAGGAAAAAGAAAGTGGCTATTGCCACCCGATGTTCTGACCCCAAGATGTCACCTGGATAATACTGTGTCCAATATAGAATGTCCTGCAGGCCAGCAGACGCCATAGAAAACACTTGATGAGATTCATTGCCACACTGTCCCCATAACATGATGCATGATACGTAAAAATCCAGTTGGCATTGTCGCAGCTGCACAGTCAGTGTCAGTTATCCCCAGCATCTTTGTCCCCACTGTACCAGTATCAACCCAGATTCATGGGAATACAAACAACAGCGCCGCCACCTCCTAGCACACCATCTGAGTTTGCAATCTGCACACTTCAAAAACAGAGACCAATTAAGCCGACGCCTGCGAGCCGGCCGATGCCCCGTCCACTCTCTCCCGTCAACTGACAGGTTTTTTGAAACCGTCTCATCCATCCGCTAATCAGCTAATAATACCAGCAATTGGTAATTAGACGTCCCCAGAGTAAGCAATTAATTATCGGTTCACAACCTGTCTTGACACCGCTAATAGTTTGGGGGTTTTTTTAGAAAAAAAAAAACAGACTGTCTGCTTGGTGTTATGTTTAATCGTCATAAACTTTTATTGCCTCTCAAACGCGAGGAGTCAATTATGTAGGCGAGTGACGCCGCCTGCCAGGGATCTGTGTGGGACAGAGGTTGATTAAGGATGTTGAAGGCCCTGCAGCGCCGAAAAGGAGTGTGGCAGAGTAAATAACAAGAGGGATAATTAAGGGCTTGCCGAAAACAACACGCTTCAACAAACTCCATTTTACCCTTTTGTCCTTTCCTCTCTTCGCACCTCTACCTTTATCTCATTGAAACTTTTCCAGGAGGCCACGTATGATATTTGTCTTGATTGTAATGCGTTTGGTTTCTTTGCATGTACCTCAACCTGTTTTGGGTTACTTGGCTCCCAACTGCAATGTTGGTTGTTGGAACAATTCACTGACAGTGCTTGGGCGTCTTCCAGACCCCCTCTGTGACTTTGACTGTCAGGCGCGCCACGAAACTAGCGGCTTTCTTGGGTCTTTTGGGATAATGTTGCCGTTGACAGCAGGTAGATTGATGCTCTCTGCCCGCCGCTTCTCTTAAAAAATGTCAGTGCCTCTTATAAAACCTCGGTCGCAAAGGTCTGATGGCTGTCGGCATAAACAACCTTTATGAGACTGGCACCTGTTGCTTATTGGGTAACACAGTGTTGTGGAGGCGGCGTCACCACCCAGAGTCCTTTCCAGGACTGAGCAGCTCTTCATACCATCATAACAAAAAAAAAGGTATTGGTGTGATTTTGTCTAAACAAATTCAAACTTTTCAAACCCTTTCATCGACCTGTTCACAGCACTTTTATAGCTTCAATTCTAGCTTCCTGCTAGCATTGAGCTGTCAATTAGTTGTTTGTGCTATATGGTCTTTAGTTAAGACTAGAGAGCGTAGCAGCAGCCCTCACAGTCACACGTCTGACCTCTGCATGTTTGCAGCCCAACGTCCCCGACCCCCTCCTGCTCTGAGGCTGGAAGCGGATCAAAGTGCGAGAGGGGAGAGAGTGGAAGGGAAACCTGCCGAGTGCTGCTGCACTTCTCAACACCATTAGTGGCGTGTGGCTGTGCTGCAACTCCTTCCTGCTCACTCCGAGTTTTCCACCTCCTCCATCAGCCTAATGCGGTTCTAGACTTGTGGCAGCATGCGGCACGCTGGCCTACCTGGTGAGTCGATGATATGGACCCCCCCCCCAACCCGGCAGGACTTGGAGTTAAGTGCTGCAAAATAATGGGAATAATTCAGAAAAAAAAATACATAACTGTCCAAGCTAATATTTAAAAAAAGAAGAAGCTCTCCTCCTGGCAGTGTGCAGTTTGGTCGAGACTCCTCTAGGGATCATGCTGGCGTATCACTATCACACTCATTTGTTGTTCCAATTTCCATCGCAGCCGCCGGTCCACCATCAGGGGTCGGGGGTGGGGAGGTGGGAGTGACTGTTCTGCCAGAGTCTCTCAGATTCGCCCCGAAAACACGGCGTGTGCGAGACATGGAGCGAGGCGAGGAAATCAGGTTTGGAAAGATGAGAAGTGGGAAGCGGAGAAGTGGTCGAGAGGGCCGGCGGGCGGGAGGGGGAAGAGGGAAAAAAAGAGCAGGTGAGCTACGAGCGTGCTGACCTTCCCTCCTCGCTGTCTGAATAAAATAAACACCCCCACTTCCAACCTCCTCCCTCCCCTTCCCCTCTGGGCTGCTCCATGCTGCCTGTCCATCAGTTGCCCCATTAATGTCAGACCAAACAAACTAAAATAAAAAAAATGCAGCTGGGTGCAGGGTGATGGTGGTGGTGCAGATAGATGCCTTTTTTTTGCTTGAAGAGGACGACTCTGTGCTGAAAGAGGCACCGCTGAGTGCTGGTGTGGATCTGTCATCTGTCACGCCTCCACCCGACCCCAACCCCCCCACCCCAACACACACACACACACACACAACCACACACACACACACACACACACACACACTGGTGCCTCGAATTTTAATTGGGTATTACTCCGGATTTACGAAAATGCCATTAGAATCTCGCATTTTGCGGCGTTGAAGTGGGTCACACTTTGCCATCTCATAAGCAGCCCTGAATGATGCTCCGGCACCCACCACACCCCCACCCCACCCCACCACAACAGAAGCCACCCCTCCGCCTCTTCTCACAAGGTGCGGGGGGGGGGGGGGGGGGGGGGGGGAGTTAGCTACGTTGCAAGCCGGACGCAGATTGTGTATTTGTTGATATGTTTGGACTTTTAATCTTGTCAAGTGGTTTAGAGAGCACAGCTGTCGGTCTACAGAACCAGTGGGGTGGCTGATCTAATACATCGAGCCCCTTTTACCTCACTGCATGCCCATCCCCAACCCATGCACATACACACACACCGGTGACCCCCACACCTCTCCCTCCTCTGTCTCCATTTGTCTGTAGCATTGATGGATCTACAGTGGCTCCTGGTGGAGCCCTGCGGTAATGTGCCCAAAGGATCTGGCATGCTGAAGATCCCCGTCCTAGTTGTTTGTTTTTGTTTGTTTTGTTGTTGGTTTTTTTTGCTTGTGTTGCTCCTGTTATTGAAATTGATGTTTGTAAAATTGCTAGATCCTTTTTTCAAACATAAAAGTGAGGAAAAGGAGGTTGCAGTGCATGTGTTTGAGGGATTAGCCCAGAGGTTTATAGGTTCTGGCACCAAGGATATGGAATTCTTCTGAGGGAATGTTGCGCAATGTGGGGAAGGAAGTGTATGCTTGGCAATACTAACTCAGATTGCCAACTGGAAAATTGCTTTATCTTATCTATCTGGTAAAACGGCATTAAAAGTGTGCGTTAAGGGGATGACTCTCCTATATCATTCATGAGCACTGCTTTATGGACTTGTAGTTAGCTGCTATGTACCATCGTGTTAACCCTTGCAAAATAGAACAAAAAAGTGGAAAAGTGATGTACTCCAAGAACATTAGTGCATGTATTTTCTTCTTTAGCATTAAAAGAACTACCAAATTAAACTGCAGCTACAGTATAGCTGCATTCATGCTAATCTCTTTAGCAGCTGCTATTGTTTGCAAACTCGAGCTAGCTTCCTCTCCCTTTCGTTCTACTATGGTCCCTTCTCTCTTTTGTAATTTAACATCTTTTCGTCCGCCACCATGTAAAGTACAGTCGGAAAATTTAAGGCCACTTGCACGTGCTTTCAGTTGGCGGGTGGCAAGATGAACGAGTGAGATTCCAGAGTTGAAATCTGAGCAGTCCAGTGGCTGCACAACGTTGCCCGCCTTTCCAGTTCTTGCTTAATTTCATTTCTACCTGCGGGAGATGGAGTGTTTGTGGAATAAGCCCATGGTGAATGCAGACGCGGCAAGAGATTTCTTCCCCTCACATACAATATTGATTGGGTTGGTATATAAGTGCAGAAGTCCTGCACAGAAATTAGATCCTCAGCGGCTTAAAGTAGGAAAAGCTTTTTGCAGTCTGGGGAAGACAGGTCGCTGAAAGTCATTGTGTTTCTCAAGCTCTGAAGCTCGACTGTCTATCTCTGCTGGCCAGAGGTGGTCTGGGGAATTTCTCACTGCTCTGTAGAAAGGTGCACCTCACACAGACAGATATATTTATCCTGACAACAGACGGGCACACCACTTGTCTACCCAGGCGGTCTACTTAGGTTTTGTCCTTGTCACACAAGTCGGTTCTATAACTGCGTAAACATCTATAAAATCTCTATCGTCTGGAATCAGGCAGAATGGTTTTGAAAACTAATTTATGCATCCTGACGCTTTTTTTTCTTCTCTTCTCATTTTGCTAATGAGTTTTTGGGCTTTGCAAGAGTGAGAACATTGGATCAATATGCTTTTATGACTCCGCTTGTAATGTTAAGTTGTCACCCTTGGAAGGATGGGAAAACTTAATGGTTGCATATTATACCTATTTTCAAATCTTTTCGTCAGTGGAGCAGCCTGATTTGATCAATTCAAAGTAACTGATCATAATGATTATAGGACTATAGAGCTCTAGAATGTGTAGTAGTATGAAAAGATGCATTGCAACCCATCTCAGGTTTGGCAAAATCACTCATGATTTCGGAGATGCGCATAAGAGATGGCAATCAGTCATGAGTGGGCATATTGTTGCTCCTTGCAGGAAAACTTTCCAAGCATATTCACTGAAAATTGGTAATCTTCATTTTTTTCAAAATACATGTAGGATAAAAAACAAAACAAAAAAACACAAGTGTACTTTGATAAACAGTCAACTTGAAACGTGGTTCCAGGCCGCTGTAGATGAACTCCTCCTATGGGATTGCAGGCCGGGTCAAGGAAATGTCTCACACGGGGGCAAGGTGACAAAGTGCTCCTGCCTCTCTGACAACTTATTTTCGGAGGGTTTATCCGTCAACAGCGCTTGATTCCATTAGCCAGGGACCTGACGGCAAGCAGGCGTGAGGTTCACGCTTTATCAGTTTCACATCCGAGAGAAAGATGGGAAAAAATGGAGGGGGTTGAGGCTTGGGGATGAGGAGGTGGGTGACGGAGAGAGAGGTACATCACCTCCGTCCTTGAGCCCCTTGCCGCCTCCAAACGGTGGTGCCTGGACATAAAGAGACATTAGATTAATGCCAGCCTAATAATCGGGGCGCCGTGTTTTCAGTGGTTAATGCGATGACGCTGACAGGGAGAACAGAGACGATGACGACGACCATTAGAGACCGGCAGCATTAGTCGGCCGTCGCTGCTTGAAGTGGGTCAGAGCCCTAATGCCTTCTTTGTGAATGTGACAAAGCGTAAAGCAACTGCCGCTGCCGCCGTCTCCGCCGCCACCTTGTTATGCCCCAATTTTCCCACGCACAGACACGCCAGGCCACCAGCCGCCACATGTACCACCTCTGCCAGTGGAATTCAATTTCCCGGCAAGATGCAAATAAATAGATAAATGAAGACTTTTCATTTGAGACAAGTTACCGGTTTAGGTGGCACCAGTGCAATGTTTATGCCAATCTCTGGCAGAGTGGCTGAAATAGTTTATATTTAAAACAAAGCTTTTATTTTGTCAGTGCAGCCCCTTGAAGGCTTGATGGCTAGAATTTACTCCTCCAAAGCCCCCAAATAACCTCCTATGCTGGTCACATCTATTTTGCCCCACAAAACACGCCAACCGCTGTCTAAATAATGAAAATCTTGCTAAACAGGTCTGTCACAGGTCAAAGATGTGGGGGCAGCTTTAACCTCCAAATAAATGGATCAAAATGGCTGGGATGAAAGAAACATCAGTCACTTAGGGGGTAATGAATTTAAACATGATTAGAAGTCCCTCACACCCTCTTTTTTCCTGTTGAGCACACACCCAAACAATCAGGGGTCCTGGCAAGAAGTGGCTCAAAGTCAGGCTTTGACAGAACAATTTGTATGATGCCTGGGAACTCATTAGCCTGAGAAAGCTAATTAAAGCTTTCTGAATGGTTCCCTGACCTGTGAAATCTGCAGGCCGGGAACCGTGAGAGGAGACAGAGCAAAATAGGAATCTTGATTAAAAACTCAATGGGAGCTCAACGCTGGAGTCGATTGTTTTAAGCCTGTACCAAGTCACGCTGGGCTGGACACTGTAAGACCCAGCTGTAAATTTAGAAGCACTTATATAGGGGTAAAAGAGACATTACATGCATGGGCTGCAATTAATCACTTGAAAAAAGTTTAAAAAAAAATTAATAATAATAAAAAAAAAAATCAGCCCCAAAAATAGTTTGAAACTTTCAAAAGCCTTTCAACTCTCTCTCTCTCTCTCTCTCTCTCTCTCTCTCTCTCTCTCTCTCTCTCTCTCTCTCTCTCTCTCTCTTTCTCTCTCTCCCTTACTTCCTCTCCCTCTGTCTTGCGTTTGTGTGCTCAGAAAAAGAAGCTGAGTTCATGGAGGGATAATTTTTTAATATATAATTTTGCTTTAGTTAACTTTTTGTAAAAATAATATTAATATGTATTCATTTTGAGATTGTTTTCTCAATATACAAAAATATCACGATAACAAAAATGATTTTTATTTGCAGATTGTTTTCTCAATATTGACGTGTTGTGATCCCAAGGAAAAAAAAATCACAAAGTATTTTTCTTCTCTCTTGAACAACTAAATCAGATTCCAGTATCCATAAAAAAAAAAAAAAACAACAGTTTGGCCTAAACATTTTAAAAAAGGACAATCAGTTAAGATAATTAAAGTTAAAGTTACATTATGAAATGTAAAGGGATAAAGATACAGAAAAAAAAAGGAAAATACTTCCCACGTTTTTGAACTTGCTTCTTGTTTCAACGGAATGCACATGTGGGTGATTATCATTATTATCAAGAGGAAAAGAAGGGAAAGTGCTCCCTATTTAGCATTTTTTTGGGGAGAGGGGGTTGAAGTTTGTTAATGAGGACAACTTGGAAGAAAAAAAAGGACGCTAAAGCTGTAAGGCTGTATACGCAACAGTAAACAGCTGAAGAGCAAAGGCTGCTTCAGCTTTTCTTATCTGCAACAAATGCCTCCAAGCTTCAATTTTACTCGTCTGTGGATGTTTGTGTGATTTAATATAGCTCAAGTTGCTGGAAGGGTCAGTCACCCTGAGAGCTGATGTCTCAAGAGGATTTCTCTCTGGTTCATTTTCGGGAAGATTCCTTTTATGGTGAGAAACAGATGTTTTATTCAGAGACCCTTCACCGTGACATTTCAGAAACAGAAGCATGTCTGTATTTATGAGGCTGGATAAATTCAGAGATGGAGACTCCCCAGATGCCATTTTTCTGCATCTGCATGACAATTTCTCTGGAAGCACATTTACGTTGGACGCAAGTGTGCAAAAGAACATGGCAGAAAAAAAAAAAAGAAAAAAGAAAAGCTGACGCAAAGCCAAGAGTACCACATTGTGCATTTAGCTGTAAAAAAAAAAAAGGGTATGAGAATACAAAAGAATCTATGTAATTGTGCATGAATGCATTGACATCCTTCACTCATTCAGCTCCACGCTAGTCGGCAGTGATTGATCCCATTACATTTAAAGATAGACAAAGCTATCTAAGCAAAAACAACAAAACAAAAAACAAATTATATTGGCTGCAAAATTATTCTGAATCATTGTCTGTCAATGAGTAAAGAGGAAATGAATTAATATTCCTCATCTATGTTTTGTCCTGATTTCATTACAGAGAATTGTTTTATCTGTTTCCAACTCATCGTAAGTAAGGCAGTGCAGCTAATTAGCTGCATAGAAATCAAAGCATAATCCCAATAAGGTGCTGAAGGTAGAGCCAGTCAGCTCTGTCCATTTTTATCTTATCTTATCTGCCCATCTTCTAATGCAGTCTCTGGTCACAAGATGAAACCTGCTAGTGAACGGAGGCTCCAAACCACACTGCAGCTGAAAAGGCAGGAAGCAGTTTAAGAGGAACTGGAGGGGTTTCACTGTGCTAAATGGTAATTGCCTGCTAAATACCAGAAGTGTTAACGCCGTGTTGTCTTGACAGAGATGCTACCTCCGTGTTTTCCTTTTCCTATACCTCTGTGCCCAAAGGATCAACTCCCCTTTCGACGTCAATAATAGTTTCTGTATTGGAAGATGGTGGGTCAGACCCAGAGCAGAGGTCAGCCGCTCCGTTATTGCAGCGTCCAACGCGTGGACGTTCGGTCCCCCTAGTGGCCGCAGGGTCCTGATCGGCTGCAGTTCGCCTATTGCTTCTTTAGCCACTGACTCACTGAGTTCATCTATCTGAGTCTAAACAAAGTTCAATAATATGCCTTGGTTTTTTGCTTTCAGCTTCAGCCACTGAGCAAGCACCTTGCAGAGCACTACGTGATCTTCACGTTTCTTATATGTTCTTCACGTAAACATTTTGCTACTGGTTTAGATAACGAGAAGTTTTTTTGTATGCTAAGTCACATGAGCGAAAGTTAGTTCAGCATTTTGTTTACTACTTATTTAATCCTCTCTTTTTTTTATGAATGTTCTCTCTGGTTTCGAAAAATAAAATTCTAATAAATATCAGCACCAAAAGTCTTTGGTAGGTTTTGATACAGCTGGCCAGGAAAAATAACAAAAAAAAAAAAAAGACAAGTCCACAGTGACTGGGAAATCCTAAAATAACTGTGGGGGGAAAAAATAAACTGCAGGAAGAGCACTTTGGCTGTTAAAATTGCAAACTGTGAAAGATCCTGAATGACGGATGGAGGTAAATGCAGAAAAAAAAAAAATCATAGCCTGGGGAGTTTGGCGACTTTGTTGAATATGTTCCCTTTTTTGCACACTCAGCCTTCTTTATTAGATTTCTTGCATCTTTTTCATCCTTCCTTATCATATTTAGACTGTTTTTATTCCGTTTTATTCTTCGCCACGCACACACACACACCAGTTCAACATGATCTTTCATTCAGGCCGGAGGCGATGCTCTCTCTGGTCTGAGGTGCCTGAGTTCCCTTTAAATGAGTTTTTCTATTATGCTTCTGCTCTCCATCCACTGCGGCCTGATTCCCTCACAGCCACATGGTCGTGTGCGAATACTAAGCTTCACCAGTGTGTGTGTGTGTGTGTGTGTGTGTGTGTGTGTGTGTGTGTTGAGAGTGAGGATAGGTGGGCTGCTGCCTGCTTACATACCACTTTAAAAACAAACACTCCTGACAGACTCTTTTGCTTCCTGTGACTGTCTTCATCTGTTGTTTGGTGCCAAGTTCTTATTTCCAGCAGAACAAACAAGGGGTGGAAATCCTCCCCAAGACAAAAAAAATGTTCTCCTGGCACTGATCATTAACTCAGATCACACGTTGATCATTCCCCCATCTCTGGCTGTGTGCTCAACCCTGTTGCTCTGCTTATTTAGCACCTCTGCAGCCCTGCATCCCAGCGCTGAACATAACTGGGCTAAACATCACAAGTCTAGATTAATGAGCCCTCACAAGCGTAATCATATGCACACAAATCTGTCCAGACATCTCATTCTGCTTTCAATACGGCCGTGGTGCGCCTGTCTCGATTCTCCACCATGTGGCCTGTGTTTTCCCAGATTCACCTTGGCAGATTTTTGCTACTTTGTTTTTCCAAAGTCGCTGTAATCTCCATAAAGCGCGGAACACTGAAGCTGGAAAGCTCTCCGGCGCGACAGATATTTCCGGATAAAGGAGAAACCATTTACTGACAAGTGGAGCCGCCTCGCAAATCCAACTCTGGATTTCGAGGGCTGCCGGAATACAAAATGTCACTTTTTTTTTTAAATCCTGTGTTTAGCAAACTATACTCTTGCATCATTCGATAATAATCTCCTAATGTAAAGTGCTGTCGAGCTCAACAAAGAGGGTAAAAAGACGCCAAGTGGTGAATAATGCCTTGGCATGTGTGAAAATGAACACCGTGATTGGGATTAATGACCTTATGGGGGACTAAAGTGGGCATAATGAGCTGGAAAAAGGCATGTTCTAGATAAACCCAGTGGAATGGTAATGGAACAAACCGCTGGCGTCAGGAGCCAGCAGCCAGCAGCAGCAGCTGCAGCCGCAGCAGCGGCGGCGGCGGCAGCGCTGAGAGATATCCATGCTGCATTCCCAGCTGATGGATGTCATTTCGACGCACACCTTGGGATGATGAAGCTCTTTGCCGCTGCATTACCTGGCGGCTTTACTTCAACTCCCAGGTGCATGTTGTTGAGCAGGCGCAAAATATGTGAGACTATAAATAGCATTTCCTACTCTCTGCTGTTGTGTCTGCAAATATTTTCTGTTCAGTTTTTGTTGTTATTTTGTAAGTGACGCTTTGTCAAAAATTGCCACTAGAAAAAATAGTTATTTCGACTGAAGCCAGAGACAGAAGTGTAAATGCATTTTAATCCAACACTCGCTTAACAATTAGTTCTCCCCAGGTTCCAGCACACTGCGTCTTTCATCTCCTGATTTTTATCTTCACATGGGATGAAGCTGCAACGCTCCAACCTCGGGGGAAAGTTCCAATAATGGGAGGATGCTGAGTAAATCCATGTTGACCTAAATCCCCCATTGTGATGCCTTTTTTCGCAGCTGTTTAAGTACTTAAAAAAACACCTAATTTTCTTTGTAAAAGTGTCACGCCAAGGAGTGAAGTTTAAATCTTTCTACGCTGCAGCGCAACACTCTGTCTTGGGATATTATAACACCCTACTCCCTAATCTTTACAGAGGAGAAATGAAACACCTTGTCGTCTCGTTCTACTTAAATTTTCATTTAATTTATTTTCTTTTATTCACTGCTGTTGAAGCTCCCTTTGGTCATAACTTGGCAACCCCGACGCCTTATCGTTGTTGGTACCACACACAGCTCATCGATTGGAGGATCAGGTGGAGCCTGCGGTAAGACTGATGGTTCCATCAATGGGTGAAATTTTACAATTGAGCCATAAATCACGACTGACAGTGGTCTGCCGTGAAACTTCTGCAAACATTTTTGGCTGAATTAAAAATTGCTCCGGGATGCTGATATTGTGTGTAGGGCTCATTGGCTGTAAAATGAGTTGGAGAGAGGGCAAGCGGAGGTCTACAAATCCCACATCATTCCCCGAGCAGTGCAGCATGCTGTTGTCAAGCTTGATTGATGGATCGGACTGTTCAGAAGTCGTGCTTTGGCAGCTTCCACCTCGGCTTTTCTTCGTCTCACATTAGGTTCGGACCCGTCCGGGAGGCTTTGTGCCCGTGAGACGAACGTCTCTGGTTGTCACTCACAGCAGAGTTAGTGTTGGGATGGATGAGGTAGCAGGAAAGTAGACTGGGATAGAGAGGGGGAGTGAAAAAGGAGCAGAGTGAGGGGTTCTTGGTCAACATGTGTCGTGGACAGCTGTTGTCTTGGTGCCTCCCGGCTGGGCTTCCGGCTCTGGGCTCAGACTCGCAGTGATCCGGAGTGGGATTTAGAGGGAAGGGAGATCCGTCAGGGTCGTAGCTCTGGACAAAGGAAGGGTGAGTCACGAGTTCCGAGTTTTCAGGGGCAAAACAAAACAAAAACAAAAACCTTTGCCACAGTTTTATAATCACACGGACCTTCAAATTAATAGTAAACCTTTTTATGCTAGACTCCATAGAAACAATATTAATAATGGATTATGAATAGACAGACAGACAGACAGACAGACAGACAGATAGATAGATAGATAGATAGATAGATAGATAGATAGACAGATAGCTCTCCATAAAATACAAATAAGCCATCTGATTTCAGCCTCCTTTGATAATATTCTGTTTTAATTTCCTGCAGACCTTCCACAAATTTGGAAAGGGACAAAAAGAGTCACAGAGGGTTGTCCCTGACCAAGTGTTGGTTCCCTTTTTGACACCATACATTCACAAAACTCCCTGTTTTAGTTGGCACCTTCTGAAAGGTGTAGCTGACGGAAGACATGCAGAATGGGCTTTTGTCACTCTTTTGGGGCAGTTCTCAGCGGTAAATGGACATTTTCGCATAAAAGGGAATCAGCAGTTTTATTTTGTCTGACTGGGTTACATTTGTTCATGAAAAGAGAGGTGAAGTGTCCCCCTTCAAGCCGAGGGCAAACCTTACTGTCAAGCCAGACGAGCGGTGGTGGAGAGGTCTGATTGACGCGATTTAATGGACCGTGACGGGGCAGAAGGTTCAGTCAAAACCCTTCCGAGTGTCTTTTTCCCTTTACGGCTCCTCACCGGATGATTCGCACGTGAAATATATACCCTTGGCTGTATTTTAAAAACACTGCTATTTGTCAGTGAGCACTTTCGCTTTCCTGGAGGTCCCTCATCAGTATTGGCCCGCCGGGACCCTGGCCGCTGTGATTTATGGGTTGTGGTTGTGGAGAGGACTCTGGGAATGAGCGGAAGGATGTTTGGGGAAGAGCGTCAATTCTGTCTCCCAGAAGTCCTCTTGATCATTGCGCCCGCTTCCTCAAGATCATGGCTCAGCCCACCGCTCCGCTGCCCCGGTCACATGCTCGTCATGTCACACGGAGAAACACATGGAGTTCCTCCCCTTCAATGTGATTTTCCTTGACATATGGGCCGGCATTCCTTTGTGCCACGCTGGTAAATGACTCAAGTATTTGTGTGTGTGTGTGTGTGCGTGCGTACAATTCGAGTAGTTATGTGTTTATGTGCCATATGTCTTACAGTGTTGGTAAATAGCCCCCGTTCGGCTCCCCGGGGCCTCGTAGAGCGGTGACGGTGAAACGACCATCCTGACCGTGAGGATAAACCAACAGTCCCTCCAGATGGATGTGCGCGCTGAGGGGACGTCATTACCTTCGTCGAAAGCAACAGTGAAAGCGGGGGAGGGGGAGTTGGAGGGAGACTGGAGGGGGTCTGGGGGAAGTCACCACTGCGTGAAAAAGGCTTTTGCCCTTCGCACACAGCCATAATACCCTCAGTAAACCCTGAGATTCCTCCGCTGTGTCAACTTGGACCAAGTGCCTTTTTTTTTTGTTTTTTTCACAAGTGGTCCCATCTCCATTTCGGTCCATGTCGTGAAATATTTATGTCATGCGGCAGCAGATTGACTGATTGCATCAGCCCTTATATTAGGTGTGGTTACAGGTAATCACATTAAACACCAACCTGATCATAATTGTGTCATGTAAACAGTTCTTTTCTGATTGAATTGGCCCCGAGGACGTTGAAAGCGATCCAAGTGGCTCTTAGCTTTCATGTTAGCTTTTGTGGCATCACAAACGGCAGCTTTGCTGAATGGCCCATTTCAGCTCACAGCTTCTCAAAAGTCTGCAGCAGCAAAGGGGCGATTTTCTCGACAGACGCAGATTGCTGTGAGGTTTGCACAATAGCAGACCTTTAATAATGCATCTACAAGTCTTCTGGACTTCCCAATAGTTTTAATGACTTTTTAAGCTCTGATGGTGATGAAATGCCTGCGCTGGGTTGGACCCACTTCATCTCTGCTGGCTGACAAGCCTAAATTGGTGGCGATGCAATAATCGGATGAAACCTGCTGTTTGATGTTTGCTCATCAGGTTTAGCGCCGCCGCTGTGTGAACATGCTGTGCGAAGTGTGTGTGTGTTGGGGGGAAGAGGAGGGGATTATTATTCACAGCATTAATGGCCAATGATTTCAATTAATGATGCGAAGACATGAATGCTAATTAGAAGAGGGATGAGTTAAGACTCCCCCCAGAGCTTCCTGTGTGTTCGCTCAGTAGGTAACAGGATAAGGAGAAAAGGGGGAAAGGCTGTAGGATGAAACTTGTGCATTACTTGCAGGTATGTTTTTTTTTAAGTTAATTTGTGTAAAACATGCACAACCATCCCGTAGGATTTCACAACTGTCGGCACAGATGGTTGCCCTGGAGATGCTCTCATTTCTTCATTAAAAACAAATCTTATGTGGCTTGTTCTAACGTTTAGCCGTCGCCCCGGCTAAGCAAGGAATTATTAAAATTTATGCTATGGCAGAAATAAATCTGTTGTTTTGAAACAGTTTTACTCTGTTTACTGGAGACATTTTATCATCTGCTCTGTTGTCACTTGCCTTTTAAAGCTGCTTGGATTTCATCTTCCTTGTTTAAACAATTTATTGAGATTCCATTTTTCCCCGTGTATGATAGTGCGTTGTTTATTTTTTAAAATAGTAAATGAAAATATTAAGTTCCCTCAAAGTTTTGTGAGTTTTTGTCTTCAATCTGAGGCTGATAAATGTCAAAGAAAAATGTTGACAACAAAGCTTGCAGAAATTAAACCCATTTTTAAGGCCCCAAAGCCTGTTAAAACCCTTTAGCATTGTGAGCCTTTGTATTTATTTTTTGGGTGTATTTATGCAGTGCCATGTTTGAATCCATCTTGTCAAATATTGTCATGCCGAGTGCGTCACTGAGCCTGATTGGATTTGCTTTTGGGTTGATCATCGTACAACTCGACGACTGGCAACCCACGTCCAACACTCTTGTGTTTGTCTTTACTTGCTCGTCTTCATGTCACCAAATCCCTTGCAGATCAAGAAATCACACACGGGCAGCAGAGCTGAGCAGTTTGGGAGAAAACAACCGACATCGTGCGCTCTCAGAAGGACCTGAGAGAGAGAGACGGAGAGAAAGAGACCGAGACAGAGAAAAGGAAGTCAGCGTGCTTCTGCTGACCCACTTTCACACACTGAGAGAGTGGTACAGTTTCCTCTGCCTCAAACTTGCTCTGCCTTGGCATCCTTCAGGATGCAGTGGTGGCTACAGCAACACTGCGGCAGACTGCAAGTCACGTCTTCTTTTTCCCCTGTTTTTATTTGTTTTGCCTTTTGTCTGATTTGAGCCATTATGAAGGAGAAGCATTTATCTTGATGTTGTCTGTCATAAAACCTATGTTTCATTCTGTCCTTATTTGAATCAAACACAGTCGAAGAACATAAGATGTTCTTCACAATGGTGGATATTCACCTTTCAAATTAAAGGTTAGCTTTACAGGTTAAAGTCACTTGACATTCTCCAGGCCTTTGAACGCTTTGACATGTCCAACTGTTAAATCTTTTAGTAAATAACCCTCAGTGTGTAACAGGCTGTTACAGGCTCTAACAAGGTCATCAGCTACAGCACTCAGAAACAAAGTGTCTCATCCAGTATCTACCACAAAACATTCTGGGTCCGTTTTGATTTGTGTTTAAACTGTCATGATATAATATCACAGAATTTCACCCGACTTTGTAAACTTTAGATTTATAGCCAAACATCTGCATCACAGCCTGTTTTCAGTTGACTTCACAACAGGTTAGTAGTCAGCTGTTGTCCTGCACACCTGTTAATGCCAAAGGAAAGTGTTTATTTGCGCTGTTGACTGGCATTTTTCTTGATGGCTATTCCGTCAGCTCTCATCCATCCTCCGCTCATTTGATGTTTTCCTCTCCCTCCCCACCTTCCTAGCAGTTCGGAGCCGAAAGGCTCCTGGCAAAGACAGAGGGGCTTTTGGGACCCGCAGCCATATGAATTTTTCATTCACCTCTCCCAGCCAACTCTCGCCTCGCCTCCTCTCCGCTCCTTCCTTGCTATCGCTAGCGCACTCCCTCTATCACTGACAAGTATTGTCTGCTGCTCAGGCTGCGATAGTGCACCTGGTATGGGAAGGGCAAATAAACAAAAAAAGCAAGCGAGCAAGCAATGGGACGCAGGCGCCCACTCGCACTTGCACACACATTCACATTTGTTCAGCAGCAGCATGTAGCCTACAGACAGAGTAAACAGCTCTTAGACTGCAGCACTTGGGTTTGTTTGTTTGTTTGCTTCCTTGCTTGCTTGTTTTTTCAGTTTTGTGTTTTTCTTTTTCTTCATTTCTATTCTTCTCCTGCGGGTCCCACAGGCCGGTGAAGCGGAGAAAGGGCAGGGGAGAGCAGAGGAGTCCCTACTTCAGAGAACAACAGGAGAAAATTCACACTGACATTGCAGTAGGTGCTGCAGAGGCGAGCGCTCTGTTGCACTGCGTCAGCCGACGTACAGTCTGGCTGCACTAAGAGTTACCAAATTCTTCATTGTGGCATTGTTGTTTTTTGTTGTTTTTTTGTAGCACAGTATATGGTTTGCAGATTTGTAAGAGGAAGAAGCCGGGTTTGTTGGCGAATGTGATGCAAATTAAGTTGCACAAATAAGAGAATGTCATAAGAAAGATTAAAAAAAAAAAGCTTTGCATTTAACGAACGTACTGTCTTGACCTTCTGAAAACAAACATGTCGTGCTTGTACACAAAGCCGTCAAAAACATGAAGCCCAGACGTTGAACCTGATTTTGTCAAGCAGAACAGCTGAACAGAAAGCAGACGAACCTGGCGGCCATGACATTTTGGATCCGGGCTCCGGAGACATTTAAGATCCCAGCAGGTGACACGTTACCTCGGCCCACTGTCTGCTGCGTGACTGTATATGACTTGGCAGGTTCGGAGAGCTCCAGGTGATGTTAGACATGCACAGATGTTGTTATTGTTTGTCTGTTATTGCAAAGGGAGATTCCGTCGGCCGCTGCGGTTGAGCTCGAACTTGGCAGAAATCCATATCTGCACAGATCTCGGTAGACACAAAGAATAAGGTGGTTACCTTCTTTTCTGAGCGGCAGGCTAAAAAGCATCCCTTCAATCATTTGTTGTTCTAAGTCTTTAAAGCGTTCTGTGAAAAAGTTGCGAGCTTGCGTGGTGCATTTTCTGGTGCCTGTGTATGTGGGAGTGTTTGTGTCTGTTGTGAGACAAAGATGAAGGAAGAATGATGAATATAGGAATGAAACAAGCGAGATGCACAGTGTACTGTGACCTCGTGAAGCGCAAAGTTTTAGGGAATTTTGACATATTTTCAAACACTTTCTTTTTGTCTGACGTCCACCATTTTGTATGTTTTACTTCTGAATGTTTTTGAAACAATACACTGCTGCATTGTGTGTGAATGTGTATGCGTTGGGTGAGCATCTATCGTAATGTCCCCACCCGAGACACAGCGCAGAGACGTACGGCAGCTTTCCGTCACTTTATTGCGGAGAGTTACACAGGCTGCTATGGGCTGCAGAAGGAAAACAAGCTCTTCTCTCACTGTCTCCTTTTCTATCACGCGCCACTCTCAATTCCCCCACTTCCGCACGACACGCCCACACCCGCCCCCGGCCAATTACGGTGTGTTGTCTTCCCGGGCAACAAACACCAAAACTACACCTTCACTAAAACACGGAACAGAATAAACCGAGAACATGAAAACACGTGAACGTTACACTATATTGAAATGAATGGGCCACCACATTGGATCATGGGGACTTTTTGGATTGAATAATTTTAACATTTTGACATTTCACACAAACATACATTCACACACATGCCAAAAATGCACATTTACCTCACTGCACCACGGTGCTGTGATATGGCCGTGGACGCAGACGTACCTGACACAGTGTATGTGCAGCTCATATTAAACTGAGCACGAGCATGAGTGAAACGCTAACGTCTAGTGTGTCACTGCGATCCACAGGTATCGTTAAAAAAAATACATATTTCTATATGTAGGAAAGACAATCACTGACATCAATGTGTTAGAAAATCAGTATTGGTGTGTTTGTTAGTTAGTGTCCTGGTATGAGTCGGCGAGTTGAGGTTCTTCTTTTAATTATTATTTTTTATTATATGGAATGTAGTAGACTTTGGCTACAAGTGGCGAGGGGAGATTCAAAGATGTCGGCCAGCATCGTTGGGAGAAACGCCATGTTCGGCCGGTGTAGGTGCACCATTGCTGTGTCTCAATTCAGGTGCTGTGTCTCAATTCAAGGTCTGCATCCTTGCGTCATAGCACTGCGCGAAGGCTTGTCCCAATTCCCAAAAGTCCTTAGGACCCTCAAAATGCATACTCGGAATGCGCCCTCGTTTTAGCCGATTCCAAGGATACACCGCTACTATCCTTCGCGTACTTGTGTATCCCATGATGCTTTGCGTGCTGCTGCAAAGCATTGTGAATCCTGGGAAGTCAGCTGAAATTAGCGGCACGTACTAGCAAAGACACTTCATATAAATTTAAGGATTGAAATTTCACCTAAAATATCCAGTTTTAATGTAGGGTTTTTACTTATTTGAATATCGAACGACATCGTTAGATGGCGAACCAATGGTTAGCTTGATGCTATAGAAAAACGTCACTTCCAGGGTTGGCCAGCAGGAGGGAACGGCGGTGACGCAATGAGGAAATATGCCAAAGGCTAGACCGTCCCCTGTGGTTACCGGGGAGGTGGGGTTTGGTCCGTCCTTCTAGGCCGGGTCCTCGAAGAACGCTTCCTTCAGATTGAGGACGCTCGTTTCGAAGGGTGCAGACCCTGAATTGAGACACAGTCCGGGGCTACGGAAAGTGTCCAGGCTCCAACGGCAACTGTATTAGGACAAACTACATCGTGGTCGGATAAATAGACTTCTTGAGTGCCAGCCTGTGCAGAGTGTTGCGCTGTGGGGAGGACAACCCAGGGACACTAACCTTCCTCCATACGCACTCCCCACACACCCACATGAAGATGCACTACCTCCATCCTGTCAGCATTGTGGTGATGGCCTTCAACCTTCTACACCCTGAGACAACAAAGGCCATATTGCGCAGATATATATGGATATCCTAGCAATTCTCCAACTCACAAAGTAGTCTTTATCAGTCTTTTAACAAAGGTTTAACGATGGAAGCAGTCGTTTTAATCCTCCCTGGAAAGACAATTGCTGTTTTATTATTTTCACCAACTCCAAACTATCAGTTTATTTAGTAATGACTGCACTGCGGCATTTGAGGAGCGCAATGTCCGACGCTGACTTTCGGAGATTAACGTTCCTGAAGGATGGCAGTAGGATACATAATGGACTTGTATGTGTATTACTTTAAGTTTACGTTTTGATTCCTGACCATTTTATAGAACTATAGGGCAGTGAATACAGTAATTGCAATTACAATGGGATTGCCGCTACCTCACCTGTGTTTACCAACAGAATGGGTTTGATCCACTTTTTCATGGTCCTGGGCCCAACATGTTTATTTCATTCACAAAAGGGAGATTGTTTTGTCACCATCAACTCATACTTTTTGTTGTCAATGCAGTGATTACATATTATAATAGTATTACTTCTATTTCAGTTTTGGGGAAAGAATGTTGCTACTACCTAAGTTTCATTGGCTAGGCTAGAAATGACGATTAAACATCACTTGTCATTCTATTTACTTGTGTTGGTTTGAAAGTTGTCGTCACCTCCTGTTTATTAGATGCTGATGATGTATGAGCAGCCAAAGTTTTCAGTTCCAAGTTTGGGCATAACTGAATTAGTAAACGAGTAACACTTTTGTAGGATGTTGGTGGAAAGGTTTGAGACAGCTCATACAAATTTGAATGCAGAATTGTTTGTTTGAATTGGGAGTTCTGAAATAGAGAGATTTATTTTTCTAAATACTCATTCTCAAACAGCAGTGTAAAATATTATTTTTCAGCTAATTAGCACAAGATTTTTATTTATTTTTTAAATCTTTTTTTTGTTACTTCCTCACATGTCTCTCTACCTGGTCTGTGACTTCAGGAAGCAGCTCCTCTGTTTTCTGGCCACATCTTCCACATCCTGGCCAGACTCTCTGCCCGGGAGACAAGCTGCCATTTTCCACAGACCTGAAGGTCTGAGGTGAATGCAAAAATATGTGAGCGAACACTGAATCCTGCCTTTGCACATATAGATTTTTTAAAACAGTTTGATGTTGCCTTGGAAACTTTTAAGCAAAACAAAAATTGTCTGTAAGTTGTTCTGAAGAGCAAAGTAATTAGTCTAATTACTGCCGGCACGTAAACGTCTTAGTGTTCAAAGTATTTTATTTATTCATACAAATTCCAGATCCTTTCACATATTACGTGCAGACACTTTTGTCTTGACCCATTTTCTGGTCTCTCTGAAATTAGTCAATCGTCACTGAACCGTAACCATAACTAATTACATTACATTAAAGGTTAATTGGTATTTGATGCGTTGCACATTTGCATTTGCACAGTGTGTGAAATTTAGTTGCGTCCTACAGTTGGAAAGGATATTGCAAATAGTAGATAGTAGATCTCAATGTAAAAATCACAAAGCTCTGAGCAGGTCAATGTTGTAAGCAACTGCACTTGGTGGCAACGTATGCTGCCTCTTGAATTGGACTCTCTTTATGTAAATTTGACAGCTTATTAACACCAAATGTCATTTTTAGTAACTTCGCTAAAAGTTATTAATTATGCAGTGCACTCCACTGGCAAAAAAAAATAAAATAAGAATAATAAAGTTGGAATATCCTGGGACCTTTAAGGACAAATCTGCTTTGTATGTCCCCAACAACCTTAAATTAAAAAAAGTGTTTCAGTATCGGCGAAATCTTTGCAAGAGAACAAGCGCAGCAACTGTGTGAGGGCTCAGTGGAGTTTATCTGAAGCTCCATACTGGGTAAACACTGCTGTGTGGCATTATAGTAACAGGATATCACTGTGAATGTTACTGCAATATATATACTGCAACTTTAAATTGAGTTTTTGTCATAACACCGCGGTTATGAAAAGGCCTCCTGCTTCGGTGCGGCAGTGACTTTTGATGTTGATTCCCGTTAAGCCGGAGGAAGATTGTGACAAACGACAGCAATAGTGCTCGATGGTTTTCTGCTTTAATCCATCTTTCCTTTTTGTGTCCATCTCATCATCTGCCTCCTTTCCTCTCACACCAACTAACTTCATGACCCCTTCCCGTACGTCCATAGAGCTCCTCTTTGGTCTCCCTCTCAGAGCTGCTTGCCAGTTCAACATCAGGATTCTTTCACCTATTTTTTTTTTTTGTGTCCAAACCACCTCAGTCTGGCCTCTCTGGCTTTATTTCCAAAACATCTGGTCCTCTGATGTCATCATTCCTGATGCTGACCATCCTGGTCACTGAAAAAGAGAAGCTCAACATTTTATTTTGTGCTGCCTCTCGCTCTGCCTGTTGTCTTTTCGGCTTTTATACTTAACAAATTGAAATAATACTCGCTCTTACATATTTTTATTTCCACAAAAAAAAAAGAAACAATATATATTGCAGTTCCTCCTCACAGATATCTCCCATACAGCTCAGGTAGCTGCTGGAGTCAACATAAGCCAATAAATGTGTTATTGAATGAAAAGTTATATAGCTCAAACCTGTGGCTGTCAGAAAGATAAGGAGTGCTCCTCCAGATTCTGATGATTTTTTTTCCCACCTTGTAAGAAAAGTACTTTTGTGTCACTACTGCCCCCAAGTGGTTCAAGCTAGTATTCATCATGTCCAAACCTGACATGGCAACAACTGCCTCATCTTTTCTCTCCCTATAAAGACGAACACCAGAGGCACAGCAGCTGACGAATAGTGCACAACAAGCTGATGTTGCCCCTCCTGTCCCGTTCCTAGCCTATGCAGGGACCATGTGGTCAAAACATACAGCAAAAAAAAGTGTTATTTTTCAGATCAAGGGATACTGTTGGGTAGCCCGTTGCAGATTTGATTCCAACAAGGGTCCTTGGTTCTTCTCCAGACATGTACATGAGGCTGATTGTCTCTTTGTTTTCTCCTCTGTGATGAACTGGACCTGCCTGCACCTGAAAGATTGCTGAGTATACATTATGGTGGCGCAACCCTTTGAGCCGGATAGAAAAGATAGACAGAAAATGAATGGATGGATGGATAGGATAATGTACATTGTGTGGAAGATTTCAGTCTGTTATTACTCCATGTCGTAGCCTTGACCTGTCAGGGGGCTGCAGATGAGAATAAGCTATAATCTATAAAACGGTAACTTAATTTACGTTGTCATTTCATGGAGTCAACAAATAACGCGGCTCATCTGTGACGCTACGCTCCCAAACGTGCCCTGCCCTTATCTGTCTCACTCTCCACCTACAAATGACCCACCTAATAAATACGGACCGGGACAAGCAGGAAGGGTGTGCGCGGAACCCGACTCGGGTCTGCTTCACTGAACCTGAACGCTGCGCACCTCATCTGTTGAGCCAGCGGGGCAAATCAAGCCATCTTTATTAAAGTCGCTTTGATGGATTCACCAATGGCCTCCCCGCCGTGATCTATCGCCTGTCTGCCTCCTCCGAGGTCGTAATAAACTTGTTCAGCAATGGGATCAGCGTATGCAAGCAGAGTGGGGGTGTGTGTGTCAGTGTGTGTGCTGGCTTTTACAGCTTAAAGGTCACCTATTATACTAATTTTCTGGCTTTTTTTATTTGATATCTGGCCCCGGGCGTCACGGTGGCGCAGTGGTTAGCGCTGCCGCCTCACAGCAAGAAGGTGGTGGGTTAGATTCTGGGCCTGGGACCTTTCTGTGTGGAGTTTGCATGTTCTCCCTGTGTGGGTTCTCTCTGCGTTCTCTGGCTTCCTCCCACAGTCCAAAAACATGCATGTGAGGTCAATTGAATACTCTAAATTGTCCGTAGGTGTGCATGTGAGTGTGAATGGTTGTTTGTCTCTATGTGGCCCGGCGATGAACTGGCGACTTGTCCAGGGTGTACCCTGCCTTCGCCCTAAGACAGCTGGGATAGGCTCCAGCAGAGCCCCTGTGACCCTGAGCTCGGAACTAAGCGGGTATGGAAAATGAATGAATGAATGAATATCTGGCCCTTCCAGAGCAGCAACACATGATTTTCCGCGCTGAAAGCTTTTTATGGGCGTTTACACACAGGCGCCCTAGGTAACATCTCGGTACGGTATGGGTCAGTAATCAGGCATTTCCACGAGCCCCAGCACGGTCCCAGGGGTTACGATTTTGGTACCTGCCTCCTTGGGGTTCGAAGCGAGCAGAGCTGAGACAGTATGGGTGACGTAGCAACATGCAGGGCACTGATTGGGTAAAAGTTTTGACGAACGCCAAAGACAGTCTCTCACGAAAGACCAAAACCGCCATTTTTAAAATGCCCCACGTGTGGATTTTTACAGTTTCACGTATTAAAAACTGAAAAGCTTATGAAACTGTACCATGGGCTAACGTAGAACTACAGACGTTTCTGTTCTCTGTGGCCGAAGAAAAAGCTCAAAGAGAGAGCTGGACGGACGGAGCGACACGCAATGAAAAGCCTTCCTGGTTTCACAGCCTGGTGGCCGTCACTGTACAGCGAAACAGTGTCCAGAGAAGTAAAATTGAAAAATGCTGAGCGACTACCGAAGCACCAAGGACTACAACGGTCGGAGTGGAACGAATAGAGACAATGTTGGAGGTTTGTTCAGCCTAATTCGGATGCGATGGAACACCGACGCGGTGGCCAACGGGAGTGAGACGGGCTCGACTCGGCCGGTGGACGACGAGAGAATAGTCGGCCACGACACTATTTGAAAACATGCTTGAGGACTGTAAATGTGTTTTGTAACATCAAGCAACTTTAGTTTGAAGGCTATTTGCAAAGTACGGCCGCTGAATCGTGTTGATAAACCACTAGCCACGACCGCTAACTCCGTGCTCTGCTTGTGTTGTGTTCCCTGGCAGGGAAACTTAAGAGGCGGCGATTCTGGCTCGCAAGTTTCGTAAGTTTAACTCCTTAAAGCGATTTTTAAACGCTGCTCGCTTGTTAACACCGGTCTAATAGAGTTGTTGCTGTTTTGTGCTTTGTGTGGACTTAAGTTGTGCGGATATTCTTGTCTAATAATAAACGACTGTGAGACTCAGGTGATCGTTTCAGCGTCTACATTTTCTCTTCTAGGACAGTGTTTTCATACAAGTCAACAATATTAAACAAAATCATTCTAAGCCCTACGAAAATGTCTCGCACAAAACCAAACAAAACCACGGTTAACACAAAAACTGAATCCTATGGTTTCGGGGACACGGGAGGCACATTAAAACCTTCGGTTCACCTTGCAACCGTGACTCCGCCCACGCTCGGGGACTAGTCAGGCTTATGGAAATACATTTCAACCGAGCTGTCCCATACCGTGAAGGGCTGGCACTAGCCGCACAGGGCTAGTGGGTAAACGCCCTATGGTCTCAATCACATTGCAGCTCAAGGACAAGGTTGTTTCAGCGAAGCAAGCATCCGCTTCATTGAAAGGAATTTCTACATGGATGATGGCCTGACGAGCGTGTCATCAGAGGATGAAGCAATACAGCTGATCGACGAGGCCAGGCAGTTTTGCAGTGCCGGCAAGCTACGCATCCACAAGTTCATTTCCAATTGGCAGAAAGTGCTCGCATCACTTCCCAGAGAGGAGTGTGCAGAAACAGCAAGAGATCAAGATCTAGCTTTAAGTGAGCCACTGATTGAGAGAGCTCTAGGTGTTAAATGGTGTATCACTTCACTACAGATCAGTTTCTCTTCAGAGTAGTTGTGAATGATCGTTCACTTTCAAGAAGAGGCGTTTTGTTAACAGTGGCATCAATATACGACCCACTTGGATTTGTCGCACCTTTTATTTTAGTGGGGAAGAAAATACTCCAGCAAATGTGCCAAGAGCAGACCGACTGGGATGAAGCACTGCCCGATGATCTCCGGACACAATGGGAATCCTGGCTTTTGGACCTCCAGAATCTAGCAGATGTTAAAATTCAGAGATGTTACTTTCCAGCAAAGTTTGGTCAAATCCAAAGACAAGAACATAATTTCTCGGACGCGAGTGTCACCGGGTATGGCGAATGCACTTACCTTAGAACAGTCAGTGCCATGGGACAAATCCACTGTGTTCTAGTCATGGGTAAGGCCAGAGTAGCCCCCACGAAGGTCACTACAATACCGAGGCTGCAGCTCTCCGCAGCTGTTGTGGCTGTGCGCACCAGTGACATGCTTCGGAAGGAGCTGGAGCTTGAAGTTGCTGAGGAAATCTTTTGGACGGACTCAAAGGTTGTCCTTGGATACGTCAACAATGATGCCTGAAGATTTCACGTATTTGTTGCAAATCGTATTGAGAGGATCAAAGAAAGTACCAGCCCAAGCCAGTGGAGATATGTGGCCTCTGAGGAAAATCCTGCTGACCACGCATTGCGGGGTCTTAGGGCGAAGGAGCTAATTGCTTCCAACTGGTTTAAAGGTCCAGACTTTCTCTGGTGTGACGAGATTCCTAGTGGAGATATTAAGGTGGGAGACAAAGCAGTTGAAGATCCAGAAGTTCGTAAAGCCTTTGTGTGCAAGACTTCAACAATCAAGGATTCACTGCTTGATCGCTTCCAGAACTTTTCCAGTTGGACGAGATTGGTCCAAGTCATTGCCAGACTTATGCGATGGGTCAAGGAACGCAAAGGGTTAGTATTCAGAACCAATAAACCTACAAGTCTTGAAGAGAGAAAGGAAGCAGAACTTACCATCATCGGCATTGCCCAACAGACAGCTTCCCAGCAGAGATCCAAAATCTTCAGTGTAAGAAGGAGATCACAGCTAAAAATAAGACGAGCAAGATGCACAGATTGAATCCTTTCCTGGACAAATGGGGCATCTTGAGGGTTGGAGGCCGGCTTGAGCATGCTGCTTTACATCCTCAGATTAAGCGTCCAGCAATCCTGCCAAAGGCTAGCCACATATCGACCTTATTGGTCAAGCACTATCATGAGCAAGTGCAACACCAAGGGCGTGAATGAGCTGCGATCAAACGGCATCTGGATAGTTGGATGTAATCACGCTGTGTCATCCTATATTCATAAGTGTGTCAAGTGTAGAAAATTCAGACGTTGCACTGAAAATCAGAAAATGTCTGATTTACCACGTGAACGCATGAAGACCACTCCACCCTTCACTTATTGTGGAATTGACTGTTTTGGTCCATTTTATGTCAGGGAAGGACGGAAAGAGTTGAAGCGCTACGGATTACTTTTCACTTGTATGTGTTCTCGTGCTGTGCACATTGAACTACTCGATGATATGACAACTGACGCCTTTATTAAGGCACTTCGAACCTTCAAACGTGCGACAACTTCGATCAGACCAAGGAACTAATTTTGTTGGCGAGAAACGAGAGTTCCTAGAAGCTGTAAAGGAGAGGAACCAAGAATACTTGAAGCAACTAGGCTGTGAGTTTGTGATGAATCCGCCATCAGCCAGTCATATGCGGGGAGCCTGGGAAAGGCAAATCAGAACTGTACGAAATGTGTTGACATCTGTTCTGGATCAGTCATCCAAGAGTCTTGACAGTTCATCTTTGAGAACTTACCTGTATGAAGTCATGGCAGTCATCAATAGTAGACCTTTAACAGCACATTTACTAAATGATCCAACTGGACCTCAACCTCTCACACCCAATCACATCTTGACGATGAAATCTTCCATAATCTTTCCACCACCAGGAGAGTTTGTGAAAGAAGACCTTTATCTTCGTAAAAGATGGCGGAAGGTACAATATTTGGCAATGAGTTCTGGTCTGGATGGAAGAAGGAGTACCTATTAAACTTGCAACAGAGACAAAAATGGCACAAAACACATCGGAACACAAGAGTAAAACCATGTAGTGATTGTACAAGATGACCTTGCACCAAGGAATGAGTGGGGGGGGGGGGCGATGCACGGTAGTAAATGAATCGGTGCTGTGCTTGTATGATTTTCTTTTTGTTTGTTTTTTCCGGGGGGTTCGGTTGGGGGGTGGGGTTGAGTTGTAAATTTTAAGACGACACACACACACACGTAGACAGACTCTCACTTAGGAGGTGGTCAAGGAGTCCCCCGGCGGTCCAGGTTTAGTCGCTAGAGAGTCATTCAAGTTAGGGACAAACTAGGGACGAGTCATACTTCAGTCTTAAATGCACTTGTTTACTCACTATTGCTGTGTTTGTCGTCAGTCGTGGACATGATACGGAACAAGTCAGGCATTGTGACAAAAGCCATTGTCACCCTACCGCCCACCCCCTCACCCTTCATCCCTACCAGTGGATCATCAGAAATGGGGGGGAAGCACTTGACCAGGGACACAAACACGCACCCTCCTGCAGATCCACCTTTCTCCCCCTCAAGGACAACGATGCTTCTGACGCATCACCCCCCCAACCTCAGCGTTCCAGAGCGGGCTGCGGACGACACCGAAATGTCTGAAAAGCCACCAGCAGCTTCCGCTTGCTTGAATAAACTTCACTTCTGTTTCTATGAAATGTACACGCGCTTTTATCTGAGTGTCGTTCGGCTCAATAGGTAGGACTATTTCATATGAAACATGATTGTAATTTCACACTGAAGTGTATCCTGGCAAAGATGGATGGGTGAGGAAGTTCCAATTACTTATCAGTGATTCAGCTCTAGGTGACCAAGGAAAGCGACTTACCAAGCCAGTCAACCTGGTCAGACCAATGCACAAGACAGTAACCTTGCTTGAAGCTGAGTAATGCAGCATTTGTTGTTTCAGTGCCTCCTCACACTAAACTTAACATTGTTTGAATTATTATTTGAGTCCTTATCTTAAGTTCATTAGAGAAATCACCAGTGATTTGGTGGGAGTGTAGCTGCCATCAGTGTCAGTTATGCAATTTAAGTTCATTTAATTGTTTATTTATTTGTTTTGAATTAAAACAGAAACAATATGTTTAAATAAGTGAATATATTTTTTTGTTATTTTTGTGTTTGCATAGCGGAACCTTTGTTCACTGGGGTTAGCGGTGTCGGGCCGTTTATTTTCGATGCGCTTGCTCTGTATCATGCTTGAGGCAGAGCAGCTATTTGACTTCAAGAATACCAGAAGTAGCTGGAAATGGGTCCTTAACTCCGTTCTGTCTGTAGGGGCAATGAGGTATGTGTATGTTTTGTTGTTGTGCTATGTAGATTACACTGTATACGTTGGTCTGTTTGTGTTTTATGTAGTTCTTACGGCATTCCAAATGAAACGTCCTCACGCTGAATAAATGCCTGTGAACGAGAACGTCTTGGGTCGTCAATGACAGAACGGGAGTTAGGGTGAATTCCAATTCCTCCCTTAACCCTCAATCTCAACCCTCAATCTCAAAAATGCACGCTCCCGCGAGGTGCAAGTGCTGTCCCGATTCTCAGAACGTCAAGTTGAGGGACGAGTTTAAAGGCTGTATCATCCTCAATATTGAGATTCTCCGGCACCACCCTTGGGAGTCAGGGCTACCCAGAAGGCATTGCGTATTTTCGCCAAGACATCTTCGAAAAATGGCGATGTAAAAGCGAGCTACAAATGGAAGTATTTTCTTAGTTAATAAAGATATAAATATTACGAAACCATTTTATTGTCTTAGTTTAAGACTTTTTTTTTTATATAGATTATTGACATCGTTGTTGCGTAACATTTATTTTTTTTTTACTTTACAATGTTTGTCAGCCGGACTGGCGGTCCTGGCTTCACGTTTCTTGTGTACCTCGTTGTGTAGCGACGGAGGACTTCTTCCTTTTTCGTTGTCTTCTTCTTTTTCTTCTTCTTCTTCGTCGTCGTCTTCTTGACAGACTGGACGTAGCTTTGGCGTAAGGCCGCCCCCCACAGTCTGAAGACGTAACTGCACTTAAGGGGTGTCCCATTTCTAAGCCCTTACACTTATTTTTGAGGGCCAAGATTGAGGGCCAAAGATTGAGGGTTAAGGGCGACGGTTGAGATTAAGGAGTTAAGTGAGGAATTGGAATTGGCCCTAACACCGGGTCCTACGTAGGATGGCCCCTTCTGATGAGTGTCCTTCTAAGTGTCCTTCGGAGTGTCCTTTCAACCATTTTTCAACCATTTTCAACCATTTTTCAATGTTCAATGAGTGTCATCTGAGTGTACTTGAGAGTGTCCTTTTTCAACCATCTCTATTCATAACATATTTTGGTGTCTATCTAAAGGGTAAAATTTCACTCTTAAGTGACCTATCCCTTTATTTAAAAAAAAAAAAAAACAGTGTTCTTGTTCTTGGAAACATATTTATAATAGTATATTACACACTCTGGCTGTTTTACCCTGCTACAGTTCTTCCCCTAATAGTGACCACTGGGACCAGTTAAAATCCAGACTTTTATCCAACATGTGCATATTGTTCGCATCTGGCACACAGCAAAGAAGAAAAAAGGCCGGACTTTATTGTTTTAATAAAGTAAAACTTTGATCACCGAAGTTACAAAACCATTTTAGTGGATTGCATGTACAAAAGCATATAACGTGTTTAAATAGTTTTTTGTTTTTTTTTGTTAATGGGAAAGCAGCCTCACAAACAGTTTTATGAGAGGCGCATCTGAAAAGAATCGCTGGTTCATCCCAAGAAGCTTCTCCCAGGGTGCAGAAGAGACCTCCAAGTGTTGCACTCTTGTTTTCTTTTGTTCGCCATTAATAATTGTTATTCTATGAGAGATTTTATTATGTGAATTAGCTGTTCCTTCCCAGTGATGCTAATAGAATTAATCCAGGCGAGACTTCCTCTCGGAATTAATGCTGTTCAGGATAAACAAATAATAATCTGAGAAAAACTGTACATCTTAAAAAAAATATGAGTAATTTGCAGAGAAATTTACAATGTCCCTTCGTAAATTAATATGAAACAAAGCTGTTGCATGTAGCACTGCAACGGTAGTTATTGTTTTGTTTTTTTTGATAACAGGATTACATATTTAATAACATGCTAAACTTGATTTGGTAAGTGCCTTTTACCAGCTGAAAGCTAATGGTCCCTTTGTTCCATCCTAGCTCAAAGATCCCAGCTCACAAGAAAAGTCTAGATGCCTTGATTAGAAGATCTGGTCAGATGGTAAATTCACCCCAACCCTCCTTCAATTTCTGAGAGTCTGCACATGCTCAAACGTTGAAACGTCCATGCTCGCTCGTTTCACGAGCTGCATTCTTCTGCAGCTCTGTGAAAGTTTTTCAAGGGATTTTGTCCCTTCATCTCCTGTCCCATGTGACAGTCTGACACCGAGCCGTCAGAAGTTGGCCGGTCGCACCATCATGGTCGTTCTGGAGGCCACCAGGTTGGGCCCCTTCCAGTAGTACCACTTGATGCTGTTGTAGCGTGCCGTGCTGGACGAGCTGGGGTAGTAGATGCCGTTCAGGTTGGAGGGACCGCACGCCTCAAACCACCAGCCTGCACAGAGGGAGACCCAAGTCGGAGAGTTCAAGGTAAAGGAGGCAGGGAGGGAGAGAAAAAAAGAAGTTGGAATTAATTGAATTTGAGCTCATGAAATGCAACACCCAAATGCGCAGCTGTAGGTCAGCAGTAACTTTATATTGGCACAGGGGGAGCATGAATCAGACCTTGGGACGTTTACAGTGGAGGGGAAGGGGGTGGGGGGGTGGTGTTTAAAAAGATCCGTTATGAGGAGAGACAGATTGAGACGGTAGGGGGTGAGGAGAAGCAACGGAGGCGGGGGGAGGAAGGGGGAGAGTGGCGGCACCTCCGGAGGCGAGCTGGGCGCACTTGCAGGTGCAGCGGTCGTTGTCTCTGTCCTTGGTGCTGAACGGGGTGCCGGTGTGGGAGAGGCTGCTCGTCCGTCCCGCCGTGCCGCTAAACCGCTCTGCGTGAATGCTGCGCCGTGGGAGTGCAGAGGTAGAACATTAACCATAGGCCTTTTTTTCTTCCAAAAAAATTTTTTTTAGTCAACATTTTAATTTTGTCTGAGGAATTTTGCTCGTTGGCAATGCACATATTGTGGGGTGCTGGTGCCTACAAAAAAAAAACAGCCAGTTTGAGATTTCTTACATTGTGGTAACATGATATCACAGTATGGGGGAGGTTATTGTTTCCTCCCCCATACTTTTTTTAAATGATGTTATAAAGTGCCGATTTCCAGGACTGCATTCTAGCACCCTAAGAATAATACAGTAGATGAACAATGGAACAAGCAAAACCAGTAAGTAGGGCAGTCTTGGCTGAGAACCTCTAAATTGGTTCTCAGTCTCAGGACACACATTTTTTTTCCTTATGATGAAGTCACAGCTCGCTAACGCTAGCCCACTTTCTTTCATGTCTAGTTAATACATTAATAGTAATTTTATAAATGTAATTTTATGTACATACAGTATCAACAGATAGATAAGTATTATATCATTTATCATAATATAATATATAATAATTATTGAAGTGAATTCTCTGTCGTGCAAAATAAATACCCAAACTTTTCTCTTCTAAAATATATTTTTTACATCCTTTCTTTTTTTTTTTTTCTTTAAAAATAGGTAAACTGTCCATAATGTTGCGACTCAATCAAAACAGCTCACCGACCCAACAGTTGAGAAAAACTGCCCTAAAGGAACTTTATCCAAATTTTTTCTCATTAGAATTCAGGCAAAAAACGTAATTTTTGTTGTGCACAAAACTAGCGTTGTCATGGTGTCTCCTGTAGGAAAAGGTGTCACAGCGTCCTCTGTGTTTGCTGCTCGACAACCCGCCCATCCACGTCACTCCATGATAGTAACAACAGAAACCATAAAATACGCACACGGATTGCAAAACTACGACACTAGTGGTGAGTAACCAAGCTCTGTTGCGGTGAGAAAAACTCAGTTTGAGGTTGTTGTTTAGAGACAGTTTTTTTTTTTCTTCTTCTCTCTGCCTCTGGGCCTCTCTGACAGGAGCAACACCAGGAACAGACGGCATCCTAAGTAGGGCAGGAACCGATGTTCTCCTCTAAAGCGGCTCTTCCTCTCTTGCCATTTCCAGTTGTGTGCAGTGGGTGAACTCCCAGGTGAAACTTTTGCTCAGTGGATGATAAGCACGTTAACCCCTTTGGAGAAGATCTTAGCAATGATCCAGCACTTCTTTTTTTTCAACACATTGGCAGACCTAGGAGAAAAAAATGAAAAAAAAACTTGGGAGAACTTCTCATTATTTCTCCACCATGCTGAGCTTTGTGAAACAGCACAAACAGCGAGAATGAACCTCTGGCTGCCTCAAATGGATTTGCACAATTATTTTTTGATGCAGCAGCCAAGCGGAGTTTGTGTGCTTGTGTGTTTGCTGCGCACTATTACATTTTTGTCTGGCGGTCAGTGTGAGTCTCTCAGTTGTGTTTGGTGCACTGCGGTGGATGCGGAGGTCAGGCCTGCTGTCTGGCCTCCACTCTGGCCTGTCATCCTGTCTCATTAGTGTTAGATTTTCCTCTGAGTTATGTGACCCTCACCCCCCCGATGCTGTCTAGCAATGACTAAATGAAGAACCCTCCTTGTGAATTTGTTAGTTTACAGGTCAGGCCAGCATTTCTTCTTTTTTTCAGACAACTATACTTTCACTTTTCATGTCGGGACGTTTTTTGGGGGAAAGAAAATATCCCGTATTGATACATCATCAGTTCCTCCCTGTTGCAAAAACATTTTTATTAGAAATGACTTCCAGATGCTGAGGTACGAATGCAAATGAATCATTTGACCACATTCCTTTTTTGGCAGGAGGGGATTTACAGGGGACTGGGAGCTTGAAATTGGGCTAAAAAATTGTAAGTAATTTTAATTGGGTGCAGCGATTTGTATATTTAAAAAAACTATTAGTAGTAGCACTAATAGTTATGTGCTTCATGTGTTTAATGTAGTTGTATTTACTGCAGAAAGAGCTTTCTGAAAGTAGGAACATCTCTCATGATCCATCGATCCATAGATCATTTTTAGATTTTTAGATCAACTTTGATACGACTCCAAACCACTGGTACAAGCCTTGGTTTTCTGCTCAGTTTCCACTAACCTGTAGCTTTTGTCCTCCCCATCTATGTAGAAGTGGTCGTAGTGTGCGAAGGCCTCGTGTCCCTCCCTGTCTTTGAGCTGGACGTGCAGACTGTATTCCTGGGAACTGGTCAGCTTGTGGATGACATCGTTTCCCAGCCAGTGCTCCCCGGACGGCTCTCCAAAGCCCTGGATTAGACACAGAGGTGAGAGAGAAAAGAAAGAAATCCAATTGCAAAACTTCATGAAGGGAAACCAGATCTCAGTTGAGTCGCATGCATTATGCAGATTGAAGGAAAAGGGGGAAGGCTTGTCCCGGAGTGAGGGCTCATTCATGGGAATTTAAGTGTCATTCAGTTATTGTTTGTTTCCTGTGGTACAAAAAATGACGTCATCGTAGGTGTTTTGCTGAAACACAAAACAAAACCTATACACAATGAATCTGGAAAGAAGAGCTTCAATTATTGTTGCAAAAATTGTATGGAATCACAACTTTGTGTGAGTAGAATGTTGGAAGTGGAATGTTGGAAATGTAAAAGAAAAACATACTATTGTATGATCTTTTTGCTCTGTCTCAAGCTAAATTATCACAGGACGGTGATTTCGTATATATTTTTAAAGTACACACATACTGTGTGTGTATATATATTTGTGGCGGCTGTGGAGAGCGGGATGCTCCCCTCAAGCCACAAAGCATTATGGGGGAATTATGTTGGGGAGTTGCGTTAATGATTATGGTTAAACTGCAAGTGTGCGAGTGTTTGTGAGTGTGTTTGTTTGTGCATGGTTAATGTTCTGTTGGAGTTGCACGTCATGCTTTGTTCGTCGCCTGGGTTTAAACCATGAGTGAAAGTGTAATCGGTTTAAGTTCGCCCCCGGCTGCCGCCATGTTGGGGCGTGTTCCAACGAGTCAAATCGCACAAAGGTGACGTAAATTTGAAGCACCAAAAGCAAATCGGCGCTTGAGTGTTTCATTCGTGAATTCGCCACAGTATATATATACACATACTTAAAAATGTCACCAAAATCACTGTCTTGTGATAATTTAGTTCGAGACAGAGCATTAGGTTGCAAAATCTCTTTATGTTTGAAAATTGAAAAGAACAACCTACTTCAATATGCATGTATAGCATTGTATGAATAGTGTGGGAGGGGTCAATGTTTTGGTCAAAACTCACAATAAAAAAAACGTAGATCTGTTGAGAACTCATTGGGGAGCACTGTTCTATGATAGCACGACTGTTACATGACAGCATAGCACAAGAATGAGTGAAAGAACGTCTGACTCAGATCAGCCCAGAACAGTCTTGTCTTCAGTGACTGACGGATGAAAATGAACAGAAATTAATTTCATTTTTATCGTCTAAGGCAGCTGAGTCGGCGATGTGTGTCCTTTGTGTGCTTCAGGTTAGGGAGAAAGACAGCAGGTGCAACAACACGGGTGGCTGTGGCCGAACACGTGAGTGGCCAATCGCAAGGGCAGGCCACTGGGGATCGCCGGCTATCCGCTATCCCACGCCTGTCCGTGCCAAGCCGCTATTCCCACTCACTATCAGAGCCTAGTGCAGATACGGAGAACGGAAGATGGCCAGTTGGGAAATGGAGAGCCGCTCTCACCATTTTGTAGTCCCTCCATCCTCGGTGAAAGTCCACCGAGCCGTTCCAGCGACGCTGGAGCACCGTCCAGCCGCCGCCTCTGGTCTTCATATCACAAAATACCTGTGGATAAAAAAATAAGATAAAGCAGATAACAACCTCCTGTGCGTTGCCTGCTGTAAATGGCTGATTATGAAACCACAAGCAGCTGATGGCGCCGCATCAAGATATTGCGTGTGAATTCAGATCCATCTTAAAGGTCCAGTGTGTAAAATTTGGCTTAGTTTATGATTTGTATTTTGTTAAAAAGCTTAAGATGCAACGCATAAATAAACGGATTAAAGTTTATCAGGGTTTCCTGCCCTTAGAATGGTTATTCTTATATGTATATAAGAATTTACACAGAGCCATATTCACTGACAAATTTCCTTAGAAATATTCACCACCATATTTCTAAGGAAGCCTGACAATCCAGAGAGTCTGGTTCATATTTAGGGTGAACACTCACGTCCTTAAATAAACCAACAAAGAAGAAGGTGAACAAGGTATCCAGGTTTGTGCTCGCAGGCCATCGTAGTTCACTGGCAAGCTCAGGAGAGTGAAGGTATGGAGTTCCTAAGGGGACTTAAAACTCTAAAATGGAACCACTTGATGTTGCTGTTTCTTCTTAAAATCTCCAAATATTACACACTTTTAGACACACTTTTAAGACCCTCCGTCTCGGTGGCGTCAGACCAATTGACATCATGTGGCCCTGATTTAGTTTAGTTTTTGGAGTTTCATTGGGGGCGACGTCAGCAGTTTTTCTCACTGGTTCTCATTGTGTTCTATTTCTGTACGGATTTATTTTCAAGCTGCTTTCTCTTTTGTCTCATTCACTCCATTCAAGGGGAAGAAATCCCTTGGATTTGATGAACATTCAATCAACTAACCATCCATTTTCTTTTCTGTTGGGACCTATCCCAGTGACAGTGAAGGTGGGAGTGACTTCCTCCATCAAATACACAATTCTAACAATCTTCATCCCCAGCCGCAATGGATTTTTCAGGAAATGACATTCAGACATGAAACACGACAGGCTCTCTATGATTAAACATCTGCCATAGAAACCACAAGTTTTCCTCGCACCATGGGAAAGAGAAGCAAACCTCCTCCACTCATTCCCCAATTCCTTTATGGAATTGGGGAATGAGTGGCCATCGATGCGAGGCCAAAAGATTTGCATTTTCGGGAACACCCTGCAAATGAATTGAAGCGTGTTGTGCAATTGTACGGCAAGCAAGAGGGTCACATAGGTGGTTGGGTTTTTCTTCTCCATCTGACACACCTCAAAATCGACAGTTGGGTTCGTCAGTTTGCATAATCATATAAAGTGAAACTTTATTGCCAGCATGATTGCAAATGAAATACAAGGTTGTTGCCAATGTTGTCATTCATTTCCATCATCATAGCCCTTAAATATGCTAAATCAAATTTTGTTTTCAAACCATATTGTTTTTCTTAATCCGCTTTGACACTTTTCCCCCAACAGGAAAAAGTGACTCAGATTTCTAAATCACAAGCACAGAAAGCTCATCAGGTAGGATTTTGAAGGCGATTATCCTCTGGTGCAACACATGAAAACATCTCAGTGTTGGAACAGAATTTCCACATCAGACTCGTGTTGCCAAATGTGATGATCACTCACTATCTAACTGTCATATTTAATTTTCTCATCTTAAAAAAAAAATAATGCAATTTTAAAAAAAATCACAAAATCCAAAACAATCAAGCAAGCTTGAGAGCATTTGTTTGATCTGTGGATGTTATGGATTTTAACACCCCTGTGTGTACGTATCCCTCGAAATCATGTGCATGAGAATTGACTGACTTTTTGATTAGGAGAAAACAAAAAAATCCATATTTCACAGCTCAATGTGAGAAGATTTAAAACACTGTTCCACTTTTTTATATGCTGCTGCTGCTAATAACAAAATGCTGTTTGTTGCGTCTTTGTCATTTATTGCCACAGCCGCTGTAATTGTCAGCTACATTAGAAGGCACTAACTTCCATCACTGCGAGCGCTCAGCGGTCCAAGTTGGCAAGAGAACACATGGCACCTCTGCATAGCACCTGGCTGCTTCACCCGGAGGAGATGAAAGGGAACAACGGCAGAAAGGCCGAGGTGATGGGAAACGATGCCAGGCGGCAAACTAGGCTGAAAGTAATGAATAACACTCTCGCTGTTGTAGCCTTTTTTTGTTTCCTGTTGAAAGCTGCAGCAGCAAAGACCCCCAGCCAAGAATGTGAGCTGGTATTCAAAGGTTGGCCTGCTGGTGGAAGCCGTGCTTGACTAAGCAGGGACTTGCTACTTCAGGTCAACAGAGGTACCTCTTGAGCTTTTTTTTTTTTTCTTTCTAAACTTTGCAGTGGCTGTGTTGCCTGCGGGTGGAGAAGGAAAAATAAAAAGAACCCTCCTGTTGCGCGTTATTCTAGCGTTCAGTAATGCAGCATGGCACTTCTATCAACCTTTTTAGAGTGGGACCCCTGCAAATTACAATTACACCAGACTTGTGTGCTCCCCACTCCTTACCCCAGTATTTTTCATAGTCCAAAAAATCCCCTAAATGTAAAAAATGGAGAAGAGTGTATACATATGGAAAAACAGCTAAAAGCCTTGTCGAGAATTTAAAGGAGAACAAACACACTTCATGTCATTGTCATGTGTCATGTGAACAGTGACCTTTGAAAGCATTGCTAATACCTTCACAGTCTGGGTGGAGTTGGGGAGACGTATGCTATATATTCCACTCTCTGTCACTCCAGATCGCTGGATCTCTGCACAGTCTCGAAAAGCAAGCAGCTTCCCCTTCGGCAGGTTGGAGATATCTGAAAAAAAAAAAAAGATTTAAAAAAAAAACTAAAAACTAAACATGCATTACATATGACAACCTTGTGGTTTTTGCACACAAATCCCAGCATTCATACGTGAGATCTCTTCTTTCCAGTTTTTTAACGCCTGTCTTACGATGTGGCCTCTAGCTAGCTAGCAGCTACATGGGAGTTGCTTCATGTCTATATAGCGCTTTAGCTTGTGTGCTACCTGAGCTCACATTAACACCCCTCCTGGTTAGGAAGCTAAAGTGGACTTTGTTGCAAACTGCAGTGTTAGCTAACGTCACAATGGATTACACCAGCATTCCTCAACTGGTTGAGCTGTTTTGATTGGGTTGCAGCTTCGCTGGCAGTTTCCCTGTTTTGTGTTGTTTTTTTTAAAAAGGGATTTTAATTTATACCTATATATATTTATCAAGAAAACAATGGGCATTTATTTGGCAGGACGCACAATTCAATTCAATAATTTTAATCATCTATTTGCTAGACATGATAGAAAGTGGGCTCGCATTTTTATTTTTGTGGATTAAATTTGGGTCGCAACTTCATTATAAGGAAAAAATGTGGGTCCTGAGAATCCACCAGTTGAGAACCACTGGATTACACCACACATGTGCTATATCGAAATTTTGTTTTTCTAAGTAAAAAACAACAACAACAAAAGTAATATTACTACCATAACACTACTTATTTTCAAATAGCCACAGAATGTAAATAAGGGCCTATTTTCAAAAACTGCCCTTTCCTGCTCTTTGACCTGTCTTTTTTCATTGCTGTCATACCTACTTGGTTGGTTAACCACCAAGTACGAACACTGACAACTTTCGTATTTCTAGGGTGTTCAGTTTTTTTTTTACAGTAAAAAGGGAGAGTTTTCAGTAAGAGAAACACTTGTCTTGTGAGGGGCTGTCTTACCGTTGCAGTGGCCAACCATGGCCAGCAGCTGCTGAACAGTGTCGCTGAGCACGGCCTGCTGCCTCTGCAGGACGCTGCTGTTGTGCGTGGAGCTGCCCAGCTCGCCCTGGAGCCGGCCAACCAGCCGACTCTGCCGCTCCACCAGCTCGTGGAGCTGCCGCTTCTCGCTCTCCAGGCCCTGCAGCTGCCGGCCATAGCGAGCCTCCAGCGCCAGCAGCCTCTGCTCCAGGAAGCTGCCAAGGTAAAGCGGCCACTCATTCAGGGTTTGTCTCTGACAGAGTTGGGAAAGATTCCTTTGCAAATGTAATTAGTGGTGTAACTATTTTCAGGACTTTTCTAAAATTGGAATTAATGTTCCAAACCCTGTTTAGACTGTGTTAAGACACTCATCAGCTTCCAGCAGTTCTCAAAACAACAACAAACGAACAGCCATAACATTGTTGTTGCTGCAACAAAATTGCACCGACTTCGCTCCAAAGAGAAACAATTCAACTATCTGCAATAACCAAATCGGATAGGAGAATCAACCAGAAGCATCGGAATAGTATCAAACTTTCAGGAGGGAAACAGAAAAGGACGGCGATCATGCCAAGTGCACGATAAAACAATGCAAAGCAGCAAAAATAAAATGATTAAACATAAAGCTCAGGATTTTTTGGTGAAAATCTGTCAAATGTAATTCAACTTGTAATCATGTAACTTGTAACTTGTAACTGGAATTCAGCTACCAGCCACAGCAGCGTTCAGAGGAAGCCAAACACCGATTTTCACATCATGTCGCTGCCTGTCCATGAAGCATACAACAATAAATGTCCACTAGATTCCTCTTGCAGTCACACACCCCTGCCCCACCTCCACTCCCCCCACACCTCCGAATCCCCCCGCCCAAAAACGTCCTGCTTCCTGCCAATAGTATTTTACATGTAATGATGTGAAAACAAACATGTCTCTCGGCTCTTTGGAGTTGGCTGGATGTCAAAGATACAAACTCCACGCCTGGTCCAGCGATCCCACACACACACACACTTCCTCACAGCTGCTGGGCTGCAGTGAATCCACTACGACCTTTCTAATTTCACGCGTTCCTCTCGTAAAGTTCACTGCGCTCCCCGCGAACACGTATTCATTTATTTTTGGGTCAGGGTCACTGCGTGGACTTGAAAGATGAGGGGGCAGACTGGGGCCAGATGTTGTTGTGCCCCCCCTCTTGGTTTCGCTTGATAGAGATAGATTCAAAGATAAACAATCAAACAATATAGCCAGGAGAGAAAGACAGAGAGCACGCAGCCAGTCGTCGACTCCCGCTGGCCTGAATTTGACCCCAGTGTTCCTAGAGAGAAGAATGGGAAAGTCCCCACCCCTCCCCCGCCCTGAGTTTATGGGTTGTTTTTTTTCAGTCGTACGCACAGAAACTGTCATGCTGTTGAGTGCTTTGTTTGTCCCACATCTGATCCGATTATTTCTGCAAATTGTCCTGCATTCTGTGAAAAAAAAGGACAATTCCTTGCGTGTCTTACGCAGTGTATTCCTCTCCGGAATGCCTTTATGTTTCGCTGTGCTGCGTCAAGTGGCTTTTCCCTGAGAACCCATTCTTGTGTGCACAGGAAGAGGGGCGTCTCCCAGAGAAACCCGCGCTGGTTGCTCATTTCATCTGAAAGCAGCGTTTTTTTTTGTTTTTTTTCACGGTTGAAAGAGTTGATGTGTTTGCAGACTGATGGCAGGGTGAGACAGCATGCAGAGTACAGGAGAGTCACGGACAACAAGTGAACTCCACACAAAGGCCGCTGAGCTGGGAATCGAACCAACAACCTCATTACTGACTCCTTTCCTTCTTTCTTTTCCCTCTAAAATGATTTTTGAAATCATCCAAACTAAACTAGCAAGCAACTGCGGGGAAGAGATACAACCAAAGCCCCACATAATAATTTGCAAACGTGAATATTCCAGCACGAGCGACGGGAGGGTTTACCTGTTTTTGTCGCTGAGGCGCGAGATCTCCTGGGTCTGCTGCAGAATGAGTTTCTCCAACTGGCTGGTGAAGAGCGAGTACTCGAGCAGCTGGATCTCCATGCGACTCGTCTGGTTCAGCACCTACGCAGTGGAGATGACTCAATCCCAGTACGTGCACTCAGGAACGTGGGCATGACTGACAGGACAAGTGACTTATATTGTTAATAGGTTGAACCCAGGTGTCCTTTCACCCTTGATCCCACAGGCCTGAAACTATTGAAGACGGCCATTACCATGACAACTGACAACCTATAGAACCATAACTCCTTTTAGCTTGGCAAGAGGAATTATATGGGATAAACACGTTGACTCTTTAACGCCCGGTTCACACTGGACGCGGAAGCGCCGCAAAGTGCCGAGCGCTTCCATTCGGCGCCCATGTTAATCAATGTAATGGTTCACACCAGACGCCAACGGGCGTGCGGCTTGTGCCATTCATTTCAATAGAAGCGGAGCGCCGACGAAATTCGCAAGCGAGTCTCCAACTGGTTCACACCAGATGCGAACAGCTCCGCGACGGTCGACAAGCGTTTCTGCTCAGCTGCTGTCTTTTTTACACTCCCACTTGAGCTTCTTTTTTTTTTTATTATTATTTATTTTTTTCATCATGTTCGCGTCTAGTGTGAACCATCACATTGATTAACGTGGGCGCCGAATGGAAGCGCTCGGCGCTTCGCTTCCCTTGCAGTAGTTCACACCAGCCGCGCGCCTGTTTGCGTCTAGTGTGAACCACTACATTGATTAACATGGGCGCCGAATGGAAGCGCTCTGCGCTTCCGCGTCCAGTGTGAACCGGGCGTAACACTTTGTTGGGAATTTCCAATCAGGAATTTTAGGGACACCGAGGGGAGCAGGATTGGTCAATCAACTGTGAGAATCTTGGTTATCGATGGCTCCAGTTTATGGATTATTAACTGTATGTTTTTGTTTAAAATTCTTCGAAGAGTCATTCGTAACTATTGTGTCTTTCTGATCACGTCATCCATATAAGAGACCACCCTCCATTCACCAATCACTAGTAATCAATCCATCTCAACCATCTGTCTTACGGGCACTTAAGAAACGTTTGGATGTTCTTAAAACCTAAGGCTGCTGGCTTTTCACATGGAGAGAAACATGAAACACGCAGCATGATTGAAGGCACATCTGTGTTGTGCTGCTAACTCGTCTGTTTTCCTTGGCACCAACGTGGGAGCTCAGCTCAGCTCAGCTCTGCGCGTCAGTCATTCTGCTGAGAGCGGCGGCGGCCGCCCACCTTCTGGGAGGGAAGGACTCCTCGGCGCGGGTTACTTCTGATTTACATTTAATTGGCCATTCGTCAAGCATTTGGAGACGGACCTTGTTTGTTTTTGCGTCATTTTTCATTTTTGCTGGCTGTCGTCAGGCAACCAGAGGACATCTCGACCTCGACAACGTCTCCCGCCGGGCTCACCTGAGTTTCCACGTCGGTCAGCTTACGCGTCTGCTCGGCCGACTGGCTGAGGAGATTGGTTCCCATCTCCAGCATGGCGGCCGTCTGGGTGTGGACCGCACTTCTCTTCATTTCCTCCAACCCAGAGCGTACGTTCTCCTGGACGATGTTTTCCAGCTGCAAAGGAAACCGGAGGACTCAGTTGACACTGACATGGACATAAGATTGAAAGAAAGGATAAGAAAAATCCTCTGGAAGATTTCCTCTGGAGAAAGTTGCACATTTAGAAGTTGTGTGTTAAAGGAGGAGCAAGGTCTGTTACAGCAAAAGGTTTTAGCTTTCAGGTGCAGTTTTTTTTATCCCCTTGGACACTATCCATTCACCCATTTGCTAGCCTACATTAGGCACATGGCAACCGCAGGACAGGTATTTAGAAGATTGTGATCTATACAATTTGAATAATGATGTGTGGCTGTCCCAGAAAAGTCCCCCATACATCGGGCCGTCGGCCACAAGCTCCCCGAGAACTGCCATAAACACTGTCACGTGCAGTCCAAATAACACAAACAGTATATGACATCCATCACGAAGACATAAATAGATTTCCCTTTTTTTTTCATAAACGAGTTCTGTTTGAGTAAACACTGCAACGGAGATAAAAGAGCCACAAATAATGGGATTTTTCCTCTTTTTTTATGCCTAGTATATCCGAGCAATGGCCTGAGCCTCGTAATAAAGCAAACTAGAGTCCTGATGAATAATATTTAGGCCATTTCCCCAGAGAGATGAGCTCTGACTTGTTAAAACCGCAAGACTGTAAAAATTAAGTCTCGGAGGAGAGAGCGGTCAAAACAACAGAGCTAATGAGTGGCCAGTCGCGAGAAATTCGAGAATTGCACTCACACTTCCTATCTCCTTTCCAATGCAACAGCACATCTCGTGAGGAATGCTATAATAATGACACGCTCCCAAAGGAAAGGGCTTTTCTCTTGTCCTGTACGGTATACCACCGTCCACCGCATGGGCAAATTGAGATGAATTGGTAATTAGATTGTTTGCTTGTGTGTAATCTTTCACCCTCTGTCTGCTATTTTCTCTTCATCTTTCCTGCTAACGCTCATTTAAACCCCAATTTTGTTCCATTTGCCTCAATGTCTACGTCTGAAAAATTCAAGACAATCGAGATAAATGTGGATAGAAAAACAAGGCCTGTTACTGAGGGGATTAAAAGGGCCAAAGATTCCTGCATTATAATCCCTCTCAAACACTGAGGATTTGGTCATGGCCCTCCCCTCCTGTCCGAAAGGTTCCTATTAAAGGCCCTCGGTGATGGAGCTCCAGCCAGAGGTCTGAATCCAGCTCTGCCGTATGCTGCGATAGATAAATTGCAGTTGGTACGCGGCATAATTCTGTTTTATTGTGTCCATGGGGGACAAAGTAGAGATCAGGCCTGTGAAAAAGTCATAGGTGCTGCACCGACTGATGGTATAACTGAGAAAATAGATATTTTTTTCTTTGTTGGAGGTGGAACATAGTGTAGAGGCACATCATGCCTACAGAATGTTCTTTATTAAATTGTTTTTATTCATGCAACATCAGGGATTCTCTCTACTCTCTCTCTCTACGTGTAATCTTACTCTACCTTATTTAGATTCAATTAATTTAAAAAATATGTCTTAGTACAACAAACACATCTCATGTATGCAGTTTAAATAGGGGCCGATGTGTCTCAGACATTCTAGTGGGAAGTGTTGGAGGTGGTGGCACAGACAGTCCATCCTGGGGAATATCAAGAACAACCAGGATATTGAGTCTTAGTTAAATGTTTGGTTTGGTTTGGTGACCATCACTGTAGATCAACATTATTGTTACTATGGAAACAGAAATAATACTCCCAAAAATGATGTAGTAGCAGCAAATCCTCACTGTGTACGCAATGGGTGGCGCGACATTTTGGGTCAAAAGCGTCAAAAGAATATTCTGTGGAATGATAATCATAGCCACAGAAGTAGTGTCATAGAGTTTTGCCCTTTTTTCGCTCTATATTTGGGGTTAATTTCAAACTGTTTTAATCTCACATGCAGTCGGTTCAACTTAATGCTTTGCTAATGCTGACAAGCTAACAAAAAATAAGAGTTATTAAGTTAAGAAGCAACAAACAGGCTAGCAGTAAAACTAGGCTACAAAGAGTCCTTTGTAGCCACAACACAGTATCTACAGTCTGTATTTCTGTCAATCATTTCTGCATGCAATTGTGAACTGGGCACAGAGCGCTGTGTTCTGACTTTGACAAGCATGATTTTGTGCACTAAAATAAAAGTTAAAGTCCAAAATGAAATCGACTGGTATGTTGGCATATATTTTAAAAGACCTGTTTTAGTGGGCTGATCCTTAATAATGATTGTTATGACATCATATTCAGACCCACTGCTCAGACACCACTGCTTCAGACACCACATTCTTGGAGAAGTGATGGCAAAAAATGACGAAACGTAGCTCACAATCGAGGACGGAACAAGACAGACCGAGGCTATTTTTATACTTGGAGAGACCAACACAAGAAACCTAGTAACTGTTGCACAGGACTTTTCGTTCCCATGTGGTACATTGGTCTGTGTGTGCTGCGAAAAGATTATGTGTGGGTGTTTTTTTCTTTCAGAAGTTTTGGTGGAAGGCCCACAGTTTTAGAGTCATACCCTCCCAGAAGAGCTCTGAGTAGGATCGTACAAAGTTGGCCCTAAGCTAACTTGTGGATGCATTTTGACAGTTTCTCTCCTCAACTTATTCAAATTGGCTAGACGAGCTCCACCGTGTGTTAAAACTGGAGGCCAACATTCACATAACCCCTGTAAAAGTTCCCTCTGGGCGTCCGCTCTCAGCTAATCTCAGCTACTGTGTGATCATTTTTGCATCAATAAGTCGTGATTGGACGACCCTGGTGGGAAGCTCGATCTTTGAGTTCATTCCAGATGTTCTGCCGCAGAGCATGTCTGGCAGCAGAATGAATTTCGTGTAGGCGCAACCTTTTTTGGGGATGGCGTGATGTGAAGGTGTTCCTCTCTTAGCAGAACTCCACTACACGAGAGATAAATGTGTGCCACAGTTTGATCATTCAGCCAGAGTTGGAAGAGTAATGGACTGCGAGGTCGAAGGCACCTCTCCCATGCTTCATCCCTCATAGACACTTCCATTAAATAGTGTCCAAGCACGTAGCTGATAGACTGAGCATCAGATAGAGTGTGCACATGGGAACTGTGTGCATGCTTTCAGAGATTGTGAGCGGGATGGACGAAGTCATAGTCGGATATATAATAGCAGACAAGTTAAGGCCCAGGATGATGTGCTTTTCATATTGGCACCCAAGACTTGACAGAAGCAAGGTGATACATTGAGAGAGAAATATTGGCAAAGGAAAACAAGCGGCTGAGGACAAAGCAGAAAAAACAGATATTCTTGCTCAGAAATATTTCATCATATCCTGCATTGTCTTCAACCAAGTGGACACAAATGTTTAATTGGCCCAGAGGAAAAAAGGTTGGAGGAGTGAGGGAGGGACATGTCAGTCATCCTCATCCAAGCTATGGCGCCAGACACGTACACTGCCCCGATGACCTCAGCAGTGAAAACACCATTGTGTACATAATTTAAGTCGCATCATTGTATAATCTGAAAGAGCTGGAACAGAAAAAAAACAACAATTCCTACTCTTCCAAATATTGCACAACTGAGAAATCTTGATGTGCCTGCAGTCTGTGGGGTAACACATCAGTGGCTCTTTTTGGAGGGAGAAACATTTGGCAGTGTTTGTGATGAGCAACCCCCTTTTTCCCCTCTTTAGATTGCTCCACTCGAATGCAAGTCACCCCAGCGGCCTTAAATAAGGAGGCACATTTGTGAAACGAGCGTTGTCGCCAAGCCAGAAATGCACAGGGAGAACATCCAGGAAATCCCAGCTAAGCCCCGAATGTATCAATACTGAAAGAATTTGCTGGATTGCAATCACGTTCAGATTTCTTTTTGCGCATCACCGTGTTTAAAGGTCAGCGGGCTGAAACGTCACGTGGAAGCACTCAAGTGCAGCCCCAGAGTGAGAAGGGAGACTTTAGGTACCTTCTGCAGCCACTGGGTGTTATTCTCCATGGCGCTCTCCAGACTCTCCAGCTTCCTGTCCTGCCAAGAGGACTCGTCCTTCCGGGTCATACCCGGCTCGGGTTGGCTCGTCTCGGATGCGGAGTCCCGCTGGAAGGCTTCGGCGACCTGGAAGTCATCCGAGGAACGACAGTGCTCCACCTCGGGGAGGACAAAGGTGAAGCGGCAGGGGCCGTGCTGCACGTGGTGCTGCTGACGCTCCGAGGCCAGAGCGACGGACAGCAGGCAGGCCAGGTGGGTGAAGGTCAGGGCCAGCGAGCGGCCCATGGCAGAGGAAAGGGGATCACTGCGGAGAAGATGCTTCTCCACCTGGAAGAGCAGACAAGTGGATCAAGTGAATTCCTGCCGTGGTTCTTTACCTTTCCTGGGTGAAGAGTCCCTGAGGACTTTCACTCTGATTAATTTTCTTCCTTTGGACCGTTATCCTCTTCCACTATAAGTCCGCCCGTAGCTGTGTTTCTGGGCTGACCGCTTCTCATGAGGGCAGACAGGAACCCACACAGGAAGTGTGCATTGTGCCCCGTTGCAACTCCCGAACACTCTGGTGCATGCAGCCCGTTCTCCGGAAACCGACGGCAAGCCTTCCCTCCAAAGTCTCCTCGACAAAAGTTTCTTTCCACACTGCCTTCATCTAGAGCCGCTGGAGTTCATGCTGTTGACACAGAGGAGAGGAGAGGAGAGGAGAGGAGAGGAGAGGAGAGAGGGGAGGGGTAACGGAGGGGAAGAGAGAGGTGGGAAAGAAAGGAGAGGGGAGACCAACCTACAAGTGAGAAAGAAAGTATCACATATAAAAGCAAGTATTTAAGTTGAGTGTGCAAGTAAGCATGTCCGGGACTAAGAAAAGAAAAAACAGATGAGAAGGTAAGCAAGTGTTCAACTGGTAAGAAACAAACTAAGCAAGTAGGCGAGCAAGCAAGAGGTACTTATCATCAGTGTGTGTGATACTAGTGTGAAGGTCAAAGCAAAAAGTAAAACGATTAGACTAAGAAAGAAAGGAAGGAAGAATTCAAACATTTTCAAGCTTTTTCTGTTCAAACTTCTATAGTTAAAACTTGGTTTTACAGAGATAAAGAGACTGATTTTTTTTAAAGTTATTAATTAATATTTTGGGGAGTGTTCACATCTCGTCCAGAACACCTTGGGTGTTTTTAAACCTTTTTTTGTTTGTTTGTTTGTTTTTTTATTCCCATTAAGACACTGCACCAATTTACTAATTTATTTTAATTCAAACCATGTTACCTGGATTTCCTTTTAACTCCACTATTTTCAGCAACTTAAACATAAAGAAGACAGAAGGTGCAATTTTTTAGGATAAACTGTCAGAAAACAATATGGAGAACCCGCACATTCCAATCTGTGCACAGACTGTAGAATTATTACTTATTGTGGCAGAGAAAATGACTTGTCAGACTTGACAACTCTGATCCACACACCCACAGGAAGAAAAACTGTTTTAGACTTTTGAATGAAAGTCTTCTGCCTTACACACTTTTGCACTTCTGAACATTTACTAAACAACATTAGGATCTCTAACTCCGTTTGCTTTTCCTAGAAGGCTTAGTTAGACCACAACCCTAAAGTATGATCGGCATTCCATGCTGCCACTGTTGTGTGGACACTTAATTACCTAGTGGCTTTGAAACCCAGTGTGTGGCCACGTCACTCAGCGCAGCAATGAGTCAGATCGAGATTTCTATATTGACTTAAGGGGACTGTGGTGCTGGATCCTCGATAGCATAGCTTTGCAAAGCATTTGCACCAAAACAAACCAGCCCCCTGCACATCTTGAACAACCAGAACGATAGCAAACAAGAATATCATGTAAACATTAACAACAATGTCAAATGACAAAGGAAGCAGGCGTCTCTTTATAATCTGACAGCAGAGTTTTAAGTATTGTATTTGTTTTAATGACACAGGATACAGAGTGCATGTAATTACTTTTTTACATTGGATAATTAACTTACGTATACAACTTTAACACTCAGGTCTCAAATTGAACTTGGAAAACTTGAAAAACAAACAACACGTTATGCATTTTTCCTTGTTTTATGCAGGTACACACGTGCGTGTCTAAAAATTAATTAACCACCGTTTTCAATAAGAGGTGAACAAACAATAAGATAGAGAAATACAAGTGAGTGGATCCAGCCTTGGGACATAACTTGTGGAAACCTACTGACATCATGATATCCAGGGAAATCACTTGATGTTTTTCCCTGACAACATTTTTCTATAGAAAAAAAATACATGTTGACATTTTATTGGATTTTTTTTTTTTTTTTTTAAAAAGAAGAAGAAGACTGGGTTATTGTTTTCTGGCAGAAGAATGGAGCAAACAAACTAAATCCAAGTGTCAGTTTCGGTAAGTCATCTCAAGGGATGGCTATATCAAATATTATTTACGGAGATGGTCTGAATCAAACGGTCTGAGAAGCAACAAAAAAAAGAGAGAATAACAGCTTCTAGATCATACAGCCTTTTCCGGTGTTCAGTCATATCTTGGGAGTAAATACTGCATGGAGACTGTGTAGTGAGAGTAGATTGACCACCGTCCAGTTTTCTTTCAAAGGTCTGTTCGTACTTCAGGCCAACATCTCTTCTCTCTTCATCTTGAAACAGTCCATATAGAATCTCGACTTATATGTTCATGGATTGATGAGTTTGCACTGGGCCTCGCAGTTCCCTGGGTGCATTTGATTGCTATCATTCTTCCCCAACCATGAAACAGTCTTTGCCTTGTAAGAATTATCATGAATGCAGATAGCCAAGCTGGAAAAGGCAGAAGGAATATCAAAGGCACAATCTAAGTGTACCAAACTGTTTTGAATTATTCTGTTTTACAATGGAGTTTCTGCATCCTGTTCCAACTTCAGGAGCTTTGATTGTGCTCAGCTGGTCATGGCAGGTCGAGTCTGACTTTCATTGAGTTTGAAATCCTTTGAGGATATTATGACTTGTAACTCATAAATCTGATTTTGTGTAACTCAGCGTAAGAGAATCTTCAGTAGCAAATAAGCAGTGTGTATCATGGATAGGATGATTCAAAGTATGAATGAATGAACACGACTGAATGTTAACAGTGTCTCACAAAACTCATTAAACTGAACTCGTCAACATGTTTTTTATTCAAAGGCACAATTCCAGGGAAAATACATCAAATTCAAGCAAGAAAGCATCAGTTAAGCAACTGTTTTGAAGAAATAAGAAACAGATACTTTAGCCACAAGTTTTTCCATCTGCTTCTAGAGGGGCCTGCACCACTCATCATCCAATCCTGTCGCCTGAGGGAAGCGCTGTAAAGGTGGCTGAAATAAGACCATTTTGAGAAACATCAGAGGAGAAGAACAAAAAAAGAACCAAAACAGTAGGGCAGGGTTTTATGAGAGAAGCTCTGACGAAGGTTTTTGCTGATGCTCGACCCATCCCATCCCATCACACCACTGCAACCCAACCTTCCTCCTAGCTAGGGTGGAGAAATGGCCTGTCTGGATCTTTTAAGATCCTCATCAACACTCATCCGCCCGGGTCATCCCTCACAAATGGCCATTGTGTTTACGATGCATTTTGCTGGCCAAGAAGCGAGCAGCATCTAGCTGAATCTGCCCTCACGTCCGTCCACGGCACCTTAACACTCACTAAACGCTGCGATAACAATGACGACGACAATTCGGACAGGTTAGCTTATGAACAAGCATGGCACCCAGGCAACGGAGGCCCAGGGGAGCATGAAGAAAAACAGAAGAAGCCTGCAAAAGAAAAAAAAACAACAAAAAGCTGAGCTCAGCTTCTCTGGAAACGAGATGAACTTAAATGAACCACAGCTGATAAAAACCAAAGAGCGGAGATGGAGACCTGCTCATTAAAAGCACGCAGGGCGACTGAATCAAAAGCCCCAGTGCATCCGCTCCACCTTGTGGGCCAAGTCACTTGGGCGCAGTGCGTTTTGAAGCCGGGCGACAGGTCCTGGACAATTAAGGTTGCAGTCGGTTGGCGCTGGAGGCTGGATTCTCCTCACCCGTGAACCCCCACCCCCTTTTTTTTTGACTGTGTGCACAATAATACGCATTCATTTCCATGGAGACTAAACAAATAGAGGGGCTGACGTGGCTAATTCCTGATACGGTGCAGCTTTACCGACCCGCCTGTAAAAGCATCCCCGGCTTCCTCTGGCAAGGCGGCTCTATTATTTGACATTAAAAGCTGACCTTCAAAACATCACTGCAGACAAATCGGGTAATTGGTGCATAACCAGTTTTCATCGGACGGTTCAGCTGAATAGTTGCTTTGAATGTACTTTTACGGTTTGTTTGTTTTTTCACAGTACCAACCGCTTATGTAAAGAATATAAGACTGGAGTGTCCATCAAGCCAGGTCTGGCTGTCATTGACGTTCATGATCTGCCCGTTGTTGAGACAGAAACGTCCAGGAGTTTGCTTTGCATTAATGGATTTCACGATCGTAATGCCTATTCCTGGCCAACTGTGAGACACGTAGTCTGTGGTATGTGAGAACTCCCTGTTACACAGCCACCCAAAGACTATTATTCATAGCAAGCTGCCTCTTGTAAAACGCTACAAGAACCTGTTTAGAGGCTGCATGCAATTAATTTGAGAAAGAGGGAAAATGAATACCTCACTGTGGCGTTTATTGCGGGTGCGTTTGTCTGTTTTCATTTTTGTTTTTCTGATTTTTTTTCCCACTCCAGTTACTTCCCGTCAAATTGCTTTTATCCTGAAGGAAGCAGTTGTGATGTTTGGAAGCAATGTGACGGTGGCAATAAATTCATTTTGGCAACATATCCCGAGCAATGATGTCACAACAGAAGCAAAACTGGAAGCTATCAGGAAGACCATCTGCTCTGTGCAATTACACTTCCAGGCACCTTTGGCACTTTGAAACAACAATTTCCACACCGAGAGCCCCTCCGGTTAGAACAGGGTTCCAGCGATTCCACATGTGATTCGACTATAAAGACTTGTAATGCGCTTCACATGTGGGTTTTTAACTCAATGTGTGGGTGTGGGGGTGATTCAGGGTTAGTGTATGCACATGATCAGGAGGCACCTCTCTTGTTTTGCAGCGACATTAGGTAATACAAAGCTTTTTATGGATGAGATGCATATTGGAAGCAGCTGCTTTCAACTTGTTGCCTCTGCTGTTTGTCAGGGATCAGGAAGTCCTTCCCCCAAAAGCCAACTGTTGCTTTTTTTCAAGCGAAAGGAAAAATACAGGTTTTCATTTGCTTGCGGTGGCCTTTGAATGCAGTTAACAACCACTTTATTGGAGGTACAATCGCTTGTAAATGAAAACGGCTAATCGGCCGATCAATGTTGGGAAAGTTCACTTTGTACCTGAATTAGTTCAAAGTTCGCAAATTTTAAAATGACCCAGTTCAGTTCATTGTTCATGATTCCACATTTTGAACTAAAGTTCATGGTTCCCAAAAATGAACTTATTTAGTTGTTTTTTTTCCTCCATTACTTTGCTGCAAGCCATTGTCAAGAGCCATTACGGAATCACAGTCAGCAGTTATTTTATCGATTTTAACTCTGAAACTATGTCAGATTAATCTTCATATCCATTTTTGAATCCTAATCCAACCAGGTTTACAATAGCATTGAGAGGACAGCCCTCAGAATACTGGCATCTCCCTAATGCTTTGTTTAGTCCACACTAGTAGCAGAAGCAGCATTCATCTCTAGAGTAAATTTTCATAAACATGAGGAAAAACTTGCTGCTTGAATAGTCTTTAGACTATTTTATTATGAATACAAAAACAAGGTGCAAATGTTTTTCATTTCTATTCTTTTCCAAACCTACCTGGAAACAGTTCACATCAAATTCCATTTCAGTCATACTAAAAAATGAACCTAAACAAATACTGGAAAAATATACCAGAGGTATACAAATATAAAGCCCACAGTTCTAAATTGCAGTAGGCTTTACTGTTAACAAGTCCAGAATATGTGCCGACATAACACACAACACAATCTGAGGTAGGAACCAAGCTGTGGTAGGAAGCCAAGGTTGTACCTCAAAGAACAATATTGAAATTGCAAAACTTTTAAACATTTATCTTTTTCAATTCAGTTGCATTACCGTCTGGGTCGGTGCTGACGTTTCCATAAAATTCTATTAAATGGTCATAGGGGTCTGAGCATTCTGAGTAACTGCTGCCTTCCTCGTCCATGTTGCCACGACTGATAGGGACGTATATGTTGGAGCGACAGACAGGCAGCTTGCGGTTGCGAGTTTGGGTGGTTTTCCGGTAAATATTAAAGCCTGTTTACGGTGTTTTTTAGCTGGGGTTTCACCTGGAAGGCGCACTCGTGCCAGATGTGATGAGCGGTGTTCGAAACTCCGTAGTTTAGAGCGATGCTCACCAAACGCCAGAAAGAGCGTGTAGAAACACAAATAAAGACTCTGTTCACATTCAGCCAAAATACGAATGAATTAATGAACAATCGTTCATTGAACGCATTTGGGCACAACACTGCAGTCGGTCGCCTGGCAGCAGCGCAGGTATGTAGGTGAAGGCCCCTTGCTGAAGTTCAAAGGCAGCAGAACCAGAAAGGAAAATAAAGTGGAATTAAGTGGCTTTGGAGGAAAATGCAGGGGGGCTCACTAGTTTGAGTGTCACAGTCTCACTCACAGGCCTGGCCTTATTAAGGTACTCAGTTCTACCAAGATGTGCCGAATAAAGTGGCCAGTGAGTGGAATGTGCTCAAAGCAAACTAGCCCCGAAACTGTTTGCTTTTATGAAATGCGATTTGCAATTTCAGTTACAGGCTTCAGCTGCAAATATGTCAGTCATTCGTGAAATTAAGGCATGAAGACATCACAGTTTTTTTTTTTAAACAAACCAGAGAGGTTTGTGAAGTTGCAAAAGCTGCATAAGCTTATTGCCACTCCGTGGTGACACTATGTGGAACACTTGCAACGTGGCCTCTGACCTCTCACACATCCAGCCCTCAGTTTCCCTTTCCGATCTGAGCACCTGGGTGCAGTTTTCCACTTTGCACATTTTCGCCCCAGGGGGTATCATCTGTGTCTGTGTGTGTGTGTGTGTGTGTGTGTGGGTGTGTGTGTCTGTGTGTGTGTGTGTGTGTGTGTGTGTGTGTGTGTGGGTGGGTGTGTGAGTGTGTGCCAATACATCATTGCAAGGACCTGAATTAATGTTTTGCAACAGAGTGGGGATGTTTGGTCCAGCCCTCACTTTACCTCATGACTTTGACTCTAAATGTTGAATTCTGAGACTCTAACATGTTTAATCTTTCATGCATTCCAAACTCAGCTTCCTTCATGTTTTATTGTACAGGTGCAGACGATCTTAGCGCACATGTGAAACACTTACTTACCCGTGAGGGAGTGCAGTACAATGGAACTCTCTCTGTCATCATGTTTCACCATCACTGGAGAGGGGGGTGGGCAAAGAGTTAAGAGACAGTGGAACGAAGCTGTAATCATGGAAAAGCATGGAAACACTTGCAAATAAGTAGTTGTTAGACAAAGGATTAAATGCAGGAATCAGGACAGCTGTTACCATCACCAGGTGGTAAAAAAAAAAAAAACAATGGCAGTGAGGAAAGAGGGACCAGAAAAGAGTCATTTGAAGAGATTGATGGTGATTGGACGGGCTTGAGATCTCTCCAACACTGATAACTATTCATGAGAGCGGCGTGGTGTTGAGTGTGTGTTGGGTGTTTCATATAAAAGAGCCAGTGTGGAAGATTTAGTGGCCATTAACAGACATTAAATGCTCCTGCATCTTCCACACTGACCCGGTAATACTGTTATTTGCAGTGCACTTTCTTAACAGTGAGAAAATATATTGTAAGTGGAGCCCTGCCTTTGACAGGGCGCCCTCTGCTGTCTCCCGCGAGAACATTTTTCCAAGTCCCTCTCTCGGCGTCTCTCCTTCTCCGTCAGCATCTTGTTTGTGTTTTGGCATTTCTGCCTATTTGAAGAGGCTGCACATAAACTAGTGACTGCACTCCTGACAGCCGGTTACAGTTCTCAATCAAAATCATCAATGCAAAAACACACAGCACACGCACGCACACACACGGGCAGCTGATTTCATGGAGCGCTACCATTAAATCGTCCCCCAGCACATCATTGCACGTGTAATTAGCAATCTAAACTCATCAGCACCGGCTGAACATTGAATCCTTTCAAGTCCCCGCCTCCATCATGTGAAGATATTTCTGTACCGTGACCAATTTTCTCTTCTAAGGCAAGCACTGTATGGAATTATTCATTCCTGTAAGCAAACTTATGACCCAGCATTCGCGTCACTCCCACCCCATAAACGTTGAACTTTGGAGAGACACGCAAAGCGTCATTTGCACAGATCAGGAGGACGTGACATATATCGCTCACTGACCAAGAAACCGCGTGACACGGCTGTTTACATCAAGTCGGATGGAGCCGCTAAAGCAAAATGATGTCAAGCGTGTGGCTTGCTGGCTACAGAGGGACTCCATCAACCGTGCAGTGGGGAAAAAGGTGCAGCAACTCCCACCTAAATGTCAGTGACGAATGTGAAGTGCAAGCTCTCCAAAGGTTGGTGTGCTGTGGGGGGGGGGGGGGGTGGAGGAGAGGGAGGGCTGACGGGGGAGGATGAGAGAGTGGAAGATTGAAAAGACTGATAGAGGTGGAGAGTAAGCGGGGGCGGGTCGGGGGGGGGGGAGATACGACAAGTGAAGACGAGGGGGAATGAAGAGAGAGTTCATGGGGTTCAGAGATGGAAAGAATTTGGCTTTCGCGCTAAGGACACAAAGCCGCAGGTAGGTTTGGGAGCTTGGAATCTCGAAGGTTTTGGTGTCTGAGATCATCCTGGGGGTGGGGGGGGGGGGCAGAATCTCCAGCACCAGGGCGAGTGGACAGACGAAGGAGGTGAGGGAAGGAAATTAAAGTGAATGAACAGAAATCAGTCTAACTGTTGTTGGTCTTATTGCCTATGAGCGGCTCTTTTCTCCAGAAATATAAAACATGAATCTATATTCAACCTAATCTAAGCACTCATTACCAGATACATGAGGTATTTTGTCATTTTGTCCAGTGTTCTGTTTATACAAAACAGACCAATCAGATTCATTACTCGTAGAAACCAGAAACCACTCTGGATCCTGAAACTCTGCCACTTTCCCCAAGAGGTCTGGATCACTCCCGAATTGTTTCTTTGTGGCTGTGAAACAATTATCCAATCAGAGCAGGGAGTGGGGTGGGGCTCATGCTACAGTGCAGCAGGCAGGAAGAGGAGTAAACACAACAACAATGACAACAGTCATGCCCCTTTGGTTTTCTCAGAGAATAAGAAGAAAAACTTTTCTGACTTTAGAAGATTCTTGGGCTATGGAGAACGGAGCTCTTACTATTGACAGTGCAAATGGTTCATTGGTAGCCCAGGATGATTGTTTACCAAATCAATTAGTTCAGCAAAGACGTTAAAATATTTGAAAAAACAAACAAAACCCAAGCCTTTTTATTAGAATTCAGTAGTGAAGCCTTTTCAAATGTTGGATTTTGCATAAATTTCAAATCTTATATTTTTCAAAATATACAATTAAGGATTTGATGGAGACACTCTAACTGTCAAACAATTACTGCATAGTTCTCAGAACAGTAGCGTCATCTTCTAATGGCAACTTCAAACTCCTCGAGTGATTGGATGGGACAATTAACAAACACAAGTACTGAAATCCAGCCGTGCTATGCTTTTACCCAACACTTTGGCAATATCAGTAATGAAAGTGTGATGAAGCTAAAGCTGGCCGTGTAGCATCTGGTATTGCTTAACAAGATTGGCCAGAATGTCAGCCACTTGGGGAATGGTGATTATTAGCCCCTTCTCATGCTATTTTGCAAAGGGATTAATTGTAAAACAATATCAGCGTGGGATTTTCGGTAACCACAGTTTAAAATTGAATACGTTTTTGAACTGATGCGTGAGTGGACAACTCTGTGTGCCAAAAACTGTTAACACACCAATGTGGTTGCATGATATCCAGGCAACTAAATCCACAACTACTCTCTCTAATTTATACCTAACTGCATTTACTGGTTAGTAATAAGTCCAAAACCATTTTTTAGGCTTATGCTGTTTTTAAATTGTAAATTGTAAAAACAGTAATCTACACTTTGACAGGACTCTTCTGACCGCTCAACAGAAGACTGTATTGAAATACTGACCACTGACCATTGAGATGGCGCCTACACAGGGTGCCAAACCTGGTCATGATAGGAAAACCAATCCTTAACACCCCGGCTGGAAAAGCTGAGGATGGCAGTTAGGGGTGAAGGATCTTCCCCAGCAACATATCGGCATGTGAACTGAAGCGCTGGCCCGCACATGTTTGCTAGCTCACTTTGATTCTGTTAGAACCCCTATCAGCTGTTACACTTAAGTAAACCCAGCATTAAATCTGTTTCATGCTTTAAGATTTGATTCTATTTTGGGGGGTCATCCAGTGGGCACACTGCATTGCTGTTGACGGTCAGTGTAAAAGTGCTCTGGCTCAATATTGGAGTTTGACATTAGCAAAATCTAGACAATGAATCTATTTTAGGTTTTCAATAATCGCACATTTCTAAATGCACACCGACAGTTTTGGTGCTACACGGGTTTCAAACCAGTAGTCTATATAATATTTTGCAAGAGGCTTTGTGCAGGTTGACGGTGCTCGCAGCCTGACAGCACACCTGCAGTTCTGTTTGTGTCTGGGGTTGAACACAGTGCAAATGTCAAGAGGGTGTTAGGGGAAGTTACAGGGGAACTGAGTTGTGTTTCTGTAAAGTCGCACAATCAGAAATGACCCGGGACTTGTCAGTATTAGACATTTCATAAATCCAGAGACACGCGCAGTGATACATTCTCCACGAACAAGAATTGTGACATTTTTGTTGCAACAAAAAAATGATTAAATCCCTGTGACGTGAACTGACATGAAAAAGCCATAATAATAATTCTTGAAGTGCATTTCCAATTACCTATAAATGGAAACTCCCTCAAATGCAGACCTATTTGGCAACTGAAGTTGAAGACTGTTTTTTTGGGGTTGGGGGGTTGGGATTCTTGGTCGAGACTGCTCATGAAACACAGCAAACTACGCAAGCCGACAAAACCATTTGGAAAGGCAGCCTTGTTCTTGATTCTTGGCTAGGCTACGCTAACAATCGGTCGCACCACGCCTTTCTCTTTTGAAACGCCAACATGTGTATATGTCCCAAAATGTCTCACTCTTCCTTCACATCGATAAAAAGAACATAAAAGTGCACATACTCAACGTGTGCTGTGCATCAAAACCTGATCCTGCTTCACACCGACAACAAGTCTTCTGTGATTCACTCTCAGCTATTGATGATGCTTGTAGATTCAGAATCTCACTCCCAGTTTGTTCATATTAACATAGTCACGGCATGGGAACTCTAGAGGCCAATGTATTTCGACAACTGCATTTCGTGAAACTTTTCACAACCTGGACAGGTGTTACTCATTTTCAAAGTAGGATGGGAAAACGTGCAGCGGATGCAGCTGGATTACACCGTCTGGTCACCATAATTATGTTGGATAATATAATATTCTACACACTTGCCAAGACAAATGAATTAAAGCAGTAGTAACAATCTACTGTTCCTTCTCTTGGCAGAAATATTAACATCTGCCACATTCTGATCCTTGTGGACGCCTCTCCTGGCTCCGACTGGAGTCTTTAACACTCTAACAGGATATTTTCTTTTGGGCGCAGCAGTCAGCACCTTGTTAGCATGTCCGCAATGAGATTGGCAGTATTTCATAGGGTAAACAAACGCAAATTCCAAAAGTGTGAACTTGTTCAGGGTGTTATTAGCTTTGCATGCAATCTAACATCAAACCTGGTGTGCAAGACGTATTCTGACAGTGTTAACGTTTATCATCTGTTTCTGCATTGTGGTCAAACAGTTTCTTTCGCAAAACAACACAACAAAGACGCAACTCAGCCCTGCGACAGACCACAGCATCATAATTCCCAAAATACATATTTTCTTTTCCAGAAATTCTTCAGATTTATTTCTATTTTTCTTGTGTCGGGACTCTGAAAAATCTTCTTGTACAGCCCTCGGAAGCCCTGTGCAAGAACAAAATGAGTAAATAAATAAAACCACCACCACAATTTCAAATGTCAAAGCAGCTGTAGCCACAGATGGACTGGAAACTTTCTTTTCCACGGAAACATTATTAGTGCCCCAATGAGTATTTTTCAAATGAGACACACTAATTACTTCTGCCTGCACATCTTCAGCCAATGAAAACAGAGCCTTTGCAACGGAAGGAATGGCACAGTATGAGTCTTTTGGGGACGCTGTCAAACCCAGCGGATGGTTTTAATGACCTCGCTCCGTTATCGCCCTGCCACTACTCCTCACACCTGCACTCAAGAATAACATTTGGCAAGCCTGTCATTACCAGACAGTGGCTGTGCAGCGTTTGGGCCTTTCGTTTGCACAAACAACCCACCCTAAAAAAAAACAGCAGCCCATCTTCTCGAGTTGAAAAGGAGAAGTTGAGATTTCCCCCGATTGCTTAGAATATTTCTATTATGCGCCAATAACTGAGGAAAGCATGCAGTGTTTGGTGGATTTCCACTGTTGGCTTGTGCAACAGCATGATATTGGTCCCGCCACAGATAAATAAAAGAGCTCAGACATGTTTCGATGAGAATTTATACATGAGCAGGGAGCTGGAGATTCCGAGAGGGCCGATGTTTTCCCCGTCTGAGAAGGCCTGGGATTCATTTCTAATGAGAAAGGCAACAACTGGAAGGCGCTTCTTGTATGGGTTTCAACCGTGAGAAGATCAGAACAGCAGGTTTTTTTGGATTTGGACACATTTCCATGCATTTGAAATACAAGCCGTCTGTGCTCTCATGGTGGTTTAGGGATTTTCTGCATGCCGTTAAGTCAAAACTTATGTGAGAAACAGGCTGCAGTGGAATGAGAATTTGTTGTGTGACAGGACTGTTGAATGTTGTATTGTATGGGAGTGAGTGACATCTGGTGGCAGACTGCATTTGCTTACCAAGTCTGATTTTTTGCTACAGAGGAACAAGCCAGTATGTTGAAGCCAAACAACGTGATACAACATTGTGGAAATCGTCAAATATATGCATTTTGTAACAGGTGCAAAATGAATATGACACTTTCAAAATGTGATTAAAAAAAAAAAAAAAAAAATCTCTCCATCTTGTCTCCCCTGCATATGGAAAGCAAACAACGCTTCCATCAAGCTCAATTTTTCTAAACAGTAAAACTGCATTGCTGATGCACATGAGGCCAGAGCTGTTCTTTCATGGTGCTGCTTCCAAAACTGTATTTTAAACTTTGCTCTTTAATCCTTTATTAGTTATTTTAATAGGTCTATAAATTAAAATTTAGGTATCCAGTCGTTAATATTTAATTCTTTGGCTCACATTAAAAAAAAAAAAAGCATTTTGAGGTACTGTGATAAATTGAGTAAGTACAGATTTGCAGCTCAAATATAGTGCGGTGCCAGCATTTCTCTATTATTGTTATTATTATGAAGTATTACACACTTTTGGAGATTCCCTACAGAATGTATTAAATCACAGCTTGCTAATAAAAGGTACCTATTAGGACCCGCTCCTGCCTGTGTCATCCCTGAGGACAAGAACTGCATAATCAACTACAGCAGTCGTGAACTCAACGGCAAAGCTGCAGGAACCCTCACACCTAACTGCTGCCATCTTGTGGACATGTTTGATATTGCTGGGTGTTGTTGTAATGTACGGCCTGTGCAGCAGGTGTCACTGAAAGCTGCGTTTTTCATAAAGAGAGGCTTCGGGCCTCATGAGCCTGTGTTGGGGCTTGACACTGATGGCTTAATTCATTCAACTCATTCATTCACCGGTTATATTATATATCATTCACCAATATAATTATGACAACATAATAAATACATCAAGTTCAATCCAAATGCAATAATTCCCGACGAATTAAAGACAACAAAATGAAGTTAACTTTATCCTGAAATTCTAGTTGCACCACTGTCACTGACAGAGCGCCTCCCTGCTGGCCTGGTATAAGAAATGCAAGACATGGTTGCCTGCCTATTGGCAGCCTCTGGCAAGAACAAAGCGTCTCCAGTCACCCGCTTGGCTCATCTTTTCTCTTCTCCAGTCAGTTAACTTCTCACAGCCTGGCAAGAGATGAGCATGTTGGTGTTGCATTCCCATGAGCAAGCCATGTTTTCCCCAGAGGGTGGCGGGCAGGCAACCAAAGTTGTATGTAGCAGCCCAAGACCGGGGGCGATGTGTGAATGGCAGGGCTGCCTTTCCCCTGAAGATTTTAAACATTTTAAACCAGTGGGGAAATAATCGTGCTACATTTCTATGTGTGTGTGCATTGAGGGTTTCAGGAGGGCCCCCAGGGACCATGGGACCACACCTCTAACTGGTGTCCCCTTCCTTCCCCACCTCTACCTACCCATCGCTCGCTACTTCCTCCCCACCTCTCTCTCTCCTTCCCTCCTCCCTCTGTCTACCCCTTCCCCCCACCTACACTCTCTTTCCTCCTGAGTTGATTTGCTTTTTTTTCGGAGCAGTGCACAGAGCCCAGTCACCACCACCACCACCACCACCTGCACCCCCCCAGTCCTCCCTCTCGGACTGCCGCGCTCCACCAGTTGCGCGACGTGCCGGCCAGGGGAGAGCGGAGTAGAGGAGCAACAAGAGCGAGGAGGATTTCAGCCAAGCGAGGAGAGAGAGGAGAGACGGACGGGGAAAAGAGGGACCATGGCTGCTCCGTCTGTCGCGCTGAAGACCTGGGTGATACTGCAGACCCTGTGTCTGGCTCTGGCCCAAGTGGTGAGTGCGCAGTGGAGGATGAGATGTGCTTTATTGCAGGCGATGTGAGGGGATGAGGGCCCCCAGGTGAGGTGAGGGGATAGGGGGTTTACTACAGAGGTTTCTAGGAAATGTAAAATATTGTGGGGGCCTTTGACTGAAATATGAGGGGTCAAGCCAGCCGCCCTGTTTCAGGTGGGCACATCCACAGAGAGTGAAATCATGTGCTTGTTTGTTTGTTTGTTTGTTTTTTCTGCCGCGGAGATGCAATGCAATTAAAAGCGGACAATCTGGTGGATTCTAATCCCTGTTGAGTACAAACCCTGGAATCTCTTCACCCTTTGAAGGCGTGGATTTGCCAATACTTGTGATTTATTTGTCTGTTTTTTTGGGCCCTTGAAGAATTTCTATCAACTCAAAGAAGAATGGAAACAGAGGATTTTCTCCCTTTAGTTTTTCACGGGCAAACTCAAGAGCAGCAATGGTGACGGGAATTGACAGAGACACGGAGAAAAAAAACAAACAAACCAAAAAAAATCTTTGCCCAGTAACTGCGAGAAGCTGCACCAACAGATACCACTGGACATCTAGAACTTCACCTCTGAGGATTATTTGTTTGTTTCTTTTAGTCAAATTTTGATTTTTTTTTTTTTTTTTTCACAGTTGGATTCATTTTTTTCACAATCAGCTGAGGGACTGACTGTGCCACTGAGTTGCTAATCAATGCAGGCAGGGGGAATGCTGGGGGAGGGGGAGTGGGTGAAGTGGGGGCAAACAGTGCCGGTCCCGTGACCCCTCCTTCCACATTCCTCCTCTGTTCCCCGTTTTGCCTTCTTTCAACGTGCCAGTTTTAAAGATCATCAACAATTTCTTTGGTTCTGGTCATTAAAAAAAACATGTTAATGGACATAATTTCAATCACAATGTAGTTTTGCTTTTTCGCTATTACCAGTGTTGATGGGGAGGGGGGGTTAACAGCAGAGAGCATTGACAGCAAACAAATGTTTTGTTTTGTTTTCTGCCATGATTGCATAAAAATAAAGAAATTTAATATGTTTAAATTTCCCTTGCTAAATTTTTTCAAAAAAAAATGTATAGCCCCAAAATATCTGTCATGTTATTACAGCATGCAATGACCTGATATGACAGTAAATATGTGTGCGTGTTTCAGAGAGGCCCACCTGGACCTCAGGGCCAGCCCGGCCTGCCCGGCCCCTCTGGCACCCCCGGATCAGACGGCATCGATGTGAGTATCCGTGCAGGTTGGACCGGCAGATTTCATCACAAAGGCAAACATTGTGCCGAAGAAATACCCAAGTCTCTGCGCCTGCTGCAGTACAGCAGTCTTGCCGACAGAGGGCAGCGCAAACGAAAACAGGCGGACACAAAAAGGGCTCTGTTTCTGGCAGAGAGAGGGGTCTTTGAGAGAGGGACCCTCGCCTGAATCCACGGTCTGTGTCACAGTAACGTGATACATTTGGGTTATTTTCAGGGTTAACTACACACAGGTTGCTTAAATATGCTGCAAACACAGGACTGGTTAGACACGGAGCAACTTCCACCAAAGCCTACGAATGTTATTTATTATATTATCATACTATCATGACTAGATTAAAGTTAAATTAAAGTTAATCTACAGTTAAATTAGATAGATAAAAATATCTATTATTTAAATAAAAATGTGATCACAACTTTTTTCTATTTAAATATAGCATATAATCCTAATGCCCAATCTCTACCACACAGTCCACTGCAATTGCTTTGTGCAATGAAGCCAATATGTGGTTAAATTTTCATTACAGCCATCCTTTCCATTCCAATGGAAAAAAAAGTGAAAGTCATCATGTGTTTACCCACTTCTGACAGGAAGTGTAGCATTTATTCTTATCACTGCTAATTGGGTAATCTTTTGGTAATCAGTAGCACCATCTCAAACTTGTTCTGTGATGTATTTTTGCTCCCTTTCAATGCTAACACATTTTCGTCACATTTTTGTGATAATTAATCTTACGTAGTGAAACGAAAGGCTCGAGGTGACCAGATTTTACCAGGTGACACAGGACTTGAGGTGGCCTTGTAGCGCAGACATGAGCTCATTACTACGGCATCTGCGTATACGATCAGCCGTTAAACCAGCTAACATCAAAGCTGTGTCTCTCTGCAGGGAGATAAAGGACCACCAGGGCCCCCTGGTGCACCGGTAAGTTTGTACAGCCATGTTTGCTTTAGTGTTATTACAATAAATTTAAACCAAGATTCCCTTGGATGGAAAATGTTATCTTTGTTTTTATTTTTTTTAAATTTAGGGCCAAAAGGGAGAGCCAGGAGAGCCCGGTCCTGATGGAGTACCGGGGGAGAACGGCATTGACGTATGTGGACGCCATTATGATAAGGAAGATGAGTGAGAGAGCAAGAGACAATCTTTATCCAATCTTGGTTCTCTAATGAAACAATCTCTGGCTTCATGTTTTAAAAAAAACAGCTTAATTAGGAAAAGAGCAAGAAAATTACCCACCAAAAAAAACATGATAGAATCTCAACAATAAAGCACAAATAACATCCACAAGGACCTTATTTTAAATTTATACAGTATAAAACTTTGGAGGCACAGAATCTTCTTTTTTTCATAAACATACACTTAACACGCCCACATAGCACACATTCCAATATAAAACAAAATTGAAGAAAACAACACAAGAGTTTGTTGTTTCCCAGGAGATTGCAGCCATATCCCGGCTCTTTTTGGAGAGAAAAATGTTTTACTTATTGCGCCTCATGGAGGGCTGCAGTGCTTCCGAGAGCCGACTGCTTATACATTGGCTGTGTATATTGAAGCTATTCCAAAGACGTGCTTATCCTTTGCTTTTTTTTTTGTGCTTCGTGATAATTAAAACGTTCTTATTGCCTTCTTTTACTCCTAGTTTTTTTTACATCTTATCTCTTATTTTATTTTGCACTCTTTTTTGATTCTCTTTTCCCACTGGCATTGCACATGTCCCTCTGTGGACTTTGGCCTCATTTACCAGTGGCAGGAATCCTGTAACAGCACTGCAGCAGAGGCCTTTAAACACCTTGCGCTGGTTTATTGTCGATCCAGCAATTTTATTTAAACCTCACTGACCCCGGCTATAATAGAAATTAGCTAAGTACACATTAAGGTAAACCTATTATCCCGTCCTGATGACTCCCATTTCAATCTCCTGCAGTGAGAGGGAGCAAGAGGCGGCCTAAGACTAATTTTGTGTGGGTATGTGAGGGATACGTGTGTGTGTGTGTGTGTGTGTGTGTGTGTGTGTGTGTGTGTGTGTGTGTGTGTGTGTGCGTGCACGCTGTCTTATTGATTCACTACGTAGTAATTATGGTAAGGGTTCTCTGCACACATTTCAGGATCTGCATTACTCTGAGAGCTAATTGTCAGTGGGTCACATGCTAATAAAGACACACACACACACACACACACACACACATACACACACACAAACACATTCCTCAAAGATTTGGCCTGTAATCCGTCCTGGAATCTCCTCTCTCAGTTTTTCCTTGTAATTACCAACAAGATCAGTGCCAGTTTCAATTAACTGTGTGACTGAACCTCTCACCTGGTATTGTTACTGTGCCGATCTCGGACATCAAACTCTGCTTGGCCGACGTAATTGTGTGACATACCTCGCTGACAGTGTCTCTCCCCTTTTTGACCGACTCCAGGGTTTGATTGGAGCAAAAGGCGACCGAGGTCCCATCGGGAGCCCTGGTCCCAAGGCGAGTGTTTACAACATGCACCGGAAAGAAAAGAAAGTAGAACAGATTAGAGGTCTCACAAGTCTCAGTTTAGAAAAGTTCCCTAATTTCCTTCCTACTGTTTTGTCACTTTGAGCTGCAGCCATGTAAAACAAATATTTTCTCTGTCAGCTAGAAGCTAATTTGAAGATGTTATACACTTTATGTTATTCGATTGTTCATCTGCATCCTAATTTATTGTATATTTTTTGGCACAGGGTCAACTTGGACCAGTTGGTGAACCTGGGCCTCCTGTGAGTAAATTAACATTTCAATTTACCGCTTTACATTTTTATCAGCATAAAGTAGGAAGAACGAATGATTCTTTACCATTTAAAATGGAGTTAACTAAGTGCATCCCAGTTTAACATTCAACTACTTACATTTCAGTTTTCAGGCATGTCAAGAACAATAGAACCATTAAAATCCAAAGTTAGATTACAATATCAAGATCTTCTCTGTCCTCACAATCAACAACAACATCAAATGTTTTTGCACAAGAACACTGTGAAGGCTAAATTTAAGCAAAGACACGGAATTGCTCAATTACTTTGGTAGTTTACTAATTCATCTGTTGTAGCCAAGACTTTGTGGATATAGAGTGACGGTTATTGTTGCCTATAGAGTTGGTGGAAAGCATTTTTACCCGTCTTTCAATACAACAAACAAAATGTTCCTGAATTCAAATTACCAGCTTAATTAATACACATAACAATGCAATCATTGCATCTGCTCAAAGGTGAATATATTATGCACTTATACAGGAATAAACAAGAGGATCATGTCTAAATAAAATTATAATAATACTATTAATAATAATAATAATAAATAATAATAATATTAATAGTATTTCCAACTTAAAGTTTTGGGCCCCTTTTGGTTTTCAGACAAACATAAGATGAAGACATTACTACATACATGCACTACCTACTTAAAATAAATCTTCAAATTATAATTGTTAACCTGAGTGGATATGCACTTTTAATTTAATCCTTGAATGCATCTTCATGCTTATTAATACAATTAGGACCTATAGCACCAGCTGCACGCAGCATGAAGGGATAAAGGGAACGCTTAAACCCTTGTCTTAACCTCCAAATTGTAACAATAAATTAAAACATTGATTACACTACATGATAAAAGGGGTCCTTGCTGTCTTCCTGGACAAGGTCGCCCGTTGCTTAATTAGCTAAGCACGCTAGTGCGGCCTTGAGACTTGTTAAGAAATGAGTTACGACAAGGCGAATTAGGCGTTGTTTGCGGCCTCGTCGCTCCCTAACAAACATATTGCATGGCAGCTGCTCTCAAGAGGCAACCTCCCGAGTCCCTTTTGCATCACGCCTGAGCGCTTGACCAGCTGTGCCCCCCAAACTCTTTAGAGCTCGGTGGCGCGCCTACATGACGTGCCGCACGCACAACACGCGGCCGGCTTCGATCGTTAGACCCCGGATGTAGAAGAACCGTGATCGTCATAGTCGAAAAATCTATCATACAATCTCACCGAGGAGCTCCTTTGGCTGCTGAAAAAATAGTATTCCCGGCGTTTCCGTCCATCGCCACTAGATGGTGCTGCGTATCCACCAAACATACACCCCTTTCTATTTGTTACAGTTTGTTTGAACGTCAGAGGTTCCCGGTCAGCCAATGTCACGCTCGAACGCCACACCATTAGTTAAATCCTTTGTTTGTCCAGAGCAGTCGGCCTGATTCGGGAGCTGTTTGTCCCGCCCGGCTCTCCTCCAACTTTTCAAACAAAAAGACGCTGCCCTGTGTACTGCCGCTCCTCCAAACAAGGCTCGTGCATTCTAACCGTTGTTTGCAATTAATTTCCAAAAGAAAGCAAACATGAGTCAATCTGCCCTGGGCCATCCAACTGTGTACGCTGAATCACTGCCGCCCCTTCTCAATTGGCTTTTGCCAGCGTTAATTGATACTCAGACTGATTGGTTTCACGTGTCATGCTGTAACTGACCCTCCCCCTCGTCTCTTCTTCCTGTGTGCGCAGGGCTCCGGCCTTCCAGGGCTGGCTGTAAGTAGCTTGTTTGCTCTAATGCAATTAACTTTGTGTCAATGAGTTGGCGTTGTTCCTCCGAGACAGAAGATGACTCTGCCTTGTATGTCCCTGTTTGCAGGGCATACCGGGGCCAATCGGGCTTCCAGGTGAAATTGGACCAAATGGATCCAAGGTAGGAAACCAACCTTGCTGCCCTTCTAATTCTTAGAAGTCTTTTCAACATGTTGAACGTTCTTATTCACATCTTTGTATTCCCTTCCAAGGGTGTTGGGGGTTCACCTGGAACTCCAGGACTCCCTGGACCTCCTGGGAAGCCAGTAAGTATCCATGTGCAGGATTAGCAGGTCGAACAACGGTCAGGTTTTAGGTGCCAGGTGCCCTTTGATCAATAAGAATCCACAATGCATAGCAAACTTAAATGTGACTGATTATAACCCAAAAATGGAATTACAGTAGACCCCTTTCCACAAGCAAGACAACAAGCCTCATCTCAGTTTGAACAGCACAACCACGAGGTCTCTGTTAAATGGCTTTACATTGTCAAATATCTACCATACATGACAAGGCATAACGCAACCTACAGATTATGAAGCATCTCTTCCATTGAATCCTTTATTTCCAGCTTGTTATTAAGTGTTAACTGTTTAATGAGTGAATATTTTCAGATTTTGTTGTGTTGGAACCTTTAAAAAGGTTGTTTTTTAGTTTTCATTTTTTGTGCTTTACTAAAACATATTGCCGGTGGATGAAGCACAACATCGGAATGGCCCTCTGCTTTCCAAACGATCCCATTTTGCAACAATGAATCCGATACGTCTATGCTTAGCCAATACCCAGTGACATACTGCCCAGGAAATTAATCAGCCTTATTAATATGATTGATGTCACAATAAATTACTTCTTTCTTGATTGGTGAGAATAGCGGGAAGAGATTGAGAAATAAATGGTCTACCACAAGCTCAATGGGCCTAATCGATAAAGCGCAGAGTTCCATCAATCTCATCTCACTTAATGTATGGATGTATGTATGCAGCAGTACTGCAGAGTGAAGGTAGAGACAAACTCTGCATCTGGACCCATTCCTATTTTCATGTGTGCTGCGTTCAAGTAAAAATTTATTGAATACATTAATTGATGGCGTTTTAAAGAATAACAGAACAATGGTGCGGTTGAACAACGTTACACCCCAAACGGGTCCTAAATGGAATACATTAAAGCTTCCCCCCCCCCACCCCCCACCAATGGTGCAAACAGTCTGCTGCATGCTTTTCTGAGTGGGCTCCACCGAAAGATTTGAGGAGAACAGGGGGTGTTCCTCATTGAGAGCGATGCTTTAAGCCCGGGGGAGAGTATTTGTTTAGCTATAGTGCTGTCCAATGGTAAATAAACCCCCATTAGACCAGTGGGATGTCTCATCCGACTGTTGCAGGGATACATCATCCCCAGCAGAGATACTTTACTTTCTAACTCAATCTATAAAGTGGCGAGGAGAGATGGATGGGGAAATAGAGGTAGCATGGTTCGTGCTGGCTCAGCTCTTCTTCTCCTGTCAAGCCATCCTTTTTTTTGTCCTTCCATCTGTCCACCTAGGGTCCTCCGGGGAAGTTTATTGGTGGAGAGGAAGGCAGTGCGGAATTCCAGGTGACATCCAGCGCCATTCTAATACATAAACTATCCCAAATTAATCTGTTTTAACTTTATTTTTGTAATCCCTGTACCCTTTCCCCCTCCTCCACAACAGTGTCCTCTTAACTGTCCAGCAGGACCCAAAGGCCCCCAGGGACTGCAGGGTGTCAAGGTGAGTAAAATAAAAGTGGTTAATGTAAGGTGAAATATAGATTTTTTTTTTTTTTTTTTTTACAGCTATAATGCCCTTTCTAAAAGTTTCCATCATGCTTTGATAGGCTTCAAGCTGTAGCTAGAGGTAGCCATTGCATGTTAGCCTAAGTATACGCAAGGAAGTGGAGCTTACAGAGCAGTTCAAACATAATTTATTTTTTTTGTTGCCTTTAGCCAGTATATAGAATGAACTGGAATTTCTGTGATACCCTACTGACTGATTGCTTCCCCCTAGGGACACAAAGGACGTGCTGGTATACTCGGAGACGCCGGCAGCATTGGAAGAACGGTGAGCTGCCCGCGTCCAGCTAGGGCAGAATCAAACACCCCCGATATATACATGTAGTAACATCTCACACACTCGCCCACCATTGAGGAGCCGCTGAGGCAAGGATTAGCTCTAATGAAGACCCCTGAGGCAGATGACTGGCACTAATCTGGGTGCGATTAGTCAGGCCTGGCCCTTGCCCCGCAGCCAGCATGCAGTCAGCCAGATGAAAGCAATGCTGGAGAGCCAGGTATATGAAGAAGAGCATGAGGAAGTCCGGGTCCGTGCATGCCTCTCACCTTGATGTACTCAGTAGAGTTAACGAGCACATGGTGGGCTCTGAGGAAGCACCAAGCCGGGCCCCAGTATTTCGCCTATGATGTTCCCATTCAAGAGGCCTTGCCTTGCTTTGAAAAATAAGTCAATCAGGCAGCCCCCTTAGGTTAGACCTGACATGTCAAAGTGCTCCTCCTTTGGTTTCCCTCCTACCTCCGGATGAGGTAAGGGAAATATTTTTTACATTGCCTAGATGCCATTTCAACATTTGACATTTCCACACAGAGCAAACCAACAAAAAAAAAAGCTGCCACAGCTTATCTCCTTAAACATGCATCCATGTTATGTTCAAAATGTTCTCATTTGTGTGAAATCCTCAAGTTGAAACCGCTGGAATTTAATTTTGACAGAGCTATCCAGCAGTTGTACAGTGTTCCTGGGCATTCATTCAAAGCAGTTTTATCCAGACTCCCTACTCTTTTTTTTCGACCATTTCCCTTTTGCGGGCATCTTCTTCTGGTAATTGATGACAGAAAGGGAATGGCTTGACAAACAATGGGGACAACACAGCCACATACGCGCACATCAAAGCATCGCAAGGTTTTTTTTTGCTACCGCACTGTGGTTCTTCTTCGGGAATTATTTACATCCTGGGGAGACACAGTGGAATCTTAGCGTGAGAAAAAAGGCACGTTTGGAGAGATGGGCGAGAACTGGCTGACAGGCCCGTAATTATTTATTCAGGATCTTCTATAGCATCAAAGAGGTGTTTAAGGGTGTGGTTTGTCGCAGGCTGATGTGCAGCAAGAAAAAAAAAAATAAAAAAAAATTGTCATCTCATTTTTCCTTCCCCCCCGCCAGGGTTCCAAGGGAGATGTAGGCATCTCGGGCGAACAAGGTATCCCAGGACCTCCGGTACGTTGTGGATTCAGCTGCTCAATTAACTTAGCAAGGTTATAAGCTCATTTTGTCTGATGGTGCCCTGACATTGTTTTTCCTTACTTCCCTTCAAGGGTCCGATGGGTCTGAGAGGTTACCCAGGAATGATGGGTCCTAAAGGAGAAGCTGTGAGTACCGCTTCTTGTTTCTCTTTTTAACTCGCTGTTCTAATTCTCAGAAGAGCAACCAAAGAGACACAGCCAGAGCTGCCCCCACTATGCAAACATCATCCATTACTTGCTGTGGGGACATATGGAAATGACGCTAACACAGATCTCTCCCCTTCCCCTAATGAATCGGGGGTGTCCGGGTCCGCGGCGCCTCCATCTGTAGTTAATGATCCGCCGTAGCCATCAGTCTTACTGTTAACATTAGCTGCGTTAGCCAAGTTAGCGCCCCAGTCTTGGTGCCAAGGCAAGAGTGTCTGGCTCTGGGCGGAGCACCCATTAGTGAAGTGAGTTAAGCACTAATTACCCCTTTATCTCAATGAAGGGTAGGCCAGCATGACTCCAGATCCTTCCTGAAAGTGAAGTGAGTGACTGCAAACGCTTTTTTTCCCCCTCCGCAGGGGCCAACCGGCTACAAGGGAATCCAGGGACCTGCAGGAATTCCTGGTCCTCCTGTAAGAAAACACAAAGACAGTTTTTCCCTCATTTGTAATCAGGTACCCATTGTACACTATTCTAAGCCTTTCCCCGTCAATCACAGGGTGAGGAGGGGCCTCAGGGACCACCTGGAGAGGCAGGAGATATTGGAGACAAAGTATGGAATCTTTTTCTTTCATTTTTTTTAAACCTACTATTACCTTCAAATTGTACACACTGATAAATGGAACAAAAAAGAGAAATATTGCTCAGAATTTGAACAGGGAATCCTGATGTGCGTAGCCGAATACAATGAGGATATTTGTCTTCCGCAGGGCAGCCGAGGAATCAGGGGCCCACAAGGAGCTGTTGGCAAAAAAGGAGATAACGTAAGTGAAAAGGGAAAAAAAAGGAAAAGAGAACACAGGTGGTGTTCGGAGGCGGCGCCAAATCAGGTCCACTGATCCGTTTGCCTGTTGTTCCAGGGTCTGCCTGGGATTGACGGGAAAGATGGCACACCTGGGATTCCTGGAATAAAGGTAAGAATGGCCAGCCGTGGAGAGGGTAAAGCTGAAGGTCCAGTGTGTCACATTACGAAGGTGATATGAAATAAGGTGGATGAAACTAGGAAGTAGTTTTTCCATTCCATAAAATTAAGTAATCAGTGAAGTTTTGTTTGGGAATAAAACAAATATTTATGTTTACATGAAAGGGAGGTACACTGGTCAGCAGGTGAGCATAATGCACGTTGTCCTGCTCAGGGTTTACACTCCCATTGCATCTCCTATTAAATAAAGGTTAAGAAAAACATGTGAGATCAAACAGGAGCTCCAAAATAGGCATCAACAAAAAATGTTCTCTTTCTATCTCGGTGCGACCAGATCTTAGAGGATTGTTTTATTCAGCTTCTTCCTGTTTTCTCTCCTCCAGGGAGCTCCTGGCCAGGCCGGGATGCCTGGTCCTCCAGGTCCACAGGGAACGGCGGTGAGTGACACCCGCCAGTAAATGTTATTGTTCTGCTGTACCGCGGGTGACACATGCAAATAGGCCCGTCTGTAAAACCCTTGTTTGCACTCAGTCCACGTAGGGAAATTTGTTCGGCTCCAAACACAGACGACGGGGGGAAGTAACGCAGCGGCGGCTGTAAATCTCTGCGTGTTTTGTTTTCCGGGCAGCGTTCCAGGTTAACTGTGACCCATTGGCCCGCGCTGCTTTACAATTTAAACCACCTTCAAACAGCATTGTCCCTCGCACCGTGTGTAATTTATCACAATCAGACCGCCCGGGTTACCCCGCCCCATTGTGTGTGTATGGTGGTGTTTTGCGCGCACGTTGATCTCCCCCGCACCCCAACTAAGGGGTAATGGAGCGTGCCAAGCACACTTTGCTGCGTGACACTTGGCCTGCTGCGAACTCCTGCACCGGCTAATTTACTGACTCATCCGCTCTGATTGGTTGCATGTTACATGGTTGCAACACTCGCTTGCATGGCTTGCACTTCTCAATAACTCGTTGCCTATTTAAATCCCACCCCCTCATTAAACACACAACCATGATTGGCTAGGATGGGTTCAGTCTGGCAAACTACCTCATGTATAGATCCAACCTTAAAGTTTAACGGTGGCACAAACGACTGAGATAATAAGAGATGTGACCCATGTCATTAGTGTACGATGGAAGAAGGTGAAACCAAAGCAGTGAAAAATGTATGTGTGGTGATAATGATAGAGGCCATTATGAATACGTTTCAGACCAGAAACATTAGTGAACTGTACTTTAAACACCATCACACTTTTCTTTTCACTAGTCACAATAGCGTCACCTGGTGACTTATTCATTTATTTATTTATTTATTTGCAAAGGGGTTGCCTGGAAGTCCTGGATCAAAGGGAGGAGCTGGAGATAAGGTAAGGTTTTTTTGTATTTTTATTTTTTTAAATGTATTATAATCACTTTTTCCACATGCTTATCTCTTATCTCTCATAATTTCTACTCCACCCTTAGGGTGAATCTGGACCCAGAGGCCATGCCGGCGTATCTGGCGCCCCCGGACCTTTGGTAACATAGACTTGCCTCAAAAATAATTGGAAAAAAATACTTTAATTGAAGAGATGACATTATGTTCTCGAGTTTGCAACACTAACTAACCATCTCTTAGGGTGAACCTGGTATCCCCGGTGAGGCTGGTATGCAAGGAGTTCCTGGACCTAAGGTAAATGACAAAAAACAAACAAACTGAATTTTAATCAAGAAAACACTCCAAACTTTGATCCAAACATACGCACATCACTGGTTTCCTGCAGGGTGACCGAGGCCAGCGTGGAGAAGTCGGGCCACAGGGAGTAGTTGGAAAGCCTGTGAGTTGCCATGTTGTATTTCCTCATTGATCGGGAATACATTTTAGAGTTCCTTAAAAAAAAAAACAAATCTCCTACCAGGGAGGTAAAGGGGAGAGAGGACCTCCTGGCGTTCCAGGTGCTCAGGGTCTCAGTGGAACCAAGGGAGACAAGGTGAGTACATGCAACAGATGTAAAACACATCCGTCGCTGGTTGCAATCAAACACACTTCACAGCAGTACCCTGAAGTATCCAATGGGGGCAGTGTTTACTCTTGGATAAGACTCAGCCGTCCGCAGTGCAGGCTAGAGAAGATAAGGCAACATAAATAAACAATAACATGATAATCTGAGCCTGCTCATCTTCCACATTTCAGAGAAAGAGGGAGAAAATCTTTCTAACTTTGATCATTGATCATTTGTATCCCAGGCCTGAATCAATACTGTGGGCTAATTTTTTTTAAGTTCCTTCCAAGGATGATACTGTAATATTATTAAATGACATTTATATGCACACAACTCATTTTCCTTCTGCAGGGCTTCCAAGGAAAGGTCGGGCCAAAGGGAGACTTTGTGAGTTGCAGCTCTGGCTGTTTAAAACTAAATTATTAGATGCCCAATTAATGTTGTTCAATTCATTTGTATTTTAATCTCCATCATTTATATGAAAAAGTCTTCACGTGAAAAAGAGTTATTTCTCTCATCCCTTCCTCAACCACATTTTGCGTCTTTCACAGGGCGACCCAGGCGTTGAGGGATTGGCAGGCGAGAAAGGTGAAAAGGTGAAGAGTCTTGGCGGCACAAGCTGCAGTGGTTTTAAAACTTTTTACTTTTGTTCCAATAGAAGATTGCATTGGCAGTTTACAAAATCCTCACAATCAGGCTTAAGATAATAGCGTTAAGAAAGCAGAGACTTAGAGGCTGTGTGAACCTGCATATCAATCTAGGAAGAAATAATAAAAAAAAAATCCTCACCAAGATGTAAGTATAAAGAAGAAAGAGATCCATTTACAAGTTTTCCATGAACCCTGCTGAAAATGTAAATGGCAAATGAGCTGCTTAAATGAAAAGCTGGGAATATAAATATAGAAAAACACAGCAGGCTTTATTCATTTTACTTACTTTATTACTGCATACATTTTTGCTGTAATTGCTCAACCAGCGTCTTGACGGGTGATATTGAAAATAACCACGTCTCTGTGTTCAGGGTTTGTCTGGAGAACCAGGACCTAAAGGGCAGGTGAGGTCACGAGTTCCCTTTCTCTTCCTCTAAAACATAATTTTTCAAATGCACGTCTATTTGTTCTTTTAAAAAAATAAAAAAATAAAAATGTCTTCTGTTGTCACAGCAAGGAATAAGGGGTGACCCAGGACACAATGGACCTACTGGGGATCCTGGTAAACCTGGAGACCTGGGCCCACCTGGGTTGCCTGGACCTCGGGGACTCCACGGAGAACGGGGAGTTCCGGGCATGCCGGGTATCCAGGGAGCATTGGTGAGGACTTTGCTTTTGGTCTCATCCAGGATGCAGAAAACGTGTTTGTCATCCTTCCTCCATGCTCATCTTCTATTGATTGATTGATTTCCTCCAGGGACGTGATGCATCTGACCAGCACATCATCGAAGTGGTGCTGAAGATGTTGCAGGGTGAGCATTTTTTCTTTTCTGTGTGGGAGGCCCCCCTCATTTTTTATTTTTTTTTTTTACTTTCAGCTCCTGAGCAGTCAGTTGCTCATCTTCTGAGACAAATCCCATTGAAATGCTGATGCTCTCTGCTCTCACAGAAAGACTTGCAGCGGTGGCAGTGAGCGCCCAGAGGGCCGTGCTTGGTGGGGCCGGCGTCATGGGACCTCCCGGTCCTCCCGGACCACCGGGTTCACCTGGTCCACAGGGGCCACACGGTCTGCTCGGATCTCGCGGAATCCCCGGCATCATTGGAGCGGCGGGACAGATTGGAAACACAGGACTTAAAGGTAGAGATGTGCACAACCGAAGCTGCCGACGCACAGTGAGAACATGGGCCGAGAGGATGTGAACATTGTGCTCCTCTGCCTACTGTAGGAAAGAGAGGAGCGAAGGGGGAGAGAGGAGATCCTGGTAGACCTCATCCAGGACAACCAGGACCTCCCGGAATACCAGGTGAGAGCTTTTAGCACAGCAGTGGGATGGCAGGTGAGGACCAGCAGGTAGCAGGTGTAGCACCAGTTCGTATGAAGATGCCAACATGAGTGAAAGACTATTAGTGTGTGAGTAAGTGTTACTTACAGGAAGCAAAGTGTGCCAAAAGATTAAAGCATTTGCCTTCAAATTAAAACTTTGTCACTATTAAAGTAAACGGACATTTTATGTAGCATGACAAGCAATTGACTTGAAAGGTAATTAGACAAATCACAAATAAATTGCATCACATTCAAGTTGACCAAATTGTTATTATTGTTTTTTTAACTGCCGATACAAATGTTACAGGCTTCTTATTGGTGCCCGTGGCAACTTTAGCCTGGTTGGTTATTTACTTAGTTAGGCCTTTGTGTTCCTTTTGGAACTTCGGCCACTAAAGGGATGTAGCATAATTAGCCTAGCGCCGACCAAACTGTTGCTGAAGCAGTTTGGTGTAAAGCGAAAACGTCTACGGAGAAAAGCCTTTGGTGCTCTGTCATGTTTTATATAATATTCAGATGATAAACGTGGTTACTGTAGCATTTTTGCTAATCTGTATCAGCAGAAAAACCTTCTGCAACTTCATTCATTCACTCATTCCTGGGTCTTGGCTTTTGAGAGGAATTTGCAACAAACAAATCCTGTTATTTATTTATAAATATGCAATAGATTTTAAACCGGCTTCCCTGACAGGTCCTCCCGGCATCGACGGCGTGGCTCGGGACGGCAAGCACGGTGAGCGAGGACCCCAGGGATCCCACGGAGAGGCTGGCTACCCCGGCAAGGCAGGACCGCAGGGTCTCCCGGGCTACTGCGAGGCGGCCATGTGCCTGGCTGCCTCAGCGTACACCTCGCCCAGACTACAGGAGGCGGGAACAATCAAAGGACCCAGTGCCTAGAGGGCCGTCTCCCCAGCAGGGACGGAGAGACCGCTTCTCTCATTGGGGACCAGATCGTGAACCAGGGGTCGGGGGACCGGCAGCGGTGACTCAAACTGAGTTTTCTACGCAGCGTTGGCGCCGCCGCCGCGATGACATCATCACCCAGCATCCCACCAGAATTCTCTCATGTTGTTTGGACGACGCCAGTGTCGGTCCCACCCGAAGACCCCCACCCCTGTCTGAGAGGAGCGAGGAGAGCGGACGTCACTTTAACAGCTCTGCATATGCAATAATTTGTTTGAGACGCGTTTTAAAAAACATTCTTTTTTTTTTTGTCTGATGTTGCCGTGCCGCTCTCGAGGCCGACGCCTTGAAAGTGTACAACGATAAAAAAAAAAAAAAAGGAAAGAAAAAAGGACCAAATAAATGATTGAAGCCTCAATTCCCACTCGGTACTGTACTGCATTGTGAAAGTCTTTCATCCGTGAGCTCGAGTGAAATCCCCAAATTACCTCATATGTACATTAGCCGCCGCCTCCTCCTCGCTTCCCTCCGAAAGCCCTCGCAACCCCACAGCTCTCATTTTAGAAACTAACGACCAGCTTTATCTCTTTCTCTTGTTGCCTGGCAACATCATATCCCGACAGGCACTCCCATCTCCCACAATGCAGTGCTGTAAATCTTTTGTAAATGTGTGTTGATTATAATATACGGGAGGGAGGGGGGCGAGGGGAGGGGTGGGTTACAGTATGCACCAGAAAAAAAAGAAAGAGAAAAGAACATATCCTGTGTTTATGAATGCAGTGAGTAATAATAATAATAATAATAATAATAAAACAAACAGTTCCTACTGATTAAACGGCTTTTTCTCGCAGCGAGTCGGTCTGAATGTGCCTCTTATGCCACTGTCGACTTTCCACAGGGTGCCAGCGACTTAATGACTGATTTACTCTCGTCCAGAAAATTATTTATTGTTCCTCTCTCTCCATATATAGAAATATATAGAAATATATAGAAATAATCACTTGTAAAGAGGGTTTTTTTTTTTATCTGGCTGTTCAGGTCAACCCATTCCAATAAAATGGAACCTTTTATAAAATGTTCTTCTGTATCGTGTGGGGGACTGAGACTTTCTAAGTTTGCTCCAACTCTTTCTGCTCCTTGTCTCTTTTTTTTGAAGTTACAGTCAAACCCATGCATGTAAATAAACCCTTGTGCTTCCGATGCTGCAGACATTCAGCTATTGTCAGAGTTCTTGGGCGGTTCTGGTCGAAGGTTCCTACGGTGCTGCAGTAAGAAGTCACAAAATTAGTTCCTCCTACCAAGACAATCACATGTCTACAACTCTGAGAGGCAAGAAGGGTCACGTGACCACAGAATCAAGACCAGTGTGTCCCTCACCTACTTTATGTGTAACTTTGAGGAAACTGTCGCCCCCTTGTGGTACCATAGGTTGATAAGGAGTGTGTGATTCAAAAGCATGGGTGAGGAGTAACCTGTGTTTGTGTATGTGTGCGTGTGTGTGTGTGTGTGTGTGTGTGTGTGCACGCATTTTGGTATGACAGCCTGACTTTAAATGATTACAGAGTCAAAGACACATAAAAGGATTAAAGAGTGAAAAAAAAATCACCATGCAGGCTGCAAAGACGGATGAAATATCTATGAAGAGACAAAACAACATAAAAAAAAACATTTATGAAGAGACGGAAGACCAAGCGAGGAGACGCAACATGCCAGAAGCAAACCCAAAACCTCTTGAAAGACAAATACCTAGCGCAAACAAAAGGCCCAGCAACTGCAAACAGATGCTGAAACAGCTACAGGCAACAGAAGAGAAGTACAGCTAGAGAGACGCTGAACCACAAGCAACAGCAGAAGTATGGCAGGCACACCGAACAAGAGCAGAGCGGCAAGACACAGCAGTTTAAATACCAATAGAGAATTAAAACAACAGGCCTTGGACAGAGGACAAGGGCGGCACTTGCGCCTGGTCCGTTAAGCACACTTGGACAGTGTGCGAGTTAGCAATGCGAAATGATAATCACATAGCACAACTCCTTCTTGTTCTTGAAGAGCAATTTAATTCAATTCAAAGCTTGACATTTTCCCTCAAGAGTTGTCGATGAAGCGCTCGAGAGTGGCTAGAAAATCTGCAGACAGTGAGAGGTGGCAGTGACAGACGGTATAAAAAAATAAAATTACAAACCCCCCAAAAAATGACAATTAGCGCGTAACCATTACAAAACCTGCTTGTGATGCGCTCGTGTCGGACTCGCCGCGCTCAGTGTGTTTCGCTACAGGACCTCCGGCGAGAAGAGGCGGAGACTTGCTCATATTTGCTAATAAACAGACGAGTGAGGCCTTTTTTTTTTTTTTTTTTTGCAACAACTCTGAACGGAAACGTACTTAGATTCCGTGGTTGCATTTGCAGAGGATTTGGGGAGGGCGGAATAAAAGACAGAGCTCACTTTGGCATTAGCGTTACAAAATCCAATACGCTTTCTGCGGTAAAACACAATCTAATAATCTTATGATGACAATCTTCAAGCCTCCACACCTGCTTAAAGTTCCCCTTTTTCTGTGCGCTCGAGTGAGAAAGTGGCCGGCTATGGTGGTTTATCAAATCCTTTGAAAAAGTCTAAAAAGCTCCAACATACATATATAAATATAAATATGGACAAAGAAAGTGAATCCATCATAGTGACCATGGCTTTTGAATATGCTTTTCCTACGCAAACGACAACAACAACAACAAAAAAACATTCTTTGGATATTTTTCCAAGAATCAAATTTCAGACATGTTTCAAACCATACACGCTGTGAATATTTATTACAAATGCACGGGCACACACTCCTGAATGTGAGACGGGGGGAATAAAAACACGAGAGTGGAGAGCCGTGGAAAACGTGTCGGCTTTTCTTCCTGGAGAGTTTGGGCCAAATAAAAGGTGAAACGCACTGAATTGGGGAAGAATTAAGGGGGGGAGGAAATACGAGTTGGGACTTCCTGTGGTTTGAAAATGTACAAAAGGAGAGAAAGATAAAAAAAAATATATAAAAAGGTTTGACGTAACAATGAAATGGCATTCGGATAAAAAAGGATCTGCCGCATCTCTGGGAGCTTCATTCCAGTAGAACACTGGAACAAAAAAAAAAAACATTAAACTGCTGGTTCAAAACTACAGGATAAAACCGTAGTTGCATTCTTCTGGTCATTTTATCCTTGTGTTTTAACAAACTCCAGGTCAAAGTCTTTGTTCTCATGTCTTCTGTTGTTGGCGCTGCTTCAGTCCCTTGTCTCCATCCATCTACCAGGGGCCCTTGACGGGCGGGCCCTTGACGTTGTATTCCACCTGATGGCTCATGCAGTCTCCTGGGTTACAGCGGCCATCCCGTCCCTTTGAGCCAGCCTGGCCCGGAGGTCCCGGGATTCCGGGGACACCCTGCTGGCCGACGGGGCCCGGGGGTCCCATCTTACCATAGCCAGTGGGCCCTGGGACACCTGGGGGAGAGAGAGGGGCGACAGCGGCGAACAAGGTTTCAGGACAGAACAAAATGAATCTAGTTTGAGATTAAATTCTAATGTACAATGCAAAAGTATTAATAATACTAAAACTAATGATACATTTATTCTACTTCTCAAAGGGCTCATTAGCAATGTTTTAAGACAAAAAATACGCATCTGTGGATGACCAAAGAGAAACACTAATGTGTGTTCAGTTTGGGAAATAAGCCCTCTGTGATGTCACAAAGGGCACTGGTAACTCTCAGGTTCCCCCAGCGATACTGCCTCACGGCCACCTTGTTTTTGCAGAATACGCAGCGCCGTTGCAGCTCTACTGAGGTTTTCTTGTTTTATGACAAATACTCAGACAATCTGCTCGGTCTGAGATGAAAGACGACCTTTTAATGGGCAACAACTGCTGAAAACATTTCAGTAATTACTATGCGCTTTTTATGGAGTTACCCAGTTCTGCCAGAAGGGTTTCACATGGAATAAAAGAAAAAAAGTGTGGACAACAACTGCGAGTGTGAGCAATTTAACAAACACAACACAAAAGAATGGAAAACACAATCCTGGAGCTGCGATCGCTCAGTGAGAAAACTGGAATGATAGCATAAAACTGAGCCGAGAAGAGCCCAGCTGGACGGTACCTGGTGCTCCCGGAGGTCCAATATCTCCCATCTCCCCAACACCCTTATCCCCTTTTACTCCGGCTGGTCCTCGAGGTCCTGGAAGCACAAAGCAACGCCAATAAGCAAATAACATTTAACGGTGAAGACCAACAGATCAATAGATCACCAGCATCACCGTCCCTGCTCACCTGGGAGTCCTTGGCCTCCCGGTCGGCCTTGTCTGCCCATTTGACCCGGCATACCCGGTGCGCCCGACGCGCCGGGGGTCCCCTGCGAGCCGTCTTTTCCCGGAGGCCCGGGACGACCCGGAGAGGCCACCATCTCCACTGGCATCTGTATGCGGGACATGTAGTAGGCCATTCTCTCTGCGGACGGGTCACAGCGCGGCCAGGAACCATGGTTGAAGCGAGGAGACAACAAGTTCAGTCTAACCGAGAGAGAAATATTCATATGTGACAGCAGGGACTGACTGACCGGTGGGCCTCACCATCAAACATTTTGATGACCTGCTGGCGGATGAAATTCTTGATGTTGTCGTAATTGACAACGGCCTGTTTAGGAACAGAGACGAGAGAGAGAGAAATATTCATATTAATTAGGGATGCAACGATACCGATACCAGTATCGGGTATCTGTACCAATGTACCAATACTTTACTCATCATTAAAATACATGCTGAAACCATGATACGATACCAGTTGAATATGTATGTATGCATGGAGGTGTGTATGTATGTGACAATTTGGTAAAATTTGTGTTGTATGACACAACAAAAAACATGTTTAGCAATGTTGTTTAAATAACAGAACATCGATGTAAAAAATGGAATTAAAAAGTAAATTCTATAATGTGTCACGGCCTTCCACATTGTATTTGAGTTCTGAAATGCAAGTACTCGTACTCTACTCGCTGTAAAAATGCCAGTGGTGTCGGTGCATTTGTAAGTAGGACAGATGGAGGTAAAAAGCGCTCATGTCCACCTCTCACAGCCAAACTGGATATCGCCTGATTACATGAGAGCCATGGTGGGACACTCACGTCATTTCCAGGGGATCCCGGGACTCCAGGGAGTCCTGGTGGACCCTCGGCACCGGCGCTTCCTCTCTCCCCTCGGGGTCCGGCTGGGCCCATCATTGGCTGCGCGTCCTTGGAGTGGTAACCACCGCCACCAGGGGGCCCCGGTCTGCCTCGCTCTCCTGGAGCACCCCTTTGGCCTTCGGCCCCCGGTTCACCCTGGGAGACAGGGCAGCTTTAAGAACACACTGAGACAGAAGATTCTTCACTTAGCTGCACGGGAGGCTAACGTCCATGCAGTGAGACTGCCAGACTAATTAATGAGTGGATTTTTCTTTAATTATTTTGTATGTATTTTTGTGCTAACTATCAGTTACATAAGTAGGACAACTAAAATGATGTGCTTAATATTGAGCTAACGATTTTGCAGCAGTGTTGTCCAGGACTTCAGCAAGGTGCATGTCAGCCAGAGCAGTACTCACGGCAGCAAACATGCTAATGCTAGCTAACACAAACCAATAGGACTATGGTTGAAAGTGTGAAGTGCCCTTTGTTGCCGACACAAACTACTTGAGTGCCACTCAAGCAATGCTTCCGAGTGTCAATGCAACGCGTGCACTTATGCAGAATTAGCACATCCAGACGCACATCATCTGGCAAATAGCATTAGAGCAATTAGAGGAGTTGCAATTGCAGATATTGCTCTTCTACCGTAAACTGTCGCGTGATGCTCCTTTAATTCCTGTTTGAGCTGCTCAATGGGAGGAGCACGCTAAGATCGTTATCACCATCTTTCCATTCAACTGAGCCAAGTTGTCAAAGTACTTTTGAGGAACAAAAAAAAACCCTACACCGCAGCATTAGCGACAGTGATTTATGGACAACAGAGAAGCTCATAATGGAAACGTAATGTTTGGACGTCGGCAACATACGAGGAGCTCTTGGAACAAGGGGGTGGGGAGAAGAAAAGGAGGTGTCCCCCACTTCTCTCTCTCTCTCTCCTCTGCGCGGCCGAACCCCGACAATGCCGTCCTGTCAGCGTGACAAATGGCCTCATCTGGCGTCGGCCCTCGCTTAATAGCATTATCCCAGAGGCTTACAATCATTTTATCACTCTTCTCCCACCTACGGGGCTCCGAGGCCCTGCGTCGGAGGAGGCGTCAGACGGGGGTGGGGGTGGGGGGCTGGGGGGTTCTCCTACGGCAGCTAAGAGCTAGCAGGAGGGAGGGGAGGTAAAAAAAAAAAAAAAAAGAGCGAAAATTCGCCGGCTGGGGTCGGAGAGTCGGCGAACTGATGACTGTGTTAAGCGCCGACTGTGCTGAGAGGGCAGGAACGGCGAGAGCGTGCTCGCTCTCGCCGCTGGCGCTGTGGCGACGTCTCCCTGAAGGTGCAGAAAAGCGGGTGCGTCTGCAGCAGTCAGCGCGAGCGATGACGGATGACCTGCCCGGACAAACAAGCACGCACGGAGTGGGCGCACGATGCATCACCCGGCGTGAACTCCTTACTTTTTGACCCAGGGCTCCGCGGTCGCCTGGGAGTCCTGGAACACCCTGTCAGAGAGAAAGGCGGGGGGGAGAAAGAATAGCACATCACCTCCTGTTATGTTTAATGGGTGGGGGGAGAGGGGTTGAGGGGGAACAAAAGACATCACTCACGTCCTTTCCGGCCGCGCCGTCGCTGCCCTGCTCTCCCTGAGAGGCAAAGTGGAAGCGAGGGGAAAAAAATGAGAGAGGTTGTGAGTCATTCGCACGGACACGCCAGTCGGTATTAAGCTAAAGAAATGAAATAAAGCTTTGGAGGATACAAAGGAACGGCGGCACCGACCACAAGTCCTGGGTGCCCGGGGGGTCCTGGTGGTCCATTCATGCCATGAAGACCTCTCTCACCAGCGGGTCCCTTCTCACCTTTGATGCCCTGACAAAAAGATGAAGGATTTCAACTTATGCCCTCAGCGTGACACATTTTAATTGCGCCTCATTCCGGCCGATAACGTTCTCACCCGAGGCGACGCGCAGCAAATCAAACCTGTGTTCAATTCTGGCGCCGTGAAATTTTAATGAAAATAGCTTCGCACGACCGGCTCTGTCTTCATTATCGTTAGCGTCGCCGGCCGTTTGACTGTGGTGAAATGTTAAAGAGCTGCCCTCGGGTTTTTAATCACACCGTCGTATTGAAAGTGTGACAAAAACTTTGATCGGCGGCTTTTTGTCTTACCAGTCCTGGAGGACCAACGGGTCCTGGTGGTCCGGCTGGACCTGAAGAGCCCTGATGGAGAGAGCAAACGTGAAGACAAGTTGAATAAATGCTAATACAGGTTATCACAGTTGTCACGGGCAAGTGAACTCACAAGGTGGCCCGGAGGTCCAGGTCGTCCCAGAGCTCCAGGGGCACCAGGGTCACCCTGGAGAAGGTTACAACACGACCTTTACATTGACCTTCAACTCACTGTGTTACAGACTTCAGGTTTTTAGACATGTATGGATTTGCTCTGCTTATTAAAAAAAACAAAGAAAAAACAGCTGTAACAAATATATATATATGTATATATGTGTAAAAAACAAAAAAGCTCACATCATGTCCCGGTCTGCCTGGTGCTCCAGGTGGACCTGACGGACCAAGATCACCCTGGAGGAAGAAGGAAAAGGAAGAAGGGAGGAAGAGGAGAAGTGAAAAGTTGGCAGCGGCAGGACGGTCAAAGCAACGGGCTGCCAGCTGACCTTCTGTCCAGGGAAGCCGACATGACCGGTTTTCCCTTTGAATCCCTGTGGAGAGACATCAAAGACAATGAGATTAGTCGGCTATTAAATTTCAAGAGGAGGCAGCCAAACAACAGGCAGGCAGGCAGGTAGGCAGACAGGCCTTTGAAATCTCCGACACCTGCTCCAGAGACAGAGATATAACAAGTGGGTGCAGCTGTCTTTGAACGCACCGCAGTCGGTGTGTATTGTGTGTTTGGCTGAGGCCCGTGTGCATCCATACAGGCGTGCGTGCATAAACGGATTTTGCATGAATGCATGTATGTTAATGTGTGCACATATGAATGCAGGCTTTTGCACTAACAGGTGTGAATACCCGTTATGGATTCATACAAATGTACAAGTTTGTGCAATGCACGTGCACGTGCGCGTTTGACTGCGAGATTAAATGGCCGAGTTTAGGGAAAAGTGTGAAACGCCTCAACGCATGCGCATCTTTGCGAAGGCCTGCAACATCTCGCTCGCTCGCATGATGATCATGATGATCGGACAAACTTTCAAAGCATTTGTGGTGTTACGCTGTGCATCTCTCCAAAGATCCATTGTTGTTGGTAAAAGTTTAATATCCTGCCCATGACATACATTAATAAAAGTGTATGATTGCAGTACAATAAAATTAATTTGGTTTTCCTACCCTTAAAATGGTTTTCATATCTGTGAGATTATGTATAGATCAAGAGTCTTGCTCCAGGTTCGCTGCCATCTTGCACTGCCATATTTTTAAGGAAGCCTGGTGTGGACAATCCAGGTTGCCTGACAGCGCAGTTCAGGTGACTGCTCGCGTTTTCAAATATACCAACGAAGAATGTGGATGGGGTATCCCGGTTTGGGTGTGCAGGCCACCGTAGCTCACGGGCAAGCTCAGGAGGGGGTGTGAAAGACGCTGCAATCTAAAATGTAACCACTTGATGTCACTGTTTCTTCTTCAAAATCTTAGGTGACGCTAAACCTTTAAGTGAATATTTTTGGATGCACCAAGAAAATTAAAAACAGACCCAAAACAAAATCAAATAAATAAATTCTGCTTGTCACATTCTATGTAATTCAGGGAAGCAGATCAGCTCATTTAGATGCTAGAGGTGATACTCACTGGGATTCCCCGAGCTCCTGGTGGGCCTGGAGGTCCCACGTCGCCCTAGAAAAACAAAACAAGAAAAAAAAGACAACGCCACAGTTAGAGGTCAAAGGTCATCTTCAGCGTTGGAGTTTTAAACCGGAGCCAACAGCAGCGCCACCTGCCCAATGTGACGGCGCGACTCACCCGAAGTCCTGGCTTGCCGTCCTTTCCGTCAATTCCTTCAATACCAGGTGGGCCCTACGGTGAAAAACACAGAGTGTAAAGACCAGCGGAAAACATGCAAGAAGGACAAAAAAAAATTGAAGTTCGTACCATCAGTCCCGGGGAGCCCGGTGATCCTGGCGGTCCCGTTGGTCCCTGGGAACCTTGAGCGCCGTCGTTGCCCTGTTTATGAGCCGATAGTCAACACGGGAAGTGACCCATTTAAATGCAAATTGTGCGATTTGGGCCAAACCTTTTCGCCTTTGAGCCCGGGGCCGCCGTCTCTTCCAGTTTTGCCAGCTACACCCGGGGGACCCTGTGGAGACCAGACAGTAAGATTGCTGCAAGAGTCTTTTCGACGGGCTCAAAGGTGGGAATAAACAGGCCCAGGAGGCAGTTCCATACATACCGGCGGTCCCGGGAAGCCTGGCGATCCTTGGAAGCCCTTGGAAATAATGTTTACATGTGAATAACAAATGTTGTCTAACATTGAAAAAAAACTATGGATTGGTTTTTGCATTCTAAGTACCGGTTCTCCTTTGGCACCGACGGCTCCTGATGGCCCACTGTCTCCTTTGATACCCTGCACACGTACACGTACACGTGCACAAGCACACACACACACACGCAGAAGTTATTCTCAGGGCAAAGCGACGAGCAGCCTCTAAATTTTCCTGATGTGGTAAAGACGCTCGATGATGGGACACTGACCTGTGCACCGGCCTGTCCTTGGTAGCCGGGGACGCCTGAAGGACCCTGCAGAAGGAGGAGTGGCAGCAAACGTCAGTGATACAAGACAGGACAGCGCCCTCTGCAGGGGGGCGACGACAATGCTGCGTGCTAACTGTGTCAGCAGTGACGCACCGGCTCTCCGCTGGAACCAGAGCTTCCTGGGCTCCCGCGTTCACCCTTCAACCCCTGACAGGAAAAAAAAAAAAAATCGAAACACACACACACACACACACACACACACACACACACACACACACACACACACACACACACACACACACGGACAGTGAGAGGGACCGCCTCCGCGTCCGTATAAAGATGTCAGCTTGCCGTCACGCTGGCAGTTTCTTGATTATGAGGCAGTGTTGGGGGGAGTTGTCAGTGGGTGGCTAGTTCAACGTACAGGCATCCCCGGCGGCCCCATGGCTCCTGGATACCCCGGCGTTGCCGACGGGCCCTGAGGTAAAAAAAAAAAAAAAAAAAAAAGATCGCACAATCAATCAGACGCTGGAGGAAGGTGTTTTGTTATCACCCAGACGGCGTGATTGGCAGACACTTACCTGCTCGCCCTTCAGTCCCGCGAGGCCGGGCGACCCTTGCTCACCCTTCAGCCCCTGCAGATGGAAGGAAGGGGGGGAGGGGAGGGAGGGAGTGAGGGATGATTAGAAAATGAAGGAGTGGGATGTGACGCGTGTGTCAGGGAGGAAGGCTGAAGAGGGGGCGGGCGGGAAAAACGAGACAAGGACAAGCTGAGTCGATATCTGGTGGTGGTGGTGGTGGGTGGTGGAGGGGTGGAAGGGTGTTGGGGGTGGAGGGGGAGTCCAACTGGTCTGTGTCTGACTATCAGGTGGTGACTATCAGGCGGTGACTATCAGGCGGTGATTTAGGTTTGACTGAAGAGGGCCAATATGTTTTTAAATTATTGGTTTATTTCATTTAATTTTTTTCAGTCATTTTCATGACCTCCTTTTACTTTTTCAGTACTTCAGAACCGCTGTTGATTGAAGGAGTGGACCTTTAAGGTAAAGGAGATTTTTTTTCCTCTCTTTTTTTTAGGATGTATCTCTTTCCGGGAAGGACCGTCGTTTACAAAAGGGAAGCAAATCACGGAAGCTAATTGGGCAAAAACCCTCTGACCGCCACAGTCAAATGAACCGACAGCAAAGTATTACAAAGCAAAAGCCAGAGTTTTTGTGTCAATGATGCAAAGCTTAATGTGTTATTATTTTTACACACAACCCCACTGACTCACAGATGATCCTTTCTATCCCATCGGCTAAGCGGAGCATGTGTAGAGCTGATAAAAGGTGTTGATAGTCTATTATGAGGATGGATCCAATAGCGGACACGCCTGGAATCGGAGGCATCGATACTGGAGGATCGATGCAGACGTCTCTACGAGATGCAGCTCGAGGCTTCCTAACCAGTACGAGGGTCGACAGATCAGCCGCCTGCGACCTTTCCACCAGAGCGGCTTCTTCCTGGTTGCCGTTCATTGGCCGAGCCCAGCACGGTTCCACGGGTTAGCGCAGGGTTAAAAAAAGTTCTTTCATCAAACAGAAACGGGGGAGGAAAAGTCACGGGCAGCCAATAACCGCGTCCTTATTACGGGGCCATTCAACAGCGTATTGAAATTCTATATGTCACGGTCTGTGATCTGAATATTGAACGTCGTGGATGTACATATTAATATGCATGCAGAATCCGGTTGCCTCGCAACACTCGCTTGGAAGCGAAAAGACAAGATGCAGACGGCCAGTGTGTGTGTGTGTGTGTGTGTGGGGGGGGGGGTAATAAAAAAAGCAAAATTCAAACCATAAAGCCGCAGCTCTCGACGAGCCGAGTCTGGCGCTCGCATTTATTATTAACTAAAGGCTCTGCTTTCCAGAGAGCGCAATCGCAAAAAAAAAAAAAAAAAGGAGCCGCGCTGAGGTGAAGCTAAACTTCCTGGAGTCGGAGCCGAGGGGGCTGGCGGAGGTGGTGGAGGAGGAGGAAGAGGAGGAGGAAGAGAAGGAGGCCCCTCTGTCAGCACAACAGCCCCACTTTTCATCACTCGGACAGGAGGAATAATTGAACTACTGGAGAAGGAGACAGCCGAACCACTTCCTCGTCTGAAATAACTTCATTATGGAGGTGCGGAGGGTGGGGGGGGGGCGGGGCGGGGGAGGCCGGAAACGGGCGGGGAGGAGAAAAGACAGTATAATCAATGGGCGCTTGATTAAAAAGGGGGATGTATTGAGCCAAACAGAGCAAGAACATAAGATATAAAGGCATTAGGAAAATACAGGAAATCAGAGAAGGGAAGCAGCAGAGGCTCAGCATTAGCCAAGTGGTGATCAGCCAGTTCTCAACTCTTAGTTGGGTTATTCATGTTTTAGATTCAGGATTTGACATCAACTTTGGGACTGCTCAGCGTACAGCATTTACTAATTAGAAAAGCAAAGTTTACTCAGATAAATAAAATAATATGACATAATGCACAGTCTGTATCTTATATAGAGTATGTTCTATATCAGCGGCAGTTGCTGTGGCTCTACCAACCTCTGCGGACGACTGCTTCCTAAATGAGGGCCAGTTTATCACATTGCACGTTTATTTGCAGTGAAAAAGCACACACGACAGATAAACAAATTCTAAATATTTGAACGGAGCCTCTCGGTCTTCTGCGCCCAGTTGAGCGATTCAGAACCGATTTATCGTGGAGCCCGTCAGACCCTCTGGCCTGACTCGAGGCACTGAATCACTGAGCTGCAATGTATATAAATTAAACATAATTAGCTCTGTGAGAACCAAATTCACAAAAACAAATAATCTTGCAGCAGTGAGAAGAGGGTCTTCTTCGTTTAGGATACTCAGTCAATGTACATGGGAATGTCAGGACTTAATATTAGTTATTTTGTCTATGACAACTTGGGTTTGAGTCTGAACTTACAGTTTGGCCAGGTGGACCATCGGTACCCGGATATCCTGGGGCCCCCTGAGGACAATAAGACAGCAAATATCCTCAGTGCTGATAACAGAGTGTCGCAACAGTTCACACAGCAGCACAGACTGTGTGCTCCAGGAGTGACTCACCAAAAGTCCTGGTGTTCCGGCAGGGCCCCGCTGTCCTTGTACACCCTGTGGAGAACAGGAGAAAGAAAACGTTGAGGGGCAAAAGTCACATGATCGAAACAAAATTGCACATTTGCCTTAAAAATGTATTCTAAATGTGTAAATTAAATTAAAATATTGGAATTCTCGTCATTCCACCAACATGTTGGAGTGAGAAGCAGCCTCATCTCAGCTCTGTCCTAGGGTCCGCTTAAGCATTTTTTTTTTGTAGTGGAGCAGCCTCACATCATTAATAACCTAGGACACTCCCACTCATCTCCAGAAAGTGATGGAATTAGCCCTTTGTTTACAGCCACACCACAAAAACACTCTTGTAGAGTCTCTTTTGCACCCTCCACCTTTGGAAGGGGAAAACCAGAGGGCGGGAGAACACGTGGCTGAGGCTTGTCGGTGGCACTCTTTGTCACATCACAAAGGGCATATTTTCCAACCTGTTTGAACTTTGCTGACTGCAGAAGCAGTAAAGGATGAACTTCACTCATGTCTGGGGATCAGCTTTCTCTTAAATAGTGTGTACAGCACACAATACTAAGCACAGAGGAGGACCGACTCTCTCACTCACTTGCTCTCCCTTCACTCCCGGTGACCCCGGGTGTCCGGGAATTCCAGGGCTTCCACTGTAGCCGCGACCATCCTGCAAGGCAACGACAAACTGGTATAAAACGTGTCCGCCAGTGCGCCTGTGAGCCTCAGAAACAAGATAACGCAGTAAACTGACCATGGGCTGTGTGGCCTGCAGTTTCTGCAGCCTCTCCAAGCACTGGGAAGCATACAAGAGGAGACGTTAGCGGGAAGCAAGCCATCCCCGTCCTCGTCTGCCTGCAGGGCAGCGGCTTCAACTGGCAGCATCTCACATTGAGCCGTGCAAACTTGAAAACCGGGCAATGCAAAATGAGGGATTTACTGTTTTTTTCCTCCCACCCCCAACTCCTCCCGTCCCCCCGCGGGGACTCCACAGCAAACATTTTGCTCTATTAGTCACGTTTCACATCATTCTGAAAATCCCCAGTGCCCCTCTGTAAAATCGCACCCTGTCACAGCTGTCCATGGGCGTTACACCAGGCTTGCCACTGTCTCCCTTCTCCTCCTTGCCACCGGCCATGCCCGGTACCCCCGGCAGCCCTTGGGAGCAACCCTCACCGCCACAGTTGCCCTGGAGGAGGACGCACGTTGAGTTTACAAGTACAAAAAAACCCACAAAAAAAACAAAACAAAAACGACATGCAGAAGTCACTGATAGTTCAAGGCCTGTCTATTATTCCAAATACAACTCTTGGCAGATGAACTTACTTCGTCGGTGCCTTCGGTGGAGTCTTGAGGTAGCTGGTGCTCTCCAGTGGTGTACTGAGGAAGACCAAGTGACATTAAATTAAAGTTAGAATCCCTCTCATCCCTGAGATTAAAAAAAAAAAGCTTCCCGGTATTTCACTTGGGCTGATTTCTTCTGGCCCTGAAGGATCAAAAAGATCATTACCCTCCAAAAGAGATTGATCCTTTTTTTTTTAACTTGTGAAAAATGTCCCACAATTGTGTTGACCAAGCTGCAGTTGTTTCTTAATGCCGCGATGCTAAAATGCATTTTTGCCCCATCAAACAACAGACTTTGTCGCAAAAACTTGTTCACAGAAACAAAAAGTTCACAGCAATACAAATAAGAAGTGGTGTAAAAAAAAAAAAAAAAAAATGAAGTGGAATCAATATTTATCTGGTAAATATATTCATCTTGGTATTGTTTTTTAGGCTATAAAAAAGAAAGAATTATGCCACAACCGCCTTGTGTGTTTTGCTTGATTCACCTTAACTTGGACCACTTCACCATCACCACTCACCGTTATTTATTTTATTTTTTTTCAACAAAGTCTAGATTGAAAATAACATTTTAAAATGCATGATGAATTTCAACTAAATACAATCGGGAAGTAGCTCTTACAGGTCACAATCAAACATCTGCAGTCACATGTTGACACGCCATGCACGGCGAGTACACACAGAGCAAGAACAGAACTTGCATGTTGTCAAATAAAAAGGCCTTTAAAAGCTGCTCTGCTTGCTGCTACAAAGGCAGTGTTGTCCAACACAAGCGCCTGTCAGCACCTGGCCTGCTTCCAGAGCCATTACAGGCCAATTTAACAATGTTCAAACTGGGCTCATTAGCCAGCGCAGCTATCCGACGCGGCGCTCAATCCGCTAATGTTAGCCTTGCTCAAAAGATGGATAATTGCGCAAAAGTAACTACGAGGTTAATACATCTGCCTCTGTTCCGGGTGTAACAGTGTTCAGCAATGAGATGAGTTAAAAAAAAAAAAACAACAAAAAGTGTTGCTGTTCCCGAGGAGTCCCGGGAGCAAAATAATACCATCAGCGTGAAGGAGAAAGGAGGAAGTGATGGATTTATGAGTCAACAAGAAGGCTGAAGTAAGTCTGGGCGTGTGAAGGTGAGTGAATGCTGGGCAGCAGGAGCCCAAGGCAGTCAAACTTTTCAATGCAGGAAGCAGAAAAAGGACTTTGCAAGAAACCCAGAGCCTTCTCAGGACAAGCAGAACAAAAAGAAACTGGCTCAATTTATTACAGTCATCAAAATGTACACTCACCGGCCATTTTATCAACACAACGCAAGTACGTCTTTCTAAATACATGAAGCTTCAGGGTCGCAGGTGTTCATATTCTGCAGAGTTTGAAACCAGCAGGTGGCAACCAGTGGTTGCTGAGAGTTCCTGTTGCTTTTCTGTGGTCTTCACTCTTTCTGATCTTTGACCCCTGACATCAGCGAGGCATTTCGCTCCAAACCTTACTGGGTATTTTACATTTTTTTTGAGACCATCCTCTGCAAACCCTCGAGTGTGTCGTGATGTGGCGAAAATCCCAGTAGATGAGCAGTTTGTGAAAACACTCAGGCCAGGTGCCCATCAAGCACAAACCACCATGTTCACCACGTTCAGTCACTTAAACCCTCCTCCTCCCTCAAATCCAACACTGGTTTTGAACAACAGGCTCTCAGCAAGTTGTCTTCACCATATCTGCATTTCTAAATGCAACGAGTCATTAATTAGCTACTTGTGTTAAACAATTGGACAGAGCACTTTATAAAGTGGCCAGTGGGCGTACACGTTCTTATTCATTGTTATTCAGATTGTTGAAAAGCAAAGCGCGTGAAATTGTCAGGGATCGACCGGAAAACAACATACCTGTATGTATATATATACCTGTATGTGTATGTATATATATGTATATATATATATGTATATATATATATATATATATATATATATATATATATATATATATATATATATATATATATATATATATATATACATATCTTCCTGGAGAAAGAACAAAGAGAAGATTTATGGATTTATGTTGTGAAAGAGGACATGAAAATAGTCGGGTGAGAGGAGAGGATGTGGGATGTGTGAGGACAGGGTAAGATGGAGGCAGATGATGGCTGTGGGCACATCCGAAAGGGCTGAACAGCTTCAAGGAGAATGTCTTTTTTTTTTTTTTTTATCAGATTTTTGATAAAACATTGTTGCAAGTGTGAAGGTTTTGTACCCTTGTAACACTGATCTGTAAAAACAAAAGAAACCAAACAAAAAAGACAAGACGTTGAGGACCGAAGCCACCACCTCCTCCTGCTCTCTCTGTTACTTACGATGTATCCAGGCAAACCCGGGTTCCCCGGTAGCCCGTCATTTCCAGGGTTCCCCTGAAAGAAGGAACTGAGTTTGACAAACTGGTCTGTCGCTAATCGAGGGGCCAACCACTCCCGTCTCCGCCAGAGTGAAAAGGCCTCGGGGGGGCCTGCACCTTCTTCCCACACCTGCTGCGACCTCGAAAAGGTTACACTAAAATCTGACTCAGGTCGAGAATTGGAGGAGACGTCACGTCTGTGTTAGATGGTCAGCGGGGATTAAATGCGGCCCCTCCCGTCCCATCTGGTCGCCGTCACCTCCTCACATCCCTCTCTTGCACCTCCAACAGTCAAGGTTGCAGTTTGCGCTTTATTGGAAGGTCTCGCCCTGATCGCGCTCCAGAAATTAGCATTGGATCGGACTTCCCGAGTGCCTTGATTTCGTGAAAAAAAAGCAGGACCTTCAAATAAATGTCCATGTTCCCAAAGCTCACTCGGGTTGACATGAGTCAAAGTTGAAAGCGCTTGCCGGCACACTTGGCACTCCATTTGTTACTCGCATGCCTGCAGAAGCATTAGGTGCCCGTGAAGGCACAGAGCAGAGTCCAAGCACTGGCTTCCTGAGATGCCCCCCCCTGAGTCCACCTCCAAACCAAACACACCCAAGCTGGAAGCGTCAATGGTAGGCCGCCGCACTCTCACCACGGTTAATGTAGCAGCTAAACCGAAATAAAACCATTGAAAAATGATCCGGCGCACTGTCAGCCTCCACCACCCAGCTCCCACTCTCCCCTACCCGTGGTCCTTGAATTCCAGTAACACCATGAGGTCCAGGCGGCCCAGGAGGTCCAGGAGGTCCTGGTGGGCCCTGCAACACACATCAACGCTGACAAGGGGGCATGCACTCCGACAGAGAGAGACCCCAGCGCTTTCTCTCCCTCCAGTCCACCCTTCCCTCCCTCGAGTCATTTTGTTTTTTTTGCTAAATTCACCGGTATCACATTAAGCTTGCAAATAAAGGGCCAGGTTCTCGTGCAAGGGAGGCCGGCTGGGTAGAACAGACCTGAGGCCCTGGCTGCCACGTGTATGCTTGAGTTCCTGGAGCTCCCTGGAAGGCAAAGGTAATCAAAGTCAGAGCCGCGCGGCTGCTCACCGCGCAGTTAAGGGTAATAAAAACGGATGCAGGCAAGTGGAGGAGGGGTGGGGAGGGGATTTAATCAGCGTCCTCTGGGAACTAACATAAACCAAAGTTGCAGGTTGGGGGGGGGGGAGAGAGACTCGAGACAAAAGGGGCTGTTTTCGCATGCCGCCGGATGCTGGTGCGGATACTCACCGGTCCTCCCACGCCCGCATGCACGGGCATGATGCAGTTGCACTCGCCCGGCTGGCCCTGAAATAAACATCAGAGAACACTGTGCATTAAAAGTCACGGCACGGAGGTACAAGGGGATCAGGGAGGAGATATGGGGCCTGAAGTCATCGCTCAACTTTTCCAACTTTTCCTTGAGAGAAAGGAAACGGAAGGTTCCTTTGTTACGATTAAGAAAAAAAGTATAGACACACAAGACACAATAATCTCTCCAATCTTATCGGCAACCTCTCGAAAAATGAGCAAAGTCCAAAAACACCCGTTAGTGCCCTCTATGATGTCACAGCGGGCACTGACTGCTCTTTCAAATGAGTGAAACCTCCCCCTGGGCGAGGAAGGTGCTCATCATCACCGTGCTCCCCGCTGCGACCGGCTTGGAGTTTCTTTGTTGCGCTACCTCTGATCAGCACATTACATGGATTTGCCCCCGAGCAACAGTGTAGCGCGGCGCCGCTCGGTGCCGGGACGCCAGAAATGATTCTCCTCGCATCGGCGTAATGGACCGCCCCGGATTAAGCACCTGCTTGCATGACTATTTGCACATTTGTTTTGTTTTTTTAACACAGTGAGCATCTTTGAAAGGAAAAAAAAACCCTTGCGTGAATCCATTAAAGAGGGATAATTAATCTCTTGCAAAGCAGCTCCTTTGTTTCTTCCCTGCGTTCCGGCCTGCCTGTTCTATCACGTCTGTGACAGCCTGCACTGGCGGCTTTAATAAATGTGCTAATTAATAGTCTCACAACCCTCCCGCACCCCAAAAAAAGGCTTCGGGCGTTTTTTGCTTTCTTTTTAATTTGTCTGGCAGACACAGGACGCTTGTCACCTCCGCCGCGTCTCTCCAAGCCTGGCGGCTGGTGTCTGCCAGCGCACGTGCGTGCCGAGTGTGGGTGGCGGCTCCAACCATCTCTTGCTATAACCATCTGTTACACCCACCCTCGCCCTTCCTCCTCCTCCTCCTCCTCCTCCTCCTCCTCCCAGGCTCCCTCCGGATCCCTTCATCCCCAACAAAACGGTAGACTTACCTTGTCGCCTTTAGCTCCGTCAAGCCCCTGCAAGACAAGGAGACACGCGTGCACACACGCACACGCACACGCACACGCACACGCACACACACACACACACACAAACACTTAGTTACTCGTGCTCCGTTGTTCCGGGAGAAGTATGACAGGGCAGAGAGCCGAGTGTAGATCAGGGGGACAGAGGACGAGATGGGAGCAGACATTGCCTCTGCTACGGATCGAGGCGGACCCCCGCCCCCCCGACACACACAGACCTCCCTCCCTCACCACCCGCCCCGTTTACAAATGACACTGAAATCAAGGACAAACTGCCCGAGAAGCTGCGGGGGTAATTAAAACCCCGAGCAGACGACAGACAGCAACTCAAGGCTGCGGCTGGTATTTCTTTAACGACTTTCCTGTTTCTTTTTTTTGCCTTTTGTGTTACATATGCATGCGCAGAAAAACACAAAATGAGACACACGCGTGCGGGCCGTTTAATTTCAATAATGGAGAGAGCAGACGACTCACATGCCTCCCTTCATTTCCTGGAGGTCCCAGCAAGCCCTGGGGTCCGTCTCTTCCCTGTCGGGGGGTGGGGGGGAGAGAATGTATAAAACATTATTATGCCAATGTACCAGCGCCACCGCACCCTGGGTGTGTTAGAGTGCATGAACATGCATGAGTGTCATACCGGGGGGCCCGCTACACCAACGCCTGGTGGCCCCTGTGGACCCTGGAGACCAGCATCTCCCTTAGAACGTGAATTTATCATCATTATTTTCAATTTCAGCAAACACAATTTCAAATATTGCTTCTTTTTTTTTTTTTTTTTTTTAAAAAAAAGCTCTAAATCTAAAGGTACCTTCTGTCCTTGGAGGCCCACAGGTCCAGTCAGTCCTGCCACTCCAGGAGGCCCCTGAACAACCATTTACAGATTAGATCGAAACTTCATCTACTGTGCTGCGCTTGAGAGGCGGGACTTTAAATGTCAATCAGGGGAACTTACGACGGGTCCCGCTAGGCCCCTCGGTCCCTCTTCGCCCTGTGATATAAATAAAGGGGGGTGAAAAAGAGGAATATTTTGGTGGCCCGACTGCAGCAAGAGTGAACAGAGATCTGGGAAAGATGTTGTTCAGAGCAGAGACTGCACAGGGAATATTCAAAGGGCCTGGGGATGATTTTAGGCTCTCGTTATCATGAGGGAATGGTGATGGTGCGCTGCCAGAGCTCCCACTATGTCCTGTTTGTTTGAGCGGGCCGCGTCCAATGTGGACATTAAATTGTATTAATGATCCATGTTTTCATTTGTGAATTTTTTACAGAGAACATGAGACTCACTTGTGGCCCTGGGAGGCCAATTCCCGCTGCTCCAGCTTCTCCCTGCAGAGGAGAATCCGCCAGAGTGAGTTTAAAATTAGTCGACAAAAAGCGCTGCGGTGTTCAGAGACGCGAAACAAATAAAAACCCCACCTTGCTTCCTTTGGGACCAACAGGTCCCAGCACACCTGGTAATCCTGGCTTTCCCTGCAACACAAGATTGGATGTTCCTTTAAACTGTAGTACAGAAACACAAATAAACACAGGAGCAAACGTGCAGTTTTCTCTCTCTCTCTCACATTCTTTCCTGGTTTCCCCTCGCCCGCAGGCCCCGGATCTCCTCTTTCGCCTTTGGGTCCTGGCACGGCGACACCGTCGGCCACCGCAGCAGCCAGGGGCTGACAGCTCGTGCAGCCGTCACCCTTGGGACAAAAAGACGATAACGATTTCTACTAATAAAACATCATCTGTTGGAGCAATGCATTGTGTACCAGGAAATGGAGACGGTTGAAATCAATAAAAAGAAAATGGTTTCTTAGAGTTAACACAAACACAATATGAACTTAACTTGAAAATGCAATAATGCCAATATGAGATCAGCTGGATCAACAAAGTCTTGGCTCTACTTACTTTCTCTCCCTTTAAACCCCTTAAGCCGTCACGACCGGGCTCTCCAGACAGACCAGGAGTTCCAGTTGCTCCATCCGTCCCCCTCTCTCCTTGTTCTCCTTGCTCACCCTGAAAAGCAAAAACAAGCCTTGCGAGTAAATTTACAAATTTCTGTCATAAATAGATTAGGGTGGATAGAAGACCTGATGTTTTTAGACATTAGGTCCTTACTAATTTAGCAGCTTTCTTTAGTTATATAAAAAAAAAAAACTAGGACAAGGGAAAACTTTTCATGTTTTAATATGCTTCTGGTTTCTCTCGAGGGCTGATAATGGCATCAGGATATCCTCTTACCTTTCCTAGGCTTAATTTGAGCTTGAAGGAAAAGAAGAATCAGTGTAATTTGCTTGCAAGAGGACATATTGCCTATGCTGATGGGGGATTTATTTCTCCCTTGCTGAGCTGCGTTTGTTCAAAAACACCTTCTGAACTCAAAGCTTTTTTTTCATGGTGCCGTTTGGAAAGAGGTTGGTTGCACACAAGGCTCGAATTACAGTCAGCTCAGACTCTAAATGACATCAAGGTCTTCTGGTGGTGTATTTCCTTTGGGTTGAGACTGTTTGGGACTGATGTGAGACATTGAATTATTTTGATTATTTTAAAAATAATCAAAATTCACCCAAATACCTCTCAATTTTGAGGCCTTGTACCTAGGTCATGTTACTTTTTTGAAATACAGGCAAGAGATTAAGTCATTGCAATTGTTCTTGATGGCAAGTAAAAAGACCATTACTAGGAGATGGCTAACCCAGACACTACCTACTCTAGATGACTGGTTTGGAACCATCCTGGAGGTTTTTAGGATGGAAAAATTGACCTTTCAATTGAGAATTCAGCAAGACAAGTTCTACCAAATCTGGAATAAATGGATTTTGTTTATTACCCCAATGAGAGCAGATTTCTTGTGATCTTACTGTTTTTTTGTTTTTGTTTGTGTGGTTAATTACTATTATTATTTTTCTACTTTTTGCGGCAGCAGCTGTGGGTTGACCCTCCGGTTCTTGTTGTTGTTCACCGTTCTTGTGAACTATTCATCTCATAAAATACCAGGACTTAAACAAAAAATGGAAAGACTTTAATCCGTATAATCTTTTATCTTGTTGTAATGTGCAATTTCTCTGTCCTTTCCAAATAAAGAAAGAATCTCAAAAAAAAAAAAAAAGATTTACAAGGAGAAGCGCAAAAAATATATATATTTTTTTTAAATCAAAATGCTCAAGAGACGTCTATTTTTTTTTTTTTTTTTTTAATCTGACATCAAGGTTTTTGTGGCACTGTGGGGGACGTCGACTTGTGAGATGTACAGAGCATACGGAACTGAGTTTTAGAACATGAAACCTACCTTTTCTCCAGGCGCTCCATTGAGTCCCGGTGGTCCCTGCATTGTCAGACAGAAATTGAGTTTACCATGCAGGTAGACACATTAAATGTTTTATAGGCACCTGCTCATGTGTAACAGAAGCCCTCCTTTGTCAGGCATTGGCTCACGTGAATGTTAAACATTATAAACTAAACACCAATATTCTAATCAGTTTGAAGTGAGTAACAAAATGAACGTGGTCCATTCATCGTGCTACATTCCATCATCATCTTGAGGGCCATGTTGTTCTTTTTAAAAGACCTCAAGCTTTTCTTGTCATCCTTTGTCCTCGGAAGAAATCTTCAAGACACTAATTTTTGGGTTGGTCCTCATTTTATTATCAACCAATACAACCAGAACATGGAGCAGAAGGCCTAATGACCTGAGGCCACACTTGTTCTGTGGGTGTGGATCTTTATTCAGAACAATTTTATGGAACGAATATACAAATGCATTAATCTATGTAATTCATTGATTTATTTTATTCAATTTTTTTTTCTTAACTGACTTAATCAGACTGCTGAAACATAAAAGGCAAAGGTAACTTCTTCCAATTTATTTCTCTCCATTCAGTCACTGAAAGGCAGCGTAGACCTCTGGAAACAACACACATTCCATACCTTTCATGTATTGTGTCTTTAATCTTAAGAATATAATAATGTGGCGCTTTGAATGGGGCTGCTAAGCAACATCAATGAGGACACCAAACATTTCCCAGTGGAATTACAGCTTTCACTGCACACAAGCCGCAAGAACACAGGAACAAAGAGGAACTATGGGTGATGGGGACTACTGCCGCACTCTAACATTTAATGGTGATGATATGGTTTTTGACACCAGAATGTTTCCCTCCATAGCTGCTGCACAACGTGGTGATGCACCTACCCAAAGCTCGAAAATCAAGCTTGCAAAAGGTGGTGATGACCACCATGGGAATCTACCTAAAGGGCTGCTGCCCCCCTTGGAACACATTTTCAGCAATGAAGAACTTCACCAGTCAGGAACGCCAAGAGGAAGTGAAACCCCCGTCAAGTCTTCAAAAGAGCCTGGAGAGTTCTTGCTATACGATTATGACACAGAGGAGTCGGATATCGACGATTCAGATGTAGAAGACTCTGACATTGTGGAATCTGACCCGATCACCAGCTCTGATAAAAACAAAGTGCAGCAATCAAAAGAGCGGCAATAACATTTTTGTTATGGGAGAGTAGGAAGAATTACACCTCAGGGGATTTGAAACACGGACTAAAAAGAAGTATAAAGATTAAAAAAGTAACAGATCATTTTATGATGACATTGTGACATTGTGTCCTGGAAAACTCTTCTGAGACACAGCCAGAGGTTGTGAGCGATGATATTACGAAACAGACATTTCTGAAGAGGGGAAAAAGTTCAGAAGAAGTGCTACCTCCACACTGGAATATGCCGGCCTCTGTGTTTGAAGAAAAGGAAAAAAAGACTTGTGTGGCTTTTATCTTGAAAGTTTTGAAAATAATGGATGAGAAAAGAAAACACCGTAACATGAAGTGGCTCAAGTGTCACATGAGGGCAGCAAAAATTAAATTAGATGAGGTTGTATTTTTCTTACTGCCTGAGTTTTTCAGTTATTTATTCTGACGGTGATGTTCCGGTTTTGTTTTATACACCGACACTATAATTAAAAAGATAAAAAATGGCACTGAACAGTCATTTTACAAAATGTTTCTTCTATGCGTGTGGTCTGACAGCTTCAAAACAAGTCGCAACTAAAAACACAATTGCCTCTGATATTAAAAAAAAACAACAATGTATGGAATAAGGAAAGGCTGAATGAAAAATGATATAAATGGATTACAACTACTACTGTGTCGAGTCGTTTGTAGACTGTTCGGGGAAAGGAAAGACAGTGAGCTTGGGAGCAGGGTAGGTATGGTATGGGCATTTTGACAGAACAGTTCGTTATGTTCACACTAGAACCACTAGTATGTACGTACACACACACACACACACACACACACACACACATATATATATGAGAGGACTGTCATACATCAAATGGTCAGTCAGAAGATCACAACTCCCAAATGAGCTGTTTAACTGGGCGGCGAGATGCAACCCATTCACGAGGCCACTCCTGATGTGCCTTTAATTTCTCACTCCTTTGATCTTTAAAGGCACTGTCACCACTGCCTGTGTAATAACCCCAAAATTCACAGCTAGTCCTGCACACAAAAAAGCAAAACTAATATTAGACATGGAAGATTTTGCTTGCGGACTGGAAACAAGAGAAAGAAAAAACATTTTTTGAAAATGGCTGACGGTGACCATTGCCGCTCTATCATGTTTTACCAGGATCCCGGCATCGATAACCGCCGGATGGTGCCCGCGACACATTTTGAGCAGCGTGGAGATGCGTTCGTACCTTTCTTTCAGGATGATAATCATAATGAAGGGCTAGAACAAGAGGAAAGGCTGATGGAGCCAATTGATGTGAATGAAGAGCCATTCCTACCTGTGTGGCCGGTGCTCTCGGTTGAGAGCATGGAGGAGCCACCGGATTTTCTGTTGTATGATTATGATGACACGGACGACTCTGATGACAAGAGCTCTGACTTCGAGGAGTCCGACCTATCTGATGACTCTGATCTGGAGGTCAACAATGATGAAGACGAGAAGGCTGGCGATGAAAGAGAGATCAAGCAGAACTCTGCTGAGGTAGGAGACGAGTCAATCCCTGGAATATCCCAAAAAAGGGATTGTAAGAAAGATGGGCAGTTGGGGGAAAGGAGCAACGGGGCCTTCGGCCATGACGATGACGGTAATCTGGAGGACGTTCAAAGCCAGCCTAGAGCTAGTGCGTATTTAGTGGAACACAGTTTTAAAGATGGAGAAAAATGGGCAGAGTGCAGGGAGCATGAGGTCAAAAGAAATTCTGGTGCTGAACAGGACATTCAGAAAAAACCTGCTCTCCCAAGCACTCAAGAGGAGGACTGGGGAAGACTGTGAGGAGAAGGAAGAGGAAGACGAAGAGGAGGAGGGGGGCTGCAGGTACAATGGCAACGATCATGATTGCATCCTGGAAAATCTGGGTGAAACTAGTTGAAGATAGGGGACCAAAGGGTGATAAAACCTCCTACGAAGCCTAAGAAGACACTGAGACTTTGCTATAATAAGAAGAACCCAAGAGGAAAAGAAGAAATGTGAAAACAGAAGCGCAAAACGCTTCATGCACAAGCCGGACTATGTTTGTACTACATTTCCAAAATGGATACATCGATCCACTGATGTAATACTAATTATTTTGAACATGTGAATGACCGTTCGACTGATGTAACCAAGCTGACATCCCAAGGCCCATTTGGGGGGGGGGGGGGGGGGGGGGGGGGTGTCAACCATACGATCTTTCAACCACATGAGTGGTTCATGTAAACATTAACATTAGCAATTGGTTGGGCTACTTTTGAAACAGGCCATGTCCACCACATGATGTTGTTGAGAAGTTATTTTTTGTTTGCTTGTTTTCTTGGTTCATCGCCCACAAAATGTTCTTCACCGAAATCAGGGTTAAAAATGTGTCAAATGAAGACTCCACACAGGTTCACAGAAGCAACAAATGAGACGTGGAATACTGTTACAATGTGGTTTTTGATGGAAAGAAGCAGAATTTCCTTGTCATTTTACAGTATTTAATTTTTTATGACAAATAAAGTTTTTTGTTTTTTTTCGCTGATGGCTTAAGACAAAATTGTGTTATTTTACAGGTTGATGGATCCGTTTATTTTTTCAAATAGACAACAGGCTGAGAGAATAAGACGACCTGGAATTGCAAAAAAAAAAAAAAAAAAAATCATCAGCACTCGTGAATTATAGTCTTCATCTTCACCAAGAGGAAACTGAAAAATGAATAAAAAGGAGCTTTTGTGGACGCAGTGTGTCTTGGATATTTTTCTATGCGTTTGAAGGTCAGTCCAGGAGATGACAGCCACGAGGGTCATCAGTGGGTGAACAACCCAACCATTCAAACCAAATAAAAACACCCAAGTCATCTTCCTCCACAAGCTAAAGTAATGACAGCTGGCCTTCGGCAGTCAGCAATTTCCCTCCTCGTCAAATCATTTCCTTGAAATTCGTCCAAACCTCACTTTTATTTGACCACCCTTCTTGTCTTCTCTCGATTTCTTTCTTTCCTTTTGATTGCAGGAGCCATGCCAAGGCTCGTTTCCCTCCATGAGATTAAACGAAACCCAGTGATTTTTTTCGACGCGTAACATCCATCTTCCGTTTACCTGTCGTCCACATCCACTTCTCGCCGCTCACCTCCTCTTCTCTCCTCCACTCCCTCCTAAACGGGGCAGCGGAAGAGGGTCATCGCCCGAGCAGGGGCCCCCCCTCGTAGGCCGCCCCTCCAGCAGTGGCTCTGATGTCTCGCGTCTTTGATCTTTAAAGACACTGTGGGAACAGCTGTCTATTACCGTCCAAATGCATAACCTGCCCCGCACACAAAAGCAACTCCCTCAAAGAAACTCAAGCATGAGCCACATCTCATTGCTTGCAGAGTAACGAGAAGGAGAGAAATTAAAAAAATATATATCTTAAAAAAAAAGAAAAAAAAACATGGCTGATGGTGACCACTGCCACTCTATTGTGATTGATGGTGATCGCATCGTTTTCAACAGGCCCATGTACCTCTCGGTGTACTACGAGCAGCATGAAGGTGACTTTGTGCCCGGAGGGCTGGTGCTCACCTTCTGGGATAATCAACGGCGTGAGGAGCCAAACCAGCCGGAGAGGCCAATGTCCCCCTTACAACAGATTGCTGCAAACGAGGAGTCGCTCCCACCCGCGCAGCCGGCAGTCCCTTTGGCACCTTGGGAGGAGCCGGAGGATTTTCTGCTGTATGATTATTACGACACCGAGTACTCTGACACAGAGGATTACGACACGGGAGATTCGGACCAAGATGAGTTCGATCCAGGGATCGGTGGGAGTGAAAGCGGCGACAAGCAACGCTCTGCTGAGGAAGAGCAGGACCAGCACCGTGACGGCGGCTCCAGGAAGAGAGCAAGGGAAGATGACGAAGAGGAAGAGGAGGAGGAGGAGCGTAGGAGCAGCCAGCGCTTTCGTCCCGACTGTGATTCAGTCCTGGGAAACATTCAGACTGAGGCTGCAGCCTTTCCACACACTGGAGCTGCGTTCAGGGGTGAGCCGAGTAGTGTGGTCCATATGGAATCTATGGTGCACATAGATTCTGGTGGTAAAGAGGGTCAAGAGGACGATATGGAAAAGTTGCTTGCTAAAAGATCCACAAAAGCGGGTGGAAGCCAAGAAGGTGCAGATGAGAACCAACGTGCTTTACCACTGTACTCGTGACGGCCACCGTTCATGATGGCTTTCTCAGTTTTCCTTCTTGTAGGGTTTCAGATTCAAGAAGGTTTAATTACCTGGTACAAAGTACAGCAGGGTGGCAAGACACAGTTTTAGTTTTAGAACACTAATTTTATCATTTTTAAGGAAGCCTTAGCATTGTTTGGACTACCGTGACTCATACTGTTTGTCACACTGGACTGGACATGTCACAATATAGGTCTCTACATTATACTAAGAGGAAAATGTAATTATGTAGTACAACTAATAAAGATATACACATGAATTTTAATTGAATTGTCTTGTGTTCAAGTATTGCCATGGGGAAACTTAGAAGGCTCATTTCAATAATTCTATCCCAAGTTTGTTTTTGAGGCTGTTTCCTAAATCTGTGGGAACATAAAAACTGGGGACCTGCTTTCTCACTCAATTTTCTAGATTTAAATAGAAATGGAGCAGATCAGTAAGACTGGTCATGTTGTTTCATTAAACAATGCAATATGTCTTTGAGCTTTCAAAGGTGTGGGAGTACATTTTCAACCACTTCATTTCAAAATCCACACACTTTTTTTGGACGATAAACATGCAGGGGTGTATGTGATTTCTTCACAGCACAACAACAGTCCTACCTGTCTCCCGTCAGCTCCGAGTCCTGGAGGTCCAGGTGGACCCGGAGGACCCGGTTCGCCAGTCTTGCCTTTTACTGATCCATCTGGAATTTTGTAGCCCGCAGGTCTGCTTCCGACCTCGGCTGGCTGGCACAGGCCGCATTCGCCCTGCAGAAGGGGAGGAATGGACGGGGGTGCCGCTGATTTGCTGGGTGAAATGGGGACGGTAGCCACAACAAGCTAGAACGTAAAGACGGCTCACCTTTTCACCCTTGAGACCAGGAATTCCAAGACCAGGTATCCCCTGCTCACCCTGTCATTAGGTGGAAAGGCATAAAAGATATGACAGTGCTCTGGTAAAATACAGGGATGTCTGCGCACGGAATTCGGGTAAGGCGGTATGTACAGCATGTAAACACACTTCTGTAACGTTGGCCCGGTTCTTCAGTTGGAAGGCCAGGAACAACAGGGAGACATCTTCAGTTTACAGATGTAGTATTTATCAGATAAAGAAGGGGTCCTTCTGGAATCCCTTTGAACACCTGTAGGTTTGCGCCAACTGGTGTGATTAACAGTCATGCAGTCAATGCATTTTTCTGCGTCTTCTTTTCCCCCTCATCTCTTTCAGTTTTGAGTGAAACTGATTGATGAAATTATAAGATTGGCAAGTTTGTGGGGTTGTCAGAGTTGTTCTACAACAACTATTACCCAACGGGAACTAAACTCGGTGAGTGTTCCTCATCTCTGTTGCAGAACAGAATAACACAACTGAGACGAGGCGGGCAGTAAGCTCTTAATCTATTTCTTATTGGCTGCTGGGGTGGAAGCCAGTGAGAAAACAGATGTTACTTTCACTCATTATACTGCAGGCTGCCTGGAAAAACAACAACCCCCCAAAAAACAATGAGTTTTTCACTAAAAAAACCAATTTTAAGGGCTCTGAATCGCTTGTTCAGGTCCCCTAAGGTCACGTTGTTGATAATTGATTTTGGCATGAAAGAAGGATTTTTTTTTGTTTTTTTCTAACTCACCATGGTACCTTTCTGTCCATCCTTACCACTGGGTCCTCTTCCGCCAGGCTTCCCCTGTATTACAGACACATTAGGTTCCATACGTCCAGATACCAGATTGGGAGGTTAGCTATTGTGCACCAAAGATCTTCATCTGAATTTACCGGCTTCCCATCAGCCCCTCTGTCTCCTGTGTCACCCTGTGGAGAAATTAAAAAATACATACAAATAAAAATAGATCACCTCGGTATCAAAATGTCAGAAATGACCTCGGTATCAAAATGTCAGAAATGACCAAAATGGATGGGCAGCTCCTTTTGCTAATTGACTTTTCAAAGCATGTAGCGTCCCTCAGGCCCCGCTTTCAAATGATGAGACTCCTGCGGAGTGAAAATCCTACGGCACAGTTTGGGGCTGCTTTAAAATTAGCGCGCTGCTGTGATTACATTCCTCAAAAGTGTATTACAGGCTCCACTGTGCATCCCACTGAGTAAGTCCTCTGGTCGGCCACAGAGGCCGCCTACACTTGTTCCCGTTTCTTTTTCATGCAACTCACTTTTAGCCCACCAACCCCGGGAAATCCTGCCGTCCCTGGCTCCCCCTGAGCAGAAAAAAAGTGCTTAGAATTTCCACACAATGTACGGCGCTGCATATTGCTTTATCTAATCTTACCTGTTCTCCTCTCTGTCCAATCCCAGGCTCTCCTTTCTCACCCTTCTGCTGCGGGGTTTGGGCCTGGATGCCGGGGATGAGGTTGGCTGGGAGAGAAGGGCAGGCAGAACACTGCTCTCCCTGCAACACGGTGCGGACCGTCCAGAGTTGCATTAAGAAACGGTTTTCCAGCGTGACAAAACTGCTTCCAGCATGAAGCGATTCGACCTCAAGCGCAATTAAAACACACGGCTGACCTTTTCTCCTTTGGTGCCATCGAATCCTCGTTCTCCCTGCAGAATAATAATTTGGAAAACATCAAAGACAGATTTAAGCCCGCACAAAATGACCTCGCTCGCCATCTCCAGTGTCAGCGGCGAAGCACTTCACTCAGGCGATCTGTGCGAAGCAGGTTGGCAAAATACATTAAGGTGTTCGACCAAACTGTGATGAAAATCTACTCAAAGTTAACAAGCAACTGATGAAGTTATTAATAGGCCAGAACTGGAAAAATGAACATTGCAATGATGATCATTCATTCAACTTTAGAAAAACCTGTGGAGAATCTCCATCGTGTTATTTGGTGTCTGACTTAATGTCAAGTGATTCGTGAGAGTTTCAACATAAAAAAATATGACAAAGACAAACCAAATGTGAATGATTAGTGTTTCAATGCTTGGGACAATAAAAATTGTTGAGTTGTTTGCACTAGATGGCAGAATAAGCAATATAGTGTCACTGTGTTTCAATAAAGCCTGTTAATGAACAGTAACAAGAAACAGTGCATTGCAAATCACTCAAATTCTAAGCAAAGCTAGCATGCTGTATTAAGCCGATTTTGCCCAAAATGTTTCCATCCAGCAGGTTTGCCCAAATGACTCAAGTTAATTCTGACATGAGGTGTCATGTGATCGATGAACCGTCAGGTGTGTGATCAGAGGTGTAAATGCTGTGTCAGCAGGTAGCCTTTGGTGTTGTCGTGCTCCGTGAAGTTTTCTTCAGCCTCTCCCTCCCGCCCCCCCATCAGCCAACTTGTTTGTTGCTGCAGCTACTTTGGGAGGGAGCCTCGCTGCATTGCTGATGCTAGCATAGTTGGACGCGCGGGAATGCAGATGGGCGCGTATAGGTCAGGCCTCCGCGGAATATGAATGAAGCAGCGGCTTCTGACTGAGTCGGAGGGAGCTCAATACCTTCAGTCCTGCCTTGCCATCTGTGCCTCGAGGACCCTGGCAGACACAAGGACAGAGGAGAGGAGAGACAGAGAGAGAGAAAGAGGGATTGAGCCGGAGGTGAGTGCATCGCTTGGCAAGAGTGACGTCATGCCCAACTCATCTACCTTTTATCTCCCCGACCGAGTATGACGGATGGATGCTGACATTATTGGAAATCGTTGCGCAGAGACTCTCATAAGGCTCCAAATTCATTTTCTTCGTACTCCCCCACCTCCCCCCATCCCTCCAACAAATCACGCTCCGTTTAAGCCGCTGCCGCGGCTGCAGGTGGCAGGATGCAGACGGTGCAGAAAGGGAAAGACTTTGCACGCGGCGTCGAGTTCTGACTCCAATCAGATTAACAGAGTGACCTTTTCCACGGAGGATAAACGCACGCCAGGTTCTCTTTTAGCTGGGAAAAAAAAGGGATCGGCGGAACACCTTGCTCCGACCGATGAGATCAAAATCAAACAGGCTGAAGGTTGAGTCCCTCGGCTCGGCACAGCCGCCCGTGACTTCATAAAAAATGCAGCGGGACTGTAAAAGAAGAAAAATGCAAAACCCCCGACGCTGACAGGATGCATTACGGCCCCGACGTCACCTTGGAATGCGCGCGGCACTCACCGGCAGCCCTCGCTCGCCCGTCCCCGGTAGTCCGGGCTCCCCTTTGATGCCCGGCTCCCCCCGCGGGGCCGCCGCGTCCCCCGCGTCCGGGTTCAGCAAGGGACACACTCCGCACGAGTCGCCCTAAGGATTAAAACACAGGTTAGCCTCCACCTCCCGCTCCCTCCTCTCCGTAGTGTCACGGTGGACGGGGTAGCACACAAGACACGCGGCTCAAAGGGATTATTTTTATGGGCACCTTTTCTCCTTTGGTGCCCTGGGCTCCTCTCGGCCCCTGTTGAAACAAGACATTCACGGTGAAAAAAGAAAGAAAGAAGGAAAAAAAAAAAGTTAAAAACCATGCTGATGGTAGCAGACGTATATCAGTGAGCGTCGAGTCTCTTACTGGATCTCCTGGATATCCATCCTGTCCCGTGGGTCCAGAATTTCCCTGTCAACAAAGGCCACTGGATTAGGCAAAAGGCTTATTGGATAAAACGCACCAATTGTTTGATTTAGCAGCTGATTGATGTGATTGACTTCACAGTTTGGTAGTTTAAGAGCTTTTATTCCTGGATCACAACAAAATCCAGGTTCACAGATTTACTAGGATAATATGGTAAAGCCATTTAGGATTTTTTTTTCATGGATATATTAAGATTATAGTCTGAACAGCTACACTACCAGTCAAAAGGTTGGACACACCTGTTTCTTCTTTATCTTTAATACTTTTTGCTTTTGATACATATTCCAGATGTGTTCATTCATAGATATGATGTAGTGACAATCTACAATGTCAATAGAAAATCAGAAGTATGTGTCCAAACCTTTGATTGGTAGAGTATACATTAGGCTCACTCCTCTAAATTGGCTGGAGGTGTGAAGTACATCGACACTGTATGCATGCATGCATGTATGTATGTATGCATGGGTGGACAGAAAGACAAAAGTGCACCACCCCACCCTCCATGATAGGATTGAAAGACTTCCAAAACAGGTCAGCCCTCCTCCAACTCCTTCAGAAGGGACAGTCGCCTCCCTTCGGCTTTGTGGATCTGTTTACGTAAACTATATCACGGCATTTCGCTCGATGAAGCGTGAATCCCTTTAATTACTGCGGGACCCCTGTCAGCCTCGCAGCCTCGCGCTGTCGCACTCCTGAAAGCAGCCGCTGGGCGTGGACGGTCAGCGGAGCGCGGCGCCGACACGTAGCAGAGCCGTTGCGGCAATCGTTTACCTCAATTATCTCGCGTTTATGATCTTGGGAAGCCAAAAAAAAAAAAAAGTGCAGCTGACATTGAAGTTGCTGCTTAATCGCCCTGCGGCAGTTGCTCAATAAGTTTTAAATACTTGGAACGGGTCGAGGAAACAAGTGGCATCTCGCCAGTCCCTACTGTCTTTTGATTGCTTTGTTCTTCTGCTCGTCAAAAAGTTGTGAACGTGCTGAATAATAAAGTCAAATAATAAAACTGGGCAAAATAGAATAATGAACCTACCTTTTCTCCTTTAGCACCACCTGCCTCGCCAGGAGGTCCCTGACAACAGATTAACACACATCAATAGGAGTTTTTCTTCGGATTATTTGGTGAGACTGGACAGTGTGAAAAAGTTTGTCCAAACATGGCTGAAGAGACCTACCGGTAGGCCCGGCTTCCCGTACCCTGGAAAGCCAGGAGGTCCAGGCCTGCCAGGCTCTCCAGCCATGCCCTCAGGACCCACCATACCGGAAACACCCTAAATAACAAATTAAAAAACAAACACACAAAAATAGGTTTAATTAAAGCCACAATGAATGAATCAATACATGCAACAGACAGGTCAGTGGTAGAACTACAAACCTTCTGTCCCTTGGGGCCGACCACACAGACGGAGCCAGCTCGACCCTGGAAAACAGCATCATTGAGGGGGAAGAGTTGGCCGGTCAGTGACATCATCGCTATCAGCCCAGTGTAATCGAGCTCTTAAGAAAACATCCATTAGCGGCACTCGTTCGTCTTTACTTATTTATTTAATTTCTGACGTTAGGCGAATTGGACCAGCGGGGCGGAGATTGGCACCAAGCTAAGTCGTACCCGGTGATTCGTGCTCGGTGTTTCCCCGCCCGCTTCTCTCTTAAGTTACATCAGCGGGGTCCATTTAGCTCTCGAAATGTCAGATAAGACGGGATTCTCAAGCAAAGCCGTCCTCCGCCCATCCATCCATGACGGGCACTTTAGCTCAGCAGGCAGTTAAAAAAAAATCACCTGCCGACGTGAGGAAAAAAAAATGTTTAAAAAACTGGATGAGAATATCTGCCGGTGGGTGTGAGCGTGGTGATTGGTTTGAAAACAGAAAAAAAAAAAAAGAAGACTTGCGGGATCGCGGCTCTAAACAGGGGAGATTATGGAGGTTTTAAGTCTTCCTGAATGGACCCCCTGCCTCGCGCGGCAGAGACGAACGCAACAGTCAATGAGGCGGCATTGATTGTGCGAGGCTTTGTTGCTGCGGCCTAATCTAACAGGCATTAGCAGCCGACTTAACGCCACGGGAGAGGCAGGCAGAAAAGATATCAATTGAAGCCTGAGCTTAAAGAGTAACACCCTGCGAGTTTAGTTAATATCCAAGCCTGGAAAATAAAAATAAAATACGGACGTGAGCGTTGGCGAGCGCGGGACATTTTCGGCGACTTTGGCCTTTAAGACGCAATAATAAAGAAAAAAAGTTTTTGGAGAGCCACGTGTGCGGACTTCTTATTTTTCGGTTAAATGAATAACCGTCCCCCTTATTGATGGCGCTCTGAAGTATTCAAGTCTGCTCTCAGAGGCGAAGCAAACACGGGCTGTCAGGCCGTGTCCCGCTCGCGCCAAAGATGTGGATGATAAAATGTCTGAGGAGACGCCGGCTCACCGGGAGCAGCCTGATGAAAAGCCAGAGCGTAGCTGGAAAAGGCTCAGCGACACTTCAGTGCAAAGTGCTTGAAGAGCAGATGCATTTTTTTTTTTTTTTTGAGTGCATGAAGAAGGTCCTCCAAAAAAAATTCATGTGGCATCTAATCCCCCGATATGGTTGCATTAACAAACACTTCATACATATCTGCAAACAGTAAAGTGTTGTTAAGTGTTTGATCTTAACACCAACCTGCGAACAAACTAAAGAGAGAAAACATCAACACCTACGTCCTTCCCCGGAGAGCCGGTGAAACCCTGCGGACCCGTCTCTCCTTTCTGACCTTGATCTCCCTGTTCAGACAACACAAGAGAAACAGTCAGAAGGGTGGGGGGGGGGGGCACATCTTTATTGTCCAGTCATGTGACCATCATCAACTCTTTACCTTGTACACAGCCGCTTCTCCCCAGTTGATGGGCGAGCCCTGAGGACGAAGAAGGGATTCAGACGGTGAACTGATCACGACATCGACTCCTTCCGAGAGTTTCTTACACAAGAAACTTTGTCGAAAGAAAAAAAACTTTCTTTTGCGACTCCGACTACACCTGCTGACTCGTTAGCCGTCTGCGTGGGAGACCACGCGCTCCGAAATTATTGCCAAAAATGACAAAAATGAATTTGCATAATGACGCATAATGAGCGGGACTTGCGCTTCTATGCATAAAGGTGACCCACATTAACCTGCACCTCATTCCAGACTCTTCCAAACCTTTGCATAACAGACAAAGGGCTCTCGTGATGACGTGCGTTTGAGAAAATGAGATTCTGACAGCAGAAGGCTCAGCGAGGGCTGCGATGCCGCCAAACCTGGCAACCTTACCGGCTCACCCCGCTCTCCCTTCTGGCCCTTGGGTCCCTCAGCGCACTGAAGGAAGAAAAACACCAGTTATGATGGAGCCAAAATTCAGCTCTGAGTTTCAAGGCAGAGTAGAGATATGTACCTGACCCGAGTTGGCACCGGAGCAGCCAGCGCCCTGGGATGGAGAGAGAGGAGTGAAGGATTGTGGGTAAAAGAAGGACACAGACAAAAAACTGGGTTGTGCAGTTTGTTCATATTCACCATCAGAGATGCATCAAGCGCAATCATCCCGATTGTTCACCGGGAAGCGCGACTGTACTTGTGTTGTTGAGCACATTCATACATATACAGCCACACACACACTCACATGCAACAAAACACACTCTGGCTTGCAAGTCTGCAAGCTGCAACTCACCGGATCGCCTTTTTCTCCTTTCCGCCCGGAGACGACCTGCAACAGACAAAGTCACCGTCACACTTTCAGCCGCCGCCGTGATGGGTTAGAAGTGCTGGGGGTGGGAGGGGTGGAGGGGGGAGAGGCGTAGATCAGGAGATCAGCACGCCGGGTTCCCCGAACAGCAGTAAACAACCTGCGCACCGCAGAGGCACAGACGGAGGAAGTAATTTCAGCAGTTTTAAATTCAATCACGGAGTTGTGCGCATGAAAAAAAGGAGGAAAAAAAGAAGAAAAGGGAAACTGGGAGTGGAGTAACTGAGGTGCAGTTCAGGTCGCCGCCATGTGGTGGCACTGTTGCACAAAATACCACAGGTATACTGCAACAGCGACGCAGTTGAAAACGGATGCAGAGTAGAAAGGGGGGATGTTGAGGTTTGGGGGGGGGGGGGGAGCGACACACACACACACACACACACACACACACACACACACACACACTCCCGTGGGAGACGGAGATCAATAGGAATGTCTGATTCCCACAGCACAGCAGACCAGCTGCTCCCCACAGGAGGGGGTGAACACACACACACACACACAGACACACACACACAGATACCAAATAAGCCTAATCGTTCTAAATAACTGTGGCATTGTTTAGTGTAATGGAGTCATTAAAGCGGGATCAGACACCCGGTGCTCTGGAAACATCGGGAAGCGTAGCCGGTTGATGAGCAACTGTTCAAGTTGGCCTAGGCGGAACAAAGGAGGCAGGTAGCAGCCGGGGGACAATGTGCGACTCTGCCTTTTCTCTCCCCTCTGCCGCCGCCACCACCACCACCACCGTCGTCTGACTGGGGGAAGGTCTCAGTGTTTCCGTGCCTCCCGCCTCACGGACGTTTTGGGGGGCTTTGTTCTCTCTGCGCTTTGCTCCAGGATGGTTCGTCTTATGAAAGTGCCACGAGCAGGGCCCCGTTCTAAAGTGGATTTATTTGCGCAAATTGCCAGCAGTCCAGTTGTGATGAATTCTGATGGATTATCTGGCTGGAGGTCTGAGATGTGGTGTCAGCTCGCAGCACGTTGGCAGCTCCACAGGCTCTAATCCTCTTCTGTCTGCACTCCCTGTGTCTGCTTCCAGGCCTCTACTTCAATGTCTTTCTTTGGAAAAAACAAACTCCAGTTTTCCTCAGCTGGGGTATGAGCCATCCTGGGATGTCTCTTTCAAGTCTCTCCACACCTCAGTCCAGATGTTTGCTATCTGAATGTTCTGGTCACCACATACCCATCATAAATACCAATCGGGCTCTACCCGTTTAGTAGGACGCTAAAGTTACCGCAGATGTGCACCTTCTCCATGATTTATAATGATAAGTAAGCCCTGCTGATTTCATTCCACGTTAGAGAAGCAAATACACACTGTCACATTAAAAGGTCCCATGTTTTGCTGAATTCTCTTGGCTGTTGCTTCCTATCAAATGCATATGTCTCCAGCCTGCCAATGGACTCCCTTTAAATAAGAAAAGCCCAGAAAATCTGCCCTTGCTGATGTCACAAAGGGAACTAATGTTCCCTTACTGATCTGAAAATAGGAGCAACGCATTCAACTGAGTGTTTGTGGTGCTTTGCTTCTATCTCCTTCCACAGCATTAGCTTCAGCAGGAAGCTAAAAAAAAAAAACAGCATTTTTGGGACAGGCTCTAAACAGAGGGCTAAATTTGCCATTTCCTGGGGAAAAAAACAATCCAAGGGAGCTTGCATAGTACCAAATAGGCTTTACACGATCACGATTTTTGTGCCGATCACCGGTCACCAATCCAATCACGTGAGGAGCAATATTTAAATTACTTGTTTATGTACTTATATACTTATGTGCTGTTTCCTGGTCAATCTGGCCATGCTCCAATCTGACTGAGATGTTTGCTTTAGCATTCGTTTCGGAGTTTGCTTTTCTTTTCTTTCTCCGCGCTGTGTTTCTTGAACTCGACATGCTCCTCCGTGTGTATCTTTTCCAAGTGCCTGATTAAATTTGTCGTGTTGAAATTTTTTGCCAACGTTCCCCCGCGAGGTTCTGTAGCGTTGCATGTATTGCAGATGGCTTGTGCTATGTCTGTTTCTCTCACTTTGAAAAACTTCCACACCTCCGACATGTTTGTTTGTGTCGCCCGTGAAGATTCAAAGAAACTTTATTGTCCGTCCCATAGCGACAGTACTCAAAACAAAAATGAAGTTTTTTGAATCATGACTCATTAGCTCTCGGATACAAACAAATAAACATGTCGATGCTGTGAAACTACATTGGAGTAAATGAGACGGATGAAAAATGTTTCACCACGACCATGACGTCATTGATCGGATCGGTGATTTATGACATGACTCCCGATCATGAACATTTCAAAAATGCCAAATATCGGCCGATCCGATATAGCCGATATGATCGCTGTAAAGCCTAGTACCAAAGGTGTCTGAAGTCACTGAAGAAAGTTGCGAGAAATAATAGTGACACACTAGTTGGTTATCTTAGTGACATATTCCTTCCCTAAATATCCCAGTTTTAATAGATGGGAGCCAAAAAACGCTCAAAGTGCAGCCGAGTTGTTGCTGCGACACGAAGAAGCAAACCTGTCGATGTTACCCTGCAGGGTGTCCAAGCAGACACAGTCACGTTTGGAGTTCGCGTTCATAAATGATCCAACTAAAAAATCCCACTAATTAAAGCTATACCAAGCTTGGAGCAACACGAGAGTTCGTAGCATGTTCTCACTTCACTTCAATAAGCTAGTTCTCAGATGTGGGCTGCGTCTACTTTTCAAGCTGCTGAAAGGTCAAAGGTGTCACCGCCGACAAGCCTTCAGTTTGAATTTGCACTTCAGGGACGATATTTTCCAACGTTCGATTGCCAAAGACAACGGAAAAAAAACAGAACACATAAAAGACAATCTGATTTAGTGTCACTGTGTAGCTGTAGTTTGAAATGCATTTCTTTCCGCAAATCCTCTTCTCTTAACAGATTAATCTTCTGTTAATTAACAAAAAAAAGTACCAGTTAGTATCAGTGTCAGTATTTATTTATGTTTACTTTGCATTGTCTCGGAATTAAAATCGGCGGCATCAGCAGTCACAATCACATTTACTCAAAGCATCATTTGTTAGCCTGCTTTCCTCTTTTTCCTTTACCCTTCGGGGGCAGCGAGTCTATTCTTAACACTCATGCTGATGCTGATTCTCTGCGTGGTCCCTGTGGCAGGCTGCAGCCGCGAGCTGCGGCCCAGGTAGTGACAACCTACACAGGATGAAGTCAGAGCCAGGCGACTGTCTGCATTAGCGCACACGCGCACGCAGGAACGACATAACATAACGAAGCACCTGGAGTTCCACTTGTGAGAGGAAGGCGCCCGCTGCAGGTGAGTGACAAAATTAATAGGCGCCGCCAACTCCCCGCAGAGCGCGGGGCGCATAATGAGCTGTAAATCTCACCTCACTCACTGAGAGAGGAAGCGAAGGAGTGCAGAAATAAAGGAAACAGACTAGATTCTTTTTACACACACACACAGTCATGGCACTAACAGCAGACACACACATCAACGTAACCGCCGCGGCTTTTGGGCTGTGGGAGTTTGGTTTTTAAACGCTTCCTGGTCACAATAGGCCTTAAAAGCAAAAAAAAAAAAAAAAAAAAAAAAGAGGAGAGAAAAATGCTGAGAAGCACAGTCGGTATGTTTCCTCAATGTCTACAAAGGATGGAAAACAAAATTTCGAAAATAAGCGAAGTCAAATATCCAACGCTCACGGCACACTTACAATGGGTGAAAAGACACGAAAGAAACGATTAAGCAGAAGAAGCAGACGAAAAAAACAACACCAGATGATTGAGAGAGGGTTTCAGTAAATACAAACATCAGTAGCTTCATTTCCATGGCCCCTCGAATTGCGTAAAACCTAAATATCGCAAAAAAGAACTTGTAATGGAAACGCCTAAACTCTGAAAAACCTCTCAAATATGGCTAAAAGGTTTTTACGCTCTCATGAGGTGTTTTTTTTTTAGACAAAATGATATGGAAGTATATCGCAAGTGTCATGGAAACACTTTTTTGGCATTTACACGTCACTGGATATGACGTACGGGGTCACGTGACCACTTCACTTCAAGTGAAAATGGCGCATTAGGAGACTTTTTTTAATAATCAAAAAGAAAAATATATAACAACCAATCTTGATAGTAAACAAACATAAACATCAAAAGCAAACGTAATGGTAAATCTCACCAGACAAGATTTTACGAGAATTAGGTCCCTCGAGAATTCTCGTAATTCTTGCTAGATGAGATTTTAGATTGATTCACACCAATCAATAGAAACACCTGCAAATTGCAATGGCACTTTGTCGAAATTTTAGAAACGTCGCTTTTATTTTGCGAAAAACTGTAATGGAAACGCAGCTGGTGTCCTTATCGTCTTCATGCTAACCATGCTAACCTGGAAACTGGTCACAAGTTACGTGAGCTGAATGTTTGCGATGTCCAGGAAACGTTTTGTCCAAGAGCTGATTTAAAAACGAAAAAGACTAAACCCACGCTAACAACTTTAATGCAAACAACAGGAAATTGTTTCAAATTAGTTCATTTAATTTCCATATAGTATAATTAATATCAGAACCTCAATCTTGGAGACCATCTCCTCACCCAGAAAAATTGGTTAAAAATCAATGAAACAATAAAAACACAAACATGAACGAGCGCGGTGAGTCCAGTAACAGACGCGGCGTGAAACCTTTTAGCCTCTGCAAGCTGTTTTCATGTTCCTCATCCCGCAACGTGCGGCTCAAATTACAGCCAGTTGCGTCAGATAAACAATGAGAGGGCAATCCAGGGATCGTTCGCGAGCGGGGTCATAAACACGGCCTTCCCTTTTTATTCTGAGCGGGAGAAGAAGGAGATAAAAGAGACTGAGAGCAGAGAGCGATAAAGTATTGCACCTCGCCGCGCGCCGCATTGCGAGTCGGATCGAAGACTCAACAGGACACGTGAAGGCAGGACTGGGCTGGAGAGAAAAAATATTGGCAAACGGGAGAGCGCTTGTTTGTGGAGAGGAGGGAGGTCGCGTTAAAGTCAAAAGGGGGAATGTTGGATGTTTAACCTTTAAGATTTAAGCGTCTTCTCATATCGAAATGAAAGTTTAGCTGCGAGCTTCAACTCATTCACCTCTGGCCTTGAAATGTTTGGTCTGATTTGTTTTTTCTCTTGGTTTGAATCTCTTTTTCGAGCGGAACAATAAAACTTTAATTCAGGTCTGTTTAATAGAAGATTAGAGGCAGAGTCGAGGTAACTCACAAGTTCAACTGAACTGATTTGACTTGCGGCTGAGTTCTTTTTTCTTTTTTTCTTTTATTGCGAGCAGCAATGGTTCTTTGGAGAAGCCCTCTGGCGATTTTCATGAGCTTTGGTCAGAGGTAACGAAACACATTCACATTTAATTATCTGGCTGGAGCTCCCTTGTGAGCTCTGAGAGTATTGCACGTAATTCCGAGGATATCTTCCAATTTTAAGTGGACGTAATAAAAAAGAATTAAAGAAACGCTGCCCCCCCCAGGAGGCCCGTGAGCGCATAGGAAGAAGGTTGCACGTTCGACTCCGGGGGACTCCCCGTCCACAGTTTACATCTCTGCTCGCACAGCCCAAAGACATGGACAATGAGCAAACTGCAACATCTACACCCAGCAAAAGATTTGTTGTTGTTCGCACAAGCAGCTCGTCGGCCAATCACGTGGCAGCCGCTTGATGCTTTTAAGGCACGTAGACGTTGTGCAGACGACTCGCTGAAGTTCAAAGCGAGCGTCGGAACTGGGAAGAAAGGGGATTGAAGCGGCTTTGAACGTGAGACGGTTGTTTCACCTCGAGGTAGCCGGGGATAATCTGCAGCGCCCCCTTGAGTGCAGGATAAACGGCGGTGAGGCTGAATGACGAGATTCCTAATTCGAAACGCATCAAGTTAACGTATCCTGCTTGGATTTCCAGAAACGGGGGGTTGGGGGGGGGGTTCTTCCACTTGGGAGGTGGCGATATCCGACGTGTCCCGGGAGCGTTTATTTATATACGTGAAATTTGGAATAACAGTGGTTCCACCGTTGCACACAGTCCGGCATTCAAAATACTTGAGGGGACGTTGCAAAGTTCCCTCTTCGTTCCCTCGTGGCTGAGCCCTTTCATGATCCGTTGGCTTGCAAAGCTCCAAAAACAATATATTAAAACAAAACTTTTTGATCCAGAAGTCAGGAGGGAGTTCCAACGAGGGTCCACGACAGAGCAACTGGACGTCAGTTCCTCAGGGGAGAGCAGAGAGACGTGTCTGTACCGACTGCTTCAGGTTACAGTCGCCTGCATGTGGACACAGCTGTGTGTGCACAGGCGAAAGAGCAGAATATTCCTTTCCATGGGCCGGCATTACCGCTTTTTCAAAATAAGAAACTGGAATATCGGTGTGCTGGTAAAAAATAAATAAATAAATAAAATAAAAAAAAAACCTTCCTTTTTTCTAATTCTCAGTGGAGGCTTTGAAAGCGTTCGATGTAACAGCACCGTCACACATCTCTCCTGCTTTTGTTAAAGTTGCTGCATGAGAAGCTTCACAAGAAAAAGATGAAAAGCCAGACATCCACTCTGTTCTTGGATGTCTGGTAAACTCACTTTATTCAAATCCTTAATACTATATTTTGTAGTTTTCGCTGCACAATGGAACGAGGAACACTTTGCCGAGCTTCCATCCGAGTCCATGGAACAAAAGAAGCACTGAATATACAAAAAAATTTGGTTTAGCAATGAACCCAAAATTTTCCTTGGCCCACATCATAACATTGTATACAATCCTTTCATTCCAGCACAGTCTATCTTTTGTATTTATTTTCTTATTTTGTGGACACATTTGAAAATGTGGTGGTGGTCTCCGTAACATCTGCTCTGCACATTGGAATCTCGCTCTGCACTGTTCATGTGCAGAGCTTGAGAGCCACTAACAGCAGACTCAACACCTCTGACACTTCCTTCTGATGTGTCCTCTTTGTAATGTTCTTTCACCTACGTATGTATGTATGTATGTAGCGTGTTGCTACAAGCTTCTGCATGTGCGCGCATCTGCATGCGTGGCAGAGACACAAAGACACAAAGTGATACGTTCCAACAGTCAAGGGGAGGAATGAGGTGGCAGGAGGCCATTCACCGGATTGATTACTGCGTCGTTAAGTCGGCCAAAGCCCCCGAAGCTAACAGCCCCAACTGCACAAGACAAACACCAGGCTCTAATGAATAGATAATTGAATGCAGAGCCTATTAAAATGAAAGATGAAACAAAGCCGGCGTGAAAACAAAAAGCAAAATTGGCTTTAGGTTGAGCCGAATCGGCTTCATGTATCAATGCGGATGACGACGAGGCGGGCGGGAAAGGCGGGAAAAAGTTAGCGGGGGAAGGACAAAAACAAACTACTGCTTGTCATGGATTTTGCGGCCGCCACCCACAAGTTTAACGATCGCAGTGCTTCCTGCTTTGCGGTGGGGAGCGGGAAGGACTGCGACAAAAAAAGAAGAACAAAGAAAAACGATTTAGAATCTGGTTTTAAATCCCACGGATCAGTGTCTGCTTAGCCAGCGGCTGCTTAGCAGTCAGGGCTAAGAAGTTAACGGATCGCCGGGGTGGATTTCAAAACAGGGAGACGTTAATAAACACAAGCGTCGATGCATTTGCGCAATAAGATCTAGTCCGATGAACTAAAGTGAGCACGTTAAGGGGGAACAAAAACAGATGGCGACTTCTACCTACATCAGCAGCTGCGTGTGAAATTATGCAAGGGCGTAAATTGCCATGCATGTGCAAGTGCACACGGTCTGAGGCTCCGGCTGCATTTGTGTTGAGGTGCGTCTCCATTTAGCTAGTTAAAAACAGCGCACGAGGGCCGGTGCAAACAGAGGCTGCATCGAGCGCTTCAATAATTCATGGCCGCGATTCGGCAGCGGGAACGTTACGGGTGAACCCGGGAAAGCTTCCCCCGCAGTTACTGCTCGTCTCGGTGACTGACAGGCACGCGGCCAGCCGGACGCCCTGCCTCTGCGTTTTCATTTCAAGATCAAAAAAAAGAAAAGAAAAGAAAATCTATAAAAAAGAAAATCTGGCTTAAACATTCTTCTGATGTTGCAGCAGATTCAATGGATGAGCGCAGTGCAAACAAACGGCAGCGTTACGGCCAGGAACGCCGACCCGAGCGGCACCGGTTTCCTTTTCGCGTTGCAAAAGTGAAAGTGACAACCGCCGCTGGTCTGCGAGAACCCCCCCCCCCGGGCTGCAGCCATGCAACATGGACTATAAACACGTGGCGTCTTGTGCGTGCTCCTCGGCTCGCTGTTGGGACGCACGTAGCCTCCAGACTGAGGGGGAAATAGGTCAGTTTTAGGACCACCACTGCCGCCATCATCACCACGGAGCTATCTGAGAACTCTGCATGCATCTGTCGCTCCATCACTGACTTCTGAATCTTTGCTTTGATGCAACAGGCTTTGATTTACCTGGTTAAAGGTGTTTTCCAACAGGTCGTTTTCGGCGGCACGGCGGCTCTTGGAGGCGTCCGGCGGGCACTGGGAACATATGGCAGAGGGGGAGAAAGAACACGTGAGGGTGTAGGAGAGGTTGTTGAAATATCTTTCTTTAAAAAACAAAAAAAAGGAAAGAAAGAAAGAAAAGAATTTTTTATTTTTATTTTTATCCAATCTTCTTGTCCTGTCTTGTGTTCTAAAACAGGGTATGCAAATCCATCCACCCGTGATAACACTTTGCTGCACAAATAAGTCGGTGCAAGTAAAGTGTTCCTGACCGCAAAAGTAAATTCAGTTGTTGTTATTTTAATGTATTTACAATAAAAGAGTTTTTTTCGCAACAGGAAAGAGCAGAACGTGGCCTGAGATCTTTACTCCCCGAGCCATGACACTGCTATCACGCACGTTTAGCTAAAGTGCACAGCTGTAGTTTACTATGTAACCACATGCAATTCTCATTGAAATGGTAATCATCATTGCACTCCAAAGCCGAGCACCTCATCTTTAAAGATGAGGCGCAAAGTGTTGAGCAATGATGGTAAAATGGGGTGTATATACATGGTATTGAGGGTCTTTATTTATCCCTAAACTGTAAACTAGGAGTAGATTTTTTTTTTGTATTTCATTTACATTAAAATATATATCAGCACCATGCAAAACATACATACATACATACATGTTGCAGCCTAACTTAAAATTCAGGTCGGGATGTGCAGTATTTATGTGCATTTTAATAACGTGGCTCTTTCGTAGGTGTGCGTGGCAAGTGGCAGAGTGCAGGCGAGCGCATACAGCTTTGAAGAATCATCCGCTCAAAGAGCCCGAAGCAAAAAAAAAAAAAAAGGAAAAAATGGTTATCTTTGGAAACATGTCTGGAATTCTGACCGTTCACTCCTTGTCTGAGGAAACATCAACCTCCATAAATATCCTGCTCAAAAACGAACACGTACACAGAAAGCTGTTGTGAGATCAAGGTGGGTTCTGACGAGACCTGGCAGAGGAGAAACACCTTTGGCTTAAAGATAATCCCGTTCTGCCCCACAATCAAAAAATAAAAAATAAAATAAATAAAATAAAATAAAAATATATCGCTATTTACAGCTCTTCCTAGAACCGCTACAATCACTTGATCTCTTTCTACCTCACAGCAACACACTTTACGGCTGTGTTTAGCTGGGTTGTGACAGGGCTTTTATCTATAGCCTTCACACAAGTCGATAAGAAAAACATACATAAAAAAAAGTTATTTCTAAAGGTGCATTTCAGAGACGACCTACTGCCGCTGGTAAGACGAGATTTTGTTAATAATTGAGGAAAAATCTTAAACAAATCAGCGCAGATGCCACGAGGAAGAATGTCTTCCTGTATACAGCTGTTGTTAAATACACACTGGTGAAAATACAACAGGCTGTTTGATTGACTAGACCTAGGACGCATTTCAAAGCTATATTAAAAAAAGAAATACTTTTTATGTCTTGACAAGCCCGCACATCATAAATTACCTTCTGAAAGCAGGAAAACAACAAAGAATACAATCATTTTACTATAGCAAACGCTGCTGAAACATTATACGACTGGTTTTACTGACAAAAGAATACCAGTACACATCTTTCTCCAAAGCTGCTCAATTAAAAGGTGATGTCTAATTTGCTTGATCCAGGGGTAATTAGAATAAAACTCAGCGAGGAATCATTAAAGAAAATGAGATTTGAGCACGTGATGGACGAGCTGTCGAGCAACGGGACTGGAGTTATTGCTTTCTGCAATCAAATAACCAAATGCAGTTTGGATGTAAATCTCACTAACTTCCTTCACTTTGCAGCCGCGACAGAGGTGCGTCATGACAAAAGCGGATCCCGTTTCTCCAACACGTCAGCTCTGACTTCCGTGATTCATTGGCCGCAGTTCATCATCATTACTGCAGAGGTGTGTGGCCTTTCTCACCCGAGCCCCAGGAATGTCGCAGCAGGCCTCCTGGGCGGCGAGGGCGGGGTCGCAGTACAGCATCACCTGCTGGATGTCCATCTGTGACACACAACAGGGCGGAAGGATTTATTTAATACGGTGCACTTTGCTCGGCTCCCTCTCCAGAACCGGGCAGTAAACAAGGTGAAGAGCCAATTAGTTCACCATTCATACAGAAATATTTGGAAAGCAGCTGGAGGGTGCGGGGGTTCAGCTGTTTGTGTAAGCGCTCCCTCTGTGTCTTTGTCTGAAACCCTGGAGCTGCTTTCCTGAGTCGGCCGTTTTAATTGATCATCAAACTAAGTGAGCGGATTACTGGATCCGTTCAGCGCTAATAGCCTCGGCTCACTGCGCGCCCGGTCATCCAAAGTGGACCGCTTGAATTATTTATTTCTTGATTTAATAAATCAATTGATTGATTTCTTTATTATTATTTTTTTAACTCAGGCCTGAATGAGGAGCTTAAAAATAACCTTTCATGGGATAAAGTCTTTGGTTGGAAATCGTGAAAATAGACATTTTTCCTGAGTATTTTCTTTTCAACAACAAAGAGGTCTGGTGACCACATGGACAAGGGGTGGGATTAAATAAGCAAATGCTTCTTTCTACCTCTATTCAAAAATGTTATGGTCATTTTTAATAATTCTTTATATTTGTTCTTGACTGATTTAAGTGTTTTCATCTGTTCTTTTATTTTTGTTACTGACTACTATTTTTTTTCACACACATACAAAAGATGCTCCGAGGAGTTATTTTTTTTTTCCAGAGTTGAGTTGTTGGCTCCAGGGAGTTCAAGATATTTAAAATTAACAGGGATGTAGTGTGAATCAGGTTCAAACCAGGGTACCGACGGTAAAAGTTACACTGCAATTGTTTCAGTGCAAACAAAACTCCCACAGCCTCACGGGGGTCAGGTGGTCCTTACCTGGACGGGCCCGGCGTCCGAGGCCCGCACGGCTAGCAGGGTGTGTCCGTCGGCGGTGACGGCTGCCCGCGGCTCCAGCGGTCTGGTCTCCACCGGGCTGCAGTCCACGTGGAGGGAGGCGGTCTCGGCCCGCACGCTGAGCGCCACCTTGTGCCAGCGCAGGTCCAGCAGCGCCTCCACCGCCTCGCCGCCAAATACGCAGCTCACCTCCTCGGCGGCAGCCGCCGCCCTGGCGCGGAGTGACAGGGTTCCCTCGGCCCCGCTGAAGTCCACAGACAGCTGTTGTTTTTTGGGTTTGTTTGTTTTGTTTTTTTGGAGAAACAAAGACGAGAGGGTTATAAGGCAGCTTTTTGAATTTCTTTTTATTGAACAATTTCATAAACATTGGGATACAATCACAATGTTTTATCACCATATTCTTTCTCTCTGTCCTCTTCCCCAATACGGCGTCTTTAAAACTGAGGTGACACTCTTTTCTTTCGATGAGCCAGAGAACAAAATAACCGCACCTTTTTGTTAACACTCGCGCGCTTAATTAAAACACACCGGGCAACGAGTGAGAGAGAAATGAAGCCGTCCGCGTCGAGGCAGAAGCGCGACGTGCAACGCTAACAAGGCTGTAGAACACATGAAGCGCAGGCGGAGGAAAGAGGGAGACGTATTAATTAAGCTGCGGCCGATCAATCAGCCCTAACGAGGAGACCTGGGCTCCATCCATCATACAAGCCGAGCATTTAAACCTAAAGCCTGCGTGCGCACACAGACGGTACACAATTCTTCATTTAGTTATTTTTGGTTATCTTTTATTTATTTATGTATTTATCTATTTTCTCTCTTTTTCTTAATTATTACTTTTCTTACTCACGTGATGCTGTTTAAATCTATATTTTGGTTTATGCCACAGTCTTGTATCTTGTTGCCAGTTGCTCTCTGTCCCTCTCTCCTCACTTAGGTTCCCCTTCCAACTTCCCTTTCACTCCCTGTCCCTGCCCCAGTCCGCTCTTGGCCAGGATAACATTTATATAATGAAGAACGCTCAACAGGTGGTTCCTGAACCGACCTGTGTGATTCACACTCTCAGGGCCCGAGCTCTACCGCTGAGAATAAATCTGTCCGTCATCATAAAGACACCAGAGCCATTTCTGCTTGTCATTATAGCAATAACGATAATAACAATAACAATAATAATAATAACAATAATAATAATAATAATAATAATGATAAATAACCTGGCTGGCGGAAGGAGCGCAAATAGCAAGGAATAGCGTCTAGAAAGAAGGGCAACAGAGAGACAGGAAGACAAAGAAGAGAAGAAAAAAGAAAGTGAAAAAAAGCGCAAAGAAGGTATGGTCAGGAGAGTGGAATGCGATGCACCTGTGGGTATCCGTGGCGGTCGGATATCTGCAGCAGGTAGAAGGCGTCCCTCAGGGCGGCCTTCTTCAGCGCCAGCGTGAAGGTCAGGGTGAACTCTGCCGGCAGGCCGTGAGGAAACACCTCGCTGGAGGAGGGCGGGAGACAGAGAATCACAGCGGTGAGGTTTCACGTCGCTCCCCTGAGCAAGATGTACAACTTTTGGAAGAACCGGGAGAGTTTTCCCACTCGGAGCCGCGGTGCTCACGCATGCAGGGACGCAACGCGAAGATGAACGAGCTCGAGCTGCTGCCTGCCGCGCTACAGGGAGTCAGCAGCGGAGGGAGACGGGGCAAAGCTCTGGTGGGAGTTACTGAACTGCGCTGAATTATTCAGATTTGATGATTAAAATGCAATTTCAAACATTGCACCTAATTGACCTTCGCTGGAGCAACACACCCAACGTCGTGTCTTGCTGAAATCATCACTTGGGACATGAGAGTGAATAACTTTTAGTAGGTTTGGGATGAAATGCATCTCGTCACCCTTTTCAACACTTTGATTTGAGAATGGACACGTGTGCAGCCAAGCCTGCTGTTGAGTGTCTAAGCAAACACACACACACACACACACACACACACACACACGCACGGACAGAGAGTGTATGGATGCACTGAGAGGTGAAGGGATTCACAAAGAAGCACGGTGAAATGCAGGCTCACCGAGATGGGGAGCACTCTTAAATATTCTCTGTTGCTCTTTTTCTTCCTTGGTGTTTTTCTCACACACACACACACACACACACACACACACACACACACACACACACACACACACACACACACACACACACACACACACACACACACACACACACACACACACACACAAAAGTGCGGACGCTAGCAACTAGTTTGCCGCTCCTAGAAGTTGGGGGACAGTGATTTATGACTGAGGGAAGATCCAGGGGAAAACAGCCGAGCGCAGGACGTCAAAACAAAGAGAATTGGGGGGAAGAAAAGCTGAGGGAGAAAAGAAATAAGGCAGGCAGGGTCAGAAAGCAGGTGCCTAAGAGTGTCCATATGACATCAAATGTTGGCAACAACTTGCACAATGCAAAAAAAAAAAAAAAAAAAAGATGAAAAGAGTGTACGGGATGAGGGAGGAGACGAGATGAAAAAGGGACAGACGGCAGTCTGATGGACGGAGCTCTTTTACAGTTTTAAATAAGTGATGTGGTGCACAAACATAAAACCGAGAGATACGAACACCAACAACATGTTGACTTTTTACACGATCCTCACCTTGACCTATTAGTCGCAGAGCCTCAGGAAAAGGAGCCGCATAAGTTCATGCAGCCACACGCCTCCGTTCATGCAAACATAAATCAACAGGGCCAGACAGATCCAGATCTAGCTTTCCCCAACTCAGGCGAAGTATCTTACTGGTGTTTTCCCCCCTTAAACTCCATTGGTAAAGCAAACTATAAACTCTACATAAAAAAAAAAGTAAAAAAAAAACAAAGTTCCAGGAGAAGAGGAAAACTAACTGTGGAAAAAGCGAGACTTCGTCTTCAGAGCAGTATTTATACCTGGAGGGCTGCCTTACATCCACTGGCAACTTTTCTGGAATCAATTGCTTTCAGTGGAAGGAAGGGTTACGACCCCGGAATGCCAGATCCGCGCGTGAATTATTGAAATTCTGAACAGCTGAAAAAGTTGGTGCAAGTTGGGTTGTTTTTTTTGGGATGGTGTCGGGGGTTTGGTTTTGCACAAAAGTCTGGGAAATACACATGAATATTGTGCAATACAGATGTCCGTTCTTCCTCGGCTCTTCAGGAAGGATTTGTTAACCCGTAGTACTTAGACGTAAAGTAAAAAAACAACTGGTCTACATCTGTTTAAAGACATGGAAGCTAACTGCTAATTTCTGAACAATCACTGAGCAGGTATAAAATGAAACAATGCTAACCAGGTTACAAGGTTACGTTAGCCTATAAGGTGCGTTTCTGCACTAAAAACATTTCCCATTTAACTTCAATGAGCAACTACGATGCTTAACAGCAAATCCAGCTACAGATAGATGATTAAAATAATAGTTAAAATAGTTATAATTATAATTTTTTTTTTCTTGTTCACTAACATTGTCACAGCAAATGTAGACTTAGCTAACAGTTACCTAATCTTGGACAATTGAAGTGCCTTTTAAATAACCTTATTTACTCCTCAGTAAATCAAGGCCAGGGGCGAGAAGACAGACCCATGCTTAAAGCTAACTGCTAGATTCATTAAAAATGATTCGCGTTAACAAATGAGGTACTATTTTGCAGGCATGGCGTAAAAAAAACACTGTAAACAACTAGCTAAGCTAACTAACTTAGTTTTGCCGGTTAGCCATCCAGAGCGCACCCATTACCTTCATAATTTTCAATGAAATCTACTGTTGCACAGCAGCGGCGCTAACAAGGACCTACACTTGATCCCTTTGGTGTAAATGCAGCCTTACAATGAACATGTGTTGATTAGCAACAGTTTAGGCTCATGGAAAATAGCTCCAGTTTTTACATAAGCAGCCACAAATCAAGGCTATAGTCTGACTCACCCTGGAGGGAGAGCAAATGTGTGTCAGCTTTCATGGACAAGCCGCGGCGAGCAGCGGAACAACCTCTTCACAGAGCGAACGACAGGCGAGCAGCATGAAAATATGTCAGCATTAGTCAGACCAGAAGCTTCTCCCCCACCCCCCCGTCTCCTTTCCACAACCCGCTCCTCTTTTTTTTTGACTGCTATCTTTCATCTGTCTTCTGGTTTTGATCTCTAAAAATAAAACCCCCACTACTCTTTTCCCACCTCTGACATATCTGCGGCAAAGCCCTCATTAACCCCCCCCCACATCTTTGGAAATGAACCCTGCAGTCGTGCGCCTCTGAAGACGAGAAACAAAATCCCTAATTAGCGAACAAAGTGTAAATCATTGAAGTGTAAAATTCAATAACTTAGTCTCATTTCCGCCTTGTGTACATATATATATTTATGCGTGTGAGCGTGAGCTGGTACTGGTGCTATACTATCACAGCGCTCTGAACAAACGCTAGCCGGAACAGGAATAAAGTGGTGCTTATTTCACTATCGGCTAAACGAGTGAGGAAGGCGCTAGGACGGCGGCTTCATCCGGCTGTCACTCAGTGGCGCGCGGCCCGGATTAGCGGGATGGATTAGTGTCTGATACAAAGCAAAAACAGCCACTTTCCAATTACCGCGCGCCCGTCTCGCACTTCAGTCAGCCTCGCTGGCGCAAAGAGTTCGACAAAAAAAAGAAAAAAAGACAAACATCTTGATTGACAGCCAGCCTCGTGCTGGACCGGTGCCATTTTTTCTTTTTTTTTTTATGCCAATTTAGAAGCTGCACTTTGCTGCCCTGTAACCGGGAGACCCGCGCACCGCAAACACGTACTGCAAACAGTCACAGAGTGCACGTTTAAACGCCGAGCGCGCAATCACGCACACGGCGCCGTTTGCCGGAGCGAGAGGAAGCCTGAGGGTTTGTTCTGATGCATTCGCTTATTGCCTGGATTTAAACCTTTAACCCTGTAGTTTCTTCCCGCTACATCCCATAATCGTCAACGTGTTGTTGTTTTTTTCCAGCCTCCACTCTCGCGAGGAAATAAACAGCAAATTCTCAACCGCGTAAGGCAAAAAGGCTCCAAATAAAAAGAGATGGTGCTTTATGTCCAAATGACGCAGACTTAGCTTCTGCTTTTTCTTGTTGAGCGGGAGCACGAAAAAATCTAAGGGGGGATGAATCGTGACAAAAGTGTCCCCTCCGGTTGCGTTTGTTCATTGCGCAGGGGCCGCGTGTGAGCGACAACGAGCTGCGACACACGGAGAGCGAGCTAAATGAAAGTCAGCCGACGGGCAAAGCCGACGCACAAACATTGATTTATTCAGCGTTGGAGTTAAAAAAGAAGTCGCCCAGGTAGCATTCTCCCAGCTGACGGGGGGGGGGGAAGCGACAGCCGAGCGCTCGGCGCCATTGAAAAATTCAAATGAAAAAAATTCCCAAACCGGCGGCGGCGACAACAGACAGACTGTTGTGTGTTTCCCCATCCACTCTCGGTTTGGTTGGAGGCCAAAACAAAAGCTACTTAGATTCTTGTTTTTTTTTTTCTTCTTCTTCTTCTTCTTTATTTCCAAAGATGCCAATTTCAATGACAGGTTGTTTCAGATTTGCTCAGAGTTCCTCTCAACCCCGTTGCTCTCCATGCTGTGGCAAAGAGTGCGCGGCACACTTTTACAACAAAATGTCAACAAAAAAAATAAATAAATAAATAAAAAAAAATGGGCCGTTTGCCAGACAGATTTATCGGCCCTTCAGGAGAGTTGAGCTCAAGCTGCTGGACAAAAGTGATGAAAAACACTCCAGTCTGACCCAGTTGCCGAGTTCCAAAATAGTGCTTGAACGTCTGAAGAAAACAGAGCGGGTTGGAGAGAGGGTGTAGGTGGGACTGGAAAGGTGTGGAAGCATAGTAAGCACAGGCCATGCAAGTCCAGACACAATCCACACCGCACCACCGTGTAATGGCAACAGTGAAAAAGGAAACAGAGAATAATGAAACGCATAAAGCTGCAATATGAATGTGCGAAAGAAGCAAATGTATTTCAAGACTTCAAGTGTCTTTTTTTTTTTTTGCCCGGCAACAGGACAGAGCAGTGTGGATGCGCGGCTTACTGTTCACACGAGGTCAAATTAAAAGAAATAGCGCAAGGATCCTGTCGAGATGGGTTTCCTGCCAAATCCTGCAGGTTAGACAGCGTCCTGGATGCTGCTGCTTACTTACTGAGCAGCGCTGCAACCTGTACTCACTCGCTGGGGCGTAGGAGGGCCGTCTTGCCCAGGCGGAGGATGGAAGGTCCCCGCGGGGTGCGGATCCTTTTGACATCGGCGCTCTTGAGCAGGGAGAAACGGCTCACCAGATTGAAACCTGTCAGCGGGCAGCACAACGTCGGCGCGTGAATAAACAGAACTCGCGGGGTTGTTGTTTTATTAATGTGTCCAACTTAATGGGTTTTGTGTGTTTGGTCGCTCTTTTTTTTACCTGTGATGTTGTGTTTGGCCACTTGAGGAAACCTCCACTCGTCCACTTGTAAAGACGGGCACTGTTCATCTGAAGAGATACAGAGAATAAATAGAGGAAGTCAATGGGGGGGGGTGAAGGTCAAGTGAAATGAAAACCCTCAACTGTGAACACACCGGAGTCTCGAGGGGGCGGAAAGATTACACGCACACTCTCCACCTCAGAATTACACTTTCAGAATCATTTTTAAGCATTCATGGACTGGCAGCGAGCTGAATGGAGGACCTGCGATTGACACAGCGCCCCCAACTGGCCTGAGGATAACATTATACCATGTTAGCTTTACACCTCACACCAAAACAATGGCCTCCTGCCCAGCTGCAGCTAATTAGCTAGCTCAGTAGTGTTTGTGGCATTTTAGTGGAGCCAAAGAGATCAGAATTAGCTGCAGTGCCAGGCCAGCCAGGGGGCGCTGTGTCAACAACATAGGTGCTTTCCTCTCCATCATTGACTTCATAAAATTGCTTCAGCTACTATTTTAGGGATATAAAAACTAGTGTGACCTCAGGTTGCAGATTATCACTCAACGAGGTCATTCAGTTAAACTTTCTTCAGGGAACGGAAAACCATTACTGACTGAATGATGTCCATCTTGGCTATGATAGGAGGCACTGTGCCTCCTTTCAGGTGGTGAGTGGTGGACCATCTTCATCTTCTCGACCTTTTACCATGCGACAGAGCTTTCAGCCACCGGCAAAATGGTAGCACTGTCCTTTTTCTATCCAAGCATGCATTAGTGCCTCCGTCCCTTTTCTTAACCTGCTGCTGCTTTTTATTTCTGTCCCCCTCTTTGGTCAACGGTGATGAACCGTTGAACATGGCCAACCCAGTCTCAGAGCGCGACCAGGGTGTGAATTGAAGAAGCAATCCCACTCTTAAACAAAGATAGTCTGGATGATGCTACTTAGAGAAACTCAACTAAAGTTAAATTAAGTTTAAAAAAAAATAATAAAAAAAATCAGTTTCTTGTAATGCGTTTAAGTACACAGGTCAAGTGAAACCATGTCCATGTACCCTCGCAGCGCTGCAGGGCAAAGCAGAGACAGAGGATTGCTCAAGGGAGAACATACAACCTCGGACTGGCAGGGTTTTTGAGAGCGGAGCCGCAACGATCGATAAGGAAGGATTCGGGGAGGGGTGTGGGTGCAGGTGGGGGAGGAGGGGGAGGAGGGCGGCCGAGGTGAAAGAAAGTCAGAAAAAAAGGATGAACAGCGCGGAAAATGGAATGAAATGAGGACAAGCTGAGCAGAGGGGGGCACGGCCCAGTCTGACAGCTCGTCTAGCGGCCGGCCTGTCTGTCACGGTAGCCTCCGTTTGATGGATACGTTCTCGCCCTGTCAAGGGAGGTTACAGAGAAAAGTGTTGCCTGTCGGTACAGTGGGGAGATGTGAGACGTGCGGACGGGGTGTGGGGGTAGACGGAATAGACTGGCACAGGTAGAGACGAGGGCCAGGCGAATCACTATGATCCACAGTTAATTGATCTCTTTGGGGCCGGGGACGGCAGCCCTGAGGCGGATGTTCTACAAGGAACAGTTCTTCTTTTTTTTTTTGTGTGTGAAAAGTCCAATGTTGTTGTTGTTGCTTGAAACTTTGGCTCAAGACAAAGCAGAATCCAGGGCAAGCTAATAAACACTTTATCTGTGTCGCTGTTATCAAGAACCTCTTGAGAGTAATTGCTAGTTTCTGGACGTCAATATTATAGTCAAATACAGAATTCTTTTGGAACAGCAGGTAAAATCTGTCTCTTACTTCACAAAATCTGAATGGTTCAGTGTTGAGAGCACAGATAGGATTTTTAATAATACGTAAGACTGTACATGTACACTAGAAAATGCATGGACTATATTTTTTACTGAAAGCTGGTTGAGTCTGATATCATTGATGATGTCAATACAAATACATTTCAACACTCATCATTCACTATCCATATAAATATATGGATCATCAATATCTGTCACTCAATTAACCAATGACAGTGGATGCAAGTTCCAAAAATGCCACTAATCTCGATAATCGGGTCTTAACAGATCCTTGCACTGCGACAATGTTTTATTTTCATTACAGCTCTAAAAGCAGCGTGAACAGGTTAATTTAGTCTTTCAATAGATAATTAATTTACTATTTCTTTTTGAAACGCTACATAAATGAAAATTAGCCTGTGAAAAAGAAATAGTAAATTAGCTCTAAAAGCATTTAGCATCATCTAATGAACCTAAGGTCGAGTGGATTTTATCTACTGGACGCTCGCAAGAGTCATTCAGAAATTCTGCAGCAAAATATATACAACGGATGTCTCGAAAAACGTTGCATTTCTATGCAGTATAAATAATTCCTCCCCTTCCCCATTGCACGTTAACCAAAATGCATATTTTTTTCTTCTTTTTTTTTAAACTCTGCAACAATTCATTGAGATAAAGGCCGAGGACGTCTCCACGATGAAATAGTGAGCGCAACTGCAGGGGCGGCCGACTCGTGCATCGCCCCAAGCTGGAAGTGACATCAAACGAGGGGAAAGAACCTTCAATAATCACTCAAACAGTAATATCCAACCGTTTTCTCACTCAAAAGTTGGGAATTTAATTTCACGGCAGTCGGCTCGCGAAAGAATTAAATTCCATTTAGCGCTTCATCGGCCATTATCAGATCCATCATCGACACCCCGCAGGTCAGGCTGAGGCGCCAAGACTGCTTTGAAAATTAGAAGAAGAAGAAGAAGAAGAAGAAGAAGAAAAACACGGTAATTTTAGACCGCTGCGCCGCCCCGCAGTGTTTACTTGTTATTGCTGTCTTGCGAGTACAAATCAAGGTATCAAGCTGCCTCGGAAAGAGATGTCAAGCAGCAGTTTGCGAGTAGTCGAGAAACTTCAAGCGAACGTGACTCCTGAGAAAGAAAGTGATGAAGGGTAAAGAAGATATCGCAAAACAAGCTCACGGCCCGCAAAATGTTACAGCTTCACTGATCCTTCCTTATCAGCCTCCTCGGCACAAAGCGTATCTGCAGCCTCGCCAAAAGTCCGCTGCCTTTGCAGGTCGACGTACGTATTCACACGCACACAAACACACTGTGGCCTTATCTTCCCCATTTTCAGTCATTTTCAATTTTTTTGAAATCAAGATGCGGTGCGATCCATCTTCTCACCGTTTATATATATTTTTTAGCTTGACAACAGTTTTTTTTTTGTTTTCCCTTAGGCCAGTGAGCGGGGAGGAGGGATAAAGAAAAGTGCAACAAACAGAGGACAGAGGACGAGGCGGAAGAACAGAGCCAGGTGATTGCAGAGAGAAGGGAAGAGTGGGAGGGAGGAGCACCAAGTGAAATAAAGTGCAGAGTGTCGTTGGATGAAGAGCAACTTAACGCTCCATCTCTCGAGGCAACAATTTCTCTCTGTTCTGACCTCTGCATTAAGATCAGCTCAATCTGGGATTTCTAACCTGAGATGAAGCTGAACGACCAAGTTAAAGTGGGAAAAAAGCAATATTCTGGCTTTTGTGCAGCCAAATTGAAGGCGGTTTTATATTGTCTCGCATCTTTGGCAATTACAGGAAGTATCAGGCTTGGCGTGGCAAAGACTCCAGTTTGCACGAAATGACTTTTAACTTCCATCGATTTCGCTGATTTTTGGCAGCGGGAGGCAAAACGGATTTTTGGGTGGAAGGAAGCGAGGCGGCGGTGTGAGGATCTGCAACGACTATCCGACTGTGTAATCGACACAGGTGGTCCAGTCAACACGGGCAGACGCATTTGCCAGATTGAATCTATAATTATACGGACAGAGCGAGAGAGAGACTCAATCACTGGTTGCTCAGGAAAAGCACAGGGAGTTAATAGACCAGGAACAACACACTCAAAAAAAGAATCATTCAGCTCCAATGAACAGTTCATAGAATGAAGGAAGCATGACTAGTTCCCAAAAGAACCTTGCAGCAGGAGCTCCGGACATTTTTACAGCTCTGTTAAGGTACCACTTTTATTTATTTGACTAAAAAAAGCCTACCTTGGTTTATTGGCAGAAAGTTTAAAAAGAAAAACAACAACAAAAGGTGGACATAGAGGGAAATCCTACGTTTTAACAAAGATTAAGCCACTTGTTCAGCTCTTGCTCGGGTTAAACATGTTATTTTGATTCGACTCATGTCCGTCCCCACAAAGCTGCCACTACACAGCCAAAAATGGGCACCATGCTTTCGAGGGAGGGGCGCAATTTTGCAAGAGGGCATGTGGCAGAACTTGAACCCCACTTACTTTCATGCTGCGATTAAAAGGGAAGCTTTTGCTTGCTGACAAGCCAATTAGCGCATGGCGCTAGTGCCACTCTAGCAGGACCCCCTGCTAGCGGCGCCGTGTAGCCTTTAAGAGATTGGACGGTCTTGGCTGAGTTCACCTTCCCTTTGATGGGTTATGTTTGTGTCTTGCCAAAGCAGGTAATGATGCTGCTCTGCCTCCCCGCTGATGTGCACCTTGCCAAAAAAGAAACATTACGCCAATTTCAGGCCTTTAGAGAAGCGAGACTGAGCATGATCCGGGGCGAGACGCTCACCGCCACAATCTCGGTGAAGGTGAATTAGGAATTTACAAACTGGAATTGGCAAATAGACCTTTGTTTTTACCTATCTAAAAACCCCTCAGTAAACCGAGCGCCTGCCCCTGCAGCGCCAAGCAAAGAAACTTCAGCGGGGAGAAGAGGTCGGCTGTGCGTGCATGCTATCGGAGTATGTGGTGTAAGCACGCAGGCTAATTACTGGATGTGCATTACCAAGATAATGAGAATCATGATGAGTAGAAAGTTAGACTCAGGGGGTGAGGGGTCTTACACCCTTTAAAAACCATGACTCACAAACGGGAAAGGTAAGAGACACACTTCTTACACTTTCATGGAAATAAATGTAAGTGAATAGCAAATAGGTCCCCCAGAGCCCAACGAGATGCCTATTAACATTTCACTGTTTCAACTTTCACTCATGTTTTTCAGCATTGACCGCACATCCCTGCTACTGCGGAGGCAGCAGATACAAATCGTACAGTACAAATAGTGCAAACTCCCTACCAATGATTTGCATCATACGTTTTTTAAATTGCCTATTCTATAAACATGACGTAAGGTCAGTTAATAGTTGTGCTATATGCTACAGACACATACAGGAATTCTACATAAGAGTGATTTCCCACTAGATGTCGCATTGCATGAGCACCTCCACAGACCTGCATGTCCTCATTGTGCACACTATGTTGGGCACAAGATGGCGCTGTAGTTTGAAAAGCAAAACGGAAGAGGCAATTCACATACCAGGGAAGTAAAGACAAGACAACGTGAGGCTGGAAAACACCATGCACGCACACACATACACACACAGGGGGCGCTAGAAAGAAAATAAACCCACACATTACTGGTTGCCCTCCATGGATAAAACTACAGATCGACCTCAGACAGCTAAGCTCGTTCATTTACCCCTGCAGGCCCTCGGCACACGTTCAACGCACAGGCTAACACACTGGCTAACACACCGGCAGGGCGAGAGGTGTTGAACACATTAATAGTTTTCTCACAGGAACGTTCCATTCCTGGGACGTGCAAGCATTAGCAGTTTTCAGCACACAACTGTTCCGATTATATGCGCACACTCTCCTCTCGCATGAGACCAGACAATTATGACTAGAAACCAAGGCGGTCATGTCCACACACGACTTGGTCTGCGCCACCTTTGCTGTTTTACACCCTCTTACAGTTATATGACATTTCTGCTATTATCTGTCTCCTGATTGGCTGGTGTGTCGGCGCTTTGGGCAAAGCATCTTGCTCAAGGAGCGGTAGCCACGCACAAGGAGCCAATGGCATGGAATAGAGAACAAGGATCTATATTTATTACAGCCAATAAGTTAAGATGGACGAGAATTTCAACTTTTCAACTGTGGTTGACTGTTAGCATTCCCAAATGTGTAGCTTAGCAGTTCTTCCTCTGGGTGCTTCCTCCGTATGAACTGTACAGGTCACATTGGTCCAGTTCCTCCTTCCCGTCTCTAAAGTCTCAGAGTTGAATTCACCAAGCTCACGTCTTTATGAGGTGACTTGGCCTCACCCACTTTTCATTAGCTCAACTTGTTACCACACACCGACCACGTCTGTAACGAGGATCATTTCCACAATCACAGAGCCATGGACGGAACTGCAGAGTTGGCTGATAAAAACACATTCTAATAACTTTTTTTTGGCTGAAATTCAGTTTTCCTGCACAAAGAGGAATGTTTATCTCGGCAGAACATTCCCACAAGGTCTTTTTCATGATGCGCGGGACAACCTGTGGGCCACTCCAGTCCCAAACAACCTGGGCGTTGTTGATGCCAACAAGTGAGGAGCCAGCAAAAAATCTGGCAAAGAAACTGTGAAAAAAGATTACTCACCTGAGGTTACAGAGCCGAGCCGGCTTCCGAACAATTTCTGTCCGGTAACACACGGGCGTCAGAGAAAGATTCGTGGATGCGTGCAAAGACCACGAGCAAAAGACAGACGCCGCGAAGCCGCACACACTCACCCGCTGGTAAAATTGGTGCGAAAAATAAATGGAAATTCCAGGGGACGCAAATAAAACAGGTTTCAGCGGGCTCGCTAAGACGCTCCCCTTCATGGTCCAAATCTAGGTGCTGGAAAAGACAAGCGAGCGGCTCTTAAGGTAACTCAGCCACTCCTCTGGCCAGCTCTCCCTCTTCTGATCTTCTCCAAATCTTCTCAGGGCCGCTTGCTTGGTTAAGCAGCAGCTTCACTCTTCTGCTTCCTTTCAGGCATTTACAGCCAAAATAAGCATCTTATTCTATTTAATTCCCAAACCTGATGCCGCTGTGTTGCACTCGCCCCCGGCATTGAGACGTGCTCCTGTTTACTTGCTGCCGCCCTGCAAGTCTCATCTCTCGTCTTGCTTCCCCAACAGATTTGCCTTATTACTTGCCACAATTGACTGGCGTGAATACACACACACACACACACACACACACACGCGACTGGCAGATGCAAACTGAGTCAAAACAAATCAATGAGATCAAAAAATAAATAAAAAAATCTAAATCACTGGACAGGCATTAAGGGTCCCACAGCGCCCGCGAGAAGATATGAGCATCACTTTTCCCGAAGGAAAGAATTTCAACAATATAATTCAGGCGCGGAGACGAGTCGCGGTGCAAATCATCCAGTCTGACTCCGAGACGCCACGTTTCACCTGCGTTCCAGCCGGAATGTCGGAAAATTGCCAATAAGCGCGGGAGGTGGTGGATTTGGATGAGTCAGAGGAGCAGTGATAGTGTGCGAGTCGCTGAGAAAAAAGGAAAAAAATGTTAGAGCTGCACTAGAAGAAGCTCTTTCCTGCAGCCGAGGGAGGACTCGGGACTCGGGGGAGCAGCGAGCTGACTCAGTCTCATCTGGAAGGCGCTATCCCGGGGGTCCCTCGGGGAACCCGCCACCACCACCTCCCCAACTGGCCTTCAAAGCTTCCTCCAGAGATTGTCGCCAGAGATTGTTTCGGCCCCCCGGAGTCGGACCACGCGGCCGCCACTCCCTTGGGACGGTGCCGACAGCGCCATCAGCGGCATCCGAGTCGGTGACGAGGCAACAAATAAAGAGTTTTTCTTGCTCTCTCGTGTCACACTTTTTTGAGTTCCCGTTGCCTTGCTGTGGTTTCCGGCTGGTCTGCAAAGTCTGACCTCTGACATCCACCAAAGAAATTACCTGTAAACTGAGTTTTTTTTTTTCTTTTTTGGGGGGGGGACAGTACTCTGGTGCTCGCTTCTCGCACATGCAGGAATGTACTGAGTTCCTGTCATGTGATTGGCTGACGGGCTATTCATGTCAACAACAAAGCAGCAACATTGTCCATAATAAAGTGTCCATTGAGTGTAGATTTCCTTCGCAAGCTTGAGCGTCAACCAAATACACGCACTTACAACATCGTAAACTCACTGAGAAAAGCGGCATAAAAAGAACAAAGCAGAACTCCAGAATAATTGATGCCTTCGTGAAGTGAAACTTAACCACACGTGGTAAACACACACGTGCACGCACACGCCCTCCCGCCACAACCACAACCATAGAGTAACCACCAGCTACTCGTATCAAATGCACGTAGCCGAAAAGGACATGCATATTCACACCAGAAAACCACACACACACACACACACACACACACACACACACACACACACACACACACACACACACACACAAAAGTGCGGACGCTAGCAATCATTCCATCGATCTCAGATGGTTTCGAGTACATCAATGAAGACGTAGAAATGCTGTGAAAGGGACTTTAGCAAATTATTTACCATCTGGGCTCCTTTAAAACTTTATTTATATCAGGCTGCGTTCAGACTGCGGGCGAATCGGATTCACATCAGGTTCCTTCTCAAATCAGATTTTTAGGGCTGACTGCCCACACTGTTTTTAGCAAGTGTCCAAATGGGATGGCTGGCTGTGTGTTCAGACTGGGCCACATCATTGACCCATCTGACAGGTTGCTGTAGCAACGACATCCAAGTGGAGGCGTCGTCCATAGTATCGTGTAGCGTGTGATGTCATATAATTGCAACAGCGGCACTTGTTGTGATGCATGTCCTGGAGCTCGGCTTGAATGGAGCTCTCTCCCCACAGACTGAGGCGCCAATGAGTTTCCTCCTCTGTCCAGGGACTGCTGTTTTCTACTTGTTCTGTCTGCTCCATTAGGTTACAGCTCCGCACCTGGAACGGCGCTCTCTGGTCTGGCGCATTGGCTCTTGCGTCATGCAGAGTGACGCCAGACAGTCAAAACCCATCGCTGTGTTTGGAGCTGTTCACACTGAGACGCATCTGTCCAAATACCATTTGAAAATACCTCCCGAAGGTGGTTTCAATCCGTTTGCAAAAATCTGATTTTAATGTGATTTGTGACTGTTCAGAATACAAAAGAGCCATCTGGGCTGAAAAACGGATTTTGGCTGGCAGTTAGAATACGGGCTAATTTTTTTATTGACAGCTTTGAGGGTTTGTTAGCAGCCATGTTCTCAAAAATCTAGATTTACGCAATCCCTCCTCTTACTCATGCAGACTTTAAGGGATAATGTGCCACAAACAGATTAGCTAACAGGTCAAGTGTCTGGAAGACGCAGCAGTCCAAGTTTGACAGGAAACAGCGGCCTAAGAGACAAGACAGTGTTTGCTGCATCCTGCCTGCACTCACATGGAAACACTGTTCAGAAGGCCACACTAGTTCAGCTTAAATAAATAGAACTGCTCCGAGTTTCAGAATTATAACCTCAAATAGATAAAAAAAAAAAAAAAATTGCGACACCTGCGCTAATCGGAACGAGCATCCACATGACGCCGGGTAAATCTGCAACATACAGGATGTCCCGTTTCATCCGAGGTCAAAAAGCAGCAGCTGGTGAAACACATTTACACTCAACATCTTTTAAATATGACACATTAAACTTGTGACTTGTTTGTTGAGCCAAAGTTCCATCGATCACAGCAAACAAGTGTTTTCTCATTTTCGACATGGAGGAAAAGGTCAATGCCGGGGAGAGGAAACTCACCTTGCTCCGATGTCAGCGCGACGCACAATCCTGCGCTGAGGGCCAGCAGAGCGAGGGAAGAGCGGAGGAGCCACATGGTTCCGCTGAAAAATGAGAAAAGCCCCGCCTCCTGCTCCTCCTCGCCTCACCTCGACCACCAACTGGCGAACAAACAGAAACGGACAAACACGGAAAAAGGACAAAGTCAAAAAAAAGTCAAAGCTGTCCAGCATTTATGTCAGCGCATGGCAAACACACACACACACACACACACACACACACACACACACACACACACACACACACACACACACACACACACACAGCTGCACATTATGCGTGACTCCTAAATAAGAGTTGATGTATATTTATGAGCCCAGTCACAGTTGATGTGTTAATTATGTGCCATGACGCTGGCTTTGTTACTGGCATATGAATGAAGCAGAATGTGTGCCTCATTAAGGAGTGTAACTCTATAAAGTCTGATCATAGTCATTATCCTGTCCATCTGGTTGTCCTTTGACTGGGCAGATGCTGCATGCACGCGCACGCACACACAAATAAGAATCCGCTTTACACACACTGACGTCGAGGAAACTTTTATTTTTGTTTTGCCTTGACATAAAGTGCACACACACACACACACACACACACCTCTGCAAGCAAAAACACGTAGAGCACAAAACGCACCATGCAAATGATGTACGTGCCGTTAGTTAGAAAGACGGCGCTTCCAAAAAACACATAAACACATCTGGAGACGATCCGCTGCACCAGATGCTTCCACGCACGGCCCAACAACACAAGCATGTACTTGCACACCCACGCACGCTTAAAAAACAACAGCAACAAAATAAATAAACCCACTCCATGTCAAAATGACAGTTATACACAGTCCCCCCCCCTACTACTGAAACGCCTGAACACACGCGCACACACACACACACACACGACCTCACACCGACTCGCGCAAAGACACACCCAGCTGACCTGGACTTGCCCTCAGCATGTAGCGAGGACCCCATGACTCGGCGGTGTTTACAGGTACAGCAGGGCCCTGAAGGCAAGCAGGCTGAGTCTGGGCACACACACACCTGTCCCATCGACCGGGAGGAATGACCCCCGCAGTTCCCCCGGGGGGGGGGCGACAGAGGGAGGGGAGAATACCACCACCCAGCTGGGCTCGACTCCGACCAGCTGCCGGAAGACCATTCAGATGCCGCGGCGGTTGTTGCCGTTCGATTTCTGCGTGATCGATTGCACCATTTTGCCGACAAGTTTGTGAGCCCCACATACCAGTTTTAAAGAACAGTGCAAAGAAAAAACATGACGCTGCCGACTCCAAAACGGCAGCATGGTTACACACAGCTCGCGACATACAATGCATTGGAGTCAGGGAGAGAGCCACAGCCTGTTGCAATTACTGCATGGCCACCATCCAGGATATTTTAATGGGCCTTTTCTCCCACGTGTTGTCATGGATGCCTTCTGTCGCCAGGCAGCGCGGGGGTCAGTCTGCGAGCCCAGTGAGCGACATCCGAGGCGTCGGTGTCACCGGGGTCCAAAATTTCAAACAAGACAGAAAACAATTTGGTTTCTGGACATCGTCCAGCAACAACACTGGCAACCACCGACAGCAACCGTCGCAGACATGCACATTTTTGTGTGCGAGTTCTCTCATGCACTCATTTGGAATTATTGTTGTGGAAGGTCCACAACAATATCAATATTTCCACCGCCACTGTCTGTCCCAGTTGCATTTTGACGCCGAATGTAAATGGGCAAAAGGTGGCGCCAACACCGTCGGACGTCAGAATGGATGCGTTTAGTGGGCGGTAATTTTCTTGTCACGGAATCTATCACTGTCACTGTACACGTACAGAGGCTGCGGCCCTCACCCCCAGGACTCAGACGGGGTCACATGACGCACGTCCTTGCCGTTGCTTGGCGAGACTGGTGCTTATTAGCTGGCCAGACATGGTTGGTTGAGTAACGGCACGCCAGAGGCCTCGTGTTTGGGCAGATTTGCATCTCTTTAGATGGGACAAAGCTGAAAAAAAAATTTAAATTAAAAAAAAAAAGAGTTGCTAGTGTGATGCTTGCAGTATCACTGTGTTTCCAGCTGTCTCAGCATACTGCGGTGAGGGGGCCGGCGGACGTCGCAGCACAGAGAGAATCTGCTTTTAATCACCAGCGTCGTTCCAGCTCAACATGAGTGTGAGTTTTGTGCTGGACTGTGAAAACAGACTCCCCACCCATCTGTGATACAAAAAAAAAAAAAAAGAAAAACTGTGCAAGGTGGAGGAGAAAATTCTAACTTAGTAAAGAATGTGTGGGTTTGTCCTAATGTTATGTAGGCCTAAAATACTGGACAAAAATATAAACAAGTCTTGATATATTAATTGAGACAAAGGAAATAAAACCCCTGCAAGCCCTTGATCCTTGTCACCGAGTCAAATGGGCCAATGTGATGGTTGAGGGTTACACCTTCAAAATGGAACGCCCCTCCAAGGACGTATTGCGTCCGTGGTGTAGTGGATTGTAGATAAAAGCAAGCAACAAAAAAAAATGTGCCACTGAAACTGATTGTAGACACTGTCAGGTAACCCTGACATCCACAAACATTAATGTTCCAACTACTGCTAGCAGGACAGTGACCAAGTCATCAGCATACAACTTTTCCAATTTGGGTTTTAGGAAGAGAACGACTATAATCTGTTTATTTGCCCAGCTACTGATGCTGTTGTCATACACTAAGCAGTGTCGCACACTAAGCACCTAACCTTTCCGAATTTTGGTCTGTCGCTGCCGACACTAATGAGGCAATTTCTGCCTCACTCTGCAAAATTCTCAGGATATACCAGGCACAAGCACGGAACAAAGGGTGAAATCAACCAAGCAAAGCAGCCTTTAAAAAAAAATGATACAATAAATAACGTGATCTGAAATAAGTTTTTTTTTTCCATGAGCCAAGAAAGATCGTGCTAGAGCTTAACTCATCCATTCCTTTCCAAAGAACACAGCGCAGACTTGTTCCTGCAGTGAGTCGAGGGTTAAGACAGAAACAAACTTAAGATGTCCCGAGGCTACTATAAGACACTCCTAATATTCAAAAAATGCAATCCATTATTGTGACAAAAAAGTGGGGCATGTTCTTACTAGTTTTTTTTATCCTGGCTTGTGTTCAGGGCCTTTATTTGGACATCTGTCTCAAAGCAACAGGCCGACGCAGTTGCAGATTGCGCTGAAAGTCCCGAATGCCTTGCACACTCTCACTTTGTCAGCTATCCCAGAGCTCCTCAGCATGAGCGACTTCTATTCCACGTGGAAAAAAAAACTATGACTTTAATTGATCCCTTCCCTGACAATGTGACCTGGTTGGCCACGAGCCCAGTATCTGCACGGCTGAGTCAGCCTTAGGCGGCCGGCTGACCAGGGGCCTTCCTTTGGCTTTTACTTTACATTTCTGATTTAACGTTCACGTCTCTGCTGACCGGAAAAAGCAAAGAGTCAAACGGACGGTGCATTTAAGCTGCAGGGTTTACACCACGGGATGGGAATCAAAAGCTGTAGATTGAAAAAAAAAAAAAAAAAAGACCCTGCAGCTAAACAGTGCGTGTTTATCCTGCAATGATTCAAGTCGGTAACACTTTGTAGATACTTTTTAGCATTTAGTCCCGAGTTTGCAGAAGATTTAGAAGCTTGTTTCTTAACTTGTAAAACGTTTTCAACGTGCAGGACTGGAATGCCACGCTTTAGCACTGATAGACAAAGCAGATGCATCACAGAGCTTCACCACAGTTGAGTTGGGGGGGTGGGCAAGGATAAAACACAAAGGCTTGCAACAACCCCTAGCGGCTTTTTTAGCAGGGTGCAGCAGCCAGCAAGCACGAAACGCCTGACTTATGAACTTAAGAGAAAAGCAGATGTCTGTTAATGCTTCCTCTCTCTTCAGCACTTTCCCTCTGTTTCCATGTTACGGCAGCGAAGAGAAAATTTGAGTTTCTGGAGTGCACACCGACTTCAACCCAATGAGCCGACACATTTATTTGCTGGAAAGATTTGCATTTGCAAAAGCAAGTTTTTGTTTTGTTTTTCCTTTCCATCCCATGCCACATAGGACCGAATGCAAGTCTGAGCATGGAGGGAAGCATCACTCTACTTGCAAGGAGCTACACAGTCAGTCTCAAGTTGAAGGAGACCGCAAAAATATATAGATAATAATAAATAATAAAAAATAAGTCATGAACAAAAAATAAAAAATACAATGTTCCAGGATTACTTCAAGAATGGAACTTTAAAGTGCTTCACCGGGTGTTTCACAGTTTATGATGCCTGTATATTAAAGGCATTCTATCAACTGATATAATTGAACCTTCCTGGAGCATCACTGTGATTATCCCATGGGGCCTTGCGCCATCAAGGTCACGCACTTAACTTAAACACAGTCGGTCATATTTATTTGACTGTACGCTGCAACTTTACCTATAAAATACCCACCAGCCCCAGCCCCCTCCCCAGTGGCGTGCGGACATTATGCAGCAGTCTGAGTCTGTTATGCAAACACACTCCAAAAGTTTGACCGCAAAAGAGAGGGGGAAAGTTTCATCGCACAAACTTGAAGACATTAAACTTTCTGACTCGACGCTAAGAAAATCAAACGCTCTGCGCGCGTGTCAAGCGCCGTTCACGTTAAAATTCGTTTAAAAAAAAAAAAATCAACAACAACAACAAAAAAGAAGCGTACCTTCTCCTGGAGAAAGCTTCCACAAATTCACGACCACATTAATCCGTACACTGACGCGTCCCGGAAACAGTTCCAATGCGAATGTAATCCACAGTGGGTGTTGGGTTGTCTGTCCCCGTTGTCCCGTTTTCCTCCTGCTCTTGATGCGGCTCTTTCCCCGGAAAAGAGGAAAGGAGGAAAAAGTTGGTGCTACAGACAGCCCGTGTCCAACTTTTCTCCTCCCCTCTGCGCCTCCAACTGTTCCAGCACCGCTCTTGAACTCCCCCCACCCACTATAGTCTGCCTCTTCTTCTCCGGCTTCCTGTATGTCTTCCTCCTCCCCCCCTCTGTTCCCGCAGGAGATCCCCCGGTGAGACGTGTAATGACATCCCGGTCGTCCCGGAAGCCAAATCAAAAATATTCTTCCCCCCACCTTCTGTTACCAACTTCTCGCACACCATAGGTTTCGAAAAGGCTTCATTTGTATTGATTTAAGAGAAGAGGGAGGCAAAACCTGGGAAGTGATCAGGCAAACAATCGGTCTACTGCATTAAATTGGATTAGCTAGTTTAGCTAGGTGTAATTGTGTGTTACAGTGTACCTTAAAGCTGAGTTTCTAGAGGCTTGTGACTTTCTACATCACCCAAAAGTCCCTATTAAATAAGTAATAGTATATATCTTCATCTCATTAGATTTGGGGTAGATTTGTAATAGTGTGCAAGAATAGCGGCGTCATGACATTTGGAGTGGAAACTGACATCACTGCCAAGGAAAGTAGCAAAAATGTCCTGGGCCCAAATTAAAATCTGTCTGGGTGTGCCTGCATACTCACTTGGTCAATCTCTTTTGACAAAGACAAAAATAAAAACAAACGGGCAATTATGCTTTGGCTTTGTGATAAAAATGATGAATCTCAATGTAGGGTGGCTTGATTATGGCAAACATTAATGAAATTTACACTTGTTGAAATATAACCAATTTAAAACGCAAATTCAGTTCCATACGGACAGTGTGAAATGTAGTATAAGATTATGAAGTGACATGTCTTGTTTGTATAGCTGGAAGAAGATGTGGAAAAAGATGGCTTACTCCTTGAGTGCAACTCAGATGTGTTGCTAAACTCTTGTCAAAGCCAGTTGGGCTGTCCACGGCCGGTCATTTGTTCTTTCTGTTGGGAAAAAATTCCAACATACCAGCTTCTAAAGAGTTAGTTCACCATTAGTAACTATTTGCATCACGCAGTGGTGGCTCATTCTATGGTATTCCCCAGTGTTTTTTTTGTTACTCAGGTCTGGGTCTTGTACAAACCAACAAACCCAAATTGTTGCACTTAGTTAGGTTAGGTTATCAAGATGTAGGAGCACGACAAACTTATATTTCCCACCAACCATACCTCCAAACTCTTACTACCCCCATCGCATCATGTCCTGGAGGAGGGAGGAAATAATTCTGCTCTAGTTAGAGAAGCATATGGCTGGACAGGGAATGTGAACAATGGCATTGATGCCGCAGTCTTATTGAGAGGAATTCAGTCCATTAAGGTTAATGAACTTGCTCGTCATACTTACCTGTGATTGACGACTGAGGCCACAGCATCCGTATTGTTCTATCACAGGGTTTTTATTGCACCCAATCCATAAAGTGGTCCTCAGTCGCTTCCCAATACCATTCAGGAACACTTGTCTTAATAGCAGCATAAATTCAACCTTTATTGTCAGTAAGTAAATACTTCAAGAGGAGAATAAATAACGCTTCCGAGTTTGATTTATACGCCTCCGCCACACTTCTGTGGTCGGGCAAACGCTTCCCTCTCCAGGATATTAATTTCTGTCCTCGGCCTGACTTTTCTACAACATGTTGTTGACCTCTGATTCTCATTAGCGTAAACCTTAGAAAAGGTGAAAGCAGCTGAAATACAGAAAAAAGAAGGCTTGACAACAGCTTGCAAACCCTCCTGGACCCCCAAAGAGCTCACACACTGCCATCAACTACTTTTACAGCTGTCTTGTGTTGCAGCCCTGCTTGGCCTACAAGTTCACCCGGACGTGACCCCAGATGCACTGACAACCTCAGTAAAAGTCTTTTGGCCACCGTCTGTTACCACATCTGGATGGGTGAATGTGTGTTGATGGGAAAAACAGAGCAACTGCATTCAGTGATGTGCTGTTTTCCCCTGCAGCTGCTATCGCGGACAAGCTTAGACTGGCCTCCTGCATTAAAGACATGTGAATCTTGTGCCTTCATATTTTCTGGTCATTTCCTATTTTTAACTGGCAAAAATTATTTCAAATATGACCTTTCTAAGATGGATCTGGGAGAATGTAAGATTGAAGTCTCAGATCCCGCTGCCTTGCAAGGATATTTGTAAAAAAAAAAATACAAATCCAATTGAAAAAAATAAATGGAATATAGTGAAGAGAATATCTATTGTCCCCCAGCAGAGCACTTTCAATACACCATAGACCACAAGAAGGGCACTTTCATGTCCTGTGTAAGTGAAGTTCTTAAAAGCTACAATTTCATTGATTTTCCCCATCATGCCTTTGCGAGTTCACTCACAGCCTTTGCGGAAGCTGTTTTCCATGATCCACTCTGCAATCATCAATAAACGGCATTGATTAAGAGGCGGAGATGAAACTCCACTAAAGTTTCCCTGCTCTGTAGTGCACGGTTCAAGGCTCTCCGGTCAGCGGAAAGATTGCATAATAATGACTTGACTTTTCCCTCAGGGGGCTGATGAGTGCATGTATGTGTGTATGTGTGGGTGAAGAAGGGAAAAGAAAAAGAAAAAAAAGGATTGACAAGGAAAATCCAATTATTTTGAAGGTCTCTCTATTATACATGAAAAGACAGTGTTTCAGAGGCCTCCTGAGCGCTGCACACGGGTAAAAGATTTGTCGTCTCTTCCAATTCTTCTCAGCTCTTCTATACGCACAACGAAAATCAGGCCACCCCGTGGCAAGCAACTGGCAGCATTTTCAATACGGACTGATGTAAATGCTCCAGTTCACATGCATATGAGCCATTCATGCGCTCGGCTGCTGGGACTAAACGGAGTTGACACCCCGGCAAGGCATGATCACAAATGCTAGCTGAGAATTAAATAAATAAATAAATAATAACTAACCAATCCGAAACAATGGCCAATAACAAAATAAAAGGCCACCTTAAAAGATGGCTGACTGGGATATCCTCATAGAAATAAGAAACAGATACTTGGTGGGGGTACAAGACAGATTTGGACTCGTTCTCAAATCAGGCCAAGCTGTTGTTAAACACACTGACGGGGAACTCGTGGCTTCTGAACGTGTCCCAGTTTGACTGTTGTACGTTTTCACGGGCCTGCTGAGCCGAACGCCTGCTGACTGCGTGATAGTGTCGCTATCACGGGCGCTGACATTGTGGTGGGTGGGTGGGAGGGTTTTTCTGGCTCAGCGCCTGCACCCAGCAGGGGGCAAATCTCTGCGAAAGGAGGATCGATGAGCCCGTCAACCAGCTATGCGATGTGATGTGAAAAGATTCTGTGATTTACAACAAGCCAGCCAGGAAGTTTTTTTTCTATATTTTGTGTGTCTTTTTTTTTTTTTTGGAAGGTGCACCTGTTTCTCGATTTACTCATGGTGCACTAGTTTCACTTGTGTTGCCCCAATTAATAAAAATGAAAAAAGCAGATAGCCAATTTAGCTTCATTTAAGCTTCCAGATTTCTGTTCGCCATGCGGAGGCTCCTGCTAACACCACGGGACTAAAATGATCTCACCTGTTCTGAAGCCCTTCTCAGCAGAAATCACACCAAATTCAGGGTGTAAACGCAGCATTTCCCATTTATTCTCCGTCAGGCCCTATGTGGTCCAACTGCAAAAAGACCTGTCGACTCCTCTAAGACCCAGAAATTGAGGCGGGTTCATATTTTATTCGGTTGCTGCAGACCAAGCAACAATGCGGCAGTAAGTCTCAGCAACATTATGTCACTGAGTCCCTGAGTGAGAGGGACGAGCAATTGGTTTCATTTATGGTCAAGTTTTTATGCACCATAAGTGTGTTTCTTTGAAATTTTGAGTGTTTTTAAAGAAACTGTTGAGTGTGTTCACATGAAGTAATTTGATGCAAATCAAGGAGGGAACAAAAAGTGTAGTGACATCTTTGGATGGTGCTACGTGTTGGAGAAGAAGAGGTAAACAAAACCAGCAGAACCATCTCTCCATAAAAATGTTTAATGCAAATGCCTCCCTCAATAAGCATGATGAAGACCCACCGTATGACATAATCAGCCCTGGAATGACTGACTCTCTCCCAGATCTATCTCATACCTACACTGGCCTTGAACGCCACATCACAGTTGGTGTGTATGCTTCCTGAAGGCACTTGGGTCAGGGCGCTGCCTTTGGCAAATCAAGTGCGTAAAGAAAGAGAGATCAACTCACTTGTCCACAGATTTCCATACCTTCCTCACACTCTCTTTCCTTCTGCACTCCGTCTACCCCCCGTGTCTCCTCTCCAAATCATACCCATCCATCTGCGCCGAGGCCCACGCTTGCATCTTATCATCCGCCACCATGCTTCGTAGTCAGGGGTTCAAGAAATGGACTTCTCTCCCCACCTCCAAACACACCCCCACTTCTTTATTCCACTCTCCTAACGACGCTGCTGCTCCCTTTCTCCCCCTCAGTGGCTGCTTGAGGAGCACGGACAGGATGGATTCTGGCAGTGTCTTTATTGGCTCAGTTTTTTCCACTGCATGCTCCCGCGCTCCCCTAAGAGGATGAGGGATGGGGGAGAAACACAGCGCTGAAGGAGGGGAGTGAAGAGGATGGGTGCCTGAGAGTCGAAGTCGAGCGAATGAGAGAGTAAGCGACGTAATTCGTCTCTCTCTCTCTCTCTTTCGTGTTTTGTTTTTTGCATTCACCTTTGAGCTGGAAACCGGTGAACCTTCACACATGCAGGGGGAGGGGGGTTTGGGTGGGGGGGCCAAAATGCGACACATGAAAAAAGTACACACAGTGCGAAAAAAGAAGCAGTGAGGTGGGGTAGCAGTTGCCGCACTTGGGTGAGTCTGCATCTCTGTGGCGCGAATTCTATTTCAAGCCTGAATGCCGATATAAATCAGTCAATCAGCGAGGAGAGAGATAGCCAAGGAGGCTTGCGAGCAGCAGGGGCAGTGGCACGAAACGCAGTCCGGCACACAGGACTGAATTAGCGTAAGGGACTCCTATTTTGATAGTCATTAAAAGCCTCGGTACACTGGTGTGTACCAATAAATTGGCTTAATACCCGACACTGGCCCTGGCCCACTGATAATGTAGCAGAGGCTTCAGCTCAGTGCGAACACAACAGAATGTGTGTGTGTGTGTGTGTGTGTGTGTGTGTGTGTGTGTGTGTGTGTGTGCGTACGGCTTCTCAGCTTGCTGGTCCGCATTATTGCAGCAATAAGCCGTGGCATAAAGTCAAACGGCTGGGCATCGAGTTCAACGCCGCCGCTGCAGCAAAACGAGCTTAAAGTTACAACTTCGGCACAGGCGGCGAGCGTGCCGTAGTACATCACCGAGGTCTAATTCGCCTGTCGTGGCGTCAAAGGGGGGGAGGGGTCGACGAAAAATACCTTGCTCTAAAGAGAATAGATGGGAATGAAGGGAGATAGGGCCTGGAGAAAGGAGGTGGGGGCAGGGGGGAGGGAGTGCTGAAGGATGGCTGACTGGTTCTGGCCTGAAGTACACGGTTGGCCGACTGACATAAATCCAGACAAGAGCTCACTTTTGATTTTTTGCCCGCACTCCTTCACGCTCAGTCTTTCCAGGGGAAGGAGGTTTTCGGGGGGATGGCAAGGATGGGTCTGTGGAATATGCTGACACAGACTCAGGAGAAAACACAAAGAGACGTGTGCAGGGTTGGACCACAGGCCAAGAAGAAGTCGCTGTCGGGCCGCTGAGGAGACTCGCTGGCTGCCGCAGTAGTTTTCCACTGCAGTCTGGAAAGGATTGGGCTGCTGAATGGTCACATGATCACCAGGCCACGTTCTCACAGAAGTTTATGGAGGCCTGCTGCTTCCAGGGGTTTGTGGGAGGACGTGGATTTTCTCCCCTACCCCCGCCACCCTGCCGGCTTTTGAGGCGAGACGTGCATTACGTTCCACTGCATGACAAATGTATTTTCCACATAAAGTGCAACACGGAGATCTTTGTTCACTTTTTCACGTTGTTGCCTCGATCTGAAAAAGCAGTGCTCCGCTTGCCTCCACGCTTTTTTCTCAGTGCGCTGGATGTGTGTAATGCAGTTGATCAACTGTTAACCCAAACGGCACCGCAAAGTCTCTACCTGGGAACCTACAGCACTGTGTCAACAGTTTGCAATTTGGAGCACACAAACACTGAGAGTGAGTGGGCTAATCTCATTTAGATTCCACAGGTCCATAATTACCACCAAAGCCAAAAAACAAAACAAAAGAAATACAAAAAAGATGTTATGAATATATACACACATTGGTTTTGGTGAAGGATCTGTTGCGTCCTGCACGGCCACACTCACTTGCCTCCCAGATTATCTCACATGATGTTCCCAATAGCTAGAATTTTCTCTTTTTTTGTATTACACTGAAAAACGATGATGGAGACGCCATAATTCGAAATAATGTTTTCACGCCTGCTCGAGCAGAGTTTTTGACATGTGAGAAATTATGTTAATTAGAGCACAAACACTATTGACGAAATGAATGCAACACTGCAAACATGTAACTCATGTGAACGGCAGTTTTACGCTGATGACATATTTCTGGTTTTCACATTACACGGCAGCATGACGGGTAGCCAGCAGTAGTTGTGCTGGAAGGAAAACTGAAAACTGTCATTTCAGTTGAAAGCCATTCCTGCTGTTTCTATTCTTCACATTCTCAACTTGGCAAGTTCTCACTGCTGGCGAGGGGAACTACATGTCTTGTTTTTAGTTCATAACCTCTTTCATTTCACCAGTTTAATATCAAGAAGAAACAGATCTAATCAGCTCCAGGCCATGTCTCACAATAAAACGTACAGCTTTGGTAAAGCCTTTGGACATTAAGGTCTTTAGGAAATTGAAACGTGTTGTTTTTTCATGAAGAAGCTACCCAAAACCAATACAATAAATTAAGCAAACATAAAGTTATATGTTCTGCAGAAATTAGAGCAAGCCAGTTAGGATTTACGTGCCATTTGATCTCTACAGTTATATGGGCAGAGGCTAAAAAAACAAATCACAGTTTAATGAAGCCAAAATTAAATAGTTACTTACCTGATCACTCCTGCGTGAAAAGCAGTTCATAAACTACTGCTCATGTGAAGAACTGCAATATTTCTGGTCTAATCAAACATTCTGGTGTTTTCCCTAACCTTCAGCACTTTTTGAGCACTGCTTCCGGGCTGATTTCAGTCTGTACGTCCAAAAAAATGATTCACCGTCAGGGGGCAAAGTTAACGGCCCTTTCGGAGACACCACAATGCACCCGCGCTTGAAGTTTATCGATTTATCGCCACGGCGGCATGAGCAGTTTGGTGAAGAAGAAGAAAAAAAGTGGAGGGGTAAAAACAACCCCCCTGTACTTCACTTCCTCTGAGTTGCCGGGAAGTGATGTCAACAGTTCAAGAGCTCCATGAAGCCAAAGGAGCATTCAGGTTCAGCCAAGGCTGACTGTTGACACTCACCTTGCAATTACCAGGAGGCTTTTGGGGTAGGGAGGGAGGGAGGGAGGGAGAGACGGAAGGAGGGTGCAAGGGAAGGCGAACGCTCCACTTCCCAAATGTAAAACTGCACTTTAAGAGATTACAGAGACACTTCCTGGAATACCCTTCAGAGCATTTAGCGTCACCAATCCTTTGGTGCAACGGCTTCGATAGCTCCTACCGGCACATGCCAGTCGAGATCGTGTGCGCTGTGCACGACATCGGCGCAATGCAGCGACAGAACGAGGACTGCGTCAGGCAGTTTTTCTGGGCAAAGCAGGACAACAGGAAATGAAGCGGGATGCGCGTCCTGCAGTGGTCTCGTAGCTAATGATGGCACGCAATAAAACCCATATGGATCGCATGACGCAGCAAGAGCCTCAACCAATCGATATAAGAATGCATCATGATGGTCGCACACACACACACACACACACACAGTGCGCTCAAATTCAAATCAATACACGTAGTATCAGGCTTGTGTATATCTCAGTGGTGAGCCATATGTTGTCATACATTTAATGCATAAGGATAGACCTCAAACTTATCTTGAATGCCAATAACGGAGGCAGGCGGGCAGGCAAGGCAGAGGCTAATTTATCCTCTGTAAATCTCCCTGAGTGGCTAAAACCCTGGTCAATATATTAAAAAACAACCAAAACAGAACAAAAAAAACAGGCAGCGCAAATGTTAATTAGCCCTGGGTCTGTGGCTTTTTAGGCTAATCGAACTGTCCTCCAGGTAAACGACGACCGCTGGGAGTTTGAGGTTACTTCTGATGGCCAGCGGTAGCAGGTTCAATGAGAGGTTTGCTCATTAACACTGGGCTGAGACGGCGGCCACGCGCTGTCCCTCACAGGCTCGTTATCTCAAAAACCTTCCGACACATCCACGGCTAATTGGCTTCACGACGCAACAAAACCACCAACATGTTGAGACACCATTAGAGCAGGTTTGTTTTTAATTTTTATTTTTTTGGGGGCGTTGGGGGAGTTGCCAGCCTGAAACGTCAGATGTAGACAGGCTCACCCCCCTTTTGTCCACCCTAATGATGTATCTTGCAACAAGGTTGCACACGATTGTAGTTGGAAAGTGAAGGGAACACAAACAGTAGGTGGTGGAGCTGGGCTCTTTTCAGAACAGGAACAAAAAAGAAACAAAAACATTTCTGAAGGAAAAGAAAGAAACACAATAGGTTAACTTGCATCAAGTTTGGGTGCCCGCTGTTGTGAAAATCTTGTTAAGGCGATGCTTTCATCATTGTTTTTGTTGGGACGTTTGTGCGCGTCGGAGCAAAGCAGGCGGCATTTAAAAGTGTATTGCACCGGTGAACGTGTGATATTCTCTCCACTTTCCCTTCGCCTTGGGAGTAAACAGGTGCCAAATTGAAAAGCAATTTGACTTCAAATTGGTGACTGAAAAGAAGTAAGAGTGAAAAAAAAATAGAGCCACAGCAGCAGTGGTTGGCAGGTAGAGTAACTGCAGGGAAGGAAAGCCATGAGGCAATCTGTGCCTCAGGCTTTTTTGAAATCCTTCATTTTATTTTATTTTGTTTTTTGGCAAATTAGTCAAATGTTTTGCAGCAAGACTTGAGGAATTCAGTTAACCTCCCCAAATGTGAGGCCCCCTGTGGCTAAAAAGTTTATGAATACTTTATATATCATTCTATATTGTATATGCGACCTTTCAGAATCCTGGTACCTACTTGAAAATAACAAAAACAAAAACAAAAAAAACAGCCTAAAGCACGTCAATGAGCGTAAAGCGTGGTCTTGGGAATTATCGCCGCTTTGGATGAAAGGGCACAACTGGAGATCAGGTCCCGCGGGAACAGAAAGAAGAAGTTTATGATTGGAGATTTTATTGTATTGTATTCCTAGACCTTGAAAGTCAGAAATAAGTTTGCAGAAACTGTCACAGCTTGTCCGCAGCAATTTGGCCCCAGAGGGTTCCACTTAAGGGTCAACTTTCAAGGTAATTTAAAGCACCTCTCTGCGCTCAGTGGCGGTCCGGCTGAAAGCTGAAAGCCCTGTTCAGCATTGAGTTACTGACGTGAGTTGGAGCAAAACAGACTGGAAGCCCCGGGCGTTTAGTAGCTCTGTAAGGAAAGGCAGAAGTGAAATGAGTCACTTTGTTGCGAATTCAAGACCTTTGATTTTGTAGGAAAAACAAACAGTGGAAACCCCGGCCCCTCTGGATCTCTAGACTCAACATCAACATCTGAAATTTTACCCCAATAATAAACAATATGACACAATTCCTCTTAAAAAAAGCCATGGATCTCAAAAAGTATTGTTTCATTCCATTCAAAGCAGCTTCTTGTTCTTCTTTTTTTTATTTTTTATTTGTCACTTACCCTGCTGTCCTCGAGAGCTGCTCCTCCTGCACCACTTGCCGCTCTGACAAATGCTGCCGCTACATCCCTCCGCCTCTCATTCACATGCAGAAGTTACCCTTTAGTTCTTTGATAAGATGGAGCGACGCTCAATGTAAACACATCTGTGTCAGTACAAGGCGATCAAAAGCGGAGGGTCACTCGGTGCACGGCGTGTGCGAGACAACAGCAGTGAAATGGAACGCACCTCCCATCCGCTCACAAGAAGAAAGAGATTTTATTCTTTTTGTTCCTTTGCGCGAAGCTCACAGTGTGTTTAGCTTTCCGTCTGAACTGCAATGCACAAAGCAACGAGAAAGATGAAATGTGTTGCTGCGTCAAACGCAAATGCATTTCGACATATTAAATCATGAGAGAGAAGCAAAAAAAGACTTCCAGATCTTGCGTGCAGTTAAAAACAAAAACAAAAACAAACGTGCAAGCAAATGGAAAAGAAAGGTTGGAGACTTCACTGCAGGTGCAGTGGTGCAGTGCGCAAACATCACATATTTTTGGGAGCTAAACATGCTGAGCATCCCTTGTTGGGGATGTTGGGGGGGAAGGGAGGTAGGGGGGCGGGCTTGAATTTTATTCAGTTTTTTTTTTTTTTTTCTTAACTGTGGTGGAAGCCAGAAGCAGCAGCAGCAGGAGATGGTCCATTTCATTAGCAACTGTCAGTGTGCAGCCGCTCTCACACGGCGCGGCTCCTCTTTCGTATGCATCGGCGGTCCTTGCAATTAGTTTAGATTAGGCAGACCCTGACGGAGGACAAGTCGGGATCGGCCTCGCAGCTCCTGCCGCCAGCAAGGTTGGCGGGTTGAGTTGACGTCCGCGGGCTCGACTGCATGTGATGCTTCCACGGCAGATGCAAGGACCCCGCTATCGCCCACCCACCCTAGAATTGGGGGATGAGCACGGGATTCTCTTCGACTTCCTGACCCCTTGAGGTGAGCACGTGCTTCCCCGCCCGTCGCCGGGTCGGAATCAATGACGGTGGGCAAAGCAGAGAAGGATAGAATGAGAAAGAGGAAGACATGGCAGGAGACCGTTCCACATCAGGCCCAGGCTGATCGATTCCCTCCTAACGGGGCCTCGTCGCATCGATCCCGACCTAAGTAGCTGCAGCAGTTCAAGACAATAGAAGTTTCATTACTCGCTCCTTTTCGCCCCAACGGCCTGTCAAACCTCTGAATGTTTTTACGAGAACGAGGAGGCTTCAAGGATGAGCCAGTTAATACTCACGGAAGACGCAACATGGTGGTTCAGCGATTAGCGCTGTCGAAAGGGCCCACTACGACCACGAGCGCTCACCCTCTCGTGCCCGATTGTTGTTTCTCTGAGTCGCTAACTTGAAAGGATTTTCTCGGTTTATGATCTCATTGCAGCGATTCAGACGAAGACTGGCTGAACAGAAGGGGGATATGTGAAGGAAAAGGAATGGGGAGGGTGCGATTTGAGGGGCGTGTGAGCGGAGATGAAGAGTAGACGGCCAAGGCAGGAAGTTGGGGGATAAACAGAATGCAGGTCAGGCCTCCAAAGACTTGGGCATGAAGGTGGTCCAGGCAGTGGGGCTAATTATGCGCGACACTACTGAATAAGCCGTTCCGCTTGCTACATTTTATTAAAGGGATGTTAAGAGGCTGTACGCCCTAATTCATTATTCAGCGACTTGGGTTATTCGATGGATATTTCAACAGCGAAATAAAGGCAGGACAGGGAGGTGAGGAGGCAGGGAAACCTGTACAGGCTGATAATCACGGCAAAGAGAGACAAACCAAATCTGACTTTTTTTTTCCTCCCCTTCCCCCCAAACCCCTCTTCCCTCCACCGATTATAACAAGTTTGGAAAGGCGAGACATCACTTTATTGGGACATCACACTCTGACATGACACGGATGCCTCTGGGCTTAAGGGAGGCGGCGAACGTGAGATTTTCTCAGTCGGAAATCTCGAGGCGGCTTTGCTCCATTTGTTCGAGTACCGAGCCAATCCAGATTTTTACAAGTCATTCCGAGGCGTGTGCAAGGATGCCTCCCGTGCCAGACTTAGAGGGGATCGGCAACGAGCGTTCTTGTGTTCGGTGCGTGGCACCGACTCAGACCCCCTGCTGAACGAGTTGTGATTCTAATCCACTCGTTTGTTCTCGATCCCGCCTCCCACGTGCACTTGCCAAATACATTAATCTACCGACGGCTACCAACTCTATGCAGGATTTTTGCCGTTGTTGCTGTTGTTGTTGTTTTTAACGTGAAACCGCCATAACTAAAGGCCTGTGCGAATATTTTAGCACAGAATGGAAACATCACGCTGCAGAAAACACAACGTTCAAAGCTCAGGGTTTTACATTGAAAAAAAACCATCACGAAGCCAGAACTCATTAACACCTCACTGGCAACAAGTGGCCAAAGGTGTCAGCTCAGCTAGCTCGCACAGTGGCTGTCTTCTCATTTGAGGTGCTAACATGTTGTTTTCATACAGAATAGACTTTGGGGTTGCTACATTCAGTTTGCTTTCGCCCAGTACTTAATCAAACGAACCAAACCTTTTGAATAACAAAATCCCCCCTTTCCCCCTTTCTCCTCATTCCTATCTCCCTAAAGGACTACGAGGTTTTGATCTGAACATTTCGAATCACAACACTCATGCTATGTTCTACTTTTTACATAACCCTTCAAGTGTGTAACGATACTAAACGCGACACGTCTGAATCCCCACATGCATAAAGCGTATAGGCTACACGCGGGAAATCCCTCCTCAACGGAGAGCATCGGCAGCTGTTTTCTTTTTTTTGTGCATCTCCGGCTTGCCAGCGCAAATTAGAGGGAAGGAGGCTGCACTGCCTCCCTTAAATGTTTCATGATGTTTACCAGGCTGTTTGTTCCAAGAGGAGATCAAGGGCGAGGCCCTCCCACCGGCACCCACCGGAGGGAGAGTGGGCGGGGGCGGGGGGGAGCGTAGGGAGTGCAGGGGGGAGGAAACGGAGGTGGATGAGTGGGTATCAGCAAACAGGGGATTGATGGGTGTATGGATAGACGGATCCGGTGATGGATGTGTCGGTGGGTTTGCGGCTAATTGACGATGCAAACGTGTTGCTGCCGTGCACGTTATGAGCGAAAAGCCCAGGGATCCCCCTGTTGCGGGAGGGAAATCAAATCCGCCTGATGGATTTTATCGGTTGGAATGGCGTGATTCCGTGGCAGACAGCCAAATGCAGGGTCAAAGGGTGAAGGGATGCATGCATGATCAGTTTACACTTTTTCAAGGGGATTCACAGGATGAGGAAGATGTGGATTCTGGCTCACTGCGATGGTGCGTTGACTCAGGAGGTGTAATGCGCGGGGTGAAATCTTGAGGCTGGCAGTCAGCAGTCGGACAAACTGCTGGAACGTTGAAGGAAAGAAGAAAAATGTGTTTCCTCTCCTTGGGACTGTTCTCTGTAAACCCTAGAGATGGTTGTGATGTTGCGACAATGCCAGTGGATCAACAGTTTGTCAAAAACTGAAATTCATCCCCCATTCCGATGCTCAATTTGAACTGTATGCGTTGAGCTGCTGCCACGTAACTGGCAGATTACATATTTGTCTTAAAAAGCAGTTAAAGTTTATAAAGTGGTCAGTGCGGTGGATACAGAACAAAGCAAAATTAAAGCAGCATTCAAGGGTTTAAGCTTGCAAAATTTGGTGAGTTTTGGAGTCTGTTAAAGGGGACAAACTGTTGATGAAACATGAAACTGTACAAGTACCATAAAAAAAGAAAGAGTCACTACAGATACAACCGGGTTCAGTACCTAAAGAAATAATAGGGTCGATTTATTTGGTTTAACTGGTGGCTGCGTGTGATTGTTTGAGTTTAGAAGATCCACAAACTCCATTCTCATGTTTTTGGCCTGTATATGCAGGAAAAGCACAACTAACATTTTTTTTAGACCTTGTCTTCACTATTGCATATACAATAAGACAGAATTAAAGGGACGCTCTGATGAGACTCTCTGACTCACTGTAATCAGTCCTGATTCAGCCCCACCAGCGGTTGCATAAGGGGGATAACAAGAGAGCTAATTTGAGAGTGGACAATTCTGTCTTCGATTTAGGCCATAAAAGCACGTGTTTAGCCGTAAAGACAAAGAATGTCATTCTGTTTAAAAGTTCCTTTAGAGATCCCAGTCTCGAGTGGATTCTTTAACAGCAGCACGTTCAGTCCTGATATATATTGAGACAAAAGTTTTATCACAAATCGTTGCGCATGTTGTTTCATGCTGATATTTAGATGGATTTTCATGTTCAATATTAATGTCAATGCTGTTCAATTGGCAACATTTTTTATTATAGAAACTGAAACTTTAATTTTTGGCCCTGGGCTCTTTTTTCTTTGTTTTTGTTTATTCTTATGTGAAACATTCCTCTTCCCACTGTTCTGTGAGGTGTGCATATGAGGGGCGAGTCACAAAGCAAAAAAGACCCATCACGATGAAGAGAGAGAGACACCAAAGTGCTGCCATCCAGCAGGCTTTATGCCCATCGAGAAGACAGTTATACAGGAACTGACAGCGAAACCTTGCGGGGCAGATGGATCTCACAACTTCTGCCAACAGGCAGTGAATGGCATTTTTATCACTCTTGATTTTCCAAGGATTCCGTAACGAGACGGCTTCCTCTGTGCGTGAGGTGGTGGTGGGAGGCACAAGGGTGGTAATAGGATGTTGTTTGTTATGCTTGTTATGCTTCACCCTGGCCAAGCTGTGGTTAAACAAGTTTTGCTAAACGCAGAAGTGTGCAGTGACTAGCTGGTGACTAGCAGCTGATCTCTCACCCAGTCAAAAAAATATGTGATAGAATGTGATGTGACAGAAAGATGTGTTCATCCAATGCACGTCCACATTTGACCTCCCCTCCATAAAAGCATTCCATGGGCTCTTTACGAGATGCAAATTCAACTGACTTCAGTAATGTCCTGGCTATTATGTCGGGTTACTAATAGTAACACCTTTTAACGCTAATTTACACTGAAGATCAATAAAGTATCTGTCTTTTTGCAATCAATAAATTAAATCACTTACGATGAGGGAAAGAATTTGCCTCAACACCTTACAAGTACTGAAGAGTTACATAAAAGTGTGTTTGCACTTGGTCACTTGCAACTGTTTTGGGGGATCGTATCACAAGTACACATCTTGAAGCATCTGTTCGCACATCGCATTAACATGCGTCTCGAGCGTGCCACTTGTGATCGCATTAGTGCATTTTTAACCACTAGGGGCAGTAAAGCGCAAAACCACGGCTAGTTTCACCTGAAAACGAATAAGAATCAACTTCCAGTTTGCGGACTATATCAAGTCACTGGTTTTAATTCTACTGCAGCTCGTATGGATCCGAACGAGGAGCAACGACTGGTGGGACAGAGTGGTGATGACTTTATTTTCGGATCAACAGTGGCTGGCAAATTTTCGGATGCAACGTCGCACATTTAATCTCATATGTGGGAAACTGCGACCGCTGCTCCACTGACAAAATACGCTAATCCGGAATGAAATTTATTAGCATGCTAATAAAAGAGTCGAACAAAAATGATTTGTTTTGGCTTCTTGTTTGTAACTTTATAATGACGACGCCGGGAGGTGGGGCGCTGACCAAGTACGTACACGGGAGAGGTGAGTGGAGTAGGCGGTCCTTAATGTGGACTGAAGTCGCATTCTGTACACACATCCGTGACGAATGCTATGCGATGCGAAGCGAAGCGTCGAAACCACCTCACTGAGGTGGTTTGAGTAATCAGATGACAATACGGATTTGGACTGTTTCCACTTGGTTACTTGGTGTGATTTTTGCCGATCGGAATACGAAAAAAGCATGAAATGACCAAGTGCAAACAGGGCCTTACTGCACTTCACTACTGTTGAATTTTGATCAAAATTCTGACTTTGTTGAACTTTTCTTAACAGCAACTACAAAGTCATGTTTCATGGTTGAGGAGAAGAAAAAAATAAATCATTTTTTTCTTTTTTTTGAGAGAGTCTTTGGTACAATGACTAATATATAAGTTCCATTGTTATTTCAGGCAAGAGGGTGAAGGAAAAAGCAGCTTCCCGGGAAGGATGTGGCATTGAGGTCTGCAGAAAATACACTTAAAGAGAATTCAGCTTTTACATGACGATATTCCTATTACAGGATGGGAAACATTTGAAAAGCCTCTTTAATTTGAGTAGACCCTCTTCTGGATAGCACTTAGTTTTACTGGATAATATTATTCAATAAATGAAAGTTTAATAAATGTATCTCTCTTTAATAATGCCTGCATTTCAACCCTTTTTTTACATTAAGAGAATAACAAGCTTTTATGCTTATTCTACTTCTCTCGTTTTTTCTTCTTTTGCTTATGGGAATGGCACATCTGGGCTTCCGTAGCAAAAAAAAATCATGTGCAGAAAAATGCATAATAGGTTGTGAAGTGATACGGATGCTGCGTATCTCTGCGTACTCTCGCTGCATCTGACTCAAAAATTCTCTTTGGTGACTGACTCATTGAAATTGGAGTGAGAATGGAGTTTCCCTATCGGACTGCTGGGGACAGGCTTCCCCATTCTTGGCTCTGATCTCTGCTCTGGTCTGCCCATTTGCCGTGCAATTTTCGCGACACAATTGGATCATTAAGAGCGGATACGCCAGAAAATGCAGCATGGCCCAAAGAGCCGTGACATATAGAGAAAGCAGTGAGTCCTGCCACCCCAAGGCCTTCCCAGCTGGACCTCTTCTGGACCCGGTAGGAAAACATTTCCACCGCCGCTTACCGTTTTTCATACTTCTCACCCCCGCTAACTCATCCCCTTTCTTTCCCTTCCTTCCTCACTTCTCAAGACAACATTTAAGACAATAATTGGCATTCTCAGACAAGATCGGCGCTGACCTGGAAACGAGCATGAGGGGCCATTTAGGCGGCTGCGAGGCTCACAATGGCAGCGCTGTTCTCCCGGTAATTACACTCGGGGCTTCAGAGATTGGCCACCACTTATTGAATTCATATCAAAAAAGAGGGAAAAAAAAATCGAAGGAGAGGGGGGGTGCTGATACCCTGTCACACTTTCTCCCCTCCTCTGCCACCCCTCCCACTGCGACTAAGCCGCAGTCCCTTTGCTTTCCTTTTAATTCACTTATTCCATCATATCTGCTCCCCTCGCTCTTATTTGCCTGCTCCTTTCCTCTGCCTGCCGCTCATTGGCAGTCCGGCTGCGCTCTCCTCTCATCAGTGTTTTTGCCGTTCATTCTCTCCCTTTCGCCCGCTCCAACCTTTATAGTCCCGTTCTCCATTTTTCTCTGTCTCGGATCCTCTGAATGATTCACTCACGGAAAGGCTGCCTCTCTCTCCGTTATTCTTCTATAAGTTAAAGTGGATCACGTTTCTGGGTCCGCCTCCCGCTCCTCCTCCTCTCTGCAGTTATCATCACTGGACCATTTGTCCTCAGCTACTCCTTTAATGCTGGTTCTTTCCAAATGATCCTGCCTCCCTGGTCAACACTATGCGGGCATTCAGTGCCAGGCCGACTATTCGGCCCTGCTATTCTCTTATTTCAGACACTCCTTCTTCTTCCTTATCTTCGTCTTCTTGTTTCACTCTATCTCCAGCTCCATGTCCCACCCCTCTGGCCCCAAAGAGCTTCTGCAAGCTGCCACTTGGGGGAGACATGCTCATTCCCATACACATTTTTTTTTTTTTTTTTTTCTTTTGCCAGCATAGCCCCACCGTCTCTGGGGGTAGCCTACCCTCCCACAGGCTCCCACTTCTTCTTTCCTCGTTCTCTCTATCCCTGCTCTTTCATCCCTCCCTCACCCCCAGACTTCTTAAATCAGCGGCGATAAAAACAGATGCCGGATTGAAATGTCACGGGTGTATCTCAAACTGCCAGAACATTAACCTGTTCACCCCCAGTTGTCCCGCTTCTTTTTCTTTTTTTCGACCCGTTCTGAGGGGAAAAAGGGGGGAGGGGAGCTGGAAAAAGGGGGCCGGAGCAGGGGAAGAGGACGTGGCAGTGGGGAGGTAAGGCAAGGGGGAGGGGGAGGTGGGTGGGGTATTATTAGCAGGAGGTGGAGTGAGCTGCCATTTGTTTTGGAGCTGCCGCAGGCTGAGAGGGAGAGACCTGACGACTTAAACCAAAGTAGACGAGAAATGCTAGAAGAAAGAGAGAAGAGAGGAAGAGGAGGCCTGGAAGAGGAGGGGTGGGGTTAAAGAAAGAGTGCAGTCTGAACAAAGAAATGTAGAAAGAGGGGGAATGGAGGAGTAAGCAGTGAAGGAGAGTGATCTTCCTGTGAGCACTGATCTGGAAACGGAGGGACGGGGGGGACGCAGAGCCGAGTGAGTGCAGTGCAGACTGGCTGGAGAATCTCACTGGGGTTCTGATTTGGTTGATAAGAGGCTGATAAAAACCACTGGCGGCCCCCAACGGCCCGCCATAAATCTTTCATCATTACGCCCGCGCCCCCTTTTCATCCCTCAGCCGGCCACTGGTGGAACCAGAGCCACTGATGTATTTTTTAAAAAACAACACCATTGGGCGAAGGTGCTTCCTATTCATTACCAGGCGAGGCCACGGATATGAGCGGAATGAGGAATGGGAAGGATTTCTTTTGTTTGCAATGTGTGTGAAATATGGTGTTGTTGGGTAAAAAAGGAAACAGGAAACAGTCACGGAGAAGCAGAAATCCTTGACTTTGACATGACAAGCGAGCGTTAACGTGGCTCAAGGACCTGCCGAGCGACAACGCCGCTCCGCGCCTCCATTGTGCTTTCACCTGTTCCATTCTTTGAAAATAACCTTCTTCATTTTCACCTCCCCGACAGTCACCTCTATCACTGCCTCCCTCCCCCCTGCTCCTTCTCTTCCTCCACCCCCGCGCACCTATCTCTCCGTTGCCTCCTCGTCTGCTCTCCCCCGACACGACAATAAATCACAGGGATTGAGGGTCTTGTTTGCATTGGGGGGGTAATTATATGTACCGTATGTAAGCTCTCAGGCCATGATGAATTAGCTACCCTAAATAGGCCACTCCTAACTGACACAGATGGTGGCACCCGGCAACAAGCCGCCACAGACTTGCGGCAACACGCTCGAAAAAGGTAAATAGGCGGCGAGGAGGACGGGAAAATAAATTGGGGAGGTGGGGACGATGGGAGGGGGAGGGGCGGATACAGTTTGCCCGGGCCTGTTCTCTTCAATGTAGATATTGTACAATGTGCATGCACAGAGCGATCTGCAATGACTGGGCATTTATTTTTAGCCTGAACTGTTCCATATGATTCCAAATTAACTTGACCAGTGTTGTTCTAACACTGATAAACCCTGTCGATGAAATTAAATCAGAAAAGTCCATCCTTCGAACTGCTTTGGCTTGCGCCCCTCTTCAGAGACTGTATGCAGGTCCTGGTGGAACTCGGCTGCTTGTGATGTCACAAAGGGCACTGATGCATCACGGACAAGGCCCCCGAGCCTGCAGCAAAAGCCCCAGCCAGGTGTTAAACAGAATTGTTTTTGGGAAGATTCCAAGCATGATGAGGATACAGCAAAGCAAAGCATGAGTTTTAGCAGGAAGCTAACACACAGGCTGCAAACAGAGGGCTAAATATGCTGTTCTGTAGCTCTAGTGAGGTTTTTGGGGATAATGAATCAGTCACGGCTTTTCATTTGCAGTTTAGAACAAAGTATCAAGAAAGATTTGCTACGGGACCTTCAACTGAACTCTGCTGAGGAAAATAAAAGCACAGTGCTGCGTCTTATTCTCCTGTTGATGGAAAAACGGCACCCAGTGGAGATAAAAGGGATACTGGAGATTCATCCATGTATATTTTTATTTGTCAAAAACAATGACTCACAGCTGCTTCTAACCCGGCCCCCTTCTTCTTCGGTGGTTCTGCGCTTTAATTTGAAAATATAGCCTGGAGATCTCAGCGGTGTAGTTGTGTTGCAAGGTCAGATCACGTTTTATTTATCCCCACACTTGGGAAATTTAGTGTTGGCAAATTAAAGTAATGAAACACCCTGAGGATTGTGAATCAGCACCCTGTACTGATAACTTATATTTGAGACACAAGGGTAAAGTTTAATATTTTCTCTGAAAATTAGTTGGCTATGTGCATTAAAGAGCATTTCTAAATACATCTCAAAGTAAATGCTCCCTCGTTGTGTAACACTGCTGTTTAGCGAGAACCAAATGTTGCTGCTGACATTTAGGATAATCAACCAGCAACAACTGCGCGCGCCCATCCATGCGAAAGAGAGGAAAAACGGCCCCGAGGTGTTGCACTCATAAATCTCAAAACTATGTATTAAAGCCGGATTCATATTAAGAACACATTTGGGATGAGCCAGAACCACTTTTGTTTAGAGCTGCGCCATTAAAATGACATCTTCCGGATGCTTCGCTTCGCGAGCAGCGTCGTTCTATAAATGGCCCTTGTCTTGGAGGTGTTTGGAAGTTTTAATGACAACCAACACGGAAAATATTTCCCTTTTTTGTGAGACTTTGGTAAATTAGAATTCCGGGCCTCTCGGTGGGGCATTTTGTTTTGTTTGTTGTTGTTCTTATTTAATTTTTTTTTAGACATTCATCGACTTGCCGCCAAGTTAAAAAAAAAAAAAAAAAAAAAAAAAGAAGCTCTCCCTCTAATGGGATTTGAACAAAGACAGAAGTGGGTTGAGGCGGAGCGTCTTGCCTGGCCGTGTCCACTCCGTGCCAGCCATTGTCGCAACCCTGACTGGAAAAAGAAAAAACAAAACAAAAAAAGTGCCGTCCGGTGTGTTCCAAACAGCGAGACGGAGCCCTCTATCGTTTCACGTCAGCCAGGTGGCACTGGTGGCGGCGCCGATGGCGAGGAGGAGGAGGAGGAGAAGAAGGAGGAGGAGGAGGAGGGAATAATGCGGCTGGACTGAGGAATGTAAAATGAGGTAGAGGTGGAGGGGGGCTGAAAGTGAGTGCAGGGAATGAGGCGAGTAGAGAAAATACATTTATCTTCTGCTATATGAATAAGCTCCCCCACCACCACCACCGCCCCGCCACCTCTTCATCCATGCATAATGTTTTTCTTCATCGCTGGCAAAGGTGTCGGCAAAGAAGCGGCGGGAGGATGAGATACGGGGGAGGCGGAGGAGAGAAAGAAAGGAGGGAAAGAGAGGACGGACGTGGAAGGAAACCAGTGTGCCTGGACATGGAGATGTACCTCAGTGCAGCAGATCATGGTCATCATGGTCCCCACAGTGGCAGGATGTCTCCTCCCACTGGGTGCTACACACCTGCACACAAGCATACAAGCATTAAAGGTGTAGTTCATCCAAGACTGACATTTTGCACATTTAATACTCCAAAAAGCTCAAGCGGCATTTTTTTCCACACGGGAGTTTCACAGACCGAAAGAATGTGATCCGGCAGATAGTTGCAGTAGTTTGCCTCAGAAGTGGAAATTGCGCGCTGTAGGGTGCTAGCTTGACTAAACGCGCACGGATTCGGCAAACATGCACTACAACGACTACGCACTCCTCTTCATCCTTCTCAAAATGTTCTTACTTTTCACACCCTGAGCTACAAAGCAGCTATTTAGCCAGGAGTTAGCATACACAGCGACATGAATAAATATAGATTTTCTTTAATATTACCTTAATATGAATCATTTAAAACCACAAATATAAAGTAAATTGTATAGTCAGATCGTAATAAGTGGCTGTGCCAGTGTAAGAAACCCTAAACCTAATATCACTTCAAAGTGAAATATCCCTTTAAACTATGATTAGAGATCTGTGCAGGCACATAACCCAACATTAGGGCCAGGATGAGACTGCGGGAGTGTGTGCGTGTGTGTTGCCAGTGTTGCCCTCACGTTAAGTACAGTCGTGTTACATCTGTTCTGTCCCACCATCAGGATGGGAGCCCCCCCCTCACCCCCACCCCCGCCTCCCTCCTCTCCCTCCTTTGCCCCTCACTGTCTCACCTCGTCCTCGCCTACCTCAACCCCCTCCTCCCCTATCTCACTTCCTCCTTGTCTCACTGGCACAGGCCTCGTTTCTCGGCGGAGGTGTGTGCAGTTACAGCTGGTGTGTGTCACGCTTGGCTGCTTGGCGACGGCCGCAGTGTCCGAGAGAGCAGCTGCGGACGCCTACGCGCGCTCGCACACACGCTCACACACACACACACGCACGCACGCACGCACGCACACACACACACACACACACACACATGCATGCACGCAGACACACAAAAACCTCAACAGGAAAATCTTCTCTTTGCCCCGCTATTCATGCCCTCATCACCAAATAGCCTTTGTACCATAAAAGGTTGTAATTCGTGATAATTCATGAATGAATGTGTGCCCGAGTTCCCATTTCATGCATGAATTCATGGTAATTTATGAATGTATTCATTAAAATTCATGGCAGTTCATGCTTGATTTCAGGTATTTTGACAGTGCATTGCATTTTGTATGAAGAGCATGCAGCGACTGCCACAGTCCTAAGACTAAAGGAAAATAACAAGACCAGACCATCATTTAATTGCAACCGATCATAACAAAGTTGATAATGAATAATCAAAAATAATACCACAATGGCAACAAAACGGATTTTATCTAACTTTGTAAGAGCTATTATGTTTTTCTGAACAAGATGCATCAGTTAGATCAACTAACTCAAGCTGTTATTCCTAATTTAATAAAGTAAAGTGATAGCAAGTGCTATACGAATAAGTAAAGTGGAATAATATTGTTTAGAAAAGTTTGTGTTTCTTTGGTCCTCACTGTGTATCCAACACCGACCAGACCAGGGGAACAGGATGACGCAGAAAAGCAGCCTGAGCTGACGGCCTTTAAAGAGTAGAGCCAGGTGATTGGGGGGATGTGAGGTGAAGCGATGTGTGGGAGGCGGTTCATGTGCTGTTGTTTCACCCCGGAGTGCGATCCAAGCACGCTGGAATAGCTTTCACCGTGATGACCAATGGCACATTTCCATTTCCATCAGGCCGGAAAATGCCACGGGACCAAAGGTTTAAAACCTCGGCTCTACAGTCGGCGGATTAAAGGCTGAACCGCCAGTTGTAACAAAACGGCTCCAATCACAAGGCGTCTGTAAACAAATCAATCAGTCTTGGGTACAATTTCTTTTTCACCACCTTTTCTTTTTAACTCTCTAACTTTGGGCGAGCTTAGATAGATAGATAGATAGATAGATAGATAGATAGGATAGATAGATAGATAGGATAGATAGATAGATAGATAGATAGATAGATAGATAGATAGATCATGGAGTGATTAAATCACATAAGTCCAAAACTCCAAAACTCACTTTTAACACAGATGATAATGAAATATACATGAGATTGAATCTGATAGCAGTGATTGCCAGTCAGCGTAATGAAGAGTAAAACGCTCATTGTGAGGCTGAGATACACACACACACACACACACACATGTCAAAGAAAAATCAACGGGAAATTTATTTATTTATTTTTTTGCTCACACAGTTCTGCAATAGTTAGCATGAATAACTAACCCTTCAGCAGGTCTTGTCGATGACTGTTTGGTGTTAATCACAACTGTGTCTCAGATGTTTCAAGCCCCTTTATCCAGGCAATTAAAGCCTCTGCGTCATGTACACCAGTGGGTTCTAATGTGCCAGATGTTTGGTCTGTTCTTAAATTGTTGGCCAATTTAAAAAACAACAAAAAACCCAATCTAATCATTTCCCCTCAGTATATTGCATTAAATGGCTGCAAGATCAATCGTTTTACAACCGACCAGCATCTGCTTGTGCGGATCGCGGCTCTATTCCCTATAAATTCTAGGCTGGGTAAAAAAAAAAAGGGAGTAACAAAAATAAAAAGGGGCCACAGAGGAGCAACTCCAGCCGAGAGGTTTCATCAAAGGGAGCGCAACATCATGCATGCTGCGCGTCTGAGTCTGATCAAAACAAGAGATCTCTAAATCTTAAATGAGTCTGCTCTTAATCTGTGTTGTGCTCAGTCTTTGACCCCTCGCAGCAGAAGGCTTGCAGTGAAGCTTGCAAGAGCCCAGAGTAGTTTTCCTTTGAGAGGTGGATTTACCTTCGGAACAGAGCAGAGGGAGGTCGTTTGAATGGGCTTCTCTGACATTTTCTGGGTTCTTTCTTTCTCCCTTCCTTTGACAGGAAATTTATCTGATGAACCGTTTTTCATATCCTGATGTGTCAGGTGATCTTTCTTATTTTCTTCTTGGATAAATCAATGGGATTTATTTCCCATTCGCATTTGGGAAGCATCCCGTCGTAAGGTTTGAATAAGGGCAGCCTTGGAAGGTGAGTGGACAAACCTGTATATCACTTTCTTTTCAGCCCAATCAGGTCAAGTCAGGTGATCCTGGCATGTCACCCTGCACTTCATGTTTCACGTTCATGCTCACGTTCATCAGAGCTTCAGAGCCTTCATGGATCACCGAACCTAGAGAAGATACAAGACAGTGGAAGCAAAACAAAGACACTCATTCTTTTCTTTTCTATCATTGCTGCATCTATAGAGGTCACTGATGGGTCCAGTCAAATTCTGATTAAAAAGGGAAAAGCTTTCCAAGATCAGTACGGAGAAATTCAGACTCTTAAGTTACCCCAAGTAACCCCAGATGCATCTGTGTTGTGTCTGGGTGTGGTGCAGTTCTGGAAATTCAGAACATCACGACTTCTGTTTCTGGTCACTGCTGGAGAACGGCACAGCAAGTAATGTGGTGATCGGCTGCCAGGCACAGAAAATAGTTAACACATTCTAAAGCATTTATTTTTATTACATTTATTTACAAAAAAAAAGAACAGCTCTAAGGGTTCATCACTATTCACTGCTACGCAAATAATGGCGTCGCACGGCACTTTCAGCAAAGACGGGAAGCAGCCGAAAACAAGTTTAATTCTACTTCATTTATATTGTATTATATCTGGCAATCTTGAGTACATTCTTTGTTTACCATGGGACTCGCTGGTCTCAAATCTCCGGCAATCTGGCACCTGGTAGAAGTTACCAGATGGACGCAGCGCTCATCAATAACTACAAAACTACTTCTCTGAGTTAATGTTTGAGTTTTACGCAGTCATAAATGTTCAAATACTGGGAGAAATGATGAAATTTGCTATTCATCAATGAACACAAAAAAAAAGGTGAAATCCAGAAGGAAAAACAAAATCAACGACCCAAACCCTTCCAGTGGTTCCATCTTCACTTTCCAACTCTTCAACTGGCCTCGGCTTCGCTCACCAGTTCCCTCCATGCAAGCCTGGGCCGCGAGATAAGACACGCGCCTATGTAACATCATACCATTATGTTTCGCAGAGGCCACTTTTGCCGCCGTTTGTGAGGAATGAGATTCAGTTTGCCTTGACAAGATGTGCGGCATGTTAATTACCACCAGGTCTTTCAGAAGATGCAAATAATTTGGCAGCAAATGGTGACACTTAATCCGCCTCCCGGTGGCTGTATTACAGCAGGCTTAGAGCGTTTACAGTCCTCCTCCAGTGTGCAGCCAATTTAAGATCATTATTTAGAAGAGCAACACGTCCGCAGCGTCCGTGTCCGGTCGTAAACAATGGCAAAATAAGCCTGTTCTTCATTGCTCCGCAGTTATTCTGCATGCTGCAGGCTAACTGCAATGAACACGGATTAAAAAAGGGTAAAAATAAAAATTTAAAGTTTTCTTTCACGATTCAGAACATTGACTTCAGAACTGATCCCCCCCCCTTCTTAAGAATAAAAAATTTTCCTGCTGCTCAAAGTGTCAGCCAGGTTTTTCCACCTCCAACCTCCATCCAAGCAGGTTTTGGCCAGGTGTAAAATTCAAGATAAGGTTGTTTTTGTCTTCTAATTCTAAATTTGGTCCTGAAAAAAATATAATCAGACTATCTGAGCGGCTCCTGTGATGCAGAATCTAGGAACCCTGAAAAGCTGATGCTGATGATCTCACAACAAAATCCTCTTTCCACTTGCCACCACGCGGTCCGTCCACTGCAGCTGAAGGATGTAGCTCAGTCAATGTGAAACGTGAACCGCAGTCCTTGCTCTGTTAGCGCCAGTCAATACGCTGTTTCCTCCTACAAGCAACAAAATAGCAAGCAACGGATTTCTTTCCAAACAGAAAAAAGATAATGATGAAGAAGAGTAGATTCTTGTTGTAAAGTCAGCACCCTCCAACAAGACAACAAGAAACTAACAGAATCCTCAACTAGAAATATATATTTTGTTTTACTTTTAAAGAAAAACCCAAGGTAAGGAAGATTATTTTGGACATTTTTTTTGCTCCTGAAAATAAATTGTAAAAATAAAACTTATCTTCATTGTGTAAGCAAAATGAAAGTGCTACTTCCTGTTTCAATGTTTCCTGCACGCCGTCCTTACCTCTCGCCTCGGCTCCCCAGGGTGTTCCAGGTGATTGAAGTCATCTCTGCAGAGCGGCTCTCTCATTCCTTTTCCTGCGAGTTTCAAGGAAAAACAACACTGATATGAGCCCAAAATATTTCTCCTCTGGGTTCTTTCTCTCTCTCATTTTCATCTCAGCTGTTTCCGGCAGCAAAAAAAACAAAAAACTCATGGCTCTGGTACTGTACTGAAAAACCTGTGATCGTCAGCCGCGGGGAGCAAATTGACTCGTCAGTGGACGACGTCAATGTCTGCTGGATCTATTTTTAAAGCCCCTTCTCCCTGTTTTAACTCTTTCTGCCTCACTTTGTTTTCCTAACAAGCGCCTTTTTCCGCCCGGTCCTCCACTTCCTGGTGTCCAAAGCCTCCACTCTCATTCCCGAACGTGCTCTTTGCCTCTCTATTAGCGCCTTCCCTTTGCTTTCTCCCCTCTCTTTATCCGCTTTTCCTCTTTCCCCGGCTGTGGGGTGATGTATGGTCCCTGTCAGCTGCGGAATCAATGGGATGCCAGTTGTTTTAATTTAGCCTGGGAGCCCGGCGGATCCAGATCCTCGGCGTCACGGAAGAGCGATGGCAGTGGCCTTTCTTCCCTCTGTTTGTGCTCGCCATCGCCGAATTGATCAACACTCCGCTCCCGCTGGACAGAGCTCTGCGGAGGCCTGCAGCCGTCGGAGAGGCTTCAGAGACTAAGAGCCTGCCTGCAGGTGGTTAACACGCTCCGGATTGCTATCGCAGCCAATCAATGAGGCACGGTGCGGTCTGAGAGGCCACCAATAAGGTTTTTTTTTGTCCTGTGTCATGCAATGTCTTGTGTCGTGTTATGCACTGATTCATGTGATTGTCCTGTGTTTGTATGTAATGTTTTTATGATTTTTATATTTATGTAAAGTGTCTATGAGCCTATTCCAGCTGTCATGAGGCTAAGGCAGGGTATACCCTGGAAAAGTTGCCACTTCACTTCACGACTACACACCTACGGATAATTTAGAATTCCTGATTCACCTCACCACTTTGGACTGCAGGAGGAAGCAAGTACCCACAGAGAACCCACGCAGACACAGGGAGAACCTGCAAACATCCATTTCTATGTTATAGTTTCTATTTAGGTGATTCTACTGTAACATGGACTCTTTAAAATAATAACAATAACAGTGGATTGGATTTATATCGTGCTTTTCTACCAGGAACTCAAAGCTTTTCACACTGAGACCATTGGTCATTCACACTGGTGGTGGTAAACTACGGGTGTAGCCAGAGCTGCCCTCAGGCAGCTAGTTGGCTACCAATCTGTGTTAAACGGCCCCTCCGACCACCACCAAACATTCACTCACATTCATACGAGGCGATGTGCGCATAGAAACTGGAAAAAAGTCCACTTAGAGCAACTTCAGTGAGGGCTGGCTCAGTCTGCCTTCATCTCACAGTATGTTCAGAGCGTCTATCCTCAAACATGACGGGCGTTTGGCCACTCGGTGATGAAATTATTTAAAGGGACGGATAAACAATTAATAAAGGGTGGGAAGGTAAAAAGATTTGAAGAGCTTCATTTGAGCAATGATCTGGGGCCCATCATCCACATTCCTGCTGACAGCTCCTCCTCTCCTTCTGTCTCATATCATTTTGCCACTTTTTGTCATCTCCCCCTCCATCGCCACCCATCATTAATACAAATCATCTCTGCCGAAATTCCCTGACGGCGGGCTGGCGGCGAAAGCCGTCATGCGGGGAGCCCACGTCGGAGGCCAAAGTAATTAAAGCCGCTGCTTTGAAACAAAAGGCTGATTCAGGCGAAGGGAGCGCTCGGGAGAAAATGAAGGGAACGTGCACGGAAACAAGGCGAAAGGCAATCAGTGAGGTGGGTTCCACCACAATGGCTCTGTTGATGAGAAATATGCCATACACATGGATCACGTATTATTGGTTTTTAAGTGATGCATGTATGACATTTGAAGGCCTTTTTTCCCAGAGAGATGTAACTGAGGAACTCGTTTAATATAGATTGTGGTGATTATTATACCATTAAGTTATTATTAGGGACTGTTTTTTAACCTTGTGCAGCAGCTGAATAGCTGTGATTTTGAATCACTCTCAGAGAGACTGAAGCCTCTGGCTAGATGAGGATTTACTGCTGGAAAATAACAAAACAACTGACAAGGCCACTGACATCACGAGTGTTCATTTCTGAATTCCCATATCTGTTCCATAGAAAGTATGTGAAACATTTTCTAATTAAATATATTTGTTTGTCATGTATGTGATTAGTTATGTTTATGGAATTAGTAGTTAGTTACTCGGCATTTACTAAACTAAACATTTTTTCCCGTGTAAATTCAGACTGCATCATATCTTTCTTATCATGTCATCACAAGCTGTGTTTCCATTACTCCTAGAATTACGCAAAACCTAAATATCGCAAAAAAAAAAAAGAAAAATGGTAATAGAAACACCTAAACTTCGAAAAACCTCTCAAATATTGTTAAAAGATTTTGACGCTCTCATGAGGTGGTTTTTCAGACGTATCGTCATAGAGGTATATTGCAAAAGTGTCATGGAAACACTTTTTTTGCATTTACACGTCAGCGGATGTGACGTACGGGGTCACATGACCAGCTCACTTCAAGTGAAAATGGCGCGTTATGTTTGGACGGAGGAGGAGAAGGAATATTATTTAGAATAAATTAAAGAGAAAAATATAACAACCATTCTTGACAGCAAACAAACGTAAACAAACAAAAGCAAACGTAATTCTCGTAACATCTCGTCCCGCGAGATGTTACTAGAATTACAGTTTAAGAGCTTCACACCATTCAGTGGAAACACCTGCAAATCGCAATTGGAAATGTCCCTTTTATTTTGCGAAAAACTGTAATGAAAGCCCAGCTATAGACATGTTGATATTTGGATGACAAGTTGCCTCTGTTCAGCAATCACCTATAAGTTGAAACCTGTAGGGGCAATATTTGACATGCTATGCTTAGAATCAGCGCAAAGTGTGTTATTCATACAAAAAATAAATAAATAAAAACCCCAAAAAACAAGGAACTGATTAATAGGGAAATATTCACACACATTTGGTGTCATGCCATCCGTCGCCAGTGGGGGGCATCAGTGGCCCCTTCGCAAAATTTGCAAAAGCATCCACTAAAAGAAACTCAAGAAAAAGACGACGCTTGAGGTGACTTCCAAAATAAAACGTCACTAGATATTTTTCACAAGTCAGCCTTTCACCCAGAGCAAATAATCAAGTTGATCTGAACATGTTCTGTTTAAAACAGATCGGAGGGAAGGCAGGCAGATGACGGCGAGAGAAGGTGGCAGGTGCCATCGGCTGGAAATTAACATGGTGGAACGTCACACAGTGGAAAGAGGAAAAAAAAAGGGAGGGGCCAGCGTTGCTGAATTGATGGTTCTTGGATGAGGGGCTTCGAGGGTATGTCGGCAGGGTGTCAGGGAGCACCTGCGTCGGTCTCCGATCTGCCGCACACTCCATTTAACATTACTGCACCGTGAATTTGTCAAAGGGAACGAGGCAGAAGAAGTGTTAACTGTTATTTCCGGCTGTCAGTTCAGATCTGTGTCACGCAATACCTCGTAGGGCTCCCCCGTCTATGACAGGAATAGCAGGGTGTAGGTGGCACATTAAAAGAGACGGATCCCGCCTTATTGTGAAAGGGGAGCCTGCTGACAGCTGTCATATGTGACTGAACGTTTCATGATATTGTGCTGGTTGACATTCGGACAATTTATCAAGCCATGACAATGAAGTCATCACACAAGACTAAGTCATGTCGGTCTGAGAGAATTTGCTCCATTAAGTAAATGTTGACTGGAAATAAGTATTTATTTTTTGTTTTGTTGAAATACTACACAAACATGATATTTAGATCAAAATGAGCCGCAACCACAATTTTCTGGTTTGCTTTTTAGATTGTTAAAAAATTCCCCCCATCAATTTTAATAAACTGGGTAAATAACCAATTCCAACCAAACTAATTAAATGCAATCCAATACATAAACTGTAATTGGACTAATGAACTATAATCAACGAGAGCACATTTTGAATTACAGAGGGTTGAAAGATGACAAGAGGTCTATTACCCTAATATTGTATGACAATAAGCAACATTTTTTTCCAAAAGCATTGCTTTAATTCCAATCACTGTTGGATTGTCTCATTATTTACTGATATAAAAGGTCAGATCATGAGATGGAGGGCAGGATATGAAGACATCTAACAAATTGTCGTTATGTCGATGTTTTGCATAGTTTGAAATGAATTAAAACCTCATTGAAGACAGATCTGAGGCTGAGTGAGATCATCTACAAATGGACTTGGATCAGTCAGCTGGTTTCCTGCATTTCAAGTCTGCCATCTGCACTGAGTTCCTGCGCCACTCGCTTGTGTCGGACAGACCTTCGCGGATTGGATCTCCGCGCATCAGAAGAATCACACGACGGCAGTCAAGAATTCCGCTACTGCTTCGGCATTCAAGCTATTTATCTGTTTAGCAGCTGCTATTTGGAAGGCACAACAATTGACGTGTTAATGGGCCCACACATTCTCTGTCAGGCTGAGAATGATTTGAATGACAGCTTTTCAGAGTGGATCATGGAAAATTCAGTCTCAAAGTCTCCGAAATTCGACTGTCTTGCGACCACACTGTTTCTTCTTCTGATGTTTTCACTTTTCACACAGATTGTCACAGAGACTGACAGACATTTTTTTTTTTTTTTTTAAGAATTCTGAATCGGTCATCAGACGAGAGCTCTGACATTTTCCTGTAAAGTGGTTTGACTCGCCCACTGTGATAAGTAGTGTAATCTCCTCCTCAGTTATATCAGTGATGTCAAGCAGTCAAGCTTCTTGTCTTGTTCCTGTCTGCCTGAATGAAATCCTGCCAGCTGACGAGGCTATTGCGAACAAAAAAAATGCATGTCCTCATTCTCCTCTGGGGAGTAGAAAATTTTTCATCCTCATAAATCAAATGTAGCCTGTCCATTAAGGCTGAACCAGTAAAGTCTTTCTTCCAGTAAAATCCTCTTTGGCCTGTTGTGATGTAAAATGCCCACAGGCTACTGTCTGAATCAATCACCAAAAACGGTAATGAATAAATAAATAAATAAATGAATAGATAGATAGATAAAATACTATCTAATAATAATGTACCAAATTTTCAAGACTTGTCTTGAAGGGTTTGACGGCAGATCCAAAGATTCAAATGGGGTGAAACATCTGAGGGGACACAACACTGAAACAGGCTTTATATAAGAAAAGTTGAGTTTAGATGTGATTTTGTTTGAAGAACAAACCTCACTGATGTCAACCTCATGTATTCAAGAACACAGTTCCAAAAGGGATAGTTCACCCAATATTCATTTTTTTTCTAATCCAGGTAACCATTGTACAGTTTCTTAGACAGAGAAAATTCCACCAAGTAGAAAACAAAATGATTGAAATTTCACCCATTCACTGCTGAATGTTATATTGATGGAGAATACAAATAGAAATCCACATAGAAGCTCACTGGGCCCGAGACAGGTGTCATTTAAGTGTGCAAAAGGTGGGGCAGTCCAACTTGACTTGAAGCTGTGACATTAGCACAATGTTTTCTTTTTCAAAAAAAAATCCACTGTAGCTGCCACTGTAGCACAAGATTAGCAGAGAACACTTTTTTCAACCTTTGTATTATTTTATCACCGTATTTGTCCATCTGGCAAAATTGTAAGATAAACAATGTATATAAAAAGTGGAGCCAGAGCCCAAATACACAAAGTGAGGAGTAATAAATGGGTGAACGATCTCTTGAAGGTATGAGTTTCCTCTTGTCCCTTTACCCTGAAGGATAAGCAGACACACGTCCCTACTTTAAATGCTCAAGTAGGCCAGACCACTTAGCTTAGTGATACAGAAGATGCCGGAAAAGAATCATCCTGAGCAAAGCGCAAGTGAGGCAGCGTTCCTCTGACTGTTAGCTGAACTTGAAAGAGATGTCACATAATAAAAACCAAACGACGAGTTGACAGACGACAACGCTGACATGTTGCGAAGCATCAAGCTGTAAACAAAGCAACAATGGGTATTCGCAGATTGAGAACACAAATGCTCCACTTTAACATCCCGTGACAGATAAACAGTATCTGGAGTTTCAAAAAACAAACAAAAGAAAAAAACTCACTTTGAAGGAATGCCTTAGGCAGTAGCTCTATTTTGGGTGGGTCAATACAAGATTATCTTTACCCACAAAAAAAAGACCCATAAACCAAAGTAGAATAAACTCAAGGATAAACTGACAAAAACCAACACTTTTCCTTGTCACAGCAAAACACTGCCTATACAACCGTCTTCGTAAAGTTGACGAGAGTGTCGAACCGGGCTGGTTGGACTCGGTTGTTTGTGCCGGTGCAATCGATTCGACTCTTCTATTTTAAATGAATACATTACCAGGTTTGGAAACATTACCAGTCCAGTTACATTGTCTCGACATTGTTGCAGCTGAACGCTACACCGGGAGAAACGTCCTGCTAAATGTCACAAACAGGGCAACTTTCCTCCTCCACATAGTAACAGTTGTTGGCTAGTGTGGGACTGGACAGCCAACGTTTAAGAGAAGGGCCTTAGTGAAGGGAGGCTTCTTTTGACTGGTTTCTGACATTTTATTTTGAATAGATGACAAATTATAAAACATTCATAGCAAGTCAACAGGTTATATTTCCTTGTTATCTGACTTTTGCATAGGTCTGCCTACGCAATATGCATTGGCAGGCCACTAGCTACTGTGTTCAGCTCTGGCCCATTACTGATAATGTAAAAATTTAAAATGTGCCATTAAGTCTGATATGTTTTTAAAAGTCTCTGCCAAGATGTGGCCGTGTTGCTCAATCATGACATTTTGAGACACAAAAGTTAAAAGTTAAAAAAGCAATAAAAGGAAACTTTGTGGGACGTCGTTTTCACATCTGAGTTGATGGACAGTGACAGGACCTACACTGATGGTCCACAGTGTGTCAAAGGTCACAAAAAAGAGAAAAATACACACAAAACAGCTTTGACAAGCTGTCACAACAATGAAATTGAGAGAGAAAAAGAGAATAACAAGAAGAAACTCAGGAAGGAGCTCTGACATAAACACTGTTTTTTTCTGTGTGATGGCCGTTGCCCAGTATCCACTCTGCCGTTACTGTGGAGACATGGCATCTCGCAGGTACACGCTCATGCGGCCATGCATAAGAAAGAGAGGTCATAGCGAGTGGAGAGGAAAAGAAATGAGAAGGCAGATGAGACGCAGCGGGACGGCCTGACATTTTGGGGTTTGAGTTTCCGCTGCAGTGCGGCCATGTCACTTCATTGGGTCGGACACATCTGTCAAAGTCAGACCGAGTTTCGCAGTGGTGAACGATAAAAGAATTATCACTTCACTGCAGCGGTCCTCATGTCAGGCACCCTGAGCTGTGGAACTACCATCTCCCATCCTCCTCCTCCTCTTCCCCCTCACACAAACACAGCAAGACCCCCCCCCATCCCCTTCTACTGTAATGTGCAACCGGGCGTATGAAACGGGAAGTCTGCAAAGATCACCAGCGCTGCCGAGCGCTTTGTTTCCCTTCTGCTGTATTTAGTGGAGGGAGTTCCCTGATGGAACTAACAAAGGGCATTTTAAACAAAAAAAAGCTCCCAAAGAGCCACAAGTGCTTGAGGATGGAAACATCGTCGCCTGAGGGGCAGAAGAAGCAGAGGAGGATGGAGAAGCAGTGGGTGTGAGACAGCGGTGGTCAGACGCACACAGAAAAGCGCGGGCGCGCAACAGCACGCGCACGCTCTTCAAGCCCGCCGGCTGCTCAGAAATGTCAAGAAATGCATCACGCTGGCAGTCTCTGAGTCGGAAACGGGAAAGAGTTCAGTGTGAAACCGTGCCCCCCCTTCAACTTCCCCAATGCTGCGAGATGGACCTCGACATGACGCCGCATCCAGAGCACAGTGGCCGGCCCCAAAACAGTCATGAAAAACAGGTCCGGCGGGACGCCAAGGCTCTCGTCCAGCGGGTTAGCTGCACTAGCCACTCGCGTCCCGCCTCTCGGCCATCATTCCGTTTAGTTGCTTTAAAGGCCATGCACTCCATTTGGACGGGATTAAAGGCCTCACTCCACAGACACAGTGGCGAATCGGTGCGCATTGCGCCTGCTGCTCTGCCCGGCGGCGAGAAATGTGTTTGTGTGCCGCCGAGCCAGAGAGTGAGCCGCGGTCTTTCTGTAGAGGGGAGGGAGCGGAGAGGGAGAGACAAGGGGCGAGGAAATCTCACCGTGGTGGTGGTGCAAAGCAGAGCATGAACTGTTGCTGAGGTCTGGCTGGTGTATATCACAGGAAACTCTAAAAAGGTATTTGCTAAAATTTTGAAGGAAGCTAGCCTGACATACTGGACCGTTTAAGACACCTAAACTACACTTAACGAAAACGACTTAAAATATCTTTCTGCAACCTGTTGAGGAGTAATAAAGTGAGGTCACATTCACACTTGCAAAGAAAAGTGGCTTTTTGCCAAAAGCAGTATATAACCCATGAATGCTGAACCGTGACGTACGTCCCCATTCTCCGCTGTCCCGGGAAAGGATGTAGAATCTAATTTCAATCAAAGAAACCTGCGGCAGCCTCAAATGATTCAAGAGAGAGAGAGAGAGAGACGCGATGTCGGGAGCAGACAGTACAGCAGCATCTGGAGGTGAGGACCTAGTGCCTCGTAAGGGATCAACATCTACTGCGTGGAGATTTTTTGGATTCAGGGCAAGTGATGTTGACCAAAAGGAAGTTATATGCAAAGAGTGCCACAGAGTTGTGCCTGCACCACAGAGCAACACAACTAACTTATTCAACCACCTGAAAAAACACCACAAACCCAAATATGATGAATGCATGAAGGCTAAAACGCCTGTCAACTGAATCCCCGTCCGTGTCCAGCGCCATCCCAGACAACCATAACAGCAACACTGCATCGGGCGACACCGTATCCATCCACCTCTAAAAGGCAAGCTGAAATAATGGATGCAATAACGTTTTATTTGGCCAAAGACATGTGTCCAATAAATACTGTGAGCAACAAAGGCTTCAAAAACATGGTCGGAGTCCTAGACAAGAGGTATGTGATCCCCTCGCGCAATTACTTCTCCAAAGTGGCATTACCTGCACTTTATGACAAACATCGAGGGGGAATAGAGAGAGAAATCGCAGCAGTCGAAAATTTTGCTACTACGACTGATTATTATTTACTTTATTTATTTTAGTTTATTGATATTTTTAAGTATCAATTTGAAGCCTTGGTTACATACTGCTTGTTTAAAAAAAAAGTCCAATAAACAGATATGTTTGACCTAACATGATGAATAATCGTGATTAATAATTTTGATTTTAATATTGACTAAAATAATCGTGATTATCATTTTTGGCCATAATCATGCAGCCCTAGTTGATATACTCTGGGCTCTGGCAACTAAGAGTCACCATGGGAACCGTCAACAAGGAAAAGTCAATGTGCTTCAGCCTGCTGGAACAAGACATTTTTAGACGCTCATACAGAGTGAATGTCAACATATTGTGAGAGGAGAAGACAATTAAATGCGCTAAATGTAAAAGTTGTTTGTCTTTTAATTAGGCACACAGGTAGGTAAAAACAAATAGAATCATGCTGAACGTAAAATTCAATTTAGATTTTGGCACAACTCCACGTGCGGAAATAGGTTTTGGAAACCGTTTAAAGTCAAGTACTGTATAAGAACATAATCAAAACATGGATGAAATCAATCCATAATGCACATCTGTTGCTCAAGGCTGAAACTGCTGTGAGCAATTGTGATTTTTCTTTCTTTACTGCAGTCATTTGCAAACAAAAAGCAGTCAAATCAATACAAGTTATTATTTGTGTAAATGTGCCCGTTTCCATTATTCAATCAGCCAGTTTCACTGTTGAGTACTCAGACTCACATGGTGTACACAGCGCTAAAGGGGAGTTGTAAAAAAACTAATTTGACATTTCACCCAATTACGCCTCAACATTAAGTCGATGGAAAAATGTTAACACCTTTATTTGGGCAAATATCCACTGTAGCCTCCCAGCCTGGAGCCATGTTCAAGTAATTCTTGAGAGTCTATCAGATTAATATACATGCTGCCAAATAGAGAGCTCACACAAATACAGCTTCTGGCTAAAGAAATATTTTTCTCCGACTTTGTTAAAACCTGTTGCAAAGTTGAGACTTCCAGACTTGAGCAGTATGTTTATTGCCTTATTTTAACAGCTAAGTACTTGGACTGTTCTGGCAATGAGCGGTAAACTCCACTGCTAGGGATTGGCTTCAATTTTGGATGGACTAACAACTTAAAAACCTGTGTGCATCAACAAAAATCTCTCTATAAGTATGTGTTTATTGTCTCGCATAGCTCTTATAGTCACTGAAGTGGTTTTAATGACACTAAATTGTGTCTACTAGAGTTTTGGGAGCTTGTTCCATCATGAAGAAACGTGCTGCAATTCATTCGAAAATTCAGCCGCGAGCTACAATTATCGATTCCATCTTGTGCAGCGCTTGAGAGGACCTCAAGAGAGCATCTCGGCTTCCCTTGGAATCGGGGGTGATCATTTCAAATCAGTTCAGACTTTCCGCCACGGCAGGCTGAGCTCGGCGGAAGTCACAGCGGCGTCTTCCTTGTCGCAGTGACACCGGGCGGGAGTCGGTGGAGGACAGCGGGCAGGGGAGTCATGACACTTCATTAAAGTGGCACACTTGACTGATCCCATTCTCGCCTCTCCGGACCCCTCTTTCCTTCCGCACCTCCGCCGCCCTTTGCCTCTTGTCCTTCTGTCTTTGTTTCTCTGTCTGTCTGCTTGCACCGCATACGAAACAAGGCCCAGCGTCTCAAACCAGGTCGCTTTTTCGCAATACAAGGGCGGCATTAGTCATTCCTTGCAACACCAAAGTGTAAATCACTGCGGCAAAGAGACTGTGGGACTATGTATTCATGGTACATTCAGTGGGGAAGATGGCACCTCCAAAAAACTTCCCAAGTTTACTTTAACTTCCCAAACACTGAATAGAGAGCACTGCTGTGGAGTGCAGTGGGAAACAACAAGAAAACAATAAACCTGCGGGGAGGTTGGAGGTTTGAATCTAATCTATCTTTCAATTTAACTGGGCAGTGGGCACACAGTCCCAGCGGTGGGGAAGGAAAGCTGGTAAAGTTAAGAAAGACATAGCAGCAAACGGGAAAGAAATAACAAATCAAAGACACTAACCCCATCAAATCTTCATCCAAAACTCTAAACCAACTCTAACCCAGGTTTAAATGAATACCTGTTTTAATTTTGGGAGGTTTTGTTTTCACAAGGAGGAAAACTTGAGCGGGTTCAGACTCTTAAACAAAGGATAGGACACCATCCGGCAGAATCAGAGGGGAAAAAGGGACCTGATGAGCGAGGAAAAAAAACAAACAGTGACGGCACGCAATAGTGATAGTGGTGGTCTTTTTATGTTCAATGGTTTTAATTTTCATGGTGTTGTATTTTCAGACTTTGCCCAGGATGGTCTTGATTTAAAAAGAAATATAAAAAGCTGGTGGGATTCCTACGAGATGGATTAGCACAGCTACAGCCAGAGTTATTTTCTTGGGATTGTGGGTTTTAATGAATGGGCAAAGTGTGAAATTAAATTGCAGCCAGAAACGAGGTTACACCTTCACCATGCTCAGGATTCTTAGTTATGTATTTATATGTTTATGTTTATATTTAATAGCCTAAATATTTTTAAGCTATATTTTCCACATCCGTCAGAGCACTAGTGTGCCACTTGGCTCCATATACCCTGCCCACCCCCCCCAACACCACCACCACTCTTCCTCCCTGACCCTCCTACGTCTTTTCCATTAATTTAGATTTGTCCGGGGAGCAGGTGAGCTCACCTGGCCAGAGACTCTTGCGCCTCTTTTTCACCGTCTGTCTGGCCACACAGCACTGGACCTCAGGGCTGTCTCCTAACTGGCTGGGCACCGATCCACATGATATGTCTATTTGTGAGACGCGCCCCTGCAGCACTTGAAAAAACCAGGAAGCTGCAGAGCACCACAGTGCACTGTCAGACTGCCAAGAAAAGGGATGAGTAAAGTTTTTCAACTGGGAAAACAGGGAAAATACAAAGTCGAGAAAGAAAAGGAGCAGGTTGAAAGGATGCGAATTAGAAAGAGGAACAATGAAAAAGCCCACAAGAGGATCAACAGAGAGGCATTTGTGGAAAAAAAAAATCACTGCCCAAGGTTCGGTTCACTCTGTACTGACTAAATGTAAAAAATGGTAATAATTGCTGCTTCTCTTCTTTAGTTATGGCATGAAACAACATTCACTGACAACTGGATTCACACAAAAAAACCAAAAACGTGATATACAGCACCTTGTCAAGTGTTGATTAAAGGCATTGAGAAATCATGCCACATAGCATCATTTTTCAAAGAGGAGAAAACCTCATCCACCCTTAAGTACCACTAAAGAACCAGCAGCTTCCTATACAAATACTATAGACTGGAACTCACAAAAGTAATACATACAATAGAAGATGTTAATAAGATTTGTTAGAAACATTGCTAAGGAGATTTGTGCTGGTTTTTGCTACAAAGGCTTTGCAGTATTTTTAGATCTCATTTTAATGTTAAAATATCCACAATAAATAGCACTGATGATTGTTTTTTTTTCTCAACCAAGAATATACTTTGTGTTTTTAACGGAAGTGCTTGAATGGGAGTCTGAATCAAACTTTGCTGTGCATACTGTGCGACTAGCGACTGCATTTTGTTGCCCTTTAAACCAATAGGAAGCCTTGAACAGCGTATAATCTAATTGGTCAGCTTAAAACAGGCCCATCCAAGCCCATCCTTCAAAAAAACACTTCCTATGGGCTCTTTCCCAGATACGCAAGATAAAAGGACTTCCCATTGACTTCCCATGAGGTGTACCGGGTTTCTGGGAGCATATTCATGTAATCATTTGATTTGTTGATTACAGCATACCAACGGTCCACAAAATAATGTTCTTTCTGTCACAGTTGCCTGAAACAAACTGTGGAGGGCTCATCTTGGAGCAACATTACGTAGACACTTGCGCCAAAGTGGAAGAAATACGGCCAGGAAAATTCCCGCTAAACTGTGGTCGCAGATGGGAAACTGTGATGGATAAAAGGATGAGCGCAGAACATTAATCTCCCTCCTGGGCTGCGACCGTCAGAATCCCTCCATATCCAGTTTGGTCTCCCGGTTTTATTACATCCCTCGAATCCACTGACCTTTCCGGGGGTTTAAGCACCTCATAACATTCATAAGTGTTTACAGCCCTCTGACCTGAGGGACACCTCAAGCTTTAATATGCCACCAGAGAGGCGCGAGATGTATCGGTATTTTCCCTCCTCTGCTTGGAAAAAAATACCCACAGTGAGATGTGCGAGAATCAGGTGGGAGGCCGAGGGCAGCGCGGAGCCAGACCAATCATCAAACGGTGAAACGTAGGCCGGAAAAAGGCAGGAGAGCCGAGCGCGTCCTGAATCGGCACTCAGGATTTGACACCTGAGAGGCGAGCAGACGTGCTGTCATAACATTGTCCTCAGGTCTCAGATTAGTTTTCGCCCGGACAAATTATTGTGTCATTCACCTGTCATTGCACATGTCATAAAAGGAGGCATCACTTAACGGTGCCCTCTGAAGCATTTGATTGCCTCTTATGACCTACATCAGGCTTCACCAACGCCCCATGATTCACACGTTACGAGGCTGTGGAGGACGACCAGGCTGTGGCTGCCGGTCTTCATCACAAAACGTGATCAGAGTAAAGGAGACATTATTGTTTGCGGCACCCCACCCATTGGTCTAAATTCAATCTTTTTTGCGTGGTTCTGAACTAATCAAAGTCGCAGTGGCATATAGGCATCAAATATAAAATGCTAAATGTTGTGTTCGATTCAAGCATTCTGGATGGGACTAAGATGCCAAAATCATTAGTATGCCATCAGTTTTGCAGGTAGCCTGTATAAATTCTGACCTGATTATGGCACAACATTGGAAGCAACAACGTAAATCCATCCAGAGTAGATCAAGGGTGAATTCCAATTCCTCCCTTAACCCTCAATCTCAACCCTCAATCTCAAAAATGCGCGCTCCCGCGAGGTGCAAGTTCTGTCCCGATTCTAAGAACGCCAAATTGAGGGAGGAGTTTAAGGGCTGTATCGCCCTCAATATTGAGATTCTCCAGCACCACCCTTGGCAGTAAGGGCTACCCAGAAGGCATTGCGTATTTTCGCCAAGACATCTTCGAAAAAGATGGCGATGTAAAAGCGAGCTACAAATGGAAGTATCTTCTTAGTTAATAAAGATATAAATATTACGAAACCATTTTATTGTCTAGTTTAAGACTTTTTTTATGGATTATTGACATCGTTGTTGCGTAACCTTTTTTTTTTTACTTTACGAGGTTTGTCAACCGGACCGGCGGTCCCGGCTTCACGTTACTTGTATACCTCGTTGTGTAGCGACGGAGGACTTCTTCCTTTTTCATAGTCTTTCACTTTTTCTCCTTCTTCTTCGTTGTTGTCGTCTTCTTGACAGACTGGACGTAGCTTTGGCGTAAGGCCGCCCCCCACAGTCTGAAGACGTAACTGCACTTAAGGGGTGTCCCATTTCTAAGCCCTTACACTTAATTTTGAGGGCCAAGATTGAGGGCCAAAGATTGAGGGTTAAGGGCGACGGTTGAGATTGAAGAGTTAAGGGAGGAATTGGAATTGGCCCCAAGTCTGTCAGCACAAAGCTCCACTTAGCTGCACAGCCACATGGTTTTGCAGCGTTAGCTAGCTAGCCATTGCTAATTAACAACAACAACAATGACAACAACAACAAAACTCAGATTCTCTGTTATCGCAAGGGTTTCTGATCCATTTCCATAAGTCACTGCAGACACTTTAGAGTTACTAGGGTGCTAACTTGAAATGGCAGCCGTTGGAAAAGAACTGGCAATGTCTTGCTGCAAGTATCAAACATTACAGAGAAAAGCTTAATGTTTCACAAAGTGCTTCACACAAGCCGTAGTCCATGATGATCTAAGTTTGCAACCATTTTTGGTGTTAATGATCCTCAGCTGCGAATGAACTCAAGAAAGAGAAATGGAGAAAACGGTTAAGTCAACTCAACTTTGGAAGACAAATGTCTCTTTAAGATCTTATATTGTACCACAAAAAGGGAATTCTCATTTAAGTTTTTGGATTTTTTGGACACATGATTGCGTCTCTGCTTTTGGCAGATGATGTGGTCATGTTGGCTTCATCGTGCCAGGACCACTCGGTTTGCAGCCGAGTGTGAAGCGGCTGGGAGGATGATCAGCGCCTCCAAGTCCGAGGCCATGGTTCTCGACCGGAAAAAGGTGGTTTGTCCTCTCGGGGTCGGGTGGGAGATCCTGCCTCAGGTGGAGGAGTTCAAGTATCTCGGGGTCTTGTTCACAAGTGAGGGGAGGATGGAGCGTGAGATCGACAGGCGGATCGGTGCAGCGTCTGCAGTGATGCGGTCGCTGTACCGGTCCGTCGTGGTGAAGAAGGAGCTAAGCCAAAAGGCGAGGCTCTCGATTTACCGGTCGATCTACGTTCCCACCCTCACTTATGGTCAAGAGCTTTGGGTAGTGAAGGAAGGAGGCCTCGGGGAAAACCCAGGACACGCTGGAGGGACAATGTCTGCCGGCTGGCTTGGGAATGCCTTGGGGTCCCACCGGATGAGCTGGAGGAGGTGACTGGGGCCAGGGAGGTCTGGGCATCTCTGCTGAGGCTGCTGCCCCCGCGACCCGACCCCAGATAATGCGGCAGAAGAAGAAGAAGAAGAAGAAGAAGAAGATTTTTTTTTGATTTTTACAATCACATTTATTTACAAAATACAGGCTAAAAAAATATGCACCTTTTCCTAACATAAATAAATGATTAAACAAAGAATTAAATGAATTAAAAAATATATAATAATGAACAACAAACACAAAATCAAAACCAAGCCAAAGGAGACAACCCATTCAAAACAAAACAAACATAAAACAAAAATAAAACATTAAATAAATACATAAATAGACAAATAAAAATCAAACACAAAAAAAACACAAACACAAATCAAAAGCCAAAAAAAGGAAACATTCAATCTTTGAGTGCATCAGAAAAAAATAACTCATTGTTTAAAATAGCACACAAAGTGTTCTTGTGGCACCAAATTTTTGTGAAAGCGTCAAGGTCTTTCACCATTTTAAAAAAAGAAAACTCGAGATAGATCCGGGAACGCAGGTTGCGGCGCCACACCATTGTTGCATCATCACTAGCGAGACATTCTATTTTATTTTTCCTTGAGATGTAAATTGCCAATCTGGCTTCTCCAATAATAAAATTTAAAAGTTGCCACATTTCTTTGTTTTTTTTGCTGTAGCTCGTATCATAAATACAATTTGTGATTGTAAAATTCTGATTAAAAGAACTAAAAACATGTGTTAAAACAATAAAAAATGCAGTGAGTCTAAAACAATCAATAAAAATGTGAAAAACCGTTTCGCTGGAGTTGCAGAAGGGGCACTGGTTGGACACAGCAGGGTTAATGATGGAAATAAAAGTGTTGGAGGCAATGGCCCCATGCAGGATCCGCCACTTGTAGTGCCACACCTGGACCTAATGTTTTTCACCAGGACAATTGGGATTTATTGCAGCATGGCCTTCCGGTGAACCACGTTTGGAGGAACTAAAGGTAGTACCTGATTGGCTGTGATGTTACTTTCTCTGCGACTATCTCTACTTAAAATCTTAAAGCCGTAAAACACCCGCTCTAGGAAGGACACTTTCACCCACAAATCACAGTTGGGAGTCCACTCCGAAGCTTTTTCAGACGACCTGGTTCCAGGCAGGGACTGGTACCACTGGCGGCCAGCGCTAGTTTTACGACTGTTATCTTTCTGCAGGAAATTCCAAAGGCCATCCTCAACACAGATGTTCCTGAACATCTCAATATCAGACAATGTTAAACACTCTATTTTCCCTTTTACAGAGACATCTGGAAGTCACATTTCTGTGACCACCATCAAAAATAAAGTATTATTGGACTTTGAATTACTCTTATTACCTCAAGATTAACGGATTTAGGATTTCCTCCTAAAGGAAGCCTGGAGGCTTTCAAGCTTCAGGTGGAGCAAGAGAGTCCCCTAAGGGGGGGTTACGAAAGTGATTCCTAAGTGATCGATTAAAAGTTGAATAAACTTTGCACCTCGGTTTTCCTCATATCAATGTTACATGCTTCGCCATAATCCCTATCATTACCATCACCAGTTTTCTACGTTACACTTAGGCGACTGTTACCTCAATCCGTACATACACCTTTTAAATATTGACAACTACATATACATATATCTACTCATATATATATAAATATATTTGTATACGTGCCAATATAAGTGCCTGAATGCGAAATCTCTTAAATCTTTCAGTTGTCTTTTAAATATAAATAAACTTACTCCTGCCCTTGTATGCATGCTTAGAAATTTTGATAGGTATTTAGATATAAAATATATGTTGAAGTTTTAATGTGCTTTGAACGCTTTGTCTTCCTCAACTGTTGCCTTACTTTCGCAAGGTATCCACCATATGAAGGATCACACAGTTTTTATTTCTTCATGTTCTTCTATTTCATTTTTGGTTGTGTTTCATTTCTTTATCAGCAACGAACCCGACACCACATACATATTCATCAGATGCAGATAGCGCAAGACGACCCATCAGTTTTAGTGTTTGAACAGCCTTTTCATTGGTTCTTGGAGTTCAAAAGACCACCCTCTTCTCCAAGTTATACCAGCGAATTCAGTTTCTTTGTCTCAGAAGATCAGAAGATGAAGAAGAAGAGTTAGAAAAGTTTTGTGTGTTGTCAGTGTCTTGTCAGTGTTGTCCAGTCTTTCTTAGTGTCATCTTGTCTAGTGTTTTTGTCTTTGTCATTTTTCTTTATTCTATTTTTGTCAACTTAATTTTTCCTAACGGTACAGTACAAACTCCCAGGACCACCTTGGAAGAAGCTCATCCAACGTAAGCCCTCATCACTTGCTCACTGTCAAGAGTCTGGTTGTCGCATCAGTGTAACCAATAACTGCCAAATTATTTTTGCTAGACTTAGCCACAACAAGTCTAGTAGACAAACAAAACTCTTTTATATTTCTTCTTTTATTTTGTTACTTTTAGCTTAAGTTTAGGTTTTCTTTACTTACTCTCTCTCTCGCCCACTCTCTCTCTCTCTCTCTCTCTCTCTCTCACACACACACACACACACACATACACACACACGCACACACCCAACACACGCACAATTCGTTGCTGATTGTGTCTTCATGATCACATTCATGTCATACTGTTCTGTGTGAACCATCTATTGTTACACAAATAAATGCACATTAAGCCTGATGTCATTGTTTGACTGACTTATTAAAGTGTGGTTCAAATCCCTGCGTATCGTCAAGAACTCCCCGTTAAGGAGACGGTATTGAGACTGATTCTGGCGTTTCCTGCTGACGTCAACAACCAAAAAGCAGGTGGTGCCCCAATCAAATCACATTAAATATTATAAATATTAAAATTATTAATTTCTTTTTGATGTCCGTTTCCACTCCTTTGTGAGTTTGATCGATTAAGTTAATCAATCAACCTTACCCCATTACACACTGCAGATCTCCTGTTCTTTTCTTCAGTGGCGGCTTGTACAGGACCCTCCAGTGAGGTGTAACGTCCAGTCTTTTACTCCAAGCACATGTTGTTCTTTTCCTCAGTCTCTTTTGGTTTAAAACTTGGACGTATACTTTATAGAGGTCCTTCTTCTTAGTGTGACCAAGGTGAAGGGATGTGGTCTTCAGTAGAGGGCCTTCGGTCTCAAGGCGAGGGGTGATTTTTAAAGCTGGGAAGGGTTCTGTGGCGTCTGGCTCTGTCCCTGACTCCAGCTGCATGAGGGGACTTTGTTCTCCAGGGGATAGTCTCTCCCTCCACAGCTGGAGCAGTCTCTCTGCCATCCTGGTGGACTGCAGGCCCAGCACACGTCCCACAGTCTGGTGGTCACCAAGGGTCGGTCCAGCCGCTCGAACCAGGCGCTGCAAGTCCACGGTTTTTGTCCTGAGCAGAGCAGCCGTCAGCCCGGGCGTGGCACCACTGGAAATGTCCAATCTGGCTCCATGGATCAAAGGCTCTTTTAAAAGCCAGAGCAGAGAATCGGAGGTGTTTTTTTCTTTGCTGCTTCTAAAAAAGGCCCATACTTTAAAAACACTTTGATAAAAAGGAGGAATCCCATTTAACTTTAAAAAATTGGAATCTATTAAAAACAGAGCAGTATCCAGTCCCAGTTGACTCACCTCTCTGAAGATGCAGCTGGCCACACCCCTCCACACCAGGTCTGTTGGACCAGTCAGGAAGCGTTGGAGAAACTGGAGCCTAAAAGCTGCAGTCCTGCTGGCCAGGTGGATGAGGCCCTGTCCCCCCTCCTCTCTCGGTAAAAACAGCACCCCCTGTGGCACCCAATGCTTTTCATCCCAAAACAAATCTATTACTTTTTCTTGGATTCTAACCATAAGTCCAGCTGGAGGATCCAGACAGGACAGTCGGTGCCACAGGAGGGACGCGACTAGGTTGTTTAAAACCAAAACTCTGCCTCTATAGGACATCTGTGGGAGCAACCATTTCCATTTTTTTATTCTTTGTTTGATTTTTTCCTCCACTCCTTCCCAGTTTTTTTTCACCATGGCCTCGTTTCCGAGGAAGACCCCGAGATACTTTAGCCTCTCGGTCTTCCAGGCCAGGTTCTGGGGAAGGGTTGGGAGGCCATTTGCCCACTTCCCAACAGCAATTGCCTCACTCTTACTCCAATTAACTTTTCCGGCAGACATTGTATTATATTTATCAGTTAAAATGGTTAAAATATCAACATCGTTTTGGCTTTTAACTAAAACAATGACATCATCTGCATAAGCAGATAAAACAATGTTGCTATTAAAACCAGGTAAAACCAAGCCATTAATATTAAAACGTATTTTTGAGAGGAGAGGTTCTAGCGAGAGTGCATAGAGCATCCCAGACAGAGCACAGCCCTGCCGGACGCCCCTCTGCACCCTGAAGGGAGCACACAAACTGCCGTTGAATTTCAGTAGACTCTCAATGTCACTGTACAACACACGGATCATGGCAATGAAGCCAGGGCTGAACCCAAACCTCCACATGACTTTCTAGAGGAAGCTGTGTTCAACCCGGTCAAACGCCTTTTCCTGGTTGAGCGAAATGAGACCAGTGTCAATACCCAATGAGCCGGAGACCTCCAAAACAACCCGAATTAGGTAGACGTTGTCTACCATGGACCTGCCGGGTACACAGTAGGTCTGGTCCCGATGGATGACCTGCTCCATGGCTCTTCACAGCCTGGAGGCCAACGTTTTGGACAGTATTTTATAATCCACGCAGAGAAGAGACACCGGGCGCCAGTTCTTAATCTCCTGCAGTTGTCCTTTTTTAGGAAGGAGAGTCACCACTGCTCTTCGACAGGAGAGAGGGAGGGAACCGCTGTCCAAGCTTTGGTTCAGAACCTGGAGCAGGTCAGCTCCTAGAATGTCCCAGTACTCTTTGTAAAATTCAACGGTGAGGCCGTCGATCCCCGGGGATCTCCATCCCTGCATGCCCTTCAGGGCAGCCGTTAATTCCTCCAGCTGTAGAGGGCGGTCCAGCTGTGCATTGGTGTCAGCTGACACCTGCGGTAGAGTTCTAAGAAAGTCTTCCTCCAGTTCAATGTCTTCCTCATACTCCGACGAGTAAAGCTGGGAGAAGAACTCCTGTGGCTCGGTCAGCTCCTGCCCGGTGTCCGTCAGCAGGCAGTGGATGGCCTTGTGCTGTCCGTTCTTCTTCTCCAGGCTGAAGAAGTAGCCAGAGGGAGCATCCATCTCCGAGATGTTCTGGATCCAGGACCGGACCAGCGCCCCTGGCTAAGGCCATCTTTTTGGATTTGAGGACTTTAATGTGTCCTCGATTTCCTGTGGAATAGCCAAGCACTTCTAATTCCACTATTTCACTCTCCAGGTCTTTGATTGATCTACATGTATACTGTGTGACATTGAGAGTATACTGCTGACAGAGTAGTTTAATTTGTACTTTTCCATGGTCCCACCACTGGCTAAGACTACTAAAATCAGATATTTGATTTTTAAAACCACACCAGAAAAATTTTAAAACTTATTTAAAACCTTTATCTAAAATCAAAGCAGAATTAAAATGCCAGTAGGCGCTCTTTGGTAAAATATTTTTTAGTATGACCTCACATAAAACCAGAGAGTGATCAGAAAAAACAGATGGCACAATCCCACAATCTTTAAAAACATTAAAATGATGCTTAAAACAATAAAACCTGTCTAACCTCGCTAGAGAGACCCCGTTCTCTCTCAGGTGGGACCAGGTGTACTGACGAGAGTCTGCATGCATCCTCCTCCACACATCCACCGGGTCATGGGAGTAGACCAGCTGCTTCAGAGTGTGCTGGGAAGCTGGATGTGGCTCTGTGTGGTTGCGGTCTAAAAACTCATCTTCAGTACAATTAAAATCCCCGCCCAAAATTAAATAATCCTCCGAGCCGCAGCTGTTTAACTTATTATTAACAATTTCTAAAAACCTCTTCCTCTCTGCTCCATTGTTTGGTGCATAAATGTTCATAAAAAACAGATTAAAACTGTGGAGCTTGGCTTTGACCAGCAGGCATCTCCCCTTCACCACCTGCTCTCCCTCCACAGAGGATGGAGAGAACCTCTTAGAGAGGAGGATGCCCACTCCTCCACTTGCTGTGGTGTTGTGGCTTAAAAACACCCTGCCCTCCCACTCCTTCTCCCAGCAGCCCTCAATACTTGGGTCACTGTGGACCTCTTGAAGAAATAAAGTGTCCAAGTGCTTTCTTCTTGCTGTGTCCAACACAAGTGCCCTCTTTTTTGGTTCTCTGGCTCCATTCACATTGAGCGTTCCAATTTTTAAAACATCCATGCTTGGGATTAAAAAATAAAAAGCACAAAAATTAAGAAATAAAAACACAGATAAAAATAAAATCCCTGTCATCATTTTAAAAATGTATTTCTCTTCGGGCTCGTATAAGGTGCTTTTTTAACCTGAAGATTTCTTGCTCAGTTAAATCTGATGAAGATTTGTTTTTTATAACATGTTTGGCAGACATTTGTCAGGAAAGTGCATGTCAATGTTCAGGTTTTTAACTCCTTTTGTTTTTTGCAAAAAACTTTTTATCATCTTCGCTGAATAAAATTGTTTTTCTCTATTAGCGAGAGGTGTTGTTAAAACTATTTGTGAGAGCGACAATTCGCTGCAGTCAGATATGGCGCCCTCACTGTCACTGCTGTCTTCTGCAGCAGCTCCAGCCCCCAGTCTACCAGTTTTTCCTCCCCCCTCATTTGACACTGTCTGCTTCCTTTTTTTAATTCAGGTGTTTCAACCAGACCATACGTTTTTTCAGTCACACAAGACCCACCACCAGTTTTCTCATCCCCACCACCCAGTGCTTCAGACACACCTCCACCCACTATCATGTCCTCTGAAGGATCTTTTTCTTTTCTTTTTCCCTCACCTCACCCGCACCCAACTCCGCTACCTTCCCTGATTCCTCCACCTCACCCGTCTCCCCTCCCTGACTCCCTGACTCACCTGTCTCTCCCAACTCACCCTCTTCCATCTCCTCGACCTCTCGACCTTTTTTCTCTCTCACCTCCTGCTCCTTCTCTTCCCTGCTCGGGCCAGCGGTCCCCCCCGTATCTCCGGAGTTTCTCCGTCGTGGAGCGGGGACGGGCTTTCCGCTCGGAGCTGCCGCAGCCGCGACTGCCGCACCGCCGACCGGACCCGTCGCGTCAGCACCCGCCCGGTTCGGACAGGCTCTGACGAGGTGTCCCTCCGCCCCACAGCCGAAGCATTTTACCTCCGATGATGTGGCAAACAGAGTATAATCGAAGTCATCCACTCGTACGATGAATCGATAGTTGAACTCTTCTGCCCTGTTGTTTAAAGGTCACCTATTATACTAATTTTCAGGCTTTTGTATTTGATATCTGGCCCCTCCAGAGCAGCAAGGCACGATTTTCCGCGCTGAAAGCTTTTTAGATTTGCGTATCTCGCGGCTTGTTTCCTCGTATTTACTGCATCCCGCGGAAACACTCTGTTTCACTTCACTCCACCCCAGCCTTGCCGGTGCACGCCCCCGCCCGGGGTCACACTCTTCGTCGCTGCTGAGCCTCACTTCCTCAGTTTGCCGGTGCGGGAGTGAAGAGTAAACGGCAAACTTTATGAAACAGGCTCAATACCGTTGTGAAGGCTTCACCCTTTAGCCGCTGTTTACCGGCTAATCCAGCTTCGTACGGACCCAGCGTGGGCTGAGTTACTGCCGCAAGGCGGACCGAAGGTCCCTGGACGTTTTTTGTGCCTTCCGTGTCCCCGGAAATATATTTTACTTTGTGTACTGACCGTGTTTTTGTTTTGTATTTTTGCGAGACATCTTAAAAGGGCTTAGAATGATTTGGTTTCATACTGTTGACTTGTATCAAAACACTGTCCGAGCAGAGAAAATATGTACGCTGAAACGATCACTTCAGTCATAGAGTCGTTTATTATTAGACAAGAATATCTGCACAACTTAAGTTATCACCAAGCACAGAGCATTAAGAGCTCTATACAACCCATGTTACCATGCTGGCAGCGTGAACATCGCTATAAGGAGCGAAACCTGCGACTCAAAATCACTGCCTCTTCAGTTTCGCTGCCAGCGAACACAACACACATAACAAGCAGAGCACAGAGTTAGCGGTGGTGGCTAACAGTTCATCAACACCATTCAGCGGTTGAACGTTGCAAGTAGTCTTAAAACTAATGTTGCTTGAGGTCACAATACACTTACTTAGCAGCTAATTAACAGGCTGTTTAAATGCATATCGGCTAATTACTTTATGAGGGGCCACAAACATGAAACGCACGCATGAACAAACCTCCAACATTTTCTCTGTTCGTTCCACTCCAACGGTTGTGGTCTTTGGTGCTTCGGTAGTCGCTCTGGATTTTTTATTTCATATTTTTTAATTTCCCTGACACCGAAAAAAAACATTTTCTTGGAGCAGCGAAGCAGAATCACTTCCGGGGCAGAGCGGGGGAGGGCGGAACCAGTCCGAGAGGGTGCCGGAGCTTGGCCATGAAAGGAGATCCGGCACACAATTACGTAATTCCGTGCCCAGTGTTGAAAAAATCTCCATGAACAGAGCGTTTAGAACCATGCCCAACAATTTGCAGGGCTCACGTCCAAACGCATGAACGTCATTATTTGACGATATCGAGATCGTTTGACGATAGAGTTCAACATTGTAACAGTTTTTAAAGCTCAGAAAAGTGGAAAAGCATCATAGGTCCCCTTTAATATCATGTAAACCTGCCGCCTGTGCGACACCACATGGCAAAGCAGCGGAGATTTACACCCAGAAAGCTACTTTCTGATCGGGGAGACCACCTTACCGTGGCGGGACAGTTTCTGGAGCAGGAACTCGTCGCTGATGAAGGGGGGGACATTGGACAGGGTGATCCGGGCTGCCAGCTGTGTGAGCTGCTGCACCGCCTCGAACAGCCCGTTTACCGTCACCCCGGACTCCACCATCAACTTTACCTGCTCCACCCTCTCAAAAAACAGGACCACAGCTCGGTTCATTCGGGCTGCCGACTTTACCGAGCTGTGTCCGATCCGCTCCCCGACGGCTAACGCTACATCTTCTACGTTGCATAAGGAGCCGGCACCTTAATGCCGTGCTTCCTCGACAGGGAGGAGAACCCTGCAGCCGCCATGACGGCGCACCTGGTCTCCTCCCAAGCAGACAGCGTCTGGCCGCAAAACACGACAAAACAAACACTAAAACTAAACTAACTCACACTAAAATAAACTACACAAATACACAAAAACAACCACCAAAGTGTAAAGAATAGAAAAGGTTATAGGTAGCACAATCGCTTCCAATTTTCTCTCTCCCTCTCACGCTCCTTCCGCTAAGAAGAAGAAGAAGAAGAAGAAGAAGAATTTTTTGGATTGTGAAGGCGGTTGTTGCTTCAGCAGTTTAAAGTACAATTTTGAGAACAATAGGGCGTCTAGTGACATGGGGCAGAGGTGTCAGGTCTCCAGCAGGTGTAACAGCAGGCAGCGCCAGTCTCTTGCTATGAGACTGAATAGGTGGTTTTGCATTTCTCAATAATGTTAATTGGACAAAACTGATCTCATTTCCTGTAAAATGTGGTACTTTGTCTTAATGTTTCTCCAACATTTTAATTTGTGTTCTATTTCCTTACACACAAGGCATCATGTTCTTCTACCACTGGAACACCGTGTGTGGGCTGCAACTTACAAAATAGTGAAAAAATTGGACTGACCTGCTTTAGAAAGCGGACTAAAATATAAAGTTATTGAAACATTCCTGTGGTGTGTCATGTTGGAACACAGCAACACACATAGGCTGATGTCCGGTCACCTCTCTCTCGACCGCCTTTTTCAGTCACTAAATAGATTTTAATAATGGGGGGGAAATGTACAAAGTGGCAGCAGCAATCCAATAAAGGCTTCAGTTCTATACTGACGACTCTTTGCTGTCAGAATGCAGTGCAGTCTCTCAAGTTTAGACAGTTTGTTTTGTTTCAGTTTGTTTTTTCTTTTACAAGTGCAGCTCTTTGGAAAATTTACGCCAGTCTTTTACATTGACTCAGTCTTTAATTTCCATTTTTGAGTGAGTGTTAAATTGACTGTGGGTGAGTATTTTCCGATGTAAATTATGCAACAGGTTTGTACATGACGAGTGTCTTTATTATGCATCATATATCTATATCTTATCTATAGATAAATTTATGAAGAAATTCAGGCAACAAGTAGGTATTACCAACATCTTCATCAAAAGAGTTTTGCATATTAACTTTACTCAAATGTCTTGCTAAATTGTTATTGTCATGTGTGTAAAATCATTTTCCTTCATCACCGCCATCTGCTGGCTAGCTGCAACATAAAGCACTTGTTTTTGACAAGCTTTTGCAAGCAGCTAATTACAGGCTGTTTAAATGCACATCGGCTAATTACTTTATTAGGGGCCACAAACATGAAACGCTGACATTAAGCCGGATGTATAATTGAAGACAAGTCCTGTGTTTTAGTTTATGGGTTCATGTGTATGGGAAAAAAATGACACCCTTTCAAATTAAAGACGTGTTGGCCTTCTGCCGTTTCAGTTTTTCTACTTTTACTGAGCGACAACAACAAGTTAGCTTAGCATCATTTAATTCTCTGTGAGCTCGACAGCACTTCATCACACGTCTGCCGTAACGTCGCAAAACACCAGGGCTCTCTGTGTGTCAGCTGCATGTGCAAATTAGCTATTATGTGCTAAGTGTTTGCCATAATGAGTGTTAGTTCGAGGTTTTCACTCTCTGCCGCCTCTTCTTCCCCGGTGCCTCGAACGGTACGGCATCAAACAGAAGTCTAATAACTCTGCATTCATTTCTTTAAAACATCCTTTTGTAATGACTGGGGGAAAGACGTTATCTAGCCTGAAAAAGGCACATTTGAACGAACGATTTGTCACGCCAAGGCACAACAAAAGCTGCAGAATTACATGGAGCTTTTGGGAAACCTTTATTTATCAGGAACTCTAGCTCGGTGAATACAACGTGATGAATGAGCAACAGTGACTTGTAAATTGTGGCGGGTTTTTTTTATCATTATTTTTTTAGTATTTACAAATTATTCAGAACACAGTGTTTGTTAACTCCTAAGACCTGATGTCTAAAATCTGTAAAGCTCCCAATGTGCTTGCTTGCTTCTTCTGCCGCTTATCCGTGGTCGGGTCGCGGGGGCAGCAGCCTCAGCAGAGATGCCCAGACCTCCCTGGCCCCAGTCACCTCCTCCAGCTCATCCGGTGGGACCCCAAGGCGTTCCCAGGCCAGCTGGGAGACATAGTCCCTCCAGCGTGTCCTGGGTCTTCCCCGAGGCCTCCTCCCGGTGGGACATGCCCGGAACACCTGCCCAGGGAGGCGTCCAGGAGGCATCTGGAACAGATGCCTCCTCAGCTGGCCCCTCTCAATGCGGAGGAGCAGCGGCTCTACTCCTAGCTGCTCCCGGGTGGCCGAGCTTCTCACCCTATCCCTCAGGGTACGCCCAGCCACCCAGCGTAGGAAACTCATTTCGTCCGCTTGTATTCGCGATCTTACCCTTTAAGTCACTACCCAAAGCTTGTGACTATAGGTGAGGGGTGAGAACGTAGATCGACCGGTAAATCGAGAGCCTCGCCTTTCGGCTTAGCTCCTTCTTCACCACGACGGACCGGTACAGCGACTGCATCACTGCAGACACTGCACCGATCCGCCTGTCGATCTCACGCTCCATCCTCCCCTCACTCGTGAACAAGACCCCGAGATAGTTGAACTCCTCCACCTGAGGCAGGATCTCCCCACCGACCTGGAGTGGACAAACCACCTTTTTCCGGTCGAGAACCATGGCCGCAGACTTGGAGGCGCTGATCCTCCTCCCAGCCACTTCAAACTCGGCTGCAAACCGCCCCAGTGCACATTGGAGGTCCTGGCTCGATGAAGCCAACATGACCACATCATCCGCAAAAAGCAGAGACACAATCATGTGGTTCCCGAACCAGACTCCCCTAGAAATTCTGTCCATGAAAATAATGAACAGAACCGGTGACAAAGGGCAGCCTTGCCGTAGTCCAACACGCACTGGGAACAAGTCTGACTTACTGCCGGCAATGCGAACCAGACTCCTGCTCCGATCATACAGGGACCGCACGGCCCTTAACAGAGGGCCCCGGACCCCATACTCCTGGAGCACCCCCCACAAGATGCGTCGAGGGACACGGTCGAACGCCTTCTCCAGATCCACAAAACACATGTAGACTGGTTGGGCAAACTCCCACGAACCCTCGAGCACCCGGCGGAGAGTATGGAGCTGGTCCAGTGTTCCACGACCCGGACGGAACCCGCACTGTTCCTCCTGAATCCGAGGTTCGACTATCGGCCGTATCCTCCTCTCCAGCACTCTGGAATAGACTTTACTGGGGAGGCTGAGAAGTGTGATCCCTCTGTAATTAGAGCACACCCTCCGGTCCCCCTTTTTAAAAAGAGGAACCACCACCCCGGTCTGCCAGTCCACAGGCACTGTCCCCGACCACCATGCGATGTTACAGAGACGTGTCAGCCACGACAGTCCCTGCACATCCAGAGACTTGAGGTACTCGGGGCGGATCTCATCCACCCCCGGTGCCTTGCCACCAAGGAGTTTCCTGACTGCCTCAGTGACTTCGGCTCGGGTAATGGACAAGTCCTCCCCCGGGTCCCCCGCCTCTGCTTCCTCAGCGGAAGACGTGACGGCAAGATTGAGGAGATCCTCGAAGTATTCCTTCCACCGCCGGACAACATCCCCAGTCGAAGTCAACAGTTCCCCACGGTTTGCCAGAACTTCTTCGAGGCCGACCGAAAGTCCTCCTCCATGGCCTCCCCGAACTCCTCCCAAGCCCGAGTTTTTGCCTCCGCTACCGCCCGAGCTGCAGCACGCTTGGCCTGCCGGTACCTGTCAGCTGCTTCCGGGGTCCCACGAGCCAACATGGCTCGATAGGACTCCTTCTTCAGCTTGACGGCATCCCTTACTTCCGGTGTCCACCACCGGGTTCGGGGGTTACCGCCACGACAGGCACCGGAGATCTTACGACCACAACTACAAGCAGCCGCGTTAACAATAGAGGTGGAGAACATGGTCCATTCGGACTCAATGTCTCCGACCTCCCCCGGGATCTGGGAGAAGCTCTCCCGGAGGTGGGAGTTGAAGACCGTACTGACAGAGGGCTCAACCAGACATTCCCAGCAGACCCTCACAATACGTTTGGGCCTGCCGGGTCTTTCCGGTCTCCTCCCCCGCCAGCGGATCCTGCTCACCACCAGGTAGTGATCAGTTGACAGCTCAGCCCCTCTCTTCACCCGAGTGTCCAAGACACAGGGACGGAGGTCAGACGACATGACAACAAAGTCGATCATCGACCTCCGCCCAGGGCATCCTGATGCCAAGTGCGCCGGTGGACACCCCTGTGCTCGAACATGGTGTTCGTCACGGACAAACTGTGACTAGCACAGAAGTCCAGCAACAAAACACCATTCGGGTTCAGATCGGGGATGCCGTTCCTCCCAATCACGCCTCTCCAGGTCACACTGTCGCTGCCCACATGTGCGTTGAAGTCCCCCAACAGAACAACGGAGTCCCCAGTCGGAGCACCTTCCAGCACCCCTCCCAAGGACTCCAAGAAGGCCGGGTACTCAGCACTGCCATTCAGGCCATAGGCCGAAATGACAGTGAGGGACCTGTCCCCAACCCGAAGGCGCAGGGACGCGACCCTCTCGCTCACCGGGGTGAACTCCAACAGGCTGTTCCCCAGCAGCTAAGCTGTGGGGCAATAAGCACGCCCACCCCAGCCCGCCGCCGCTCACCGCGGGCAATGCCAGAAAAATGGACAGTCCAGCCCCTCTCGAGGAGCTGGGTTCCAGAGCCCATGCTGTGCGTGGAGGTGAGCCCGACTATATCTAGCCGGTACCTCTCAGCCTCCTGCACCAGCTCGAGCTCCTTCCCCCCCAGCGAGGTGACATTCCATGTCCCTACAGCCAGAGGCTGCTTCCGAGGCCCGGGCTGTCGAGGCCCTCCGCCTCGACTGCCGCCCGTACCGCACTGCACCCGACCCCTACGGCTTCCTCTGCTGGTGGTGAGCCCACAGGAGGTGGGACCCGCGTCGCTCGTTCGGGAAGGGCCCGGCCGGGCCCCGCGGGCGAAGGCCCAGCCACCAGGCGCTTGCATACGAGCCCCAACCCCGGGCCTGGCTCCAGGGTGGGGCCCCGGTTGCGCCATACCGGGCGACGTCACGGTCCTTTTATTGGTTGTACTCATAGGGGTTTGTGAGCTGCTCTTAGTCTGTCCCGTCACCCAGGACCTGTTTGCCTTGGGAGACCCTACCAGGGGCATAAAGCCCCGGGCAAACATAGCTCCTGGGATCATTCGGGCACTCGAACTCCCCCACCACGGTAAGGTGGCAGCTCAGCCAATGTGAATACCTTCAAATATTTAGTACAGCAAAGCCAGCTATTGGACTAATTAAATATTGTAAATATTGTTGCCTTCATGTAATATATAAGATATTGGAAATTCAGTGCTGGTATATCATTAAACAGAGTGTCCAACATGACAACTAGATTTTTTTTTTTTTGCCATCGACATTCACAAGTTACAGCAACTGAAAAAAAAAACAAATTCAACACATTTCAAACATAATTTCAAGATTTATCACAGTGTTTCTGTCTGTTCAAACTCGAACATGAAAAAGAAAAAGAAATTATGGACCCTTTAAATGGCAAAATGATTTTGCAACCTTTGCACGCCTGTGATTACCCATCAGACTGTAGCTTTTTTTCCTGTGAACTACAAACGTGTCGGGAAATTACAAACGTGGCTATGAATAAATGATACAGAAAAATGAATTGACTTCGCTGCGCACAGAGCACAAGCAACACTATGTTACTAGGCAACACAAGTGCCGTACCCACCTGTCAGAGCCGAAGTCACCAGCGCAATATAGAAACATCCGTGCTTCAGCTCGTCTCAGGGTGTGTGGCACAAATCAGGTCTCATCTCGGTTAATCTCTCCCACTGTGACAGGCAAATTTAGTCATGGTGTTAATTCTGAGAAGAATGAGAATTGGAACACAAAGAGTAAGATAGTGTAAGGTGGACACTGCTTTTTTAGTTGTTCAATGGTGTAGGTTGTTCTCTGCTTACAACTATTTAGCTCCAACTCTTCACCCTAACCCTTCTAAACAGCCATTGAAACCGTCTGACCGCCCCTGAAGCCCACTTCAAATAGAGGCCAGTGAGGTATTTTATTCTGAATGACTTCTGAATCTGTGGCTACGGTGACCAAATGTAAATATCTATCTGTTGATTGATGTTTTTTTTAGATAAAACTTTTTGTCCTTTTCTTGAGAAAACTCAAAAACAAGACACCATCACATGCTGATACCATGGAAACTGTCCCACTAATTTACATATTCAGCCAACATGAACTGCATATATTGTCTAGTGACAACAGGGTACTGAAGGCAAAAAGGAGCTATACTTAACAAATGATCACAACAACTTGAACCTCTGGTCACACGCAGCATGTCTGCAAACAAAGCAGTTGCACATGGCGTAAACTGTTCTTAAAGAGGTGTCCCATGTCGTAGGGTTTGATTTGAACCTCAACATACTGATTATTAGATTAGTGTATGATATCTCAGCTGTGACAGAAGATCAAACTGTGCATAAATAAATGGGGGTTTTTTAAACTACATTTATGGTTAATTTTCATAGTTATGGCAGACAGGAGGTGGCATTTACCCTGATGCTGCTTTGTGCCGAGTTCACTTGGCGAACTGAGATCCTTTGAGCAGAATCAAATAATATTTCCTGTCCCTAAAGGATGAGACTGGGCCCCTGAGTGCATCTTGCATTCATCTCAGGCCACTACTCTTCAAGGCACTTTGCGTTGTCTTGGTGTAAAGGGATGTAAAAGAGTGACATTGAGGGATGCAGCCGGCAGTGTGCGCCTTCAGCGGTGGCGGTCATATTGTTTGGTTTTTTTTCCACATGCATTTGCATCTCAGCAGTTCAGTCTGGAAGCCATGTACACGGCTGTGTGAATGCCAAGATTCAATGTCTCTTGCAAGCATGAAACTGACAGTCTTGAATTATGTCCATTTTCAGAGCTGTATTATCTCCTCCTGGACTCCAGTGAAGCCTGGCACGATTCAAGTCAAAGGATTCAAAGGAAAATCCTCTCTGAAGGCGGCTGGGAGCAGCGTGCTTAGCCTTCTGTTTACAGCCTTCCACAAAATAAGTGAATGCTTGGTTTAAGCTTCCTCCCAAAACTGAGGGTACATTCTACATCTTTCTAAGTAGACAAAAACAAGGCGGACCAGACAACACAAGGGTAACCTGGATCAGTACCCCATGTTACATCACAGTGAGCTGATTTCCATAACCGGCACACATTGCCACACTGAGACATGGACCAAGTTCAGGCCAAGGGTGGATTTTCCTCAGATGGTTTGCTTCACACAATCCTACCAGAAGCTCACATTTTAAAAACAAACTGTGTGGTTGTGATTAATAGGATGCTGCCAATCTTAATAGCCCCTTGCGGAGTTGTCTGACCCAACAAATAAAAACTCTTCAATTGGAATGAACTGCTTTTTCTTTTTACTCTGCTATGTTCCCACGCAACACTTCACAACAAGCATTTATAGCGCAGACACTCGTCGCAGTCTGTCAGTTTAATGCTGTGCTAACAAATTAAATGAATCGACCATAGCTCTGGGGTCACTACCAGCATTTGCATTATTCAAATTGATCTGCTGCATTTTTATTTGTACTCTCAACATCACTAAAACGAGGGCATGCCCTCAGTGACTCTTTGAGATTAATCTATTAAATGAAGTTAAAGGAGTGACTCTGGCTTGCTTATGAATAGATACATACTTTTGTAAAACATGAAAACAATCATTGTGAAGGAAAGTAAATGCCAAAGGACTTCTGAGGAAAACATAGTCCTTATCTAGTAGTCTCTTCCACACACACAAGGCTGGAAATCTGGTCACTTGCATTTCCAATTCTCACGGCTGAGAACTATTGGATACGACTGACTGGTAACATGGACCCCTGCCATTGAAGCAGCGTCCTCTGCTGGCCTGCTATTAAACTGAAGAACTTTTTTTTTCTTTAATGTTTAATTTTATTTTGTTTTCATGTTGTGTGAAATTGGGCTGTGAAGCAGCGTGTGTTCTCGTGAGAAAATAAAATATTTTTGAAACTATAAATTGAAGCTTTCTTCTTTATCTTTATCTTTATTCCTTATCCTTTTTTTTTTTTTTTTTTTTAGGACAAATTGATGTTCCATGTACTGCCTCACTGGAGCATAACTTCCTATTTTTTTTTAAATCAGTTTTGTTAGATTCACTGAAGTATATCTGGTTTGTAAATCACTGTTTAGCGCCTAGCCGGTCCAAGGCACAGCATTCCTTTGCTTGCCAGTGAGCCTGTGCTGGGCAGCATTAGCCTAAGCCTACCTCCGAATTATGCCAAAGGCTTCAAGAAGCCCTTGGCTTCGCAGAGGCAATCCATTCTGAGTAAATGTAGGTTGCCACGAAATGTGGAGGGTGCTTTGTGGCGCCAAAAGGAGCTTCAATAGGTCCTTTACCTCGGCTGTGAATACATCGCCCTCATAGTGTCAGAGAGCACTTGTGTTTCATCCCGTACTGTGTGATGGGAGCTGAATCGCTGCCGTGGATGAGCGCGCGGGGGGGAGGGGGGGGGGGGGGTTGGATGGAGCAGGAGCAGAGCGCGGGTATTTAATATGGAGGGCTATCTGTGGAAAGGCTGACTCCAAAGCGCAGTCTGCCTGCTGGAAGCAGAAGACAGGGCTGAAAAACTGAAAATTTTGGCAATAGAGAGCCTTTCGGGGAGTTGATCCAAAAAACCTTGCAGATGAGGTGAGACCTTTCAGAGAAGCTTCAAAGAAAACGCCCGTCTATGGCAAGAGTCTGAAAGGCTCGCCCGACAGCTTTACCTTGACTTCAGAAGTTGCAGATGGCTAAGTTGACGTTTTGATCTTCTACTTTGCAATATATCCACAGGAGGAATAAAGTTCACAGAAGTTGTTCCAAGTGTCTAATTCGCTCTTTCATCACCACTCCTGTCCACCACAGCCTTGTCCGCTCTACCTTCCCTTCCAATCCGTCAGTCTGCCCTATTCTCAGAGTCCGCCCCGGGCTGCATGACTCTGGAGCCGGTGGGACCAAACCATCTGTCAGCCACCGAGGAGGGACACCTCGACATGTTATGACCATTAGAGCAATGGATTTTTACTGTTCCTCGTCCCGGAAAGGAGATTCACCCCCTCACACGTCCTTGATACTTTTCCGTTCCCCCCGTGTCAAAGTGAGACATGTTATTCTACTCACAAGTTTTTTTGTTGTTTTTTGTGGAGGGTGGATATTCCCACGATACACCGCACTGTCACACCAGGCAGTTTCAAAGGTATTGTTTGTTTTTCTCCCACTAGTATTTATTTCTCTTGTTTTTCACTTTGCGTGTCAATTCAAGTCCTTCTCACCTACTGCTACTCCCACATCTCTCACTTCAAACTATGTTTTCACTATTTTTTCCCATCTATTCTTTGGACAGTAAATGCCTGGTGGAGCGCTGAGAGGCGACAGTCGCGAGGCATCATCAGTCTACCTGTGCAACCTGGAAAGTGATGCAGATGAGGGAGTGGACTTTAAAGCATGTCCTAAACCTGTTGGTTTTATTTCACATGCGTGATTAAGGATCTACTGGAATATTTATAAAGGGGATTTAAAAAGAATACAAAGGTGATTGGATTATGTCATTGGCTATCATGCTCAAGTGGACTAGGGAAATTTGAAAACACGTTCAGCCAACAGAAGGCTTCCCATTTTTGCAACGTTAACAGGCCTGTGGCAGGATTGTATGTGCCACAGTTTTAGTAAACTCTTGCCAAAACACATCGGCCAGCATTGTTCTTTCTTTCCTCCAAATGTGAAAATGCTATTAAATTTTGAGATAAATCTCTTGAAAGATATAACTCTAAGGCTGTGGTTCTCAATCTTGTTCAGTGCTTTTTCGTGGCAGCTGAAAGCTACAACTTTCAGGGGCGTAGCCATCAATTCAGAAGTGAGGGGAACACATTGTTCAGAAGCCTACTGAGTTATTTATCATCCTCTCACATTCAATTGCACCTCTTCTTAGTGGATACAGTATTTCATAATCAAAAACAGCTATGGTACTGAACCATGCTGGGGATCAGCTTTAGTTCTTTAAAATAAAAATATTGGCAGCTTAAAAATGATAACAGTGGACACAGATAGTTCAAGACCACCATTCCTGTCAGCAAGTTATTGGCAAACAAAATGAAATAATGGAAGTACAGGTGAAGGTCAATAAACTACATGATTTAATCAAGTAGCTTGGAGAGAGAAAGTTACACGACACTGACCAAGTCAATTCCAAGGATTTCTTGAAGTCCTGCACACAAATGAAGGAGTGGATTTATTCCTATGAAACTTGCTAGCAAGCGTTTGACATATGTATCACCAACATTAGTATTCTTCTTGACTGTCTTAACTTGGTATGTTGGCATCTATTAACGAGTTTGAGAGAGCATTACTCAACTTACACAGTTTGAGAGAAACAGCGAAGGTTAGCTGCATGTTGGTGGGTGGGTTGCCTAAACGTATTTAATACAGTGGAATTGTGTCACCGGTGTGATTGATTCATGGTGCATTTAAATACTGCGTGGATAAACACGTTCCCAAATGTTAAAAACTAATAGATGGTTCTACGGCTATAGCCGATAACGTTATAGGGTTATAACGGCTGGAAAAAAACAAGGACATGTCAAACGCACACACCCCATACATTTTATTTTTTTTGACACAATCAAAACCTCTCTGGTATTGGGAGCTCTAATCCTAACCCTTCTCTCTAAACCGAGCTGAATGTTTGTGAAAATCACGGGAAAAACAGAAACAGACAAAGCACTGTCTGTTGGAGGTCAGCAAGATGGAGGAGCCACAATAATCAGGGCCGAAATGTGAGCGATCCAGCTGCGGGACAAAGTCAAAATGATTTGAAATCTACCAACGTCCCTGATGTCAGGCATTTTCACATAATGGTGTCCGTCTGTGTTTACGCGCATGACCAATCACGAACACGGCAACTCCACCGACAGCTGAGTTTTAGAGACTAAAACATATGATTTAGCCTAAAAGGAAAAGGAACACGGCTGCCAAATGAGCGAGCGGGACAGCTTGCCAGAAAATAAATGAGAATAAGCAACTGTGTGTGTGTGTGTGTGTATTAACAAGTGTTAAAGGGCACCTATAATGCTTTTCCACTTTTCTGAGCTTTAAAAACTGTTACAATGTTGAACTCTTTCGTCAAATGATCTCGATATCGTCAAATAATGACGTTCATGCGTTTGGACGTGAGCCCTGCAAATTGTTGGGCATGGTTCTAAACGCTCTGTTCTCTGAGATTTTTTCAACACTGGGCACGGAATGAAGTCATTGTGTGCCGGAGCTCCTTTCATGGCCAGGCTCCGGCACACTCTCGGACTGGTTCCGCCCTCCCCCGCTCTGCCCCGGAAGTGATTCCGCGATGCGCTGCTCCAAGAAAATGTTTTTTTTCGGTGTCAGGGAAATTAAAAAATATAAAATAAAAAATACAGAGCGACTACCGAAGCACCAAGGACCACAACCGTCGGAGTGGAACGAACAGAGAAAATGTTGGAGGTTTGTTCAGCCTAATGCGGATGCGATGGAACACCGGTCTGCAGCCAGACCCCTCTCGTCCGGTCGGCAACGGGAGTGAGACGGGCTCGACTCGGCCCCCTGGTGGACGACGAGAGAATAATCAGCCATGGCAATATTTGAAAACATGTATGAGGACTGTAAGTGTATTGTGACCTCAAGCAACATTAGTTTTAACACTACTTGCAACGTCCAACCGCTGAATCGTGTTGATGAACTGTTAGCCACCACCGCTAACTCCGTGCTCTGCTTGTTATGTGTGTTGTGTTCGCTGGCAGCGAAACTGAAGAGGCAGCGATTTTGACTGGCAAGTTTCACTCCTTATAGCGATGTTCACGCTGCCAGCATGGTAACATCGCTTGTATAGAGCTCTTAATGCTCTGTGCTTGGTGTGGACTTAAGTTGTGCAGATATTCTAAATAAAGTTTGCCGTTTACTCTTCACTCCCGCACCGGCAAACTGAGGAAGTGAGGCTCAGCAGCGACGAAGAGTGTGACCCGGGCGGGGGCGTGCACCGGTGAGGCTGGGGTGGAGTGAAGTGAAACAGAGTGTTTCCGCAGGATGCAGTAAATACGAGGAAACGAACCGCGAGATACGCAAATCTAAAAAGCTTTCAGCGCGGAAAATCGTGCGTTGCTGCTCTGGAGGGCCCAGACATCAAATACAAAAGCCTGAAAATTTGTATAATAGGTGACCTTTAAGGCATGTGCAGATCTGACCATGGCTGGTATTTAAACATGTGGATTCCACCTAATAAACGCCTTTGCGTGGATGTGTTCTTACAGAGAAGCGTCTCAAGTTTTAGCCTCATTCTGTCAGCCACAGATCCTCTGTGCCAGAGAGATCTTGGAGCAAATAAAAAAAAAGTCTGTGTCGGGGGAGTAAACATGAATACAAAATTTGAGGGGGTTACAGTTTTAATAAATTCTGAACATGCTTTTAATGTTGCGGCGTGACAAAAGTAAACAGTGAAAATACTCAGATGAAGAATGAAAGGGCAACGCCACTCAGGATCTAGCTGTGCGTGGAGCTCCTGGAGTTCCCGTGAATGTTAATTAACTTTTCAGAGAGAATTAATTGGTCAGTCTGTGGTCTGTTTCTACGTGATTATCTTGTACCCGCAGCCTAAACGGCTCTGGAGCTTTTCCTATCCGGCATATGGAGAGGCAGAGCTCATTTGTAGATCACAGTTGGACCATCTATTTTTGCTTGGTTCCCTCTCCTCGCTCCTCGCCACATTATAACCTTCTGTCTCGCTCTCCTTCAAGGATTGTGCAGTTGCTCTCATTCAATACATTGAATTGACTAAAGTGTGAGCGTGGGTACCTGAGGGCCAGGCACGCAACAGGTATGTTGTCCTGCATCCAGTCAGTTGGGGGCGCTGTGTGCATGGAAGGGTTGCCATTCTCCCTGTTACAGTCAATGTGAAATAGTCATAAAATATAATTTCAAGGGAGGTAAAAATGCTCTAATAGAGTTGCTTTTGGGACACACAGACATATTGTTTTTGTTAATACTGTTGAAGCCGTCATAATTTATTTGGTTGTCACATATTTGCTTTGTGTGGTTTGTTTTTATTAATGTTTTCAGTCAATTTACATCCTGGTCATTTTTTCCCCCTGCTTTCGCTGCATCACACTTGGCGCAGGGAAAGGACAATTTGCATAACCGTTTTTTATCAATTGTTTGAATCGTAATTGCATTTTTGCTATCTCGTCATTCATATGTATATCAGGTTTTTTCTAGCGCAGAAGCATACACTCCAGTATTAATATCATCCCTACATGCCTGTTGTCAGCTCTGGAACCTGTGGTTGTAGCCCAGGTGTGGGACTGTTTGTGGCGTTTATGATGTTGAACAAAACTTCTCATTTTTTGATTGCAAATTCTCATCACGTCTCAGACAGCTGCGTTCACATTGTATGCCGGGATTTTGTGCTTAAACGGGGAAGTTCGGACACTTGGCTAGTTGGAAAGTTACCTTGAGAGATGCACTGATTTACATTTATTCGATCCCCTGCATGACAAACTGCTTCAGCCTCGTCGTCTTCCCCCATGTCACCATCGACCAGAGACATCAGATGCTCCCCCTGAGACCAGCCCTTATTAGGGCACGGACATTATGTGGACGTATGGCAGCCATCTGGTTCTTCTCGTTGACATTGAGGAGAGTGAGTGACAGAGCTCTGCACGCTGCAACTTAACAGAACACTTCTGTGGGATTAAAAAAATAACAAAATCTTGTTTGTGCCGTCAGGAAAAACAAGGTTCACTTTTCACAAGATTACATTACAGCTGGAAATAGAAAGATGTGACATCAGAGAGTCGGGACAGACATTATCATTGTTTGCAATAGGCTTTCCTACTACTAGATATTGCTAAATCTTACAAGCTGGACCATAAAGTTGTGCTTCAGACATGCGCAGTAAGTTGAAAGGCTTCCCGGTCCCAGCTTCTTTGCATCATGTATATTTAGAAAACTCTCAGCACTCGCATTTAAGCCCGGATAGTAAGAACACACTCCACTCCTGTGAGGAGTATCAGTGTTCTTGCTGTTTTGTTAAGAATGTGGCAAATGGCAGCACCAACCAGCAGTTTCCAAGAGACGCACATTCCGCCTCGTTGGAATTCTGCACGGCCTGATGCTTGATTATCTGCCGGGGATTGTTCCTCAGCCAAGCAGGGACTCGGGTGACTGGTGATGCACCAGCACTGCGGCACTGCCGGGCCAGATCAACCACGAGGCATCCTAATTACAGTGATTCCACATCAAGAGGTGAGGTTAAAATCTGGCTCCTTCCTCCCGGCTGGGCTTCTCTACTTCCTCCCCCCTCCTTTGACCTCACTCTCATCCCGTCTCACTCCCCGGAGAGCGCTCAAGTCGGTGGCCTTTTTCCAGGGTGAGCGATGGCAGCTCCACGGACGGACTCGTCCACACTTAATTACCCATGAGCCCCTTGGAGGGCAAATGAGGAATGAGTGAGGCGTGCACACCGTCATGCACCTACGTTTCCTCACTGCGACACCGCTGACTGGACTATGAAAGGCTCACTGAAAACGTTTGGAACAAATTCCTTCGCCCCATAAGATTCATTAATGTCATGAACAACGAAATAATCAATTAAAACATTTTAATAAAATGACTTTGTTGAGTTTACAAACATATCTATAACATAACTCAACATAAAAGTAACTTAACTACTCCTCTTGGACTTTTTTTCAGCACACCAACTGGCCTGGTCCCAGCTCAGCTTCGGTGCTTCTGGGTACCGAGGTTTGTAATGCATGACAGACATCCTGAACTTTCTGTTTTTTAAGTGCAACTTAGTCGTTATTCCAATCCCCAACCGCTTCCGAAACAACACAAACTAGCAGGTTTGATGGATGGTTGTGGGAGTTCAAGTTAGATGCACGTGACCACAGTTGGTTTTAATCTTGCTGAAAATAAATTGATGTAACTGATGTTTCTTTATTCTAAACTGATGGTATTTTGAGTTGCGAGCGCATTTTTTTGTTTCCACATTATGGAAATAAAAAAAAAAAACTATTTCATTTTCTATAACAAAGATTGGTACCTGCTGTTCAGCCATCTAAAACATGGAAAAACAAGAGCTGTGTTTACATTATAATTAATCGAGTCAATCGAGTTGAAGAACGTCTGACCTGCACTGGGCAGTGATGCGTGGAAAAGTATCCACGGAAATTAAACCTTGGGAAATGGTCCTCCAGCAGTAATTCTGCACAACTTTTGGCACAACTTTACCTCAATCAGGAAGATGTGATCCGGCTACACACACACATGGATGTCTGTATAAAAATTGACATAAAACATAATTGAAAACCATTTGGAATGAAAATCCTTTTGTTTGGACCGTTGGACAGTTTCCCAGCTTTGTTTACATGTGAATTGTTCTTTATTCAGACCAGGTTTTCAGTCTTGGCTAGTTGTGTCCGCACAAACACAACTGATAATGGATACATTTTAGCCATTGCAGTCACGGTTCACAAAACCTTCAGAAATTAGAGCCAGTCAATTTGCACTTCACTTACCGTGGGAGATGAAAACCTAAAATTTCAGGCTTTATTGTCAGGAGAGAGAGAGAGAAAAAAAAAAAAAACATCTAAGAGTTCAGAGACAATTAGCAATTAGCAGAAATGAAAAAAAAAAAAGGACGCAAAGACATTCACGCTGACTTCTTCTTCTTCTTCTCTCTCTCTGCTGAGATGTGGATGCCAAGGCCTGGCAGAAGGTCACGTGAATGTGACCTCAGCCTGGGCATCGCCAGGTCTCCGCCTGTCTCCCACCTAGTCGGGGGCTGTGAGTTGGTCTATCAGCTGATTAGCTTGAAAAGGTTGCCCGCTCGTCTCGCCATCTGCGCCGCCGCTACATTAGGGATCTTTAAACAGATGGTTCGCGGGCTGCATCGGAAAATGTCAGGACGAATCGCCATCCCCGGGTAATTGCTGTTTGAGCGCCAGCGCCGCTCTGCATCTGCATCGCCGGCGTCCTCTGGCTCCTTGCTGTATGTATCACCGTCAAGGGCTTTGAATAACCGATGTTATTTTTTCCGTCTTCTCCCTTTATAAATTGTCTCCCATTGCTACGCCCACGTTAAAAGGCTACTAGAGGTGTTTTCTATTTTCTTTGCAGTGAAATTTGGATTTTTTTTTTAATTTTTTATATATATACCGGGCTTCCACGTTGAATCTGGTAGGGCAGCACATGGGTTTGGCAGAATGAGTGGCAGACAAGGAGAATGCAGGAGGCTAGGAAGGGGTGGAATTGGATTAACTATACATAAACATCTGGTTAAAAAAAGACAGAATGAATGAATGAATGAACAGAAAATTAACTTGTACGAGCACCTTTGGAAGTTCTTTCAGAGAATAGACGATGAAGGTCATGGGACAGGTAACCAGGATGAACCATTTGATGAGCCATCAAACTGAGTACTGGATGGATACCTTCTTGTTTTAGTTGAATAACTGCTGCAGCTCCAGCGGTTTCTTCTCCATAAGGCAACCGAATGGTTGGCTCATATTCTAGCTCTGCCGTTTTCAGGGAAAGATCTGCAAGAATTCCAGCTCAGTGATGACCTGGCAACTTGAGCAGTGTTGCAAACCCGGCCTTTAACCTGAGACAGCTGAGGATCGGCTACAGAAACATTCGGTGACCCTGAGAGCAGGATGAGCAGCGATGGGAAAACGGACTGACAGATCAGTAAGGCTTCAGTCTCGAATGAACAACCACTTGAATCCGGGAACTGACGAGGAAGTGCACTCTGCTTTTAACTCATAAGTGGCAGGAGAACAGCCTCTCTGGCGCGTCAAGAGCAAACAATATCTGGGCAGCGACTGCGATGGAACAAGTCGGCTGTCCAGCCGATCTATACGCCAGTCTAAACGGAGCCTCTTTTTTTTTTTCCTTTTTCTTTTTTTTTTCACGGATTGAGAAATGTTAAACAAAACTTTGGGCTTTGCAGACAGAGTTTGACTTGAGATATTGCTATTTTTCCCCCTAGACCAGCGATAGCCGGAATCGATTCCGATGCCCCGATCTTTGGAAAAGCTTTAATCTCTAAGCAGCATGAAGGAGGAGGATGAAGAGGAGGAGGAGGAAAAGGAAGAGAGAGGGTAAATCTTTGTGGCAATCACGATCCTTCTCATCCCCCCATGGGTGGAAATGTGCTGCACATTATCTCAGAGAAAAGCTCACATTAATAAGCTGCATGTGTCCTGATTTCCTTTTTTTTTTTTTAAATAAAATAAAAATGAAGTAAGTTGTGCACGGGTTAGTCTCCCAGGAAATGAAATAATAAAGGAGGAAGCGAAAAGCACAGAACCGAACCACTCTGCAAAGAATTAAGACTCCTTTTTTTTTTTTTTTTTTCTGAAACACCACGGAACACGACTCGGTTGGTTTCAGTTGTATTATTTTTTTTTCATTAAAAGTTCCAAACTGCATGGAGGGACATATATATAGTATTTTTTTTTTAAAACTAAAACATAGAAAATTCACAAAAAAAGAGGGGGGTTTAAAATACAACATTGACACAAAGGACGTGAGCGACTGGATTGGGACTGTCGAACAGAAAACATCCAAATAAAAAAGAGAAAGAAAAGCAGAGAGGATGGCACGTTTCAGTGAGCAGCTATTCCCCCGTCGACCCCCGCATCCCTGTTTCGACCCAAAATGACAAAATAAAAACACACTTGAAAAAAAGAAAAAAGGTAAGAGCCAGACATAGAATGCTTTCGTCATCCATTCGACAGGAAAACAGGAAATAAACGTGTGTCGGGCGCCGGGAAAATACCAGTGTGAGAAACTTTAGTGACGTTTTTCTTCCCTTTGCTATAAAAAAGAACAGAACGGTGCAGAAATATCCCTCTTCCTCTCCCCTCCCTCCCCACTCCACAAATCCTCAAACATTTTGAAGAGATTTTCTTATTTTTTTCTTCTTCATAATAAAATCAAGACATTTTTTTCTTTTAAATCCTCGGAAATAAGTTCTTTATAGATTTTTTTTTCTTTTCTTCTGAAGTTCTTTTTAAAAATCTTTCAGCGGCCACAGACGCGTCGGGCCCCTGTTCTTACATCTCGGCAGTCTTTTTTTTTTCATTCTTTTTTTTTTCTTTGCGAAAATATATAGTAGAACAGTCTCCTTTCTCCCCCCCCACCCCCAACCTCACCGCATCTGCGTGTCCTGTGCACCGGTAAACAAATACGGTACCGGGGGGGAGAGGGGACGGGATCCGACGGAGCACGTTGGTGGAGACAGAGAGCGGCGTGTGAGAGTGAGGTCTTCAAAGATAGAGAGAGGGAGGAAAAAAAGAAAAAAAAATCACTTATGTATAGTTTTTTTTTTCAGTTTGCCGTCTTTTGCCGGCCTCGGCAATGAGCCTCGCTCGCTTGTGTCTTTGCGTGTGCGTGTGTGTGCGTGTCTGCGTGTATTCAAGTGAGCGAAAGTTTGGCGCCTCGTGCGTCTTCACACTTCAGTCTGGAAGTCGCCCTCGGACGAGTCCGGCGTGTTGGCGGAGGAGGAGTCCCAGTTCTTATTGTGCAGCTCCATGCGCTCCTTCTGCTCCCCAGGCACGATGGACAGCTCCGGGGTCATGTTCTTGAAGCTGTCCCAGGAGCTCTGGCCCTCTGGGGTTGACTTGTCCTGGCGGAGGAGGCGGAGGAAGAGGAGGAGGACAGGGGAGGGAGGGAGGGAGAGGAAGAAAAACAGACAGCTGTATAAGCTGAAATAAGCTACGGAAGGAGCCCGTAGATGCAGCAAAGTTACAGAAAGGGAGAAAATAACTGAGCAAAGTCCGTCATACAAACCTGGCGGCCGCAGTGCTGGGAATTTAAAGGCCTGACTGTACAACCAATTTAAGATCATCTTCATCGAGAGCAGCCTCACATGACTACTGATGGAAAACAAGCAAACAAAAACGGGCTATCTTCTGAAAACAGCCCATTGCTGACATTCTCTGGCAAAAAAATATTTTGTGAGGGTGCCCTTTGTGACATCACAAGGAGTTTAGGTGTTTAAGGTGTTTTTTTTTTTTCAGTTCTGGGGACTGCGTGGCAGGTTCAGAGGCACATGAAGTGAGTTTTGCCCTTCAAGCTCTTTCACACTGTCATCCTACACATAACTGTGGCAGAACCAGAAATGTTTTCCAGACTCCTCGTATATCTGCCATGTAACTGACACTACACAGCCTCATGTGCATGACGTCCATACATGAGTATTTGCTTATCCTCCTGTGGGCTGCTCCCTCCGGTGGTCTCCAACAGCCAATCATCTGCTTCCATCACCGTCCTCTGCCTTCCTCTCACAACCACCTCAATGTCTTTTTTCACTGCATCCATAAATCTCCTCTTCGCTCCTCCTCCTGCCTGCCAGTCTCAACCTCAGCAGCCTCCTTGTCGTCCTTCTGTTGACTGTCTCCTCTGTCTGTGTCAAAAGCACCTGAGTCTGGCCGCTCTGGCTTTATCTCCAGGACATCTAACACGCTCTGTCCCTCCGATGTGCTCATTCCTGATCTTGTCCATCCTGGTTGAACAGAAGCTCAACATTTTAATCTCTGCTGCTGCTTCCTGTCTCTTCGTCAGTGCCGCTGTCTCTCAACCAGACAACACTTTTCATTCTTCCCGACACTCTTATGATACATTTTTCTCTTTCCTTTTACCTTTCAAGTAAAGGAACGGCCAACCAGCTTTAGGAAAACTGCCCATCTGTTTTGTAGGAAGCAGACATGCCTAAACTTTGCACAGGTTTCTCATCTCCTCTTCATCTTGCCTAGAAACTTACCATTATCTGCAAAAACAACACCTGTCCTCCTTCATCTCCTACACTCTGCAATCAGTAACTTTGGAGATTGGCTGATGAAAAGTGTCTTTGTGTCACAATCAGAACAAGAGAGCCACAGATGTGCCCATCATGCGTGTGAGAAAAAAACGCTAGTTAAAAACATGTTCGAGGAGATTCTCTCTCTCTAAAAAAACAACAGAAAAAAAAAAAAATCAGAATTAGAGGAAGCATTATGCATCAGATAAGGGGCAATTATTCAAATGAGGCTCATTATTGTGCCGAGATAACGATTTCACACGTAGCAGCGGGGAAAAAGATAGACCTGTTCATGAGAACTCTTTGTGGAGGGAAAACAGATAAAAGTAGAGGGAAAAAACAACAATAACAACAACAGGGTACTTGTGGTGCTTTTGGCAGACACGATGGGACCCAGCTGCAGCAGAGCTTGTTTTGGACGACATAAAAAACAACAACACCACAAAAACCTGAAATAATTCACACAACAGGAAGAAGATAAGGGCGTCTCACGTGACGTTACGAGAGAACCAACGCTCTGGGGTGCGTTTTGAAATGTACAACAGAGGAACATTCCCGCTCCACGTGTTTATCTATAAATTGGTAGATGAACACGTAAACACTAATTGACACCAGACGCGATCCAGATCCAGTGCCTCTGGTGGGAATTTGTGGGCAGAGCGCTAGACCATAGTGGCATGCACACACACACATGGTCAAGGTATAAATTGGGGCTATTTGTGCACTAAGTAGCATCAGAAAGAAAGAGGAGCACCAGCAGTTTCCTGCTGCTCAGCTCTCACTCCTCCCTCTGATTCCACGACTGTGATTCACTTTTAGCTTCTCCCACTCTCAATCAGTGTCACCAGAACAGCCCCCACTACCACCCACCCCAACACACACACACACATACACATCTCATAGATCTGTCGAAGCAGGAGCTCATCTGTCTTCCCTTTTCGCAAGGCTGATGATTGTCACTGGAGCACTAGGGGGCAATATCTGCCTGATTATCATGCTTGCGACGTCACGGCCAACCGTCACAGTTGGCAAAAATGAAGAAGAAGGAAAAAAAACTTGCATAATCTGGGAGCCAATTTGCATGTTAAATGCTGGCAAAGGGCCATTTTTGTAATGCAGGAGAGCGGGTAATGCTGCAGTTAAGCCAAACTTTATCCCTGGGAGACGAGGCTAACGGGATTGTGCGTGTTTATCCTCTCCCTTTTGCCATCTCTGCCTTCCTCCGTGTTCCAGAAGCCCCTCTTGCTTTCACTCTCCACCGCCGGCGGATGAAATGCTCCGATGGACGGGGGGGATCCGCATGGAGGTGGGGGGGGGGGGGGTTGCGGTGCCAGGAGGAAAGGCCAACATCCCCAAGCAGGCCGCGCTCATCCAACACCTCGTCCACGTGCACAACATGAAAAAGAGACACGCTCGGTCCGCCTGCGCTCTCCGAGGAGGTTTTTTTTTTTGTTGCTAAAAGCAGAGAGTAAACCTGATGAGCCGAGGCCGGACTGACACGGAACTTCCTTTATGCCACGAACCGCTAACAGCGACTGCGGCTACTTTAAGGCACAGCAGTGGCGCGCTTGTGTGGGCGACGAGGGAATCTTATACTAAAAGCCGTGGGTCTGCTCAGCACAGCGCTGCGGGCTTCACAACTCATGTATTCTACATAATGTTGGAAGAGGATAACTAATCCGGTTATTAGTGCATGAAAATGCTATCCACACTATCTGCATTATTGATTTGATGCTGTATGCGCTCGCGCCGCACATAAAACAGTTACAGCGGAGTCGTAAAGCGGGCGCTGCTGACTCGGTGCGTTTCGCTTCTGGCTTCTGTAACCTAAACTCCCTGCCGCTCAACCTCCACGCAACTGCCACACAGAGGTCGGCATCGCGGTGCCCTGCAGAGGTCACCATCGAGTGCTCGCCGGTTCTGATGTTGCATGCGTGATTCATCACACAATTAGGAGTTTTGCAGTGAAGAAGAAGAAGAAGAAGAAGAAGGAGAAGAAGAAGAAGAAGAAAGGTAGCTCAACCGTCATCAGTTGTCAAGCTCCGCTTTCAGTCATGGAGAGGTTTCGAGCAGGAGAAACACAGCTGAGCGGTTCGGTGTTAGCGCAGTGACAACCTGTTAAATAATCGGACTTAAGTCATCAAACAGGACTCATCAATTGGCCATTGGAGGGCACCACCGAGTCGATGACTTGTGTGCGTCAGAGCTCACAATGCAAACTCATTATTGCAATATTAAATTAATCGCTGATTGATTTTCTGGATCCTATCAACTGTTGTCAACGGATGCCCTTGTGTCTTTGCCTGCTGCAGCAAAAAAACAAAAAAACATCAACAATTCTCTAGTAGCCATAAGCACCACAAGACACCACGAGCACAGCGTCACAATGATCATGTAACAGAGTTTGCATAAACACGTAAAGATTCAGGTATCCTTTGGTCCACCAGAAAACATGTGACAGAGCTGCGTGAATAAACACTTAGAAATGAAGGCTTTTTAAATGATTTGTGGGTGTGAAAATTTAAACTCCAACTGAATTTGAATCCCCTCGTAAGTGGATGCCGCCCACACTCCACTCTCGGCTGAACCATGGAATGGACACAGTGTGGACGTGGGTGATTGGTGTGCCGTGTTGGCTATGGGACATGAAGGAGGGAGGGAGGAAATGAGAGAGAGAAAGGAGGAGGAGTCATGATTGGGAGTGAGTGGGTTAACGTTACCTTTGTTGACCGGGACGCCCATGGTCCTGTTGACTGTCTGGCTATATTCAAACTGAGACATGACAACGAGCATGCAACAGAAGGCCAAAGTCAGCCATCGGGGGACATGGAACAGGAGGACAGACAACAAAAAAGAGGAGAAATCAATAAAAAAAACGTGGCAGTTAGGCAAATTAAAAACAAAAACATAAACATATAGCATGAGATACACATTGGACAAACTTAAATCACATTTACACATGGGTGAAAGCAGAAGTGGACTGAGTGGATACCAGAAAAATACCTTGCAGGGTATATTCAGTTTTTTACTTGTGTTCACTTGATTTTATCATCAGCATACTGACAGAATCCACCATTAATGAAGGAGCACCAAAGATTAATGATCTTTTAGCACCATTTACCCTTTAGCTTGCAAGGAATCCATGTCACCAGTAATACGGGTCCTTCAAAGGTGGCAAATCCTTGGAATGTAGTTCACATAAATTTAAACAGCGCAACACATTGCAAACAAACGAGCAATCACGCGCATGGGCATCGTTTGTTCGACTGCTGCCGCCTGGTGGACCGTGGTGCCAGAGTAAAAACAGCTCCGGCTCCACATTCAGACCCCTTGAAACTTCTTTTAATGTGCCCAAGGACACCAAATGAGCTAAATTAGTAATGTGGTTCTTGGTGCAAGAAGCCAATATAAGACTTGTTCCGCCTGGGCTAAACGCACTCTCATTACGAGCCACTGATAGAGCCAGTATGTTAAGGCCACATTCCGTCAGCCACTCGGTATTCGTGGGCAATTGATGTGGAGGGGCGAGGACAGTTGATGAGTTTATACCCGGTGCCGAGTAGGGGGCAAGGAAATAATTAAAAACAGGCTAATGAGAGGAATTAATTATTCAATTAATGCCTGAAACGTGAGTTTAGCGAGAGGAATGGGAGAATAGAGGGCGGCGGCAAGAATGAAAATGTCAAGCCAGGAGGATGAATTGAGGGGGGAATGAGCTATGAAGGAGACAGGGACAGGGCCCTGCTGCCGGCATGTGGAATTGACTATCTGAACCTGCAGGCTCCTCTGATGCCAGCAAATTGCCCCCAATCTTTAAAAAAAAAAAAAAAAGTAGAAAGTATGCCTTTGTCATTTAGAAGCATCTTTGGTACACCCGAGGCGGCCTTTGAGGATAAATAATACTTTTAATTAAATTCCTCCTTGGTGGCGTAAAAATGCGGGGAACAACGGATCATGAGCTAATGCTGCTATCATGCTTTGGGGTCGCCTTGGCTAAGTCTGGGAAACTTGGTTGGAAAGAAACAAAACATTCAGGATTCACATTTGCAGCCTCACCTCTGGAGCAGATCCAAACTGGGGCAAAGGCAGGGTTGCACCCTGGACACGTCGCCGGTTTATCGCAGGGACACATGGATATAAAACTAGCAGTCGCATTGACAGAGTTCCAGTCACATTAAATGTGCATGTCTTTGGACTGCGAGTGCCTGGAGAGAACCCACAGTAACACTGGGAGAACATGCAAACACCACACAGGAGGGTTCAGAGCGGGAATCGAACCCGTGACCTTCCTACTGTGAACCGACAGCGCTAAACGCTGGGACGCCATGATACATATTTCCTTTATCACAGAGGGAAGCCTCACCCACTCTGTTTCATCAGGAAAACACACCCCATTCCAGAGCTAATAAATGCACCAGCCAGCCCATTACTGGGTAGATTTTCTCTCTCTCTCTCTCTCTCTCTCTCTTTTTTTTTGACTCCAGCTCGCTTGTACGCACACACTTCAATCCCATGCCGAGAGAGACACAGAATTGCATCATTGGGCACCGCATGCAAAACTGTGTGGTGTGACCTTGTGAACCGTGCGAGGAGGACAGAAATCACCGGGCTAACTATGCAGCGACAGAGGCCAAAAAAGCAGCTTTAAATCTAAACATTAGTGCGTGACGTCTATACACACACACACACACACACACACACACACACACACACACACACACACACACACACACACACACACACACACACACACACAGAGAAAGGACAGTCAGTACGTTAAAGTCAGTACGTTACCAGAGGAAAGAGTGGATTCCTATTAGCTGAGACACAACAGAACATTTTGAGCTTGCACCAAAACACCTTTTTAGCTTTGACAAAAAACATTCATTTTCTCCGTAAGCAAAAGTGTTGCCAGCGCGACTTATTGCACCGGGAGAGCTCGCAGATGTCAAAAACAGGAGGCAAGATTATACGTCTGTGTCACAGCCTGCAGCTGACCTTTGTTAGCTGTAGTTTATTAGTGGGCCATTTCACAGTGTAGATTTTAAAAGGTCATGCATATGTTTCTTTTTTTTTTTTTTTTTCTTTTTTCAAAAATAACCGAATATGAAGCGCAGGCCCAACTGTACGCTTCTTCCCCAAACGAGGGAAAAGTTCCAAAGAAGAAAGAAAAGAGCCTTGTAGAAAAGAGAGACCATGTCATCATTCAACAGTGAGGTTAAGAGGAAATCTTGCAGTTAAGCAACTTTCTCGCTTTCATACCTGGTATCTTAAGGAGGACATATGGTTTGGAGAAAACTGAGAGGAAAAACCACAGAAAAAGAACTGACATGACTGAAATATGCCGACACTTATCTGTGGAACACGCATACAATGGACGGGTCCTGTAATGCACTGGTGTGCATTACAGGAGAAAATTGGATAAGCTGCAAAAGTAGCGTGCGTGAAAGCAATTTTGTCTGTCTTTTTTCTGGTATCCACTCCTTTCCTCAACACAGCCGACACAACGATCCTACCTTTTCAGAAAAATACAAATGAATCCGATCCTCTATGAACCTACAAACCTTCATGGGAGATGCTCCCCCGGCTTTCACCGGCATCCACACAAAGTGCATCGTGTTTGGCCCATTTTAGTGCCAATGAGCGAGTTTACGAGCAGCGGATCGGAGTTTATGTGGTGATTATAAGTCGGTTTTGGACGGGTCATTGTTCTTTTATGAACTGATTTATCACTTTGTTGTGGTGTTTAGATCGTACGGGTTTATTTTCAGGCACTGAAATGGGCACAGTGACTGACTGTATGGAGGGGTCACAGCGACAACACTAAAAAAAAACCCACAAAAAAAACAAAAACCACAAAACCACAACCCCCAAACAGAACAATGACACTGAAAACAGTCCTTGGTCTTGTTCATGGTGGGAAATGATTGCAGCCATACATCAGGCAACATACAAACCCATGTCAACGTCTAGACTGGGTCATGGAGGTCGGTGTTGCTATGGATTTGTAGGGGGTGTGATGGAGAAAGGCTACAACTCACACAAAAATATACTACTACAAGGGGATGATTAGAGATTTGTCTCTATTGAATGTATCCCTACTGCCACGTCCATACAACACAGCAATGACATATATAAGATGAGCAACTACACGTAGTTGGTGCAGAGTTTGGCGCTGTTTGCGTAAACGTAGCCTTGAATCGTTTTAGTCTCTGGTTAGGAAGCATTTCAGAGATGCATCTGATTAAAAAAAATGCAAGCAAAGCACCTCAAACTGACTGTTACTAAACTCCTGATTTCCACATGGTAATAAATGCAGCTCTGGGAAAAACACATGTCGAGTACTGTTGCTTAGTAGCACCTCCAGCTGTGATTAAAGAGACAATTTACACAAAACTGAAAATTCACCCATTCAGTAACTAGAAACTTTGTGTGTTTGGCTAAAAACACATAAAAGTTTCTGGTAGTGCATAAACTATCTCACCACACTGTGGTCTATCGCAGGGGATGTTTTGATATTCATTTTCTTTCCTGTCTGTTGTTTTTTTTTTATCACAATAGGGTGGAATTCTTCCCACTGTGAAACTCAGGTATGGTTATGCAGCTCAGACAATCACACTGAAGCCTCCGTCAACATCCCGGTGGTTAGTAAATGGGTGAAATTTCAACGTTGACTAAGCCTCCCCTTTGTTTGGACATGAGACCAAATAATCCAATGATCCAACTGAAAAAAAAAAAAAAATAACAATAACTGCAAAATGTGTGACATTCAGGGTTTAGTAAAACAGCCAATGACGTAAATTGCTTCAGCTCCAGTAGCGGCAAACACTCAAGCAGCAAACTCTGCCGGACGCATGGGTCCGTCGACTCTACAGGATCGGAGTGAGTCAACAGGTGGTGGTAGGGGGAGGGGCTGGAGGTCCAGCACAGTCTTACGTTGGCTTTCTTTGTAAACGAGCGAAGTTCTGCGCACGAGCGACGGCTCAGTGTTTTGTCTGGGTGGCGGGGGAGGGGGCACCTGCGATGCGGGCGAGCACCGGCCGCGGGTTGGGGTGGAGGTCAGAGAGGGTTAGAGGCGGGTTAAAATCTGGGTTAAAGCACTGTTTAGACACTTTGAGGACCTGCAAAAAGTCAGCTGGGTTACTGAGTTCATGAGGTAATCGGCGCCTGAGGACATGACTCGTCACCGCATGGGATTTTCCCGAAGCTACACTAAAATGATGCACTGAGCAGCACTCATCCCTGCAGGGGAGGAGTCAATAGATGGTATTAAAAATATGAGCAGCATCAACTTTCACAGCACTCGGGGTGGTATGTCTGTGAGGAAATGCAGTCAAGTTTGCTTTTCCATCACGCTTGCGCTGTACAAGTGATTGCTGACTTTTTGTTTTATTTTTTCGATTTAAAAAGGGTTATGATAAATTTATGCAGAGTGATCCATGCCTGTGTGGACGGAAAGCAGTTGAACATGCAAAGCTAAACAGAAAAAGAAAACAAACTCCAAAGGAAGATAGGGGGACACGCAACACAGAGATACACCCAACACAACACGGAGCCACCCAGTCTCACACGTCACGACAGCCCGCCCCGGCGCCTGCCCACACCCTCCCATCTCCAGAATTACAGTGGAGTCAGCGCGTCGGGTGTTTGGGGCTGGCGACTCTCAAAGTGACATGTTGACAGGCGCTGAACTGGGTCTCGTCAAAGTCCCTGACACTGATGCCGTTATCCGTGCAATTATTCACAGCAAAGTGAACTGCCGACTCACTTTTAACATAATAGATTTGGCTGAGTAAGCGGGATCTGCACCCCGCGGCACCAACTTGCGCACTAAACGCTAGGAAGGGCACAAAAATGGGTTTTATTTACGGGTGGCGGCCCGCATGCATTTGGATTTATATTTCAAGTTGGATCCAATTGCTGCTGGTCTGTAATTTCTTGCCAGCCTAATATTGCTCTTACGCCAGCCCATTATCCCCTGGGAGCACCTGAGATACCTCGCAGACACATTAGCATGCTACGGCGCAACCGCGCAAAAGTCTTTGGCTTTTCCAAAGTGCAATTGTGGCTTTGCAAGCAGCTTGCCATCGCCATCACACACCCCACGCCCCAACCCCCCCATCCATAAAATATTTTCTTGGCCAGTACGTCTAAAAATCTTGATGAAGGCACTGAGCAGATGAGGAGCGAAGGCAAAGGCCGTCGATTTGGCATCGTCAAAATGGCACACACACTGTGTGCGCGTGGGTGTGTTTGAGCGTGTGTAACGTGCGCTTATGGCTCCCTGGCATGGAAAATATGAAAGGTGTCAAGACCAGGTGCCTGTTTCCCCGACTTTACGGTGTAAATTAGATGTGAACCAGCGTGAATCTGGCGCCAGGGGAGAGTACACCTATCAAAGCTGAATAACCCATCGTGGCAGTGCACGCCGACGAGCCAACAGATGAGGCGGAAGCGCGAGAGCGCACGTATGCGCGCGCTCGCCCCATGCGCGTTTAAAAGTTAATGAAACTGGCCCTCTGAAGGTCAGAGCGGAGTGAGCGGGAACTCGTCTCGACTTCGTCTGCTGCTAATGGCGTATTAATGATTCAAAGAAGTCTCATGCGCAAAGGTGGCCACCAAGGTGCACGACAGACAGTCTCTCTCACACACACACGCAGGCAGGCACAGACACGGACACACACACACACACACACACACACACACATACCAAACCACCCACATAAGACATTGGGAATGACAGAACATTGACAAATAGTCCAATTAAATGGACGGTGAAAAGAAATTGTGATTCAGGCACTGGTGAAAGATTTTCTGTTTTTGTAAGAAGTGACACGTTTGCACAGGATTGGTTCTACTGTGACCTTCCAGCTTGTTTGAAAAACTTTTTTTTGAAAGAAAGTATGAAATAAGACACTGACCAACAGTTGGAATAGAATATTCCAGGTAGGAAGAGAAACTTGACCAGAACTGACTATTTATAAGGTAGGTACAGTGTGTTGTCACACCACCTACTAAAAAAGCAATTTGGAGAGGCAGTGCTAGAAGGTAGTGCATAATTTGCACGGCGCGTGAGTAACCCTATCAGGAAAAAAAATACGAATAATGCTTTCACATTTCTAAGGTGGCAATTCGACAGTACCTTTTTTTTTTTTTTTTAGTTGACAGGAATTGTTCTTTTCGTTACCTGTATTTTAAATAGTGTATAATCAGTGCAGTGGCAACTCTTTATCACTTAGTGCATGTTCTGCTAAAGCATTCCAGTGAACTTGTGCAACAAAAGGCGGGTGGGGATTTAAAGGTTGGAAGGGGTGTGGTGGTGAAGGGGGGGGGGGGAGCGAGTCCACAGCGAGTCCCCCAATCCCACGGCTTTTGGGGCAATGGTCTTACCTTGAACGTGGACATTGCTGGGTCCCTGCTATACCTGTCTATGGTGTGGAACTTGGACGAGTGGTTGAGCTCATGGTACAGCTCAGAATGTCTTTTGCGAGTGTGCATCACTTTCTGGAAGGGAAGAAAGGAAGGGACAACAAAAAAATGAACCAAAAAAAAAAGAAAGAAGAAGAAGGAGCAGGGACCAATTACAGGGGCAGGCAGGAGAGTGGCAGTGGGTGGAAAGATGAAGGGCTGTAATGATGCCAGCCGTGAAAAGAGGTTAGAGAGGGGCGCTGACGGAGCGATCAATTGTTGGCTCAAGCCTCATACATCATCCATATCAGGGCACTATATGAATTTGGCAACCCGGGAGGACCACGGAAGACTTTCTTAATGGGGAAATTTGGTGAGAATGACGCCTTTGTTGCGGAATGCTGCCTGTTAGCTGGTGGTCTCGTTATCCAACGGTGTTGTTGTCCTCATTAAACTTCCAACAGATGGTCTGGAAGTCACCAACAGAAGACAAAATTGCTAAAACACCCGCCTTCCCTTGGTTCTGGATGTATCCCCCTCAAAGGCACAGCCGAGTCCAAATCTTTCATTTCTCCACCAAGAGGCTACATTAGTCAGTGCCACCGCTGTTTGTCACCCCGTGCTAACGGCCAGTCCTGGAGTTGCTTGGCAGAGCCAAATCATCGGCGCAGCTTGCGAGGGTTGAAAGTGACCCTGGATGAGATGCCAACACTCTCGCTAGCACGCTTACTGGCCAGGACTGGCACTTAGCACTGGCTCCAATTACCCCAGAGTGGGCACTCTCATTTCTGCCCAGCAAAGATGGATGGAGCCGAGTCTCTTTCTGTGGCCTCCCCTCTCTACTTTTTTGAGATTAAATTAAAACTAAGTAAAAGTCCAATTGAACTTCTATTTAATGATCTTTATTTGCCAGATACTCCCACTTACACCATGTAAAGGTTGTAAGCAGCCTCCCTCAATGTGATTATTTTAAAAATATGATCAATTTGTAAACGACCCAGCAGGGACAACTCAATATCTTTTGGTTAACTTCCACATTGAGTTAGGAAGGAACACATTTCCAACAGTGTTCATTTTTACAAACAACAAATAACCTTAATTGCAACATATCCCGTCTGTCCAAATGTCTTTCAGGACTTTTCCAATAGGCATAACAATTGTATATAACATTGTATATTGTATACAGCTGATTTTTAAAAAATATATTATTTCTGAGGCAAGAGACCCAAATGATGGATGAGAGTGACATTAGATTAGAAAGTACAAGTACCAAGATTTGGACCAAATCTTCAGTAGTTGTACTTGAACCAGTGTTAAGCTAAAAATTCTGATATTAAGACAGCCTCTTACATTGTGAGTTTACAGGCTAATAAGATATTTCAGATGGTAGTTGATGTGGGACAAACATTAAAAGATAAAATAAAATAAAAAACAATATGAATGAAAATGAATTCAACTCTGATTAAACAAGCAGTGTTTCAACTTGAACAACTTCAACTTAAATTATTTGCGTTTGAATTGGCAGTGTTTTCTGAAGATTGTTTGTTACAATTGGAATTTCTTTCTTTTTTTTTTTTTTTTTTTAATTTAAGCTGGCTTTGAGGGAAGCCAACTACCTGGTGGGAATTCATGCAGCGGCCAGAAATGACTGTTTCAAAGACTTGCTAGGGGTAAGTAAAACAATCACCCATTCTCACTGTTAGTTTATGACCAACACACACCATTTATAGATCTCCATACAGTGGATGGTGAATGTCCAGTCTTTGAAAATATGTATTTAAATGTGTTTTATTGCGGAGCGATGGGAGTAGACTAAGAGACTGGAGATTCACAGGACACCTAAATCATCTGCACACAAACACACCCTTGGCACTGCCAAAACCACGTCGTTCCAACAGATATAACCAGCCAATCAACTGCCGCCATGTGTTGCTGGACCAGTACAGAACTACTCAGACTCATTCAGACACACCAAGCACTCTACTCTGCTGTTTCTTCAACCAGGAACTCAACGCTGGCATGACAAGCATTGCTTAATTTACTTGCTTGCATGTTAATCAAGTGAGAACCGGCAGAGTTTGAAAGCCGTTGTTGGAGAAACAGCACACTCAGCCAGACGGGTGGGAGGGGTGTCGGGGGTCGGAAACAGTTCTAGGTGCAGGGGGGGCGAAGGGGAGGTAGGGGTAAGAGGCTCTAGCGATGCGCTTTCGGATCCAATATGCGTCACTAAAGTCCTGGCAGAAGCACAAGAAAGCAGAGGCAGGCTGATGGCGGGGGAGGATGAGGGCCGAGATCTTACCTCGAAATCCAGCTCAGAGTATCGTACTCTTTTCCTCTGGAAGGGGTGGGGGCAGGAGGAGAGAAGAGAGCATCAATGACCGCGCCTCGACTTGAGACCTCTTTGTCACTAGCTGGGGTGCGGATCTTTCAGGGTAGTAGTTTGGAGACAAAGAAGGAGCCTAACACGCACTGGTGTCTTGCAAAAAGCAAAAAGGGTATCATCCTAAGCTACCCCAGGGTAACGAGATTGTTTCTGAGCTTGCACGCTTTGGATTCAATCATTTCAACCTGGGCGAACCTTGCCCTTCAATAGTATGGAAAAGTTTGAGCTACTTTGATGAAAAGAGGGCAAAACAAATGCGATAGAGATGGGTTCCCGCCCTCTCATCTCATTTAGACCCTAATTAATTGATTTAATGGCTGTTGGGGACTGCGTGGCTCCAGAGAGAGGCTCTGAAACTGCTGATGGATGTCTGTAACTCATCTGGACTTGGAAAAGCCAAGATTCTCTAACTTGCCGTCTGCTTATCGCTTTCTGTGTGGCTGAGAAAGTAGTTTTCCCAAACTCGAAAAGCCACGTCATTAGCTGAAATGGTCAAGTTGGAGATCCCAGTTTCTGGCTGTTAATGTCCTCCACTGCACTTCGCAAACTGCATCTTTGGTGGGTACGACCCTCCTGCTCTCCTGAGCACGGAGTCTTCCTTACCTTATAGACCAGAGAAATTCCTGATTCGTTTCGCCTCGCAACATGACCAACATGCAACATGCATATGCTGCACAGCGTGCAGTATATCGCATGTGTTTGGTTTGGGACGCACATGAAAACAGTCATTAACCCACTCATACAAGATTCATCGGCGATCATTTGCTCATGTAACGTGCAGCAATTAAAAAACGGTCTCACGATGCGGCAGACGGCTGCAGTTGCATATATTTCCCTCCTTCTTCATTTACATGAAAACATAAAGTGAGTCTGGATACAGATCGAAATGGCACAGCCAGGAGTGACTTTATGCAGCACTCTGTGTGTTCACGCCAACTCCCGCTGACACTGTAAGACAGGCTTGTGCAGCCAGGGTCCTGGTGCAAAATTACATATCGGGATCTGCTGTGCATTTGCCAGGAGATGTGATTGGCAGCTATATTGAGACACGTGCCGCGCTGGAGTCAGTTGTATGGAGCAAAGTCGAAAGCAGAAGTCTGTTGCAAGCAGGACTATGTTCTTGCCAACTGTGGCAAAGAACTTCGGCAGTGGGTCTTGTTGAAAATTAATAGGAAATGCTTTTTTTCCCCCCGAATCTCTAAACTTTTCAAGTGGAGTAGTAGTAGTAGGGCAGTGGAAGTGGAGCGGAAGTGACTGTAGTTTTATATAAAGTAGCCGTTGGTCCGCTCCATTTACAGAATGGCAGTGGCAAGCGGATTAGTAAATAGACAAACAAATTAGAATCTCACCAACTAGGCCTAAGTAAACTATGCGTGCATCAAGCAGCTGAGGTCACGCTGTTGTGCTGAATGCCATCACGGTGCGATGATGCTTGACTGCATTGCCACCAGCGGCTCACTGAGTTTCCATAAAGCCTTTTAATTTGTGAAGAAGAACATGGCGTTTCTCAGCACATCTTTGAAATGAAGCATGTGCGCTCGCTTGGGGTGGTTTTAGTTTTATTCAAATAAGAGCTGCTGCTTAAACTGTTGGATGGAAAGACGTATTAAAGATTCTGTTCAGCTGTTTTAAACGGTTAACGTTAAGAGCGGTGCTCCTCGTGGCCGATGCTAGCTGACCTGCAAGGATTATTCCGACTTTACCGATCGGCACCGACCCCTGAAATCTTTTCTCCCGTCTTCTGTTGGTTTTGTTCACCTGCGACGTAGCTTTGTTCATTTGCATGAATGGCAGCACTTGTGTTATCATTTTTCATATCTAAAACTTATGAAGTTGCCTGAAATTTGCTTGGTATAACATGTAAAACGCATCATATTTCGATGTGAAGTTGCTCAATTCTGATGTTAATCTCACCACCAGGCACCCTGATATCCACACCATCCTTTCCTTCAGCGGTTTCCTCAGTACAACGCACGACCTGCTGCTCTCCTGAATGCCGTAATTCTTTTTTAAGCAAAAACTGTCACACGGTGATACGACAGCGATATGAACTCTCCCAGTACCTCTGGTATAATACCTCCATTATGCCTCAGCATGTTTGAACTGGGGAGTAAGACACTTCTGAGGATCTAATCTTAAAAGACCAGCTGCGAAACATCCGTCTCCTAACCAAGTGCATTCAAACTGGGCGAATTACTGCGGTAAATTACATTCAGCAGGTTTCTCCCCTCTTTTTCTTTTTTTGGTATTCATGAGTGCTCAGCGTTCTCAGCTCCACTGCCACTGATCTTTTATATATATATATGTATATATTTTTTTCTAATGTTTCTTACAGTTCATCTAGCTATTTCATACCCAAATGAAGCATATGTACTTTCCAGAAAGAAAGGCCATCTCTTTAGTCAACCTTGTGAGTCAGCAAAAAGCCACTGGAGGGAATATGCCAGTGTGTGTGTGTGTGTGTGTGTGTGTGTGTGTGTGTGTGTGTGTGCGTGTGTTGTCAAGGGCCTGCACATGTGTGGAAGATTTAAGGTGGGCTCAAAGCCCCTCGCCAGGGATTTTTCCCTCTGATCGCATCCGCCTCGCTGCACCTGCCGAGCCTCGATCTTGCATGATCAGAGCAGAGGGGGATTGCTGTACACGAGCTGCATGCATTCGTTCAAAGAAAATCAAGAAAGAGCCGTCGGTCATTAGGCAACGAGCTGATCTGAATGATTATTATTATTATAACGGCAGCTGTAAATACTTATGAGCTCAAAAATAACAGCATCCTTAGAGCCGACTTGTTCTGGGACAGTATCACATTTTGCCAAGAGACAATTGGTTTAGAGCTGGTTGGAAATAAAAAAAAAAAATATATATATATATATCATTAAATTATCCTCTGGCTGAAATCTTATTCAGAAAATTTGTTGTTTGTCTTGCAGCAAATAAAATGATGCTGATTGGGTTTCACAGTTTTTCTCTTTTTCTTAATGTGGATTTGTGTTTGAGTTGCGTAACGCTGCGCCTTAGTTTCCCTGCTGAAAATGCTGGAAAATGTGTTCACCGCATGCTTCTGCAGCATTTCACTAACAGATTTGATCTCTGGAGAGCGTCCCCCCCTACCCCCCACCCCCCTCTCCTGTCACTCATCCTCTTTTAATTCGATCTCACATCTCTTTAGCTGCACCATCAGCACTTCCACGGCTTCAGCCGCCTGGCGCACATCAGAAATTTGTTTTTCTGTGCTCATAATTATCTTTTAAAATGTACCTCTCAGACCGCTGATTGAGCTCGGCTGTTTTCACACGGAATGCAGAATATCAGAGTGCACAACGGCAAATCCCTTTCATCTTTCAGATCTGGGTTGATTTTCTGAAAATCTTTTGCCGCAAAACAAACGCACTGCGTGATCGTGACGAATGGCACATCTCCCGCTAGGGCAACGTTGGCGACGACGACTGACAAGCATTTTTTTTTTTTTATCTGTATCTGTCAGCACCAACAGGATGCAGTTCAAAAAATGAAATATGAATGATAAAAACAATGTTACATACCAGCATTGCCCATCAGTTCTCGCTCGTTTTCACTTTCGATCTGAACATTTAACATTTTACATTTCATCCCGTGTGTTAAAGGTGCAGCGTGTAAAATTTGGCCTGAATAATGATTGTTATATTGGTTATACTGCCCATATATACATTATTAAAAGTGAATACTTGCAGGTTTTCCTACCCTTAAAAAAGTTCTTGTTTATATATAACAATATGCAAAGAGGGTCTTGCTCCCAGTTAGCTGCTATCTTGCATTGCCATGTTTCTAAGGAAGCCTGTATGGACAATCCAGCTGCCTGACAGCACGTTTCATATTATGGTGAACACTTGCATCCTCATATAAACCAGCGAAGAAGAAGGTGGACAAGGAATCCTGGTTTGTATGTTCTGGCCACCGTAGTTCACGAGCAAACTCAGGAGAGGGAGGGGGAATGAAATAGCACTGCAGTCTAAAATGTGACCACTTGATGTTGCTGTTTCTTCTCATAATCTCAAAATATTACACACTTAACCTTAAAATGACTAATAAAAAATGTTGATGTTGCTGCTGCACCGCCTCTGCGGGGACCCCCCTCCACTACCACCACCACCCGACCCTCCTCTCACCCACCTCCAGGGATCCTGCCGAGAGGCTGGTGTTGGCGTTGGTGCTGCCCAGGTTGCGCGGCAGCGTCCTGGTCCTCTCCACCGTGGTGCCCCCGGTCAGGATCTGTCTGACCGACGGCCTCTGGCCCGGCTTGAGCTGGAGCGAGTGCCCGTGGGCATGCATGTGTCCTCCGTGGGAGTGTACGAGGCCACCCTGAGGGATCATGTGGCCGTGCCCGTGGGGCATGGTCTTGATCGTCCCGTAGGAGCGGTTCAGGTTCATGGCGATGCTCATGTCGGCCACGCTGGACGGCACAAAGTCCGCCGGGTAGGCCTCGCTCTCGGCCGGGTGAAGGGTGAGGGGGGAGGGCGGCGGCGGGAAGGGCGGGTCCTCCACCGCGATGTTGAGGGGCTTGTCCTCGCCCCCCAGGCCCAGGCCTCCGCCCTGAGACGAGGGCGTCGGCGGCTTGAGGCTGACCGTCCTCCGGGGCAGGACCATGTAGTCTCCCTCCCCGCCCCCTCCGCTGCTCCCGCCCCCTCCGCCCCCACTGCCCCCGCTGCCGGCGCTCCCGTCCTGCGAGGTGTTGGAGGAGGTGGGTGGCCGAGCCCAGCCCAGGCCGCTCTCGGTGCACAAGTAGATGGGGGCGCCGCCGCGCTGCTGGCCCTGCTGTCTCTGCTGGTCCACGTTCACCTCCTTCTTCAGAGGCGTCTCGCTCAGCTCGTTGAGGCTGCTGAGGGGCGGGACCTTGTGGGAGGAGAGTCGTTGAGGTTTAATGAGCAGTTGTTGCTATGTGGAGATGTATCTGCTTAAAACGTACATCCATATCTTTATCCAATTTTATTCATTTCAGTGTGATTTAAAACAAACTAGGTTGCGAAGAATGTGTCAATTTTGAGTTCCCGTCCCCAAAAACAACATTCTGCAACTGTGGACCTGCCGAGCGGAAGCGTTATCATGGGTTGGGGGGTTGGGGAGGTGGGGGTTAAAATAATGATTTTAACATTTTTTTATTGGGTTCATTATTGTAACATTTAGGAGGTCCAAAACAAGCAGCAAAATTGATATTGGTATAGCAGGGAAAGGCCCAACGATTGGTCTAAGCTGAAAGACTAAAATGGTCTAAAAAGTCACGTCAAGTTCTTGTCAGAACAAAAACAGACCGTAATCATGCAAATTCAATTGTACAGAATCTAATGAGAGTGATTAACAACAGTCGAAAAATCTGCTTTCAAAATTTGTAAAAGAGCGGACGAGCTACGTTAGCATGAGCGACAAGTACGTCCAGCTAGCTAAAATGTTTCATAGTGACGCCTATCAAAGGGCACTATTCTCCTCATCGGTCTACCTGTACGATGAGGTTTGGAGGGGGGATGTTTCCAGGCAGGGAGGTGAAGTTGACTCCTCCCTCCTGATGCGACGGCAGCTTGGGATCATCCTCATCGTCCAGGGAAATGCGTGACAAGGTTCCGGTGATGGTGGCTGGGTTACAGGTGTTCACCTCCTTGAATATGACTGGGAAGAGAACGTGGTGGGGCAGCATAAAAGGGGTGGGGGAGGTTGCAAACGGGCAGAAGGGGCATTTGAAGGAAGGAAAAGAATAGCAAGGTTTTTTTTTAACGGTCAAAGTCAAAACGACGGCAGGTAGGTTAGTGAAAACAGTTACAGAGATATGTCTTGACACTGTGATCTTAAGACTCGCTGCCTTATTGGATATACATATTTCTTTTTCTTTTTCCATTCTTTTGATTTAAAAAAAATAAAAGAAATGTAGCTAAATTCTGCCTATTTTCTCAATGATTTTCTTTGTTGTCTGGCGTGTCTTCTCTTTTTTTGTCACTACAAACATCATTATGTTAGCTTCCTGCATGCTGCAGAGGCAAAACAAATTACAATCAAGCACTCGACACATCTAGGATAATGATCTAAAAAAAACAAAAAACAAAACAAAGAAACACTAAAAGGAAACAAGACTAGAACATGCTAATGAGGCGATGCGTAATCACGGCTAACGTCAGGCTATTGTCACAATCAAACACAGGGCAAAAAAACCTGAAGATCATGCTGGAACTCATGCTTAAAGACTGTTTGCTATGCAGGGGGCAGATGGGGAGGGAGACTTTCTGCACCTAATTCAACAAGCCAATTCTACTGCATGTACACGTGTGTGTCCTGATAGCATTTTTAAATAACTTTTCTTATGTAGACATTACATGTGAAGTAATGTAGCAATGTAATGTAATAGTAAAGTCCAATGGAATAATCCAGTTTTCGCCATATTTTGCTAATACAGGACCAAAGAAAAAGCCCAGATATTGAGAAACTGTCATCTTGCTCCGCTTTTCAGAAAGTGCTTGGTTCTGGTAATTTGCCCTGTGTGATGTCACAAAGTGCACAGATCCCTCCTCTGAACTCCAGCATTTGAATGAATCACTTCTTGATTGTCAGAAGAAAAGTGGACAAAAAGCTGCAAACTTTTTCTCAATGTAAAGCCGCAGTCACTGACATATGCTGGTAAATGCACACTCTTACAAAATCTCTACACATGAGATACTGCATAAAAAAGGCTTGATCAGTTAGCAAAAGAGTCGGGTGGGTGGCAGGTTCACTGCGCAGCCATGTGTAGGCGCTTGGTCTCTACCAGTAGCACACGACGTGATTAGAATACGAAAATAAATAAATAAATATATGAATATGGTTTTAAACAGTAACCTGCACCTCTGATATTACAGTGGGAGCAGTGGGGACAGGAAGTCATGTTTCAAAGCTCTTTATAATAATCAGGCAAGTTTCTGAAGAAGGAAAAGTTTTAACCAAATGTTTTCATGAGCCATCGCTGCTCCACTTGACCATAAAAGATGCACAGAAATACTCTAAGGACATCCAAGGATGAAACAGGCAGTGGGGGTGCAAAGAAACTTACATGGGTGTCCTCTCTCTGCAAAAATGGAGGGTGGAAGGAGGGAAAGTGACCGTGTTATTATAAACAGGAAGCAGAGAAACACTATGGTGCAGTTGCAACCCCACACACACACACACACAGACAGACAGACAGACACACACACACACACACACACACACACACACACACGCACACAGACCAGCGGGTGAAACAGGCCTGAGCACTCTAAGGAGTGTTATTATCATGCACAATTAAGCACAGTCTCATCCAAACATATGTCTGCCCAACACTTATGGGGTGCAGAGCGGCTGTGATTGATCATTTGGTGCTACAACGCGATGCCGCTCATCCCTCCTCCACCTCCTTCGCTACTTCCACTCCCTCCTCCTCCTTCTCCTTCTCCTCTTCTTCCTCCTCCTCTTCCTCTCATGATTGTGTCATCAGTGATCACACAGGCGAGCCGAGAGCGTCGCAAACTCGCTTCGTCAGAACGAAGCCAGTGCTAATTCTGCGTCGGGCAAAGGGGAAAAGGGGAGGGGCTGCAATGAAGGGGGTGGTGCTGATGGGGTGGGACTCACCTGTTTGACATGCCAGGTCCACATCCTTCTCGAAATCCGCCTGAGCGAGGTGGGCAGGACAGGGAGAACAGCAGAATCAGTCAGCGTGCACACATCGCGGCATTAGCAACATTAGCTTTCCGTGGTTGCACTCCGCGGCAGCCTGTGATACTCGGCGGCTCCGTGTGAAGCAGGTGTCACCTGACAAGCGCTTTCGAAAACTAACATGCATCTCCTGCCTGTTGTTGAATTGACCTGAAGATGAGAAAAGTCCTGTCTTCACTTCTTTCGCTCTTGACTTTTCAGGAACCCTGTGCCGAAACACGCAGATCTAGAAACCGTCCCACTGTGATGTCACAAGGGGCAACTCCGGCGCAACAAGACATCACTCGCATGGCAACAAGTTTGCCCTGCGGTATTGTTTGCTTCACTTCTAGATGTGAAGATGTGCGCTCGACTCTGTTAGAGCTTAATAAGCAGGAAGCTAATTTTAGCAAGAGGTGGGGATTGAACCACCGCCACCACTCGAGTCCAGAGTGAAAGAAATAAAGGCCAGGAAAGGGACAGAATATGAGATTTAATGAATTATTTAGCAGCAAAATAAATAGCAGCCTCTTAAATCACCAAGAAGTCTTTTCTTTCATTCTCATGACTACTGACATTGCAGTTTCTCACCGAAGACATCAACACTACATATGAACACATATGGAATTATGTAGGAAACAATACAAAAAGTAAAATAAGTTTTATATTTAAAGTCTTCAAAATAGCCACCTTTCATAAAAAGCATATTTAGGGTGATTTAACATGTTTTTCTTCGCTGCATAATTACATAAATCTTGCTGATTTATACAATGTCTTTAGTTTCTATCTGCAGTGTAGAAAGATGTAAAGATAAAAATAAAACAAATTGCATGAGAAGGTGTGTCCAAACTTTTAGTGCATGAGCCGAGTTGCTATTGACTTGCTGGGACACGCTCACTCTCCCGGCCACTACATACGCGGAAACTGAGTCCGACCTGCCCGGCCTCTCTGCTTGGCCTGTCAGGCTCTCAGCGCAACAAAATAGACTTTCTCAGCTCTGATATATAAAGAAGGCGGCGCTGCTCCCCTGGGTTTGCTTAAAGAAATGCTCCCACATCGAGTCAAAAAAAAAAAAGAAGGAAGAGAGAAAGAAGCAAAAGAAAAAAGCCAGGCAGAAGTGAGGCTCACTGCAAGGCCCTCGCTTCTGTCCGTCCCCACTGTGACTCACTCCACAAAAGCTTTTGTTTAGATAGAAAACTACACATTTTTTCAGAGCGCAGAGCGCGAGGGCGCCGAGAGGAGGGAGACAGCGCGCTCAAGCTCTTAGAACACAATTCACCCGCAGCATCAGAAAAGGATCTCATCCAAATGTGGGTATAAGAGAAACCTCCCTGGCTGCCTGGAAGTCCTCCTTACTTCGACAATGATCTCCAACGGCTTCACAGTTCAGTGAGCCATCAGCATCAAGTTCCGAAAGTTAAAAAAAAGAAATGAAATTCTGTAATAATTTTTTTCTGAAGTTAAAACATTGTAGCAATAAATATGCAGCGACACAAAGAACAGATATAAACAGACCTTCAATCTCACACTTAGATTTGTTTGTTTAAACGATAGAGACAATGATCGCATCACAGCTACTCAGAATTAAAAGGTGCAATATGTAAACAAATAGATCAAGCAATGTTTTTTGTTTGTTTTTTTAAGGAAAAAAACGTATTTTCTTGCGAAGAGTTTGAGAAGAAGGTTGATTTGGCAGCGGGTGAGCTGAGTTTGGCATAAAGACTACAACAACTGAAAAGCAGAGTCAAGGGTGTCCGGGTCAAGTCAAGCCAAGTCAATATGGCCATTTATTTTTACAAGGTTAATCTTGAAAGCAGATCGGCCGTGTTTTGTTTGTTGAAGCCAAATAAAATCCTGAGTATTTTTTATTATTATTTACTTTTTTGCAGGAGGCATCAGCGACCTTGAGAGGTTGTGATGATTGCATGTTGATGAGGAAACTCTGAAGGCCCCCGTTACCAGCCAGCCAACACACAGATGTTTGTTTTAAATGAGAGCTGCATTCTCAGCTTCATATTAGCATCAGCAAGCATTCCCAAACTTTCTTCTCAGCACTTGGCAAAAAAAAAACATCTATCAAACTGTCAAACTTTAAAGGTCCCGTATTAGGCAAAATTCACTTTCAAAGTCTTTTGGAAGAATAACCTGCATCTCGAGCCTGTCTGCAAAGCAGAGGAATGATGAGTCTAACCTTTACTTCCTTCGCTTGGCTAAAACCCACACACACAATAATATTCTGGAAATCAAACCTTTGTGATGTCACAAAGGGTAGTGATTCCATTCCTGGGTTGGTGATAACACCAACAGCCTGCCGCCCCCTTGTTTTTCTCATATTGCAAAAAGGAACGGCAAAGCATCGCTTTTGGCTAAAGCTAACTGAAGAAGAGCTAAGAGCTAACAGAGGCCCTCAGTCAGTTTACAGCCCAAATATGCAGTTTTCTGGAGTTATGTTGAAATTTATAGTCCATACTTGCTCAGATGAGAAAAGCAGGCAACGTGAACATAGCTCTAACACGGGACCGTGGCCAAAAGAGAGCGTTACACATTCCACCTTTTCCTGGTCTACGGCTACCGACTACTTCTAGCGACTAGCGAGCTAGCGGCTCTCCACTACGAAATGACATACTGGATGGCTGCCGATGTGGTTGTGGGCGTGGTTATGGTTATGAGCATGGTTGTGGGTGTTGTTCATGACGGGGTTGTGCTCGTGGGGGTGGCCGAGGGCGTGGCTGTGCTCCAGGGTGCCGTGGGGCAGACTGTGGTAACAGAGCTGCTGGCACGTCTGGTGGCACGACGGTGGGTACGGCGAGGGGTGGGACCCGGACGGGCAGGGGGAGGTGCCGTAGCGCAGGGAGCCACACTGCTGCCCGCTTTGGCTGACATTTGGACACTTCTGATGGTGCAAAAGAACATCAAATGGAAAACACAAACACAGTTGAAACTTTAAAAAAAAAAGGAGGGGGAGGTGGAGGAGAAACTTATGTAAAAAAGAGTTTGAGGTTTTTTGCGTGGAGAGGAATGATTTTGTTAACTTTTCTGACAATATGGTTCGGAACGAGCGTGAACAAGCAGACGGCACACTTGGGCATCTTCATAAAAGCCCTTAGGGTGTCCAGGATTTTAGATTGAGATGAGATTTTTCGTGTCGGACAGCTGGTACACCTGAGAGGACGGCGCTAACTGTAATTACAACGGCGATGTAAGCGGCCGCGGGAAAAGAAATCCGTCACCGCTTGCGCTCTCGAGGGGCTTTTCGCCTCGCGTTCGACGGCTCCCAGTGCACATGCAGCAGGAGGAGAATTAAGTCGCTGCCGGAGAAAAGTGGGGAACAACTGGAGAAGTGCATCTGCTGTCTTTCCTGGCCAAAGCAGTGGTCGACGTGCTGAGCAACAATTTAAACAAAAATCAGAGCGCGAGATGCTTCTACCGGCTTGTGAAAAAGGAGACATTGGCTCATCCCCTCGGCAGAGCATCAGAGGCAAAAGTTTAATGTGGAAAACCTGGTAGGGGTGCTCGGAGAAGCCATAACAGTTAACGCAAACAGGTCCAGGGGAGGAATGAAGGAAGGAGCGCGAGCGACGATTGTGACATTGCACTGACATTGGCGGTGCAGTGGTTCGGGCTATGAGTGATTTATCGCACTATTAGCCACATTTGGAACACATGCATTAACCTTAAGTGAGCTCCATGTTACCCAAATAAAGACGAAGGGGAGGCTCCAAGTAAATAAAGTGCTGAGCGCGTCCGTTTTCGACCGATGATTTGTTATCATTTGCTTGCCTTCAAAGCCCCCACAGTCCGACAGTAGTGGTTGAGCTCACGCTTCAGTGGCTGTCATCATTTTTCAAAAATCACTCCCTTGTGATGTCACAAAGGGCACAATATCTCCCTGATTCCAGGTTGGCAGCAACACTCCCCAACCAGGCGTTGGTTGTTATGTCTCCTTCCACGAGGAAAACAAAACAAATCTGTAGGAGAAACCTTTGCAGCTGGCTGTACACAGCAGGTTACAGTACATATGCTGCTTTTCTGGAGATTAATATGCAGTCCTGAGGATGATTCATCGTGTCAAGCTCCACTGGAGTCTAGGATGGAAAATATGAGGATCTGATTCTGGAAACTCTAAGATGTGAAAGCTAAAAATGTGTAAGGGAGACATTTTTTATGATTATTGCATCAGAAATGGTTTTTGCCATTAACTTTTTTTTTTTTTTTAAATAAATACAGGAGGTACTGGAGTGGATTGAAAAATAAAATAAAATACATATGATGCAAATTCCTGCAGAGAAGGAAAATGGTTAGGGGGCAAAAAAATTGAAAAACTTTCTAAGTTAGCTGGCTGCCAGCGGCGGCAGCAACAGCGGCTCCCCTGCAGAGTCCCCCCCCCCCCGGTTAGCAACGTTAGCTGGAGGCTAATGGGTGGCGTCGTGGGGGATGAAATGGAATGCTATTCACCATGATCTGCACCTGTCCGTTCTTGCAGGAGTCGGGGGAGTTCTCGCTGTCGTCCTTGCAACCCCCCATCCTGCAGCGCACCGCATCCTGCACCTGAGGAGCCGGGAGAGGGAGGATGGGAAGCGGGATGACGCAAAAGAGGAAAAGTTAGCGGAGGAACTTTTTCATTTCATTATTTTTAAAGCGCAGCGCATGCGACTCGCTCACTCCGGGGGACATTTTACGCTCTTTACGGCGGAGCTAAGAGAAATTGCACTGCGAGATGGAGTGAGAACAGTCCTTGAATGTGTCGGAACCCGGCGAGATCAGCGCTACAGAGGGGAACCTCCTCGCGGGCCTTCTCACTGTCTGCTTTTTCCTCCCTAAAAGAAATGGAGAAATCCTCCCGCATGTTACATCTGAAGTAACACCTGTAACGCGTCTGTCCGGCGGACCCCCCCCCTCGCCCCCCCACTGCAACAGCCCACTTCCCTGCTGCGCTGCAACATCATCTCTCACTGTCGCTGCTGTCGAGTCCCATAAGAATGTCATGGCTGGATACATGGGCGCTCGTGTAAGGGAGCGGCGGGGGAGCGCTCGCTCGCGCTAGTGTGTGTGCGCGAAGAATGTGCGCAGGAGGATGAATACTGCATGCCGACATTGTTTTCTGTCGTTTGTGTGTCCGCACTCATCCTCCCTGGCATTTCCCCCTTGTTCTCCACAAACGCATGTGCGCGCACGTGCATTTGTGGTATGTGTGTGTGAGTGCATGTGAGTTACTTCAAAGTGAGGAACCCACTCAGGGTTTCTGTGCACCCCCACCCCTTCCCACAACCCCCCCCCCCCCCCCCCCGCGACTCCCCAGCAACACCCTCTGCAATCATCCTCCACCTGCTCGACTTCCCATTCGCGTTCCAGGACTTTGCATCCAATTCCACCTCTGCTGCCTCCACCCCCTCCCCCGACCCCCACCCACCCCTGCACCTCCTCCCTGCTCGCTCGACCACAGGCAATCCCCTCCCTCGCCACTTCCCCCCTGCTGTCATTTATTCACAGAACCTGTAAAACAGTTCGGGCAGCCAGCGCAGCTGCACTGTGTTTCGCTGCCTCTCTTGTTTTTGTTATGTTGTGTTTTGTTTTTTTTGCACTCTAATGCTTCCTTCATTTCACCCTCCCCACCTCCACCCCCTCCAATCCCACGCCTCCTCTAACATCCTCGCCTCGTAAGTGCTGCTTCCATCGTATTGTTGCAGGACTGAAGGATTTACGCTCAACCGCCTCGCGCAGGGGGATTTTCATACGTTTAAAATAAATAATTCCAGGATTTACCGTCGCCTGATCCCGGCCGCTTTTGTGATATTGATTTAATGCAGCTAAGTATTCTCGGCATTTAAAAAAAAAAAAATGCCGCGCGGGGCATTCAATATCGAAACGATCTCTCGGCTTTGTTGCGCAGCACCAGAGATTTTTTTGCAGTCAGGAAACGAAATGAAGTCGTAAAATGTTTCGTGATTGCCCAACGTCGGACACGATCTTGTGAGAGGGCGGGGCCTCATGCGAAACCTGCTGGGCCAATAAGCACGAGGAGGGAGTATTAGTTGGAGAACTCATCATCTTATTTCACACAGAATCTTGGTAATCTCCTTAAAGGGGCCTCGGATCAGGCGGACAACGGCGCGAGTCACGCGTGGGGTTCGCGCAGAGCGAGAGCTAATCTCCCCCCCACCCCACCCCCGCCCGCCTCTCTCGCCACTGATCCTCTGTGTTCCCGCCGGCCCGGCCGACTAGCGTGACATTTGCCAACGCAGATCCCACCTGTCAGAGGAGCCGGCTGTGACAGGGGTCGCGGAGCAGGGCACCGCATTAGACGCACATGAACTCTGGAGCAGCTCTGGGCGGGGCTGAGTCGGGGGAAGGAGGAGGGGCTGGGAGGAGAACCCTGGACTCACCTCTCGGCGCATGGCACAGTGGACGGTGATGATGACGAAACCCTGGACGGAGTCGAACACGGCGAAGAGGACCTGGGAGAGGAGAGAGAGAGGAGAGGTGGGGGGGGTGGGGGGGTATTATTAGGAGGGTTATTATGTAACACTGGGTTCCAACTGAACATTTTCAGGGTAAGTAAGTAAGTAGTAGCTCTTCTCAGGGTACGAGAGGCAGATACACTGGGAGTTCTAGCTTTGACTGTATGTCCCATGGATATATTCTAAGAACTGGACACTGGGCTTGCAATTTTCTATTGCTAGTGGCCACTCAAGGTACTGCAGGTAAAATCCCATGCATGTTTCTTATAGACTGTAATACAAAAATTTAAATCTGTGTGAGTCTGAGTGACAGGCGTCTTACAGTTTTTACTTATATATAGTTTTTGTCAATCAGAAAATCCCTGTTAGAGACTTAATGACGTCTTGTCACGTTATGCGCTGTGTCTCGGCTCATTCTGATTGGCTGATGCCTTCTTATTCATCATGTGAGTTACAGAGGCATGATGGGAAGTGACGCTACTGCTGCATCGCTCTAGGGGCCCGGTAATGCGGAAGCACTCGGCGTACGTGCGAGCTGAGCAACTTCACTGAAGTGAGCGGGCCTCCGCCTTCAATTCTGGTGTCCTGGTCTGTTTTAATGGCTGATTAACAGCCAATCCCACAGCATCCCCGGAGGGGAGGGTACTTGAGTTGCGTTAGCAAAGTTGTCCCGTCTTTGGATGTGACTGGCAGCCACAAAAGAGTAGAGACTGCGGCGAGGTCAAACTTCAGCCAGAAGTTTCTGCTGAAGTTTTGTAGGAGTGTTGTGCAAGAGCATCGTTGCCCCTCGAGCACGAGGCTGCGCCGTCACGCCGAATGCGATGAGTTTAGCCGCTCGGCCTGCAGCCTCATACCTGCGCTAATATTTGGCGCAGCGGCAGGTCCTCTCCAGTGCGATCCTGCATTCCTGCAGCCCTGTCTTGGAGTGCCATTTCAGGGCAGGACAGTCAACCTTTCAGCACAAAGTACGCCGTGTCTGCTCTGTTTACCCAGACACATCTTTGCATCGCTGCTCTGACAATTTTTTTCTTCTCCCTTCAGTCTGTGACCTGAAAGAAACGTCGGGCCAGAAACCACATTGCATGTCGCTGTTTGCAGCTCTGCTACATTCACTGAGTACTTAAAAATTGATTTTTCGTGCTGTGGTTTCTTGCATAATCCAAACAATTTCAAAAATGTATAAATAAAAGGCTCTTCCCTTGTTATTTTTTTTCCCCCTTGTGGCATCAAACCACATTGTCATCTTGTGCTATTGTGCCACTGCAGTACAGTCCTACAAGATTATGTTTTCTTTAGTCTAACTCAGTGCAGCAATTAATCATCGTAGAAAAGTCATCATCTTTGTGCCTGGAGAATAAATGGTTACCTCTCAGTTTTAGTAGACTTGCATAATTCAACACAACATGGCATAGTTTTTGTCCTTTAAAATGTTCATTTTGAAGTATCTTTTTAAAATGCATGGACTTGTAACAGAAAGAATGGCACGCCTGAGCTGACACAGCACCCTCTACTGTCCTGCTTTTTCAACCTTCTTCTACACCATCAGATGTCGTACCGCCAGCATCTGTCGGGTAGTTCCAGAAAGGTGAAGCTGTTTTGTTTTCCATTTTCTGTGCTTCATATCAGCTGTTTGTGTTTGCTGGTATTCTGCACTATGGGCGCAGCCCGTTTACCTGGAAGAGTGTGGATCGTCGGTCCGTTATGGCCAGCACCGCTGACATCCAGGTCAGTGCGAGCAGGGGAAGAACCACGCAGGAGCTCCACAGGGAGGCCCTACCAGGGAGAGAGAGCACGGAAAAAGAGAGGGGGAAGAAGAAGAAGAAGATGAAGAAGAAGAAGAAGAAGAAGAAGAAGAAGAAGAAGAAGAAGAAGAAGAAGGTTTCAATCCTATAGCAGATCGGACAATTCTGCCAAATGGCTCCTTTGTTGTGTCTTCCTATGTCTTTCTTGCTTCCTCACACACACACACACACACACACACACACACACACACACACACACACACACACACACACACACACACACACACACACACACACACACACACACACACACACACACACACACTCAAGTCTGAGGCAATTTGAAGCTGATTGGCACTCAAGTCAGAATCAGGCTTAATATTCTTACTGAGACGTGGAAGATGGTGTGTAATCACGTCAGTCGTTATGACACCAGCAATTCACCCACAATTATGGCTGACGTGCAGACAGGCGGACTGCGTGATGATGTGCTGGTGGGAGTGTGAAAGGTGGTGGTGGGGTGTCGACAAGCACTGACAGCATGTGAGAACGTACGAACCCTGACACAGTCAGACACCGCTGCAAGAAAGGCGGCGCGTGGGCGCGCGTCCATTTCTGCACGGCCGTCTGTCCGATGGGCTCTGCTGGAGTCGTGCGTGTGCCTTCGAAGGTGCGCGGCCGCAGGTGAATGCAGAACGAAGTCGAGACTGTGCAGCACCGTCGGCAATCTAAGAACACAGTTTTGCCATTGGCCTAAAAAGAAATGACTGATTTGCAATAGCAGCGGAACTGGAGAGAACAGCTGCTATTCTATTTGATGCTCAATGACAAAGTTCTACAAAGTGAATACGGGGGAAATTAAATCTGTGTTAAGCCTTTACGTGCTTGCAGCCTATCTAAAAAAAAAATATTTAACTTGCAGGTCATGGTAGTCTTAAAAAGTTAAGTGAAGTTAAGGCAACTGGGCTGCTTTTGGTGGTGAAACTTTAACTCTACCCATCAGGGCAGGCATGGGCCAGCTTATGAAAGAGAGTTGTGCTCTTCTTGAAGCAAAGTCTGAATCAATTTCGACGGCGAGACTGTTGCCAGGATTTCTGCCGGCAGGTAGTATTCAAAAGGCCCTCCTCGGCAAACGCTACACAGCGCGCGGTGACGGCGAAAGCAACGTTTATAATCTCATAAGAGGCGTCCATATCTAATAAAGGATTCTGGACATGTTGGCCTGAGATGTAGCCGGACGTGAGATCAGAAAATGCTGCGTGAGGAGACGGCGGTAATGACCCCGTGCGCTCGCGGTGACAAGAGGAGAACTGAAAATAGCCGATCCAATCCTATTAGCCTCCCATCGCAGCGGTCCCATCGTGCCACGGCACTACAGGGAACAGCCGCTGCTTTCAACGGAACGCCTTCCCAAATAAACACGAGGCACCGTGATGAACGTTTATGGGATGGAGATTTAAAAAAAACAGGGGGGTTGGTGGGGAGTAAAGAGACCGACCGGGCCAGGGGAAACCATGGCAACGCAGCAGTTACTTGTAGAGGTAAAATAAATAAAAGCAGAAAGCTCTCTGGATTTTTTTTTTTTTTTTTGGTCCTATTTTCTGTTTTATGTGTTTAAATGTCAGCGGCAAAGAGAAAACGATGATACAGAGTCTGTGACAGACTCCCAGCTATGGCAACGTGTCACACATTGCAGTGGTAATAGAAAACATTGGCATGTCCTGTAATACTGAAGATATTGCAGATATTACAGCAATGACAATAACATAGTTAGTGTAAATAACTGGCGTTGGCTACTAAGTTTGTTCTTTATTTGTTTTTCTGGAAACATTTTTTTTCTGTGCCAGGAGACGGTGAGCTGGAGCCCCAGAAAAAAAATCCTGTTTTAAAGAATTGTTTTGAAATAAAGACCTTACTGAAACTCCCACCATAGGACACTTCATTATGCTGTGGAGTTTCACAAACACTTTTAACCTTTGCCTTTGAGCAAATAAAAATGACGAGATGACCATGAAAAGGGGGCATTACATGTGGAAGCATGACTAAATTATGCAGTCCGATTGGCTACTCTCTGGTCGCAATAGAAGAGCCATGAAAATAAAAGAATAGAGCAAATGATGACAATTTTCTACCTGAGCAGAAGCAATAAGTGGGTCAGTATTGGCTCTTAGAAGGTAGTCTTGCATTATTATTGTAATTATTGCAACTAGATTGTCACAGTTTTCCATCCATGAAAGATTTCAATGACACACCTTTGATATAAAACTACAGAAGTATTTGAAAAGTAGACCCACACATCCATCCATGACTCTTGAGACTTTGACTTAAATGAGGATTTTGCTCATTGGTTTGGGTTCAGTCAAAAAGTCTAGAGTTGCACGCTGTTAACAAGCTCTTTCAGTCAAAGAACTCAACTATTTTTAGTTTAGTTTCTAGTGAGAAGGTCCTTTGTTGCACTGTGAGACATGGTCATAGCCTTAAAACCAATGACAAATTACAGAATTGTGATGTTTGCTGATGACACCCTATTGAGAGGGTATGCTGCGATTCCCTTTGCGTAGCTCACAGGTTGCTAGCTCTGTGCTCAACTCCAACAATGCGGGCCGCTTTAGACAATTCCGCTGTTGAACTGCTGACACTATACTGTCGTGACATTTTGAAAAAATAAAAATGTAAACATTGCTAATGTTGATACAGGTCAGGTTCTGCCACTGTGGCCTGAGAGGAGAAAACACTCTATTGAACGATGATGCCTTTAAAGAGTGGTGGCTTATAGCGTGGCCGTCTGTTTCCTCCCTTCTTTTTCATGAGCTTGTTTCTTTTTACACCCGGCCGAGTCTGAATGTCAACCTGCATCAATACTGACAGCAGGGGATTACAGAGCATGGAAGAGAGAGAGAGAGAGGAGAAAATAACTAAAGGAAGAAGAGAGAGAGAGAGAGAGAGAGCAAAGAAAGATGAAGATGGACTAACATGGCGCTGCTGGCAGTCGCGCTGGACATAGCCGTGCTCGAGATCACGCCGCACTTGGAGCATTTCAGCAGCAGTCGGTTACGCCCATCCGCCGGGACACTTTGGAAAACATGTGAACACAACACAGATAACAAACCATGTAGAGGGGAGGGGGAGGACAAAAAGGGGAGGAGGGTAGAGTGAGGGAAACAGGTGGATGGGTGGTTGTGAGCGTGTGCCAGTGTCACAGTGCGGAAGGAGAAGATGGGGCGGACGGATGGGAAAAAAAGGAAGAAGAAGAGAGGGAAGGGGGAGGAGAAAGAAAAGACAGTAAGAAAGAAAGAAAGAAAGAAAGAAAGAAAGGCAAATTAAAAAACAGGTTTCAGAAAAGTAGCAGCAATGAACAACAGTCAGAATACAAAAAGACTGATCCGAGTGGAGAGGGTAGTGAGGGATGTTTTGCGGCCAACGTGGTGGACACAGACAGGAAATGGGCCAGAGTGAAGTAGGTTTGAGCTCAGAGGCGGCCGGCCGCGACGAGAGTGGGCGGAGCTCTGAGCCGCTAGGTAGCCTCTTCACGGCTTATTGCCTCCGCCGCAAAGCCACGTCCTTTCATGGCTACCGGGTGGACAAAGCCATTACGACGTGCCGCCCTGTTAGCAACGCCCACCACCGCTATGCACCGTTAGCGCGCTCTTTCTCGGAATCTGGCAGGATGTGGGATCGCTAAAGCCGTCTGGATCGCGCCGGGACTTTGCTCGGCAACAAAGGAGGGCACACCTCTCTCTCTGCTTGTGTGGGCGTGTTGGTGTTTGTATAGCGGTTTAATCTCAGCTGCATCGTCGGGTAGCAAGAAGCTAATCAGCCTCCCGCTAAGCGCGATCCGCCGTCGTTAACCCCGGACGGCGAATCAGGATTCAATTTGCGCGCGGAATGACAGGCACACAATCCACTGCGTCGAAAGACAGAAAGAATGAGGAATGGAGCGTCGGAGTGGGCCGAGGCAGATGAAAACATGGGAGACGTGCGCTGGTGGGATTTAATAAAGATAAGGGGAGCATGAAAGGCTACGTTGAGAAATGGGGCTGACGTGCACATGTGTGTGAGATGTGCATGCATGTATCATGTAGCCGTGTTTGGTTCCAGGGAATAATCTCAAGGAACCTAATAGGGTTTTAATAGTCCAAGGTGTTATCCACATAATCCCGGTGTTTGCTGTGTGTAACAAGATTCCCATCTGACAACAACTGTTTTCTTTTTTTCTTTTTTTTATGGGTTCATCAATGTCGGCACACATAATGTAACAAAGCAAAATATATCTATGTATTTTTTTATTTTTTTATTTTGGAGACAAATAGTTGTTTTTTTTGCGGGGCAGGGGGAATTATACTTGTACAGGAAGCGCAGGTGTCGCAGTGGGCGAACGGAGGAGTGGAGAGACTTTTGTTGCCTCCTCAAGTTCATGCCTCTGCTCTTTTTTCCCCACCAAGAGTTGAGTGGATGGATGAGTAAGCAAGCGGCGTGCTCTGCGCTCATTTGCGGTGGGAGTATTTGGGCGCGTTTGTGCGTCTGCGTGTCTCCTTGTGAGCCGTTGTGTGTTTGTTTGCGTGAGCAGGGCAGTGTGGGATTGTGCAGGAAGTGGAACTTACCCGGCTCGCTGCTTCTTGGACTTGTCTGAGATGCCGTCCCGAGACATGAGCTTGTTGAAGACCACGATGCCGATGAGCATGTTCACCTGGCGAGAGGCGCAGAGGACAAATTGATCAGGCGGTCGACTCAAAAAATGGTGCAACATTAAACTTTTCCTACCACCGTTCTCATTTTTTTTTTAAAAATGGGCCCCAGACACTCGGGAAAGAAGGTGACAGAGTTTCTCTGAAGGCTCGTTCAGCTTCGCCAGAGAGTCTCTCTGAACGTCTCAATCACATTTCAAGCAAAGAACAAGGCTCCACGGCTCACAGCTGATAACATTTTTCAAAAAGTGCCTTTTGACACGAGAGCCCGTCGGCCAGACGTTTTGAAAGATATGTGAGGCAATTCTAGAGACGTCTTTGTGATGTTCATTCGTTTGAAGCACGGCTTGAAATGTGCAAACCGAGGCACTTCTGATGACGCGTGCATCTCAAAATAATTTGTTTACATTTTTCTGAGCTCAGTCTGGCCATTCCTAATCACATGGAATTTTGTCTTTCTTCTGGATTTCGCAAATATCAGCAGTATTATGGGATGGAAACATTTTTTTCTCTAACAGGTTTTGTGTCGAGAGACAGCTTGTTTTTCCGTCCCCCGCGCCTCCTCCGGATAACTCGCTTATCCAATTTCCAATAAGCATTTTAATCTCCGTGCGTCGTCAGCAAGCGCTAAAATGGATGTCTGCTTGGCATTATTAAATTAAGATCTGCACAGTTAGACAATAAAGGGCAACAGAAAATGAGGTGAAATTTCTTTTTCTACATCCAAGAGGTACACTAAACAGGACCAGAGTCGTTCTTCTGTATTAAACTGCCAGTGTTGTTTCATCTTCTTCTTCTTCTACCCCGCATAGGCATTACTCTGTTGTTTTTGTGTGCATCCTTGCGTTAAAAAAGATCTGTCAGCTGTGTGCATATATACATTAGTGCAAACACCACCCCCCACCTGCAACAAAAAATCAAAAACTGAGAGCTACTTCAAGGGAGACAGCGTCGAGAGCATCCCTCGTTGTGCCGGCTGATTGGCCTCAGCTGCGGAGGCTTGACGGTGATTGCGCCAATCGACGGATAAGAGGCCAGTTGTGTCCGCTGACAGCCTGCAGGTGCTCAGTCTTGTCCCTAAACTGCTGCCATTAGTCTTCTACCCCGATGACGCCCACTTCCAAAAACTCTGACCCCTCAGGGCTTTTTAGAGAGACTCATTAGTAACACAGAAATGAGAAACAAACAAACATAAAAAAACAGACTCATGCATGTTGTTTTTTCTTCCATTAATGAGTCCAGCTTTAATCCCGCCCAACATCTGGCTGTGCTGACCTGGCGGAAGATCTCCCATTAGGCGTGGCGGATCCGAGACGTGAGCAGCATCGAGACCTCCTCTGTTCCCAAATCCCGTCCACATGGGAGATTTTCTGTGTTTTAATCCCGATTTTCCAAAAAAATAAAACAAAACCAAAAAAAACGCACTTTCCCCCACATCGCCAATCGCCATGAAGGCTGGTCAACTGTCTGTTCTTTCTCTTAGGACGCAATATGTGTAATTGCAGTTGTTCTCATGCTTTTATTTTGAAACACATGCTTCTATTTGGAGTGTTGTTTCTAACGTGACGATAGCGTAGTAGCAGTTAGGCAAAGAAAAGAAAAGAAAAACAAATTTGATAATAGAACCACTTTAGATTTGCCTGCATCTCAACAACAGGAGAGTTCTTCAGCACTTTTGCAAGACCAACAAGATATCCAGACCTAAAAAAACTACAAGGCTTGGAGTGAATCATACAAAGTAATGCAAAAAAAAAAAAGAAAAGAAGCTAGCTCACTGTGCCTTCATAAGGACTAGTTTCATAACGGCTGTTCAAAATAAAAGCATGAGAACAACTACAATCAGAAAAGGCACATTGTGCCCCAGGACGGCGCTCCAGTCGCACTGCAACGTTCACCACTTTTCTTTCCGCACAATATTTCTTTTTATTCTCATCGTCCCGACCCCAATTCTTTAACTCCGTGAGCAGATTAGCTACAGTATATATATATATATATATATATGTATCTTGTGCGAGAGGAATCCAGACTGAACCCTCAGATGCCTTTCATCTGGTCAGTTTCTGCAGCACTTGCAGGAACAGGATTTCCACCTGAAGCCAGTTACGTTCTCTCAGTACATTCGGCGCATTTGGCAGTTTCTGTGGTTCGTGATGGACAAAAAAACAGCATTGATTTGAAAAAACAAGAAAAACGCTTTTTCATCTCTTTCCCTGGTGTGTCGGCTGCCGCTGCCGCCGCTGCTGATTACGACCCAGCGAGGCGCCAGACTCCGAGAGGGGCGCCATTGTCATGCCGGTCCACGCCTGGCACCGGCTTTGTGAGTCAGTCTCATCCCGCTCTGCTATTTGCCCAAGGCCAGGTTCATTAATTAGAGAAGAGTCCTGTGGGAAGGTCCGTGTTTCTCTGCTCGGCGCCCCCTGCTCTCATTACAGCTGTTTGTTAGCGAGGGGGGCCCTCGGCAACAACACTGGGGGGATGGGGTGGGGACTGTCTCACATCGGGCCTGGGTGTGCGCAGTCGCACGCTGACATTGTGAAAATAGGAAAGGGTGAAGAGCTGGAAAGCCACCACGGAAATAAAAAATGAAAAATCGGACACGCATCCTCAGAGGGGAGGCCGTCCTTCCATTTCAGCGGCGTGCAGGCTGTGATCGTTCACACTGGCGCACCAAGACACTAAACCTTTGTGGGGTTTTTTTTTATATCAAGACACTGAATTTTGCGCTTTTATGTGTCTATTTGGATAAAAGTGTAACCTCTCCTTCTCCGTGACTGCGACCTTTGGAATTGCGGCACTAAAAGAGGACCGCGTTAGTTTAAATTTTTTTGCGCCATAAAAATTGCATAAAACTTCAGCTTCCTTTGTTCCCGGATCTTCAAGGGGAAGAAGAAAAAAGAAAAAGAAAAACACGAAGCTCCTTTTGCGTACCTGCCTGCGCGTCTTAACGAGCCTCTTGGGATTTTTCTGTTACTTTATGACAGAAGCAAACAAACAAAAAAAACAACCAAGAAACAAGCTTGCATTCTAATAACACCGCTGGTCAAAGTTACAGGCCCGTTTAATCTACGAGGGCTTCTTTTTAATCACATCATTAATCGCTCTCATGTAGTTATTTTATTCTGCAAAATTGCACAAACTGTGAGAGTTGCAAACATTTTCCAAATAGTTTTCCTTGATCTTTGCCAGCCGCTTTTGTAGTTTCAAGAGACTGGATGACTTCCTTAATTTGTGGACTAACACGCTTGGCTGATTCGGATTCCATTGACGACAGAGGAGTGCCAAGATTATTGTTCATGGGTAATGCCTGCCAATTTGCATTTAACAGTCACGGCTGCGCTGTGGTAAAATTACTGGCCAGACTGCGATACAAACTCTTTTTTGTCAACGAGAAAATTGAAAACGACCATTTTGCACGAGAGCAAAGAGGGGTCTGGAGCAGAGGCAGCGGCCAGATTCAAGTTCGGTCGTTCATCCAGACTTATTTGGCTTCGTGGTGGTGAACATCCATCCAGGGATGCATTGAGGGAAATTAGCAGATCCTGGAAACGGCCCACGTACTGCAGCGGCTGATCAGACCACAACCGAGACACAATCAGCCCTCGCAGGTTTGCGTTACGCAACCTTAAAACCGACCGACGAGCGATTTCTTTGCCCTTAAAATCACGACTTTGAAAGTATACGGGCAAGATTTTCCGGCTGCTCCGGCTGAAATTCAGCCACCTTTGTCTCCGCTTGAAGATATTTTCTTGCGCGCTGACATATGAAACTGGAGGATCAAAGCGTCTTATCGCTCCGTCACGGACAGCTGTGGCCGACGTGTGGGCAAAACCGCAGTGTCCAAGATATTTAAAAAAAACAACCAAAAAAACAATCAATAAATGCTGTGGTGGACGTGACTCACCAGCACGATGACGGCGGCGGGTCCGACGAAGGCGTAGAGGAGCCCTCCCTCCAGGGACAACCAGCAGCTACAGGGAGACACCAAAAAATGTGTTTTTAGTGTGAACGAAAGCAGCTAAAAAAAAAAAAAAAAATCACAGAGTTGCTTTGATTTGCCGAGCGCCAAACTGCAACAGGTGCACAGCCAATTAGGGATGGCATTTATTTTAGGGTTCGGGGGAATAAAACAGTCGTTTGTCTCAGTTTCTGTAAACGGCGCCCTCGGTGCAAAAGCAAATTCATTGTGCACGTGAGATAAAGCGCGTCCTCCGCGGATCGGCCGTTTGGAATTCAGCTCAGTGTCTCTGGGCCGTTTGGGCTTTAATGAGTTTACACATGTCCCCCGGTGATGTCATCGGGAGCACACTTAAAGCCTTCTGTCGTCCTCATAATTGCTGGAGATGAACACGAGGAAGCCCAAAAGCTCAGACACGCTTGCCACTATTAATAAGACAATTAGGAAGGTGAAAAGGAGGGAGAGAATTGGGAATCATTTTACTTTGCAGTGTTGTTTTCTTTTGCCTTTGCCACTCAGCAGAACCCCAAAGCAATGCGAGGAGCAACGCCGAGCCAACAGTCTGAATAAAAGTACCAGCCTGAAATTTCCACGTGGAGAAATGGCACATTTCCATTTACAGACTGCTATTGAGAAAGAGTCAAAGAATCTTTCTAGTTTTGATGTGATGGTGCCAAACTGGAATCAATTTAAGTTATCAGATACTTTTGGGCCGACACATTGAAGTCCTACCTCACATTACCTAACATCAATTCATACCGAGTAGCTTGAGTGAGATGATGGGCTTTGGTCCAACTTTAACCTAAAAGAAAATTGAGCTACAATTTGCATGGAGGTTGTTTTTCTAAATTATTATTTCTCATTCACTTTAAGTGGCGAGATCCGCAAATTTTGCAGATTACGGTTTTTGAATGCATGGCGGATAGACTTCAATTTAAAAAAAAAAAAACACTTTACTTCCGAGGATCAATATTCAAAAGCCCTCCAGAGCTTCAGCATTGGGATTCCTGAAGTCGACTTTATCACAGTTCGATGCGGCACAGATGGCACAAGCATACGGCCGGCCCGTCCTCAGAATGCAACGCCGTCCAAAAACCAGCGCGCAGAGCAGTCAGATACGGTAAGGGAACATTTATGTTGAACTCATCAGGGGCCGTTCCTGCAGAGTTTATAGACTTTGATTTTAAACGGGCTTGAAAGCGGAATGTTTTGAGCGACTGCGGCGCCTAAAATTCCGTCTGCGAAAGCACATCAAAGTCGAATTTGACTCAGGTGATTCTCCTCCCGCATTTATCTGAGAGTTTCCTATGCACACACACAGACGCACGCAGTAAGTGCGAAGGTGCGCTCTGAATTTCTAAGGGATTTTCAGTTTGACTGTGACAGAAAATAGGAGGGGAGTCAGCGATAAAAACGGATAAATAGATGATTGCGCGCCATTTTGTCCGCACGAATAAAAGGGGGAGGAAAACACATTTGGAGTTTATATATACAGCTGTTTATAGGCGAGTTGTTTGCCGAATGAATCACTGACCGGCTACTGCGAGTCGTAAAGCTGAAAAATGAATCCGCCGAGGAAACGGAAGGCGGCCCGCGCCGTCGTGGCACGGAAAACGACTTTTTCAAAATAGGAAGTGGAGTGGAAATGAAGTTCGACTAACGACAGACAGCGATGGGGGGGGGGGAACTCACTAGCTGGCCGTGCCGTAACCTCTGGCTCTGGTGAAGCCCACCGACACTGCCACAACCAGGGCGGGAAGACCTGCGGACAGAAACACAGACAGGAAGATCAAAGAGGTGAGACAAAACGTTGGAGGAAGCCGGGAGAGCGAGGACAAAGCGCACCAGCTGTGCGGAAATCCTTCCGGGCGTGAACCGCCTCCTATATCCTCCCCTTCCCCCAACCACCGCCCCACTCCGCTCCTCCACCCCACGATTAGACGGCGAGACAGACGGGCTAATGGCTAACATATGCATGGTTAGCTTAACGAGGCTGCAGTTTCCCTTGTTGGAAAAAAAAAAAAAAAGAAAAAAAAAGAACGGGATAGCTGCGGGTGGCGATCCTGAAGCTGATCAAGTGCTTGTGTTGTGTTGTGTTGTGTTGTGTTGTGTTTGTGTGTTGTGTGTGCAAACATGGCCATATGTGTCAGAAGCTGCTCGCGGCCCTGTTTAGGCGCACGAAACATGACTGGATGGATGTTTGTTTTTCTTTTTTTTTCTTTTTCGTCGAGCAAACCAAAGGCTGCTCGACAAGTCATGCATCAATTTGCCCAAACTGTACATTTGCGAGCATGTGCAAGGCACGTGCGCGGAAATGAGACAGGGGGCCTAAGTGTTGGCAAAAAAGAAAAAAAAGAAAAGAAAAAAGGAAACACGGCTGGGCCGTAATGAGCTTGGCTGTGAAATACTCATGTAATTAACAAAGCTGTGATTATGGCTGCAAATGAAAAGCAATTAGAGAAAAAAAAGTGAAAAAAGTGACATTAACGGATAAGATGGTGAGAAGCCAGGACAGGCCGGCCGGAGCGCCTGCAATTACAACATCAATCTCGTGTTTACAGCAAACATCGCAGGTGATCAGACACAAGAACACACACAGACACACACACACGCAGACATATACGCGCACACGCAAACACACACACACGTTGCTGACCTAACATATATCTGTTTGCACCCCAAATCCCTTGTTTCCATGGCGACTGATTCCACTGTCTCAAATTGGGCAGAAAATTATGAAACGGACGTGAGGAGGGAAAGCGACTTGATTCCCTTCCACTTTGGGTTTATTTTTTTCTTTTGTGGACGCAATGCATCATGCGTTCCCTGAGCTTTGGGTAGTACAAAACCACTCTGACAGTCCCAATCTGTACATCCTGCCTTCTCCGTATCAACTAGGGGCATCTGTGACTCGGCAGATCGGGCTGGTGGATCGATATCAACTGAAATGAAGAGTGATTTTGTGCGTGTGTGTGTGTGTGTGTGTGTGTGTGTGTGTGTGTGTGAGTGTGTCGATGCGGCATGAGCTGCAACTGCAATTTCCACGGGGGGCATCTCCGCACATCTCGCCAGTTTCTATGCAGATGCTATCGCACGGTCGGATTATCCCCCCGCCTTGCCGCCGCCTGTTGCGTCAGGTTGTACTACAGCAAGAAGACGGCGCGACCAGATTGTTGTGGAGGCTGAACGGAGCAGGGGTGATGTACGGCAGATCTGTACAAAAGAGGTGAGATTACGCTGCTGCCGTTCGCGCATGGGAAGGGAAGCATGGTTTTTTTTTTTATGTGTGTGTGTTTTTCACTTTGCTTTTAACTGCATCCCTGACAACTTTCAGGACCTGCCGCCGCGGTTTCAGGCATATAGCAAACAAACACGGGCTGAATCTGAACGGAATAGATAAGTATCGGGTGAGCAGCGGCAAGACGCAGCTAAAGCTTGGAGCATAATCGCCTTTGTCTTGCTGCCCTCCATCACCAATTCATTTCACGGAGAACAACTCGGCCGGCTCCCGGTTCACGATTCGCCTGCCTCTGTTTGCCAACTCCCGGCATGGAGAGAGAAGATAGTTTGGAGATTTGAAGTACTGACTTGCTGAGAAATATATATATAAAAAAACGAACAAATAGGTGAGGGTCTCCATTCTAAATTGAATTTTAACATTTTTAACATCAAAATGCAATAGTTAACGTACAGTGTCTCGTCAAAGGCCTTCCTCGCAGAATGTTGCTAATGTGAAATGGCATGTGGCTCGATAAACTCGATGCCCAGTTTAATGTGTGTCTAGAGTAGACACTCAGCAAACTAATATGGATTTTGCACACAAAGCAACACGCAGTCAAGGCTGGTTAATGTTGGCATGATTAATAAAGGATAAAACTCGCTGAAATCCTCGCTGAACATTAACAAAAAACTTTGCCAAGAAGTTGCAATGTTTGGAAACTGTGATTCTGCTGCGGTATATCAGGGATTTTGTCAGCAACAGAGTCATTCTGCATTATCTGTATTATAAAAAAGTTTCAGGTTTTGGTTCATGGGATTTCACGAGTTCAGGTATCCTTGGTCAAAGGTGTCATTTTTAAGATAAATTAATCAAGCAATTGTACTCTTTAGCTCAAACACCAGAAAAGGCCTGATGCAGATTCCATACATATTCAGTCAAAAACTCATTAGCAACCAGGTCTGTGTTATGTCCCTGGTTATGATACTATCCATTGGCCATATTGAATAGTAATCAACAGGTTTGGAGTGCTATCACTCACTTGTTAAGTCAGAATCTCTCCTTAAAAGTTGGATGAACACATGGCTATTATTTATGCCTCGATGCAGCCTTGAATTCAAGCCGCTCCAGACATTGTTTTAATGAGCCTCTGCCAAGTCGTTCACCGCGCTGGCTTTTCTTTTCATCTCTCTTTCTCTCAGGTCAATAAGAATCTTTCTTTGACTGTCAATGCTGAAAGAGCCTTAATTCGACAATAAAAGTGCTTTTTACTTTTTCCATCTCATTTGTATGAGTGGAGAAAACAACATAATTTCAATCAGCAAAATGTTTATTTTGAAGCAGACTTGCCCAATAAATTACCCACTTAAAAAACAAAACAGAAAAAACAGACCCCTAGAGGTCAGCATTTGGAGCCCTCAGTTTACAGGTCCCTGCAAAACCGCCCATTTTCATTTTCCTGCTAAGTTGATGCTTTGCTGGACTTTGTACACGATTAAAAAGGAAGAAAAACGGGGTGGTTTGCCAGGCCAGCACAGGAAGGTTGTTCAAAATTAAATATATGATGGACTTTTTTATTTCAGAATTCCAAGAAGTTCAGTGACATGCTATTGTTAGAAAACACAATTCATGAAAGTGGAAGGGTCCACAAAAAAAAGGAACCAAAAAAGAAATACAGACTTCCAAATGTCAGGGTCTGTTTCTAAATCTGCCCGACTTAAACCCGGCCAGGTGAACGGCTGGAACTGAGACACAACACCAAAGTTCTTTCGCTGAATCAGCAGCTGAGGTGGTATTTTCTTGCTAAACACACAATAAAACTTAAAAGTAAGCAAAAAGGTCACGAGGAAATGACTGCTCACCCCAGCCGAGGCACAGGAAACGCTTTCGTATTAGTCGTGACCTCATCTTCCCGATGACAGCCAGGTAGGACTGCCACGCCTCCGTCAGCACCCAGCAGAAGGACGCCAAGAAGAAGAAATGCAAGAAGGCAGCGGTCACAGTGCAGAGGCCCTACAGAGGAACACAGTAGAGAGGGGGATGAAAGCGGTGGAGATGTTGTGCAGAGAAAAAATAAAAGCCACTGTTTGTCGGAGGCATCAAGATGAATCATCTTTCAGGACTAGTCGGCGCAGCAAAATTTAAACCTTTGCAAAAGTAGGACAAAGGAAAGGGGTAGGAAGGGGACAAAGCACTCATTTGGGAGAGATCAGACTCGCTCCACTGTTTTTAGATTTTGAATCAATATGAGCTACCGCACAGTGAGGTTCTCAAAGGCTTTCTTGACCTTTGAAATGTGAATAATTGAGGTTATGGTGGATTAGTACACATACACATTCACACGAAAACACTCTGAAAAAAAGAGAAAGCCGCCTACCTTGCTGAGGGTTTGAGATTGTCCCACCAAAATCAATAGATTGGAGGCCAAGATGGAGAGGCAGAAATTCACCAAGATTATGGACCTCTCCGAGCGAATGTACCTACGGAGGGGAGGGAAAGAGCGGCAGACGTGCGAGATAAGTGTTATTGACAGGCTGATGAAGTCGCTGGGAAAAAGAAGAAAAAAAAGAAACTCCATCTTTTCATACAATCACAAAGTGATCAGCATGATCTCACCATCTGTCGCGTGCACAAGCAAAAATCTAATCATCACCCCCCCACCCGTGCACCAAAAACCTCCCCGCCTGCTGCACTTGAAACATTTATAACTCATTGTAGTCCTGGCAGTGGCGAAGGACAAACGCAAATTGCATTTCAACGTGATAGCAGGGGCCCTGGAAGTTGATAAAAATCAACCGAGCACCCTCGGCAAAAGGGTAAGTGTAGGGAGATGCACAGGCGAGGGTGGAGCGAGGCAGGGAAAAGAAAAGAAGGGGCGCCGGTACCTCCAGAAGGCAGCGTAGATTAGCAGCAGGATGAGCAGGGCAGTGCAGGAGACACCGCAGCCGACCATGAGGGGTACGGAGGGCATGCTGGTGGGACCCATGTCCTGGAAGAGAATAAATAAAAAAGGTGGACAGAAGAGGAAAAAGTCAGTGGTGATGTGGAGGTATCATCTGCATACACATTGAGTGACAAAACCTTTTGTACAGAGAACAAAATGTGTCATTCAAAGCACAGCATGGGTTCCACCCCCAACCTCTACTGTGCTTATACAGGCTCTGCAGCCAAGAGCCATCTTGAAAAACTCCTGTTGAATCCGTTCGTAGTGGTGCAACGAAACCAGACAATTTGACATCACAAAGGTATGAAGACTTATTCAGATGAAGGTTAAACAAAAATGAACCAATTCCCTGTAAAACATTAACTGTTTAAAATATTCTGCCACTAGAAGGCCGCCACGTTTATGCAGTAAATGAGGCACAACTCGGCCAGCAAACACCATCCTGCACCCCTGCACTTTGCTCAGTTTAAAAAATGCATAAATATGAATGAAGTGGAAACAATCGAGTCTTCGCTTCCCCAGAATAAAGCTTTTTTTTGGGGGGATCTGGATTTTTAAAAATACACACAAAATGCCACCATCAGCAAAAGCGTGTACAAGTCCTTCACTACAGTCCGTGGAAGTGCACGAGCCGGATCGCTCCCTGCCTCATTGCTGCGGCACCTCTTAACTCTCCTGCAGTCTTCGGAGTAATCCCCAAGGAAGCCCCTTTCAGTCGAGGAACCCGATAATTACACGCAATTACCCTTAATTAAAATGAGAGAAGTCCTTAAAGTGGCTTTGAGTAATAACGCATAATTATGCCACTCTGGAAGTTACTGTTTGTCTGAAGCATCCGATTATCAAACACTTCTAGTGCAAAAAAACGCCTTGAGATGTTTTCCTCAGGAGGAACAGTGTGAATTTACCACAGGGCTGGCAGAGGCACAAGATTATTATGGGTAATTAAGCCCTTTTGGGTTTTTTCCTTTTTTGTTTTATAGGTCATGAAGAACATTACACCTCCATTTGGCCTCCCTCCCAAGGTGTGCGACGGAGAGGATGGATGGAGAGTGGAAAAAGGATCTTGTATGGTGAGCGAGGCTCCCCGCTGCGTCCCAAATGGCCGTAATGTTTGGCCTCCTTTTAAGTTCTCTAATGCAATTTCACTCAATTTGCCTCCTAGAGTGGCTAACCTTTGCTTTCGCGCCACGTACTCATCAGTGCACACACGCAAGCACACACGCACACACTTTTCAAGGTGATTGATAAAATCCCCACTTGGTCACTGAAACACAATTAGTGTCACGTGCGCAGGATGTCGTGCAAGGGCAGCAGGCGTAAGCAAAAGGATGATTTTGACAGAAAAAAAAAGAAGATGCAAGGAAGCCAAAGTGAGGGGGCGTCGGAGAAAACGTCCAGAGAAACAGAGTGGAGGAGTTACGAGCATGGAGGAGAAAGCCAAGAAGTAGAAGAGTGAAGAGAGTCCATTTTTGGAAGGACCAGTATCCTCAGAGAGGAGAGCGATAATATGATCATACGACAGGATATATATATATGTACATATACATATATATATATATATATATATATATATATGTACATATACATATATATATATATATATATATATATATATATATATATATATATATATATATATATATATATATATATATATATATGTATATATGGGTGGAACTGAGGTGAGACACAATGAAAAGCTGCTGCAGGAGAGGATAAAAAACAACCTACAATTGCAGAGACAAGCATGCGCCTCAGGAAAAAGGAGGAGGGACTTGGAGCGGAGTGAGACACAAGGAAGACTGAGTGAGTGTGATAGCGCTCGGAGGAGGAGGAGGAGGAAGGAGGCATTTGTGTGTTTGTTTGTTTTTACGTGCACAAAGGTGCACAATACTGACAAATGTGCTTCCAATCTCTTCCTTTTGTGTAAAAGTAACTGTCTGTCGTTTCACATGTCAATATGTCACAGATATGATGAATCATGACATGTCCTCTGTTTATTGGACATGGAATGACTTGATCAAACGAAAAGCTGTCCTTGACAAACAGTGGCAACGTTCAAACTGGACATGATGTCATTGTCATAAATTAATTAACTAGTTTCTTCAGTCACTCTTGTGTCAACCAAGGCCTGCCCATCCCTAGGTTGCCCATCATTCACACAAATATAAATATATTTCTTGATCTCATATCATGCCAATGACTCCCTCTTGACATCTGGCCCACTGGGCCTTTACGTCAGCGATCGCGAGGCAAGAAACGCGCAGAAGAAGAGAAACTCTCACTCGGAAATCCCTCGATACGCGACCACAAATTGTCCCTCGGCTCCTCGTTGTGTCAATTTTGTGCAACATTGCCTCCTTAATTGGCACAGTCGGGTTACACAAGTTGTGGTTTTAATTTCACAAAACACGGGAGACAATTAGGTTTTAAAAGGGGGAGGGAGCGACGGACCTTGGGGGGGAGGGACAAAGAAAAAGGGGGAAAGGAAAAGTGCTCTGCTCCAGATAGATGGAGTGATACACGGCCGAAGTGGAAGCGTGCTTGTGTTGAATGCACGTGTGCGCAGTGTGTGTGTGTGTGTGTGTGTGTGTGTGTGTGTGTGAGGAAGAAGAAGAAGTGAGATTAGACAGAGCGGCGCTAAGGCCCGGCTGTATACGGCCCGGCTCCCCCTGGGCGGCTTGGCGACCATGTGATGGAGAAGATTGCTATTTTCAGCTCGGGATGTTTAACCTACTTATCTCCTCTCGCTGACACTCCACCTCCCACCACTCCTACCTTCCCCCGCTCACTCCGTTTCCCTCGTCACGCCTTCGCTTCCCTCACCCCCACCTCCACCCACAACTCCCTGTCTACGTCTCCTCTCATCCCCCTCGCTGCCTCTGCAGCCAGTCTGCCTCCACCTGCCTCCTGCCTCGCACTCTGGAAGCTCCGCAGCCGGAGCTGGATCAGTTTACATTTTGTCAAACTTTATTTAGGATGTTGCAACGGTCTAATTAAAATTGTCATTATTTCAATTATTTGAAAAATATTTTTTTATAAATATTTACTATTCTGGGCGAAATGGTGGCTCAGTGATTAGCACAACTCCAAGAAGGTTGTGGGTTCGATTCCGGACCTGGGACCTTTCTGTGTGGAGTTTGCATGTTCTCCCTGTGTCTGCGTGGGTTCTGTCCAGGTTCCCTAGCTTCCTCCCACACTCCAAAAACATGCATGGGAGGTGGACTGGAAAATTGCTGCAGGTGTGCATGTGAGTGCAAATGGTTTCCCTCTATGTGGCCCTGCGATGAACTGTTGACTTGTCCAGGGTGTCACTCTGCCTTCACCCTATGACAGCTGAGATAGACTCCAGCAGACCCCCGTGAACCTGAGTGCAGGAAGAAGCTGGTATTGGAAACGGATGGATGGATGGATGGATGGATTCTTAAAAAAAACTATTTATTTTAAAAAGGTTACCATGCGCTATGTGTTAACGCCATGTAACAAGTGTCACAAGATGACTTGCAGAGTGCATGTGGTGTGAGAAAGAGATAATGATTTCCTAGCAACAATTAAAGTTGATAATGATGGATTCAGAGCAAATCTTGTGGTTTTACAAGCGAGCTGAAGAACTTCTCGCCGTACACACAACATACACAACGCCTGAGTCAGACATCAACACCTTGGTGTGAATGAGAAATTGCTATTGACGCCATCTGTCTTCAATTTGCAAATAAAAGTGAAAGAGTGGAATGTGAGTCAAAACATGAAGCAACAGCCGCTTTTTGATTGTCTCTATTTATTTTCCGAGACTAAAGAGAGTAAAAAAAAAAATAGCCTTGTTACGTTAAGATGTTTTGGTCCCACGCCAGAACACGGCACTGAACAAAATTCAAATTGTCAGAGCCTCTATTCTCTCCAAGCTTTAAGAACTTTAGAGTCACACTTTTTTGGTTTTCGCTGGTTTAAGTGCTGCGATGAAGAAAGAAAATGACGTATGTTTTTGTGGGATGGAAACAGAATTTTCCCAGGAATCAATTTCTGCAAGTCTGAAATCATCGAACGCTATTACGGAGAAGAAGAAGGAAAAAAAGTGGCACTTTCAGAATGTGAGTTATTGGTTTTTTACGGTAACGACAGGCCCGTTTCGGCCTCCGACCAAACTTCAGGCAAACACTTCAGAAATGCAGTGGCACTGAATGAAAAGCAAATAGAAGCAAAAGAAGAAGAAGAAGAAGAAGGAGAAGGAGAAGAAGAAGGAAAAGAAGAAGAAGAAGAAGAAGAAGAAGAAGAAGAAGAAGAAAGAAGAAGAAGAAGACAGCTGGTTTTAATCCAGCCTCCCTCACTAGTCACTGGCCTGTTTTGCTGTCACTGCAGCGGGAAAACACCGTCTGAGTTATGCTGCGACTGAATAAATTCCGCCGGCCCCCCGGGGGAGTCGGAGGGAGGGAGAGAGGGATGAGGAAGAGGGGGGGTTCATCTTGACAGGCGTGTGGTGTCGGCGGCTCGCAGACCAACCATATGTCACCTGTCAAGCTCGCGACAACCTGGAGGGCTGGCAAGCGGACTTAAAAGGTAAAAGCCATCAAACCAATCGCTGTTCCTACCCTCAGGTAGATTTTTTAAAACAAACAAACAAACAAACAAACAAACACACAATCGGAGGCTTGTACCACTTGTTATAGAAAAAAAAAATCTAGAATCTCACTTGTGACTGAAAGCCTGCAGCTATAGGTGCGCACTCGCGTCTTGAGATCCGGCGTTTCGTTTTTTCAACGTCGGCCGCTGGTTCATGTATTATGCAGCTCCAGAGCCGAAGCGCCCCACCTGTTTACCCCCTCGTCGGCTCTCCAGTCTTCTCCCTAACCTTCAATTAACGCGACAAGGGATTCCGATGCGATCCCCGCGCACGCTAGCCTTATAAATTTTTAGAGGCCCTCTCGTCTTTTAATCACGTTTGACAAGCGCGCGGGGTATTTACATACCCTCACCTTGTCGTCTTCCCTCGCCTCTCCTTCTCTCTCTCTCTCTCGCTTGAATTATGAAGAGTTAAACATGTCTGAGCTGTCATCTGGATGGAAGGCCCCCTTAATCACATCCACCCTCCGCCAAACAGTCAAATCGGGGGCGACTTTGGACAATAAAAGTCTCAATAATGGAGTCACTTAGTAGATTTTCTCTCGCCGCAAGTAGGTGGTTGTGAGTGACTGATGGCAGAAAGCAAACCGTTTGAATTCATTTTTGTTAAAGCGATAATGTGATGGTGGTGATCAGGCCGACAACAACCAGGGAAGGTCTCACCAAAAAAAAAAATAAATAAATAAATGAATAAAAAATTCTATAAAAAGGCACACCTTGGTATGCCACAAGTCCCAGTTTGGTCGCAGCCGCTGTCCTACTTGAGTTGACAGGACAACTGATATAACAGTGTTTCCGCTGCTTCCAAAAATTGCCTTCGCTGCCACAGTCGGGCTCCCGTGTTGGCAGGTAACCAGGTAAGTGAAAAAGGTCAGTGGTTCAAAAGCCAGATTAAACGTCAGCGCAGCCGGTGTCACCGAGTGCGCGGCGCCCCCGCGGCTCTCCTGAGCGTCTCTGTGTGTCTTCCGCAATCAGGTGGCTCGTTGTTATTATTGCTCATCTTCGTCACATTCTCCCCGCCACCCCGACCCGACCAGTGCGCACCCTGCCAAAGAATCACATCTGAAACTGAGGTATGCGTGTACAGGATTGTCGGCTGGACAGACGAGAAAATTGAAAAAAAGGTTTGGCTTTGGATGACTTAAGAAAACTCACATCTGCATAAAATGGAATTCTTTTGAAAAACGAAAACGGAAAGTTAGAAACAACCCTTCTTCAGATTGAAAAGCAGAAATACTCATGCTGCTTGGCAGCGGCGGTAGATATTCTGCAGAAGCCTCAGCGCAACAGTCGAGCGGGAGAAGTGCATGGCAGATGTATTTACTTGAAATTAAACGTAGCTGCCTCTGGTTTGAACAAGATTATCCTCTGTCAGAGTGACACAGATTAGGGCCGTGTGAGGACAGGTCTGTGATCCAGGGCTGTTCCATATATCTCAGGCAGAGGGGCGGAGGACGTCTCGGCATGCCCAGGTTATTTTGAAACCAACTTTGACAATTCCTGCTGGCCAAACGATAGAATGCAGGTTCTTGGCACTCCCTCGTTGTTTGAATAAAACGGCTATCTTGTTGTGTACATTTTGACATCATGAGACGAAGACGACGCCCAACAAAAAATGTCACATGACGTTATTGGGACATTGAAATGTTGTTGTTGTTGTTGTTATTGTTGTATTGTTGTTGTTATTGTTTGTTGTGGACAACCCACCCACTGCTGCTGGCTTTTGTTTCGATGAAAAGTTTGAGATGGAAATTCCCACTTCATGCTTCGGCTAAATGCCCTACTTTCATGATAAAATATGAAGGCATCACATCGTGAAAACTTACTGTATATCAAACCGGAAATTTCAACGGAAAGTTAAATATCCCAAACGTTTCTTGTGTACGTTGCATAAAATGTTTGCTGATTTGCAATGGCCTGAGCACTGACATGTCCCTCAGAAAGAAAACAACCTCTAGCAAGCGGTGTTGTTTTCTCTCACAGTAACTGGAAGATCTTCATGCTCCATAAACACTTGACAACATGTTGAAGATGGGCGAGAAATAGCGAGTGGCGCTGCGGCACAGGTAGAGTAGAGGGCAACGTACAAACAGCTCCTGCTGTAATTCTTGTGTTTCCCACCATGAATGTGACTGCGACCCGATGATGAGCTGCGACTGTTCTTTCTAAAGTCATTTACGTCTAGCGTCTATGACCACACGTGAGGGAAGCGGAGTGAGACGTGCCCCCCGGTGTTCAAATCAAACCTTGACGTGACAAATGTGTTATGACAACACACAAAAGTGAGCTGGCTTGCACATCTGCCATCGCGCCTCTCCGAAATTGATGAGTTGGACAGCTGGATTCATTACCCGCCTCCGCGCCGCCCGCTCGCCTCGCCCGAAAAATCGGGAAAAAAAGGAGAGCCGGGTTATTGATGTCGCAACGAGTCAATGCTCCAGAGCCGAACTGAATCAGGCGCCCGTGCCAGATTTGTTGGTTAAGACAGCGCATAGATTAACCGCTGCAGGCCGATTGCGCTGTTAGGGGCTTCGACGACACTTGCAGCAGGATATTTGCCGGGGAGACGTTTTTCAGCACTTGAAACTCAATTAAAGTCTCAAAGTTTTAGTGAGATCTCAGCCACTTACACGGCAGCGCCGTTTCTGCCGCGTCCCTTTAACGGTTTATTTATTCCAAATCAATTTGGATTTCCCCCCCCCCCCCCCCCCCTTGGCCTTGTTTTGTGTTGGCGATACATTATTGTGCAGAGAGCTCAGACTCACTTCCTCACAGGGTTTCATTTACGCTGTTGTGTCGCTGTCTCATTCGTTCTCATCTTGTGCTCACATTGTTGCATCAACAGTGGCCCAGTGGTCCGCACTGTCACCCCACAGCGAGAAGGTCGCAGGTTCAATTCCCACCGGGGGACTTTCTGATTGGGGGTCTGAATGTTCATCCTGTGCTCAAATCCCAAAGACGTGCACGTTGAGGCAACTGGTCCATGGTGTCACCCCGCCTTTGACCCAAGACAGCTGGGATATGACCCTGAGCGCAGGGTGAGCAGAGATTGAAAATGGATGGATGGACGGATGGGTGGTTGGATGGGTCGGTGGGACAAGATCAGCTGCGAACTGAATTGTGCATTAATTGAGAGCAGCCAGCAGATGTCAGATACCTGACATGGTGCACTGACGTTTATGAAATTACGTGTGAATGACTGGAGGCTCAACTTAGACGCTCTGGCGTGAAGACGGAGAACACAGAGGTGCGAGAGAGCGACCTCACTGCCCGTATTGATCTCCTCTGAATTGAATGCTTTGCATGACATGTGCCGCTTGGTGCCCGGCAACACAGATGCGGGCTACCTGCCGCGGCCGTCATGTCCGCTGTGTTCTCACTGCAAACAAATGGCCCCGATATCACAGCTTCTCCGTAGCCGATCTCACTCCGACATCAGAGTGCGCGTACGCGTATCCTAACAAAACGGCCCGCTGTTTGGAAAGAACAAGGTCTCGGTGTGACCGAGCGTCCGCCTGTTCGCAGCCTTATTGCACTTGGATTAAAACTCAGTTGGCAAACAACTCTCGCGCCTCTTTCACCGCGCCCACAAAATTAAAACTGTAAAGGTTATGCAAAGGTAGAAATGCTACAGCACACACACAGGCACAGACACAGGCACAGGCGCGTGCGTACACACACACGCACACGCACGGAAATCTCAGGGGCTATAGAAAGTAAACAGGATTATCTGGCTATCCCTCGCTCCACTGTAAACGGCCTGTAATGGCAGCAGTGCCTCTAAATCCTCCCATCTCTTTCTCTACCCCCCCGCCCGCCCACCACCCTCTCTTTTCTATTAAACAGGGAGGTTAATCCCGCCTCGGCCCCCCCACCGTCCCCATCCGACGCCCCCCCCACCACCACCCCACCACCTCTATACTTGTCCCCAGCGCCGTGGCCCGGGATAAGCTGTCAGAGCTGGGCTGCTGATAGTCCTCTCTGCTCCAGCAACCACACAGCCCGGACACAGAGAGCGGAGTGTGCGTCTGTGTGTGTGTGTGTGTGTGTGTGTTGCGTTCATTTCAATGGCTGCAGACTTGTGTGCTTCAAAGCGTGAGCGTCCGTTGGGGTGCCTTCAAGTGCGAAGATCCACAACAAGTCGATTTTGTTTGGCATACTTGACTGTGGCTGTGATTTCCGTGTCTGGTCAAATTAAATTTGTCTGTCTTCCCCAGCCTCCTCTTTTTTTTCCTTCATCAAAAAAACCCCAAAAAACAAAGAAAAAAAAAACAAAAAAAAAACCCAATCTGTGGACGCGACCATAAGCCAACTTTGCAGCACCCCAAAGCAACCGAGTGCAGCCAACGGTAGCCTGAGCAGCTCCTGACTGAGAGCCACGAACACACTGACCCACAGCTCCCGGCAGTGGGCTCTAATGGTGCGGCTGAAAGCTGAGGGATGATGGTTAATGACTAACACACACTTCACTATGTCAAAAAGAAAGTCAATGTGTTTCCCACTTCTGGTCCTCTCTCTCATCCGAAACGGCCGACCTGCCAGCTGTGGTCAATACTGTTCAGTCAGAGGAGGCGGAGTCAATGGAACTGGGTAACGCCGGCCGGAATGACTCAGTCTGGTTATGGATCACAGCCAATGAGGTTTTCCACACAATGGAAATGAATGTTTTTCCCTCCCTCCGAATTCCTGCAGTAGGTTGGGGACCCCTGTGAAGCCATTCAGGCTTAGAGGGACAAAATAATGAAAATGAGCATTAAGGTGCCTGGAGGCCATCACCTTTGTTTGACCCTGTTTATACAGAAGTAGATTTAGCAGCAGTGAGTCGTAGCCATGACCGGAGGAACAAGAGGAAAGAAGATCTTAAAGCCTGGAAAATTAGCTGTCCACACTGTGCTGTGTGTTCTTGATCATCAGCATTTGTCTTGCAACCATTCATGTCCAGTGTTGCTGTTCTAATAAAGCAGTGGGACAGAAATGGCAACCAAATGTTTAACTCTCCATTCAGAAATGACAAGCCTGGTAGAAAAGAGGGGATGCACAATTTTCATGCAATCAGCACCTGATCATTACCTTCGCACAACATGTGGAGAGGCTCCACAAATACACAGGGTTTACATCCAACATCCATTTGGCAAAGAGCCCAGAGGAAACATTCTGAATGGTGAATGGAAGGGTGACAAATCCCCTTCCATTCACTACTCGGCATCTGCTTTGCAGCTGCCAATTATTGTTGCAGCATAGCCAACAGCACCAGTAGCCCATCTGTAGCTACTTCCTGCTCCCTGATTGATCGCACCCATGTCCTGAGCGGCTGAAAAACAGGCTGCATTGCGGCTTTTCCACATGGATCTGCGAGAATTGAGATTTGGTTGTGATATGGTGACCTCATCATCACCGCCGGTCATGTGTCGCTCTGATCCCGAAATACTTTAAAGTCACTCCAAGTCACCCTGAGGACATAGAAGCAATAAGCAGGCGAGGACATGGAGACAGAGACAGCCACTATTTCAAGTGGATGGAGACGGCGTCCTTCATGGGGAAAACTCTTGAGGTGCACGTTGGTGCAAATCATGCACAAATGGCCGTGTTAAACAGCCGTGGGAGCTGAATATAGCATTTATAGCTTTAAAAAAAACATTTTCAGATGCTTCTGAATGCCAGATGACAACTGCGGCGCCCTTTCCGCGAGGAAGACGCCCGGTTGAATGACCTCCAGCTCAGCTTTGTCTTATGGCCAATTGTCTTCACACCAACAGCAGCCAAAGCTACAGGGCATCCACAGTTTTTGAACATCACATCGACCAACGGCAAAGCCTTATTTTTGGGTCAACGACACGGAAAGAGCTAAAACTGTTTGCCCATGAAACAAAAAAAAAACACAATGTTTTTTGCACGCTACATTCTCGGCCATGATCCAATTTATCGCGTCATCAAAACACGCAGCGCCGGAAACGGGAGGAAGGGCCACCTGGGGGAAAGTTACAGTTACCACAAGTTTTGCCGCCGCCTCTTTTAGATTCCCTGCTGTGAACTCGATGCAAAGTGCATGCGAGCGAAGCTCTTGACAATAACGCGTTGTGAAAATCAAAGAGTAGAGCCACGCGGTGAGCGCCGTGCGGAGGCAGCGCGTGTTTTCGCGGAGGTTACCCGGGGACAAGCGTCCGCATGAGCCCGCAGCTCTTTATCTGCGCTGCACGGATTGTTAATGCATTATTACTTCGTGCATAACATCTTCCTCTTCTTCCCCCGACTTCCCACCCGTCTCGGCCGACATCCCTCCGTCTCGCCTCCCGCTCGGCCCTGCCCCCGCCAGCCCAGGCTGTCAACAGCCTCTTTCAGTGCGGCAGAACATTTCCTTCCGTTCGTCACCATCACTTTTCATCCCCCCGTGACATGTGGAGGCCTTCCTACTGACGCGCACCGCCGCCTCGATTCGTCAGCCTCGCGCATTTAAAAGGACTGAGGCGGTCGCGCGGATCCTGATTTGGAGAATTTACTGTCACGTCCCGATGAGTGGACATTATCGTGGTCTTTTCTCGGGGTGCGGGCGAGCACGGAGGGCCAATTAGCAGCCATAGGCAACATGTTGGTAAACTCCCGATGGGCAAATGGGCTGCGGCGTTAAGTAAGAGCGACTGGGAGGTGTTAATATGTCGGGAGGTCGTGGAGGCAGGACGCCCGGGAGAGAGAAACGAGAGCCGACAGGAGGTCTAATAGACAAGATAAAAGGAGGAAGAACAGCAGGAAGATGATGGAAAAAAAAACACGGTGGGATGTTTATTGTAATGCATGACACAAATGGATCACGTCCATCTCAGATGAGGCATCATTAGAGCCACGGGGGCCTTTGAAAGCCATTCTGGTGCGATCCAGGAGTACATGCGATCGTATCAGGGCATGTCGGAGACGCCTCCGTTGAAACCATGCACGTAGTTTGTGCACGTCACATGCACAAACTACGTGCATGGTTTACAGAGGGAGGCTGCAGGTGGAATCACACATGGGTGCACTGACCTCTTTCTCTCACATGTCGCACAACTGTGACCTGCTGCACAGCTGCCACTCTGCGAGGTTTGGTCTAATATAGTAACATAGCGCAGCATTATCACTTGAGATCATATCAAGATCATATCTTGATCAATGTGGGTTTTCCCCCAGGGCCAGAGCTAATTACAAACCTGGTGAGCCAATAGCTCAAATAAGGCATCAGTATATCCTCTTATTTTTAGTATTTTTTTTCAAAGGAAAGACATGATATAATAATTACAACAAAACAAGAAACCAGACTGATTCCATTGAAATGACTCAGTTAATGTGGACATAAAACAATAAAATAACTTTTCTTAAGTGAATGCACGCCAAACTGTAAAAACATTAAAAAGCGATTTAAATTCTTAAATAAAGAAAAGAAAAAGAAAACATCAGTAGCGCACTCACCAGAGTCGGGGAATCTAGAGCTGATATGATGCCCTTTTGCTATTTAATCCTGATTATTTCCAAAGGAGACCCTGATGAAGAACGGACAACTACAACTCTGTGTGCAGACACTGCTACGCAACACTTAGACTTAAATTCGGTGCGTCAGATGAGTGACCTTACATTCAACCATTGTATAGCAATTCCCCTAAGAACACAGTCGATGGCAGCCTTCACAGCTCGTGTCCAGTTGGAACCCAACTAGATTAAACGCAGCCAGGTGCAGTGACGTGGTCATCACGAGGACCCCCACCACCTCCACCCAATCCCAAACCAGGTCCATTCGGCGGTGAGCTGGTGACTCACCGGGTCTTTAGCTTGCTGCGCTAGCACAGTGTAGGTGGAAATCCTGCTGCACAGGCATTTGGTGTGGACAGTAGTTGACGTGAGCGTTTGGCAGCCTTCCGTGCCCCAGTTTTCTGCGCCAGCTTCCCTGGAGGTGGGGAGAGACACAAGGGGACATGAGTGGTGACTGTGAAACACACACACACACACACACACACACACACACACACACACACACACACACACACACACACACACACACACACACACACACACACTGAAAGACACACAAACTGTCACATGACTTAACATGTCAATAGGAAACGTAACGAGGGACAGGCCCTTTTTCCCACAAGTTTAGCCGCTCTTTCTACAGGTTTAAATGGTAGCGATTGACACTCATGCACACCGACAGGCTCTTTCACTCTGCTGGCATTGAAAGCCAACGTCACACCACCACCACTTTAGCGAACAAAACATCTTCTTCTTACTCCTCTCCGCTAAACTGTTTGTGTGCCACCTTTTAAAAGAGGCACACAAAAGAACCAGAGCCTTTGAGACAAATTTAAAAAAAGGCCACTCTCACTTAGTGTAGGCTAAGTGCAGTGCGCACAAGACCAATCAAATCATGCACAATACCTAAACCCACCCAACCCCACACCAATATTGGGCCCACTTCCTTTCCCCAACCTTTACAACGTCACATCTCACCGAGTTGGAACACAGATCGATACAATTCTAACAAAAAATAATTAGTCTAGCAGTGCACAGCACAAACAAGCTTTGCGTGTAACCTCAGAAGCGTATTCAAACAAGCAACCTGTTCCTGAAAAGAGTTTTCCCCTGGATCGAACCACGTTTTTATGCAGCCGAGTCTGGAGAAAAACCTCACAATCATTTGCTGAGAAAATGGCAGCTTTTTGCAGAGGACACAGACGTATTCATCAGGATATGCAGCAAAACTGAATGAAAAGGAAAAAGCATTTATTTGTTTTGCTGCGTATCTGTCTGCACTGTTTGCTGTTTCAACGAGTTGCAGGAATTCCAGAATTGCTTCTGGTTGAGGGAAGTTGTTTCTTTAAGACCTCATTGCAAGGCATGTTTGGTGAATCTGCAGTAGATCACGCCATTATGGTGCGATCAATAAACAGGTGGCCTTAATTAAAAACGGCATCTTAGACTAATAGAAATTTGTCTTTTTTGGCTGAGCAAAATCAAACTTGTTTGAAAGAGTGACTCACAAACGAAACATCAGATTTGCTACTTTGCCTTTGCGCTCTCCCATTTGTGAAGCAGAGACGCTGAGCAGGGAGGCCAACGAGGATCGATCGATCAATCAGCATTTACACATAAAGCGTTGAGTCACATGCGAAGGTGATCCGACGTGCTTGGCGCAAGCAAAGGCAAAACCAACTGATCCCAACCAAGTGAAGATAGCGCGGGCGTCACTCACGCTTCAGCGGCCACGATAATTACCTCCTCTTGAGCTAATGGCAATGAGCGCTCTCCAGAGTGGATGGAGGGAAAAGGTTAGAAAGTGTTGCCCGTGTTGCAAAAAAATAGAATGAAAAATTCATTCACCACGTTGGGACCTGCGAGAGATTTGTATCATCCCATCAATCACGTCCATAAAAATATACGGGCCACCGTCCTGTGTGCAGCTCTGTATATCTCAGGTTTATCTGAATCTCGGGGGACAGATTTATCCTGTGAGAAATGATAAGAGGGGCTGTTGTATTTACGGCCTGTTGGGGGGAAACATCTTGATTAACCGCTGTGTGAAGGAGTCAACCGAAAGCTTAGGAATTCCGGGCCTGGAATCCAACGTCCGTCCCATATTTTCATTTGTACACAAATATGCAACGACCACGTGAACGCGCTTCTGTCTTCGTCTGTCTGTTTGCACCTTCGGAAGAAAAAAAAAAGTGTGTTTTGAACGATCAATTTTCCTTAAGGCGTCGCACGACACAATGAACATTGTGTTTGGTTTTGACAGACATTTTTGGAGGAAAGCAAGCAAGAGAAATGAGAGTAAAAAGTGAAATGATCAGCACCTTATTGATCCTTCTACCGCAGCTAGTTGTGCTCACGCAGACCTCGGATTCGCCAGGCCAGCGTTCTCGAGTCGAGATCTGACATTACAAGTGTCACGCGTTAATGTGATACCGGAGCGGTTGCAGCTCATTAGAGGGTAAGCGGATCCCTTTTGGACAGTTTTTTCATTTCCAGTGGCAAAAAAAAAAAAAAAGACAAAAAAGCACCAACAAGAAAAAATAAAAAAAAGGTTTTCTTCATCTGCACATTTTTTTTTTTTTTTTACGGTTATGGTGGAATACATCACTCAAAAGGAAAACCTATATCTGCCTTGATGGGCCACTCAAACGCAATCAGCGCGGCGTTGAATGATGGGATGGCGGCGGCGGCATCTAATTTCAGAAGTACACCTGAACTCAAAGTAAGGCACACAAAGTTAGACGCAGACGCACACACACACACACACACACACACACACACACACACACACACACACACACACACACACACACACACACACACACACACACACGCACACACGCACCTACTCAGAGGCACTCAATGCATAATGTCAGTAATGAGATGCGAATGCCGTTCCCTGATGATCATCATCTGCATGCTGACACTTCAAAGACTGAAGATCGGAAAACGAGTCGCAGCGGCGACGAGCGCAGACAGCTCTGACAGGTAGCAACATGGTGCACAGCTTCTGGGGGGGTACGGTGTGGTGTGCATGCCCATTTGTGTGTGTGTGTGTGTGTGTGTGTGACTGAGCACAGACAGAGAGCACTTAATGCACCTGTTACACTTTTTTCAGGACATTTATACAAAGTATGCGCAACTACTTATTTATTTATTTATTTATTTATTTATTTATTAGGATAGGTTAGCACTGTCGCCTCACGGTCAGAAGCTTGTGGATTGAATCCCTGGGACTGGGCTCTCTGAGTGAAGTTTGCTTGTTCTCCCTCTGTGTGGATGGGTTTTCTCTGGGTACTTCTGGCTTCCTCCCACAGTCCAGAAACTTTGCACGAGAGGCAAATCGGGAAGCTCAAATTGGCCGTGGGAGTGAGGACGACCTGTTGTTTTGTGTCTCCCTATGTGGCCCAGCAATAAACAGGCAACTTGTGACTTGCAGCCCATCACTCGCCCTATGACCTTTGGAAAAAGGCTCCAGCAAACCCCCACAAGCGCGTACAGAAGGTGCATGATATCCTCTGAAAAATATGCGTAGTTGGAATATGATAAAGTTTAGGCTGAGAAAAAATAATTATAAAAAAAAAAAGAAAATGCACTTCTCTGTGGAAATTCCTCGACAGGCCAAGTACAGCGCTAGCGAACAGTTTTTTGTGTCGCCTCATGCCTGCGCACACATGTGAACGTCAGCGGCTCGACGGAATGAAAGGAAACGTCGCATTCTAATCCGCTCATTTATAACTCATGGCGAATGCTAATGTGATAGCTGGCGTCTCGGCAGCCTAATTGAGAACAACAGCCCGTCAGCGGGGCGACACGCGTCGACGCCGGCAGTCGGCAAGGAGGTTAAACCGGTGACAAACTGCGCCGAGGCTCCCAGCGGGGAATCGACGCCCATGAGGCACAAATGCATGCGTGACCTCTTTTGCTTTGTGTTTTTGTTGTTTTTTTTGTTTCGTTTTTTGGCAGCCCGACCTCGAGTTTAATTGATGGCTGAACCTCGGCTGCTTCGGAGAGCATCGACGTCTTTTTGGCACCCCCAAAAAAAAAGAAAAAGAAGGAAGGAAGGAAAAAAAAAGAAAGAGCTGGCAACAACTTCAAATTTATGCCACCCACAAACTTGCAGCAAAAAAAAAACAAAAACAAAAAACTCTGATCTCTCGCTGGTGCTGCACAATTACGACGGGCGAGAGATGCACTGCCACTGCGGGTCCCGCTGGGCACAGTGAAGAACTAGATTGTTGCCAGTGCGGTGGTGGAACAAAAGAAAAAAAAGGTGAAAAAATAACTTTGGTAGGGAACTAAAATAGGCCTGGAGGCACTAGTGTCTCCTCTTTACATATAAAGCAGGTAGCAGATGAACAAACAACAACAAGGTGCCGTGTCAGTACAGTTGGCAAATGGGCTCCGGTTCCTGGATATATATATATATATATATATATATGTATATATTCAAAAGACATGAACCTGGTGTTATGGAAACAACTGTTCAAACAGCTAAACACAGCAAACAGCACTGTAATGAGCGCATCTGCTGTTTGGTTTCCGCTTCTTGGGGGATTCAGATTCTCTTTAAATAATGTCTGAGGTGGCTCAGGCTCTGGCAGGTAGTTATCCAACAGAGGACATGGGCGTAGCCCGATCTGCTTCAGCCACCAGTTTAAACATCATTATTTCCTTTGTTTCCCCCTGTTTTCAACCCACTGCGCTGTGTACTGTTATAGCCCAGTTTTATTTCCCCATTGAAAGTCCAACCACATTCTGCGACTCTGAGCCGTGAGCAAAAGGACTACTTCCGGAAAATGCCACCAACCAGCCAAGCTCGCCCCTCGGACCCCGCCCCGCCTTCACTCCCGTCCCCTCCAGAGAACTCGTATCCAGTTTCCTGTCTTGCCATGTTCGACTTTGAAGGGAAAACAAAAAGATCCTTCACATTACGCATACTGCTGAAAGCCATGCCAACGTGCAATTTTGCATCAAAGTTGACGCTTTTTCACGATAAAAAGGAGAAAGACGGCATTTAGTAATGAGCCTGAACAACACAACAACAAGGTCATTAATGGCGGCTATTTCGTAACGCCACTCTAGTGAAAGCCGGGACAGCGTAGCGAGGCGGTAATTAAGGGGTGTCAGAATATTATGTGACGACGGCAGCACAAATTACGTTTACGACTTAAAGCAGAATTCCTGCTGGCAAATTCCAATCGACTACGGTGAACACGGGACACGTGTACATTTTAATTTGCTGCATATCCGCTTCGCCTCGTTTTCAACTGTAAACTTGTAGACGAGAGCTGGCGGCAGCTGGGAACCCTAGCGAACGCCCTCACTGTGTTTGACAACAATGAGTAATCACTGCGATAACATTTTTCCATTTTTCCAATCAATAGACAAATAATTAGGAACGCTTCGATTGATCGGCTGCCAATTGTAATCGGCCAATATTCCGACTCCTGGCTCGTGGTCTCAGAAATGGCCGGTCTGGAAGTCCAATGAGTGCCATTAATCAAGTCAAAAGTTTTTCTTCTTCACTCTCCAACTATCTCACTCGCTTTTCTCTGCTATTTTCCCTCATTTAAATTGTGAAACGTAGAGGATGCATATCTCTTTATGTTGTTTTTAATTATTCTACGGTCTGAATTCAAAAACTGTTGGAAAACAGAAAAGCTACAGCGCTGCCTTGATCCTTCGACCTTGGGCCGCTTGCGTGGTTTCGCTGCGCACATGTGAGAGCAGATCACTGAAATCATGGCAACAAATGACTGTTAAAATCAGTATGGAAACAGTAATAATAGAACTCCTTGCTTGGCGTTGACCAATCAGCCAATCCCGCTACCCAAGATCGTGACCCAGAGCCCCTGACCAACAGCATCCATCCAAATGACGCGGCAGCAGCAGCAGCAGCAGCAACAGCAACAACGGAAAATAAATAAATAGGAAAAATACTTCCTGAGCAACCGCATAAATTGACCTTTTATGTCCACTGAGAATAAATTGGCACCAACCCTTGAATGAAAGGGCAGCGCTGTGAAAGCCAATTGCAGGCCATTATGAAAAAAAAAAGGTTAAACATGCCTTGAATCCTTAAAAAACCAAGGGGCTTGATGCAGGTTGTCTCGTGGACGGAAAGTCTCGGACAAAATCGACAGCACCATCTGCCTCGCAGGCGGACACGGAGGGCATCGTGTTGCCAGGTTTCCTTATCAAAAAGGACCAATTATCTCGCGGGTGGCGTCGACGTGTAATGAGGAGGGCGTGCGCTTGGAGGAAAACAGACGCAGATGCCCATTCAGCCTGCGGATGCTGTTGTAATGTATGTGGTGGCCATATGCGGCGGCGTTGCAGGAGAAACGTTCAGAGCTGCCGTTCATGTCGATCATCATCGCGACAATTAGCAATATCAGCTAACTTAGGTTGCCAGCTGAACGGCGTCAAGACCAACACGGTCGATGGCTAAAGCCCCAGAGGGGCGGTTATCAGGGGGGAAAAAGAAATTCCAGCATCCATTTTTTTTTTCCATTTCTCACTCACTGGTCATTACGGGCGACGCGTGCCGTCACAAATCGGTCGATTTGTGGTCAAGCAGAAGCCGGTGCGCAAAGGAGTTAGCGTTGAGAGAGTAAACAGGGGGAGTGACGAGGCAAACGGCGGTAAATGCAAAGAGATGAGGAGGCGCCGAGGGATGACAAAAGGATTTCGCACATCGGCGGAGATCAAACGAATGGAACACACAAAAAGCCAGATCGGAGAACACTTTGAAGTCAAACGAGCTCTAAAGGATTCGGAGACAGGAGCAGTTCTAACACTAAATAAAAAAATAAAAACACTGAACTTTAGCACCGATTTTGCCGTGTTCTTTATTTCTTTGACGACGACTCCAATTACGGCCCTGGTCGAAAAGGCAGCGAGAGTCCCCCAGGAACCGACTCGGGGCTAATATTAAAATTATAGATTCCGTGTAATATCTATTGCACGTTGCAATGTAAAGGCCAGTGAATAGAAATCAAAACAATTTGACGTGGCACAGGAGAATCAAAGGTTGGCTACATGCAAATGCCATACCACGCTAGGACACACGAGGAAACAAAACATTATTAGTGTGAGTATAATATTGAGGTGACAAAATGGTCAATTGGGAAAACCGTTGCTCCGGTTTCCACCCCGAGAACCTGCTCATCCATTTGCTTTCTTTGCCCAATTTAAACAGAAAGTAGTTTCAATCAGCTTTAAAAGCCTTTCGCTGCCATAGGCGCCTACAACCAGGGGGCAACTGATGTTTTGCTGCTCTTGAAAGCCCAAGAGAAAAAGACAAAGTGGTAACAGAGGAGCGCAGCAGCTAGACTCGCTGCTGCTGCTCATGAGTTGTGCTGTAGTCGCACTAGCGACGGTTTTGTCCAAATTGCTCGTCGGAATGAGGCATAGAAGAAGAAGAGAAAAGAAAAAAAAAACAATAATAGATGTGGACTGAGAGTGAGTTAAATGCCACCTAGTGGCGGGTCAAGGGGCAGTGGCGTGTGGGGGAAGGGTGTGGTGAAGCAAGACACCACAGCTGCTCTGAAAGACAGATTGAATAGCGGTCGAACAACAGTGATATGTTGTCTGGTCTGTCTAGCGGAAATTGCGAAAGAATCAGTGAAATGAATCCTGACTTACAAACTGAATTAGTTTTTTTTTATGGATTTGTAATAAATTGAGTTTGTTGGAATTGGGATGGGACTAGATAAGCATTTGCTTCTTCCTATTCTATTTCAGGACACAAAGAAAGGAGAATAAAACAAAGGGAGAAATGAATTTTGTATGAATAGCAGTTTGTTTTCTGTTGTTTCTTTGAGTTGGTTTTGTTTACATAATCTGAAAGTTTGTTTTTCGTATTTTTTTCTTAAATTGCTCAAAATAAAATAATGATAATACTACTACTACTAATAATAATAATAATACTATATACATATGTATATATATGAGTTCTGAATGATCCATAACATCAGATGGAGTCACGTTGGTGGAGTACATTGCACATCATAAAAAGGTCACCCAGCGAGGCAACAATATATCTACAACCTTCTCTCGATGCTTCCTTTCCTTGTGCAGTATCCCAGCCGGCTGAACGTCCTGTACACAATAACCTTTTTCTGTTGTTTTTGAGTATTCCTTCCGGCTGACAGAACCTATTCAGGTAACACGGCACTTCCTGGACCACCAGGGAAGCCCAACTGCACTTCCACCCAGAGGCGGCACCTGTTGGCCTTTCACTTCTCCTCACAGTCGGCGAATCACTGAGGCGTATCTTCACATGACACTCATCCCCAAAAAAAAAGAAAGAGAATCATCTGTACTCGCTCAACCCTCCTCACCACCTATTAAGTGGGATGGATGGAAAACATGTCGACGATAAGAGCTCCCCCCCCCCTGAATGTAGGCCAGCCTTTGCATTTTAGTGCATGTGCGTCCGCAGGAAAAAAAAAAGGGATATGACCCAGATATTGAGTGTGTAAAAACTAAGCTTCCCCCCTCTTCCTCGGCTCTGACTGCTGCAAAGACGGATCTTTCAACCCAAGAACATGCTGCAAGATTATCTAAAGCTTGCTGTGATGTTTGAGCACGTGTACAGCACACCACTTTTCAAATATCACATCTGTTGGGCTGCTACTTTAACATTAAAGATTTTAATGTAGTGAGGGAAAAGAAATACATATCACCGAAACACAAAATATATCTGAAGATATTTCTATCTTGGGAAATATCCCCATAAAAACACACGATTAATGCAGTCATCAAGTCCAAAGTTGATTCACGCTTGAAGTATATTTGCGAGGATTCTCGCCGCAGAACTATTTTGAATTTGTGTGAGCCTGTCACATGAAACCCGACTCCTTGCTTCCTCGCCTCATTCTCGTGTGAGCGCGCCGCTTTGCCACTGACCTCCGCTTCCCCCAATCTGCTCTCTGGCGTGGGCATGAGCTAATTTATAAGCTTCTTTTCCCCGGGATTATCTTTCTTCCTGGTGTGCAACCTTGTCAGCGAACAGTGGGAAGAGGGGAACAGGTTTCCTCCTAATGCTATAAATGGCCCGATGCCCTGCATGCTGTGGCTTGATACGGCCGGAGAAAGTGGCCCGGCTGTAAGGACTCAACATTAATCTCGCTCCCATGTCGGGGAAAAGTTGAGGAACGCCTCCTTCCCCCAAAGTTGGACCTCATGGATGACGCAGGGATCCTCTGGAAGCCGCATATTTTCTGAGATCCTTGCCAAGAAATTTAAAAGAGGAGTTCGGAGCTGGTGAACTTAAAATAAGCACTAGCACAGTGCCCTACTCCGCACACAAGCCACTACCAAATAGGATAACGTTAATGAGAATATAAGCAGAAGGCAAAAGGCGAATACACTTAAGTCCGAGTCGGTGCAATTTCTGCCCAAGCAAGTGAGCAAGCAAATAAACACAATGACCTGAGGTTGCTGCATGTTAACGAACGAGAGGATGTTACTCACCCGGTGGTCCTTCCAGCCTACAGGTCGGGGCTGCGTTATTTCCCAACGGCAGCAGTAAGCTGTAAGTGTGTAATCAGCGCCAGTGACTGCAACTGTCCAGCACAGCGTCCGAGGCAAACTGCATTTTAAAAGGGCCGCAGCGCTCCACTCCACTCCCACATGTCACATGGTGGCGCAATCAATAATAAAAAAAAACAACAATCTACCTAAAAAAAACAAAAAAAAAAACAAGCTAACCTCATTTCACACAACTACATCAGCCTTTTTGAACAAAAGCGGCCCACCTTGCTTAGATCCTGTCACTTTAACGGAAATCTAAGGAGAAAAGTTCCTCGCAGCGTCTCTTGGAACCAATCTATTCACGTAAGCGCCCTGATTTCGGCCGTTCCCAACGAAGACCTGAGCGCTCTGGGGGAGGAGGATCCACCATGTCAACCCTTCCCTTGAGGACGGCTGGGGTCGAGGTGGGGGAGGGGAGGGAGGAAAAATACAAACAAATCCGAGGTCCCGTCTACATCAGAGCCGGCGTGCGAAGCCCCCCACGCAGCCGACCTCCCTCTCGCCGCGAGAGCGACTAGCTGGGTGACACAGTCTTGATCCCTTCTGTTCGGTCAGATGGAAAAGTGGAGCAAGCCCGATCCGCCATCCACCCTCCCTCCCTCCCCCTCCTGCCCTCCTCCTCCTCCCGGTGGTTGCAGTGTTAAGTGCGTTAGCGTGTGTCGTCCCTGACACAGGACTGCGGGGAGATTAGCAGGACTGTCGCAAAGTGCTAAATGGTGCGGCAGCAGGTTTTTTTTTTTCTTTTTTTCCCCAGTTGTCCAGGGTGCAGGGACATGGCGTAGATATGGAAAATCCACATTTTTCTTTTCTTACCATGCCCCACCCCCCTCTCTCTGCAGGGGGTCTTTGCTGAGGATATGATGCTGCTTTGCAAGAAGCAGCTTTGAAAAGAAAGAAAGGAAACAGGCAAGACCAGATAAATGTGTGCTCCTTTGCAGAGTCACAGTCTCGAGTGCAGCCTTTCAACTAAATGTAGCAATGACAATTGCAAAAAAAGAAATCCGGTTTGCCTATTTAAAGCAAGGATGACTTTGCTTGTTAGTGTACACTCACCGGCCACTTTATTAGGTGCTCTTGCTAGCAATAGGGTACTTAAGGAAGTCTGCCGACTCTGACCTCTGACCCCTGAGATTTGCTACAAACAAGCGGTCGTGGATTTAAAATAGCGGGCGACCAGTGCATGAGCAACACAGTGAGAAACTCTTCCAGTGAACTGCGATATCAGCATTAGCCAGTAGACTGATTCTTCCAGCCGCAGATTGTCCACTGCTTTGTGAACACAGTCTGTTTTCTCCAGGAACTTATGCTGGCCAGACAAAGTTCTTTTTCTTTGTCGACTCGCATCCATCACAAGATCGGGAACAATTCTGTCATAACACCGAGGAGAAACTTTTAGAATGCGCGGCGGGTTGCATTCATCGGCAGCCGCTGGAGACCCGGGGGACAGATTGGTGGGGGAAAAAGGGAAGCGAGCCAAACAATACACTCAGGTTATCTGTTTTGCCCCATTAATGCGCATGCTTGTTTGCAGAACAGGAGTGATAGACGGCGCACAAACGGCCCTCGTCTGCCTGCCAATGCGGCAACAAAAAAAAAAAAAACAGCGTTGCACCTGCACTTGGCCCGTCGCCCCCGTCTCCTCCGCCCCCGTCTCCCAATGTTTCATTTTTTTTTGCTGAATTAAATGCGCAACTCTGGCCAGCATTGAGGAGTTTGAGTTGCGATAGTTTCTTGGCAGATCCCGCACGGCGCCGCCTTTGACTTTTCACTTCATTTTACGGACGAGACATGCCAAAAAAAAAAAAAAAAAGCGAAAGCAGACAGCTGTGCCAAATCAGCCTCCACTTGCTCTGCGCGTCGGGTCGCCCGCTGCAGGGGTGGCTGATGGGAGTGAGTGAGGGTCGGGTGGTCTGTTAGCCACTGATCCCTGATCAAGATGAAGACGACTGGGGATTAGAAATGGGATTAAGTGACTCGCGGGCTTAACAGCCCGTCCATAAAATCCTTCCGCATTGCGAATATTAACATCCATCCCTCCGCTGTCGGGCCACACTTTTAAGCACATTTTAAAATAATCTCGCCGAGGGGAAGCCGCTAACGCACACAAGCAGCGGGGGCGGCGTCTCGTGATGGTGAGACATCATGGGGAAAAGAACAACAGAAAAACCGAGGACGCTTTGCTCTTTTTCAGAGAACGAGCGAAAGAGCATGCGGGGCGGAGGCACATGTGCAGTCTATCGTGGCCATTCATTATGCAGCGGATGTGAGATGTTAGTGCTGGGCTGCAGAGCGCGAGCATGCGCACGTGCACGTCAGCCCTGATATCCCGCGCCGGGGGGCGGAGCGAGGGGTCAGAGCGCCGAGATCGCCGGAGGCAAGGTCAGCCGCCGCAGCGCCAGGAGAAGCCCGACGGCTGCCGCCGAGGACGGAAGGAGAGGGAAAATTAGAAACCCGCCATCAGAACTCGAGGTTCTGGACTCGTTTTTTTTTTAGTTGTTGTCGTTCCTTGTGAGCGCTGACTGCATCTGAGCTTGCAGAATGAATGAGTTCAGGAGACAGGCAGGACAGGGGAAGGAAGGCAAGGGTGGGACGGCGAGCGGCGCAGTTTGGGTGGGCAGATGGTGGCGGCATATGGGCCTGTTAGGGGCAAAATAAATAAATAAACACTCCAACATTATTACTAAGACGAAACTGCGAGCGACACAAACTTTGCCAGGCTGGAGGAGAGCAGCGGAAATGGCTGGAGAAACCGCACGGAATGTGACGCGGGTCACCACAGCGGCGTGTGCGTGGGCAGTTGTACTACCTTAAGCTAAGCCCCTCCCACACCACCCAATCCTGCCAATCTAGCCACCGTAGCATGCCGACACGTACGCAGAAGCTAATATGCCACAGTGGCGTGCTTAACGGGAACTGCAAAACTGACATCTGCTCCTTGTTTAGAGTTTAGAGGAAGGATTTCAACTTGTTTGTGTAACCGAACCCCAGAACCCCCCCCCCCCAAAAAAAAAACAAAAACAAAAAAAACAATGTTGAGGATAGCATGAGCAGCTGAATCCATCAAAGATGCAGAAGAACACCCTTGTTTCTGCTGCCTGTGGCCTACTGAATAAGGGATTTGCTGCCTACTGTGGGGAGAGAAAGGATCTCTTTAAATCCTTCGCTCATTTTGGAGCAATTAACTAGCTAACATGCTAACATGAGCAAATGTAAGAGCAGGATCATTTTGTTTTAATTAGAAAAGATGACTCAGCATTAGCTTAAAACACACTGATATGCTGTTGCTTGACTGTACGTTTCCTTCATCTGAACTGTCAACATGTGCACTGCTTCATTTGCGGCTTAAATAATAAAATATTAATGGGGATAATATAATTAAATATCAGTAAAGAAGCTATCCGGTGGTTATTGTTGACCTTCCTGCTTACCTCTCTCGGGGACATTCTTTTCTATAAATTTCTTTGGAGTGATACTCACTGATACAGCTGGAAACTCCAACACATTCAAAAAGACGAATGCTAAACTTTGAGAGGAAGCACAGTGATAAAAAAAAAAAATAGGCTTAGCGAGGGTTAACGGTGATGGAGCTTCAGGCCTTTTCATTAAATACGACATGCCTCAAGTTTATATTTCGCATCCTCTCTTGTTTAGCGCGAGGGTGCGTCTGTCGGCATCAGTAGCGCCTGCCTGTCCGGCTCGCTCTCCATGAACCTCTTATACTTCTGCAGCCTCCATCGAGCCGCTGCTGTGTTTGCCTTCCCTCGGTGCCGGCTATCTATACATTCTCCACCTCTTGTCTGCCCCCTGCTCAAACTCAAAGCCCGGTAAGGCGGACAGCCAGGTTGAGAGAGGTGATATCCTCCAGCAAACAACTGAGCCGCTTTGTACAACGCGTTCTCCGTCCGTATCGGCCGCTCCGCTTCCTGCCTGCCGCCGCTCGACATCGAAGACAAAGAGGGCGACGGAGGAGGTTTAAAAAAAAGAGATGGAGGGACTCAGAAAAACGAGAAACGATTGCTTTGGCAGAAAACAGAAAGCAGCGTCTACGCGGATAAACAACACGTGACGAAAACCAATTTCATGTTTTGCTGCAGTTTTGTCTGTGTTTTCACATTAAAGCGCGTCACTTCGCTTGGCTTCGACGCTTCAAAGGGCCGCCGCTGCATCTGCGCACCCAAACAACACGTTGTAATGACTATCAGGCCGTTTGACACTTCGAGAAACGAGTTTGCGTTAAGACCCAGACACAAATAAACCCCTCCGAGATCAGCAAAAGGCCACTGCCTGTCAGCTAAAGAGAAGAAGATGAATGTCACAAATGGAGGACGTCGTTCAATCAGCGGGCGTCCTCGGCCGCCCGACGGCGGCGTCTCTCTGGAAGATGAGAAAGTTTTTGCTTTTGGTGGTGTTGAAACATAAACAAAAAAGGGATAAACAGCTCAACGCCCCAAAAATCTTGCAGCACTGTCTGGGCCGTGTTTACTAAAATCCCTCTCTGCATGCATGCGTGGAGGAGGAGGAAGAGGAGGAGGAGGAGTATGCCAAACTGAGTTGTTGTCATCTATCTTTATCGGAGCAAAACAGAGCAGATGGCCACACGCCAAATTCAAATCGGAAGATTTATTGTCAAATTAATTCTCCTCGGACTAATCACCAGGAATGCAGTTTAACGGTGAAATAGTAAGTGGACACAACTAGAAGTAGCTCTGCCAGCAAAGTCACGGTAAAGTAAAGAAGATGCATGAAGGTCGAGATGCAGTTTGTATGGAAATAAAACCCAAGGCTCCATTTAGATTTTTTTCAAATCATTAAATCTATTTAGACCTGATGTGGTTTGTTGTGTTTGTTTGCAACAACTGCAAGACCAAATGAATGAACCGATTAATTTGCATTCTCAAACACTTTTCTACCCCTACAACTTAACAAACACCACTATTAGCTTGAATGCTAACGGCATGACTTTCTCAGCTGCGCAAAGCGGTCGCCGACTGAGTGCCGCAACGTACAAAAGTTGCATCAGAAGTCCCTGTGAGCTCGTGACCTGGATCCGAGCCCTGGCTTAATGGTTCTGAACAAATCAGGCTTTACATTGACCAGAAAAAGAAGAGGGCCGATCGCTAAGTGGGTTAACAGTTAAAACATCAGGATCAATTGTGCTGGTTTACATTATGTGGCTCGACTACGCAGATGACCGTCCGCCGATCGTTTCGCAGAGTCGGTGGCCTACATAGGCAGGAAACTGTCGTCGGTGAGGTCACACTAGTCCGTTTAACCCAAAGCTCAATGTGGGACATGCGGTTTTGACGCGTTTCCCGCTCGGCGCCAGGCGCAACGCGGCCCGGGCTAGTCCGCTTGCTAACCTAGGGGGGAAAACTCAGCGCAGCGGTGGCCTTCTGACTGATGTCGCATTGAAATTCTCTGCAACACAGAGAAAATGGTGTTTGTTCTCATTGACTAATCTAATTAGCACAAACACGGGCAACTTCATTAGTAGCGTTTTCACTTCATTAATAAAATCAGTCTGACTGGGCACAAAGGCAACACGGCGCACGCACAAACGCGGCCTCTTTCTTGCTCTCTTTCTCACACACAGTGGAAGACGCACGGATTATTGCACAGTACACGCAAACACACAGAAGTGCCAGAATCACTTAGAGTAACTTACGGGTTGCCGTAGTCCCAGACAACGCAGTGAGGATCCGATGTACCCTGTAAGACAGTGAGGGGAGGAGGGAGGGAAAAGAAGGGCGGGGGACAGAAGATAAGCCGTTACTGCGGGTTTGGGGAGGATGAGCGACCGTGGGTGGGAGAGCACCGTGAAAGACAAAGCGGCTGTACGCCAGAGGAGAAAGGCCGAGGCTGAAAGGAGCGAAGGAGAGAGAGGCAAAGAGACAATGAGAGAGAGGGATTGAGACGGACAATGAGGACGGAGGAAGACTCATTGTCAAAAGAAACCGGGTGGCAAATAGCTCCCGCCGCCGCCGCTGCAGAAACTGGAGGCAGGGCGCTAGCGCTGCGTCGGCAGGGCTGAGAGACAAAGGAATGAGAAGCGGCCGTTACGCCTCCCAGTTCTCTGCTCGAGTTTTAAAGTCGCAGATTCTCATCCAGATCTATGAATTTTTAAAAATCAATTTGTCGCACGCCCCCGCTTAAGAGCCATGATCAAGTCGTCCGACACCTCCCGAGCTGGAACAGCTGGGCAGATTAAAAGGCATTGGGGTCGTCGTCGTCTGGGAAACTGGCGACTTCTTCTTGCACCCAATCTGACCGGCGTGTTGAGACTAGAAATGAAGCTGAGGGAAAAGAACCAGGCGTTGCAAGTAATCTGAGATACCGCGCCTTATTTTGACGGCGTCCTACTTTGTGGAGATTCAGCACTGGGTTATTGAGGCCTGGGATTGATGGGGAGGAATACTGTTGATGCCACCCAGAACCAAGACAGAACGCCACAGGAGGTCTATCCTGCCTGTGGCCATGTCGTCACCGTACCTAATTGTATTGTAGGTTACATACCATTGACCTCCCAAATACTCCTTTCACTTTTGCCCAGAGCGTTTAGCCTCGTTTCCTTGCGGAAGTCTTAGTCGCCTCTAAATCTCGTTGCTTCCTGCTCAGACGGAGAGCGGCTCGTGAGCAATTTCCCCTGGGGACCAATGAAGTAGTGGGATTCTGATTCATTAGGGAGGCAGCGGGAAAACCAGCAAAAATGCTAACATGAAGAGGCCCGATTTTCTGGTAGTCCTGGGGATAAAACGATGAGACACAGCTTCTCACAGGTTAAGTGGGCTGGAAGGATTGCATGTAGAATCCCACGGTAGCTTCCAAACAACAACAGCAGCTATTAGCAAATGAACTGGATGTCAGGTTCAAGTGTAACCCTGCAAGTTCTGTCAACACTGTGGAGAATTTCCTAAATTTAAACTTGAATTGAAGCGCAAACTTTAAAATAAATAGTTGATTAACATCAAGATTGATCATTAATTAGACGTGTTTAAAAAAAAATAATAACAATAATTAAAAGCCTCACACATTACCAGACTTAACCCATTGATTTGCTGGAGCCGGGAGCCATCTGTTGTGGGTCAATTGGCGGGTGAATCATCTGGTAATCAAGGCTCAGTCATGCACAGTGGCCACGGCGGCCTTCGCGACGACTCAATCGGTGGATCAATCCGTCGATCGATTCTTTTAACTGACTCATCACAACCTGTTGAGGCGACCCAGTGCACTGATCACTTTTTAAAGACTCGCCGGTGCCCTTTCAACCTCTGCGCCTCATTTTCCCAGGATTGGGTTGTGATCGATTTTGGGGACGCAGGTCGTGAGGAACCGAATGAAAGAATCTTTAATTCCCGCTGTTCCTCGCTGGAAACGACGCGCAATGAAGCTAGTTTCAGCGAGCTGGGGGGGAGCTCGTGGGTGCAAGAAGTATTTCCCCGCTGCTGCCAATCACATCCTCACAGTAAAGGCTGTCCTGACTCTTTCAGATGTCTGCACTGTGGAAGCTCCTTTGAGCACTTTGCCTTTGAGCTCCCCCCTTTGGTAAAGGGGATTATAGCACTAAATCCCCAGTCACACTGCTCCGTCAATTAAAATAAAGGCTGATTTCCACTGGTTTGAAAAAAAAAAGAAATACATTTAAAAAGTATTCACAGGTTGAGTGAAAAGCTGCCCTTAGATGATTTTGAACAGGCGTAGCACTCTCCGACTGCAGGGTGGAGACGTTCCTTCGAGTTTGCATTATTGATTTCTCGAGGATGAAAAGGGTCACACCTCCACTTCCTGTTGACATCTCTTTTAATTGGCCCAACCCCAGGGTCTCTGCACAACTGGGTTTGGGAGTGGAAGCCTCTGTAAACAGAGGTTCAGAGGGGCGGAAAAAAACAAAACACTGATGGATGAGGGCGCCTTTGTATTGCCCCGCTCGCCCGCCGACACTGCATGTTGCCGGGTGTACATTAGCATGACAGACTCTCTCTCTCTCTCTCTCTCTCTCTCTCTCTCTCTCTCTCTCTCTCTCTCTCTCTCTCTCTGTCTCTCTCAAGACCGTCCATCAGCGGGTCCGTGGCCGACTGTACGTGACAGTAGTGGGGGGCGTGACATCCGTTTTACTCCCACCCACAGTGTCTGGCTCCTCTTTACTGCACATACGCTGCATAATGACAGCTGCTGCGAGACTGATGCCTCTCAAAGGAGACAAATGTGTCTGACAGACACACTAATGGACGATAATAATTCTGTCTACCTTAACAGCTCGACCTTCTTTTTTTCTCTTTCTCTCTCACAAGAAAGGCCACCGTCTCTTGGGGGAAAAAAATCATGTTCTCTCTCTTTACACACATCACACACTTACATGTATGATGTATGTCTACATACACACATATCACACATATCACACACATATATATATATATATATGTATATACTCGAAAAATGACTTGTCTGATCTGTTTGAATGACCTCTGTCATATAAAAAGACCAGCGCCAGTCTAACAAGCTCTTGACTACACATGGCAGCTGCTGGATTTGGAAAATGAAATGGGGAAACCTGGGCAAGGCAGCCTGCAAATAAAAAAAGAAAACTAGATTAGAGGGGATTTTACGGGAAAGGCTCACTAGAGATTTCTTTGAAACAGATCAGACATCAAATTGGGAACATGCGGGCGACTTGTGGCACCTGTTTGATTGGTTTAAAGAGGAGGAGACAGAGGTTCTGGTCGGCTGCTTCTTGCAAAATAATAAAAAATCAAAAGAAAATCAAAGGGGCCATCGCTGGATGACAGAAAAACATGTCGGCAGTGACTCAGCAGTTTGGTGGTTTTGGAGTGGCTAAAGAATGCAGGTAATCTGACTTGTACACTTTGAAGCCCCAAAGCCACAGGTGCTAAGCAGAGGCCCAATCATACTTCCAAGAAAAACGAAAGTTTGAATTGAAAATATACTTGCTTACAAGAAGTCACACCAAAAACAATACAGCTACAGTCTATGCAGCCTTGGATTGTGAATTGTGAAGTTTGAAACATTTTTGGTTTAAAACAGTGACACAATTAAGCAGCTATAGCTTCCTGTGTTTAAAGTGCCATAAAAAACGGAACACTCTCAATATTTACAATAAAACTGGTCGGGTTTGACATGAATTGCATGAATCAATAAAGTAATGAGCTGAAGCTGCGCACATTTAAACCGCACTGAGCTGTTTCAATTTGCATGGGACTCTGGAGTTGGACTGAGCGCGGCCGCTCTTCTTTGGAAAATCGAGGCTACTGCAGCCGCCTCCATCTTTTGAGGCCGACACGAAGTCGGTGGAAACAGCCAGCGCCTCATAGATTCCCATTAGCTTCAATCTGTCTGAGGCCGAGGCATGGAAAGAGGTGCTTGGTCCCAGCAGGGGGCAGCGGTTCCTGGGAGAAAAAGGCATTTGCGAGGAGCGGGAAAGTGCAGCTAGCTACCGGTCGTTCCCAAAGCGATGGGAAAGATGGATGAGAGGTGCACTATAGATGTTCTGTCTATCTATAGTCAATCTGTGCATGCGAGTGCGTTTGTTTTTTTTCCCGCGCTCCCTCACGAGAGCCATGAAATATTCAGCCGATGGAAGCCGAGGTCGTGAAGAGTGGCGCTCATCAAACCTGCACTTAGTCCTTTTCCACCCAAGTCGCCCCAGGAGTCGTTTGGAGGAGTGCCACATAAACCCCGAATGGGCGCCACGAGGCAGTTTTCGATATGAGGTAACTCCACACCCCCCCCGCCATGATAAAAAAAAAAAAAAAATACACCAACATTTATTTAGGCAATTCAGCCCAGGCACCGCGGCACTTTACAGCATGCAGCACAGAAAACATGGGCCAGCCGGGAGAACGCAATTGCTTGAAAGCCTTAAACAAATTTTAGTCTCTTGGCCGATACTCGCTGCGTGTACTTGTGCTATAAAAAATGCAAAAGGAGCCATCGCATTGGAAAGCGCACAGGGCGGGAGTATTTTCCGAGGCATGTAGCGCGTCACTGTGATTTTCACTGGGAGAAGAAAGGGGGATGTGGAGTAGTGAGCTAACGGGCCAGGAGACCCAGGAGTGGTTGCAAGGGCTGCCGAGTGATGAAGACAGAGCATCATTAGTCCCAAACACGCTCGCACATGAAACACATGAACGGACCCATATTATGCTAAATCTGCTCTCACGGTGTGTTCCAGCAATAATTTGTCTCTTAACCTGTCGGTGAACTCAATGGAAATGGAAAAACTCAATGCACATCCTCTCTCGCTAGCCCCACTCTTCAGAGAAAGCGCGCGACAACGCGTACTGGTGAGAATCTGCTCTTGGTGATGTCATTAAGGGCAGACATGCCTCTCCCCGGGTTGGTGTTAACACTTTCAGGCATTTTGGCACCTCGTCTCGTCTTGTTTTAAGGGAGCAACCGAGTATCAGTTCAAGCAGGAAGTTAATCAATTTTAATCAGAGGCTGCAAACAGTGGGCTAAATGTGCAGGGTTTTTTTTTTTTTTTTTTTTTTTACTGGGATCCAGTTTTGTTTTCATGTAAGCCCATTCTATTAAGGTTTAGAATGAAAAATGTGCAAAGATGGTGAAGCAATGTTTGCAAACAATATGTATTACATTTCTTTAAAACTTACGTTAATGAGCGGCGACAGCTCCACCACCACCATGGGCTCGCTGGGTTGTGGTTCCGGTCGTACCGTCACCGTCAGGATCTTGGAGTTAATCACAGCAGGGGGGCTGTGGAGGAGGAGCACAGAAAACATTTTTTTTCATTATTAGAAAAAAAGCAGAGATTCTCAAATAACCATTTTCATCTTTCCCGCAACATGAACTGACGAGCCCCCTTTTCCCCTGCTTTTTCTTTTTTCACAGTCCCACACACAGCACCACTTGCACCGTCAGTGACTTTTTTAGGGGGGGTGTGGGGAGGGAAGAGTCAGGGTAAAGAAAAAAAAAAAAAAAAGGCAAACAGCTCCTATTAGAACAGACTCAGCTCAGCCGCTGCCAGGAGCGCTGACCTGAATAAAAGGGCCCAGAGCCAGCGCAGCCAACATCTCACGCCGGCCTTTTTGACAATCCCTTGCTTTTTTTTTCCCAAACCTCTATTTTTCGCACGAGTTCCATGCAAGTTTCAGGAGCCATTAGGGCTCGCACACATTTTGAATGTCACCATAAGGCTGTGGGAACAGAGCGGTGACGCACACGGAAGAATGTGGAAAGCACCCAAGGTAAACGTAGCTTTTTTTTGTCGGGGGGGGGGGGCAGGTAAGAATGGGAGAAAGTAGAAGCATTATGAGGGAGAAGAGACAGAAGGAGACTGAAATAGAAAGGTGGCGAGTGAGGATTTAAACAGGCAAATTCAAAAGAGATGAAAAGTTGTCGGGAGATAAAAGAAGTCAGAGAAGAAGAAATGTTGAGAGGTAAAATAAAGGACACCAAAAGGATTAGACGGAAAGATTCACTTTGAAATGCTTTGCGATGGCGTGCAGCGATAAAAATATTAGACAGGGGCTCTCGGGGGAGATGAACTCACTGCGGTGCAGGCAGGATGATGCCCAGGGTTCTGTAGAGGATGGCTCCGATGACATAATACACGGTGGTCTCCGAGTCCGTCTCCGTCTCTGAAAGCACAGGAATTTGCCGGCTCATTAAACAATCGATGAGGCTCCTCCAAGAAATGAGACGCCCTCGTGGGCAGGTGAACACTTCTGCAGATAAATACTTCAAACATTGACAACAAAGAAATGTAAAAAATCTAATAAATGGAGAACTTTCTCATGGCTGCATGTAGAGAAACAAATAAACAGCTGCGACTTCGGCGGCCTGTCGATTCAGGCGGCAGAGTCACTGCTAGTTGTAATTGATTTTGCTGCTAAGCCGCAGTGACAAGTTACAAGATTTGATATAAATCAAGAGCTTGTAAACACTTGTTTTTTTTCAGTCGCTGGAGCAAACAAGCATTTCATGTCGTATCAACCTGGAGTTTAGGATGCGCTTATCTGCTGTCACTGACAAATGCTCTGCTGGCTATGTCAAAATACGAAAAAAAAACTGTATATATATTAACTGGAGCGCCAGTCAGCAGTCACTTGTGATGTAAATTCCACACTGGGAGTTAGTGCTTAAAGGGCCATTAGGGAAGAATTAGCAGCATCTAATGGTGAGAGAAGGAACTGCAGCCATTGCAAACGTTAATCGCTGCTGACCCACATCCCACATGACCTCACTTCCTTTCTAAACAAGCTGATGATGATGTTGAGGTCAAACCTCGAAACTGTGTTGTGTTAGAATTAGTGACCCAGTATGATTCCTAACAAACAGAACTGCTTTTAATGCAAATAAAGATGCTTATTTTTGGCAAGATAAAAAAAAAAAGCTGTTTATTTTTCTGGGCAACGACTGTCCATGTGCCACTGAACAACCGGCTCCCCCTGCAGTTGAAGAGTTGAACCACATTCCTGATAGCGGGCAAAGATTTCTTTCGAAAAGTCCCCAATACAGGAGGCGTCTTGTTTTTTTTTTCCTCACTAGAAATTATTCCAAAAAATAATAACACAGAAGTTGCACCTTTTTATTTCCAGACAACAGTCCTCTTATGTTGCCGCATCACTTTTATTTATATAAACATAAAATAAAATAAAAAACTCAGAAGTCATCACCGGCAGATGAACCACACGTCCACTTATGCGTGCAACGGGAAGCGATAGCAGCTGTAATAGCGTCTGCCTCGGCTGAGCTACAAATTTAGCTTTGTTACCCAGCGCGTCACCCCGTGGAGAAGATACGTGTCTCATTCAGAGCAGGCGACAGCGAGGGGGGGGGGGGGATTGGTCCCAGCATGACTTTTCTTTCTAAAAAAAGGTTTGGGGAATCATCCGGAGGAAAACATCTCATTATCTGCTTTAAGGTTTAAACGAGTTCTCGCGCTTTTGAGCAGCACAGAGCAATTTAGTTCCATTATTTATGGGGAAACGCATGAAAACCTGCAGCCAGAAAAAAACTAAAACAAAAACAAAAAGAACAACCAAAGTATTTACATATGCAAATAACAGCGTGAGCCTCCCGCTGCAAACGTCTCTCTTCTGCTCGGGTGTTGCGGTCGCAGCGAAAACTCAAGTCCGCTTTTAAACTTTTCACCCCCCCTCAACATCACGAGCCCTTGCCTCTTTTCACCGCTCCCTCCGGCGCCTTCCTTCGCCGGGAAAGAGGCAGCGGCTCCCGGGGAGACGCGACGTCCCTCCCTAAATGTCATTTTGTCTCAAATGGGGCGGTGAAGACGCCGCCGCCGACGAGCGGAGCAAAAGAAAAAGTAAGAGGGGAAGAGTTTGTGCCGGGAGACGCCACTCCCTCCTTTGCCCTTTCAGACTGCGAGGAGTGATGAAGGGGTCACTGAGGAGGAGGAGGAGGGGGAGGAGGAGAAGCGGAGGCTTGACATATTGGGTGACTCATCCGAAATCTGTCTGCCCGCCGCCGGAGAGGTAATACTCAGGGGAGGAGATGGGAAGGAAGAGGAAGAGCAAAGATCACGATAACGTCTCTCTCTACCTGTGTGTGTGTGTGACTTTTTTTTTTCCAACCAATGAAACCCAAAGCGCATCAAAGGCCCGACGAGAAAACCTTCCAACAGTGATGGATCCTAATTGGACGGCGGCTTCGATGGCAAATGCAAACGAGGGCGTATTGTGCGTAAAAACGGTGCATCAGCCGGCGGACGGAGGCGGAGCGGCGACACTTCGGAATGATTAACGCCAACTGAAAGGTGCAGCGGGACACAAAAAAAAGGGAGAAAAATAGCACTCCAACTTCCCCGACGACGCACTGCTTCTTTTCTTCCAGCCGAGCGTCCAAATGATGAGCGGTCAGCGGAAGACGACTCAGCAGAAGGCAAAGCTGTGGCCGCCATCCGTTAACTTTAAGATGGGCCCTTGTTTTGTCAGCATTGGGACAAAAAAACAAAACAAAAAAAAACTCGGAAGAGGCGCGAAAGCGATCATTTATGGTCTTAATCAGAGCGCTATGGCCAAACACTTCCTCTGGAGTTACTGCTTTCATTACTTGCCTAGTTTCCCTGCATTTTTTTTTGCAAACACGGTAACTTTTTTTTGTTTGTTTTTTAGGAGGGAGCGCGCAGTGCGCTGCGGTACCGTGTTGGGTTCGCCTAGTTGAACAAGCGGACGGGGACAACGCCGGCTCATAAAAATTGACTGCACCACTGCAACTTTTAAGGGTCAAGTGTTTTATTATTTGCGCTGGAGTACCCTGGACTACCTCATCACTTTAAATATTAAACTTACTTTAAAACCACTTTGAAGCCAGTTAGAGCACTCCAAACTCTGGCATAATGGATCACCACTTTGAAAATGTTTGCTCCTTTTGTTTTAGTAGTGAAGAGATTAATTAGAAGATCAAGTCCGTGCTGAAAAACTTTGTGTGTAATGTGCCTGTCTCAGGTACAAAAATTATTATTTTATTTTGACTTTGCACGTTTGTACAGAAAAGGCCCATCTTGCTGTTAGCAGGCAGCTAGTAAATCTAAGAGATTCTATGCTACAGATTTTGGTTGTGACCAGAGGTTATTTGAGATCCTGTTGCCTCTCTGTGGTCTCCAACCAGTCTACCCGTTCCAACCTCTGACGCCGACATCAACATTTGCTCCACACAAGTGTAGTTCACTAGATATTTTTTTGAAAGCATCTACGGCTGCTGTCACATCAACATCATTCCTCAATAACTCTTGAATTATGGATGTGCACAACCAATAACAGGAATTTTAATGGCCAAACTTACTATTTTGGACAATTCTCTGGAGGCACGCTATGTGCACATACTGTGTTCCAAGACTTTCAGCCTGTCTCCAGAAGGTTCTCATCGTTGAGCTGGAGTTTTTCTTCCGCTTTCTTCCTCGCCTCATTTGCTCCCGGCTAAACCACACGCAAGAATGACCTCGCTGGACTCTCTCGGAAAAGGTCAGCGGCTACCACGTCAAAGCAAATGGAAGTTCGGAACTGCACGGCGGAGCCAAGGGTACGGCGTGGCCAGTTGGCCAGCAAATCCCCTCTCACCCCGCATCAGGACAGGGAGTGAAGCGGCCACGCAAGCACCTGCAGGAAGGCAGCTTTCTCCGCTAATGATGTGCGGACACCTTTAGGCTAGCTGTCGCCGCGCACGCCTCTCACGATAAGTGATGCAGCGCGGCGGCTAGTTGAAGGTCAGTCCTTTGAAGCGCCGGGGAGACAGGGCCCCCATTTTGGCCTTCCTTTTGCTAATGGCGGCAAAGTTTTGAAGCTGATTTAAAAGATTTTACTGATCACTTTGAGAGCGCTACATGCTTTAGCTCCCAGCTACACTGTTTGATTATTACGTGCTCATGAGCCTGGGCTGGCTGTCGGTGCTCAGAAGCAGCTCTACCGGTCGTCCCCAAGTCCCAGCCTGAGAAAAGAGCCGACCAGAATATTGAAGTCAAGGCCTTTCAGCAATTACACTCAAAGCCGGAAGATGTGAGGGCCTCAGAACTGATGAAATCCCCTCTGATAGAGGCCTTTTTCAGACAAAGCCTCTAATAATCGAAACATCTTTCGCCAACATTTCTGCTGCCATATCAATGTCCAAGGACATGAAGGTGACATTAATCCGTCCCTGTCTTTTGCTATTTTTCAGCCCCCCCAAAAAATACAAGCAGGTATGACTGACATCAATGTTTATATTTCTGGCCTGTTGAGTCCATAAAGTAGACATAAACCTCCTGCGTCTGATCTTAAGCTAAGCTAACTTCATCTGTTTTCATTCTCCTTGGATTCCAAAAACCAGTCAGCTTCCTCAAGGAAGGAGGCACGCGAGTGAGATGGTGCTCAAAAAGAACCTCAGAAGGCGATGAAGAATATGTCACTAAGAGAGGTACGCAATGGAGGCTGCTAAGAAGGTTTGACGTTGATCCTGCAGTTGTGAAAGGTTTTTTTTCAGATTTGTTGTGCAGTCGGCACTGAAGGATTGTCTTGGCCAACAACCTCTCTTCATTTTTCTCCTGATTGGCTTTGGCAAAAGTTCCCTTGAGCACCGCGGTACATGTGAGGTAGGCTACACAGCAGTAAGACTTTACACAGCAGATCAGAGTTTCACCTCCCTTTTTTTCACCTTTCCTTCCTGTTTTACTTCCTCCTTACCAGAAAGGATTCATCGAGCACCATCCAGAGCGCCGGACTCGGGGATTTGTGTCTTTTTTGCCAGAAATACGTCAAAGCTACCAGTGCGGGACCCCTATGTTTGTTCCTGCAACGTCCCGTTTGAAATATGAAGTCATTACCGCCTCGTATGTGGAAATGTGTGTGTGTGTGTGTGTGTGCGGCGAGCAAGGTAGAGTGGCGGAGTGCGCGGGCGCCTCGGCAGGGTAACACACACAGAGGGAAAGAGGACGTCTGTCATCTGGAAAAGTCAGTGAGTAACAGTCCCGGCTGATGGCCAGCCAGGCGAATCATGAACCTATCAACTGGCCGGGATGTCTGCGACACTGTGCGCACACAAACACACACACACACACACGCACACACACCCATAGGTGCCAGCGGGCCATTGTGAGCATGTTTAAGCTGTCATTCCCAGACAGACTTTCATTACGGGAGTAAATGAACCAATCAAACGCACGGCAATCAGAGAAGACCCTCAACTCGCAGGCACGCCGAGGCGTACAAAAAGGCGGACCACCCACAGGGGCCCCGCCAAGCGCTAATGACGTCCTAGCTCACGAGGCTATATGCTGTTTGGATGACGCAATTTGCCAAATAGCATATGGCCAAATGACAATGGCACACGCATGGATCTCATATGAGGAAATGGGTCGGTGGGTGGGGGGGGTAAATGTGACACAGCCAGGCAGTTTTATTGCTAAGACAAATCATTTCGTCGACCGTAAGCTGTGAGGATAATGGAGGAGAGAGGAATAAATGTATCTAAGTGTAGCGGAAAGGCCGGCTTGACGGGAAATGGAAAAAGGGAAGGCGACATCACAACGCCGCCCTTTGTCGGGAACAAGGCCACCGTGTACATTCACTGTTTGGATAAAAAAAATCCAGAACCGCCGCTGCACAAGCCCTGGAAATAATGAAAGCACAGGAATAAAAGCCGCTGACTAAAATAGAGGCTATAGGCAAAAGCAGAGCGGAGGGCTAGCCAGCCTAAACGAGGCAAAAGAAGCGCCAGCGAGTCGGAACACTAGCACGACTCGCTGCGTCCGCAGGGTCGGGAACTCCTTGCCCACGGCCTCTCTGAACTTTAATATGGGCAGGAGTTGTGGGTGCCAGACAGGCAAGTCTGCTGGCGTAATTTCCTGCGGGATGTGACCTTTGGCTTTACTTGGAGGTGGCGGCATCTGGCACAGTAATTCTCCATCCACAAATAAAACAAAGAAGAAGAAGAAGAGGGGACTCTTTAAAGTCCCCTCTCTTCTTCTTCACAACTTTAGCTCTCTAGAGGCTTGGTGCTTTCATCTTCCAATGCACTGTTGTAAACTCACGCTCTCTTACTGGATGCTGCGTCAATGTTGTAAACTGTTGTTTTTTAAAAAAAAAAAACACTGCATGGGGTTGTTTTCAGGCTTAGCCTTGGTGCATATCTAGCCGTGAATTGTTTTCTATCACACTGTACTGAAGCAGACTATTGTAGATTGAGCAGTAAAAATAGACCGAAATTGAAGTTCTCCCACCTTCTGCCGGGCTGGTGAAGACCTCTTTGGGGATGAAGAGCTTGTCCTCCGCTGTCCGAGCCCAGTCCTTCATCCCCCTCCGGCCCTTCATGGGAAAGTTGATGTCACTGGAAACCGCCGACACCGGCTCTCGCTGGATGGTTATCACTGGAGTGGTGCGAGATTGCAGGAGAACAGTCGACTCTCAGTGCAAATGTTATAAAACTGTGTCGAGTCACTTGAAGTGTCTCATTAAACCAGGAACAGCGTTTAACCCGAAGGCGGTGGGGCCAAACTCATTCTCATCGAGGGCATCAGCATTCTGCTTTCCCTCAAAAGGCCTTTTATTGTGGAGGACATTTTGTGAAATAAACATCATTGCATTTGACTATTATGTGTTGAAGTTGGATGCATTTGCATAGATGTAAAAAAAAAATAAAATAAATTGCACTGTGTCATTATGACAAAAATCCCTTCAACCATCAGCTAAGGAAAACCTGATTACTTCATCAATCAAAGAGCAGACTTTTACTTTTCATGAAATCCTTCCATCTGAATCGGTTTTCTCTCATTTTGGACATATCAGTTGCGGATGCTCCTCAACCAATGCATTCTGAGAGATGGAGTTTATGGTGGAGGTGGGCTTCAAACCAGCGTAGCCTTTCATTCCAAGCCAATCACACACCGTTTACCCCGTCACATGCGTTTTGCTCTTAGAATCCAACTTACTGAGGTTGTTGGTGACAACCAGGAAACTCTGGAACGGCTTCTGCGCTTCCCCGATGAGGTGAATGAAGTCCTCCAGTATCCTCATCAGCAAAGCAGCGCCGGGAGCGACCTGCAGTTTAAGGTGCGGGGGTGAGAAAGCGGCGAACAAACCAAACCCGTGTAATAACGATGGGCTGCATGGTGATGGCGCTCCGCTGACTGACGTGCTTTTATCCATGGCGTGCACAGCTGACTGTGCACAGCGGTGGTGAAGTCGTGCTGGATTTTGGGGCCGGAAATTTTGCACAAAGTTTATTGTGTCCAGATGGGAGACAAACACACCTCCACTCAAGGGCAGCGATTTGGCTCACGCAGGCACAACAGGTGCTTTGATGACTGTGATTAAACGTTAACGTGGGACGCGCTCGCAATTCGGCAGCCACCGGAAATACATTCATCTTCTATACGCTTATTCCCGAGCTCAGTGTCAGGGGGGTCTGCTGGAGCCTAGCCCAGCTGTCATAGGGCTAAGGCAGGGTAACACCCTGGACAAATCGCCAGTTCATCCACACAGAGACAAACAACCATTCACACTCACATGCACACCTACGGACAATTTAGAATGTTCAATTGACCTCACATGCATGTTTTTGGAGTGTGGGAGGAAGCCGGAGAACTCGGAGAGAACCCAAGCAGACACAGGGAGAACATGCAAACTCCACACAGAAAGGTCCCAGGTCCGGAATCGAACCCACAACCTTCTTGCTGGCGGCAGCGCTGACCACTGCGCCACCGTGTCGCACCGGAAATACATTCAGTTTTTTTGCAAATCCAGTATTTCAGGTGAAGGAAACTGAGTTTTGTATATGGTTTCCTTGACGCACATCTTGCTGCTGATTGGTCACAGTGATAATTATGAAGTTGCACAGCAGCACCTGTGTCTCGTTGTCATATAGCTGTTTAAAATGAAAAAAAAAAACGACTATGTACGACTATTGATTAATAAAATCCAACCAGTCTTTGATCAAGATTTTTGGGGTCTTTTATTTACGTTTTTAATCCACTGCAATAAATATCAGACCAGGAACTTGTTGTTGAAGAAGAAGAATTGCGTAAGAATTGGTTTATAAGTCATTTGTTTTTATGGAACAATTCTTTAACGTGACATGTTTACGAACATGAGGAGATTTTTTTTTACCTGATGGGCGTCCTCCCACTTCTCCACATTTTCCATGTCCAACATAAGGCTGACTATCTGGAAGAATTTCTGGACACAGAAGAGAGAGAGACAGAGGGAGAAAGATGCATTCAGACATGAATGGTACAACAACAGCAGTAACAATGTCATCTAAAGGGCCATTTGGTTTCCTGGAGCTGATGAAACAAAGGCAGAAACAACCGTGCACGGCTCCTGCAGCATCGGCACATGCTACGCGGATCCAGGAGAGCATTCAGCGGCGGGCGGCATACCTGCACGTCGTCGGGAGCTGGGATGTAGGTTGCTCTTTTGAAGGTGTCCGTCACATTTCGCAGAATCTCCGTGGAAAAGAGAAGGTCGCCACTGTAGTAGCTCCTCCTCTGCAAAAGCTCCAGGAGACTCCTTACGATCTGAGACATGCCCTCCCCGGCCAGGGTCCTCTGACCCTTCGCGAGATGCTCTCGTAACTGCAGCAAGGGGGAGAGAGGCGGAGGTTAGCTTGGTTTCGACGTGCCGGGCCGCCCCCCGTTTCTCCTTCCAGCATTTGCAGGAAGTCATCCGAGGCGAACAAATACAGCTTTTTTTTTTTTCTTTTTTCTAACACCTCCCTGGGAAATCACGACTGTTTTGGGATGTGAATGTGAAGCCGCCGGGGATGTTTTGAGACAGATGCATAAGTACGCGGTTGGAATTTGGGGGCTTGTGCTTAAAATAGGCGAAGAGAGGGGAAAAAAAGGATGCTCATCAGTCCTGTCAGGCAGAAATTGGATCTCATCACTTCAGAGACGGAGACACACAAACCATCAGTTTGTGTGTGTTTCTGTGTGTGTGTGTGTCTGTAACTGTGTGCATATGTGTGTGTGTGTGAGTGTGTGTGAGTGTGTGTGAGTGTGTGTGTGTGTGTGTGTGTGTGGAATACAAAAAGGAGCCTGGAGGAACAGACGATAAGAGCAATCACAGAAAATTAATTATTGACTCCTGGTGTTAATGAAAGGCTGGCACAGGAGCTAACAGAGCAATAAAACTTAGTCACGCACGACGCCCACCCCCGCCCCCTCCCCTTCCCCCCCTCCAGCTACACGGAAGAGATGGCGGAGGTCAAAGTTTGCGGGGTCATCAAAACAGTCTCTGATGAACTCGTTCATTAGCCACGTTCATTAATTGATAAGTGGTAGCGTGAAAAACGGAGGAGGGGGGGGACAAAGAATGCTAATTAGCAAGACCGGCAAAGTGAAAACAACTCAAGTGTTTTTTTCCTCAACTTTTCCAGGTAGCGGAGAGCTGGAACAGTGGAACGTGAGGGGTTAAAAGGGGAAAATGGGTAAGTGAGCGTCTTCGCTCTGGCGTAAACACACTTAATTAGGTGGATGAGCTGCATGGAAGAATTAATGGCAACCAGTGGAGACTGTAAATAGCAAGACCCCCCCGAGGTGGAATGCAGCTCTGCGCCTTGGGAAGAGTTTTGACAGAAGAAGAAGGAAGCGAGCCGCTTGAAGGGAACTTACAGATAAATGCAAATATCTATACTCAAGTGAGACGCATCTGGCGAAGCTCGGAGGACCCCAGAAAGCAACTCCGTTATTGTCCAGCATGCAACGACGACTAGCAGATCCTGCACGGACACACAGAGGAGGGACACTTGTTAGAGGTTGGCACAAACTGCAGCAACACAACATACCATCAGCCATTTTATTTGCACTGCACTCCAGGTTTCGTTGCGTCAAACTCGGGACTGCTAAAGCTAACTAGCTTGCAAGTTTGTCAGTAAAAACATCTGACTTTCCCACCACTGAACTGTAGCAGGTAAAGTCAGCACAACACAAATAAAAATACACGCTGGCACAGTAACGCGAAAAAGATTGACGCAAGAGGTTCCCCATTAATTAAATTGAACACATCAGCCCATTTTCACAGTAACGTGCATCAAGCTTCGCTGATGTTATTCTGTTTCTTTTTTGGATCCCCGCAGGCCTGTTTTGAAAAATCTGAGCCGCTGCCACATATTGAAAGTTGTGGCAACAGGATTACATTAAAAAAGTCTTTCCTGAACTTAATTTGCTACGGGCTCAAAATTCTTCAAGAGGAAAAAGGGCATCTGGGAAACTGTCAACAAAGAGGCCTGGCAGCGACATTTACTCTTAATTTTAAAGTCATTGTTTTCGTTAAATAGCGAGTGCGGGCGCGAAGCCTCGAAGCAGGACATGCTGCGGCAATTTAAAGGCCCCATTCTATAAATTCACTACAAATTTCACTTGAACAATGGTTTATAACAGGGTTTTTAGGGCTTAGTAAGAAGGATAAGGTCCATCCTTGATCCAAATCTATTTCTGGAAAGCAGCCCTTTGTGATGTCACACAGGCTGCTTGTGTTACTGACAGCATACCCATCCAGGTTTTCATTCTTCCTTTTGGGGCCACATCTGCCCCCTTCCAAACATGGAAGGTACAGCAGCGCAAAATTTGGCAGAAAGCTGCAAACAGAGGGCTAAATGCACTTTTTAAAAAAAAAAACCTTTCTGGAGAGTGTTTTTTTCCACCCGCCGGAGGGGAAGGTAATTAATTTTGCAAAGCAGCTCCACTGGAGTCCAGGGTGGAAAATAAAAGGCTGAAGGCGGGCCTAACGCAGGACCTTTGCAGACAGTGCTTGGAAAAATCACAGGAGCTGCAAAGTTCAAAGCTCCAAATATCAGTGTGCTATTTAGAAGCACCGCTTTTAATGAGCCTTGGAGGCAAATTTTAATATTATAATCCGTCTAATTTGAAGGCCACATGAAAACGGTGCCAGTCAGGGGTGGTGGAGTGTCCTCATTATCTCCTTCACTTCACCCTGTTTTCTTCGGCTCTGCTCTGGACGGCACTGATGATGCTGCTGCACTGATGAGAATAAACTACTGGCTAGTCCTTTAAAAAAAGAAAAAGAAAAGATAAAATATTTTGCTTCTATGGATTTTCTGCACATGTACAATTTTCTTCCCTCGTCCAAATTCCTTTTTTTTTTTTTTTTGCACTTGCGGTTGCGATTCTTATCGACTTCTGGATTTAAAGAAGCGCCTCTTTCCTGCTTCACGACCTCGCAGGCATCAGTGAGAAAACTTCAAAAAGGCTGAAGCCTTGACAACAGAACTGACCAGTGGCGTTAGTTGGACACTTGTTGTAGACGGTCTCCCCCGCCGAGGCCCTTTTCCACGACATGGCGAGGAGGTTCTCGTCCTTGCAGATCTCATGAGGAGCTGTGGGGAGGTGCAGGGGGAGGGTGGGTGGTAGAAGCAAGAGGTGCAAAGAGTAAAAGTGAGAGGAGGCACGTGGGTGGGAAGAAAAGAAGAAAAGAGAAGAAGACGAAACGAAAAAAAAAATCACCTCCACAGACAAAAAGAAAACGAAAAACAAGAACAGAAAAGGACAAAAAACAAGATGTGAATCGATGTTCCTGCACGGCAGTGGCGGCTGCCAGTCGTGCCCCCCCAACCCTGCCACCCTCCCCCCGACCCTGTGCACGGCTCAGCGCCGTCTGTCATCACCGCCGCCTCGGTGCGACACTCTCTCGCTCCCTCTTCATCCCGTTCCCTCTCCTTATTCATCTGTTCCCACCCTCCTCACTCCCCCTCCCTCATCCCCTCTTTCATAACCGCAAAGATGAAAAAAAAAAAAAAAAAACTGGGGGAAAAAAAATAAAACGCAGGGGGAGAGAGCTCGCTCGGGAGATACTCTAAGGGAAGGAGGGCAGACGAGCGTCGGCGGGCGGGGGGCAGATGATGAAGAGGGAGAGAAGGAAAAATACGACATGATGTTCAATGGCGATGTCGGGGCGGGTGGGAAAATAAGCAAAAAGCAAAAAAAGGACAGTCTTGTGGAAGTCTTGTGGAAGGGCCGCTCGTCGCAAAGAGGGGTCACGCTGAAGGTGGCAGATTTTATGGAGCCTCAGGTGGAGGGGGAAAAAAAATCAATGAAGAGGCGAAGACCGATGGATGGGGGGATGCTGGCAGGGACGGGAGACGGATGAAGGCGGGAAGGATGCAAGTTCCTGAGGTGGCGATGGGCGCCAGTCAGCGGGCGAACCACCTCAGTTCTGCAAGTTTTTTCTTCTAATCAATACAGATGCAGAAACGACGGAAATGTGCAGGCGGTTTGCGAAAAAGAAGCAAAACGCTGAGTCACTGACCGGGGCACTTCTTCTCGTTGCAGGATCGGACCTCCTCCCCGGAGCCCTCGCAGGGGTAGCCCTGCGCCCCTGACCCTTCGCACATCCTGAAGCGGCTCTGCAAGCCGGAGTCGCACGTCTTGCTGCACAGGCTCCAATGGTTCCAGCCGCCCCAGTTGCCTCCACCTGCGGGTTTTCGAAGTAGCCGGGGAAGCCAAGCAAGAAGAGCCATTAGACGGCCGGCTGGAGCCCAGTCTGCGACCACCGAATGGGCCTTGAAGCAGTGTGTGTGCACTGTTGGGCTGGCCACTTTACACTGGGCACCTGATACTGCAAGGTGTGCCTAATAAAGTGGCCAGTGAGTGCACTTCACAGAATGTTGTACCTTCCACATGTTTGCAAGACAGGGCAGCAAATGTCTAGTTCTGTGAGATCGAAGCAAACACTCACAAGGTTCCCATGTGACATCACAATGACCTCAATAATGTAACTGCCTGTTTTGCACACCAACGTTTGCGCAACACCGTCCCTTAAAATGACCGCAGCAGACTGCTTGACTACATTGGGTTTCCAAGCCTTTCTAAGAGCTGAGCAAGCAAAAGAAGTAAAAGGTGGCCTTGCACAGACAGACTGAATGTCATCAAGCAGGTTGTCCACTGAAAACTCAATTTGTTTTCTAGAACTGTTTTCTGACTTTCTGAGAAGCGGAAGAATAAAAGAATAAGATATATTTTTTAAATATTTTTTTTAAACAACACTATCATTTTGGCACTTGGCAGCGTCCCGGTATGAGCAGACTCACTAGACTGGCTCCCTGCAAACAGAGTGTGGCTAAATTCTCAGGGACAAGGCTTCAATTAAATAAATGAATAAATGAATACAATGCATTTGCCACTTTTGCATCTACACTCACCGCTGCAGGAAGGGTTGCTGCACTCGCGGCTCTCCTGGTGAAGACCCTTGCACTCGGCCCAGCCGTGCACCGAGGAGCTGCAGCGCCGCTGCCGCTGCTGGGAGCCCGTGTTGCACGTCACGCTGCAGGCCGACCACGGACCCCACTCCAGCCACTGGCCCTCCACTGCAGGCACAGGACAGGAGGTGGGGAGAGAAGGATGGTGGCTCGTGAGCAGAGGGTAAGGTGGCCGTGACAGGAGGTTAAAAGAGAATAAAAAGCCGGGGAGGAAACAAGTGAATGTTTTCCTTTTTGCCCATAGCAAGTGCAAAAACATTTCTCGCTAAACCTGCAGCGAGACTGCAGTTGCTTTTTGGGTGAACAAAGTACAGCGAGTGCCGTTTCTTCAATCTAGGTTTATCAGAGAGGAGCCAAATTGGTCTCAACTCTTGACTGGTGTTCGTTCAGAAAATAGATGTAAAAAAACAAAACAAAAAAATAGATAAGAACAGTATCTGTAGAACACCGCAGTGTCTGTTAGACTCTGCTCGAATATCAAACAGCCAGAGCCAAAGGGTTGATGACACGCTGAGGTGAAATCAAAGCGCCCGCTGGTTCTCTTTACTATGCGCGGGCTACTGGTGTATCGGCGGGTCTATTGAGTTTTGCATTAACAAATCAACAATAAGGATGTTGTGGAGAGGAACAAGAATATGATAAAAAAGAGAGAAGTTGAATTCATAAAAGGCTGCTTTATTTCTGCTGAAGGTTGTTTTTCTTTTTCATGTTGTTTGTTGCACTGCCCTGCCACAGGGTGGCAGTGTGTGTGCAGGTGGCCGGTTTCCAGGAGAATGGCCATAAGCATTATAGCGTCCGTCCTTATTCACCCCCATAAAACATTGGAACAACCATTCCCGACAGTCCCTGCATTCCTCTGCTGGTTTTGGTCCCTGCTTCTTTCGGGGGACAGAGACGTAGTAACACAACTACGCTTTAAGTAGTTATGCAATTGATGGAAACCACCAACTACGGGAAAATAAATGTTTGAAGGATGATTTTCAGTTCACCAGACAATGTGCTAAATGCTAAAACAGACTTGGAAGTGATGATGAAAGATTCTTCAGTTATTTTCCAACCCACTTTCAGAAAGATCAGTCACGAATTGCCGCTCAAATACAGAAACGGCCGTCACCGTCCCAACAGTCGTCTTCTCTACAGTCCTTTGGCCTGTTTGTCTCCGCAAACGATGGTACACGTTAATCCTCCGTCAATTGAAAATACCCCTTGCGGGTTGTGTGCTCATTTGGCGGCAGTTTTTTTCGGCCACTTCTGGGGAGTTTTCAGCGAAGGAACTCGCGCTTCTTCAAATAAGGGGAAGACTGAAAGAGTTTTACACTTCCAGCCTTGACTGCCGTCGCCCGGGGGGCATGAGATGTCCCACTTTCCGAGAGGAACTGCGCCTTCAAAGTAAGACTTGCAATATGCACTAATCAGTCACTTTATTCAGTAAAATGTTCTTGTTTCCTTGTTAACAAGAAAAGCTAATTAGCCAAACAAATGGCACCGACTGGATGCATGCTGGCACGTAGACGCGGTAAAGGCGACTTGTCGGAGTTCAATGCCAGCATGAAAGTGTGGCAGAAAGTGGATTTAAGTGGCAGTGAATGCAACACAGTTGGAATATTGCTTGATTATTTCTAACTTTTGGTTCGTCCTCCTCCAACGGGTCCTTGCGTGAGCCCCATTTAGTTCCTGATGTGGAGCTTTCAAATGTCGACGCAACTCCGATCAAATGAATTGTTCATCTGTGATTCCTGATTACTGCTTTGTTTTTGTTTTTTTGTTTTTTTATGGAATATTGTTTTGCTTGAATGTTCCTACTAAGTGAGGAATGAGCAAAATGTGTGACCCCACCCCCTCCTATATGTGACCTCTGACCCCCAACAATCTGTGAAGAGAACTTGTTCACTTTTTCTGCATTTAGGTGCAAATTTTGGTCTGTTTCGAATCGATGTTGTTTAGCATGGTACACTGCCTGAGTACAAGCTTTGCAGCGAGATCCAAATCACTGTGACACACACAAATGCACACACACGCACACACACACAGGCAGGCAGGCAAGATCCATCAAAGCTCTATTCTTTATGCACTGATGTTTGTGCCAAAAGGCCTGCGCTGGTGCTCATCATTTCAAAGGACCAGTGCCTTTGAACTCCCAGAAGCATGCCGAATCTGTTGTGATAGATTCACGCGATTGGCTCACCAACAAACACACACACGCACACACACACACACACACACACATATAGAGCATGCAAAGACACACAAGCACAGATTTCCTCTGGGCTCTTGAAGGACGAGCCCAGTGCCGTTCTCCAGAACGTTCTTTCCCTTCTTCCTCTTCTTCCTCTTCTTCCTTTTCTTCCTCTTCTTCTCTGTTCCCTGAACAGCGTGGCAAAACATCCCACAGGCCTTGCTTTAGATTGCGCTCCCTCGCCTAGTCCTCGCTCCTTAAGACTCAACTTTGCAGGCTCTTTGTCGGGCAACAGGGACGCTATGTACTTTTTTTTTTATTGACCTCATAAGACATTGTTTTGGAAATACTAAAGGGACAGAGTGCAAAATACACAAGAGCATGTAAACAGAAGTTGTGGAGGTTTCTGCCATAAGATATTTGTGCGTGTGGGATCGGTTCTCACTGTCAAGTAGGAGCTGAATGCTCCATGCAACTTAACCTTGATAAGAAAGATGACCTGTGATTTAGTGTCACTGTGTAGGTGTGATAGAGACAAAAATCTGAACGTATGAAGGTATTTTTTTTAAATTAAAACGATACATCAATGCATTAAAAAAAAAATTTCCATCTCTGATTCCACCTGGTGAGGAGATCAGTGCTGTCACTAGTTTACCCATCTAAAAAGGAAACAAAAATATTAAAATGTTAAGACCAAAAAGGGGTTATTTAAATATGATGGAAAAATGAATAAATAATTAGATTAATAAAATGTTATCTATACAACCTAAAAACAATGCGGTACTGAGGTTTCTGTGTCCAATGAGAGACGTGATGCTTGAACCGGGAGAACTGCGTTAGGCCTCCTTATTTGCAGCTTTTGTCTTCCCCACTAAGCTGTTATTTAAACCCCCGCTCAGCTCTTTTCCACTTCCATGGATACGTTTCACCCGGACAGCTGCAGGTAGTGCGCTGAGCGCCAGAACGAGACGGGTCCGCGGCGGTGACTTATTGCTGTCCTTGACACGGTGCCGGTAATCTCGGAGACAATGGCTGGAGCGCTCGGCGATCTGAAGCGAGTCCACCATGGAAGATGCACAGAAGTCCAAATTAGAGGCTTTTGCGAGGCTGTGACCATTTATAATGGTTTTGCAAAGTGGTGGACCAAGAAGTGAAATGGGGGGATGGCCTCTAAAAAGGTGTTAAAGCTGCAGTATTTGGGGCCATTGTGGAATGGTGCCGCATCAGCAGAGCTCAAAGAATACCATAAAAGTTAGCAGCATTCAGAGTTCAGAGAACTGATGACACATTTATTTTAGGGTGGAATTAGAATTTGGGGGATGTGACATTGATGCAGTATTGGTCCAGGTTTTTCTAAGAAGGAGGAGACATTTGATAAATACAAGAGCTGTAATGGAAGAACACAAAGGGCTCTGCTCCAAATCACAAGCTTCCATTAGTGCACTTCGGTGCAGTGTATATTTACTGTGTGCTGCGCTAATCTGGACAGAGTCTAGTTTTATCTCACAGCTCGCCTTTTAATTCAGATGTGACATTAGTTTTTTCTCATCGTCTTAGTTTTCTTTTACCATTTTAACAGTGATTTGCAACTGGACAACAAAGACAACAATTTGTCATGCAAACAAATCGCACAACACAGCATTAAGCCTGATTTAAAATGTGCCGTCGCAGCCCGGAGCACATTAGCCCGCCAACAAATACTGACATTAGCTTGCGCAGCGTTATTTATTTATCTATTTTCAAACTGCCAATAAAATTCTTCTACAACTGTTTAATGGCGAACAGCAAAAAGACAATCACAGTAGTAAGGGTGACAATTATTCACATACGCATAAAACACAGCCCGGCGTCAATATCAGGCTTTAAAGTGCTGTCGTAGCCAAGGAGCTAATTAGCCAGCTAGCAAATACAACCGGCATATTACCTAGCTAATGATACTAATCTATGCCTGCACTAAAAGACAATTCTTTTTTTCTAAACATTAAATTGCAAACAGACAATAAACACAATTGTTCACACATAAACAGATTTCACATCACAGCGCCAACATGTGATTAGGATGCTCTCAGCACATTAGCTAGAAGGTGAATAATAATGTTGCTCAGCTATCGCTAACACCACTGTATCACTTCCGCTAAGTCAAACTGCATTTGTTGCTGATGCGTACACATTCTTTTAAATCTGATCTTGAGCACACGCTCACTGTGCTAGTAGACAACATGCAACAACAGTGCACTGGCACAGGTAGCTTGTGCAGTGGAAGCACACACGTAAGCCCTGGAAAATGTAAAGTACTTTGCATACAGATGTGTGATTTTAAAAAGAAATCAAATAAAAGAAAATATCAAATGGGTGGCGAGAGCAGGAGTTATGAAGGTGAGGTTCGCTGTCTGGAAGGAGCAGTGGGAAGAAGACAGCCATGCTGGGTGAAGGGGGCAGAGAGAGCAGGTGTATCATGTGTATGGGGATGCTACTAACCAGGACACACTGCTATGTTGCAGAGTTTGGTCTGCACTTCGGGCCGTCCGCAAGCCAGGAGCCCGCCTCCGCCCTCACACTTCCTGGTTCGCGTCCTGGAGCCCCGCCCACAGGTCACGGAGCACAGACTCCATGACGACCACTCCTCCCACAGCCCATGCACTGCAAACACCCACAGACACACGCACAAACACGATACGCGGATGAGGAATGGCGGGAAAAAGAAAAAGGCAGGGGATGTGGGGGCAGAGCATCCTGATGCAGGCGAGTTAAGAAAATGAGAGAAACGTGAGATATTCAATGAGTCGGAGCACATTCCTTTGATGAGGCGAGATGAAGAGGACGACTTTCTGACCTGGGAAAAGAAAGGAAAAGAAAGCGAGAATGAGGCTGTACTTACATGTCGCTATATGGAAAGAAATGGAGGTTAGGAAATGGCATTTTGAAGTCATGCGGCCTGAGTAACGACGAGGAAATGGATTTGGAGAGTTTGCTTCCGAAATTATTATAGCTTTCAATTACCCTACCGAGAACAGCAAGGGGATCTAAAGACACCAGCGACTTCAAACACTTCAAAACATTAATTAAATCATTGAAAGTGTTTCTGCCCTTTTCTATTTTCTCCTCTCCCAACCTCTTTTTTCCTCCCCCTTTTTCTTCTTCTCTCGCTGCTGTACAGCGCGTCTCAGCCCATTTTAGACATCAGACAAAGTTGAAACAAACCCGGGAAAGACAAATGAGCAGCGGCTTCCCGCGCAAACTTGGGCGAGATAATGAAGTGGACTACGGGAGAGGCGCTCGTGACGCCATGTTCGCTGGCACAGCGCCCTGCAGGGGAAAAAGAACGCCTGCTTCACGTGCGGCTCAAAGGGAAGAAACGCCAAAAGGGGAACGCACAGGACGGACGCTCGGCTAAGAACAACGTAATAGTCTAAGTGAAGAGAAGAGAAGGCATCATGGGAAGAGAAGCAAGAGACAACATTTAAGGGGAAGAAAAACAAAGCAAAACCACACGGACGGCAGCTTTTGGAGATTTTCTCATCCTCAAAAGCACTCTGGAGTTCAACAGAACCAACCGCTCCAGAAGGTGGGGGATCCTCTCCTCTCCTCTGCGTGAGCCACCGCTCCATCTCCTCTCCTTCTGGAAGCCTGCAACCTGGCCGTCCAATCCTGGGAAATTACTCCATCCTCCCAGTCACGTTTAAATCTGTCACCAAATCCGCCTTCGTTCTCACCACAAAAAGAAACTCCCGGATTTTGCGGCTGAGACCCTCAGCAGAGCCTTTGTGGCATCCTGGCTAATTACTGCAGGGAAATCCTGCCCGGCCAAACCTCACAAAGCCTTGCGCAGGCCTCCGGCACCGCATCAACCCAACCCTTCCGACACCGCATCAACCCAACCCTTCCCTGCTGGTGAAGCTCAGAGTCATCGGCATCACAGAACTTGGGCTTCTCTGACGCCTCTGCAGCAACAGGAGGACCTGGACCAGGATGGAAACTGGCCATGCTGCTGCAAGTCTGCACTTAAAAGTCCAGTAATGATTTGGATTGGAAGAAGCTTAATATACTGCCCGCAACAACATTAATAAAAGTGTGTAGTCACAGTACAATAAAAGTCATTTGGTTTTCCTACCCATAGAATACTAGCACCAGCTCAGTGGTCCAGTGGTAGAGTGTCCGCCCTGAGACTGGTAGGCTGTTGGTTCGATCCCTGGCCGGGTCGTACTAAAGACTGTTAAAATGTTTTTTCCAAAATGCTTGGCACTCAGTATTCGGGGTTGGAATTGGGGGGTTGGATCACCCAATGATTCCCGGGCGTGGCACCGCTGCTGCCCACCGCCCCCTCAGGGGATGATGGGTCAAAGGTGGAGGACGAATTCTGCATCCTTCGAGATACGACAATCACTGGGACTTTAACTTTAGAATGGTTCTCATTCATTTATGAGAATTATGCATACAGCAAGGGTCTTGCTCCCTGTTAGTTGCTGTCTTCCGCCATATTTCTAAGGAAGCTGGTGATGGACAATCCAGCCCCCTTGACAATGTGTTTCGTATTAAAGGCAAATGTTCCCATACTCAAATAAACTAAACAAAGAAGAAGGTGAACGAGGAATCAAAGTTTGTGTGTGCAAGCCACCGTAGTTCACTCGCAAGCTCTGGAGATCGAGGGGGAGTGAAAAAGCGTTGCAATGGTAAATGTAACCACTTGATGTCGCTGTTTCTTCTCAAAATCACCAAATATTACACACTTAACCTTTAAAAGGCACTTATTCACTCACTCTAGTCTTGTAGAGATTCAGTGTTTTACGAAGTCTCTTGAATAGGCACTCCATAAATTCAAAATATCATCATATCATTATTATGACGGATATTTTAGCGGGGAAAAAAGTGTGAATGTTCACAATTGGAGTCGGCTGGACAAGCGGTAGGAAGATATAGTTTTTTGTTTCGTTAAAATTTGACAGGAAGAAAAAAATTGCTGCGGAAAAAGGCATGTGACACCAAAAAGAAAAACACATAAAAGCACTGGGTTTGGAAAGTCAGAAATACTTGGAATTAAAAGAAAAAAAGGACTGTGAAAGAAAAGAGGGAGGGCACGAAACACCCAATGAGTCGCCAGAGGAGACCATGAGCCCTGTGATGGAATAAAGGAACGGGAAGATAAATGGAAAAAGAGAGAGAGGAAAGTGATTTGGAAAGATTCTGGTGGAGAGACGAAAGCAACACGCGCAGCGGCGGCGGCAGGCTGGGACGCAGGGAGCCAATGGAGACCGCTGGTCCTGCGTCGAGCGGGGCTAAATAAATCATGGTGCTAAATAATGAAGTCTCTGCTCTGTGAAGGAAGGCTCAGAGGAGTGGGAGTGGGAGGTTGCGTGAGGGGTGGGGGACGAGGGAGAGCGGGTAAACAGAAAACCAATGCTGAAGTTTGCCAGTGGACTGGATCATAGAATGCTGCAGCAGTTAAACTAGCTGCTCAAAGGCCCAAGCAATGCCAAGCATAGCGGCATCTAATGGTCGGAAAGCATATTGCAGACTACATTCACTGCTATTCCTGGCTTTCTTTCTCACGCCGGCTGTGAGGTACAGATACAAAATCAGGCAAAAAGAACAAAACAAAATAAAAACAAAACAAACAGAACATGACGGTTTGGTGACTGAGAGGAGGATGAAGCAAGACGGCTGAAGATCACACGGACTATAGAAGATGCGTTCAGCAAACATCATCCTTCAGTTTCTGCATTTTTGTCTTATCGCAAAATTTGGAGCGGGAAATCTCAGAGGAGCTGATAAATCCGTGCATTTCCTGCCAAACAGACAAATTCTCAACAAGTGCAATCCACACAGTTGGAGGACTTATCTCATATGTATATATATATACTATATATACAGATATATACAGTATGTATACTTCTTTTTTTTTCTGCAGGACTTGCTCGTAGGGCATTACTTATTCATTCAAATTGTAACGGCGTCTCCCAAAACTTGCTAGCCGGTGTCTGAAGCCAGTTTGTGCAGCAGGAGGGACGGAGGGCAGTAAACAAAAGGAGAGAAATGTCAATCTGAGACAGGGATTGCAGGCAGTAGCAAAGTAAAAGTAGATAAGAACAGGGGAAACATTATACACACGTGTATTTTATTAACAATGTCCAAGGGCGCTTAGACAGAAATCTGTCCGTGTTGTAAGTGATTGGGAAGAGCGTGGGGCTGTCCTGCAAAACACTGCATGTTTGGAGATGCATTAGCACAACAAAGCGTGTCTCCCAGTTCGGTCGAGCACTCCCAGCATGGGGAGTGTGCAGTCACGAGGGCCGCAGTCGCCGGGGGAGTTGGGGCGGTAGGAGAAATTAACATAGCAAAAGTGATCAGTGATGATCAAACTGCAAAGAGCGACTACGGTGAGCGTGACATTGAAATCCAGAGAATGTGTGAATGTGTGAATGCGTGCGCCAAGATCCAAATCGTGGCTCCTCTAGAGAGAAGAAGAAATGCAGAATGCAGGAAGAAGAAGGGGCGCTCTTAAAGAATAAAGGCTGCGATAAAACACATTGTGCGCTATATTGATTTCACACCATTTCTCCTGCAGTCTGGCTGTCATATTTAGCGCTTGCGAAACGCCTGTTTTGCAAGGCCTGTGCTGCTTAAACAAAAACTAGCAAACAAACCTTGTTTATTGTTGGAAGTTGTACGGCCAAAATCATTAAAATTGTGTTATTAAATGGCCATAAAAGGGCACCTTTGAATGCTGATGAATATGTGGGTGGATTACCAGTAAACTTAGAAGAGGAGACCTCCATTCTGCACGCTTTGGTGCCTGAAAGTCAATTGTTCTCAGAAAAAGAAAGAGAAAGAAAATCAATCGCAGAACCAATTACAGCCTGGTTTTCTATTTCTGCTTTTCATCATTTGAAAACCATCATCTGCCGCATCACAGTGCAGGAAGGGGGAGAAATACAGAAAGGGGATAAAATGTTAATTTGCTTATTGGATTTCTGTCCGAGCTGCTTTGCTTTAATGTGCCACAGTACAGAAATGCACAACTTCAACATCACACACGTCCGCTGAACACACAAAGGTGGACACTGAAACGATATATTAATCCCTTCTGCTGCTGCTCCATTATCTGGAAGCTGTGGTGGCAGGAAATAAGTATAATAAAAAGCAAGAGAAAGGAAGGTGAATTATAATAATAAGCCCTTGGCAGTGTGTGTTGTAATAGTGCATAATGGCTGTAAATAAAGGCAATGTGATGAGAAAAAATGATTGAAAAAAAGTACATCTACTAACAGGATGGAACTGTCACATTTTCTTTTTAATTTTCACAAATTAATTTGGTTTATGCAGCAACATAAAATGTTCTAAGATGCACAGCTCAAGAGGTATAAACATGAACTGTACTTGAAAGGGGATTTTTTTTTTGCAGAGAAAAAAAGTAATTATTATAACACATCTTAGTTGAAAGGGAATCAATTCAAATGTAAAATAAATATGTAAAGGAAATGCTATGTATGTATCAATCATCCTGGGTTGATTTAAAGCCCTGCCACCACCACGTCCACAGTTTACTTTGAATTCTGTCTTATTTATAATATGACTGAAACGCTATCACCCACCCCACCCCACCTTGCACCACAGAGATTCCTCAAACACATCAAGAAGGGTGGCAATAAAATAAAATAATAAAGGGGAACGTAACACACAGCAACCAATATTCCATCAAAAAGGAACGGCTGGGGATATTAATATCGACACTGAATGGAAAATGAGGCACTTAGACATACAAATCGAGCTGGCGCATTAGCATGAAAACAAGATTAGCATATGCACTGACAGGGTAGGAAAGTGTGTCTCTCAACACATTTTTCTGTGTGTGTGTGTGTGTGTGTGTGTGTGTGTGTGTGTGTGTGTGTGTGTGTGTGTGTGCGTGCGTTGTGTCTATGAGTGTGCGTGCGTGCGCTGCATTCGTAAACACTGAGTGACTCCCAGCTCACATATTAGGGAAAGCCGTGTTCAAAAGGAAAATGGGAAAACCACTCACATGCTCAAAGAACACCGTTGCAACCACCAGTTATTAGCTAGCCGCTAACCAGCGACTCAAGTAGCCAACCAAAAAAGAAGAAAAATTAAAGAAAACGACAACAGTTTATCTGAATGTCATTGTGGCTCGTACAGCATTTAAAAAGCAATGCTATATTATATATTTTGGAAGATTGCAAATATCTTCTTGGTTTTTAGCTAGTTTCTAATCACGCTCAAAAACTGTAAACATGTTTTTTAAATACCAGCTCAAACAGTTAATTGCTGTAAAATGGGCATTGGCCCATCTCTTTTATGTGCCAGTCTAATAAATTAACAGCTGGCTTCATTTTCTTTACAACGTTGGGAGTAAACACACAATACTTACTTACACTACTAACTAACTAAGTAAAACAAGTGCAGACTTTGACTGTGGCCAGGTGAGCGGCCTTGAGTTGCCCAACAACAAACGGTGACAACGCACTGCAAATCCAGGCTGCCATTTCGCTCCAAAATATCAAAAGCCTGGAAACTCGGTCAGATCAGATTGTGCTCCTATTTCTGGGTTCTGCTGCTAGCCTTCGGGAGGGGGCTCAGGAGTTTAATTTTGAAACTTTCGCAATTAAAAAGTGGATTTATTTCCCGAGCCTTGCCGTCGCTCGTGTCTGAGGCAGCTCGCGGCAGACGCACCAGCGCCTCCAGTCTGAAATGTTTGCCTTCCGACTGTAGAGGAAGCGTGTTTTACAATCTTGAACTCATTAAGACGAAGGCAGAAGGAGAGAAGGAAGCAAAGAGGAGAAAAGAGTCTCCGAGGTCATAAAGTCATTCCTTTTGGAGGAGGTCGCTGGCAACGTGTGATTTCTCTTGGTAAGCTACACGTTAGTGTTAATCCTCTGTTGTGAGTCTGAGCCAAAGCAGTAGGAAAGATAGGATGAAAGAAACACAAAAGTCGAAGCAAAGAAGCCAGTCATCCAGACGGGATTTTCACATCAGCTGCAATCAGAGCAATCAGAGTCGAGCAGGAGTCGCATTGTTAAGGGCGAGTGGCGCACAAGTCCCCCCTCCTCTGTCCCCCAGGGACCTCATCCGCCCTGATTGTGTTGTGCGTTCGGACGGAGGAACGGGATGAGCCGAGTCTCGGTCAACACGTGGCTCTGCCTCGTGCAGCTTGCAGGGCAGGAGAGAGGTAGGCGAAGAATAAAATACTATCCTGACTTTTTCCTCTTGGACCTTCCGACTGTAGTTTAAATGACGTCACTCTGTTATTGCAGCGTGCGTCGTGTACTGTATTGCTTCTCTGTTGATCATGATGCCGTGAAGTGAGTTAATCCTGTACGCCTGTTGTACCATTTCATAGATAGATACGCTGCTGGTCGCCGCACAAACACAGGGACTAGCGAGGCAAAGAGGGGGCGGGGGGGCGGTTAACGAAAACTTCTCTACAGGTTTCGTCTACTCTCAGCTGGTTGGCAGAGAATTAATCTGACAAAATGCCTTTAAAAATGATTGTATTAAGGCGAAATGTCTCTTTTGTTACTCAAACCAGTGATGTGCTGTTGAAAAACTTGATTTTCCAAACATCGACGAACGCTTCACTGGTTTGCGAGTCGAGGTTCTTCGTCTTGATTAACCCGTTGGCTCGCCCCTGCTACCGCTAGCAAAAGTCTTCAATCTTCGAAAATACCTGTATGTCCCTTTGGTTGCCGTCAGATATAGAAAACCTGCCTTCTTGGACACAAGTGCAACGACACACAAAGCTAAAACTAAATACTACTCCAGGAGGCTGCAAAGAGAGGGCGGAACATCCCATTGTCTCCAGATCCACGTAGTTTCTGTGGGATTAATTCACCGCGCAAAGAACCAGACAGTACTGGGGGCAGCAGACGTACCTGAACCCGTGATCCCGTGTTCCCCTGGACAGGAAGCCGTGTTGTTGCACATGCGCGTCTCCCGCAGCGCGCCGCTGCACAACGTCCCATAGGGGGAGGAAACGCAAGACCGCGTCCGCACCTGCCAGCCTTGTCCGCATGTGAGGGAACACACGCTCCACTGCGACCACTCCTCTGCTGCGGGGTCACCTGGTGGGCGGATCAGGTATTGACAGTTCCGTTTTGTTTTTTGTTTTTTTTGTTTTTTCTGTTGAGGTGGTGATGAAAGGGCAAAAGAGAACTTGCTGGTCTCACTTGTGCAATTTAAAGCAAATCAAATGTGATGCAGGAGTCCCGCTAACTGGATGTCAGTGTTGTTCTGTGGTGGAACTCAGTATCAGCTTAGCTGTTAATTTGCTCTTCATACAGAGTGACGGCTGCTCTGGCAGCTCTATAGGAGATTGACTGAATGTGGGGACTGAGTTGCCTTTGTTTTGAAGCACAGCATTCTGGAAACACAGACACTCATATTTACATGTCCTGATTTGAACGTTATCTGCAATGTTATTGACATTTATTTTACTGTATGTGCGTGAGGTCACACAGTTTATTTGATAAGCTCTCTTCCTTTGATCCTCTTCTTGCAGTAGCTCTGGTTTGAACTTGGTTTGATATTTTAAAAAAATGTTTTGAACAAATTTCAGTTTCTTTGATTTTATTTTTTCAAGTCAAGTTTTTTTTTGTTCAAGTTGCGGAAAGATTAGTTGTGCCATGTTCCCCTTTGATGGGTTGAGAATCTGAGTGTGTTGTTTTTGTTTGTTTGTTTGTTACTCTTTCAATTAACTTAGATCCAAATGGTTGATTAAAAAAAATGTTTTTTGCTCTGTTTTTCTTGAGAATTTTTTTTTTTTTTAACCCACTCCGTTACAGACACACAGCTACTTCACCAATAGCGTTGCGAAACAATTCCAACCGACTTTGTCAAACCTGTGACTCATCGCACACACAGATCACTTTGATTAAAATACAATTCAGGATTTATTTATTTATTCATTTATTTTTGGTGCTTAGGGTTTTTCCCGCCAGCTGAGAGCAACCAAATTTCCTTAAATAGAGAAAAATATTCCGCTCCTTCTGAGACACTGTGCATCCTCCAGCGTTTCTATTGTTCATTAGGGGCAGCGTGTGAACATGGGTGCAATATAAAAAAAGAGAGGGTGAGGGATAAAAATAAATTTTTCATTTTCACTTGACTTCAAGACACGCTCACGGGTTACTCTGAGTTATCTTGGCAGCTGTGCACAGTGTCCCATTGTTCGCCCCCCTCCCCTTAGTTGTGGCCTTAAAGGGAGAGAGGGAAAGGGAGGGAAATGGAGGGAAATGGAGGCGGGGGGATGAGGGGGGATCACATTGAAGTCATCCCTCTTGTTTCCCTTCTATGGAAATTATTTATGAGCGCCGTGTCCTTTGATGGAGGCGTCGTCACATGGCAAAGAAGGAAATCAAATTAATTGCATGTCCGTTAATCGCATTACATCTTCATTAACATGCCATGAGTCAGGGCTTAAGCTCATCACACATGCCTGGAGGACCGGGAAGAACAGCGCGGCGGAGAGGAGGCAGAAAGTGTGGCAAAGACGAGAGGAGTGGAGGGGAGGAAATGGGAGGTTGGAGGTTTGGGGGGGGGGGGGGGAGAAAGAAGCAGGGGTTTCCCTCACAGTCGGGACTCCCTCCTCCGCTTGGCGGTAGCAGCAAGTAGCAAAAGCGGGATTCCAGCTGAGCTGCGGCAGGTAGTGCAGCTAATATATGATGTATCAAGCACATCCCGGCTCTGATGTACTCAGCGCCTCCAAGCGTTCAAATACACCCATACCTAACCGACCTGAATCAAAAGTATTGGACTTCTTCTTCAGCAGCAACTTTTAATTTTTTGTTGTGTCAGTTGGTGGCTTTAATTGGACGGGGCTTAAAAAAAACCCATCCATTAATAAAGATTTAATCTCTGCCATCTCCTCCAGCGGCAAAATTTCAATTTCCGTTTCAGTTTAAAAGGGACCCTTTTTTTCTCGACAAATCTTTACAGCCAGTCAACTGTCAAGTCAACATTTTGAATGCACTATGAGATAATTATTTTTCTTCATTTGATATTATTATTGTTCACTTGTCTATTACGATGCTTATATTTCATCAATTTTTCACTATTTTATTGATGTTTCTATGGCACAGTCACTGATTGAGGAACCAAATGTTGTTCTCTTGTTTATGTAAATGCTCAGTGAAAAAGAATAAAGAATCCCTGATATTTAGTGTTTCGGACAAAAACTCCAGTTTCACCCAAGAGCAGTTTCCCGGTCCTGCCCCAAAAGGTATAGGCTTACCTAAACAGCTATGGCTAGCACCTGGAGCTAAACAACTCCTCACTGGTCAGTCGGCTGATCACATGACATCATCTCCAACACTAAGTAGCTTGTCTATGATATCAATTTGAACTCCATAACTATGACATATTGTAGACCAACTGGTCCAGACAGAAAATGTGTTGGAAAACATGCTTAAATACTGTACGTGGATTGTTACTAAGTCCCTTTCACTTTTAGCCCCATTGTCTTGTGTCTGGAAGTTTGTTGTGATTGAATGTTCCCTTCTTCAACACTTAATTATGAAATTTTCAAACACCCAACATGGCCAGGTTTGCATCTTAGCACATGTGTACACACTAAAGGTCAAGTTAACAGCTGCCGTGGTGCACCGCCATGCCTCCAAAGGTTAATGTTTAATGCAAAACTCTTTATTTTTTTAGTTGCACATGGAGCCACTGAAAGGTCACACGGCCTGCTTTTGGTCCCAGGCGATGGCAAACAAAGTGCAGCCTTTTAACTCTTACCTGTCTGTGCCTGGAACACACCTGGTTGGTCAGCTGACCGTGGCCGTTGTGTCTTCACCTTCAGGTCGTCGTCTTCATATGGGTCTGAAAAAGACGGGTAAAAAAAATAAAATAAACAGAAAATAACTCAACCATACAAGGAAACTGGAGCATTCAGATTCAGCAACATTCAGCTGAAGTGACCAATGAGCTCTTACTACTGTTAACCATCAGAACAGCGTTCCTCTTGGCTAAGACTAATTCCTGTTCTAGTCCATTTTTTTCAAAGCAAACTTTCAAAAGTTGAGTGGAATTCACTCTGAGAGGCACACAGAAAGAGATTAGCATAGATGCTGCAGCCACAGTTTGGATAGCAATGTTGTTGTTTTTGTTTTTGTTTTTTTTCTCTGTGGACATTATCATGCTTTCCTCCTGACAGACTTTGGTTAGAGCTCCATTATCCCAAACTATGGTGCATTATGGGTAGCAGCTGGACGATGTCACATCCACAATGTCACGGCGTAACCAATCGGATTGTTCCACTCGAGCGTTGCAGGCAGACGGTTCAATTGCTCTCGAATTTATGTCTTCCCTTTTTCCAAACACTCTGCATGGGCTCTTTTCCAGATGGATACACAAGGCAAATCCCAGTTAATCTGCACCCTTAGGTAGAAGGGTCAAAAAAGTTTGCAAACAAGAGTGCTCCAAAACCAAAATAGCACTGCCTCCACTTTGATCAGCATGCAGAACACTTTGCACTAAAACAGATAAAAATGCATTGAGGATTTGTGATGAAGTGCCAAGTATAAATATTGAAATGTAAAGTGGGGGGTTGGGAAAGGCCTGAACATGTACCTGACCTGGGAAACACGGCACAGAGAAAGAGTGAAATCGTGCATTGTATCTAAGCAGACCAGGAAGAAAACATACAGAAGCGTGAGCGCGGCCCGTTCCCGTCCACACAAATGGATCGGTGGGCTCAAGTCTCGAAGAAACCGTCGAATCCCACGGGAGGAAGGGGAAGACGTCTCCCAGGCGAGATGATTTCTGGTCCCGCTTTCAATTTTCTCGGGCGGCAGCTTCCTTCTACTCCAGGAAATCGCTGGAGTCTTTGTGACAGTGTGTGCATGCGCACGAGAGGCAGATTACTGCAGAAAAAACACCAACCTCAAATCCCCAGATTAGCTCCTCTCATCCTGCTCCACCTCCCAATAGGGTTTTCTTTCTTTCGCTCTTTTTTTTTTTCCGCGGTCAGTGTCACTTCCCCGCTGTGTTGTGACACTGACAACTGTCCCGAGGAGCGGGGTAGCATGTGTTGGGACTACTTTGTTAAAGGTAACTTGGCCTTTGAGTGTGTAGTCACACCAAGGAAAGTCCTTTAGTTCGCTTTCTGTCGTACGGACCAAAATACAATGCATCTTTTTTTGGTTTGGTGCGGTTCCTTTTCACTTTGCAATTTTCGCAAGAGTCCCCGGATTTGACAGCAAACCCACTCGTGTGCAAAGATCGTTCAATCATTGGAGAAAACGGTCTGGGGCGTGGTAACACGGTAAAATACGGAAAGTAAACAATCATGGATCTCCAGCGTGCTGCACTAGTTGTGCTCAAAATTTTTTTTCCCCAGACAGTTACGAGCGTTTGCAGGTAATTCGGAGCATCAGAGGCTTTTGATGCAACGTGGATTTTATGAGGAGATGTTTACCATTTTGCAACATGGAAGACGTTTTGCAAGAACCGTCTCCTCATTGCTCCACGTTGAACCACAGCTCATGCTAGCCTGACGGTTCGATGACGTGCTACTAAACGTTCTACTCTGCTAACCAAAACATCATTTCCCATAATGCCTGTGGCTACGGAAGCCTGTTACGTGTAAGAAAAGGTGTGTGATTTCAGAACTGGTTCGAGCCACGGTGCGGTCGTTTTCACATATCAACCGAACCGCACCATAGTCCGTTTGGAAGCGAACCGAGACCACCTCTCCGGCTCAGCAACCAGAGTTCGCTGGTTTGTATTCACACCAGCCCACAAGGTCCGCACAAGGGACTTTTTTGGTTTAGTCCGAACCAAACCGGGCAGGTGTGAATACACTCGTGAGATACTTACTTCACAGAGCTCTAGCTGCAGGTAAACAACTTGTTTCTGAGGTTTGTATGCCGATGGCGCACCAACACGAGCTTATCTGTGGGTGCATATTACGAACGGACGTCAACCTCCGACATTTGTGGTAGTTTTCTATTTATATCCATCCTACCATCCATTAATGTTTATCCTATACTTTAGCTCTTCACTATCTGTACTACACCTGAATTTTATGCAACATATGAATCATGTGATCCTCATGAGCTGAAGCACGAATGCACTTGTGTGTGTTAGCAGACTGGCACTGGGCCTCTAATCAGGCGCTTCTTCATCTTTTGAGTCATCCATTTACTTAGACTTCAAGGCTGAAGTGTGCATCTTGCCATTGCAAAAACCATGAGAGTTTTTGTCTTTTTTTTATTCTCCTTTACGTTGCCACATTTCTCAGAGATGAAATGACGCGGCGTGTGTATGTGTGTGTCTCTGCCCATGGTTGAGTGATGATGTTGCGAGGGTTGCTTGGCTACGGCCTTGACGGCAGTGTTTTATGTGAGAACCATTACATCCCTACTCCGGAGGAGTAATTAACCCTGCTCGGTGGAAACAATTCATCTGTTCAAAACATAGACGCAAACATGCTGTAGAAGAGAGTCTGCAAGCGAGAGTGACGTGAGGATCGAATCTCCTCATCCAAACTGGAAAACAAGAACATTTATACACCTTGCTCTAGATTCCCTTTTCGCCTAAGATTTGTCTACTCTCAATATTCTACTTCAACGAAACAACTGAGGGATTATTTCAAATTTGCCACAATAAGAAGCCAATTCTGCTAAAATCTCAACCGTTAAGTCCAACATCAGTTCCAAGAGGTACAACTACCCAAAGCAGATGCACCTATTTTCTACAGAAAGGGGGGGAATTGTTTAGGATTTAACAGTACACACATCTGCTTCCAGTCAAGGGATCCTAGTCCGCTATCAGCCACTCATGGCTTTAATGCTATAGTACCTGGGTGGACCCAGGTGTAGAGGCCAGTAAAAGCTTAAGTTCAGATCAATATATAAAGCCCTTTGAGAGCAGTGACCTTTGCAAACCCTGCTGTATTGTTTAATGATCTCAACTGCACTCCAATGGATGCATCATCACACTCTTTCAAGTCGCCTTGCCCTTCTACTCCTACTTTTTCCTCAATTGTTCCATTGGTTCCTTCACCTCTGAGAAAATCCTCCATCTATAACCGGCGAGAATAAGTGGGGTCATAGCAGTGATAGTGAAGAGCCATTAGATAGAGAAGAATGTGGCTGAGAATTCCCCCAAAAGAAGATGTAAGTTTTGACGGCAAAATTCTTTAACAAAGATGCATCAAAAGGTTAGGGTGGGATGTGAATGTTCTTGCTGCCACAGTGCTACTACTATCTGAATCACCCCCAACAGGAATGTGACCAGTTAAAATAAGAACAAAATTCTCCATTGTCATTTTCAGAGTGCCACTAAGCCCTGTCCTTTGCTAGCTGCACAGCCTCCAGTGACACTAATTGCAGCGCGGCAGAACACCTGCAATTAGCAAGGAGACGGTGGAGTCCTTCCTTGCTCTTGCAGCAGGAGCCGACAAGCTGGAAAGTAAGAAAATGTTGAGTTTGGGGCCAACAGTGCAGACAATTGTTCTCGATTTAGCTTCAGTCTGAAGCACCATTTGAGAATAAAAACACATTTCAATCCATTCTTACTTTCAAAAGGACATATATCTATCTATCTATCTATTGAAAGAAAAATAAAACAAACTCTGACCCCTCTCATTCTGCCCTCGAGCGACTTCTCGGCCTCGGCGACACTCAACACCAGGTTGAGACGGAAAACGTGTGCTCATGGGAACGCCTGCACGCTAAGCAGCGACATCAAAAGCTCCAGAGCACCTTGATGGAGCACAACACACACACACACACACATAAAAAAATGCGCACTCTGGGGTGAAGTGTAAACGCATCAACATCCTCACACAACACAATGGGAAATAAATACGGCTGATAAATAAACGTCACGCAGCGAAGCAGACTGAGGGGTTCTGGTGCAGAGCCAGTCAGAGCCACAGGCTGCTTTTGTCAGATTGACTGGGGATTTCAGCCCACAGGGACCTGACTGGGTGTATTAGTGCGTCTATGTTCCTGTGTGTGGGACGATACACAACAACAAGTAAAGAAAAAAATATCTATATGTAAGATGCAGCTGCCCAGTGCATAAGAATTAGTGCATGCAATTTATGTAAATAACCACTTATTATGGTTTATTTAGTTACTTAAGCAGAAAGAAACGCATGGAACACATCATTATTTTTAGACATTTATTTATTTATTTATTTTTTAAATGAAATAAATAAAGCAAGATAATACAGGCTTGATTCAAGTGTTGGACACAGCAAGAGAAAGAGAAAAAAAATATTCTACTGCACGACTAGATTGCAAAAACGACCCTTTCAGCAGCCCAACATGACATGGTTGCTGTTTCATGGAGTGTGTCTGATTCTAAAAATGGTGCTGAGAGACGGAGGTTTGTGTCCACTGTCACTGCACTCTGGTTGTTATCATATGCAGTAGATGAAACACTCCCGCTGACATTATCCAAAGTTGGACTGAACAACATCTAATATGAAAACTTCAGAACAGGTCGACAAACAATTACAGGTAACGAATTTCACGAGCTGGCATTAAAAGGCCCTGGTGGTTGGGGAAGTGTATTGCGAGCAACGCGTTAGTATTATTAGTCCCGCACTCTGAGCAGATCCACATTCTGGAAGCTGTGTTTCATGGAGCCAATCTTCATGTAGCACGTGCATGTCTTGTATTAGCAAATGCATACAAACACAGACTTATGTATGGTTTTTGTTTTTCTTTCACTCTACTTTATAGCAGCAGATTCCTTTAAATTGGCCACACTGGACCTTTAAATCCAGTGAAAGTCAATCCACTCTTTTACTGTTGACTGCTCCCCTGCTCTCTATGATTGCGTGCGCACTCTCGCACACACGTGCACATGGCTCCCATCCCTCAGCCATATATATCAAATCTGAGCTTATAGCTCTCTGGCGATGTCCATTTACTCCAGGGTCCATCTGGGAGAGCCCAAACTGATAGAGACACACCATAATGGACTTTTTATAAGCCGGGTGGACGGACAGCGCCCACTCCATCTCGTTCTCTATTTGCTCCCTCCGTTCCTCCTCCGGGCCTGATATGAAAAGAGACGCTGAATCAGGTTGGTGGAGGGAGGCGGGCGCCTGTTGGACTATTGCGGGGAAGGGGTTTGGGAGATGGGGGGGGCTCAAGGTCACTTCTCTGCCGTTCAAATGGAGTCTGAATCGAGTTCACTCGGCACCACACGCGTGCACACACACACATACAGTATGTATAGAAATATATGGGCACGGATCATAACAAGCCTGGCTCTTCGAGCTGCCAAAATTGCCTTTCTTTTGTTTCACTTTCATTCCTCACCTCCAGTGGTGCCTCCTCCCTCCTCCCTCCCTCCCTCCCCCTCACTCACTCACTTTTTTCTCCCTTATTAGATATTTTCAAATCCTCCAGCTCAGCCTGCGATTCATTCTTCCAACTCCTCTGACCTTCGCCGCCCCTTGCCACTTTCTCCTTCCTTAAGCTCCAAGACGAGGCCTGCGGCTTTAAACGGGAGCGGGAAGCGCCACGATAGCCATCAATCAGAAGGCGCGGAGACGCCTGCTTAAAGCGCTGAGGTAATCAATTAGGGGGCGCTCTCGGCCGGACGTGTTTGCGCAGCAGCAACCCTGCGTATTCGACGCATGCGGCCGCGAGGTGTTTACAACCAGGACCAGAAGCACGTTGAGTGGATCGATAAGAGACAAGCCGCTGTGAAGCCGCCTCAGTCTTGACACACGCTAGTCGAGACAAAAACAGAGGAAAACCAAAACAAATAAAAAAGAAACTCTTCCCTCGGGCGAGGAGCTGAGTGGCGTGCGTTTAGCAGAGCAGCCGCTGAGCTGAAGAATCAACTAATCTTCACCCTAATGGCTCCATTAGGGGCAGAAGTGATAGCAAGAAGCGCTGAGCGGAGTGACACCTGATGGAGTTTTCCAGTTTGTTCTAAGTAAAGCGCGTCTGTGGCTTCGGGCTGAATGCTAAAACAGCCGCTAACGCTAGCGCTAAAGCTAACGCAGCCTCCAAGCAGCGAGGCGAGGGTGGACCACTTTCTGACTTGAAATTCACGTTAAGTTTTGATTGGAAACTATTTTTTCCAAACAAAATTACAATTAGAATAATTAGGAAATTTGAAAAAAAGTGAAAAATGATTCAAAGAAAATGCCGCCACAGCCTTTAGCTTTCTGCAAAAGAACCTCGCCGTTGACGTTTTTTGACAACTTTTCTGCTCTTTGTCCACTGCTGCCTCCCTCGCTCCAGGTGAAAGAAAAACACATTGCATTCGCGCCGCGAGACGTGCCAGAGCTGCGAGATGGATCGATTGCCGTCAACATTCGCCTCAGCAGTGGCCGTAGTTTCCGTGGCAACAGCGCAGAGCCGCCGCCGTGACAGAGCAGTGTGTGTGTGGAAGGGATTGGGGGCGGGGGCAGGGTTTGATTATGAATTGCCATCCTAGCGAAGGGCAGCTGTTGCAATGTTGCTTTGCCTTTCTCCCCTCCCCCGACCTCTCGCCTGCCCTTTACCTTTTTCTCTCGTTTAGTTTCTTTTTTCAGTGTCTCATTAGCGTTGATCACATGCGTCCGGTTTGGTTCGATCATTAATAACAAGAGCATCCGCCCGCACTTCCCAACTAACAGGACAAAGTGTGGCTGCTTTTTACAGCACACCACGACACAGTGAGAAAAAAACAAAAAACAAAACAAAAAGTAGGAGCTGGATAAACACTGTGTCGCTAGCCATCTCTGCCAGCTGTACACGCCCAGACTCTTTACGGGTTTGTCTTTCTTTCTTCTTGAGAAGAGAAGAAAAGAAGGAACGGGAGGTTAAGCCAACCGTTACCAATAACAGTAAAAAAAACAAACAAGAAAGGTAAGCAGTAAATGGGAACGTACCAATGAATCACCAGCACTTGAGCCAGTTTCTACTGAGTTAGCCTCCTCCGTCTTGTGCCGCAGCAGGAGACAGCTAATGAGAATCTCGTTGCTGGTCAGCAATGATGTTTAGTTGCCACTGAAAAACTTTGTCCAGGTTATGATTTTTTTTTATTCTGTTGTGCTGAGGGTTTTTTATTTAGTCTTTGGCTTTAATATCTGCACTAAATTATTTCAGGCTGTTAGCATGCAGTACGTGCGTACTGGTTTGTTCCCGGTATTACGAAGAAATAACAGCTTCTTCCAACTATTGGCCTCCTACACACACACACACACACACACACACACACACACACACACATTCGAAAAAGAAAAAAAAAAACAATGCTCTCTGTTATCTCTCTCTTGCTCATTCATAAACATTTTTTGTTGTTGTTGTTTTATTTTCCTGCCAGGTTATGGCTGCGGAACGGTATGTTCTCCAAACTAAAACTGCGTGACATATTGCCCTCCTCACGTTCACACACGTATTTGCACATAAAACTCACACACACACACATGCGGCTGCATCCGCCCACGCGCATATCGACTCCCGCTCGCAAAGAGTGACTTTAATGGCTTGCATGTCGGGGAATCAAACGCAGTCGGCGATCAGGCGACGGCTGAAGCGGCCGGCAACTCGGCTCCTAAGACGAGTAATTAACATGTACAAAGGCGAAGCAAATGAAGAAACCACGTTGTCTGAGAGGAAAACGCACAAACAGAGCCGCCGCGCATTCGCTGCGCGAATCCCCTCGTTTTCTGAGCTGCACGTGAAGGCTAGCGTTGGCCGACTGACGGCGAGGCTGAAACTCAGAAGCTTATCATGAAGGGTCTTTTGAAGCCACTTTGAAACCAAAGGCAAACGTCACAAGGACTGGCTCTTAAAGGAATTGTGCACATTACATTGAAGTCTAAATGTAATTAACACTTTTACCAACTATTTCAAACTCTACCACTACATGATGTCTCTTGGGAAATTGGAAAAGTGCGTTAATTAATTATTTTGAGAGCCAGAAAGCGTAGGCTTAAATCACACTTGGAAGCAGCTCATTGCGTGATGTCACAAAGGGCACTGATAGTTCCCAGCTAGTAACAACACCACCGATCAGGTTTCTGTTCCCAAAACCTGTGACTGCCGCGTTTTTGCGTCCTTCCAAACACGTGTGATCCAACAAAATGACAATACGCTAGCATTAGCGGAATTAGCAAGAGGCAATGAACTGAAGACTAACAGTTTCTGCTCATGAGTCATTCAGTCCCACAATAAAAGTAAAATAAAAGAAAAATAACCACACGTCCAGTCAGGATTCATCTAGTAGATCTTTTTATGACAATGCTCTTCTGGACTACTATACTAACCAACGATAATCATGAAAGCACACATATACAATACTGTATTTTAATATCCTGTGTGCTTGGCACCGCGGAAGAGCCAAACCACTGGCTGTTACTGTCCGTTCCATAAACCTTCAGTGCAACAATTATTATTAACCTCTTAATGGATGGTGGAAGCAGCTCGGCCTTGACCAGCAGCGAAGCACTTACTCACTTGTCCTCCATATGCAGTCCACTTGTCAAGGGCTCGCTTGCAGTGACGTGCGCACACGCACACACACACACACACACACACACACACACACACACACACACACACACACACAGCATGTGGCCTAAAGCGGGAGGAATCTTCTCCCTTTACTGGACTCAAGGACTGCCAGAGCCTCATCAGTTCTGGTGATGAGGCCTCTCGGCTTTTTCTATCCTTCTCCTCCTCCACCTCTAAAAAATGTCCCAGGCAATTTAGCCCAAGGAGAGAAAAAGGTGCCGAGCGCTTAGATAAATAACTGAGAGCAATCCTGCCAGAATGGAAGGAGCGGTGCACTTGTACAGTGGGCGAGCGGACCAATGCTGGATCCTAAAAGGGTTCATTTCAGGGGTGGCAGCCAGCGAGGCTCATCAGGGTTTCTTTTTATTGCAACAAGTGCCGTGGCGCTAGCATGGGGTGAGGATTTGGGACTACAATAGCTGCATTTCCATTACAGTTTTTTGCAAAAAAAAAAACTTGTCTAGTCAAATTCCCTGTTTGGCATGCACAAACTTGGCCAATAAAGCTGATTCTGATTCTGAAAAGAAGAGATATTTCTAAAGTTTTGACAAATTTCGACGCATAAGTCGCAATGCTCGTAAAATCTTGTCCCGTGAGACACCACTTTGAGGAGGATGGAGGTACAAAACATTTTGCAATAAATCTGCATTTCGATGTTTGCTGTCAAGAATGGTTGTCATATTTTTCTGTTTAATTACTTGTAAAAAACAAATGTTCTGTCCGTATGGATCCGTGTTTACTGAGTGGATGTTCAGTGCTTGCTACATCAGAAGTTTGCGAATATCCTGCAGGGAGCCACCTTGTTTTGGTGTGTATGCAACGGAAAACTACAAAATCTAGTGGTGCAATTAGCCAAAAGAGAGCCAGTATTACAGGCTGCTAAACTGGCTGCAGTGTAGCTTAAAGGCCTCGTGATTCAGAAAGATTCAGCATCATCTAATTGGAAGAAAATATATTTTAAATGATGAATACCTGTTTGACGATGCCCCACTTTAGATCCTTTATTTATACACCAGCTGTGATATCACACTACAATAAAATGAAACGCTAAGTAGATGCAATGCTTGCCCAATTCAGATGTAGTTAATGATACTCCATGCAAGTGGATCTGCTCTCAATGCAAATACTATTCATTCCAGGTTCCCATAGATTCAGCTGCATACACTAAAAAATGGATATTAGTTGAGTTTCATCCAATGGAAACTGGTTTAGATAGATAGATAGATAGATAGATAGATAGATAGATAGATAGATAGAGACTTTATTGATCCCTTTGGGATGACTCCCTCAGAGAAATTAACACTTCCAGCAGCAGTAGCAGCACACACCGATGGAAAAAGAAATTTAAGCACGCAGATTAAAAGAAATAGCAGCACACAGATAAATAAAAAATAAAATAAGATAAAATAGCGGCACACAGGTATAAAATAATAAATAATTACTAATATACATATTCAATATACATATACATAATAATGGCCACCTCCCTTCCCTACCATTACAAATTAAGAGGGAGAAGTGAGAACACTTTTCTTGTAACGGCCCAATGCACGGTAAATTATCAGATCGACGCCGCTTTCAGGTCATATCGAGTTCCATGAGACTGTTTCAACGTCCAGCCGGGCATGAAACCAAGACGCCGGCAGAGACGCAACGTGTTTATGACGCAACAAAAACAAGAGCGAGGACGCCGCATTGTTCTGCGGCCGCTTTGATAAACAACGCTTTGTGTGCACCAACGTTTGGTCCAAAGGGAATTAGCAAATAAACCACGCCACCACCGCCACCACTATACCATCCCAGCGACGCATTCTACACGATCAAACAAGTAGAGTTTTCCTTTGCTTCGGTTTGCCTTGTAGTGCAATAACACATTTTTCCGTGTGTCCCAGTGGGAGATGGAGCCATAACCTTGCTTCTCTCTCTCTCTGTCTCTTTATTCTGATCTATTCAGGTAATTTCTCCAAACGCGAAATTCGAGAAAGAAAAAAAAAATACCAAGGGGAATCGCAGTCAGAATATAGTTGTCTTGTCAGTCCAATTTGTCACAAAACCGTGACATTAGCGCCAAGGTTTTAAGCTGAAATATCCACTTTTGCCTCCTGGGCAAGAACTGGCTGCATGTGAAGTCTAAGTTAGCAAAAGTGAACATAGCTACAAACTTGGTGGTTACGGTGGATATTATGGCTAAAAAACAAACATAAAAAGATTGCATTAGCATCATCATGGTCCAATAAAATGGACCAAGCATTCTGGGCATCATATTGACAATTTGGTGGCATTATCTCCCTCCAGGATGATAATGTGGATTCAAAAATATCACCAAGGACCCCATCAATGAGGTGGTGACTACCATAAACTTCAGTTTTTGCATAAACCATCCCATTCAGGTCAACAGGAGCAGTACATAATAGTTGTGTAGCTCCATTTTCCCCTTAAGGAAACAACCAGGCACTCTATATATGGTATATATGGTATATATGGTTGTAAGGGCCCAATTTCAGGCCTGTGTTTCATTTTTTCCAACAGTTTTTATCTCTGTCTGGCAGAAAGACGTGAATTTGGAGTTCTCTCCAGTCTCTTCCCCCTCAGTGCTGCTGGTCCTGATGCCAAGCGAGAACAAACCACCAACTTCCTTCCCATGCACCAACGTGCTGCCTCAGCCACAAGACCTCCAATTTAGTACTTCAACTCTGCAACTCTTCTCTTACTGCCATGGCTTTTCTCGCCTCTCTTGCCACTCCACCTTAACTTCATTTTTTCAAAGACAAGTCAAACAGAATCATCTGCTGCTTTCCCACCTTGTGAGTAAAGGGGAAAAAAAAGGTTTGAGGGAAATTATTGCTTCTCTTTATTTCTTGATTTATCTCTATATTTTTTTTTTACATTTGCAGCAAGAAAATGGCATCTGACTCACGCGCCTTATTATCGATGCGTTCCGTTTATTGTTTTCTGCAATGGCACTCTCACACACTGAAAAAAAAAAAAGTGTATTTCACGACAATGTCACCTTCATAGAGGGAAAATATAATTGTCCTGGCTCTAAACGTTGCTCCATTCTGCTTAAATGCATTATCCGGTCTAAGTTGTGTTTGACGGACTGCCACAGAAATACACGGTAAGACTGGCGGTGGTGGTGGTGTGACTCAGCGGTGATTGAAGGATTCACATAAGATTGCAAGATGTAACACAAAGTGGTATAAAAAGAAGCACAAACCTAATAAATCACTCCTAAGTCTTTGATTGGGAAACCTTTATATTACTACCATGGGGAACTACATTATTCCTAATGAAATATTGACATTTTTTGGGTTGTGCTTGCAAACTCCTCTGAATGTGCTGGGGACGGCTGCTGCTGCTGGGAAAGCATTGAAAGGAAATTGTTTTATTTTGAAAATAAATCTGATCTTTTAATTAGTTTTGTGCAGCGAACTAGGAGTTGTGTGCATTTTCACTAGAGTTGTGGCTAACTGGAGAAACCTCAGTTGTGATTCGGGAACAGAATTAGCACAGATGCTTTAGACTCCCTAACCCCCCCCCCACAACACTCATTTGTTCCTTTTGGCCTTTTGCTGCTTTGACATTTAGCCGTGGTGCCATTACTCCGCCGCTTAAGAACAATCCTTCTAATTTCCTAATTACCTTCGGTGAAGTTTATTTGCTGCTCCCCCCCTCTTCCCCCCACCCCTCTGCGAGCCAACAATTTTGTCCTCCCCTTTTTCTTTCCCACCGGCCGGCCCCTCTCTCAGTATCCATAAGTCTTCCTCCAGAATTCCCTGAGTCTGCGAAACGTCGCGCTGATTAATCACTTGATTACTCCGAGCCAATAGTCACATTGATTCACTTTGCCGCGTCGGTCCCGCACAAGGCGGGGACTATTCTGTCTTTCTTTTTTTTAGGATTCCGAAAGGAGGGGAGGCGGAGGCTGAGTGGCGGAAGGTCGTCGTGATCACACACCGCTGAGCGAGTCGGAACTTCAGACGAAAGGAAAGCCTTCTGTTCAGGCTGCGCCTAAAAACCCCCTTAAAGAAATAAAACATCTTTAAGCCCCGACACATCCTGAAGGTGACTTGGATTTTCTTTCTCTCTTTCTGTCTACTTGGCCCCTTTGAACCTGAGCTGTTTCAAGTCACCGGGCGGGAGGGAAAAGTGAAATGCTGGTGGTGCGACAGCTGCTTTTACCGCTCGCGTTAAGGCCAATCTAACCAAACCTTCAAGCCGTTGTTGCTCCGCGAGCTGTGGGTAACGTTTCCTAACTCATACGCAGCCCCAAACCCCTGCACAGTTTGAACGGCGCTCAATATTCATCTCGACGACAAGCAAGACGGAGACGGAGTCGGGTCTATCACCGGCGCCACGGGGGGGGGGGGGCGAAACGGGAGCGAAAATGAGGACTAGCGAGCCGCACTTAATTCCCTGCCTCGGAATGAGCGACCACGAGTGCAGAGGGCGAGTCTGATTTGTATAAAAAGTGGCGGTACGCATAACATTCGATTGAAACAGAATAGAAAAGACAAGAAGCCCAGAATGATTCTGACCCCTCTGGCCCCTGACAACATTTTCCTCACATTTTCTCTTTTTGGGACTGTTTGGGACGGTTGTGATGATGTCGTGAAAATCCCAGTAGACCAGCCGGGTGTGAAACACTCAGACCTGCAGCCAATGATCATGTTCACCACGTTCAAAGTCACTGAAATCCCCTTCGTTCCCCCTTTCGGATGCTCACTTCAATGCAAGTCGTCTTGGCTAAATGTATTGAGTTGCTGCCATGTGATTGGCTCATTATTGGCTATTAGTGTTAACAAGCAGTCGATAACATTGTACCTGTTAAAGGGGCCGGGTGAGTTTAAAGTTGTACATTCTGGGCTGTTGGGAGCAGAAAGAAAACCATACAGCACAACTCAGCTGGATTTTAGGGGTAAAATGCAATGAGGCTTATATAAGGAAAAAAAAAAGCAGAAAATATAAACCTTTACTGTTGGCTGTGACGCCGGTCCTGCTTAATAAAGTGCCTGTGTCCAGCAGCGGAGAGTCCAAGCGTCATTGACACCGTAATGATGCAACAAGGCAGTGACTGATCACAAACCAGCATCCGTCTGGCCCAGTTGTGTTCGGCCAAAGCCGACCCCCCGCCAGCATCCACGCCGTATGTTCACAAAAAAAAGTGCACGGAAGCCTGGTGGTATCCTGGGAGAGGGTAATGAGTACCACCGGGGCCTCGTTTAAAAAAGGCAAAGGTCCACTAGCGGGGAAGCGAACCCCTACTACGGGTCTTCTGGCCGGAGCCGGCAGAGCGGCGCCTCACCAGCGTGTTGCATCAGGATTCAGCTGAAAAATGCACAGCTACCCTCCCGCCTTCTCGCCCTCCACCCCCTACAAAGTAAAAATCACACTGACACAAACATTCAGGAGCTCGGCGCTATCTTTCATTAAGACGTCGTGCCCTCCGGCTTGGAGAAGCTTTTCTTTATTGACTTGCTTATCTTTATCTCGGTGGGGGGTGGACGGGCGGCCACGCCGCTAAACAAACGTACAGTGTCACGCGCGCACACACACACACACGCCGGTGAGCCTCGTCACCTTTACATCGATTTCCCACTGGCCAACCAGCTGCTTAGTTGTGGATGTGGTGACAGCTTGACCCATGGGGCCCGTTTGGCCGTGCACTCGCACGTGCACGCACGCTCAAAGAGGGAGCGATGTTGCAGCCTTAAAGGAACGCCCCCTAAGAATTTATTGACTGCCGAGAGAGAAAGTGGCTATTAATCTGACAAATGGGCCTGAAAGCCTGTCGCAGACTAGTTGGCAGAGTATGTGTCGGAACGCGTGCACCTGTGCACATGCGCGTGTTTCTACACGGACTGATTGTCTTTTCTTAAAAAATAAATAAATCAAATGATCAGTGCTTGTGTCTCAAACCCAACATCAATAGCTACGTAATGTGTGGTGTTTCCCGCCATTTTTTTTTACCTGCGTTGACAGCGTGCGGAGGAGCAGGCAGGAAGTCATTTGAAACAAGGGTTTAAACAAAGGCTTTTTTTTTTTTGACAAAAAAAAAAAGTCATTCCAAACAGCACGACGGTGGGTATTTCAGATTTTTGACAGGTTCATTTTCCATTGCAACTACCGTACCCTCCCCCTTCTGGGTGGTGAGAGAATTCTGAAAAGTGATGGACTGCAAATTCACAGAGGATCTGTGGACCAAACACCTCATAGTGACCTTCTCATGACCCTCAATTTCTTGTGCCGCAGGGCCACAGTGAAGCCATTTGTGACAATTGGTTTACATGGGAACTGCTTCTTGTGCGGTACACACACCTACACACACCTACACACACACACACATATATGTGAATATAGATATATAGATAGATAGAGTACATATACATTTGTAGGTGCAAATGTATATGTACATCAAGCCATATATAAATAGTTTAACTAGTGGAGTGAGTAGGTTCAGTCTTATTTTGGATCCTGTGGCTGATTGGCTTCCTGTTTTGGGGGCGGAGGGTGGTCCCCATTTATGCTGATTGACAGGACGTGGCAGCGGGAGTTTAAAATGGATCCGCCGAGCGTCTCGAACGCAGCGGGCCGAAGCGACAGAATTTTCTTTATTTTTCGGAGGGGGGTGCTGTTGGTGATGCAACAGGACATTTAGTGGCAGGCGCTTACATCACGCTCAACCAGGGTCTTGCATAACTTTTCAAAAATCACAAAGTCGCTGGTGTCTGACAGGCGGCGGGGGCCAGCCAGCGTCTTCAGAGTCATCATTTATTGACGCGTGTTGCTGTAAATTCCAAGCAGCGACAGTTAAATGGAGCGGTCTCGGCCTGGAGAGACCCCAGACGGCGGAAGAACGGCAAACCAGACTCACAAAATTAGCCATCTTGAAATCCACTCTGCTCATGACACCTTTTTTTTCTCCTTCTTCTTCATTTCTATCTGACCCTCCGTCCCTGGAAATTACTGCCACACTGTTGCCTGTGCCAGTTCAATACCCCGGAGGCAAACCTGCAGGCCTGGCAAGAGAAACAAGATAATGAGAGGAGTGAAAGAGGGAGGCAGTGGAAAGAGAGGATGACGGCCGCACAATGACTCACACATCGCTGTGAGTGATTGCGTGCAATTTTTGCCTCCGTCTGTCAAGACCGGTCTAAAGAGCCCTGACTAGAAAATAAATAAATAAATGAATAAATAAATAAATGGAAAAGCCGCTGCAAACTTTGAAAATGGCGACAGAGAAAGTGGGAAAAAAGCAAACAAAAAAAATAAACCAGTCACACATTTTCATGTGTCCCTCAGCCAAGAACATCAACGGAATTTGTCTCCGGAGTCTTGTTAATGTTGAGTCAGTGTTGGTGGCTGCCGCGTCGTGCAAATACAAAAGTCACACGAACAAGCTAGTTTTTTTTTCTTTCTTTTTTATATATATTTTTTTACTTTTGCATGCCCGGCGTCTTAGAAGCTAAGAATTAATGAAGTTTGTTTTGCTCTGCGCCCTCAAAAGATGAATTCTGATACGTCGACAGAAGACAACGTCCACGCGGGTCCTCAAGTCAACTCTGCTCCCGCTACCCCCCCACCCCCCTTACACACGCACACACAACCACCACCCCACCCCCAAACCCCCACCCACCCAGCTCCATTGAGGGTGTGCGTTGGTGCCTTTGGCGCGTCCTCTGTGAGTGATGGCTTGGCTAAAGTGCTGTGAAGAGAAACATTGCGGGCTTGATTCATCGCCGTTGCAACGGGGGAAAAAAAAAATGCATATTTGCACACAGACTGAGGGGCAGATCTGGGAGCCTCGTTAGCCGGATGGCTACATACTCGATCATTACTACGAAGGCTCCTGCCTCAGCCCCCACCACTCCAACCCCTCCCTCAAACTCTGTGCCTGCCCACACTCACTCGTTCTGGTGGAGAACCATTTTTTCCGAAAAAAAACCAAAAAAAAACTCAAAGCACAATAAACAAAATAGTTACGGGGAGCCTGGAATCAGCCACCGCTATGCTAGTGTCGCTAACTCCTGATAAGTACGATTTGCCGACCGCTTCCCCTGCCTGGTATATCGCCCTACCAGCACATTTTTCTTTTTCCTCGGCCCACATTTTTTTCCGTCTCCCTTTCCCAGCATGCCTTGCTGCTGAGACAGTGCTTGTTACAGAGGACGTGCTGACGAGCGCAGATCGATACCAACTCCCCAACTGAAACACCTGTCTGGGGCCCCGGCCGCGTCTGGCTGAACTTGTTCTTGCTTCGGTACGTGTGTCTTTGTGTGTGTGTGTGTGTGTGCGTGCGCGTGCATCAGCATGCGCGCTGTCAGTCAACGCGGCGTGCCCTTGACGGTGTCAGCTCTCAGGCGCGTGGGGGCCTCCGCGTGTACACACGTGCGCGCGTGATGGATTTAGCTATCAGTTTACGGACGGCGGATTATACGGGCGGCTTTCTGCCGCTATTTTTCCCCCTCTATGAATATTTTAGCATTGCATAAACAAAAAAAAAATGAAAAGGCGCTTTCAAGGCCCGCCGTGCATATCGGGGGTAGTTGGGGGGTCAGAGAGGAAGCCGCAGGCGTTTTCCATCAGCTGGATATCATTGGTGGAAATTACAAATTACAGCGGTAGATTAAGGAACAGGACCCGGCGTTGTAAAAAATGCCCATCCAGTTCCCCTTGACCGGGTTCGGCTGCATAAAAATGGCTCGTAGCAGGGCGTGAAATAAAGGGTGTGGGGGGTGAGTGTGTGTGGGGGGGGTTCTTCTCCCCAGAAATCTTAAATCCGCTACAGGGAAGCGGCGCACTGTGACAGTGGGCTGCTAACACCCGGTCTGTCGATAAATCCCGACTCGCAGAATTTATTTCCTGCAAGACCGAGGAATCACCTCGCTTCACATTCCCTCGGCTGAGCGGCCGGACGGGCGGGGCCCATTCTATTCTGGTTCACACTTGTTTGTCCCCTTTCGTAGTGCAGGAAAACTGGGGCTAATTGTTGGCGAAGACGCCGCGCATCACATGTGCATCGTAAGTGAAGCTGTCCGTTAAAAAGGGCAACGGGGTCGGCCTGACACAGCAAGGTTACTCAGTTATTCAGTGCCTCGTTAAGAAGGTGTAAAACATAATGTAACATGACATCGTATAAGATACGATGTGATACGTTATGTAAGACGTCACGTGACACGTGACATGTGACATGACATCTCTTGCGCGGCAACGTCACTTCGACCTTCCCGGCGTGTCCGCATTCCCTGACAACACTCTGGTGACCCTGAAGCAGCTTGATCGCTTCCTCTCAAGGCCAGACACTGAGGAGGCGTCCAGACCCCCCCCCCCCCCCCCCCCCAACACACACACACACACACACACACTCCCCATCGGATCCACGCATTGTCCACACAACAGCCAGTTAGAGTTAGAATAGAGTGACCTCCAACAGATCTAAATCTGGAGTCAAAGGTCCCGTATGAAGGCAAAATGTGCTTCTCTCCAAGATTTTCTAAAACATATTACATGTATGTCAATGATCTTTTCTTCTTTTTGTACTTCCTTCTACTTGAACTAAAACCTGGCACCCGTGACGTCACAAAGGGCCCAGGTTAGCCTGAGTGCAACCGCAGCCCTGGTCAACACAAAGCAGATGCAATTTTTTTGTCTGGGATGCTAAAACTGAGCTAAGCTGCAAACACAGGGCTAAATACTCTTCTCTGGGAAAACAGACGAAGGTCTGTGAGTCACATTGTTGGTCACATGATCTCGGCTTTGTCAATGTTGCTCTACTCTTTCTATTTACTGCATCAACAAACCTTCTGTTCCATCGCTGACTGGCAGCGGCGCTCTCGCTTCCTTTCAGAAGTATCAGAGGCGGCTATAAAACAAAAACAAAGCGCCAAATGAGCGCCTCTGTCCGTCTCCCCCGCCACCCCCGTCGACCCCCCCACATCCCATCATATTCAAACCCAAAAAAACAAAAAACAAAAGGGAGGCGAAGGAGGAAATTTCACAGCTCTGCGGGAGAGCGTCTGGGAGGATTATCGTGGAAGCAAAGAGCCACGGGTGAGCGGAGAATGACTGATGGCGAAGGTGGGTAACGCACACACACGCACACACACAAGCAGGCCCGGAGCTTCCCCGTGTGTTTTTGCTAAACTCATGGGACAAGATTTTCTTGCCTTGTAATGATTTCTAAATAGGGCCTCATTGCCCAGGGATATATTTAATTGCCACACACCGGCTGGTGATGCTAATGTACACTGACAAAAAGGGAGCGGGAGGCGGAGGGGAGGGGGAGTGAGGCAGAGAGAGAGAGGAGGGGAGGCGGGTGAGGAGGGGAGGAAAAAAACAGGCAACATTTGTTCTCAAGCGACTCTGACTGAGCGCCGGGCGACTTGCCGTCGAGCTCCCCGCCGCCCCGCCGCCCCGGCGTCACGTGTTGCGGTGGTTTGTGCGCCGCCGGAGCGTTGCGACGTCGCAGCTGCTGTCAGGGCGCCACAGGCCCGCGCACACACACACGCACACACCGGGGTCAGCCGCCACGTCGCTGGCTGCAACAACCAGTTGACGTCGTGCGTCGTTCTATTCTTCTCACAGCGGCTTGAACTTTGTTTGCAGGTGCAGCTGATACTTTGAATGTGCGTGTGTGTGTGTTTGTCCTAGTTTGCACAGTAGGTAGTTGGGTGAAGTGGTGTCACCACTCAATAGCGAGTACCAGCCAGACCCAGAGGGAGAAGACCAGACCACAGTGCACAGCAGTGTACAAATAGTTGTGTCTAAAATTTTTACTCAATCCCATTTTTGTGTCAGAGGCACAAAAACAAATGGAAATTATGTTGTTGTTTATTTGTGAATGAGACAAGATAAGAAAACTGAATTCTTGCACTTGTACTCTGGATGTGTTGCAAGGGGAAATGTTGCACTGAAAATAAACTGCACTTGGAGACTTCATTCTTAGACGGATTCTTAGCTCAATGCAGTACTCCGCAACTCCACAAATGCTTGAGGTGTCCAAGAACTTTTTCTCACCACTGAATTTGTGTTCCTCTGCCTGCATGTATGTACCTATGTGGGTGTGGCCTCCTGTGGGACAACTATGAATGCTGTAAAATGCAGAAGAAAATCTTTAATTTCCATAACTGAGGATGATTTCTGAATAAACATGGTTTACGAGGACACAGGCCCTAGTATACCTGTATACGAGCATGTGTGTGTGTGTGTGTGTGTGTGTGTGTGTGTGTGTGTGTGTGTATGTGAACCCTCTGTATGAGGATAAATAGCCTTGTCTATCACGTTAGGCTGCGTCTGGCAAACAGATTCTCCCCATGTCAGGCCAGATGAACACAAATGAGCTCCCCAGAGGAGACATTTTGGGGGAGGGAGAATGCCCCCCCAACCACCCCGCCATTGACACTTATCACGAAGGACATCTCCCAGGTAAAGGTGGCGCCGGACGGCGAGCACCGGCAGGTTCGTGCGTCATCTGAGGTTGGAAGGAATTTTGGAGCAACAAGAGCGGGGGGAGGGGAGGATAGGGAGGGGAGTGTAGAGGGAGTGTGTGTGTGTGTGCGTGTGTGTTGGGAGGGGGGGGGGTCTGAATCTCATCTCGATGCCGCCGTGTTAAAATACAGGAAATAAAGGGCAGAAAACAAAAATCGGAGCATTTACATAATGGCGGGCTATCCGTCATCCCCCGCCACCGCTAGCTGCTCGCCATCAATAACGTCCCTGTCAGTCTTGCTGCGTCCCCCCCCCCCCAGGGTGACGATACCATCAGCTACCCCACCCCTCCCTCCTCTGGAAATGGATGCAGGCGGCGCCTATAGCGGCTGTGGTTAGATAACAGAGAGCGCCTCCACAGGTGACGGGTCCGCCACGCACTAAATCACCGCACTGTACCGGGAGGTAATTACACCGTCGCTGTAAATCTCACGGCGGAGTCGGATCCTTGCGCGGCACATGGCGCTCGCCTCCCTCCCCCCACAGCACCCCACCCCCATGATCTTCTCTGGCACGCTCATTGGCGAACCGCTGTGGGGCTCAGGTGGCCAGCGGTTTGCCACATGGGTTGACGGCAGCACGGTGCGGTCGCACAAGTAGAGCGCACACGGTCTCCGTCGCCATCCGCAGGAGGGAGGTTAGCACGCCACCAAAACACGCAATTTAAAAGTTCAGTCCAAAGGGAAGTCAGGGCAGATGAAGTTAAAGGTCCACTGGTCCTGACTTACCCTGATTTGTGATTTTTATATTGGCAAAAGCTTAATATACTGCCCATAAATGTCATTTTGGTTTTCCTACCAATAGAACAGCTCTGATTTATATATAAGAATATACATGTAGCAAGGGTCTTGCTCCTAGGTAACTGCCATCTTGCATCGCCATATTTCTAAGAAAGCCTGGTGTGGACAATCCAGCCTGACAGTGCGTTTCATATTTAGGGTCCTCAAATAAACCACCGGAGAAGAAGGTGGACGAGGCACCAAGTTTGTGCGTGCAGGCTGCTGTAGTTCACTGGCACTCTCGGAAAGAGGTGAGGCAAAGTAGCACTGCAGTTGAAAATGTAACCACTTGATGTTGCTGCTTCTTCTCAAAATCTTCAAATATCTAATATTACACAATTAACCTTTAAAAGGATACAAAATATATATTTTTATTATTATTAAGGGCTGTTGTGTCAACGGAGACATGGATGTCAAAATGCGCAGCCGCAGGAAGTAGTCGGCCCAAAGTGCACGACGTGTCCAAGTCCTCAGCGAGGGCATTAACTGCAAAGTGTCTTGCTGACAGCTCTCTCCACTGCGAAGCCTCTTTTATCCATCTGACCCTCACTGAGCGAGGGTTCAGAATTGATGGGGGGGAAAACTGCGACGCGTCTTTGCGAAGAGCGCAATTGTTTATGATGTTTTCCCCATGATCACTCTAATGGGGGGCATCCAAACCTGTGACAGCCAGAGAATAGTGTTTTTTATTTTTATATTGCACAGTTAATACTTCAGTGAACGACAGTGACAAAATACACCAAAAGAAAGTCGAAAGAAAAATAGGCTTCTTGCCTCAAAAATGATTTTGTTCCATAGTTAGTTTGTTTGTGTGTTCCTTTAATAAAACTTCTATACACCCAAAAAGGTGCCATATTGCACACATTTTCCACATCTAAGTGCCTTCTTGGATTAACTATTAATAATAAACTAATAATAATAACCGTTAGGCCCTCTGTTTGCAGTCATCAACACAGAAAACCGAGTTGCTGACGCAGAACTCAGACGGAACACTTTCTGGCAGCAAATCGATTGCATTCCACTTGTCGTTACTTCCTGTTTGGCAGTTTTTTTTGTTTTTTTTTTATGTTGCCTTCTCTTGTTAAGACCCACAAGCACCAAAGGAGAGCAGAACACAGCTGTTGGCCCACCACAGAGCAGTGAGCTAAAGGGAGCTGTGCAGCTGAAGCACCATTCTGTTCTCGCACACACACACACACACACACACACGCACAGACTTAATGCTTTTCTCTCAACGACTTGCTCACGCAAAATGTCACTGCTGCCAAAACAACAAGACAAGCGGATTGTGACGGAGAACCGCTGTCACGCACCCCCTTCCCCCCTCTAAATTTATACAAACAGTAAGTGCAACGCTCAAACCCACAAGCAGATACGGGGGTGTTTTACCTGAACTGTCACGGCTCAAATCGGGTGTGAGAAACGTCCAAAGCGCACACGCACACACAGTCAAGCCGATGGGGACTGTATCACATGACTACGGGCGCAGCTGCACCATGGGTTGCCCGGCTATTTTCTGCAATTAATCGATCACACGAGGCCACTGAAGCTTGACTTGGGAGTCGCTGGGCATCAGCGAGAAGTTGGCCCGCTGTTCCGAGCGCTGGCCAGACAGCGTGCAGGATCCATACTGATCTGCAGAGATTGGCTGAGAAAACCGGAATGGATACAAATGACAAGGTGAGTACATCTCTGTGTGTGCGTGCATGTATGTGTGTGTGTGTTGCATGCATGTGTGTGTGTGTGTTGCGTGCATGTATGTGTGTGTGTGTTGCGTGCATGTGTGTGTGTGTGTGTGTGTGTGTCTGGAGAGGAGCATAAAGAGGCTCAGTGCTCTCCAAGAGAGCCATACCTCATGCACACAGAATACTAATCCAAGCTGAGCAGACAGTCCCTCACTCAGACACACACACACACACACACACACACACACACACACACACACAGACACCATTTTGTCTGATTCATTTCATGAGCAAAAAATAAAAACCCTACAATTGTGATGAATGCATCGCAGAAGGAATAATTATTATTTTGCGTCGTCCACGGCGGCGCCGTCAGTGTGTTTTTTGGCTCCATCTCGGAGCTTTTTGAAACAGCTGCGTGCACTCTGTGGCGGAACGGTGTGAAAATAAACCCGTCCCTCACCGACGCCTCTGAAGACGGAGCGCGCACAGGAAAACGTACAATCCTCTCCGCTCTAATTACCAGGAAGTATTCCTGTGAGGAGGTGGGTGGGTGGGTGGGGAGGGGTTTGGGGGGGATAAGCCGTCTTCTGTGTGCGGCCGTGTGCGTTTTTCTTTTTTTCCTCGTCTCTTTTCGGGCAGGAAGTACGCAAGTGACGGACCGCTGGCTCCCGCTCAATGCGAGGAAGGGCGATCTGGTCCCGGGAGCCTGAGCAGAATAACAGTTATCTCCACGGGTTCGGCCCTCCAGTCGCTGCGCCTCCCTGCCTCCCTGCCTCCACGCCTCCAGCGAAATCCTCGGCCCAAATCAGCTCCCGGGAGAAATCTTCACGGCTCCGCCGTGGGGGCACTCTAGACAGTGGGCACCACTGTCAGGAGACCGAGGCAGGTGTGCGAGTACGAGACCTACTTGTGGCGTAAAGAAATCATTCAACGTCAAAGTGTAACAAGAGTCTTTTTTGCCTGGTGGTATCTTGATAGCTTTTGGGTCTGGGTCTTCTAGATCTGGTAGTTGATCGGAATCCAGAGTTCGATAGTAAATACTGCTTGTGAAAACCTCACCCTGCACTTCTTCTGCACATTGTTCAAAGGTGCCCTATTGTGGTCGTTTCAGGATTTAATAATGCATTAATTTTGATTTGCAAGGCCGTTTTGCCTGTCTCTCAAAGGCAATGATGGTTGCATTGAATTGCCTCTGGTATGATAATCATGGATCGTAGAAAGTCTATAAATGGACAAACTGTTATTCTTCGTACTTGGTTGGTTGGCAAGAGCTGAAAAAGTCAGTTTTACAAAATAGGTCCCCTTTGAAACCCTCCCATGTCCACTCTTGATACTTTTTGACAACTTCATAGCACAATATTATGATGTCACTGTCTACTCTGTTAGCTAAGAGCACCTGTTCCTGTGCTGCTTAGTTCCGTTCCACATTATTAACATGCTTTTATTACACACAAAAAAAGACGATTGCTTTCACACATTACGTCATTTTTTGCCTGAGGGCAACTCCTTTACATGAGTAACTTTGCGTGTCTGCAGCCTTTTCAAAATGACTTGAGGGAAACAGTTCTGTAGAAACTAGTTTCACAGAAAACAAAAGACTAAATTGATAGTTTTGCCACAGCCTGCAACGCTCTGAGGCTTAATATCTGTTTAAACAGTAGCTGCCAGGAGACAAACACCGTTGATTGTGTTTGCATGAGCTGAGCAAGTGAGAGAAAGGAAGTGGCATGAATATCACTGTTTGTGCCTCTGTGTTGTGTCTACGTAGAGACGCTCTTTTTGAACAATAACTAAAATTAGATACTCTGAACAAAAATATGGAGGCACTCAAAATCACCATCCAATCAGAAGTAAAGTCATCCAGGTTTAGTTTATCTTTTTTCTCGTGTAATGTGTTACACAAAGCACAGCAAGGCCAAGCTTTTTGGCATGACATCACGGTAATCATGACTGAAGTTGACCTTTTGGGGATGAAATGTCACCCCTTTATCATTTAATCCCCTCAGACGTCCGTGTGAAATTTTTCTCCAAACAGCTACGAAAAATCCTGGGTCACGTTCGGCGAGGTCACGGTAACATTTCACGAGAATTTGAAGCGATATATTTTAGAACATCTATCCCACACAGAAAAGCAGAAAGATCAGGCTTTTCACCTCCTGCAGTTGTCTGACAGACAATGGTAAATCACATCCAAGAGCAACTACGACACGTCTTAAAAACTGCATTTTTTTCTTTAAGGCCTTCTCAAGATCTTTATTTTTCCTCCAGGAATACAAAGGAAAACCCTGCACATTTAACCCACTGTTCACGGTTCCCACTAAAATGCCATGTGCTTCATGTTTTGAAAAACAAGTTAATAACCAACCAACCAAAAAACAAATAAATAAATTCCGATTTGGTCACTCTGTCACTGTGCGAAAAAGCAAAAATCGAATCACAATTAAATATTAATGTGGCTGCATTAAAAGGGGCTGATGCCTTGCTTTCATTTACATGCACACGTCTGTATTAGCAACTGACAAAGTAATGATGAAATAACTCACGAAACACAACAAATGGTCCTGGCGACAAACTTGAGGGGGGCTCTCAGTCTCTGCCGTAGGACAACTAATTGCATTACGCGATGGCAGCGGTGCTTATAGCACCATGATGGATGACTCAACATGTAGCGTAACCATGTAATTACCCAGAAACGAGCGGGAACACCGGGCACTTGGCGCCAAACTGTAAAGACATCCTGCGCAACAAACGAGCGCTTCTGCACGTTTCTTTCGATCTGCCGACAGCTCGGAACGGCGCGGAAAAGCCCCCGCGTCATCGCGCTGTGAAAAATCGAAACCCCCGGGCCTGCGGCTAACGGATGAGTTCAAGAGCTGCTGGCGAATGGAGCCGAAATGATGCAGTGACACAATGAGAGGCTGCATATGTTGAACGCGGCGCTAACCTCTTCTGGCCCGTAGCACTCAATCACCGGGAGAAAGAGGGCGGGGAGACATCCATCATGCCGACGGGCTGACACGCCGTGCGGATGGTGCACATTCAGCCAACGAGAGGAGATATATATCACAGCGAGGAAGCTTGACTCGTCGATGCTGACAGTGAAATGAAAAAAATGGAAAGAAAAGAATATCTACTTGTGTTTCAGTCCACTTTGTTCTTAAAACTGCGCTGGAGTGAAGAGGGTACAATCAACACATGCTGAAATATTTCATTCATTCATTCATTCATTCATTCATTCATTCATACATTCATTCATACATGCATATCATTATTTCTTCACAGGTTCTGTTTAGGGTTGAGAGGTCCGGCTAAAAATACTGTCACGAATCTTCTAAAATATGCCCAATTCCAATGCGGACTTTGAGTCTTGAGTCGGTGGACAGTGTTTTTTTTTAATTTGCAGATGACTGCATCCAATAAGCACATTTATTTGCCACATCTTGTGCAGAGTTGTATATTAATACAGTACTATTTCTTTTTCCTCGCGGGACTCCTGCAAAGTTCCCCCGGGGCACCAGAGTGCTTTTAACACTGCTTTACATGTTAGTAACGCACTGACAGCGTGATCCATGCATTGATCACCGCAAGAGCTCACACCATGACCAATCCTTGACTCCAACAAGCCCATCACGCTGCCCCCCCGACCTTACTTTCCTCAACATACTCTCAGAAATTATTGATTGCTTCCTTTGTTGCAACTCGCAAAGCTTGTCCTCGGCAATTTCTGGGCCTGTCTTGGAAAATTACACTGGTACAAAATACATGGAAAAAATGTTAAAGATATACCTATTAATAATTAAGTAGCAGTAGAGCTTTATATAGTAATGCTCTGAATATTGCAACAACTTCCAAGCTGTTTTTGTTGTCAGTTTTGTGTTAAACAGAGAGAAATCTGAAGGAAAAAAACACCCACTTGTTAGCATTTGTTCTGCCCAGATCACAAATTCATATGCAAGGCAATCTATTAATTGGGCCCAGTTGTAACATGCAATAAATTTCACACCCTCCAACCAACTGCCTCATCGTTTTCTCAGGCTTGCGCCGACATCAAGTGAAATGGTGGACTGAAAGAGCCGTGTAGGCGACAAATCACGGAACAGAAAAGGAAAGATGTCTTGCAACATCGCCTGTCAGGCAATTTCATTTTGGCAGCAAATCAATCATAAGCTTAATTTCACATTATTGGCCATTTTTTTGTAGCCTGAACAAAGAACTTGAAAGTGTGCAGCATCATACCATGGTGAGGAAAACAAGGCAGGTGACTCATTGGCATGTTTGTTTCTTCCCATGTCAGTTGCAGTGTGTGTGTGTGTGTGTGTGTGTGTGTGTGATGTCTGTCTGTCTCAGGGTTGTTGGTTGGGGGTTTGTTTGATTGACAGCAGAACCAGGGGATCCAATGTTTTTCTTTCTTTCTCAACCCTCCCCTCCCTCTTTCCCAACATGTCAGGTGTGTGTCTAAATGTGCATGCGTTTGTGTGTGAGTCTGTATGTTTCATCAAAAAGGGGTTTCTGAGAATTGCATCATGAGCAGAGAGGTTTCATAAAAAAAAAGAAAAAAGCAAAGACTTTGGTCAAAGTTCTCTTCTTCGTGACTTCACAGAGTGCTGTTAATAGAATATACTTGCGAATGAAGTAAAACACTTGTTCTGCAGCTGAAGATACGGTGGTAGGATCCCGCTGTGTTTGCCAGCTTAATGCCCAACATAATAAACGCAAGCTTGTGAGATTAACATCTCTGTCTGTAACACTCTGGTGAAGACAGATTTGCACATTATTACATTATTATGCAATGCCATGCCATGTTTACAAAAAAAGGATGGCTACCTTATTCTCAAGTGAGTAATAAGTAAATAAATAAATATGGATGTTTATTTAAAGCATGATCCGCCTGGCGGTGCCTCATAATACCCAATTTATATGGAAATTATTTTTGTTAAACGGTGTTTTATAGAGATACGTTGCTCAAATCTGCTCGGCGCCGTGAAGGAATGTATTTGTCGACTTGACAGACAAAGACCAAGACATTTCCTATTAAAAAACAAAAAACAAAAAAAACAAAACACAAAATAATAAATAAATTGGGGGAAAAAAACAGATCCTGCCTATCCAATTGCCTTTACAGCGGCATAAATGAATAAAGGAATAATGTCACTTCAAGTCGCTTGAGACCATTTAAGGTGGAATTTTGGTCACTACCTCTCAGAACAGAAAATGAACCACCACCACCACCTCCTCCTCCGCTCTCCAAGTATAAAGCCTGCTTTAAGGGATTTACAAATACAGAAATAAAATAATGAGCTTAGCGAAGGTCACTCGCGATAATAGAGTACTGTCCATTGCATCCACAGTTCTAACCAGGGGATAAAAAACTTTGCTGAACATAAAATTCACACAATATACCCGCTAGTGGGAGCAGGGATTCCTAGAAAGAAAGTGAGAAAGGACAAAAACACATCGCTCAGTGCCATCAGAGTTGGGGCCATTAGTGGCCATCAGGAAATCCAAATCTTTTTACTGACTAGTTTAGGTGAGACACTCCCCACAGAGAATCATATTTTTGAGTCATTTATGGCTCCAGGTCATTCACACGCTGAGTGAGCATACAAGCTCCGCCCACGTCCCAAGCAACTGAGGGATTCGTTCGTTCACAGTTCAGCCTCATAGCGGGGGACAAAAAAGGTGAAGCTAAGTTGAAACAAGAGGGTGTGAACATTTGTAAGGGGTCAACTAAAAATCATGACTCGAATCGGCAAAATGAGAGACAATGAGAATAGTTTGTACTAGCGCCCCCACCAGTCTGACGTGCCACACACGCACAAGTCTGGGCAAGCTCATCACAAACAAGTTCTGGTGATTGTAATGGCCAGGAACATCATTGGTATGCATCGACAGAGCATCAGTAACATCAGTCTTAGTGAGATGCCACCACGATGCCCAAAGGTTGCAAAGGGACACCAGTGATCAACTTGCCAAAGATCATTCGCTCGCTGGAGCATTTGAGAAGCATAATCTGAGTCTGTGTCGCAGAATTTTACAGTCACTTTGAAGTAATTGACACTGTTGTCATGTGATTGGACAAGAAAGTAATCAAACCACATGTTGAGTTGCCAGAAATTGCACAAGATGTGGCAAAAATTGGAGAACCTCCCCTTGACTTGATTCGACTTTTTACTTTTTTATTTTGAGAGGGTGGGTGGGGGGTTGCTAAACACTGACTTCTCTCTTCCAATTGAGTGACAAGACTCCTCAGGTTGGAGTTTCTTCTGCCTTGTAGGTGTTTAGGTTTGGTCCAAATCCAAAAATAAGGAAGGTAGAAAAAAAAGTGTCAGCTTTAGCAGCAAGCTAAAAGTGCAGCTTTTTGTGGGAAGGTGTAAACAGAGGGCAAAATATGATATTTTAGGCGAGAGCTTTCTGAGATTTCAGACAATTATATAAGCTGGTCAGATGGAGTCCAGGATGGAAAAAAAAGTTCTTAAAAATAATCTAATTTGAGACCTTTAAACTCCGGCTTGAGAACACATGCACTTGCACCTGAGGGAATAGAACATCAGCTCTGGAAATCTCTATCATGAGGACTTGTGAGATTTATGTGATACCAAATGTCCCCATCAGGATCCGATAGTGATGGTAGAGCGGGTTTCTGCCATATCAGTGTGTCCGGGGTCAGATGCGGACAGGGCTTTGAGGTGCAGTTTTAGCTTAGTGAGACGGCAAAACGACTCCTTGAGTCAAAGAGGCCAACCGCCCGCCCTCGCTCCACACCGCATGTCCTCCCTGTTGAGGAATATTATATGATAGAAAGCCTCCCTGAGGACTGAATTCAGATAACATCCTATCAGCGAGGTAAAAATACTCCCAAAGGAACTTAAGTGCATGTGTTAGCATGTTGTTGAGGGCAGCGGCAGATCTTGGCAATGACTGAGTCCTGCACATACTGTTTGTCCTGCACATCTGAGCCAAGGAACAATATTATATAATCTAGAGAACCATCTATATTTACTTATTCATAGGTCTGATTAAATCACAATGCAAGATACTTACGCCACTCAAAACAAACACTTTAGCCAAACACTCTGTCCACCCCTGTTTGGATAAAATGCAGTTTTAATTTACACATGCAAAATCCCCCATGTGTTAATTTAAATGTTTTATTTTTTTTTTTTGAAGGAATGGCATGCCTCATGTTCAATGCGCCGATGTATGAATGACTATGGGCACGTCTGTGTGCATCGCTGTCAAATCCAATTTTGTCCCCGCACTGGAACAGATGGCTACCACAGGCGCGCACACTCCTGTGGAGCATGGAAAGGGAAAAAGCGCCGCGAGCCACACCTCTGTGACACATGTGGGGAGCGAAGGGTAAGTGTGTGTGTGTGTGTGTGTGTGTGTGTGTGTGTGTGGGTGGGGTGGGGGGGTCTAAAATATAGATCAGAAGATGGATTTTCTCTTTATTTTGACATTTACAAATTTTTTGATGAAAGTAACAAAGAGTTCCACTTGGAACTGTGCCCCCTTCCTTAATTAAAGATCAACAACACCAGTCAAGTAATAAATTCTCCATCAAACAGGGGCCATGCGACCTCCCTGCGGGTGCGTGAAGAGCCGCGATAACAAGGCAAAGTTTGACTGCGAGCTTGTAATACCGCTATCTGGTGGATTTTTTAGTGACAGCATTCTTTAAAAGAATTGCGTCTTTTTTAAAAAGTTTCAATAAAAAATGTGCTGCCTGCCGGCACAATATTATGCAATCCTTGGAAATGCGCAGTGCAATAAGAGTTATCTCTGATCCTTTTTTTTTTTGCCTTTTTCGTACTCGATCTTACCTTGTCGGACGTCCCGGGGCGCTACGATGATGGCTTCGTTGGAGTGCAGCTCGGTGACACAGCAGTCGTCGGGCGGCGCCGAGCCGTTGCCAAGGGAGTGCGGTGTCTCCGGCAGCAGGGGAACCGGCGGCGCCATGATGTTGTGGTTGGGGCAGATACATCCCGTCTGGGTCATTCCGCAACCGTCTTGGTCCGACAGGCCGTGGTGTCCCCCGTGTCCCGTGCGCAGGCACTCCTCGAACCACCGGCAGAGCATGCCGCAGGTGAACTGGCTGGAGTTCTCGTTGTTGATGAGCAGCACCTCCACCAGCCGAAGCTCCAGGAGCTCCTTGTTCACCTGAAGCTCCTCCTCTCCCTCCGCCTCTTCCGATGGGTGCCTCGTCAAACACAGCTGGACAAAGTTCTTGTCGAACTGGAGGAAGGCGTACGGCCCCTGGGCGCCGCAGAGATCTACGACCTCCTGGTCCCTCGCCGAGCCCTGGCGCAACTGAGGCGGGCAGCTCTGATTGGCCTGGTGGTGGTCCAGGGACAGGAGCATCGGCGAGTGGGTCCGGCAGATGACAGGGTCGCGGGCGAAGCGAAGGTAGAGGGAGTACTTGGTGGGGTCCGGGTTCTCCAGTGACCAGGAGCATCCTGGCGCTCTGGAGGGGAAGAGCTCCCTGAGGGAGAAGGAGCCGTAGAGCACCCCGGCCACGAGGCTGGAGCACGACGAAGGGGCGGGCGAGCGGACCTCCCCGAGCGCTGCTGCGGCGGCGCCACCGCCGGCGCCATGGGCAGCCTCGCGGGCCACCTCGGCCAGGGCGGAGAGAGGAGCTAGAGCGAGGGCGGCCAAGGCGGCGGGGGCCCCGGCCGCGGCCAGGAGGGAGGACAGCACATACAGACACGCCCCACCAGCAGTGTTCATCCTATGACATTCGTCCTGAAAAAGAGCAGAGAGAAGAGTTTGCGGATCAGAACCCCAGTATTTTTTTGCGTTTTGTTTTTTTATTTATTTTCTTGTGCCTCGTCTCAGGGGGGCTGCCAAGCTGATGCCGCAGCTCTTGAAACACACAAACACAAACGCGACACTGTCGAAAACACAAAGCCCGCCGCTGAGCCGGATTAAAAGGGGCTGATGACTTTGGCTGTTGAGACGCTCTGTCAGGGGCCCCTCGCTCCAACCCACTTTTTCGTGCGAGCGACATACACAACGTACACAATGTACACAATGCCTGCTGAGCCACCCACCCCCCGCCCCAAGGTTCTGGCAGACTATTACCATCACTGACACAGTAAGGGTCTGCCAGCAGCTTGATTTCTGACTCAGACAATACAGACGCTGGCGCAGACAAAAAAACAAAAAAAACAACCTTAATATAGCCAGGCAGCTCCAGTGTTTTTGCTACAAGCGGTTGTGATGTTCCCCTGATTTTCTGTGCCACCATCAGCGACAAGATTTCCAAAAGGCTCCAATCAGGGTGGGATATACTGTAATATTGTAGCTATAGATTCACTGGGTTTTATTTTCCCCCTAGCAAAAATGCCTGAACAAAAAAAAGAAAGTCTCATGGTGACACTTTTGAAAAGTCTGCTGCCATTTCCAATTCGACTCGGAACTAACAGATGCAATAGATAGATGGAATCATGGTTAGGAAAAAAAAAACACTCTCCTAGTCTACATCTCAACTGTGATTGCTGTTTGATTGGCCCGAGTGCAATGATCATTTGAATTGCCAAGTTTTTAATAGAGCAATGCCTTGGAAGAGTCACGAGTCTCTGGTATGTCAACCAATCATGTCAAGTTCATCTTTAACTTCTTTTGCATGCTCTCTTTTCAAGTATGTGCTTGGGAAACATGCAATGTTAACAAGCAATGTTCGCGACCTTTGCGACATCGTACAGCGCACCGATCCCTCACCCGGCTCCCAAGGCTGAGATTTGGCGGAGTCGTTTCACGGTGGGGAAAACAAGCTCAAAATGAGCCACAAATGATGCAGGCAATCTGCTTTTCCTCAGCACCTGCGCCACTACCGAGCTCCACCTAAGCACTTCCCGCTTTTCCCTTGGCCGGTTTGCGTCAAATTGGTCTCCTGAGTTCCTAGTCCATACTATTTAATGTTGACTACCTCCTTTAGAAAAAAAAAGAAAAGAAAGAAAGGCCTCTGTAGGAAAGCGCACACAGGAGGAGGCACTCAGCCTCCCCGAGGCCCAGGTTAATGAAACGCAGCGGTGTCCTGCACTTCACAGGATTTATGTAAGGCTGTCAGGGACCTCTAGCATCGCCAGTCACGTCCGCAGGGTCGAGAGAGAGCGAGAGAGAGAGAGAGAGAGAGAGAGAAAGGCTAAAGAGGCTGGGAACTGTGCTTATAATTTGCCTTGTCAAGAGATGACCCCCTCACCTTCCCAGCCCTCTCTGAAAGAGGCACTTGGTCGTACAGGAGGGAGCAGCTAATGAGTGCAAGTCACACATGAGAGGATACGTCAGACCAACCATGAAAAAGCAGGCACACAAGGCTTCCAATCAGAGTGGAGTTGTTATCAGAGTTCATTGGGAAGCGATCCATTGACACGTTCTAAACTAATCTGGCATGAACATTACCTATAAGTATAAGGTTTGGTGAACGCAACATTCATGATGACAAAAATATTTTGCCTTTTACTGGTTGCATTTTAAAAAAAGAGCAGACTTTGATATGATTGTTCCTTTTTACTTTTGTTTTGTACTGGTAAAGCATGTTGAGGTGTATGAAGATGACCACATGGTTAATATCCCAATGTTTAGTGGTCCATGTGATATTATACAAATACAACCAAGAAATAAAATTCTAAATAATTGTATTAGATGAAATATGATTAAATATGTGTGCTTAGTGCGCTGTGTTTCGGAAGAGGAGCCCCAAACTCATGGAATCTCTGTACGACCAAAAAATAGGCGTCATGCGCTGTTCCTTATTTTTGGGGAGTTGAATTGTTCTGTACTGTGCCCGGACACGATCGCACAAGCAACACACGCCGAGTTGGTTTGCGACCCATAAGTGCACAAGAAGGAGAAGAAGAAGAAGAAGAGGATGAAGAAGAACCACGTCACCATTTCTCTGCGGAAAATGACATGCAGTGGGTAGGTGCTGTGCAGTAACTCACAACGTGACTTGCTTTCGCTCACTAATGGGGTTGACAAATAACGTTGAAAGTAAATTGCTTTCATCAGGATTTTGCAACGGAATTCATAACAGCCAAGTTGTTCCATTTTCTCTTTCCGAGAGATGTTTTTGAGAAGCAGAAAGAAAAAAAAAACACCTGCGCGGAGAGAACACGTGACTAGGCTACGTTTCGTCCAACTCAATAAAGTGACTCTGTTTTTCCCTCGTCTGTCGCGTACTGTTTACTTTGGCGCAAAGGCGAGTAACCATAGCAACAATCTTATGACCTGAAAATGTTTTGGATCCCGCTCCCCCTCCCACCCCTGTTTTTCGGATGTTCCTCCGTCTCCTCGCGTCGCTGTTTGATGTCCCTCCGCAGAAACGCTCACCTGTGATTTTTCACAGCAAACACGCGACACGGAGGGCGAGAGGATTCCCCCCTTCCTTTGCTTGTTAAAAGCGCCGGTGACACTTTGACAAATGCGCGGCGCCGTTTGGCAGAGGAGAGGCTAATGCGGCGCGTTAAGGAATCATCTCAAGGACGTCATGCTGCCTGCCACACGACGGGGTTACCGATTCTGTCGCACGAGAAACACGCCTCCCCCGCCTTCGCGCAAAATAAGCGCGGCGGTGTAGAAACACCGACTCAGGCGGCGGTCGCGTTCGGTGACACGTGCCAGCCCGTTAACAATGTGGCCACTGCGCCGTTAAATCCAGGAATGTAGCGTGAACACGATGCGACGCTCCCCAGCGCTCGGCCGGAAGCGCTGGGGAGGAGAAATATATATATATATATATATATATATGTATATATATATATATATATATATATATATATATATATATATATATATATATATATAAATCGGGCGACTCCAACAGAGTCTAGACATGGACCCCCTTTCGCTTTGGGTTCAGAAAAAACTGACAGAAAAAAGAAAAAAAAAAGGTAAAACCATGAATGCGTTTTCAGGATGAAGAGGAATCGGGAGCATTAAGCAAATTGTTTGCGCGACAATGAACATTGAATATTCATGGAGCCGCGCAGACTGTGAGAGAGGAGACCCTAAAGTGCTGTCTTCATGAGGCCACTCTGTCCCACTTCACTCCAAGACAGCATATTACTGTGGGCGCCCATAAATATTCATTAGCTTTGATGTGTACTTATTCCTACCAACCCCCCCGCCACCTTGACATTAATGTTATCGCCAAAGATGGCAAAAATATGTATATCCCTCACTGCCTCCCCTCACCTCTACCCCACCACCCCCTCACTCCTCTCGACTTCCCTTTTTAATGCAGCGAAGCGACAATCTGACTCATCTGCATTTCGGTGCTCGCTGTAAAACTCGTACAGAAGGGAAGAGAGAAAGTCAGAGAGAGAGAGCGCGGGGACCCGGCAGATATGAAACGATATCGTTGCAAATGAAAGAACCCCTCCCCCACCACCAACACCGTCCCGTCCCGTCCCGGCCCCCTCCCAACTCCCATCTTCAAGTAGAAGATCGTTTTGCCTATTATTCATGATACTTTGTGATTCTCACGTCTGCTCAATTTTTTTTTTTACCTTGCGTCTTAAGTGCTGCGGCTCCATTACATGCAGGCGGGATGGGCGGGGACCCTTATTCGCCAGTCTGCAATAGACTCTTGGGAGGCAGAGTTTTCTTGAGGTTACTCATGCGGAGCGTTCTATCTGACGATAAAAGCAAACGGGAACAGCCGACCGTTTATGTTATTCTCCGCACGCCTGCCCCGCAACCTTGCCGCATATTCTGAAAGGCTTAAACCGCCTTTGGGAGTCGCAGCGGTTAAAATTCACTGCAATGTTATGTGAAAAGGAAAAAAAAAATGTATTTATATATATATATATATATATATATGTACATCATACATATCGTGTGCAGGATGCTGCTGATTGCACCCAGATGTTCCTCTTGGTGATCATGCACGTCACCATAAAGTTGCATGAATTGGTATTCAACCGTGCTGCTGCGTGCACAATGGAATGATGTCCCTGCAAATTATTTTGACCCGCAACAGCAGAGCGTGTTGATTCTGGTAGACAACTCTGACGGCAAAATCACCTTGCAGGCACAAGGAGGGCACACACACACTCCGCACAAAACTTTGGCAATTGATGTTTTGAGTCTCCTTTGGCGTGGTCCATCTATATATATACCCACATTCTCGCTGTTGTTGTCACGATGCTGACCAACAACGCAAAACTGGCCCACCGGACGTCAGTGTCAGGATGTATAATCGAAGGGCCGCAAGAACGAGTCCATTCGCTCGCTTTACAATAATGAAGAGTGAAAACGAAGGGATGAACAAGGGAAAAACAAGCTGATGCAAGTCAAGTGGTCTGAACAAACCATTTGCTTTGAGACAAGCTGCGGCCACATGGAGGCGATGACGCGGTCGTTCCTTATTTTTTTCATGTATTCCAAGGATTGACTTGGTCAGAGAGAAATAGAGACATCAAAGACATGTTAGTGACAGGTGTGAATGTGTGTGTTATAGTACTTTCAGGGCTGCATCTCAACAAAGGCTGGGTGTAAAGGGAAGCAAAAGGAAGCCGAGACTCTGAAGTGCAGCTACAGGCAGCAGTCAGTATTTATCACTTGGCAGGTGTAACTGTTGGACTCTGTTGGTGCGCTACCTGTTGAAAGCGTTTATCATGTATTACTCGTGAGTGCTTTGTATCCAGTGACAAATGGGAAAGAAATAAAAAAAGTTTTCCTTTGTGAAGGAACTCATTTAGCTGTTATAAAACCTTGGCAAAGGTAGACGGGTACATATTTTTCTCTGTTAATATCTGATTTAACAAGCTTTACAAATCCAACCTGGCAAGCCGAGCATTTTTTTAAATCGTTTGGTTTATCTACTGTGTCCATCTGTTAAAACGCCCATAGAAATGGTTTAGCTAGGGGTGAAAGAACTATATTCGGTCTGCTTGAATAGAACGATATTCAAGCAGACCGATCGGATTTGTGATTTGCAGCATTTTCCATGCTGTTGCTCGCCTCTAAGCACAGCAGTGGATGCCAAAGCCAATCACGAGTAGAGATCAGACCCCTTTAAAATGCCTTCAGTGCTGTTTGGATGTTCCTCTATTAATGGGAAGACCAGTTGTGACCAAACGATCATCATACCGTACCCTCCATGCTCACATGTTAAGTAGCACCCGCTGTAGGTAATTCGCTGCAGCTTCATCTTTCTGAAACAGTCTTAGAGAGAAAAAAAAAAAAAACGGGAAATATAGAAACATTGACAAAAGGAAAGATTTAGATGCTTGCAGTGCAGACTCTTTTCGTGGAAAAAAAAAGAGGCCAGCAAAGAGAGGATTTAATGAGATTTAATACATTTGCCAAATTTTCACCTTGCAGAATTTCAAGGGGCTCATTATAAAAGAAAACCTTCTTCCTTACTGATTATTTGATCTCCTGAGAGTGTCGGCTTGAACTTTCCAATCAGGCCGTTGTTGCTCGACAGGTTTCTCAGTGTGTGATGTCTAATGAGTTAAAAGGCAGTTGGTTCGAACCCTGCTACATCCTCAGTGACACAAGCTTAAATGAATGTATGTCACACTCAAATAACATTTTTTTCTAGTTTTATCACCTACTGTGTTCCAGATCCGAGTCCAAGCTGTGGTAAATCAAACAATGCAAACAGAGACCGAGCCAACGACTGGGTTTCTCCCAATCTGCGGCATCGCTGTTCCACCACCACGTATCAACTGCATTCACACACACACATTTATATATATGTATACATGTATATATATATATATATATATATATATATATATATATATATATATATATACATATATATATATATATATATATATATATATATACATATATATATATATGCAAAACCTGAAAGTCCCACAAATGAAATCAAGCTGCAAAGAGCACATGACTGGTCGCTTTAGGTTTTGTCATTGACTGAAGAGATTGAAACAGTGTCATCCAAGCCACAGTTACCTTCTGGTTGACTTTATCTCAGTGCTGAACAGCTTGTCTTTTTTTGTTTGGGAAATCTGGGACAACACGGCCAACGTATGTCAAGTCATCAAAAATTCAAGGCTGGATCGTAACGGATTGTTTGGAGTTTCCCTTTCTCTGCAGATTAATAATTCATTCTTGCCGTCTTTACAAGTTGAGGCCCACAACTCTGTCCTTTCACACCTTTTAGTTTGCTCCGGTGAAATATCACCCACTTCAAATCGCATTACAGATCCGAGCCGTATGCTATACCATGAGCCTTTTGATTGAAGTCACGTTTGTTTTTCTTTCTTTCTTTTTGTCCAAAAAAAGCACAGTCCTTTGCTCAGCAGCCTTTGTCTGGCTGACATTTTACAAGCTTGTTGTTTGTCTTTTCATGTGGCTTACCCACAGCGTACCATCAAGCCACTGCCTTTCACGCTCACCTTATCAGTTATTAAAAACATGGCAGGGAAGCTGAGAGGGGCCCACGCTGTGAGTAAAGCAGGGGCACCAAAGCACTCAATCACAGGAAAGGCCATGTCTGCTTTTGGCAGTGGCACGCTAAACGCACACGCTCACAAAGACACACATTGGTACGTGTTGACAGATTAGCGATGCGCCGCTAAATCGGGCCGTGTGTGTGGGGACTGACGTGACATGAGTGAATACATGAGCACAATAGATGCGTCTTTGTTTTCGTAATGACTGCAGTCAGTCGGTTAAAACGTTCTGTTTGTCATGACAGGATGACCGGAGGTAATTCTCTGCGTTCGGCAGCGTCGGTTACATGCCGTTATGTAGCTTTCTACATTTAAAAAGACATTTTCATAATACTTTTTAGGATCATGTGACATTCAACAGGGACAACAGCGACTGTGTCATTGAGTCAGCACCACCAACTGGACAGGTGGAGGACTGTATCACTTAGCTACCTCACTAGCCTCTTGAGGCAAAGGGACCAAAGATGGTTGTAGAGGAAGAAGAGCAAGTAGAGCGAGCCGGATGGTTGGGGGCCTAAAAAAAAGGAACAGTCCATGTTTTAAAGCAGTTCCCCTCACACATCAATGCCTTGAAAAAGTATTAGCATCAAACTGGTTTCAGCTGGTTAATTGTTCTATACCAAACCGGTTGAAAACACTGCGGCAATCGCATAGCAACTTTGGTTTTGATTTGTTTTTCTCACAATATTTTTCTATATTTAGTGTTTAAATGTGAACTGCACACTTTTAGTTCAACTAAACAATGAGGTTCTTTGTGAAACACATTTAAAAGAACGCAGTCTCTCGGATAAAGCAAAAATCCTATCAGCTCTCTCCTAATTGCAGAGAAAGAAGGATAAGTTGGGGCTACATGTGCATTTGAAAAATTGATATGCCCAATCACATGCCCTGAAACACATCAGCCAGCCGGCTTTTGAGATCACTGAGGTTGTGAGTTCCTTGGGGTTTTTCTCCGTGATCCGACTTTGTTAACTTTCTTCTAAAGCACGACCTCAGGGAAACCTTCAACTTTAAAGTTGCTCTGTGAATGAAACAAGAATTTTTTTGATTTTCATCTTCTTGCCCCTTTAAAACAGGTGAATCTATTTTATAATAAGTTCAAGTCAGTCAAAAAGCAAGAATGGAACACAAAGCTTTTCTTTTTTTAAGAGTTAGAAGGTAGAGAGAAATGCATGGCCTTGCTCGGGAAGCAACAAAGCGAGCACTTTTCGCTTTTTGTGTGGGTTCCACTGTAAGTAATTGTTAAATACTGACTACCGACAAAGTTGGCAGTCATCACCGCCAAGACGATCAAGATAATCACCATTTACAACTGACGGCAAAACGCCAAGGCACAGGTTTTACTCGACATCACGCCGTGCAGGGACGCTTCACCTTTTACTTTTTACAAACCGTCACCTTTTACGAGCATGCGAAAACTCGAGACAGGTCATCGCACTTTCACAGAGCTCGTTTATCAGGTTAAACACTGGAGTGGAGTATCCGTGTTTACATTAAGAGCAAAAGCATTTTTCAATACGCCGGACGAGGAAACAATCACAACTCATTATTAGTCGACGTGCTGGACTTTTAAAGACTTTGTTGCTACGTAACACATATTCAATGGGTTTGCAGCGCTCGGTTTCAATATCAATCAGCACCATGTTCCCAGGGAGGCATTAACACAGATGAACATTAATTCCACATCAGGGGGGAAACGATTGTTGGATGCTGGGTCACGGAAATGGGTGGGGTATAATCAGCTCTTGACTGGTTATAAGCAAAGAATGTCAGGCCTTGTTTGCCATGTTGCACTTTGGGAAGACACAATAGATAAGCAATTCTTTCGCCCAATTTATGGTAATTATAAACAGTTTTATTTTAATTCATGTGTGAAACGTGTCCCGCTTGCCTCTGCAAAACCCAAGCACGCTCAACTCACACATCTTTCCATCTTTAACCCTTTTTTTTCACAGAAGTGAAAAAAAAGTAACAAAGAATGTCACCATCTGTTGGCCATTTGCACAGAATATGATTTGCATACTGTTCAACCAGATCCAATTTATTATACGTGAAGGGGGCGCATGTTCATATACGTGTGTGTGAGCAAGTGAGGGCAGCTGTCCAATAAGGAGGGGGAAAAAAAACAACAACATTGCAGCGTCTCCCTTGGCAGTGTTGGGCAGAGGAGCAGTTTGGTTTTCACTGTGAAACACAGCGTCCCGGGGCTGAGAGAGGATGATCAGCGTTTCTCTGCAGCGCCGCGTCGCCCTGCCAGCAGATCAGCTGACATCAGCCTTTTTTTTCCCCCCTCGCCTTTATTTCCTCAACAACAACACAGATACGTGGCACGGAGAGGAGATCGAGTCGCAGGAAATGTGGACGAGAGAGGCGCAGACAGGAAATTTGGTTTCCGTCTGAGTGCGCTCTTCAGAAAACTGTGTTACGTAATGTTGGAAAGGCTTGATGGAAATAGAGAAAAAGGAGGACGAGGTTGAGGGCACACAGCTCAGCTGGACTGAAAATTATCCAAAAAACAAATCCTGTTTAATGGTACCCCCCCACACCAACAACTCTCATCTAAAATGCAGTTTTAAATGTACAGAGCGATATAATAAAATTAAAGACACCCTATTGTTGAAAGCTCACGTTCGCAGAGCTTTATGACAGTAATCTGGTTCTCCAGCCAGGCAGGGAATGAGACCTGAATGACAAACTTCTCTGAAATCTTCTCTGCTCCTTCTCTTTTTTGGACAATGTCTACAAAGACGTCCGTCGGTCCAACAGTCCTTCGTGATATCCAGTTGTGATGTCACAGAGGGAGCTTTACTGGATTTGCAGTTTGTTCCGCCATTGTTTGTTTGTCTCCTTCTACATCTGTGGAAGGTACAACTGAGCAACAGTTAATTTATTTTCTTGCAGGAGGCCGTAAACAGAGTGATGATTTTAAAAAGACTAATTGTGTGAGATTGTCCTCATTTGTCAGAATGAAAAATTAGACCTCTAAAAGTTCACTAGATTGTGATTAAAATTTCTGAAGGTCAAAGAAAAATAACATCAAGTACAGAAGAACATTGTCTTTTCATTTCAAGGACATGCAAATGTGCTAATAACGTTTTCAAAACGAGTTTGGAAAACTTTTCCGTGATTTTCAGAAATTAAATAATCTTCTTGTTTTTGTTTCTTTTTTGGGGGGTGGCGGGTGGAGGGAGAGAGGGAGGGAGGGGCGGTTGAGGAATAATTGCTCCGCTCATCGACTGGGTCATTACTGCTGCAAGCTTCTGCAACCAACTGCCAACAAAACAGACAGCACATTAAGTCCCAGCAGGGATTAAAACACACACACACACACACACACACACACACACACACCACCAAACCACATTGGAGGACAACTGAGCTCTCTCATTGCTGTCGGTTTTTAGCATCTCCCGAATTACAGGCTGAAAATCTGCTAATCCTGAGGCCAAGACTGCGAGGAGACAAAAATGGCCGCAGTCTCAGGGCGACTGTAACCACTTTAGGGTCAGTAAGGCTGTGGCTGCATACCAGGAACCGAATGTCCCGTATGCAAACCCAGCAGGACTTCTTCTCGAGTGTCGATTCAAACTTTCCCCTTGCGCTACATGAACCCCGAACTCCATACATCGAGCCAGACGAGCCGCAGCCGACTGCGGAGAAGCTTTTCTGACCGTGACCCAGCCTCGGCACGGGTCAGCGGCTATACGGCTCAACCTCACTGTGAGTTCAGAGAAGTCGACGTGTAGCTCTCCTCCCTCCCTCGCACCGAGTTGTAACAAGCACGCCCTGGCCAACCCTCGTCTTCAGCCCTTTGTCACTGACGTGCAAGCAGGACGTGAGCGGGATGTTGTTAAGACGAAGGATAAGGAAGGTACTCGGGCCCAGGCGACGTGACGCTGTCCAGTTGGAGAGTTTGTCCTGCTGGCTCCAGCTGGCTTCAGTCTCCACAAGGTCCTCGATCACAATCACTAAAGTCTGGTAAAGTTCTTAGTCATCCAGGACATTGTAGTACGAGAAGATTACAGTAGTGAAGAAGCCTTTCAAATGAGAGGTGAAAAATTAAGATACAAAAACCAGTCCGATTGCCTCAAATTAATCTTGAAGTACCGAAATCACTCAACTAAAAAGTTCATAAGTTCCTGATGGAATGTTTCCCAAATCCCAGAATGTGTTTCAATTAACGATATAATGTGGCTGAGAGTCCGTAGACAACACTTAGAACTGGAGGTTCGCCATAAAAACCCTTGGATACCACTACAGATCTTTGTTTTTTTCCCACACCATTTGATCAATTTGGTGAACGCCATGAGGCTTCTTCCTGCTGATTCAAGAGTCAATAACTTGACATGGAAAAATGTGATGGACCATGGTGTCGAACTACAGTCACGCCAAAGCGGTCAGGAATACAGAAGAGCTTTTAGTGCATTTAGTGGAACAGCCAACGCTGCCACTTTCAAGCTGAACTTGCACGACATTACTCAACATCATGAACAAACCAAAGGTCCCTAAGGGACTGTTTTCGCTTTAACCACACGAGTCATAGTGAACCCAAACGGAAGCCATCAAAAGCGGCAGTTCCAGAAAAACTATGTTGGGTTACTGGAGCGTCAAGGACAAGTCGACTCTGAAAACTCCAAATGAAATGATTGTACTTGGTGGGCGGGGTGGATGCGTACAACCATGACATGCCAGTCAAGCACTGCCACGTCTTCACTCCCTCACTCCTCCGGCCAAATTCAGACATCATCTGAATGGGGCTGTGACTCAAGATTGAAAATTGGAAGAGCCATTCTTTCACACAAACCATTTAAAAGTTCTGTTTCACATCATTCAGTCGGTTCATTTCGATCACTGCGGACCAACTAATTCAATTTCCTGCCATTTCTTCACTCAAAAATCACACTTTTCTTACAGATTGAGGAACAACTGGGCGCATGTGACAAATTTGCCCAAATTACATTTTCATTTCCTCTGCGATGGCAGTAAAAGGGACATCTTGCACGAGAATGATTAGTTTTCATGGCAGAATATGTGCACCGATTGATTCCTGCCAGTATAAACAGGGACATCTGTGCACCGCCACATCCCCCCGAACAAACGACCGGCTGCAAAACCCAATCCGGAAATTTCATTCGTGATGGAAGTATTGGAGTATAAACTCGCTGGTTTACATGAAAAGTGCAGTCGTCAGCTGGGACACGGAGGGCTTTAGGGGGGTTTATGACTTCCAAACGCCGCCGATGGAGCAGCAGTGAAGAGGAACTTGAGAATGGAGATAACTGGCACATGAAGACAACAAAAAGAAACCCAATGTAAGTGTGGCTTCAGAATGAGCAAACAAACTAAAAAACTAAATTAAAAAAAAGTTAAATCTGCTAACATTGCCAGGAAAGTGAATGTCACTTCCTGCTCCTGATGCATGCTGGAAATGCGCATTTGTCCCTTAACTCATGCGGACGCAAATCATGACCACTGACTGAGTTTTAGAAGTACGATTACACCCGAGTACACACACACACACACATACACAAACACGCGCTGCATCTAGCCTGTACAAAGTCTCCCCTGGAGACTATTTTAAAACGGACATTTCCTCTGTCTGCCTGCGTGCGCGCATTACATGAATACATGAATAACAAATGGGAGTGACATGCGAGCGCGACGCGAGAGAAAGCCCATGTTTGCTCAGCTTTGACATCCTTTCACTCGCAGCGGGCGACTAAAGTGGTGGAATAACTTGTTTATGTTGAAGGCCGATAAGGGAGCCGAGTGCGGATGCACTGAAATGATGCGTCCTCCTCCTCCTCCTCCTCCTCTTCCTCCGTACACAGACACGTCCGGCCCTGTGATCACGCTCGAAACCTTACATGCAAAACAGATGCGTTAGCTAAGCTCCGGGTTTATATTCTGCATGCAGTTTATTCTTGACCCTGCCAAACTGCGGGGACCGTTTCAGTTCTAATCTTGATGCAGAACCGTGGTGGAAGAATCAAGCTGCTTTTTCTTTCACTATGAAGCCTGATGCCAGAGATGTCGGTCCGGCTTCCGTTTAGCCAGACCCAGCTGGTTTGTCTGGTCTGTTGTGTTTTTTTTTTTTTTTTCTGGAGGAATCGAGATAAAGAGGTAAATGGGAGACGGTGCATGATCTCACAAAGGAAGATTGGTAGATTGTGGCTGGCATTGTGACTCATTGTGAATTCAGACGCGAGGGGCTCTGCCACTCAAGTCCTATCTGTGCCGCCTGTGACCCCCGTTTGTTACCAACATGATGGAAACAGTTCGATGTCGCTGCCGCAAGTCCAAGAACTTTTCTGTAAAATGAAAAAAAAAACAGGTCACTGTGAAAACCACTGCTACACAACAGGAAGAAAAAACATATTTCTATAAATATTGAAAAATGGGATTTTATAGTGAAAATCCAAACTATGAATCATATTGGGATTAAATGTGATAAATTATTTAACACAATATATAGATTTGATGACATCAACGCATGTTTTCTCATTATTATAATAGAATTTTAAATGAATTGTTACTTCATATGAAGCAGTCACCGGGCCTGTGGTCTCGACGGGCTGTTTCCTATAACGTCAGACAGATGAGGGCTACGTGCTACGGCTGGTGATTTATCAAGACAGCCTGCAATATAACATTTATTTCTGACTTTAAATTATTCAATACTCTTAATATGTTCCTCGATGGGCTTATCCTCTAGGGGCCAACTTGATTCATGATTATCACAGTAGACATGATTTTTTCTTCTTTTTTTTTTTGTTTTAATTACTCACAGTTGGGTCCAGTTGGTAGTTGGATTTGGGACTGTGGCGCCACAATTGCAATATCAAATCGCAAACATCCCGTTATCAAAATCTTCCCTCTTTACGCGCAACATCCCCTGCTTCCCTAATGCGGCACATCGGTGCCGGTTGCCTCTTTGATGCTCTGCCAGGCGGCGCATTTATTGCATTATCTCCTCTCCCTCGCCATTTCCTCTCTGCGTTTTTCGCCCTCGGTATCATGGGGTTGGGGAAGACAGCAGTCGAGTCGGGGAGAGCTGACGCTGCAGGTATCAGCGGACGACTCCTGACAGCAGGTTTCTTCTGGGGGAGGGTTGGAGGTGCGGTGGGTGCTGTTCTCATCTTTATGTGGATCAAATGAGCTCCTGAGAACTGGAATTTGTCTAATACTGTAGAGCCATGCACAGACATCAGCAGGGAGATGGATGGTGACTTGTCACACCACACATATGTGTTTTCCAATACACACACACACACACACACATATATATATATATATATATATATATATATATATATACATATACAGCGTTCTTTTAAAATGGTCCGAAATATTGAAGCCATACTGGTCGTGGCACAAGTGGCGTAACAATGTTGGAATGTTAGTATGCTAGCTAAAAAACCTTAGCTATGTGCTTCTAGCTTAGGCGGACTATTTTAATCATGCTTAATTGTGTGATAAAAGGTTGTCTTCGCCATCTGTTTGCAATTTGGCGGCAAGAATAGCACTGGGAGAAGAAATGAAAGAAACCTTGTCAAGTGCGCCAAGTGCGAAACTACATGCGCCATGTGGGACAACAGCGGCTCTGTCGAAATTAGCGCAGAACACAATCAAACAAGCTTTGCACCATAAATGTGCACCTTACGGACGCAGCTGTCCTCACATACAGATGCTCCGTACTTCCTGGTAAACAACCAACACCACAGCCTTCCCTTTTATTGGACTCGTGTCACAGCTGAGCTCGAGGTTAGAGGGTGGACGTCGGCCGTGACCCCGATGAAGCTGCAGCGCTCATCGGGTCAGAGAGGAGGGGTGACCTCTAATACGCCCTTATTGATCAGGCACGATGCGATGATGCAGTCAGCCAGTTTTATTGTAGTGTGAGGTAAACACACAGCCATTTACGCGCGCTACTGCATGTGAGGCCAAGCGGCGACAAATTGATGCATTTCTTCCCATTTTTGTACGACTGTTTCTGCTTGCAGTGTTTACAGCCGACCTGCAGTTCAATCATAACTGTGTCGCAAAAAAAAAATCTCAGAATTTTCAAGTATTAAAAAGTTTGTGTCTTTCTGCACAAAAAAATAGTCAGCAGAGCAACATATAGGAAGTGCATTTCAATGTGGACTGTATAGATTCAATGATTAAGTGTGTGTGTGTGTGTGTGTGTGTGTGTGTGTGTGTGTGTGTGTGATCACACGCTGTGCGCTGCATTAGCTTCAAAGGCTCAGTGGGCACAGTGCAAACTGAGAGCAGATGAATTATGGGAAAACAGCTTGTGCACACCAAGTGGCAGCCGCCTGACTCAAAGCTGAAAGTGAATATTCCTTCATTAACTTTCTGCCCGACAACAAAGTGGAAGAGCGGCGTCAGCGGTAAAAGTGAAAAAAACGTGTCGCTGCGACCGTGTGCAAAACCTTGAACGGTGAACCTTGAGTGTGTGATGGAGAAACAAAAGGCCTGCGAGCCTGGTGCGACTGGCCCGGGCATAAAAATACGAACCTGCTTGAAAAATATGGATGTTTTCTTTGTCACTGGTGGATGGCAACTGGTAGATCAGCGGCAGCCTTGGTTGCAAACTCCACTTCAAAATCTCCTAGTAAGTGCAAATTGTGATATATGACTTCCACAGATTTTTCTCTTGTGCTTAATGTGTTAAAGCTGAGATAGATAAATCCAGTGCAGGTACAAGCAGTTCTCTGAGCGATGAGCAGTTTGGAAGAAAAATAAATTTAAAAAAGCGATGGAAAAACAGGTATTTCAACCGCAAAAATTAGCTGCACTTAAAAACAAATAAGCTTTAGCCCGCTTAACCTCACCGGGATGTGATTATTAGAGTGCACAATGACATGGTGGTGGAATGAACACGCTGGTGGCGTCCTCTGACTCCTGCAGTGCGCCAAGGAGAAAGAAATGAGTTGAAAATCCTTGAATAAATGCTGCAGCTTGTTTTGTTTTTTTTATTTATTTCAGAAAAGTAATCCCACCGGAGAGGCCGAGTTGACTGCAGCCTGATATGCTGGGCATGCCAAATGCGTTCTTGCTGGCAGACAAAGACAGGGCCATAAATAAGGAAGAGAGCAAGAATTTGTGCAAAAACACAAAACACACACACACACGCACACACGCACACACACACACACACAAACGGCCTGCTTAACATTTTTATGGGGTCCTAGATGTACTCCAGAATTGGCAAACTTGATGTTATTCCTGTCATAGGGGAGGAAGGATCAGTTGCCATAAACAATTGCGTTTGTTAATGTCACTTTGAGCTGCATTGGTGTGTTTTTGGGTTTGGACACTGCAGCCTAAACAAACAATGAAAAACACACTCAGACACGACAAATTCCAGTTTGACTAAGTTCCAAAGACTGTTCAGACTGAAGTTGCATTCAAAATGAAAAAGAATGGCGACTGATTTAGTCTTTGAAAGACTGATCTGATCAAATCTATGGGCGTATTCACACCTGCCCTGTTTGGTTCGAACTAAACCAAAAAAGTCCCTTTTACGGACCTTTTGGGCTGTTGTGGATACAAACCAGCCAACTCTGGTCCGGAGCAAACAGCCGGTCCGAGACCTCGCCGGAGGGGTGGTCTCGGTTCGCTTCCAAACGAACCATCGGTTGATGTGTGAGATCGACCGCACCGTGGCTCGAACCAGTTGTGAAATCACACACTATTTTACACGTAACAGGCTTCCGTAGCCACAACCATTATGGGAAATTGTGTTTTGGTTAGCATAGTAGAAAGTTTAGTAGCACGTCGTCGGACCGTCAGGCGAACATGAGTCGTGGTTCAACGTGTCGCAAAATGGTAAACATCTCCTCAGAAAATCGACGTTGCATTCAAAGCTTCTGATGCTCCAAATTACCTGCAAACGCTTGTGTTTGTGTGGAAAAAACAAACATTATGAGCACAACCAGTGCAGCACGCTGGAGATCCACGATTGTTTCCGTATTTTACCGTGTTACCCCGCCCCGGACCGTTTTGTCCAATGATTTGCACGATCTTTGCACACATGTGGGTTTGTTGTCAAATCCTGGGACTCTTGCGAAAATTGCAATGTGAAAAGGAACCGCACCCAACCGAAAAGATACATTGTATTTTGGTCCGGACCAAAGAAAGCGAACTAAAGGACTTTCCTGGTGTGAAAACACCCTAAGTTTGAAAGAAAAGAGAAGATTAATTTGTGCTTTTAACGCTGCTAATCAGGATTTCAGGTCTGATCGGATTCAATTCAGGTGGATGGTGTGAACGGAAGGACATATTTCAAACCAATTAATTTTTAGATCCACTGCAAAAATATTAGAATGTTAATTGAGTTTCCAAAGAAGAAATAAAAACGTGAGCATGTCCTCTAAGTGTCTTGGTGTGACTGAATGATGCGATACAAAGTGCAGCTGTGTCTCAGGACATTTCTACAAAGGACTTTTGCAGGTTCAAGTCAACCACACCTCAAATTTTGCCGTTTCCATGAATTCTCAACTGCAGCTTTCTTCAAAATGCATGTCTAAAAGTCTGTATGCAAACTCACCAAGTAAATCACAAGCAGCAGCAGCAGCAGCAGCAACAACAACTGGTGCACTAGCCTGAATTTTCTTTCTGCTGCCCATAGTGCCTACCAAAGGCAGACACTGAAACACGTTCTATTAATGGAATCCCAGTGAAAGGCATTAGCAGCTTCAGGCCAAGTTAAGAATTTGCTGTATTGCAGCAGGACTCATATCTTCACTGTTACTCAAGTAATATGTGCCGTTGCGAGGAAACAGCCTTTGGGTTGAAGTTGCGCTGTTTCATTTTGTAAATTGCGTTACGTACAGTGGCTCCTCGTACTGTACGTCTTTTACAACCGCAACTTTCAACCTCTCACCTCAGATTTTCTTTTGTTTCACGTGTGAAAAATAATAATAATAAAAAAAGGAAAAGCAAACGCGGACACACACACACACAAAAAAAAAGATCCAAAGATCCTTTGGCAAGCTTGCGTGCCTCATCCTTCATTATTCCTCACCTGTCATTGCTTGTGTTTTCTCATCTGCCACCTGTTTTGTGCCAGAAGGTGCGCTAAGGGCAAACAAAAGCCAGAGGGGATGTAAAGAAGGTGGAACTTCAGATCAAAGACGGAGAATGTTGACTTTTTTCTTTTTTTTAATGAAACGATTATCGGAAAAATAAGAGGCCTCATTCCATTGTGTAGCTTGTAGAAATAAATATAAATATGATAAAGAAAATAGAATAAAGAAAAACAAAAAAGAAATATTAAAATAAACCATTTTCCTCTCTCTCTCTCTAGCACACACAAGCAAAACACACATACACACAGCCATTAATGACAACTGCCCCTGCTCCTTTCAGCGGTTCTGAAAGGTGACTCCATTTCCTGCAAAGTGAAACTTGTGGGCGCCACCTGTCGCCGTCATTTCAAGTTTCTTTAAAAATTTTGCATGCGGCAAAAGAGAGAGAGAGAGAAAAAGAAAAAGCATATGTAAAACGGGCAGATGAAGGCGAAACACAACGCTGGAGTCAACGAGATGAGGATTCGGGAAGATCAGGCCTCCAAAAATCAACACCGAAGGGTTGTTGTTGTTGTGCGAGCGTTCTTGTGCAGACAACGCTGTATTTATGACAACACATGGAATGTTTGTGAGCGTGTAGACATGCTAACGCTTTCCCATTTGCCCACTCATTTATCAACACAGAGAAAAGTAGCAGGGAAAGAAAAAGCTGTTGTGCAGAAAAAGAAAAGATTCTTTTTTTCAAGTCTAAGTGTGTTGCACCTTGTGGAAGAATCCCTGTGAACGCTTTGGATTTATCCTAGTCTGGTAAAGAACGCATACAAAAGGCTTCAGGAATTGGGAAAAACTTGAAAGTGATTGGACAAACAACTTGAGTAAGTCAGCTCCAAGCAGCCAATTCGAAGTTTTGTTATTTTTTTGTATGACAAACGCAAAAAAACACAATCATTTCTTTTAAAAAACAGTCACCACTGCAACACCACCAGCCTCCATAGCAGCAGCATATTTCTTCTCTGAGGGTTTATGTAGACAGCTCGCAGGAAATAATTCCCTGTTCCCTCATAACTAAAGGGAAACAGATTCAAAAGTGTTCCTGTCAAGACAGATGAGCGGTGAAGATCTTCCAGATGAAGACTGCAGTCATGTGATAAATCATGTTGTCTCAATTTTTTTTTGGCTGCTTACTGATTAATCTCGCTCGGAACAGACGTGTCCAAACCTTGTTAACATGTCCGGGGTCGATTTGAGGGTCAGACGGACAGATGGTCATTGACTTCCCCCAAGCTGTGGTTTAAAGAAAACTAAAAGGCCAGTTGATGAAAAGCCTGATAATAAAAGGAAACAAAACGGACTGAAGGGACAAACAAAAAAGGATGAGATAAGATATGGAAGTCGGTGAGGGGAGCATTGATACAATATTTTCCTACATTGGGAAATGAAAGCGCCGGCCAACGTTTAAGCCTTGTGTCTGATGAAGGGAAACATCAATAAGTATGGATGTTTGTTGTGGAGCAAAAAGGAAATTGCTGTGCCAAAGCACTTATCCTGCTGTTGGCGTTCAATCAAGCGGGGAGGGAGGTTGGGGGGGGGGGGCTATCGAAATGCAAATGTTAATGACGGTGGCAGAAGACAATCACAATGTGACTGGGTGGACGCGGTTTGCGGATCACAGCAAACGCACCCACGACGTGCCGCCACGTGTTGCTGCCTGGTTCGAATTGACGGCAAGAATAAGCTCGGACTTTGTCCAAATTCACTCTAAAGTGCTATGTTTTAGAGTGAAGAAGCACACACACATCTCAGACGAGGCTGAAGAGTTCTGCCGCCATGTTTGGTTCCCCCCGACCTCGGTGTCAGTCTTCCAGAGCTGAGTTCACCCAGGAGTCAGAGAGGAGCACGGATGCAGCCTGAATCCGTAAAGTAAGAATGCGAGCTGCTGGGATTAATGAACCGGTACCCATAATGCTTTTCATCTCCAGGATGTTAATTACTGTGCTTCTCTAGGCTGTTCTGCACATCTTGGAGAGCAAACATCAGTTTTAAAAGGTTGATATTTGTGGTGCAGTTCAAAAAATACATTCAGTGGTTTAGTTTTCTGAACGTGGGAGAGAGAAAAAGCAACCATAGTGGGAACAAACAGACACGCACACACAGCACAGAAACCACACTGTGTCAACTCCAATCTGAAACATTGTCGAAGACATTTTGTCCCTTAAGTAAACGGTGGATGTTGACGCATTGTCTTTGAATTTCATCCTGTCCAGATGGTTTCGTCTGCTTTTCTTCAAAACTCAGGCATTTCACGATGTTGTCGTCTATGGGTCCATTAAGTTTAAACTCCAGCAACTTTCAAAATGTCAGAAATGCAAGTAAGAGACGAATGTAGGAGAGACGTTGCAAAATCCAACATGGACTTTATTCTACAACATCTGCTCCCTGGATGATTTAAACTAAACTTTGTGTGAGAGAAAGAAAAAAATACATTTTTTTTGGTTACAGCAAAACTAATTTGAAATTTGTTTATATAACGTTGGTCGCAATTCAACATAATGAACAGAATGTTGCATTATGTGTGGTTCATTTATTTAAAATCTAATTATTGTTTTGAATGGCAAATTTAAAATAGATTATACTGCAGCATTTTGACATGAGCGTCAGCCAGTGGCCGTACTTATGAGGTTGACTTTAAATAGTACATTTAATAATAAAATAAGTTTTTGTTTACATGCTGTTAACTTGCTGCTACTTTTATTTACTACATTGATTTGATAAAAGTTAATTTATGCTGAGCAATCAATTTTTGTTTCTAATGTGTTAGAACTCTTACTGAATTTATTATTTATTAGGATTTTATGAAATGAACAAAAGACATATTGGCATGATCAGCTGTCAGTTGGCTTGTACTGGCAATTGTGATTTGCAGTTTTTGCAGTGGCCAATAAAAAAAAACAGAAAAACCTTGTCTTCAAGAGAAGTGAATTAAACACAAAATTGAAAATCATGGAGCCCCATCCAGATACATATCTGTACAACGGAGGGCTGGGTGCCCACCGCGGCAGTCCACGAAAACAGGGAGCCGCCTCAACGTGCCAAGTCAGTCTCCGACGGAGAAAGTGTCCAAGGAAGTGAAGGGGCCACCATTTGGAGGTAAACAACACCAAACTACCAATGAGGGGAAGGAAACCGGGAGAGTGGGAGGGAGACGGATTAAGCCGCATTGGAGGAAAAGAGGAAAGTGGGGCAGACGCAGAATCGATTTGGCTGCTTGGACGGAATGCAGAATTAAAAATCCGACGGCGGGGCGGCAGGATGAAAGAAGGATGGGGAAAAAAAATCTGAAAATGTGGAAAAAACGGGGGATGCAGTGTGGTTCGAGTGTGGCGCGTTGATGGGCGCAGGTTTTGTGAAGAGGGAGACGGGAGGCAACGGTGGGGGAGCAGGCGGGGGCTTGAGAGGGGTGAGAGGGCGGATTTAATGGGGGAGAGGGCCGACGTGGGCTGCCCTCAACGCTCCAGGCCAACACTTTATCTGGAGCAGCAGACAGACAGAGAGGGGCCGGCAAAATCCAGGGAGCCTGGTTTTAGAGGCTCGACGGAGCACATAAACACAACCCTGATCAGGAGGAGCTGATAGCACACACACATGCACGCATGCACACACACACACACACACACACATATGCATGATGGAATGATTGTCAGAGGCCCCTGAGGGAGCGAGTACATGGGCTGTTTCATGTGCCGCGCTCGAATAACTGGAAGGAAGAGCCTCATGAGGCTTATTTATGATGGTGACTGATATACATCATACAAAATAGACAAAAATAGAAATGTGTCAACATGTAAACATGGAAGTTTTGCGTGTGTGCGTATGTTGGAGTGGGGATATATAACCAGCTAAAGACACGAGAGACCGCACACTGGGGATGAATTTTACTCACTCTTCAACTGGGATTAAATGCCCGCATGTGACCCGTAGCCGCTGCTTCCCTGGCCAGATCGCCCCCTTGTAAGAGATCTTGATCTCAATGGGTCATTTTCTGGATTAAACAAACAAACAAAAAGCATATTTTAGTTCACTTGGCTAGCACCAAAAATGGACCAAAAATACATCCTTGAGGAACTCCTTGAAGAGACCATCTTGGTATGCTTTTCAGAAAATTCTGCAGCAAAAGAGTAAAATATTTGAAGACATGGTGGTTACATACGTATGTTGCCTAACAGCAAGAAGGTTGTGGGTGCAAATGTCATGCCCTGCGATGATCTAGTGACTTTCCCAGGTTGTAACCCCGCCTTCGCCAGAAAACAGCTCGGACTGACCCCCAGCGGTGTGTAATCAGAAATGGATTTGACACATTGAATTCAACACACACATTGCCGCAAGAGTCATACTCAGTGAGACATGAGAGTCGTGTTTATTACCTATCTCTCTTGCACACACAAACACACCCACACACACACATACACACACACACACAGATGGAAAAAAAATCAAATTATAACCACTTATGAAGCTTTCTCGGAATCCACCTGCTAATTATGGATGTGCAACAGGACGGCAATATTAAATGCGATGTGAAGACCGCACTCCTTCCACAAAGTAATACATTCAACTACATTGATGTGTGATTGAATAAAGGCCAACGCATTGCAGTTTCAAGGCCTGAAGCTAAACACGCTCTGCTCTCCATCAAACAGCTAGCTGGGTCAGCCGGGAGAGACCGTCTTCAGGCAACAGGTAGGAAAGGCTATCAATGGTTGCCAGGTCAGCGTCAATACCCTCACCCCTCAGTCGAGTGTGTTTTCCTCACTGGCTTGGAGGCTTCTCCAGGCAGTGGAAGAGGCAGGCCGTCGATACCAGAAGCTGGTAAGAGCAGGTAGCTAATCCAGCCGCCGATCAATGAGCAGACACGGGGGCTGCGAAGCAGTCAGAGGAGGAGAATGTTTGTTTTCTCTCCACTTAACTTCTAATCTGGATCCGTGGCAGAGCAGACATGGGATAGGTGAGAATGCGGCCATTCGATTAGAATCATTTTCCACAGATACATTCCAATGGAAAAAAAATGAAAAAAAGATGGCGACTTGAGGGATAGCCTGGCTCTCTAACGAAATTGAGAGCCAAACAAGCCACTGCCGTCATCTCCTTGTACTCTCTGGCTTGTCCTGAGTCAGCACTTGACCGGAGGTGCACAGAATAAAGAGGAGTGCGCACATCTGTCTTTTCATTGTCTGCCTCAGGACTGAATGAGAAGAAGTGTATTGTTCAAGAAGTGCTGATCAGACCAGACCGGCCTCAAAGTTTGGAGCAACTCTCTGCACACAGAAGATAAATGAACACAAACAACGACTTCTTTACTCAATATTGTTAAACTCATTTATGGATAATGCAAGAAAATTACCATTTGTGTTGTTTCACACCTGGCAGTGGAGCTACGACAATATCAAACTAAACCATATTGCACTTGAAACAGCGAAAAATGTGAAAACAAGTGTTGGTGTGTGCTGGTGTGCACACTGACACAGTGTTGGTTATTTGTCAACTTGTCACTCAATTTCTCATTTCTTGACACGGAGGGGGAAGCCAGAATTACTTCCAACAGATGTCAAAGATAAAAACCTGCGTGAGCATTAACGGTTCCAGAAACTGTGTCACTCAGCTCTTCTGGCCCACTTGCTGGAGATTTATGGAAGTGAGTTGAGTGGGGCCTGAAGGACGGCGGCGGGTATTACGATGGGGCTGATGGGAACTGTAACTCTACTTCACTATGGAGGTTAAAATACGTATATATATATATATATATATATATATATATATATATATATATATGTATATATATGTATGTATATATATATATATATATATATATATATATATATATATATATATATATATATATATATATATATATATATACACATATATATATGTATATATGTATATGTATATATATATATATATTGCATCTCCGGACAGTTTGCCTGTCGCCGCCCACCCACAGCGCACGTTTATCGTCGTCAATCCCTGCGATATCAACTCACCCTGCAATCTTTTATAGGAGGAAATTGTCCTTCCGCCCAGACCGTGTTAACCGCACAGCAGTTTACTCTGTCACCCAAAACAGCACCGTCCCCCTTCCCGCTACCAACCCCCGACGCCCCATAGGCCCCCACCAGCTCAATCCGCTTGATACGGAAGAAAATGTAAATTACTGTATTTACTGTACGGGACACCTAAAATTGCATCCCAGAGACAAAAATGTTTCTTTTCTTTTTTTCCTCAAACCGAGTTTGGACATCAAGGGGTCACTTTCATCTTGTTGCCGTCGCGACGCTGATGTGGAACCGCAGCAAGAGGAGCTGCAAACGGCGACTCTTCTCACTTCTGAACCAGACCAACAGACAGACAGTCAGATCAACAGACAGACAGACACGGCTCTCTGAACCAAAATATCTATATAAAAATTGAGATTTCATTTCCACCAGCCTGTGTCCTCCTTTACCCCTCACCAAACCCCTGCTCCCCTCCAGTAAAGCCTCATAAATCTCCTGACACCACCAAAAAACAATAACAAATAATAATAAAATGGTTCATCTTACATAATCCAGTTGCGGCGGTCGCTCTTCGGCAGATTTAAATTGTGTTGAAAAGCTGTGGGTGCAGCGCTGCCCGTCAAGCGCGGCGAGCAGGATGACAGTGCGGGGTGAGGCGGGGCCAGCATGAGGGTTGCATTTGTTTTTGTCTTTTTTTCTCTCTTTTTGGCAAGAAAAAAAAGTAAAAGCGCTGCTAACTGGAGCTCTGGCTCAAAGGAGGAGAGCGACGGCCCGGAACGACTGCCAGACAATGGGACATAATTAGAAACTACACTGGGCATTTTAAAGGGATGATGCCTCTTGTTGTTTGATTAAGATTCCAGCAGGATGATGCTCATTTTTAATCTCGCTTATGTGTTTGGGCACTTGATCAAGTACAATTAAATATATTCAACAGGATATTGGACATGGTGAGCAGATTCTAACTAGTTTTTTGGCAAGTCAAGGTGACTACTAGGTCAGTTTTACGTAAAGCTCACTGTTCCGATTATACAATTAATCCAATTTCCTGACATTGCCACGGATTACCCGGAGCTATTTTTTGTTTGCGCATGTGTTTAACGCTCCATGCAACCCACTCTTTCTGGATTTGAACTGGAAATGAACCGTTATTTTGCAGCGACTGAATACCGCCCACGCCGGTGTCACCAGGAAACCTCCATTATTCTCCCCGTAACGCAGCGAAGGGGCGACCCATGAGCGACCCCGCCTCGCACTTGTTTCAGGGGAATGTGGCGGGGGGGCCATAAAACCTGACCTTCGGAGCACCCGGGGGGGCCTTAGATGGACATTAGCCTCGTCCCTCAGCCACCAGGAGGGGGGGGGTCGGAAAGGGGGCTCGGCTCCCGACGGGCTCAGCCTCTGTCACACTGCAACAGCCTGTCATCAGTCCATGAAGGCAGCACGCTAATAGACTTCGCCCACTCTTTCGCTGTCAAACAAATGGCCCGACCATGGTTCCCTCTGGGAGGAAGGCTGTGTTGTAATCGATGCTGCGTTGCGCCTGTGTCACCCCTCCCCTTCCCGTCTCCCCAGCCACGCATTAGTCTCACCGCTGAGCTGCGGGGAGATAAAAGCGCGAGAGCTCCAAAAATAAAAAAAATAAAACTCAAAACCCGTATGCAGCTGCATCCCCTCCCTGGAGAGAGACTCCAACTAATTGTAAAATGACAAATACCTACACTAATTAACTCTGCCTGCTTTCTCCCTCGCAAATTGATAATCGCCGTGCAACCTCACTTCGGGCTCTGTGTCATTCTTTTTTCTCACTTTCGGTCGACGTCGCCGCCGCAGCTTTTCCTTCCGCCAGCACTAGCAGTGTTGTTCCGCGGCAGAGTCCCTTAATTAAAGGTCGGGAGGAAGGAGGGAAAAAAAAAAAAAAAAGCGGCCGACGCAAAATCAAATCCAATTACAGGCATGATGAACCACATGTGTCCCACCGGTTTGGAGCCTCCGCCAGGTCCCCCCCGCCCCCCCACACACACCTCCACCACCCGCCCCGAAAGGCAGCTACAACAGAACAACAAGGCTGATTGAAATGGCAGGCCTTCAAACAACATTGCCTCCCATTGGAGCAGAGCTAAACAAACCCTGCCTCCATTGGGCTGCCGGTAATGGGCAGAGCGGCCGAGTGTAATTTACAGAGTTGAGAGGAAGCTTGATTCACATACTAATGCTCTCTTCCTGTTTTGTCGCTCAGGAGAGGACGAGGTCGAACAGACTTAGGCTGTTTTTCAAACTTTTCCTTGATTGTGATTGCTTGGAGAAATTTTATTTTATCACATAGCAGCAGAGCTCAGGCTTTTTGATTGCAACTCACTCACTTAAAAAGTTCTCGTCGTATCCACACACAATTTATTTAAAGCTCCAGGGTGTAAGATTTGGCGACACCCAATGGCAAGGAAGTGTAGTGCAAACAATGTAAACGTTAATCCCTGTATTCTGATTTTCCACTAGATTTCACATCCTTCAACCAGCGGTAATGAAAAACTATGCAGTTTTAGACTTTTAGCGATAGGGCTTATTGTAAACATCTAATTTTACATTTAACCTGATTCAAATTCAAATTGTACATTTTCATCAGACTTTCTTTTAAATGTTAATACTTTCCAAAACAATATTTGTCACTGAAAAACAAACAAAAAATATGACTGGGAACAAGGCAGCATTGGCATGATTCGCTATCCCAAGTCAAACAGTAAAATAAAATCAACAACAACAAGAAAATACCCCCCCCCCCCCAAATCAGGTAAACATAAGACGTCAGCGCACGGTACTGCCAAGAGAAACAGTCTCTGGCTCGCGATTAGCTGTTGATTGTGAAAAATGTGTTGCAGAGGAGCTCCGGCTGTGACAGAGGGAAAAAATAATCTGCTCACAACACACTTAGATTATTTTATACCAATTTTGGAAATATATTACTTCAGGGAGGCAGCTGGCACGTGTGCGTGGCGCACTGTGGAGGAGACTGTGCACACTCACCGGAGGTGTGTGCGTGTGCGCGCGTCCTTAATTTAATTGGCAATTATATCAGCGCCTGGGCTCTTCTGAGTGTTCCGCATCTCGCAAGTCAAAATAATCACAGACTCAGACTTAATGTGTAAATACTCCCAGAGGGGCCACTGGTGCACTGGCAGACACTGGGGCTGAATACAAACATAGGCAGCACAAACATTCGCTTAGAGGGAAGAAAAGGAAGAAGAAGGGGAGAAAAAAAAGGTTGTGGCATTCCAAATAATGGCCCGTTCGGAAAAAGCAAAGGGAAGCGGTGACAGCAGGTCATTCATACTTCATTTGAGGATTTTTGTCACGTCCGGCCTAAAAAGTTTTCCACCGCCGTGTCACTCTTCGGAGGTGATGCCAAGAAAGAGGCACCGAGCAGGCACAGGGGGAGAGGAGTGGAGAAGAGTGAGAACAAAGGGAATGCAAATAAGCAATGGATCGAGAGCTGTATATATGAATAACCCAGAGGAAGCCCAGTGTGCGCATGCACGGACAGCCGGCCTCACTCGGCGGCCAGCGAGGGATGAAAAAGAGCGAAATGCGGGATTTATAATTCATGGGCAAAAGTTGTGAGGTGAGAGAGGATGGGTCGGGTGACAGGTGCGCCCCAACACTGCCCGGCACTTTAGGAATATTAAAAGAAAAGGCCCCAAACCAAACGTTTTTCTTTATTCTTTTTTCCTTTGCACAGCGAAGGAAAACCGCAGGGGTTCCGGGCATCAAAACCTTCAAAATAAAAGCGTTCCCACCCCGGCAACGACTCAGTTAGTCGCGGCTCCTTCAAACGGAGTCAGGTACAGAAGGGAGCGGACTTGATAAACACATATTAGGCGAGTCAGAGATAATGATAAAAAGGAAAAAAAACACAAAAAAACACAAAGACACTCTTTCGGGGTAAAAAAACAAAAAACTGAAAATCTGTACGGAAGATAACAGGAGGTCCTCCGTGACTTGCCGCACCTGAGGCAAAACAGAGAGGAAGGCTAGAAAAAGGGAAGAGGTAAAACTCAGCGGTGGAAGGAGGACGTTTGGATCGGAGGGAGCGGTGGCGCCGGGCCTTTGTCGCTCTTTGTGGCTCTTCTGATGGGGAAATTAAAACAGACGAGGTCGGACAGGTCAGCGGCTTTCAAGCCAATTGGGCTTTATTAGCTGGGAGAAGGGGAAAAAAAAGGTGCGCAAGGGGTGAGCGGGAGAGTTGTCCGAATTAAAAGCAAGCCATTGATGTATCCGACCCTCCACAACTCCCCCCACCATCCCTCATCCCATCCTCCAATCGGCCTTTCATTTCCTGCCCCACGATTTCTAATTCATTCCATTTCACACGCAGCACACGGCGAGAAAATAAATTAGAGGGGCTGCAAAGCAGGAGGGGAAGAAGAGTCTTGTGTTCACGGAACCGAAGGCCTGAAGGTAGCCAACTGGCACGAGACGAGACAGAGGGGCGGGACATGAAGTTGAGATGAAGTGGAATCAGAGGGAGGTGGAACGGAGATGAAGCGGGAGGAAGAGATGGGAAGGGAAGGAGAGTGATCTTGATCAAGGCACCCTTATCGGGAGGAAAAAGGAGAACAACCCAATTAAAGCGCCGTCCCGGCTGAGGAGGATTCATCAGGCGGAGGGCTCTTCAGTAATGAGTCAGCGCCGGCTAATCTATACCACGCGGCCCGGGCTCCCACACTAAAACAAAAAAAACAACGCAACTCGGGGAAAAGACAAAAAAAAAAATCAAGCAAAGTCGCCTGCGCTTAATTGTCGCCAAAGCGACTTTTTTACAATGTGGGAAAAGGAGCGTTGGCTGGATCCTCCACCTCCTGATTTACGACTGTTTGTTTCCATTTTGTTTCCCCCGTGCAAAGTTTTTACACATCTCAGCGACAGTCTTGCAGGTCGCTCGCACTCTCCGCGCAGATTTATGGCTGTCGCTGAACATCCAGCCCCCGCCCCGGAGCTAGGTCCGATAGCGGACGCAGCAGGGCAGAGAAGGACAATTTTCAATCCACTGTGGAAAGAGTGAATGCTGATAAGGCCCCCGGCTCTCTTCCCGCCCTTTTGTCTCCCCCTCGCCCCCATCCTCCTCTCCATTCCTTCTCCTCCCCCCTCTGAACCGCTCGCTCTGGTAGCTCAGCCTCCCTTCCTGCTCTTTCAGCCTCGCTCTGCCTTTTAAAATGGGACATCATTTCACAGATTTTAGAGTTGAGAGTTCCTTCGATTACCAGTATATTTAGCCCTCTGTTTATAGCCTCTGGCCAAAATTCACGCTTTTGCTTTACTGCGGGAACTGATTGGACCTTCCACCTTCCGCTCATTAGGCTACCAATTGTCTCGTAGCAAGTTTCCATGCAGAAATAATTTGCTTTTGAAATTTTACAGAAAAATCCCCCTTTCAAACAACTTCCTATGAGCTGCACTAAAGTTTGCACTTTCAGTTTGCGTGTCAGCTCCCTTTGTGACATAATCAAGGGCTATTATCATAAGAGAAGTCTGTCCAAGTCTGGTTCCAGGGCCACTTGATATCAGTTTTGTACATAACAAGAAACCCAACATCCATTTTTCCTGCTGTGTTCAAGTTAAGTTAAAATACTTCATCCCTTTTACAGACAAAGGAGTCAAACGCGCCTACGGCCCACCGCAGTTTAACATCTTGTCCCTCTAAGCCGCTTTCTTTCACTCCGGGTCTTTCGTGTCCCAGTCCCTCACATTTGCTCCCACTTCCCCGCCCACTTTTCATCTCGGCTCCTTTTTTTTGGGGGGGGGGGTCCGGTGCTTGGTGGGATCTGTCCGCGGGAAAATGCTCTCAGAACGCTAACCAGTCAACTCCACTCTGCCCTCGCCTTTCTTCCCCCGCCTCGGCTTTACCTCTGAGCGGCGGTGGGAGGAAGAGGCCGTTTGTGTCGGTGTGGCTTTTAATAAGTGGCAGAAGCAGCGGCGGCGGCGGAAGGGCTGGCCACTGGGAGACGGCGGAATATAGAGCTCGACTTCCCACTTCCCCACCTCCGCTTCCGTCCAATTTCAGCTCTTGACGAGCCAGGCTCACAGGCGGCTCTGCCTTCTGCTGGGAAAATATCTCCAAAAGGATGGCTAACACCCATGTAAAATAAAACACATGAGTAACTGCTCAGTGATCAAGACCGATAAGTGATATGTATGGAAAACATGATCAAAGACCTCAAGATTACGCCCGACAATGAAGTAGTTCCAGTTCCAGCTAGCGACCCTGCCATCATGGCAACAATGGCAATGATAAACAAGTCTGTATTCATCTCAGGTTCACCAACTATCCACACAACACAAACTACAGCATCTCTCAGACTGTTGAGTGCATGGTTGGGCGTCTAGACGTCGGTTCATAACATTTATCACCAAATTAATGAGCCACCTCCGGCAGGTAAGCAGAGTACTATGCTAATTCCGCCTCCACCTGTTTCCACTCGTGAGGCAGGGTACTGAAGCGGCGACAGGCGCTCACTTGATTCATCAGATTGAAAGGTTGGTTAAAATTTCAGCATTAAACAAGAGCTAATTAAAGGGTTAATTTGATTTCATTCGCTAGCCTTGTTTTTTTGTTTTTTTGTTCTATTGTTGTTGGCCTGTTATTGTGGTTGATTGCCGACAACTGTGTTCAGAACTCAGTCACGCATGATTTTGGAAACAGGAGCTTGTTGATGTGGCGATGTCATATTTTTATCCTCAAAAGCGACCCAGACTGAATATGTTCTTTGCTGCAAATAAAAGATATTGAATCTGTCCTGCATGTCCTGCCAGTGTTACAACTGTGTCATTGCGCCTTATCTGGACTTGGGACAAGGGGAGCTGGCAGGAGAAAGTCCAGATGGTGTCATGTGCCTCGGAGCAATACAGACTTCTGGGAAAACTCTGGGAAATGTTCAGAGTGACAGTAGGTGCGGCCACTCGGGCTTGAAGTAATCAGATTAAACACCGACCTGATTAAAATCATGTCGCCTAAAAACGCACCATTCCCATCAAATTGGCCGCTGATATTCTACTGATGACTTCTACACTGTAAGGTGTTCCATTCCACCCCCTGAAACCATCTAGTCCATTTCACATTTCTGCTTCCTTCAGATGCATCAGCAGGAGCATCAGATTTTATTCGTGTCTGTTTTTAGCTTCCTCCATAAAACCTTCCCATTATTAATCAGCAGTCCACTGCTGAGACCAAAAATCTTGAGTTTTTCAGTTTCTTCAGTGGAATACTGATTAATAATATAAAAAAATAAATATCAGCAGATTAGCAAGGCAATATTGCAGACCTGATGCCTGTTGGAATCAGATATTTAACATCAATGCACCATAGCATATTGTGTTATTATATTGGTTACATTACATTTATATGTTGGAATTATTATATTGAGTTGAATGTATAAATGTATTGGATGTTGCTATATGTAGTGCTTGGATAATTATTTGATGATCATGACCAGTGCCCTGGGGGTGTTCAAAACTTTGTGATCAAAGACTGTGTCCCTCATTAAGTTTCATAAAACAGTGACCCTGGGTGACCAGAGAGTGGACAGCTGAACTAACTGGCTTTGCGACCTTCATAAATGGAATTGGAGTTTTACAACTTTTGATTTTTCCATATACATGCTTCCTGACTCGCAAACAATGACAGTAACACCCAGGAACTGAAGGGGGCAGAATGGACAGCCATTCGAAGGACGACGTTTGAGAAGACACTGTTGATATTTTTAAGAGGAGGCTCAAGACGTACCTTTTTAATCTGGCGTTTAACTGACTTCTCTTACTCTACTAATTCTATGCCTTTTATCGCATTTTTTAAATTTATTTATTCATTTATTTATTTTCTTTCTCTTATTTTACTATTTTTATGCCTTTTATTACCTTTAATGATTTTTATACTTTTATAATGGTTGCCAATTTTTATCCCACTGTTCAAAACTTTTAATTAACTTTTTATATTTATTTATTTATTTATTTTATTTTCTATTATTATTATTATTATTATTATTATTATTATTATTATTATTATTCTCTCTTTTGTACTTTTAGTGCCAGTGTTTCCTCATGGGGGCCCTCCACGCTGGGAGTTACGCCTGGTCTGCCCATAGGGGCGCTGTTTTGGTCGATTTTTTGTCTTTGTATTTAAGGACTTTTTTAGGAGGAAGTAGTCAGTCTGACTCCTGCGACGGCTAGGACTCGACTCCAGAGATCTCTGTACCATCTATCTTGTTATTTTCTTTACTAAAACTTATTAAGATTTTAATTGTCTCCTATTCTCTTCATGCAACAAACACGCATTTTGGTAGCACAACACTAGATAAAGGAGCCAATCCAACAAGCCCTTTAAGCCTTCCTCATCAGCGACAAGTTTTCTCCGGACGTTTGCAAGAAGCTGTGTTGTGTCCTCTCTTTGAGATCTACTGTACATGCAAATCAACCAATGCAGAGCAGGTTGGGTTGTTGTCGCTGTATATGAACAGTTTTTGCATCAGCCAGCGAGTGTTCACAACTCGCCCACCGATGGGCTTGCACAGATCACATGGGAGGAAGAGGACAGAGAGTCTTCCAGGGAAGCACAAGTCCTGGAAAAAACGTCAAAGTGTGTGTGTCTGCACCTGTAATGACAATTTCTCACCAACTGACCTATTTTCTATTTATTTCACCATGGAGTGACTTGTTGCCCAGGCACGAGATGGAAGCCGCAAGTCTGGGTCTGCAGCCTGGTGTTTTACAGCATTTTCATTTCCAACGCGCACACGTATTTTGTACTTGTGCAGACAGGTTGATGATCACATGTCAACAAGGCTGTTGATGACTTGAGATTGTGGCAGCAGTCCTTCCCTTGGGGGAGCTTTGGGGGGTTGTGGTACATCTTCAGTGGCGGGGCTAAAAATGGAAAAACCCTGCGCTATCGGCAGGACTGTTTTTTTTTTGGTTTGTTTTTTTCACGTCGAAGCGACTCCAGACGCGCACCTAAATGTAGGTGTGTAACGCCACACGCGCAGAGGGATACAAATTCAATTTAACACGCTAATGCTCCCCTCCAGCTGTGGCATTAATAGCTGTGTTAACACCCCATTAATGTGCCCGCGCGACCGACGTGCGCCTGCAGACACGCACACGGGAGCGTAGCCGCGCCGCTAATCTATCCCACATCCCCGGAATTCAATTAAATTATCTCAAAGCCTCCCCGCGCCCTCAGATTACTCCAGATAGGGGGTACACTCCGACACAAACACACAACATTCCATCAGCGACCTGCAGATTGAAACATCCGCCGTTGGCATTTTTTTTCCCCCAAGCCGTTTGTGGTCATGCAAGGTGGCGTACACAATGATATGCACTTATGGATTTCTCACGCCGGATTTGACGTGAGCTCAGGAAAGAAAAAGAAAAAAAGCATTGCTATGGGCGGCATGATCAATTCATGTCAAACACATGTTAAACAAGCGATGCGGAAACTGCTTCCCCCTTACTTCTTTACACACCTGGTTTACTTCACACAGCGGCGCAGAAAAACAAAGCAACTTGCTGTTACGAAGGGTGGGAATTGACTGATTGGTGTGATCACTGGACCGCGGGGCAACACAAGTTTAATTACATTGGAAGTTTAAGGGGTATTAGGAACCCAGCTGGTTGGCAACTAGCAAAAATAAAGCTAAAGACAGAGGTGAGGTAATGGGATATTAAGACAATGTTCCTATAGCCATCAGCTAAATATTCTCATATATCAGCCAGCTGTCCTGCACTTTCCAAATTTATTTAAAGATTTTTGCATTATACAAACACAAAACAAACTCAAGAAAGCGTCAAGGCAATGAAACTAAATGAACAAAGCAACAAAAGAGCAGTTAAAAATGTTTCTTTATTTTGTCCAAAATAAGTAGCCAATAGAGTTTGTTTGCTTTTTTTTTTTTTTTTAACCATATTGAACATATTGACAGAGTAAAACATTTTATATACTGCACTAAATCATAAACTTTATTTATAAAATCCATTCTTTAACAAATAAGCTGTGAAAAGGCCTTCATTTTGCCTCAAGCTTTATATTTGTATCACCTCCGAGAACATATTTTGACGACTGCTGAACTTTCGTAGGTTATCAACATGTCCCGCATCCGCTCACGCACGCACCACGTTACCAAGCAACAGCCGCTCCCTTTGATGAACTTCTCCTCACGCAAGCTGCTTCCGTCTCTATCGCGCTGCTCCCACTGGTTTGCATTCGCCGTCCTTGTTGTCAGTCAAGAGGTCGTCGTCTTGCATTGATCACGCATTGATCGCTTTGCCACTGAGATTGAAAATTGGTGGGGAGATGAATGCAGTGGAGAGGAAATCTGCACATTGAAACGCGGTGATGTCATGCGGCAGTAAACAGGCTGATCTGCCGCAATTCCATGTTTGTAAACAACCCACATATGAGTCAATTGAGACGGCACCCGAGGCGGCTTGAAGACGAGCCGTGCACATGATGCCGTCCCAGGGTTTTTAAGCGGCCGCCTCATTTCACACGTTAGGCAGCTTTGACAACTTCACTTCCTTCAGCTTCCTTCTCAGAAGATGAGAAGATTGTGCAGACAGAATTGTAAATCCGAAAGGCCAAAGTTCTCATTTGTTTGAGCGTGGAACATATGTGCAGGAGATACTGCAAAGACAAGAGAGATTCATAAATATTTCTGAGAGGTGACGGTGAGTGGAGGAGTTGACTGGAAGAACTGGCACTTGCTCGTGGCAGTGGTAGTTCTCTGGGCATTGCACCAGATTAAAAAAAAAAGCAAATAACACGATTGACGGGCTTCAAACAAGATCTGCCGCTAAGATGTTTCATGTCATGCAGAGACAACAGGACGAGGTGCAACAAGCCCTCGCAAGCCAACAGTGGAGCAGAGTTTCACGTCTCTGGGTGAAAGCAGCAGCGGTGGCAGCCAGTCTCTTTGAGTAATCCCTCGAGTTTTTCGGATTCTGAGTCTTCTGACAACATGTTCCATCCACCGACTGTATACAAAGACAGGCAGAATTGAAACCGTTGGTTTCTGAATCCCCATGGTCATCATTTTTAGTCGCTTTTGCAACCATTTTTGGCAGTCCCTGCTGGCCAAACGACAGAATGCAAGCTTCCTGGCGCTTCCGCGTTGGCCTCCAATTTGAAACTGGAAGCTCCGTCCATGTTCACGTGCAGTCAGCGGCTCCAACACACGTGGAGCGATCTGAAGGCTCTCATGTTCCACCGACTCGAGAACCGATTTTGAGCCAGTGCAAACGAAGGGATGCGGAGAAAAAAGGAACCGACTGCAGAATGCTAACCCCCGTGACTCTTTCTTGGAACTCATTTGCTCAACAGCTGAGTTCGATTACGCCGCTGGCACCTGCTCCGAGAGTGAAACTGACCCGGTCGAACTCAACTCAGCAGGTGCGAAAGCATCCTCGCAGACAGCGGCAAAGCCCCAAACCACAACATCACACTCAAAATTCCACCGCTGATTTATCATTTTTTTTGGCTTGTCTGCGTGGGTGTGTGCATGTGTGTGTGTGTGTGTGTGTATGGACTTTTGCATTAGCACATTTTTAGTGTTTAGCAGCAATAAACCAATGAAGCAGTTGAAAGGCACTTTGGCAGGGCTACTTTTGCAATAGCGGGGGTGCTGGGAGGTGTGGGGGAGGAGGGGGAGGAACGGGATAAAAAAAAAAGTATCGGAAATGCCTCACCCACCGTCGCCCTCATCCATCAATCCACTGAGCCGGCTGTCCCGGCCCGGACGTGTGGAGGACGGATGGGACAGAGAGGAGACAGACACGCTGTGATTCATACACTTTCAATGAATCCCCCCGACCGCTATTAAACCCTGCGCCGTGTAACATCACAGATCAGGGATGCACTGTCTTTGGCGACGGCGGCGGGAGGAAAAGAATATTTCCCTTCAGTAGGAGGGGGGGGCAGGAACAAGAGCCGAATCTGTGCAACAGCTTTAATCTCCAACTGCGACGGGCCTTCCAGTCAGAGGCGGGCCGCGATTCGCTGAACTACGGAGTCCACTTGTCGGAGCAAATTATGCTGATCACGTTCAGTCTTTGAACAGATGGGGGTGGGGGGGATATTATAAATATTCATTTGCGGTTTTTACATAGCAAGGACAATGTTGTCACGCATTTCTGAACTATGAGGCTTGTAAGCACATAAACACTAAATATCCAACAGTGTTATGCAAAGAGCAAACCAAGGGGGGGAAAAAAGTAAAGACTTAAAAATGGAAGACAGGACTGTGAGGTTACGCAAGACCTAAAAGTGGACGAGGGTGCAAATGGTCCAGATTGGTTGAAGGGGCGAATAGACAATCAAAAGACAATGAATAAATGAGAGAGAACGTTTTTGATGAATTGGAGGTGACAGGGTTGATTTATGAACTCATCATTGGGGATCAACAGAAAATAAAAAGATTGAGGCTAGCCCTCAACGAAAAGATTCACACGTGCACAAACCTGCCTCCATTCCATCAATAGTCAACCGAGTATAATGAAAACTGACACACAAACAACAAACCTACCACTGGAAAACAACTTGTTTGCTTCCCGTCAGCGGCGACAAAAAGGCTAATACGCAACATTGAATAACTCAATTAAAATGCCAGCCTTTATGGAGATTAACCATCAAACAATAATGATTATGAGCCAATTACATTGATTTTTCTCTGGATTTTTTTCTCTTTTTTTTTTCCAAGGAAGCAATTCATTTGGGGGCGATCCAGTTTATCGATCACGAGTCAAAGGAGTGGGTTGTGAGTTACGGCCCACTGAAGACGGGTTACCAAGTAACCGGGGCGATACAATAGAAATCAATGAAGCCGCATGAGCGCCAAGGCTAAATTAAAAGAGGCGGAAACACAATAACGGTGAGTGCGCCACAGGGACGTGGAAGAAAAAAAAGAAAAAAAAAACCTTTCAAACTGCCGTCAGCTCCGCTGATCCCACAGCCGGCTCTCCGACAAGAACGACGCCACACAAATTAGCTATCTGCTTCCTCGGCCTGCAGAGCGTAGTGGCTCGGCTCGGGGAAAAGTCACACAAGAGCAGGATGAATCAATACTTGCATTACACTCCTCTCAGAATAAATAGCAATAATGGTAATGAAAAAGCTTCTCAGTATCTCTTATGTCCTGTTGGGGCCAACATGCGAAGGCATGCAGGACGGATCAATAAGAAGCTGGATTTTCACACAAACGCATGTGGAGGTAATATGTAAAATTAGATCATAAAAACGCTGTGTGTGTTTGTTGTGTCTTCACTTTTTGTCCTCCACTTCTGGAAATACAGGCCTGTACGTGCCCTGCCTGTCGAAAAGCAGGCACCATTGAAAAAAAAAAAATTGAAAACTGTCCGTGGAAGGAGAGGCGCGTTGGCTGGCAGCTACATTTTAACATATAGATTGAGCCGTTTTGCTAATGCCTGTGTTTTGTTTTCGCCCTAACTGACAAGAGGGAACTCCTTCCGCAGTTCAGCCGAAGACTAACTGGCTCCACGCAGCCTGGTTTCAGTGTCGGCGGTAGGGCAGTTTTGCTATGAAATCGCAGACAAGAAATAAGAATAAAAATGCAAATTGAAGCGAGTTTCCATTTGGGGGTTTGGATTGGATGAACCCCCGCTGGTCAGTGGGTGGCAGTAAAAAGGTGCAGAACGTACAACTGCCACAGTGGAACACGTCCCAAACCTTGAAATCAAAATAGTCGCCGTGGCAACTTTGAAAAATGAAATTTGCTCAATATTTTAAGTGGAAGATAGGAGCAATTAAAGGAGTCTTTTGGTCCTTTCAAATGCAGCATCATTGTCTATCAGTTGAAAACGTTTTCTCCTAACATGGTGACATTATAAGAACGCTGAGAAACACTCACAATGATGATGATGATAAAATTAGATTTAAATTTTTGTTTTTCATCATACATTTCTGTTGGGGATTGTCTAATATGCTTAGTATAGGCTTAATATAGCCCAACATTAACTAGCAACAGCTTGGTCAGGCACGAAGACCGTGCACTCCCACACTGAGAGACGAGGGCTGGGAAACCTCTCGCTACCTTTATAACCAGGTTTAAAAAAAGAGAAAAAAGGTAGGTCCATTTTCAATAAACAGTGAGATGATTGATCCGCCAGATGCTGGAATCACTGAGTGGGAGTGATCGGTGCGAAGCAATGATGGGTTGAGAAGACGTGAGCAGAATGGAGAGAGAGGAAGAGAGAGGAAGAGAGAGAGAGTGCGGTGCGGGATTTTCTTCCAACCATTTTTTATGTTAATTCCTTTTTTGCAGGTGAACAGGAAGCCACGCTGACTAGCAAATCTCATTATGTCGGCCTGTCATAGACTCTTTCTGTCTCCTCTCTTCCAAATGGGTTGGTTTCATCCTCCCCGTTGCTCTCTCTCCCTGCCCCTCCTCTCCCCCCCACCCTCCCCAATTGCCTGCCTTTAAATAACTTGTTTCTGCATGGCTAGAGTGAATCATATCATATTCAGGCTGACACGTTGCCAGACTCGTCGCCGAGCGACGCTCCTCTTTCAATGACGGAACCTTGGACGCTTTAATGAGTTTCCATCGGATATCGATCGCGCGTTCATACAACGGCGCACGTCTCGCAGCGACGGGGCTTTTTGTGATCGCTGGAGGGTTTATTTTGATAGATTTATTAATTTATTTTTCCGCAAAAGAGTCGCCAGAGCGCGCTATCAAGCTCCAGCACGCCGGTCCGTAACGGCTGCAGGAATATTCAGGAGAGCGACGAGCCGAGGTTTTCAATCCCAGTAATAATTGTGGGGAATACAATTTACCAGCACGTGTTTATTTATTTATTTCAACATTGGTGTGTTAGCTGGGATTCAATATTAGCCAATGCACAACTACCAGGATATGGGTCACAACTGCATTCTGGATAGACTCTGATAACAGCACTTTGACCTGAGAATGACATTCAGCGTAGAAAAAGCACTCCTCGTTAACTACAAGCACTCAGTATGGGCCTGTTCGCTCTGGACTATGATCGGGGGATGATTGCCATTCAAAGCCGACTGGAAGTACAAGGTGCACGTGACTTAACCAGGACTGAAACAATCAATCCGTTGGCACTGAAGTGAGTTTTTGAAACATTGAACTTTCAAACATAACACTTAGAATCCTGGAGCCTGAGTGTTCAGTGGGCCAATAATAAACTTCTGCACTGAACTTCCTTGGGTTTCCTGAAAGGTCAAACTCAAAGCAGAAAAAAAGGCATTTCCCAATGCCTTCCAACTAAAATATGTCTCCAAATTGATAACTAACCACAAATGACGAGAAGTCCAACCTTCACTTCATTTACCTGCTTCACTTGTCCAAAATGTCGTTGAGAACGCACACTTCTGGTAACAGCTCTTGTGATGTCACAAAGGGCGAAGCTACGTCACCAATACCTCTCCAAGGTTAGTGAGCAACGACCGTCATCCAGGACTTTTCCTTCACCCTCTGAGAATGTCCCTTCCAAACACATGCAAGGTACATCAATGACGAGTCTTAGCCTGAAGAGAAACAACTTTTGCAGGAGACAGTAAACAGAGGGCTAAATACACTGTTTTCCAGAAATCTAAAGAGTTTATTATCATTATTATTATTATTATTATTATTATTATTATTATTATTATTATTATTATTTATAATAATTGTACAGAACATTCCAAAAGGAGCCTATAATGATCAAGGCTACAATATGGTCTTTTGGTTCAGACCAGTGAGCAGTGACAGACACACTGAGCTCCACGCTAACTCTACAGCAGCCCCTGCAGCGACGCCCGCAAACACTGGGCCGACAACAAGGTGGGCAGAGATAACCTCCTCCTGTTGTAGTTTCCACTTGGAAACCTTTCGGAAACAGCAGCCCACTTTTCAGCCGGCCGCACGCCCTGCTAGATTGTGAGATATGGTGGGGGAGTGAGGGGGTGGCTCGGAGCGGCAGCCTAGAGCGGGAGGCCTGACTGTCGGCTGAGCGCTCAGGATTTAACCGCAACACTTTGGTCGCCCGGAGGCGGTGAGGACCCTCCATGAGAGAGGGGGGGATTAGTGAGAGAGGGGGCGGGCGGGATTAAAGGCACATCCCGCACTTCAGAGGCTAATCAAACGTGCGGCCTCTCATCTCTCATCCCTGCTCCCCCCTCCTTTGTTTGTTCAATCAGGACAAGCTGTCCGCTGACGCTGACGGGCCGAAGTTCCGACAGCTCCGAGCGCTCGCATACGCACTTCCACAACAACCTCCCTCCCCCGCCCCCACTCACCTCCCCGGTTAGCCTCGCAGCTTCGGGGAGGCGCGGCGCGGCACCGCAGCGGTTGCCGAGCGGCGAATAGGCAACGCGAAGGAGGTCGGCGCAGCATTAGCGCAAAACGGAAGACAATGCAATTAACGGCGCCTCCATTTTTGAGCCAGCTAATCTGTATGTTCTGGATTAAAACTGTATAAAACAATCCTCCCGGCGGACTCGGGAGTCAACTTTAAGCGCACGGCTGTTGACAGAAGGCAAACAAAGAGGTTCGCTCATGATAAAATATTACAACAGCCTCCAGTGCTCGCGAGTCATTGTTCGTCTCTCCGCCGTCAGCGTGTCAGGCGGCGGCGGTGGCGGCAACTCAGAGCCTTCCTGCAGGCCTTGCGGCGAAGTGTCGGCGCATCCCGTTCAATGCGACGGAGAGAGAAGAGAATGAATCCGTATGAGCAGTTTCTGGCTAGAGGCTTTGTTGTCGACATCACTGCTTGGCCTCTGCAGTGTAAATATCATTTGGCTTTCTCAATAGAAAGAAAGAAAGAATTTGCTAAATCTTTCAAGTTGCGTTAGCATGTCACTGAAGGCCTTCACAATCTATGGTGAACCAAAAGGAACGCTTCACGTGTTAGCAAAGATTCTTTATAATGAGATAATGACTGAGTTGTCTTATTGCTAGCCAGCTAGCTAGCAGTATCTAGTTAGTGTATGCTAATGCGCGCTGATATTAGGGTTACTATTATATTAATGACTTGTATAACAGTTTGAATATTTGTTTTCATGCTGTTTTCCAATAATGACGAGTGACTGAAGGGTTCCTGGGATACACGACAATCGCTAAGGAGAGCGAGTCTGCGCCCAGCAAGAACAAAAGGGTTGTAAGTAGTTCCTGAAGGTGTCAGGACACAATTCAACCAGGGAAGAAGGGGGCGGGATAAGAAATGGGATTGGGCCTTTGAAGCCTGATAAGTGAAATTAAAATAACATTTACATACTTTTGGCTTGCATACATACTTTTCATGTCTTTATATTTTCTTTTGGTTCTTAAAAGTGCCTGCGTCTTAAACCTTGTGTGGTGTTTTGGGGCCTCATTTGCTCCTCCCCTTAATGTTCGTCAATGTCAGGCACTATGCGGTTTTATCCGCGGAGCCCGATAGAGCGAATCAAACACGTCTGAAAAGGGGGCCTCCTTCTCCCACACAATCCCTGCTCGCTGAACCTAATGATCCTTTTATGTAATGGAAGGCCGGGCTGGTGTTGAGACCAGCCTCGGTCGGAGCTATTACACGCTCAGAATGCAAGCAGTGCGTAGAATCCGTACTTTTCCGAGCTCAGGCGTGTGTGTCACGAGGTAGGGACGTCTGAAATGTGATCGATTATGGAGCCCGACGTGTTCCATATGCAGTAAATATCCCATCTCCCCATATCCTTAATCTCATCTCATTGGCATGTGGCTGGTCAAAGCGGTTCCCCGGAGACGATGATGGTTCGGCGATACGTCAGCGAGAGCCGCTAAACGGTTCTCGCGCTACCGCGGAGGAACGTTACATATCCAATTGAGTGCGCTGACCTCTGGCCAACAGATGCTGTGGAGAGCTCAAAAAGCGTTGAATGTAACCCACTCAAAGCTCCGCCATTTAAGTTTTGAGCGGCACAACGGAGAGAATTTGCATCTCCGAGTCAAGGGGTGAAAAGGTCACCGCAGAGAAACGAGGAGAGCTGCTGTTGAGCCTCTGATATTTATTTGAACAGCCTGACTTGTTGGGCTGAATTTGGCACAAGTTTGTGCATTTTTTTTTTGTTTACATTTTTTTCACATTCACATGTCATACAGACAAGGAAGAAGAAGAGGTCAGGCTACAAGCGGTTGCCATGGTGTTGCTGTTGGGAAGCGTGAATGTAAATGGTCATAGTACTGGAAAGATATCTGAAAAAAAGAACGATCGAATGATTCCCTAACATTTTGAGACAAAACCCTTCCCAAGATTGGGTTGAATTGCAAAGAGCACCTTTGAGATGAAATCATCAGATTATTTCACACGACGGCGCAGTGTGATCACAAATCTCCGCTTTTACAAGAAGAATTCCCTCATTTGCAAGACCAACGTCCACCGTGGAATAAATGTTGCAAATCTGGAAGAATTCCAACTATGGGATTGCAAGGCTGAAAGAATAAAAAAGACATAAGGACAGAAGAATAATAGAACTGGTCATGTGACACTTCCAAGAGTTGGAAGATGTGTTGAAACAGCAACGGTGACACCTAGCAAAATGTTTTCTTCCAGCCAGGAGTGTGTTGATGTGAACGGGAATAGCGCTTTTTTTTCTTTTTTTGTCTACTACTGCGAGTGTAAAAATCAAAACAGACGGTGAAAATTATCATTATCACATGAAGCACAACAGACAGCACAGAAGTGATGACAAATTCCTTTTACTGATTGTGAGTGACTTGTCAAAGGTTTTTGAGTCATTTGAGTCACCGAGTCAGCGTGCAGGAATTCATGTGCAAACACAGGCTCCACCCACTCAAACAGCGAATGAGTAATTTGTTCGCAGCTGAGCCTCGTGGCAGGGAGGGAAAGACGGAGCCGCTTTGAAACAGGAAACCGGAACAGAAGTTCTGGCGTGTCGCACTCCGGCTGTATCTTCCAGACACCCGGATGGTGATTCCACTGAAAGCGTCAGGGGTTTGCCGAAAATCGTGGCAATTCAAAATTCCACGCAAGAGATTCTGCCGCGCCGCTAAAAATATGACGGCTGTTCTATTTGTCACGCGAGACTCTTTGAAGTCAGTCTGGAGCAGAGCGAATCATTCAGGCAGGAAGTCACTCACTGGAAAGCACAGTGCATCCACTCAAGTTTCAGAATAAAATACTGTAGCAGCTCACCACTTGGCCACTAGGTTCCCACTGGCAATATTTTACTATTATGGTTATTGTTGGCCACAACCCAGGGCTCTTCAAATCAAAAAAACACACAACAAACAACAGGAAAAATAAATATTTCCTCCTTTTTTCCACTTAGCTTTCTCCTGAAAACAAAACTGCACATGTAAAAGCTACTTTCCTAGTACAACTGAATACTATTAACGTTGTGACAACGTTCAGACATCAACATGGCAATGTAATCAGCTTCACAGCGCGTCCCCATTGTTGAATACACAGCAGGTTGCCTGGCACAGGTCAGGTAAAGGTAAAGTAGAGTTTTGTTGCTGTGCTCTTCTCTTTAAATACTTGCAACTCTACACACATTATTGATTCAAGATTCAATTTTTTGGTGCATTATCCCTTTGAAAAGCGCCTGTACATTTTTTTTTTCTGCGTACAGCCATATGTCCTTGTTGTGTATCAGTTAAGCTGCTAAAACCCTTGAACAGTTGTGTTGGATTTTATTGCGTCTTATTTTTATTCCCAGAGCTTGTGCAAAAACCATACACATATTGTGATTGAATATGAAAGCGACATATATAGAAGGGAATTCAGCCCTCCGCAATTAGGTTGGCCAGTGACAGGCTTGTCTTTTTTTTTTTTTCATGTGGATTTTTTTTCTCCGCCGCACTAAAGCGGCGCCTGTGATCTGCCATGTTGGCACGGCGATGAGGAGGTATTATTAGTGGCGAAATATTAAGCCGTCTCATTTGAGGAAGCCGGGCCGCAAGTGACAGCTCCGAAACAAGCATTTGACACTAAAACCGTCGCTAATGCTAATGCTAATTCCTCGGCGCCTCAGAGTAATGAAAAAAAAAAAAAAAAGCATTAGTCTTTAATAGCGACATGGCTGTTCAGCGAGGCGTGTCGCTTCCCGCGCCCTCTAAGCAACACAACCCTGGTTTTGTCTATTTAATTTGGTCAAAAAGCAAAAAAAAAAAACACTAGACGCAAAAAAAAAACAAAAAAAGAAAAAGGCGTAAGAGGCAAAGCACAGGCTCATTAATACCATGTATATCCAAGAAAAGCTTTCGACATTAGCATTAGTGTCACTCCTAGAGAGCTTTACTGATCAAACACAAAACGTTGTTGCAAAGATAAAAGAAAAATAATAATAATGGAGGTCACATGCAGATCTGGGAAAAAAAAAAAAAAATCCAAAGCGCATTTGCAGTGTGTGCATGTCCTCCCCGAACGTTAAGTTACAGATATTTCTCATGAGGCAATTTGCCGGTCCAACGAGACACTTCCATTTCAACTGAAGGGGGTTATGTTGCTCGCAGTGTGTGAGTGTGTGTGTGAATGTGTGTGTGTGAAGCGTGTGGACAAGAGATTTAAGAAGAGCTTCAAACTGCAGTGAAATGAGTCAGAGGGGGGAGGTGGGGCGGGGGGGTGGAGAGATTAGCGAGAGGTTATAAGCCTGTTGTAGGAGTTTGAGCCTTTTTAGCTGGAGATCAGACGAGAGCCGCCGCCGAATCAGACGTCGCCGTCTTCTTCCCACACTCCCCGGCTCATGCTCGTCATTGTTGAGGCACAAAAGGCTTCCGCGCATAACCTTGGTAATAGTGCCGAGGAGCGGAGGAGGGCGGGGTGGGGCGCGGGGGGGGGGGGGGTGGAGCGTTTTCGATCGTCGTCCTGAAAAGACGAAGACAAAAAGGGACGTCGGACGTCGACTGTCACGGCTCTTACATGCGAGCGCGGCGCGTGTCTACCCCGCTGCCGCGAACGCCTGAGTGACAGGCGCAGTCATTAACCCGGTGGAGGCCCTGCACGGAGCTGACAGGATAAATGACACTGTTGTCAGTGTTGGTTCGCGTCGAGGGCGACGCTTTGAATATCTATGAGGGAGAAAAAAAGTAAATAAAGAAATAAAACGCAAACAGGAGGAGTCTCTACCCCCCCCCGACCCCCCGGCCCCCCCCGACCCCCGGCTCCAACATGTTAAGCCCAAGTCGAGTCTGTTCACTCGCCTGCGCGCGCCAAACGCGCCAATGCAGGCGCTCTCATGCGTACGCGCCCCCTATCCGCAGAAAAGCGTTTCTCTCGCCTCGCAGTGCACGGCTTCAAACGAAAGGGGAAGGTAGAAGGAGAGAATGGTTGGCTGAACGAGCTTGATGCTACACACACAACTGAACTGAATTCAACCCGACCTGAACTGAGCCGTCTGAATTTTTGAGCTGAACTGAACCGAGGTTAGCTCAACTTAAAACTGAGCCTAAACTGAGTGGAAAGTGATGACCTTAGGTGGCCTAAAGTGCTTGACTAAATTGAACTGAACTGAGAATAAACTAAGTGAACTGAATCCAGAAAAAGTAAAATGTACTGAATCTAGGTGAACAGAAGTTAACGAAACAAACCTAAATGAACAGAACTCAACTTGAACTCAACAAAAGAATTGAACAGCAATGAACTTAACTTAAAAACCTGAATTTAACTCCATTTAAATGAATCCCACTTGGACAAAGGAGCTGAGCAGATTGAAGCACGGCTGCACTCTGGCCCGTCTCTGGCCAGGACTCCAGGGGGTCCAGGACTGGAGGGGGTCCAGGACTCCACATCCACAGTGGGCCGAGAGGCCTTTTCTTTCTTTTTTGCACCACAATTACACTTTGGTATTTTAGACAGCCGCCAAAACAAAAGAAAAAAGTAAAAAGCATCAGGCCAGGCGCACATTTCTCGGCGTGCATGAGCCCCCCCCCCGGCTGCCAGGATGATTTGCTGACAGAGATTCCGGGTTTACGACGCCTGTAAAGAATTAACGGCAGTTAAAGTGGACGGTCGCTCCGAGCAGCCGCAGCGATGACGACGAGGACGTCGTCCCCACATTCCCAGATCCTACGCAGTCCTGCACGCCCCCATGATTAAAACATGAAACCCGGCCAGAACAACATAAAAGTGGAAAGTGGCCTCTGTCATTTGGAATTCAAGGCATGAAGTGCAGGATGTTTGATCAGCGCGTGCCGCTGCCCTCCGCGCTCGAAGACAAGACGTTTAACAGTCATGGCGGCACGGGCGGCAGGCCGAGCCAGGCCAATATCCACAGCGGGCTCTTTACATTAACATTCACAATCATGTGATGGAACATCCAGCGGGGAAACGATACGGACGGGGCGATGACAGATCACTTTTGCAGACACACACTCTCCCGCATGCACGCACACATGCACACACACACACACGTTTGGAAATGTACAGATGCAGGATTTGACTATATATATATATATATATATATATATATATATATATATATATATATATATATATATATATATTTAGTTTTAAATATATATAATATATATTACTTTTTCTAATTCATCACCCAATGGCCTGTGCAGACCATAACTATGTGACAAGAATATCAATTAAAATGGTGGTACAAGGTGTCACTGCTGCAGGTTAACAGTTAGTGTGTTTTTTTGCTCCCATTAGTTAACTGAAAGTATAAATAACCATTCAACTATTCTTGAGAAAATATTGGAACTGTGATGTTAATACGTGAAATGTGCTGTGTGTGTGTGTGTGTGTGTGTGTGTGTGTGTGTGCGTGTGAATTATGAATTTGAATTTAAATGTTCCCACAAAATGAAAAAAGAAAACAGAAACCCTTTAAATAATTCCTCTCTTAGGAGGGACAGAGGAAGAGACATTCATATCTTATTACTTATAGGTAGTTGAGTAGAAGCATTAGATATATATGTTTTATAAGTAGCTGCACTGATTAATTAAATGTTCGAACCTTCTGTGTAAAGGATTACGATCCCTCCGAACGTCAACCAACTCTTTTCTCGTTTTCATGCTCTTGTTCTTTTAATGATAGCAAAATAACAAAAAGTCCAAAATCTTGATGGTGCTAATGGGCTCAGACCAGAGGCTACTGACGTGGGAAACACTTGGGTCCCCCTGTAACCAACGCTCACCCTGATTCATCGCCGCTAAGTGCTCCAAGGAAGCGTTTTGCAAGCGGCACCTGCCAATGACTCACGGCGCGCTGGACGCCTCTCGCTTGCAAAAGGCGCCGGCCGTGCACGTTTCCTGATGGACGGAGACGGATCAGACGAGCCGGCGGCCATTTGCACAAAGGCTGCGCTTCTCATTAAGTTCACACATTATGGCTTCGGCAGGGCCATTACGCCAATGAATCGGATCGCCGGCACCCGTGCATGCAAACGAAGGAACCGGAAGGGAGGAGGAGGCGTCTGTCCTTTACTGACAAGCAAAAAGGATCAATCATCAGCTGTTTTCATCATAACCATAACTGACATTTATGATTCATTAAGGGTGGAGGGAGAGCGGGGGAGGGGATGAGGGGAGTCTGTTTCTGCCAACAAATCCGTTTAGCGCGGCCTCGTTTTTAAAGCTGGCACATGAGAGGACGTCAATCAACGGTCGGATCAAGCGAGAGGTGCCGCCGCGTTTGTCGGTGCATCAGAGCTTGGCCCTGATTGGGTTCATGCTTCAGTCGTGTCATTAGCTCCTTGGGAGGAAACTAAGAGGAATTAAGTGGGGAGGGGAACGAGACGGGGAGGATGAGTGCCACAAAGATAAAGACCAGTGAAAGGATGAGCGGGTTAGAGTGAGGCGGGGTGGGGGTGGGTGAGGGGTCTGGGGTGGGGTGGGATCTCTTTCTCCTGCCACACCTCCAGAGTTGGAGTGCATTTAAGGGCTTCTTATAAATAAGTGATGATTGAATCCACAAAGCCGCCACTGAGTCACCAGGCGAAATAAAAAATGCAAAGTGAGGAAACGTGTGCGGCGGAGCGGGCGGGTCGGGGTGGGGAGGTGACATGGTTCGTGACATGGCTGGCGGGAGAAAAGAAGCGGCGGTGTATCAGCGTGGTATCTGTAGAACGTGGGCAGGTACATCACTGGATGGCGGGCGGCTCGGGGGGGCTGTTCACAGTACACAGCTTCGCAAAGGGAAGGCGAAAGGATTGATTTGTTGAACTGAAACGGACCCTGCTTGAAGGAACAAACAAGGGAACTCAGTTTAACTCAACCTGGCAACTGAGCTGACCTGAGGTTAGCTCAACTTAAAACCAAGCCTGAACTGAACTTAAATGGAGACCTTTAGTGATCTAAAGGATCTAAGTGAACTTAACCAAACTGAAGTGAAAGGAACCTAAGTGAACAGACCTTCACTGTGCTGAACAAATGAAATGAACTGAGATTAATTTAGAATGCAATAATCTGAATTTAAATGAACTGATCTTGATGAAATCGAACAGATCTGGACTGAACTTGACTGAAGAGATCTGAACTGGTCAGCGATTACCAGGGGTGAACTTAACCACTCCGGTCTGATCAAAAATAACATTTACAACTACACTCAACTCAACTCAACTGATTTGAACAAAACAACTGAACTCAACTGAACCTAAGTTGGACGAGTTGTGCCGAAAGTAGATCTGTGGATAATGGACATGCATGGGCCAATGGTAACTTTAGTTCATTATTTAAATAGGTAAAGGAACAAATACCTTTTTTTTTCCATTTCTCAGCATTGTTCTGTATTGCATTTACTTGGCTGACTTTGTTTTAGAAAAGAAAATAAAAAGACACTGATAAAGCAGCGAGAAAAGAAACCAAAGGCAGCCGACTTCTCTGTGTGTTGACGGCCTGCTGGCTGTCTCATGGATAAATGCGCCCAAATGTGACCTGGAAACAACTCTGTTTATGATGTTCTTGATTTTCCCAAAGCGGAGAGGATGTGGGTCGCCTCAGCGGTAGCAAAAGAGATGAGGGAGAGGCTGGGCTTCCAGACTGCGAGGCAGTGAAAGAGAGACACTAGCCTACTTTCAGGCCCAAACTCTGACAGAGGGGGGTTCTTTTCCCCACTGCACAGAAACAATAACAAAGCGCTAGGACACAATTGATGCGGGAACGATCACCAAAAAAAAAAAAAGAGAAAGAAAGAGGAGAAAAAAATGTAAACGCCTCAAATTGAGCTCGCGTATCGCAGCTTTCGATCAATCGCGCCCGGACAAAAAGGATGAAATGAGAAGATGTGGAAGAACAGAGAGATAACGGAAGAATTGGGCATCTGGCGAGGGAATCACGGACACGCTGCCGATTGTGGGGGGGAACACGATGTCTCAATCTGTCCCTTGTAATGGCCCCCGCGAGGTGTCGATGGCCGGCGGGGGGGGAGGAAGGAAGGCGAGACGGAGCGGGTTAGATAACCCCGCCGATCTCTGCTCGACTTCCACTGAGCACGCCGCGCTGATGGATCCGCTAACATCTCTTCGCCCTGGCGCTGATCCCCCTCCCTCTCCCTCTAATCTGTCGATCTCGCAAAAGATGAGCTTGATCAGGTGGATGTATTGCCTTCCAATCATCCCATCATGGCTGGCGGTCGTGAGGGAAGAGGCAAAAAAAAAAAAAGGAAAAGTGGCACCAAGGGGGGAAAGAAAAATGGGTATCGATTTGATCAGATATACTGCTGCGAGCTGTTTTTTTTGGCTGCGCTCAGCAGCTTAACGAAAGTAGAATGCAAAGGGGGAGAGTTAGCGTGGGGCCGCTGATGAGGCGGTATCAGTGGTGATGAGTTAAAGCAGCACGGCACCGGAAAACAGATGCTATACCAGACAAAGGAGCGGCTTTGAGAAATGTTGCGTGAGCTGCGGCAGCGGCGGCAGAATGTTGCGAGGAACATTAACTCACGCTGCGTTCCACCGATGAATGCTTCCCCAATATCAAGAGGGCGTAAAGTGCTTTTAACTTTCCCTCTGTTCATCCGCTCCGCTACCTCACAGGGCGGGATCTAATATTTACAGCGGACATATTAAAGTGACAAACTGGATCTCGCGGGAAGTCGTTTAGGTGGTTTCATGAGATGCATTATCGAAATCCTGCTTACACCAGCCCCGGGCTAAAATCCACCTGATCCTTCAAGGGACAGCGTTGGTAATGTTTCCGGCGCTAACTAATGCTTCCACTTGTCGTTGTTGCACTTAAAATAAAACTTTGTGTTTCACTTCACTCACACCTCACCCTGTGAGCTTATTACTAGTTTCTGTTCTTTCTAAATTTTTGCTCAGCTGCCTTGTGTGTGTGACTCTCGCAGCACTTCACACTTAGAAACTGAAGGTAAAACTCATATCACAGCCTATATTTTGCTGTCACAGCAATAGAAAAAAAATATATAGAAGATACTCAACTAAAAAAATATTGTAGAAGGCTACTCTAGACGATTGAAAACCTTCACAGAAGTATCCACTCAAAATATGATTCTACTTCTTTGCTACTTTACTAGCAACATTGCAGAACCTAGCTAACTCATTTTGTTTTATTGGCCAAAAAACTTTGTTTCTTTATCCTGCGTTTCTTCATGCACTTACCTGTGTGTTCGACATGTCATGACAGCACACGATGGTACCAGTATGCCACCACTGTGAGTGGCCCGACACTGCATCGGCCCCTCATTAGAGCACAGCTAATCGCCTGTCCGTGGTCTTGTGCTAACAGGCTACATGCTGCTAGCTCTCTCCACCGGCAACTGACAACCTTTGACTCCGCTGCCACACCAGACCCTGTGGTGCACTAAAGTATGTCACAACACAGTGTGTGTGTGTGTACGTGTACATGTGTGCGTGCGTGCCGCTGGTGCGTGGGCAGTTGCCCGCCTCTGACATTGTGACAGCGACATGACTGCTTGTAATTGCCTGCTCCACTCGAATCAGCGAGGGGTTAATAATGCCGCTAGCCTCGGATTCCTGCCGTCGCCTCGCGGCATCGGCCTCCATCAGCGGCTCAGGCATCTTGATGGCCTTCAGCAACAGCCGTACACAGGTTCATACATACAAACGCGCACACACGCAGACGACATGTTATATTTGTGCAGAAGCAAGAAGAAATTGATCGTCAAAAAGGCAACTCCCACCTTGAAAGCGTCATTTTTTTGCATTTCAGGCAGACCAGAAAACGACAGCCGTGGTGCTAATGTACATTAGCCGGGCATCCTCTGTAAATATGATGAGCCTGATGTCATCAGAAGAGAGGAACTTCCTTTGGGTTAATCATCAGATACATCCTGAAAAGACTTGGTGGCAGCGCTAAGAGCAATCATCAACTGTGCTAACACTCAAATATGCAGAGTTCAGCAGGGTTCACACCACGCTAAATGCATCAGCTCTAATAAGCTGTGAATGAATGAATGTAGCGGGTGTGTTTGGAAATATTTGGCTCCGCTTATATTATGGCTTGAGGTAAGATTGTAGTTTGTTGGCAACTACAGCCGTCCATTTCAGAACAGTGTCAACCAAACAAAGACAGTCTCAGTGAGCCGACGGCCTTGACTCGCTGTTGCACATATAGTGCATTATCCGCAAAGCTTTGTTGGCCTTGCCAATTAAGAAGAACGTTTTAATTGGATAGCACAGTTCAAAAAAAACAACTTCCTCTAATTCCTGGTAATTTTGTATATCTGCTCGCTTGAGGCAGGTTTGCCCTATTTCCAACCAGAGCTAATGAGCAAAGCGTTGCAACATGCCAAATCACTTTGTGGAACGAGACTCCCTCTCGTTGCCATTGGCTTAAAATTTGCCTGACACTTCATGGAAACGCACCAGTCGTCTGAACGTGTTGGTTTGATTGTGTTGTGCAAATTGGATGAAGCACCACTGGGACAAAATGGGACTTGACCAAAAGTGAGGCACTCGCTCCAAGAGGCGAGTCGACACGACACTCTGACATCAGGCGCCGGGTTTTTGAAGGGGGGGGGGGCGCTGCTCCACCTCCATTCAGGGACTAACCCAGTAACCCCGCCCGCCCCTCCTCTCCCAAGCGATCGGCATGAGATTGGCAGCATCTAATTACATTCCGAGGCGGTCCATTCCTTTTAAAGGTGCGATTCCGCAAAGAGCACTTTTGCCCAAATCTCCAGGGTCTCCAGGCGTGCACGTTTTAGGATGGCTGTCTAAATTGGGTCCAGGAGATGCTGATGGAGTGGCGAGAGGAGATTGGGCCGCTATGATACTGGAACCGCAGGGGAATTAAAATGCTGTCAGGCTGCGAGTGAGGAAAAGCTATCAGAGTATCACAGGGGATTTTCTTCCTCATCAGCGAGGCACATGTACAGGCAGTCCCAGTTATTAACGGCTCATTTCAATGTTCACGCGCAGGGATTGGAAAAAGAGCACTGAAAGAATCTCCATATGTATCCAACTGAAGATCATGTTGGAGGACTTTGTGGTAAGACCAATAAAATTGTGTCTAGTAGGAAGGTTTTAGAGGTCTTAAACATAGATATTAGAATAACAATCACAGAAACACGTGACTGTATAAACTCTGTGAAAGTTATTTGCATCCAGTAAAATACATACACACATTTGCTTTATTGTACTTATCACACGGCTGTGATCTCCAGGGTAGCCGGCCTTAAATTTTGGAATTTTTTGATTCTATAAAATAAACATCAATTTCCAAGCAAAATGTTACATATGAAAATTAAGAAAAATTCTAAGAGTTTATAAAATGCAGATATTGTGATAGGTTGATTTTGCACTTCTTTTGTCCAGTTATCTTATTTCATCTTGCACATGTATAAATTTGTTTTTTTTTAATGGTTTTACACGTGTACAACTTGTACAATTGCTCGTTTACCTGTTTTATTGGCGTGTTTTTGTTGTTGTTTTTCACAGATGAGGCCATACTCTATTATAATGCTCTCTTCTTCTATTCTATCCTTTTGTAGGGACAATTTCCGACATCTTATTGGCCATCTGTGATCAGATTTTATTTCACCAGTGCCGACGAGCTCTGCGCGCTGTGCAACTATAAACTTGCACCGCAAAGCGCAAAAACGCTTACTCCTTTATTTTGAAAAGGTTCCAGGAGATGATCTAATTTTGCCCACAGTCTGACTCGGAATTGGTTTGTTGATTATTCCCATCGCGATGATCGGAATAATCATCGCGTTGAACGCGGAAGGTGTTCGGTTCAAAAGTAGGTCCCTTCTGCCGCCGCGGCAGCTTGCTCCCCTCCGGCCCTCTCCAGCTGACATCTATCTTGCATCATCAACATTTTCTCTGGCGCGCACGTTGAGCGTGGACCGTTGGGCACGTTCCCCTGCACCGCCTCCGCGGCAGACAGACGTGGCTGATCTATTCTCCGCAACCCACGCCGAGCGCGAGTCCCCCAACAGCAAAGGAGAGGCGAAGCCCTGGGAATTGTTCTTGGATAAGGGGGCATCTGCCGAGCTGGAGTACGTGTGCAGCTGCGAATATGTGTCGGTGTTTAAGCGTGTGTGTGTGTGTGTGTGTGTGTGAGTATGTTTGTGCGAGTGTTATTTCAGGCAAGAGAAACACGTTATTAATAGAAAACAGGTACACTCATTGGCCACTTTATGAGGTACACCTTGCAAGTACTGGATTCCTTATGAGGTGGTTATTTTAGTCCCTGTTGCCTTCCCATGGCCTCTGACTGCCCATTCTGACCTGCGACCTCTGACATCAACAAGGGCAGCCCGTCTGGCACCGACGACCGTGTTCCAAACCACGTTCAAAATCTTTGAAATCCCTTTCCTGTCTTTCCCCATCCTGACGCTTTGACCTTCCCGTCCACCGCGTCTACGTGACCAACCAAGTTGATGAGCTGCTTCCACGCGGTTGGCTGATTAGCCATTCGTGTCAACGCGGGGACTTTAAGTTTAGGGGAAGACAATTAAGATTTAAGAATTCCAAAATAAAACCTTTGCGAGGATGAATAATGACCATGGTTTAAAACTAATTGTACCCATCTGCTGTTCGGGATGTTTTACTGTCTCACATGAAAGCTTCAGTGCAAGTAAAGGACTGGAAGATCTGGACTATGCTTTGCCTCCAAAAAGGCTTGGATTGGATTGGAGTCACGGTGTTATGAATGACCGCCAGTGTTTCTTTACGCATCCACAGAAAGCCACAAATCAGGGCACTGTGACACCACAAAAAACAAGCTGCTTTTCTCATATTTTCCAAGTGTGTTGGCATAACTTCCTGTTCCGTTCAAAAAAATAAACAAAAAACGGTGCCATCCCACTTGAAGGATGAACACAGACAGCAAAGAGAGATGGCAGTCCAAGGGGGAAACGGGCGAAGCCAGCAGTGCTCTTTTGGAAGTCCTTTGAAATGGGCCGGTCTGAGCTGTCGTGCAACTCGCACACGAACAAAGGAGGGAAAAACCCTCCACAATCACTTTGTGCCGCCCAGGCCAAACGTTTGCGAGCGCCATGTAGGGACACGAGCGCTCGATATAAGTGGCCGGGGGACTGAGGCTGCGAAATAAGTAAAAAGAAGGAAGGAGGAGAGGGGAAAAAATAAAAGAGCAATCAAACGTGCTCTGACAGGAGCCGAGAGGCGGAGGGGAACAAATGGCGTGACGTTCAGAAAACCTCCTCCGCACAGCTCCACTTTTGCCGCCACTCTGTGACACTTAAACACCCTGCAAGGGCTCCTGGGCTCCTATATTGGCTGGAAATTAAGCCGTCGAGACGGAGGGACATTGTACTTTTGCACATTACTCGTCCAATCACGTCACCTTTTTTATTTTTTTGTGTGCAGTCAATTTTCCCTCTAATGAAGACGAATCAGGCAAGGCCTGTAAGAGGCGGAGTTGGATTTCCGTCAGGGACAGAGTTCCCAATCGGCCCAATGTTCAGCATGTGGAAGACAAGGGCGGGAAAGGGCCTGTGCATTTGCATCTGGGAATTTTTAAAAAAATTTATAATCATTCATCAAAAGATGGAAAATTCACATTTATACTTTTGAGAATTTAAACACGTGAGCTTGCTCTATGTCCATGCAAAAAAAAACTAAATGCACCACTCTGCAGCTGTATTACAGTGCGAGAGCAACTTGACCCTGCTAAACTTGCAAAACACCAACAGATGAAGTCCAGGAAGTCGAAGCAAAGGAAGGTGAGTCAACTCCTCTGTCAGTTTTGCGTTTGCGAACGAGTTAAAAACCCTCTTCGGCATTTGCGGAGGAGCGGCAACGAGATTGGCATGTTCAATCTCGCCGCCTCTCGAAACATCCTGCCTCCTTTGTCAATTGACAATTTGCTTTGGACCAAGGCTGTGCAAAGAAACGGCCATTTGTGCTAAAACTGGAGTGGTTAGCTCTTCAGGTGAAGTTATTTTACCAGGAACAAACAAAAAACCCCTGATTGACAGCTCTCTAAGCCACCAACAATGCCATTGCAATGGATATAGCTGACATTTGTTTTTTTGACACTTTAACGCCTCAAGGGGGCAGACATACTAAATAAAAAACACATTTTTTAATGCAATACTTTAAAATTCATAACGGAGAGATGCACCCAATGCAGTGCAGTGCAGTGCAGTGCAGTGCAGCTGCAGTGTGACGTCAGCCTGAGTTTAGCTTCTCCCCACTTTGTGCTACTTCTTCTTTTTTTGGTCGCTGGCTGCTGCAGAAGGCGCCGCTGCCAGGATGGACAAGCGTCATTAAAAATAAATGTTGAAAACCTGCACCTGCAAAGCTGCAGTGCCGCGGGCTGCACTCTGGCCAAATCTGGTGCATCGGCACAGGAGCAAGAGTGGGCAAAATTAGCCTGACGGGATCCAGCGTGGGGCGCAGGTTGTGGTCACATGGCGACTCGGAGCCCCGCCGTCATGTTATAATGTGACACTTTCAACATTCCAAAGTTCCAGCTTTTCGTTCGAGCTGCCGATCCGCCCTCCAGTGAGCCAATGTCCACCAGGGAAAAGGAACTCGCAGCTGTTTTGTTTTCTAATTTCAGCTCTGGCCGACTCCAGCCTCTAAATGAACATGTGTCCCAGCGCCTAGGAGTCCCGCAGCAACAGTGTACACAGGCTTCTAGAGACTAAGCAGGGCCACATTTGCATGCTTCCTGTGTGCAGTCAGAAGCTACTGCGGCCCCACTTTCAAACATAGTTTTTTGTTGTTGGTGTTTTGTTTTTTTCACCTGCCCTATTTTCCTAGCGTAGCCGGCCCGTTTTGACACAGACACAGACTTTTCAAAAATCGCCATTCATCTGCATTCCAAGGTCTGAGCAGGTCCATGCAGAGGAAAAGTGCAGGGCGCTCAGTTTTGGCCAATCGTCTCCATGGCAACCGCACGCTGACAGGTTTACACACCTGGCACGGTGCGATTTGACCCAGCATGCCCATGGGCTGGATTTCCACCTGTCCACTTTGTTTCCTCCAAAAACACAAGCTGCAGGTTTGACAAGCCACCCAGCCAGGGGAGCTTTGCTTTTTTTCCTTTTTTCGTCTTCTTCACCCACACTCACAAACACAGGAAGGGATGTTCTGAAATGCGTCAGGCTACACTCATGTAGCTCTTACATAAAGAAAAATACATGCAGAAGCGGAACATCACAGCCTGCCAGCCTAAAAAGCGCGGCCAATTTTTCTTTTTTCCCCGTCATCCTGACCAAACGGTTCAAAGGTAAAATGGTTTGGTTATTTTTGGTTACAGTTTGGTCATTTGTTACCCGATTTTATGTTGTTGACATAACATAGAGCGCATCCTGCAGTTATCTTGCAGTTTGCACAACGAGGTTCCATTTATTTCCTGTGGCTGACCCCAGCACCGTCATTTCAATGCTTTCCGACTCACAGCCACAAACGCAAAGATGTTTTCACAGTTGAGAATAAGCGTCTGATTTCTGGGCCACAGAAATCAGACACGTATTCATAAAACACACCAGCAAATTTAACAACTCGCATCTGCGTTAATATACAAACAAATTATAAAAGCCACCAGCACGAATGGTTATGAACACTTGTTTTTGACAGCGACCTCACACCATATGAAAGGCATTTCAAGGGCATTTGGAGAAGGTCGTCTTTGACTCTGCCATCAATGCCGTGTCAAGGTAAAAAGACTTGGTGGTTGCTTTTCTGTGCTTAACTCAGAACATTTTCAAATGAGACAGAAACCAGTCAGGGGACATAAAACAAAGAAAAAAAAAAAGGTTAAATTTTCCTTGCATTTCTGACATCCATTTGTAATCACAAACAATGATACATATATTTTTCTGTGTTGCTGCAGAGACAGCGCGTCCCTAAAAGCACCTTGGGCTGCACCGGACAATATATTTACCGAGCGTGCACTCGCGCCATTGGACACAACGTGCACGCACGCATCAGATACTATCACATCACACCACGAGAGGAGCCCAGGATCCTTCCGTCTGCTTCCATCTGCTTCCCACTCGCTGGACTTAGAAAAGCAAACAAACAAACAAAAAATAAAATAAAATAAAAAAAACACGACGAGACACGACGTGTCCCGCCCTGTGTGGAGCCGTAATGGAGGACGATGGGTGTCACAGGCAGGACACCGCGCAGATGATGAGGCCAATGTGCTCAGGCGGATGAGTCTGCGCCCTCTGAACGGCGAGCTAAGCAGAGGAAGTAGCCGTCTGCTCCGTGCGTGAGGAGCAAACAGAAGCAACCGCCAACTGCTGTGGAAAATTTGGACATTGTGGCCGGAGCGTGAAAAGGTTTTTGGTTTGTGTCTTCTTGTGGTTGTTGGATGTCGATTTATGCATTTGCATGAAGTCACTGCATGTCTTTCTGTATCAAATGTTCCTGTAGTCGGGCAAAAAAGGGTGAAATGATCTATCTATCTATCTATCTATCTATCTATCTATCTAGTCTTTTTTGACCACCTAAAAGTGACGGACGTTCCACATTTTATTTCCATTAATTTGGATGTTGGTAAATAGTCCCAAAATGTCCAAAAAGGGGAGAGAAAAAAACTTTGATTAATATATGTATGTGTTTGCCATGCACATGAAAACCTTTACGGGTTCATTCACCTGGGTTTATTTTGAAACTTTTACTGTGAATGCGACATATCTACGATGCCGGAAACTTCAGCAAACAGAAATGTTTACTTCACAATATGCTACACACTGGCCCTGACACCAGCCGCATTCCGTGAAAGAGACGAAACACAGACGCACAAGGAGAGAGAGACGAGATAAGGGTGTAAAAGGATGGAGTTGGCGAGTCGCTCCGATGGGATCCAGTGTAAAAACATGAATAAAAAAAACAAAAAAAAAACCCTGCAATAACAAAAACTCAGACGCTTAGGTGATATCTCGCAGGACCCTCCAAGTTGTTGCTATAAAACCTGGGCTGCGGATGCTCCCAATCAATACAATCTCTGCCTGCTCTCGGTCTCACCACCTCCCACCCAGGGCCGCATACGTTTTGAGAAACATTATTACCACCGGGACGCAGTCAGTCAGCAGCCAAACGCGGCGCGGATGCAACCTTCACGCAAATCACAGAGGAGACGACTCGGGTACTAACCGAGGAGCTCCTGACGGCTCGCTGCGAGGCGGCGCTTCCGCATTCCCTCGCACAATCGATATTAATTAGAGGCGTGAATTATCCTCGCGAATTCAAGGCGATTCATTAGTTTTGTTTTCTCACTGCTACCCCCCCACCACCACCACCACCACCACCACCCACACACACACACACACACACACACACACCCACACACACACACACACACAGACCCGACTTGTCCTCCTGCAACTGATCCCCGTCCTCTGTCGCTTTCCTTTGCCAAAAGGCTTGATTAATGGTTGAGGGCGCGTCTTTGGGGTTGGTTTTATTCTCTTTTATTCTTTCCTGTAGCCTCAGCCCGGCGCTGGGCGCCTGTCACGCTGGTAAACGTTTGCCCCGAAACGAAAGCAGTCGTCACCGCAAACATTGACACAGTCACCCGAGGCCGCGCCAAAATTAATGGCGCCCAAGCTACAAGAGGCATCTGCGGCTCAGAATTAGAAACAAGGATGGCAAAGCACGTTGGCTAACAGCGAGGGCGCTGTGCAAAGAATAGAAAGGAGGAAAAAAAGAAGAAAAAAACACAGCACACCATATTTTATCGCTGGTGCTGTTTAAAGGGACATGGACTGAAATGTTGTCCTTCTAGCCAATGAAGCGGGGGAGAGAAAACGCTAGTTGGAGGGGTTTGGCAGCCAGGAATGCCACTGTGAACAACAACAGTGAGAGCTATTGAGTGTCTGGAATATGTGGCAGTCTAATCCCTTTCTGTGTTTTCATCCAAATATCCAGTGTAAATTTTGGTACAAACTCTAATCACCAGGTGCCATGTAAACTGACTGAGAGGCCTGACAGGAGAGTTTGGTTACAAACCTGATTCTGACGTTCTGTTCCGAGGCACTTTGGGCGGATGGGTCTTCTGGGCGCTTGGGTGACATCATATAATGAGTGGCTAGGAAATTGCAATGGATGGGATCCTTCCCATCTGTAAAATTCCAGCACGGCTGTACAATTACAAAATATCAGCAGTGCCTCTGTCAACATCAAGGGTTACAACTACATTGATCTCTGCAGGTGGTTTTTTTAACCCTGACATACAACCAAGCTGTGTTGCTGCCTTCTTTACTCTGACCCTGCATTGAACCCAAAACATCCTCTCATCTTTTTCCTTTCCTTTTTTTTTTTTTG